>NC_080833.1:95895104-97261354 GCF_030435755.1 Ochotona princeps | reverse complement strand
CTGGCTTCTGGCTTCGGATCAGCTCAGCTCCAGCAGTTGCAACCTTCTGGGGAGTAAACCAGAAGATGGAAGATTTCTCTCTCGGTCTCTCTTTCTTCCTCTGTAAAATCCAAATAGGATAAATTTTAAAAATAAGTAAAATAAAAATAAATAAGTACAAAAATCTGAATATTGGCGCATGCATAGAAACAAAAACATGGAAGACCATGAGTGAAATGACGTATCATGACTTCCTAGGGAAGATGGTGTATTTTGCTTTGTATTATTTATTTGCTTCATTAAAAAAAAAACTAATAAATCTGTATTACTTTTGGAGGCAGAAAAGAGAAAAGGATGGCTTTTTGTTGTGCTCGTGTGGAGAGCTTCTAGTGAGGAGGAAATGAAATTTCTCCCTGAATGATGTCAGGGTTTATTACCTGACCAGGCCAGCAAACACGCTTACATGTTTTTTTTTACATTAAAACTTTTTTGTTTTATTTATTTTATTTTTTAAAGATTTATTTTTTATTGGAAAGTCAGATATAAAGAGAGGAGGAGAGACAGAGAGGAAGATCTTCTGTCCAATGATTCATTCCCCAAGTGGCCGCAACGGCTGGAGCTGCACCAATCCAAAGCCAGGAGACTGGAGCTTCTTTCAGGTCTCCCATGCAGATGCAGGGTCCCAAGGCTTTGGGCCGTCCTCCACTGCTTTCTCAGGTCACAAGTAGGGAGCTGGATGGGAAGTGGTGCTGCTGGGATTAGAACCGGTGCCCATATGGGATCCCAGGGCATTCAAGGAGAGGACTTTAGCCACTAGGCCACCATGCCAGGCCCTGTTTTATTTTTAATGTTCTTTACGTAGCTGAGAGGGATACATGCCCATACAGTCCTCAAATTAAGGTGGGAAGGGTTGAAGTAGCAAGAAAGATGGGTGTGATAAATATTTCAAGTTTTTCTTTTTCTCCTGTACCTGCAGAGGAAGGGGAGAAGGAGAGAGGGCCACTCCTTGTTGTCAAACTACATCATCATCCGGTGGGGGGATGGATGTTTGATGATGTTTTAAGGACCCCTATGTGAGGACACTTGTTCTGGGGGTGGTACTTGAGTGGATCTGATAAGTTCTGAGACGTTTGTTTGGTTGCTCCAGGGTTGAGAGAATCTTTTCAAGGTCTATTGATCGAAAGCATCCTCTTGGTGCCGCCACAGATTCTGACAGTTGCTGCAAAACTTGCCCGGGAGAGCCGTCCGACTTGCTGTTTTCCATCCTCTGAGACTATACTCGATATCCATTGTTGGCCCAGATGAGCTGGCTGTTGTGTCCCCCGTGTGCACCTGACATTCTGTCTACATCAGCAACCGAGGAGGCCGAGACCTGATGTGTGAATGTCAAGGTCAGACCATACATCCTGTGGCTTTCCCTGTGACCAGAGTCCAGTGGTTTAGTCAGGGACTCCCCAACTAGAAACCTTGTCTGGAATGAGCTCAGACTTGACTCGTGTGTGTGTCAACCAGGGCAGGGTCCGGTGTGGTCTGTCACCTGCACCAAGCAGGTGGATGCAGCAGCCTGGTCAGATCTGTCCCCAGCCCCATCTCTCGTACAAACTGATGGGTGCTGTGGCCTAGCCCAGCTCAGCCTGCCACAGGCCTGGTGTTCACGCACACCAGTGGGTGCCACGGCCTAGTTGGAGTGACTCCTGGTAGCCCCTACTGGGTCTGCCCTGGCCAGAGTTTTTTGTGTGCACCGGCATATACTATGGTCTAGCCCAGTCCATCCCGTGCCCCACCAGGCTCTTACATACCCAGGAGTGATGTGGTTTAATTCTGCCCCACCTCCAAACCCGGCCCACACATGTGCCTACAGGTGCTGCTTTCTTGTTCAGTGTGGTCCGCCCCCAGTCCTGGTTCTCATACTCACCGGTGGAGCTGCAGCCTGCCAGGGAAGTTACTTACATATTTTCAAGAAACATTCTGAGGTTTCCTGGGTCAGCAGGCAACATCAGGGTTATTCTTCCATACAACAACCAATTAAACGGGGTGTGTGTGTGTGTGTGTGTGTGTGTGTGACATGACAACTCATGCACACATAAATAGTCTGATTTAAGAAGACCCAGGGCTGTGAACTTCCTACTGCTTTCCAGGGTCCACACCTATCTCCTACCCTTCAACCTCGCTGGCCTTCTCAACGTTGGAGTCACATTAGTGCGTTCTGATGAAGCTGTGTGGCTGGGACCACCAGGTGCACTGTAGGACGTGGAGCAGCACCGCCCTCCTTCACACTGTAGATTCTCACAGAGACCCTCTCTCCTGCCACGCAGGACTACCAGGACTGTATCCCGGAGGTGCAAAGTCCCTTGCTTTTATGACAATCCCCAACTCATCAACGTGTCTGTGCTCCGTGCTGCCGCCTGGTGGACATGGGCGTCCCGGAGGCTTTGCACTGAACGCGCTGAGGCTCTGTCCTGCTCTAGGTCCTGCAGTCCACCCATGCCGCTGAGGGATGGAAAAGAGCTAGGTGGCAGCCAGTGGGAGGTCGCCGTGAGGCAGGCCTGTGTTTTTCCCGCTTACAAAATGCCACATCCCAGTGTCCGCCCCCTTGACTGCAAGGGAGCCCGGAGTTTCTAGGAGCCGGCCAGCTGAATCAGCATGCAGGGTTTCGGGAGGGGGACGGGCCATGTCCACACTGCCTAAGGAGGGTGGGGATCTGAGTGTGTCAGATTTCCTCTGTCTGGCAGGACCGGAGGTCACGCTGACACGTCCCTCCCTGAAGGCCTCTCTGGGACAGCGCAGGACTCCAAACGGGCAGTGGCTCCAAGGCCCTCCCCCGAGGATGCCTCAAGGATGAGTCCCGCGGGTTGTTTGGCTGGGTCCTCTGCTGGAAACCCTACCGGAGGCCACCTGCCCCTGCTGGTGACTGTTGTCACTCAAGAGCCTTGCAGCCAATTCTCAAGCCTTTCCAAGCCTACGGTGTGGGGAGAGGCAGGCAGACGGCTCTCCTGGCAGCTTTGCCCGTTGGCTTCACTCACAGCTCTGCCCAGCATCTCGCCCTCCCCCTCCCCCCGACTTTCATTTCAGAGTTACAGAGAAAGTTGCCCCTTTGGCGCTCTAGCCTAAGCCCATTCTCCTTTCGGGAGGCCATTTCTAACCGAGGAAGCCGCGCAGTTGGCAGGAGCTGGCCAATGTGGGGAGATGGTGGCGGAGCCAGAAATGTCCGTTTCCCTTTCTTTTTTTCTGCACCATCTCCTCCTTTCTTGTCCCAGCCCCGGCCCGCGCCCCCTTTCTGCAATATGAACCGGCAGGGCGCTGTGTCACCTAGCAGTGGGGACAGGGGGAGGCCTTGCTGCAGGCCTTCACAGCTTCCCAAGGTACTGCCTTGTGACCCGCCCAGTGACCTGGCTGACTGCTGACTTGACTCCCAGGGGACTCCAGCAGGGCTCTTTTGGCACGGTGACACTAGGGTTAGATTCGACATGAATCATGCTTAGTTAAATATGCGATTTCTCCAAAATAAATTGCCAAACAGCATGTCTCAGGAACACTAAACCATTCACTCCTGCTGACCATTCTGCAGACTATAGACTTGCTCACCTAATTAGATTAAAAAGTGTGTGTGTTTTAAATATTTATTATTTTTTATTTCAAAGTCAGAGTTACAGAGAGAGAGAGGGGGAAAGACAGAGATGGAGAGAGTGAGAGAGACAAAGATCTTCCATCTGCTGCTTCGCTTCCCAAATGGCTGCAATGGCTGGAGCTGGGCTGGGTCGGAAACCAGGAGTCAGGGGCGTCCTCTGGATCTTCCAAGTGGGTGTAGGGACCCAAATACTTGGGGCATCTGCCACTGCTTTCCCAGGTCATTAGCAGTGAGCTGGATCCGCAGTGGAGTAACCAGGACTTGAACCGGCACCACAGGCAGAGGTTCAGCCTACAGAGCCGGCCCCAACAGGTATTTTTTAATGAACTCAAGCTCTACTTCTTGAAATAAAGATCATATTTGAATTTTGAGATTTTTCTGCTTCATTCATTCTATTTTGGACACTCTGCACCCTACTTTTAGTTTGCTCCACTGTATTCTTCATTTCTGATAGATCAGCTTTCATTTGCTTCATTTCCTGTGTGACATGTTCCTTAAATTTTTTGAATACCTGCTTTATGTGCTTCTTGTTGTTGACAGGAAGCTTTGTAACAAGTGTTTTGAATTCTGCATCCCCCATTTTCTCGATGTCTTCCTCAGTGAACTCTGAGGTAGGCAAAGGGTTTTGCTCCTGTGCAGGGGAGTCTTGAGTAATATTCATTGTGCCTTTGTCTCCTCTTTTGTGCTTGGTCATTGCACTTCTCACTATTATTCTTCTCCTTGGGGCAGGTTTCTATGCTGTGTCACCAGGGGAAAACAAACAAAAAGCTGGAAGCAGAGCTGGATCAGGCCAAAAAAAGTATTCAAGAATTGAAAGACACTATTAGAAGGCCAAATATGAGTTATGGGAGTCCCAAAAGGTGCAGAAAGAGAAGCTGAGATGAAAGGTATATTCAAGGAAATAATAAGGGAGAATTTCCCTAAACTAGAGAAAGAATTGGGAAACAAGATCCAGGAGGCGCACAGAACTCCCAACAGGCTTGACCAAAAGTGGTGTTCACCATGACACATGATAATTAAGCTCTCTTCAATTGAACATAAGGAAAAGATCCTTAAATGTACACGTGAAAAAAATCAACTGAAATATAAAGGAATTTCAATTAAAGTCACAGGCGACCTCTCACAGGAAACTCTAGATCAGAAGAGAATAGAGCAATATATTCCAGATTCTAAAAGCAAAAAATTATCAGCCCAGAATAACGTACCCAGCAAAGTTTTCCTTTGTCTTTGAAAATGAAATAAAATTCTTCCACAGTAAAGTTAAAATATGCCTCTTCCAAATCTGCTTTACAAACAATACTTAGAAATATTCTCTTGACAAAGAAGAATAGCACCCACCAAAACCAAAGGCAAATGTGAAGAACATCCCAGTAGAATAACAACAGAAGACTAACTCAATGAACAACCCATTGCTAAAATGATAGAACCTAACTGCCATCTATCCAGAGTAACGTTGAATGTAATGGCTTAAACTCATCAATCAAATGTCACATAATAGTAGACTGGTTTGAAAAACAAAACCCATTTATTTGTTGCCTACAGGAGACGCATCCCATCAACAAAGGTCAGCAGAAACTCTATCTCATGCATTTTGATTTTTTAAAATTTATTTCCATCTCTTCAAAACTCTCATTAAATTCTTCAATGACTCAGATCACATAGAAGCATCATTTTCTTCAAAAATGTTCTTGATTTTCTTTTTCATTTCTTCAGTGTCACATTAGTCATTCAGTAGCATGTTATTTAACTTCATGGCATTGTAAATTTCTATTTTTCTTCCTGTTGCTGGTTTTGTTTTGTGGCTTTTCATTTAAGGGGATGTATGGTAACTGTGTAATGGAGACTATCACATCCAGATGTGAGGATACAATGCAGTATGCATCTCTACGTTCAGACAAAGGTGGACTCCCAATGAAACTGTGAACCATATCTTGACAATAGCATGCTGGATTCTTTGCCATTGTCCATGCCTACAATGATGGACTTATGGTTGTGTATGAAGAACTATACTATAGTAATGATATCGGGGAACTCAGTGGAGAGGAAGGGAATTGGGGCTGGGATAAGGGAAATCCCAGGGCCTATGGAACTGTATCATAAAATGATAATAATAAAAAAGTAAAAGAAGAAGTATAAGGTGGAAAATAAAAAATCATATTTGAGATTTTTACTTACTTTCTTTTTCAAAATTTATTAGCTTTTGACCAATAGGCTTCACAAAATGCTTCAGCAATACTTTCTCTAATCAATATGATGAAAATTAAACACTACATCATATGAGAAGATCAAGCTTCTAAATCTATAGTGATCTGAATGAAGGTCAAAACAATCTTATTTTTGCTTTAATTTATGGTTATGCTATTGTTTAACTACTTAATCAACAAAGATGGTATACATTCATGACATACAACATGATAATTTGATATACATGTTTATTGTTCAATAATCATCAGACCAGCACTTTCACTGTCGTCCATACTGTATATTAGAGCTACACATCTCATTTCTATTACTGCAAATGTGTACTCTTTGCCAAAAACATCTCTGCAATTTCCTCCCAACATGAACTTCACCTTTGCTAGTAACTATTCTCCCACTTTCTGTTGTGAGTTCAACAATTTTAGGTTAAAATGAAAAGTGAGATCATGCAATATTTGTCATTCTGTCTTTGGCTTTTTCACTTAGTGCTATGATTCTGCAGAGCCCATGTTATTAGAAATGGCAGGAATTCCTTCTTTATCCATTCATCTACCAGAGGACACTCAGGGAATTTTCATATTGTAGTTTTGGTAATAATGCTGCAATCAACATGGGAATGCAACAATCTCTTCTTCAGCATGTTGATTTTAATTCTTTTGGGTCATAATTAAGATTTTTAAAGCTCACATGGAAAAATAGAGGTTTGGCTCTGTTATGACTCAAATATTTTCAGGAGCTAGCAAATGCCACTGTTGGGTCAGAAAGGCCGGCTCCTGCCTTCATCCAGATGGATTGCTTCTGGCCCATGGAGCTGCTGCACCTGCAGTATAGTTTAGTCAGCCGCCTTCCCAGTTACTGGTATAACCACATCCCGAGGGCTTCTCTGGCTCCAGAGGTGCCATTCCTTCATGCCAAAGAGCATTATGTGAATGTATGTGACCATGCATGAGTGTGTGTGTTTGTGCACATGTGTGACAATGAGACTATATATCTATATGTATGTGTGTGAGTACATGTGAAGGTGTGAATATGTTAAGAAAGTGTGCCTGCTTCTATAAATGTGTGTATGAGTATATGAGAAGGCAGAGAGAGGAAGAGAGCTCTGCTATTTGCTGGTTCACTCCCTAAACAATCACAGCAACTGGGCTTGAGCCAGATTGAAGCCAGGAGCCAGGAACTCAGTTCAGATCTCCCATGGGGACAGCATACCCAACTAGTGGGGCCATCTCCTCTCTGCTCCCCATGATCTGCACCACCAGCTAGTAGAAAACCTATATAACTTATTAAAATAGAACAAAAAGTAATACAATAAAATAAGCTAATACTATTAAATTCTAGTTGCATGGCTGTTTCCTGTTAAAGGCTCTATCCTTAGGGCTGACATCGTAGCATAGTACACTAAACCTCCATCTATGATGGCGGCATCCCATATGAGTGCTGGCTTGAATCTGGATGCTCTACTTGTCCTTCACCTGGGAAAGCAGCAGAAGATGGCCCGGATGCTTGGGGTCTTGCACCTAAGTGGGAGACTTGGAAGAAGCTCTGGGTCCTGGATTCAGCTTGCCCCAGTCAGGCCACCGTGTTTATTTGAAGAATAACCCAGTGGATGGAAGATTGCTCTATCTCTCTCCTTTTCTCTCTGTCTCTTCTCCTCTGTATGTAAAAAATTAATCTTAAAAAAGAATGGCTGTACCTTTAAGTTGCATTCTCCCTTTAAGAGGAGAATTATGAGGAGGTACATTTTGAAAGATATCAAAGGTATTGAAATGTTCTTCTTGGTTGAAGCAGAGCAGGAATGTGAAATGGCCTCCTCATCACACTATCCAGTACTATTTAATTGTTACCTCCTGGACCACGAAGGAGAAGCCCACAGGAAGGGAAGACTCAAGCTAGCAGTGAATGCAGAAGAAGAGGCGTAATGAAAGTGAAGGGATGCAGCCAAAGGCTCTCCGACATTCAGAGAAACTCAGGAGAGAAACCAGCGGTGTCTTAAAACACCGATGGAAGGAAACTTCCAGAGAGAAGGCAGTAAGTACAACTGTAGACGGAAGGGCAGCTGTGTTTCCAGATCTATCCTGACTGCCTTGCTGAGTTCAAAGATAAAGGAAAACAAATACGAGCTTAAAAATAAAAAGAAAGAATCATTTTGTGAAAATGAAAATCGTGGAGCTGGTGTCGCTGGGCAGTGGGTTAAGGCAATAACTACAGAATCAGTTCAATTCCTGATTGTTCCACTTCCCACCCAGCTCCCTGCTAATGACTTGAGTGAGCAGCAGAAGAACTGGGAGAGAATCCAAGTGCTTGAGCCCCTGCACGCACTGGGGAGACCCAGATGGAATTCCAGGCTCCCACAGCTTCCCCTTGGCTTAGCCACCACCCCCATCCCTCCGCCTCTCTGGCTCTGTCTGCAGGGAACACCAGAGGAAAAGTCTCTCTCTTTCTTTCTTCCTCTTTGTGTGTATGTGTAACTGCTTTCAAATACAATAAATCTTTATTTTTTTTTAAAAAAGAGCTAAAAATCATAATGGCTTAGATCTTTTTTTTTAAACAAGATAAAAATACCAAAGAGATTATTAAAGCAAATTGCTGTAGGAAGTGTGGCTGCCAGCAGAAGCTGCCAGGCTTCTTAGAGGCAAGGCTCCGAACTGGAGCAATGTCACTTAGCTATATTCTGTTGTTCAGAGTGATCACAGGCCCAGCTCACGTGCAAGAGTAGACAGAAATTGGTCCCCATCTCTGCTGGAGGAGTGGTGAAGAATTTGGGACCATTTTGCCATCACATCTGTCACTGCATGTTTCTTGATTACAGAATATTTTCAGTTTCAACTTCAATCTTTATGTTAGATTCAAAAATAACATTAACAGTGATATTTTTATCAAATGTAACATGCAAAATATGATACAGTTTTTGCAAAATTAGTTCCTACCATCTTGCATCTTCCTATCTGAATATATGCGTAAGAAATAGCCTAGAATAACATTGATTCATTTTAAAACGATTTATTGTATTTATTTGAAAAGCAGAGGGACACAGAAAGAGATTCCATTTGCTGGTTTACTCCCCAAATGGCCACAACAGCTGGTACCGGGCCAAGCCTCATCCAGGAATGAGGAGCTGAGTCTCCCACATGGGTGCAGGGACCCAAACACTTGGGTCATCTTCTGCTGCTTTCCTAGGCACATGAGCAAGGGAGCTGGATTGGAGGCAGAACAGTTGAATGCTTTATTTAGTGGAGGCCTAAGCTTGTTGTTATAGAGGAAATTGAAATTATGTTATTGTTGGGCTTGCACAATGGCATGTCAGGCCAATCCTCCACCTACAACACCAACATCCCTTATGGGCATCAGCTCAACTCCCAGCTGCTCCATTTCTGATCCAGCTCTCTGCTAAGGCCTGGAAACACAGTGGAGGACGTCCCAAGTCCTTCAATTACTGCTTTGGTTGTGGGAGCCAGTGTCTCAGGTGGCAGCTTATCCTGACGTGCTGTAGCAAGTTGGTGGGAAGTGAAGTTTCCCTTAGCCCCTGTGGGCTGCAGTGCTTCCACAGAGTGCTGCTTTGTTGTGTGGTGAGAGCAAGTGTGGTCTGGAGCAGGACACACGCAGGCTGCCACGTCTGGTCTTTCAGTTGTGCAGGAGGTGGAAGACCCCAAGACCTGTGAGGGGAGCTTGCATGGGAGGCTGGGGAGGGACAGTGGAGGGTCCCAACTTTCCAAAATGAGAGGCACCCACTGGCTCGGATTTACCCAGAGCTGGCCCGCCTCCCTTTGTTGCTCTGCACTTCATTGTGGCTTTGCTGATACTGCATTTTTTACAAACGGGAGGTTTTGGCAACCCTGTGTCAAGTGAGTCTATCACTGCCATGTTCCAAGCAAGTCAGCTGGTCGCTAGCACTTTTTAGCAATAAAATATTTAGAAATTATGACATGCACATTGGTTTTAAAGATATAATACTATTGCAGAATCTGCAACATGGCATAAACATGACTTTTGCCCATGTGTCCAGTTAAGCATTTATTTAATGAGTTTTCAATTAAAATTTTATTTTTTATTTGCATTTAGGGAACACATTTTTTGTATTTCATAGGCACAGCTATAAAGGCATAATGATACTTTCCACCATGCCTCCCTCTTCCTCTTCCTGTTTCTTCTTTTCTTATACTTCTTTTATGTAATGACTTAAATTCTTTTTCCCCCCTCCCTTTAAAGTCAGGATTACAGAGTGGTAGAGACTGAGAGAGAACTCTTACACTGGCTGGTTCACTTGCCAAATGGCCACAATGACTGGAGCTGGGCTTGTTTGAGGTCAGGAGCCAGGAGCCTCCTCCAAATTGACTGTGTGGATGCAGGGTCTTGGACCGTCTTCCACTGTGTTTCCAGGCCTTAGCAGAGAGCTGGATCAGAAGTGGAGCAGCTGGGAGTTGAGCCGGTGCCCATAAGGAATGTTGGTGTTGTAGGTGGAGGATCGGCCTGACATGCCATTGTGCAAGCCCCACAATGACATAGTTTCAATTTACTTTATAATAACAAGCTTAGCCCTCTACTAATTAAAGCATTCAACAAGTAGCAAATAGAAAAACCACAGAACATACACTAGGGCTGCAAACAATAATCAAGTCTCACAAATAGTTACATGGGTAAAACTGGCATGATTTGTATGTGTCCCTGGAAAACCAAATAATCCACATGACTTGCTTTATTGAGGTGTTTGCTTTGTGGTTTGCAAGGCTGCACTAGCTTCATGGTGTGAGCGTACCAAGCTATACATTTGGATGTGACACGTGGTGTGTTCACTGATGTGCTTGAGATCAGAGCAGAAGGACCAAGCTACTGGTTTGACCTCTGAGCGCCTTAGCAGACATTCAGACAGCTTTCTCCTGACCCTGTCCATGTAAATTCATCTTCATCTCCTGTGGGTCCCCCTACAGTGTGGCCTGTCCAGAAAGGTGATCCCTTTAGTCCTCCAGGCAAAGGGACTTTGTGCACATCAGAGACTTCACTGTATGGAGCAGGGTCCATTTCAGATGCATCCACGTTGAAAATTGCTGCAGTTTCTGTACCCTTATTGAACGAATCACTCATTGGATTTTGTCAGTAGCTCCTGGTGAGCAAAAAAAAAAAAAAAAAAAAAAAAAAAGACTGGGGCACTGTGGTAGTTGAGGAGCCATATGTAGGATAATTACAGGGTGGGCTCCTGCAGGTCAAGGCCTCGCCCTGTTTTGCTGGGGCTCCTGGGGGAGACTTGTCCCTGGCAGAGAATGTGGCCTCCCAGCGTTGGGGCAGCCTGCTCCTGCCTTTGCAATCAGCTGTCCTGGGCTCCTCGTGTGTGGTCTGGACTCTCACTGAATCTCTTCTGACATTTTGCTGAGGTTACTGTTTTGCAGCATCCAGCTGCTCTCTGGTGACCTTAATGGGAAAGGAGCCAGCCTGCAGCAAATCTCTTTGTCGATGAGAGAGAGAGACATGACCGTGAAGCAAGCAATAAATAGAGATCTCGTGTGGTGAGTGCAGTGTTGGACAGAAGCCTGCTGCTTTGTCCAATTGCGTCAAGGAAGAGAAATGCCCAGGAATCTGCCTGGTCTGATTGGGCGGAGGGGACTTTCCCCTGGAGAGGCTCATTCTGTTTTCATTCTTTCTTTTTCTGCTGCTGCAACAGAGAGCGAGCTAGTGGAGCTTTGTGTCTGATATCCTCTACGTCTTCCTGCCCGCTTCCTTCATCAATGCAGATTAGCTCGAGAGCGGCTATGCTAGCTTTCAAAGAGTGGCACTGCCTTCAGAACATTCTGAGATGCATGACGAGGAAATGTGATGAGGAAGGATTCTGGACAGTTCAGGAAACAATTCATTGTTTGAACAACCAGTTGCAGACGCTTTAACTGACCACGTACTATGTGCCAGCTATTTTACTCAGCTCAGGTCAATGGTATGCAAAACAGTAAGGAGGCATTAGGAACCTATTGCATGTGGGGAACAGAAGTGGATGTGAGTAGCTGGAGGAAGGGATGCATAGGATTTCTTGTCATTTTCAGAGCTGAAAAAGACACAAACATCTTTCCTCAGAGGTTGTACATTTAAAGCAAAAGGAAGGAAAAGAAAATACGCTATGTGCTACGCTTTTTGATAGAAGCAGGTGCATGGTGCCATGGGAGCAAAGAAGAAAAGAAGATGGAGTTAAATTAGGTATGAGCACCCAGAGCTAAATGAGGCGGGACGGGGGTGGGGGTCAGAGAGGGTCCCCATGTGGGGAAGCCTGAACTGATTCAGTCATCAACAGACAGGTGGGAACATTAGCAGTGGGGACAGGAGCCACAAACACTTACAGGCCCAAGGATACCTGCCGTGGTAGGGAAACAATGTGGTGGTCGACACAGCCAGCACACATGGTGAGGACAGGTAAGGCAAGTCCCCGGATCAGCAAGGACACTGTATGACACTTTCTACCTACGGGCCCTCTGAACTTATGGGTTGACCAGAATATGTGGCTGCTCCAAGCCCTAACATTTCAGCTTGCAACACTTACATACTCAACTTATCCCAAAGGATGGGACTGGTGTAACTGCAGCTATGATGCCGACATCCCATATCAGTGCACTGATTCTAGTCCTGGCTGCACTGCTTCTGATTCAGCTTCCTGCTAATGTGCCTGGGAAGGCAGCGGAAGATGGGTCAAGCGTAGGCTGCTGCCACCCAGTGGGAGACCCAGATGGAGCTCCTGGCTCTTGGCTTCAGAAGAGTGAAGGTAGGTGGAAGAGCTCTTTTTTCTCCTTTCCCTCTCTCTGTTACTCAGCCTCTCACATAAATAAACTTTTTGTTTTTTAATAGCCTTGCTAGCTCGCAGGAGGCTGCACTGAAATGGGTTATCATCATAACACTGGAGTGCGCTTGTCTAATAAAGCAAGTCGGAGACAAAACATGCAAAGGCCACGTACTCTTCTCCAAGAGAATGAGTTTGCCTGCCAGTGTGTTTCACCAGAATGAATAACCCTGACATAATCACAGGCACCTAGAGCCATGCCAGAGAGAATGGAAGACAGTGAGAGCACACGTCCAAAGAGCGACTGCCTGGATTACACCAGCCTCCTTCTGCACATTCTGGTCCTGGGTCCCCGCTCACAGGTGAGAGACCAAGGCTCAGAGAGACCCACCCAAGGTCACTAAGTGGCAGAGGCGGCAATCACACCAGGGCCACTGGTGATAAAGCTGTTCTCATCATCTTTTAAATTGAATTATTTCCCCATAGGATAACAGATGCTCATAGCCTGAAAAATCAAACTATAACCAGGTTCCTAACAAGCCTGGCCATCTTTTTTTTTTAAAGATTTATTTTATTTTTATTACAAAGTCAGATATACTGAGAGGAGGAGAGATAGAGAGGAAGTGGAGCTGCCGGGATTAGAACCAGCAGTCATATGGGATCAAGGCGAGGACCTTGGCCACTAGGCCAAGCTGCCGAGCCCCCAAGCCTGGCCATCTTTTAACCAGTGGGCCAAGCCAGGGCTGCTCTGCACGGCATCCACTGTATTAGTGAGGTACCAGAGGAGCAGAATCAATAGGGAATGTGTGTATGGGAGTGTATGTGCTCTAAGAAGTTTGTGAGGATGATTCCGGAGCCTGGGGAGGCCTCAGTCAGTGGCCTGGAGGCCCAGGAAGAGCCGGGGCTGCAGCTCATGACCCAGCGAGGTCTGCAAGCAGAATTCCCTGATGCCTGGGAAAGTTGGTCCCTGTTTGCTCAGGTTTCCAGCAGATTGGAGGAGGCTACCACCATGGAGGGCGATCTGCTTTCAAACTCCGCAAATTTGAATCCTAAGCTCATCTGAAAACATGCTCACGGGAGCACCCAGCACGATGTTTGATCACCAGGCCAGGACTCCTCACACCGATGCGTGAAACTCAGCATCACATCTACCTGCAACCTTGTTACGTATTTCATCTAGTACTTGCCCATCCCTTTAAAAACATGCCTTTATTGTTATTTCTGTTTCTTCTGCTCTACAGTTTTTCCTTTTGAGTTGTATCACGGTGTCTGTGGATTTAACTGTCTCACATTGCTTCCTGTAAGTGTGTCATTCCCTCAACATCATTTAATCGTCCTCTAAAATCAGCATACAGGGACCTGCATGGTGGTACAGCATGCTACGCAGTGACTTGCAGTGCTGGCACGCCACATTACAGTGCCAGCTCAAGTCCCAACTGTTCCGGAAAAGCAGTGGAGGAAGTGGAGGATGGCTTATAATGCTTGTCCCCCTGCTACCCATATGGAAAACCGCAGAGATTTCCTGATTTCTGGCTTTGGTCTCGTCCAGCTCTGGCTATTGTGGCCACTTGGAGAATCAGCCAGCAGACAGAAGATCTCTCTCTCTCTCTCTCTCTGTCACTCTGCCTTTCACATAAATAAATAACTGAATCTTTAAAAATATAGATAAAATTGACATTCAAAGTGTACAAAATTTTAACTCTCTGTAACAACTGAACTCAGTGGTGTACTCTAATTAAATTTTCTTTTTATTCATCCTTTTGAACTTTTCTGGAGTTTAACAATCATCCTTGGGGGCCTGGCGGCGTGGCCTAGCGGCTAAAGTCCTCGCCTTGAAAGCCCCAGGATCCCATATGGGTGCCAGCTCTAATGCCGGCAGCTCCACTTCCAATCCAGCTCCCTGCTTGTGACCTGGGAAAGCAGTCGAGGACGGCCCAAAGATTTGGGACCCTGCACCCATGTGGGAGACCCGGAAGAGGTTCCAGGTTCCCGGCATCGGATTGGCACAGCACCGGCTGTTGCGGTCACTTGGGGAGTGAATCATTGGAAGGAAGATCTTCCTCTCTGTCTCTCCTTTCTGTTTATCTGTCTTTGTAACAAAAATAAATAAATCTTTAAAAAAAAAAAAATCATCCTGGGCCCAGCGTGATGGCTCAGTGGTTAAATCCTAGCCTTGCAATCACTGGGATCCCATATGGGCACCAGTTCGTGTCCTTGCTTCTCCACTTCCCATCCAGCTCCCTGCTTGTGGCCTGGGAAAGCAGTCGAGCAGGGCCCAAAGCCTTGGGACCCTGCACCCGTGTAGGAGACCCGGAGGAGCCTCCTGGCTTCGGATCAGTTCAGTTCACTTGGGGAGTGAACCAGCAGGTAAAGATCTTTCTGTTTCTCCTGCTCTCTCTATATCTGATCTGCTTTTCCAATTAAAAATAAATATCTGTATTGTCAAAGAAGAAGAAAAGAAGAAAATATAGATGTTAGCTGTCTCTCCAGACAACTAATTGGGCTCTCTGATTCCCTAATCTTCCTAGAGATCTTTAGGGAAGATAGGCTTGCTTCTTCTAGGCTTCCTCTCTCTCTGCATTTCCGGTTACCTTGGATACATCTGCCTCTCATATTCTGTCATTTTATACAGTTGGTTATCTGCTGCTGAATTTCTCCTCTGTTCTGCTGGTCCATGAGGTTCTAGTTTCAGAATTCTGCACTATCATCTTGGTGGACTTACAGTGGGAAGCAGATGAGAATGTGGGTTTCAGTCACTGGGTTGAACCTGAAGCTTCTCAAAGCAGCTTCCCAGAACGCCTGCATTTGTCAGAGCCTCAGGAGGGGAACTTGGCCTCACGGGGCAGGGTGCACATGAGTTCTGCTGCAGTGATGAACCTCTTGGGCTGCTCTTTGTAGCTATCTTCTGGGGAAGCTCCAAGAACCCAGCTTTAAGTACCAAGTAGGGTAGCCTCCATGAAAGAGGAGCCACTTAGCCAAGTTGGCTGTAAAGTAAATCCCCCTCCTGGTTGTACTGTGTGGTGCCCGTGGCTCGTGCACCGTGACAGACCAGCACACTGTGAGCAGCACAGTAAGCTTTCAAAAGTTTTGTGGAAGTATTAGAACTATCAGGGTTGTTGGCAGCAGGGAGCTCTGGGTTTACTTAGTGAATGCCGCTTTATCCCAGAGTGTCTCAGCTTGAAAAGCCCAGCTAAGTACTTCCCTCTCCATTCCCCTCTCATCTTTGGAGTTGCCAGCTCTCCTGCAATTCTCCCCTAGTCTTCACCCCATGTTCTCAGGGGGTTTGTTGTGGGGGCTCTGGAAGAACCTTTTATTATTATTATTATTAGTATTATTATTGATGGTATTTACATAGTAGATCAGGGTGGGAAGGATCGAGGGTCAAGGGAGAGTGATACCATTGTTTCCAAAAAGAATTTTTTTCCTTCCTTCTGTATCTGGGGGAAGAGAGGAGCCAAGTGGAGAAACCTCACTCAACTTCCAAACCATGCCAGTACCCAAGGATGCGGAATGGCCACCTGATGTTAATCCAGGGCCCCGAGGTGCAGCATGCTGTGAGGGTCTGCTTAAGCGGTTTTGATGGTTCTGAAATGCTGTCCATCTCACTGATTCAGTGATAAGGAAATTCTTCCAAGATCTATTGGCTGACATAACCCACCCTAGAGTTTCCATTCTCCCAGATATTTGCTGTCATTGCTTGGCTAGTGTAGTTGTCCAATCTCTTCTGTTCTCCTTCCTCTGCTATGGACATGCCAACTACTGCTCTGTCTTTTCCACTGAGGTGGGAGACAAGATCTGACACATGCACCTTACGGTCATTCCACCAATCCTGCAGTTCTCCCCATGGTTGGAGTTCTGAGTCTAGCAGTTCAATTGAGAGGGGTGTGGAAAGGTTTCCCACAGGGACCTTGTCTGAGGTGATCCCAGACCTGAATCTTGTATGTGTTTGCCAATACCGGGTCTGGCTCAGTCTATCACCCACATCAGCCTAAGCACATATTAATTGTAGTTGCTGGGTCAGTTCTGTCTCCAGCCCCATCTCTTTCGCAAACCAATGGGTTCTGTGGCCCAGACCAAATCAACCCACTACACAGGTGGCATGAACCTGGGGATTTCCTTGTGTGCCTGGTCCTGGGTAAGGTGAGGAGAGCAGAGGGGAGAGCCCCTGGTCAGCACACTGCCCTGGTGTGCTGGTGGACAAGGCCTGGAGACTTCAATGGGCCTGGATTTTGGGTGTGTAGAGGGGAAAGGCACCAGGCCAGCACATATGCCAGGAGCTTGGGACCCTGGTAGGCAGCAGAGCACCAGACCAGTGCACCACCCACTGGACTTCCGTAGGCTAGGCTAGGCACAAGGATTGTGGATTGATTAGGAAAAGGAGCAAGGGGATACAGAGTAGGGAGGACCGTCCTGGGAGTTTCTTGCAGGTAAAGAAAGACTTCTGAGGGACACCCAACAACAAGACCACTGTACTTGTAGGGTAAGTGAGAGGACTGAGACTTAGTGGTTTGGAGGGGAGAGACCAGAAGAACTTTGTGGGTCAGACTGATGCCCCAGCCTACGTTTGAGACCTGAGCTGGGCTTGTAAACGTGGAACATTGCTGACCACCACACGGCAGACCACATGCAAGCTATGGCTGGGGACCTGTCTGGCAGGGCTAGATTCTAGTACCTGACAATGACTGTCAGATTAGGGGACTGATCACATTAGACTGGACCATGACACCAACCAGCAGGCAAGAGAAACAGGTTAAGGGTGGATTCTGTGAGGGATATGTGGACCCAACCCCATGGAACCACAAGTCCCACTGGTTAGGTTAAGAGTTGGGATGGTGATGAGCTGAGCTAGGCATGACCATGGAACTCACTGACACTCATGAATACTGGGGCTGGGAACAAGCGGAGCAAGTTTAGGCTGCAGCACCTGTACGAGCACCCTAAAACAGGGTGTGGGGCAGGCTGGGCCACAACATCCACCAGCTCATAAAAAGGCCTGGATGGATGGAGCAGGCCATGCCAGGTAAGGGCCTAGCACCCACTGGTATGTGTGAGGGCTGGGTGTGGGAGTGGGCTGAGTTGGGGAACTTGGAAAACTCCCCTAGTGGTCATAGCTTCCTCTGGTGAGCACGTAGTCTAGGCCTGGATGTTGGGCAGGCTGGACACGGTAACTCCATCTGTTGGCAAGTGTGTGAATTGGCTTTGGAAGGGTATGGACTGGGCAGGGCTGAGCTAACCATAGCCCACTGGCAAGTGCAGAAATTAGGATGGAGTGCATATCATGCCGGCCTAGGCTGTCACACCTACCAGCTTGCATGAGCCAGGGATGGGAGTAGACTGAGCAGGGCCAGGTTGCAGTACTTGCCAGCAAGAGCTGGGACTGGGGACTAGCCAGGCCAGGCCAAGCTGCAGCATCCTAAGGCAAAGACCAAGGCAGGTGAGGGTCTATGCCAAGCTGGGTCAGAGCAAGCACAGGCACGTACAAGATCTGTGGCTGTGAACAGGCCTGGTTGGGGAGATAAGAGGTCACCCTGGCTGGGTTGTGATTCCCACTGGTGAGTTCGAGGGCCAGATGGGGATGCTGTCTGGTCTTGACATGGCTGCACTGTCCCTTTGCACGGGTGTGGACTGGGTCTGGGGTGTGCCAGACTGAGCTAGACTCCAGCACCCACTGGTGCTTGTGAGAATCAGGGTGGGTGTAGACGGGCTAGGTTAGGTCTCTGCCTCTGCTGAGCCATATGTGAGCTGTGTCTGGGCATAGACCAGGCTTAGCTGGGCTATAGTACCCAACAGTAAGAACTGGAATGGGTGAGGACCAGTCAGGATAGGCCACTGCTCCTGCTAGGACAGGAGATGGACTAAGTAGTGTTGACCCATGGACCCACTGGTGTGCATGAGATCTGGCATTAGGAAAGGTTCTGATGGAGGAGCTTGGCAACTCATCTGTTGGGACACAGTCCCTGCAGGTAAGTGCAAGAACCAAGAAAGGGAACAGCCCAGAACAGGCCAGGTTACAATACCCACAGGCTTACCTTTGGTTCAGGTCTGGGGCGAACCATGCTGGGCCAGTCCATATCACCCGTTAGTAAACCCAAGAGCCAGAGTGGTGTGCGGTTCATGCCAGGCCAGGTTGCAATATCAGCCAGTTCACATAAGGGCCAGGACTGGGGGCTGGTTGGGCTGACTAGGCTGTAGTTCCCACCAGTGTAAACTGGAACTGGGGTGAGCCGGGCATGGTCAGACTACAACACCCACTGGCAAATGCCGAGGTGAGACGGGCCATGTCAGACTGAGCTGTAGTGCACAGCCAGCACATGTGAGACCCGGGGGAGAGCCGTTGTTTCTAGTATGGGAGCTATAAGGGGCTCCCTTGCTGGGTCGCTGTTCCTACCAGTGAATGTGAGAGCTGGGATTGGGGGCATACAAAGTCGGGCGGGGCTACAACCTGCATGTCAGCTGGATTGTGGGCAGACTGTACCTACTGGTACTTGCATAAGTCAGAGTGGGTGTGAGTTGACTGGGCTTTGCCGCAGCTTCAGCTAGCAGACGGTGGCTCAGGGGGCAACCTCCATCAAGCTAAGCTGCAGAGCCACCTGGAGAGTGCAAGATCCAGGAGTGGGAGTGAGCCCATGAGGGAAACAGTGGGCACACCTCTCTGACGGTTTGAAACTCTCACTGGTGAGCCTGGAAACCAGGACAAGCGGCAGGCATGGCCAGTCATAAAGTGGCACCCGCTGGTACCAGTGTGGACTGGAAAGTGAGGCTGGTTGGGTGGAACTAGGCTTCAATGCCCATTGACATGTGCGAGAGCACAATGAGATGAAGGATAGACTGGACCAGTCTGCTGTTCATGCTGGCAAGCACAGAAACCAGGGCAGGAGGCAGGCCTAGTGGGGATTAGTGGGGGTCATTCGGACTAGGCTGCAGTTCCTGCTAATGTATGTGAGGGCCAAGAGTGCAGTGGGCAGGATTGGGGTGGACTGCAATGTCCATTAGTTTGTGTAGAAGACAGGGCTGGAAACAACTGACCCACCAATTGCTACTAACAGTGTGCGCGTAGGTTGATTTGGGCAACAGGTTGTGCCGAACCCTGTATTGGCAAGCACACACAAGCGCTAGGTCTAGGATCAACTCAGATGAAATTTCTTTGGGAATTCTCCCAACTGAACCACTGGATTCAGAACTCCAACCATGGAGAGAATTTTAGGTTCCGTGGTCTGACTGAGGAGTGCATGTGTCAGAGCTGGACCTCCTCAGTGGCTTAGACGGAGCAATGGACGGCATATGTAGAACCACATGAAGGATATGGCAGTACAGTGGAGCCTGTGGAGGACACCTGATACCATAACAGAGGATGGAGGACAGAACAAATTGATCAACCCACCCAGCCAAGAGTTGGCAATGAATACCTAGGCAATTGGAGACTCTAAGGTGGACTGTGTCAGTCAGTGGAGTCTGGAGAGAGTTCATTGTAATTGGAGTGGTGAGATTGGCAGCAATATGGAACTGTTGAACTATCAAAACTACTTGAACAGGACCTTCAGAGCATGCCCCATGTCGGGGACCCTAGGATTGTTAGGAGGCTGGTGTGGCTTTTTTCCTTATCACTCCCCAGACACAGTAAAAAAAAAGAATGTGAAAACAATGGTTTCATCTACTTTCCTTTAGCCCTTGACCCTTCATACCCTAATCAAATATGTAAAAATCATCAAAAATAAAATAAAAAAGCATGGGTGCATATACACTGAGGACATATGTGGCATTAATAGTACATGTATGCCAATCAGTACATAGAATAGATAAATGCTACAATATGTACTGTACATATATGTGCTAACATGTGCACATGTACACAGATGTCTGAGTATACATGCGTGCACATGTATACATGTGTATAGTTGTGAGTGCACAGATGTGTGTGAGTATATTCATATTTATTTGTGTTTTGTGTCTATGGTGTATTGGGGTCCTTACAATGTGCTCACCAGACTCAAGACAAATGTCTTTCACAGATGAAGAAACCGAGGCATGGAGAGAGCTCCTTGCCTAAGGTCGCATAGTGTCCAAGTGGGTAGAGCTGGGATTTGAACCCACATCACCTAGTGTGCTCTGCTGATGCAGGCATGCCTGCTGCCGAGCCCATCTGATACAGACCACCCTATGATCCCGCCCGCCGTCCCTCGAGCCTTGGACACATGTGCTACTTTGGCCTGTGAGGCCTGCAGGCATCCTGTTGCTATCGCAGCTCCCTCCCACTCCTCTCAGAGTGTTCAGCTTTTTGCTCTCTCCTGGGCTGCATGTGAGGTTGCCAGCCTTGTGGATGTTCCTCAGAGAAACCGGGACGGCAGATGGCTTTTATGGGTCTCTGGATTTTGGAAGTGATACGAGTGTTGATTTATTATCTTCTCCGCATTGAAAATGGTCTCAAAACTTTATGGATATATTTACATGGAAATCTTCCAAGTAAAGAAGTCACTGTAATCCAGAGAAATGTGCTACCAATATTGTCTCATTTCAAAGTGACATTGAATCAGGTCTGAGCAAATATTTATGATTCCTCTTGAAATGTGGCAGGCCCATGACATGGTGATTAATTTTACTGTAGGCTGCATTCAGAGAGTGGCTTTGGTAAGATATGAGTAGGTGTGTAAAATGTTTATAGGGCTTTCAGGAAGAAGCCTAAGGCTTAAATGAAACCTTCATCAGGCAACCGAGGAGGAATAAAATTGCAGCCCTAATTTTACTGATAGAATTTCTCTGGGTAGCAAGGTGTGTTGGAGGTTGCTATTCATTGCAGAGAATCAGCACCCATCAGATATTTTATGTACTGTGAAACTATTTGGAAATTTCATGTGCCCTTAGTCTTTGAGAAATGCATGCTTTAAGCAATAGAGTGAAAAAGAATGGCTAAATTTAGCAAGCTGGCCTTGGTTCAGAGCAAAAGCAGCTGTTTCACTGCTCTCTGCAAGAGGCAAAAGGGCTAGTAACACAGCCCAGGCCTTTTGCACGCGTCTTTCTCTCACCCCACATTTATTGGGTCAGCAAATCTCCTGCCTTGTCTATCTTAAAAAGCATTTTCAGAATACGGCTCCTTATCCCCACCTCCCAAGTCACAAGTCATGCAAGGCTCATCCTCACCACCTAGGTGTCCTCCAGGTTTCTCAGCTATCCCCCAGCTGGCCTCTCTGCTGCCCATCACCTCCCCTCTCCTCTGGAGTCCTGCTAGAACCTAAGTGATATCACTTCTTTCCTCTGTGCCCACTGTTTCCCACCCTCCTCAACCTGCAAGCCAGAGCACGCCTCATGCAACAGGGACCTCCTGCCCAGGGCCTTCCCATGCATTGCAAGTCCCTCTCCCTGGCATATTATTTCTCTAGAACCTTCCTGGCCCCAGGTCCTCCTCCTTCAGCCTTGGTGTGCACAGCACTTTCTCAGCCCAACCTTGGCTGGCTATTCTTTGAACATCTGGCTCCCTACCGGGGCCAAATCCCTTGACTTTGCTTTTGTTTTTGAATACACCCAACACTGTATATTTTACTGATTTGTTTTATTTGGAATGGAAGCTTCATGAGAGATTTGTCTGTTTAGCTTATGGCTGTCTCCCCCACACCTATGATTATGCCAGGTACACAGCAGAGAACGTAGGTATTTATTGAATGAATGGCTGGAAGGATGCATGGATCCAAAGGAATTTTCATCATTGGTGTATGAGGGGTGGGGCTTCTGAGAGAAGCCAGGCTCTTAAAGGGGATTCCAGAGAGGCTGTGGAGGTCTCTGGAATCTCAGTGAGCCACTGGGTAAAAGATTTCTACAGGATAGCAGCGAGTGGCAGCACCAAACGAAGGACACCAGATACTGTGAGCTTGACCCCAGAATCAGAGTCAAAGGGGAGAGAGACTGAAACTGCATGTCTTACATCTCAGCTGGGTAACATGCATTCTGGTGGAAAACAGCTTCTTAAACTCAGCTCTGAGCCGCTGACCCCATGGCCTTCTCTTGCTGCTGAGAAGAGGGGCCTGTGCAGGCTCCGAGCTCTGGGTGTGTTTCGGAGGTTTAGTACATGCAGTGGAAATGGGGTGTTCCGTACCGTAGATTAAGGTGTGTTCTTGCAGTTTGCACAGTACTGTCGTACAATGTAAGAGTGCAATTGCTTGCTGAGCCGTTGTTTCCTTAAGCAATACTAAATGCGTATGTGTGCATTTGTTGAGCAATTACCCTGTGCTAAGTACTTTACTTACAGCACCTCTGCTGATGTTCACTGGTTGTTAATATCATTCCCAAGAGTGTATTCACTCAGTAACAGTTACTGAATATCTTCCATTTGTCATGCACTATGCTAGGTGCCAAGGCTGTAAAACTGTATCAGTCCTGCCTCAAGGTACCTATAATCCAGTGAAGGGGAAAAATGAAAAAAAAAAAAAAAACCACAACTGTTGCACCAGACTAGACCAGGGCAACAGGTGGTATGGAGTAGGTGGAGGCACAACTGTATCAAGGGATTCACAAGAAAAATGAACTCATGGCTTTTTTTTTTTTTTTAAAAAAGATTTTATTATTGGGCCCAGTGCAGTAGCCTACTGGCTAAATCCTTGCCTTGCAATCCCCCAGGATCCCATGTGGGTGCTTGGTTTGTATCCCAGCTGCTCCACTTCCCATCCAATTCCCTATGGCCTGGTAAAGCAGTAGAGTATGATCCAAAGCTTTGGGACCCTGCACCCACTTGGGAGACCTGGAGGAGGATCCTGGCTCCTGGCTTCAGATCAGCACAGCTCTGGCCACTGTAGCCATTTGGGGAATGAACCAGCAGACAGAAAATCTTCCTCTCTGTGTCTTTCCTTCTCTCTGTAAATCTGCTCTTCCAATAAAAATAAATAAATCTTTAAAAAATACGTTATCTGTTTATTTATTTGAAGGCAGAGTTACAATAGAGTATGGAGGAGACAGAAAGGGAGGTCTGCCATCTGCTAATTCTCTCCCCCTTGTGGCTACAATGGTTGAGGTAGGACCAGGCTGAAGTCAGGAGCCTGGAGCTTCTTCCATGTTTCCTGCAAGGGTACAAGGGCCCGAGCTCTTAGGTCATTTTCAGCAGCTTTCCCAGGCATAAAGCACATGAGCAGAGAGCTGGATTTGGAAGTGGAACAGCTGGGATGCAGCAGTGGCCAAGTGGGATGCAGGTGTCACAGGTGGTAGCTTTACCTTATATGCCACAATGCCAACACCCAGAACTCATGGCTTTAAAAAAATCACACACACACACACACACACACACACACACACACACACACACACTTTCACAGCTTTGTGGCCTATTTGTGTTATTTCAGAGCAGATACAGATCACAGAGTTGAATTTTATATGAACAAACCCCCAGTAAGAAGAAGAAAGGCTTGTGATCTTTGCAAAGGAAGAGAGGAGGGACATAGTGCTAAGAGCAGTGTGTGTGCAAGTCACCAGCAGGAGAGTGGCACCAATGCGCGTTCAGCGCCAGCTCATTGCCAGACACTGGGACTGTGTTGCAGACAGTGCTTTTAGCCTGCGCTGGCACTGGCGACACATCTTACCTCAGGAATAGTTGAAGCCTTGAACTATTAGCTAATGATAGAAGTACATGCCTGTGATTTATAGGCAAGTCAGTATGGCGTAGTAAGGCTCAGGTCCCCAAAGCTTTACTGCTAGAACTGTAAGACAGAGAACAGCAGAAGGCCACCGTTTTAGAGAGCTGAGTTACCTTTACCATGTTCCGGTCCTTTAAGAGAACATTGTCTGTCATTTGGGCAGAGAATCAAATGGCTGATGTGCATAGAGAGTAAGGACGTGGTTCTTTCTCTTTGATGATTGTGGTTGCTTTTTTTTCTTAACATGTAATAGTTGGGAATTATTTTCAGGCACAGCTTAATAATTTGACATATACACACAGCATGGATTCACCCAACCAGGCAACTAGCTTTTTCCATTTTTCCCATCTTGCCTTTCTGTTTGGAACTTAACAGCTCCTCTCTTCCAACTCTGTAGGGAGTACAACATGCACTACAATGAATGGTAGCTGTCACAATGTGCTGTGAGAATCAGAACTTGTTACTTCTGCCTGTTATCCATCCCACCTCCATCCTCCCCAATGCTTCCCAACTTCTAGTCATCTCGATTCCATATTGAGTGACAGACTTTAAACCTGCATATATGAGAGCATATGTTGTGTTTATCTTTCTGTGTCTAGTTTATATGTTTTACTAGAAATATAAACATTTTGTCCTTTTAAATGAGTAAATAAGATTTCATTATGAATTTAAACCTCATTTTCTTGATGCATTCATTAATTAGCTGCACACTTAGGTTGATTTTATTTCCTGGTTATATTTATTTCTGATTCATCAACAAACAGTGTTTCTTCTTTGGGAATACAACTGCCTGTATACTCCTGCCCAAGGATCAGTCCTCCTGTAGTGGGGATGGTTGTCCTCTTTACCAAGTGTGCAGCATCTGGAGGCACCTGGAGCGGCGAGGGAAGAAGGGGCCACTCGGCTATCCAGCCAGATCAGCCAGATCAACCCTGGCGATCAATGGGGTGACAGATGTCGTAGCCAAATCATCCTCACATCTTGTTTATTTATTTGAAAGGCAGAGTGTCAGAGAGAGAGAGAAAGAGAGAGAGAGAGAGAGAGAGAGAGAGAGAGAATCTTGTATTTGTTTACTCATTCTCCAAATGACTGCAATGGCCAGGGCTGGGCGACACTGCAGCCAGGAGACTGGCACTCCTTCAGGCTTCCTATGTGGGCAGCAGGCGCCCAAGCACTTGGATCTTATGCAGCTTTCCCAGGCACATTAACAGGGAACTGATCATAAGCAGAGTAGCCAGAACTAGCACTTGTATGGGATACCAGCATTGGAAGTACTGGCCTAACCCACTGCACCCCGACAGTCCAGTTTTATAAGCTAATTTTTTAAGCTACACTGCCTGGGTGCTAGTGTTTGTGAAAACCTCCCTGTGCACCAGGAGCCTTCCTGAAAACAACTCCATATTTTATAACAAATTAACACTTTATGTTACATAATAACAACAGATACTGAAATGTAGTTTTATAATTTTTCCTCTCACCTTGTAAACTTTATATTTTTGAAGTTTCTTTCATAGGTATGCAAAATTTCCAAATTTTTATGGGGAAACGGAACTAAAAAGACAAGTTTATTTTGGTGCAAAAGAATTTTGAAACCCACGGGTCCTTATTGCGTATCTACTTTTTCCACGAACTTTTTGAAAACTTCCCTTACTATTTTTGTAGTCTGACAACGCCTTTTCTTTTTGTGGCAGGACATTTGCATAACTGCTCCATATGTAACACTGTGTTGCTTGGTGAGTCATGGTCACGAAGAGTTTCAGGAATGTTCTTTAATGTGTGTGAATAAGTCTCTGTCTCCATTAGATCATTTTTTGCTGCTGCTGTCTCAAACATTCTTTTCCTGGGAGGACCCTTCGCTGCTGTCTGAGCTGCAGCCTGCTCGGATTCTAAGCTCAGACCACCCACTTCCCAGACCCCTTTTGTCTCTCTTTAAAGCCAAGACCAAGGCCGGGCTCCTCCTCACTGGTCAGGGCCTTTCTTCCATGCTCCAGCTCTGCGGGGTGAGAACTGAGAACCAGAGCTGACACCTGGCACACCTGAGCCTTGTGGACAGGTACTGCTTAGTTTTGGGAACTTCCATGGGAGCCACACAGCACTTGGCCAGTCTCCTTGCTTCATGACACCAAAGCCCAGGCTTGGCTTTGGAGCATGTCGCCTAGCCTCTTTGGGCTTCAGACTTCATTCACAAAAATAGTGATTACCAGTAATTCCCATGCTTACATTTTTGCAAGGAGATTGAGAATCAACTTAATGCATATAGTGCATTAAGCCTACTGCATGCAGAATGCTATTATTCTCATGTATGTCACATCCCAGAGTCCTCAGAGGGCTAATTGCAGGGAACTTCATGACTAGAATATGCAATCAGACTTTGGGTGTAGTTTTGTAGAAGGCTGACATCTTTCCCTGAGAAAATCCCAGGCTCGGGGAGCAGGCAGGCACTCATGGGTTCACACACCAGTGCTCACATGTGGCTGTGACCTTGAGCCAGCTGTGCCACCTCTGCAAGCCTCATTGGTGTGATCAGCGTTGGCGTTAGCAGGGGTCTCTGTGTAGGGACCCTTCCCTCTTCTCCAGCAGCCACAGTAGACACTGAGAGAAGAACAATGTCCATCTCTTTGATGTATGCTATGTACTGACCAGGCATTTCCCAGGGCCCTACAATCTGCTATATTCTTCACGATGTAAAGTTTGAATCAATAACACAACTTGGAGTATTTATGACTTCTAGACCAAGGTAGGAACCCGATTGCAAGAATCTGTGCTATCCTGACTTCGTACTGCAGAATCTCTGGATTGGTAAAAGTTGTGTCACTGAAGGAGAAAATCTGTTTTCCTTCTCATTCCAGAGTTCATAATTAAGGCAGGACCAGAATGAGTAGGTGGCTGTTCAGACTTGGGACTCTCACTTGAAGCCTGGAGGGTGCTGAGGGCTGCCAGCGTAGTCCCAGGCAAGGGGCTTTAATTCCTCTTCACCCCCAATTACTGTGGCTTCCTTGGCATGCTCTTACCCAACCTGTGATGGCCTTGTCCAGTGGCTCCTTCCAGGGGAACAACGTGGGAGCACAGGGTCCTGCTGCCGGGACTCCAGGCAGCAGTGTGGGGTGTCACTAAAGCAGGCTTGCTTGGCAGTCTGGCAGCGGGGGCAGTTGTATCAGAAGAGCGATGGAGAGGCAGCTCTGCCATGATCACTGGCTGTGAAATTTGACTTTCACCTGAAATCGATAAGGCCATCCTCATTGGATCACTTATGGTCCACTGAACTTTATGTTACATAGGAGTGCCATGGAGGGTTCCATGAGGCAGGTGTGGGCAGGGGAGAGCACAGGGCCACCTTAGGACCACAGCAGCTCATTCCTTCGGCTAAATCCCTAGATAATCATTTTAAAAAAGGATTTTAAAAAAAATTATTTATTTTTATTCGAATGGTAGAGTTAGACAGAGAGAATCTTCCATCCACTTGGCCGCTCCCCAAATGGCCCCAGTGACCTTGGCTGGTCCAAAGCCAGGAGCCAAGCTCTTTCTCTAGGTTTCCCATATGTGTGCAGGGGCCCAAGCAGTTGGGCTATCATCCATTGCTTTCTCACGTGCATTAGCAGGGATTTGGATCAGAAGAGGATCAGAACACTAACTGGCACCTATACAGGATGCCTGCGCTACAAGCAGAGGCTTAACATACTATGTCACAGCACTGGCCCTGAGTTTTCAAAAAGCAAAATGCCTTCTCCTTTTGGTTTAAAGTAATGGACACATATTATTATTATTTACAAAATCAGACTGCGTGAGATGGTTTACAGGAAAAAGTGCATGTTCCACCTTCATGCTGTCACTTGCTGCTAACATTCAGGGGAGAGCCTTCCAGACCCAGCTGTGATTACAGACCTCTAGCCCCACCTCAGCTGTCTTGGAAGCAGGATTGCATTTTGTGGCTTTGTTTGATCACTTCTACTTCACCATAAATTCGTCACAAAACAGAGATTGATGTTGCTATTTTTGACAGATTTATGGTATTCCATTACAAAGACATAGCAACCCCTATAGAGGCTCCATTATAGAGATGGAATATAAAGTAGGCAGTTATTTCTTTTAAATTGTTCCCAATTTGCCACAATTATAAACAAAAATCACACTTCCTATGCTGGTAAATTCTTGGTGTTTTGTCCTGGGCTGATACGTCTCACCCTGCAATTCTGCAGGAATCCAGGAATCTCCATCTCCCCTCAGGTACACCTACCTAATGAACTACTGTGGAAACATTCATTTGTTCATTCACTTAGTTACTCAAAAATATTTATTTGGAAGCCAGTACTGTGGCACAGCGAGGCAAGTTGCTGTGTGTAGTGCCAGTATTCCATACGGGCAGCTGGCTGTGTCCCAGGTGCTCTACTTCCCTGCCAATGTGCCTGGGAAAACAAAAGCAGATGGTCCAAGTGCTTGGGCCCCTCCCATGTGGGGGCCCCTGGCTTCAGCCTAGCGAAGCCCCAGCCATTGAAACAATTTGGGGAGTGAATCAGTGCATGGAAGATCTCTCTCTCTCTCTCTCTCTCTCTCTCTTTCTGCAACTCTGCTTTTGAAATAAATACATAAGAACTCGCATTTACTTTTAACATATTGGTTACTCATTACTATGTCAATTAATTCCATAATGATGTAAATTTTTGCTGATGGTATGTTGGAGCTTCTAATTGATCGGGATGATACTCTGCTGGCTCTGTCTTCAGACCAGAGAGGGTATACCTAAGAAGCTGTTGAACTTGACTGGACAATAAGATGCTGGACTCTATGTTTGGTATATGCTTGCAATGGGTGAATCTCAACTGAACTTGAACTGTGGTTATGCAACAAGGTGGAGGAATCCACCATGGTAGGAGGGTTTGGGGAGGGGTGGGGAGAATCCCAGTACCTATGAAACTGTGTCACATAATACAATGTAATTAATGAATTAAAAATAATAAATAAATTAAAAAAATAAATACATAAGAAAGAAATCCTTAAAAATTTGTTTATTTTGGTCACCATGTTGGTCCAGACACAAGTCTTTGCTCAGTGGCTATGCAGTGAATAGAATGTACGAACTCTTGGTTGCTTTGAATGCTTGCTTTTAAAGGGGAGGGACAAGTGATGAACAGAATTTGGAGTGTTAGAAAGTGGCAAGCAGTGAGAAAAACGAGGCAGGAAAGGAGTTTTCAAAAGCTGTTCCTGACCGGTGACCACAGTGGTTAAAGTGCCAGGTGGGCGGGATGCTAGCATGCCCTGCCGGAGTGCCTGCGAGTGCCGGCTCCACTCCTAGTCCAGCTTCCCGCTGCTGTGCAGCCTGGGAAGCCACAAGTCATTGGCTTGCCACCTCCCCTTCCCCACCATGGGAGACCTGGAGGAGTTCCTGGCTTTAGCTTGTCTCAGTCCCGGCCATTGTTGGCCTTTGGGGAGATCTTTGAGATTCATAAGATGAACATAAAAATCTGAAAATTGGTCCTTCTAGTCCTTTAGTATTTGTTCCCTGTTTTCTGCAGTCCTGGTCCTACTCAGCTGAGATCTCCAAACACGTGTTGTGCTCCCGTGTCTTTTTGTAAACTTCACCAGAGGTTGGGAGGAGAGGGGAGTGTGAACCCGAGCTCGCACAGAATCATTTTCTTGTTTGTAACGCAGCCATTTCGTGTGTGTATAATTTGGTCTTTTATCGAGCCAATGCAATTATTTGGCAATGATTTTTCTAAGCCATTTACCTCTAGGAGACTGCAAACTTTTGCCACAGGCACAAATAGGAACGCTGGTTCCAATGGTACCATTAGTACAACTCTGGATTCCTGAAGGCAGGTCTTGCTTCTGAACCGAATGTGCTGCCCCTGGCTCCGCACCCCATCACCTCGGATGCTGTTGCCTCAGGCCCTGCTCCATCCTGTGGCCCAGAAACTCTGTCACCTTCTGTTTCTGCACCAGGTCTCCAGATGTGCGAGCAGGGCACACAGCTCCAGCGCTCTGGTGGAGGCTCCTTCACCTGTTTTGCAAGTGGGTTTCGGTTGGGTCTACTTCACCCAACACTCCAGGGGTGTCTGATCACCTTGTGAACTCCTTCCAGCAGAAGGAGTACCTGTCAAGGAGACGCCCCTGCCGACTCACAGGTGGACTTGCCCAAGGTTTCCCCTGAAGTCTTCTAGGTCCATGGGTTATTGAGCGTGAACTTAACAGGCAGCCCTGGAGAGGCACACAGGTGTGTTTGGTTTTTTGTCTTTTTTTTTTTAAGATTTATTTATTTTTATTGGAAAGTCAGACATACAGAGAGAAAGATCTTTCTGTCTGATGATTCACTTCCCAAGTGGCTGCAATAGCTGGAGCTGAGTCAATCCGAAGCCAGGAGTCAGGAGCCTCTTTTGGGTCGCCCACATGGGTGCAGGGTCCCAAGGCCTTGGGCCAACCTCGACTGCCTTCCCAGGCCACGAGCAGGAAGCTGGATGGGAAGCAGAGCAGCAGAGATATGATCTGGCACCCATATGGGATCCTGGCGCGTTCAAGGCGAGGACTTTAGCCGCTAGGCTACAGCACCAGGCCCACTGTTTTTCACAACTAGATTGGAAACTTCTAGTTGACAGGAATCCAACCTTGCCACTTCCATATTTTCTCCTGAGCTTTCAGCATAGTATTTTGTACACAGTTCCTGTTTCATAAATGCTTGTTCCATTCTTGCAAGAAAAGAAGCATTGCAGGTGATTTTGACAGATGGAAAAATGAATTCTGACAAGCCAGGGAAGATATAGGATGAGTCAGTTCTATTTGAGCTTTGGGTGAAAAGAAAATCAATGATTCATATCCAAGATTAATTTTTAAAAAGCTATATATGTAGATCAGGGTATTGGTATTGAAAAAATGTATTCTAAATCATGTGCCATCTAATTAAATATGGTAACATAAATATGGTAATATTAAATATAGGAATCTTAGCGAATAGTCTACAGTCTGGTTGAGTAAGCCATTCTATTTCTTTTTTTTTTTTGAATTTTTTTTTAATTATTTATTGTTTAACTTCAGTAATTACATTGTATTATGTGACACAATTACATAGATACTTGGGTTCTCCCCACCCCTCCCCAAACCCTCCCACCATGGTGGATTCCTCCACCTTGTTGCATAACCACAGCTCAAGTTCAGTTGAGATTTCCCCATTGCAAGCGTATACCAAACATAGAGTCCAGCATCTTATTGTCCCGTCAAGTTCAACGGCTGCTTAGGTATACCCTCTCTGGTCTGATGACAGAGCCAGCAGAGCATCATCCCAGTCAATTGAAAGCTCCAACATACCATCAGCAAAAATTTACATCATTATGGAATTAATTGACATAGTAATGAGTAACCAATATGTTAAAAGTAAATGCGGGTTCCCAGCCACCTTCTGTGAGCCATTCTATTTCTTACAGAAAGACAAACCAAGCAGAGAAAACCACAGCGTTTTCCTCCGGCTCCGTCTGTATTTAACGCTCACACATACCAAACTCCGCCGGAAGAGGGAGCTCTAGCACTCATTTGCATTTCCCTCCTTCCCATGTTAGCTTACAACTGTTTCATTGGTCATTAAAATATCGTTGATACACAGATGTGGGTATTTCTAAGAATATTAAGTTGGGCAAGGTAAGACTATCGATAGCTAGCATGATTAAACACCTAATTTTGGTCAAGTGCTATATCCTCCGTGTTAGATACACTTTTCTGAATTCTGAAAACAAATTTGCTTGAGGGTTCCTATTCTCTTCACTTTGTAGTGGAACAAAGTGGACTCAAGAGAGGTTGAGTACTTCGCGCAAGGTCCCAGGGCAAGCAGCGGGGATAAGGCTGATAAAGCACAGCCCTTACGCTGTCCACCTTGTACGCTGCTCTCGCAGCTGCTTTTGTCTACCTGTCTGATTTACTATTTGTGTATTTACCTACTATTATTGCTTTCATCACATTGCTGCCATAGTTGATGTTATTCAGGCAGAAGCAGTTCAGCTTTTTTTTTTTTTTTAAGACGACCTACCTTCATAAAGAGGAATTTTAGGTTCACAGAAATATTGAAAGTGAAATGCAGGGGTAGACCATAAGCTCCTGCTGCCACGCCCACAGCCTCCCTCATTGACATCCCGCACCTGAGTGGTACGGTTGTTACAGTCCAGGAACCTATGTTGCCCCAACATTGTCACCTGCAGTCAGTGGTTTCCTTCTTTCCTTTTTAAAATTTAAGTTTGTTCATTCATTTATTGAAGAGGCAGAGTTAAAGAGAGTGGGCTGGAGGGAAGACAGAAAGAGCCGTTTTCCATCTGCTGGTTCACCCCCCTGATGGGTGCAATGACCAGGGCCAGGGCTGGGCTGCAACAAACACAGGAACCAGGAGCTCCAGCTGGGTGGGCCAGGTGGGTGGCAGGGCCCTTCTTCTGGTGTTTATTTTCAGGCGTATTAACAGCAAGCTGAATCAGAAACAGAGAAGTCAAGACTCAAACTGGTGCCTGTGTGGGATGCCAGAATCACAGCTGGCATCTGAATGTGCTGTGCCACCACCCTGGGTCCAGGTTCCACAGTCTGTGTTAGGGTTCCTTCTTGTTGCTGTCCCTTCTATGGGTTTGGAGAGATGTCTAATGGTCCTTGTGTTAGCTATCATATGCACGTATCATATACATAAGGATATTTATTATGGTGTGATACAGGCTAGTTTCACTGCCCTAAGCATTCTCTGTTCTCCTCTTCATCACCTCCCCTGCTCCCTGGCAACCACTAATTTGCCATTGTTTTGCCTTTTCCAAAATGTTGGAATGTATACACTGGAGTCATAAAGTGTGTAGCCTTCTTGGAAGAGCTCTTTCACCTAATACTACGCATGTAATGTTCTTCCATGTGTTTTCACGGATTAATAGCTCATTTCTTCTTAGCCCTGAAGCATTTCCCATTGTCTGGATGTATTGCAGTTTATTTACCCATTCATCTCTTTAAGGGCATCTTGGATGCTTCCAGGTATTCACAATTATGAATAAAGTTGCTGTAAATTTCTGTGTGAAGGCTCTAGAGAAAAGCTAAGTTTTCAAGTCCATTGGGTAAGTTCAAGGATTTATGATAAGCTTATATTCAGATTTACCTGGTGAGAAATTGTTTTCCAAAGGGACTGCACCATTTCGCATTCCTCCCAGAAGTGAACGAAGGTTCCTTTGGCTCCAGCCTCACCAGGACTTGGTACTGTTGGTGTTCTGCAGTTGGACCATTCTACAAACCACACGGTGGTATCTCAGGATTGTTTCAGTTTGCATTTGTCTGATGACACACAATAGATAATCTTTTCTTATGCTTATTTGCCACCTGTGTATCTTCTTTGGGGAAGTATTTGCTAGTTGCTGGCCTATTTTTTGTTCAGATAGTTTGTTTGCTTATGGTTGAATGTTAAGGGTTCCTTGTAGGATTTTGTCAGATCCGTCTTTCACAAATACATTTCCCAGTCTGTGGCTTATCTTTTCCTTCTCTTGGTACTGTATTTCACACTGCAGGTATTTTCAACGTTAATGTAGTTCAGTATATAACTTCTTTCTTCTGGGAATTGTGCCTTTGGTGCTGCATGAAATGCTGCCAGCACACCCAAAGATACCTAAATCTCTGGCTGCCTCTCAGGAGTCTTACAGTTCCACACTTTACAGAGAGCTGGTCTCCATTTGAGTTAATATTTTGCCAACTCTGTAAGATCTTCTGTGTCTAGATTTTTTTTTGGCATGTCCAGCTGTCCCAGTGTCATTTGCTGCAAAGCTGATTTTTCATCATTGTGTTACCTTTGCGTCCTCTTTGGTCAAACATCAGGAGATTGTATTGTGTCTGGTCATTTCTGGGCTCTTAATGATGTTTGTCTAGACTTTTGGCAATGCCACTCTGTCTGGATTACTACAGCTTGATAGCAAGTCATTAAGCTAGTGGTGCTGGTTTTTCTGACTTAGTTCTTTGCCTCCACTAGCGTGTTGGTTATTCTGAATCTTTCGCTTCCATGAACTTTAGAGTCAGTTTCTTAATATCTGCCAAACAATTCGTTGAGGTTTTGATTGGGAATACATGAAATCTATAGACTACATTGCAAACAACTGACATTTTGAGACCATTAAATTTTCCTATTCATGAATAAGAAATATTTCTCTATTTGCTTAAATTCTTCTTTTAATCAAGGTTTTTATAATTTTCAAAAATCAAATTTAAGGAAGTTTACTCAAATCTTAGTTTATAGAGATTCTTTCTTATAAAAGTGTATTGGATTTAGAAAAGTGCATTTTTTATATCTATTGATAAGACATGATTTTCATTCTCTTCTCTGTCAATGTGATGAAATACATTAGCCAATATTTGAACATTAAATCATTCTTCTTTTTTTTTTCAGATGTGTCTGTTTTACTTGGAAAGTCAGAGTTGCAAATAAGGGAGAAACACTGGTTCACTTCCCCAAATGGCTGCATTGCTGGAACTAAATCCTAAGATGGGAGCCAGGAGATTCTTCCAGGTCTCCCATGTGGGTGCCAGGGCCCCAGAACTTACGCCACACTCCAGGTCATAGGTTGGGAACTGGATTGGAAGTAGAGAAGTTGGGACACAAACTGGCACCCATATGGGATCCTGGCCCCAGCAGACAGAAAATTAGCCTGTTATACCATTGTATCAGCCCCACACCAAATCAGTCTTACATACCTGAGAGAAATGTCATTTGCTTGTAGTACATAATTTTTATGTATCATTGGAATTGAATTTCTAATATTTTGTTGTGGACTTTTGCATCTATGTTCTTGAGAGACACTGGTCTGTAGTTTGGTTTTTGTAACATCTTTGTCTGATTTTGGTCAGAGGGTGATATTGGCCTCTGGCATGGGTTAGGACATACCTTCTCTACCTCCCTGAAGGTTATGAACAGTTATCATAATTTTTCCTTAAAATACTTGGTAGAGGGCTAGGCACGCTAGCCTAGCAGCTAAAGCCCCTCCCTTGCTTGCATCAGAATCTCTTATAGTTACTGGTTCGTGTCTCAGTGGCCCCGTTTCCTAATCAGCTCCATGCTTGTGGCCTAAGAAAGCACTCTAGGATGTTCCAAAGCCTTGGGACCCTGCACCCATGTGGAAGACCAGGAAGAAGCTTCTGGCTCCTGGTTTCGGATTGGCACAGCTCCAGTTGTTATGGCTACTTGGGGAGTGAATCAATGGATGGAAGCTCTTTCTTCTGTCTCTCCTCCTCTCTGTATATCTGACTTTCCAATGTAAATAAATAAATCTTTTAAAAACTATTAGGTAGAACTTATCAGTGAATCCATTTGATTTGAAGCTTGCTGTTTCATCATATTGTTGCTGATTGACTCAATTATTTATAAATAATTTTAATTAAAATAAATTTATGTTTTATATCCTTGAACTACTTTATTATTTTAAAATTTATTTTTATTTATTTGAGAGGCAGAGAACAGAGAGAAAACTCCACCAGCAGAGAACAGAGAGAAAACTCCACCAGCAACAAGGTGGGAAGGGACTTCCACTGGGAGTTCAGGAGGTGAACCCTGACAGAGAACTGCTCATCCAGCTATTGACTCACCATCTAAGTGTCAGTAGCAGCTGGACCAGCTGAGAGGAGAATCCAGATGGCAGACTAGGGTACAGACATGTTTAAACAGATGGAGAATCATTAGCCAGTGTGAAGCAGAGAGGGCACATTCCAGGAAACATTCCAGGAAACAGGAGAAGACAGAACAACAGCAGAGGGGGTACCTGGAGACTGACAGACACAAGAAAGCAATGAAAACAATGGTGTGGTGTTGCAGTGACTGATACCCCAGCGGCATTCAGCAAATGGTGATCTGAACTGCCCTGGCAGCTAGAACTCCACCAGCAACCAGAAGGGAAGAGACTTTCACTGGGAGCTTGGGAGATGAACACTGACAGAGAACTGCCCATCCTGCTGGTCTGTTTGATTGAGCAGGAGCAGAGACAGAGCAGCAGGTCCCAGATGGGCAGTGTGGGAACAGGGTGGATTTCACAACGCAGCCCACCCTCTAAAGCCTAATTGGGCATCATTTTGTTTAAGGAGGCAAAGGCTATGGACAGTGCTGTGCATGCACTGAGCTAGGAGTAAACTCATTTCTGGCTCAGTGAACTGCAACAATGTGGCATCCTACAGGTTTCAACCAAGATAGGTCTGAGCAGCCCTCAGACCTGATGGCCAGTGAATTAAGAACTCTAGTAGTGGTGCATTGGGCACCATTTTGTACAGTTTGGCAAGGGCTTTGAGACTGCAGGGACAGTACTGAGCTGCACATGTGCTGAGCTCGGCGAGAACTAACTGAACTCAGTGCATTACACTGGTCCCACAGGAAAATAATACCGACTATGGCATTGTATGGGTCAAAATAGGTCTGTGTGGCCCTCAGACCTAACGGCCAACAGGTTCCAGCGAGATCAGCAGCATCAACAACACCTAGCTATAGAGGACACCTGGTGTCTCCCTAGCCCTGGCACCTGCTCCAACTGCAAGTGGGAGAAAGGTTGTGCAGACAACGGTGCAGCCTCAGCATGGTATCATTGGAGGTGGAGACTTGTGAGCAAGAGCTAAGACTACAGAGACCATGCTAGATATCTAATATAAGAACCGAGACCTGGAACTTACTGGAGGAAGTGGTACAACTAACTGCAAACAAAGAGCTTTGTACCAGCTGCAATAAGTAAAATCAAACTGTAGACCTGTGGGTGACAGAGTTAAGAAACCAGCCTAAAGAAGACTCTGCTACCCAGAAGTACAATGACCAAGAACAAAAGACGAGACAAAGGCACAATGAATGTTACTAAAGACTCCTCTGCAAAGGCACAAAACCCTTTGCCAACCTCAGAGTTCACTGAGGAAGACATCAAGAAAATGGGAGATACAGAATTCAACACACTTGTTATAAAGCTTGTTATCAACAATGAGAAGCACATAAAGCAGGCATTCAAGGAATTCAAGGAATATGTCACACTGGAAATGAATCAAATGAAAGCTGATCTATCAGAAATGAAGAATACAGTGGAACAAATAAAAAGTACAGTGGAGAGTCTCCAAAAGAGAATGAATTAGACAGAAGAAAGAATCTCAAAATTAGAAGATATTTCCTGTCACCAGCGGGAAACAAACAAAAACCTGGAAGCAGAGCTGGGTCAAGCTAAAAAAAGTATTCAAGAATTGAAAGACACTATTAAAAGGCCAAATATAAGAGTTATGGGAGTTCCAGAAGCTACAGAAAGAGAAGCTGGGTTTAAGAGTGTATTCAATGAAATAATGAGGGAAACTTTTCCTAATCTAGAGAAAGAATTGGGAAACAACATCCAGGAGGGGCACAGAACTCCCAACAGGATTGTCCAAAAGCAATCTTCACCAAGACACATGATACTCAAGCTCTCTTCAATCAAACATAAGGAAAAAAATCCTTAAATGTGAAAGTGAAAAAAATCAACTGACATATCATACCTAGTAGCATGTTATTTAACTTCATGGCATTGTAAATTTCTATTTTTCTTCCTGTTGTTGATTTTATTTTGTGGCTTTTCATTTAAGGGGACGTATAGTGTCTGTGTAATGCAGACTATTATATCCAGATGTGAGGATATAATGCAGTATGCATCTCTACTTCCAGACAAAGATGGACTCCCAATGAAACTGTTTATTGTTCTTGACAATAGGATGCTGGACTCTCTGCCTTTGTCCATGCCCACAATGATGGACATATAACTATGTATGAAGAACTATACTATAGTAATGATATAGGGGAACCTCAATGAGGAGGGAGAGGGTTGGGGAGGAAATACGTAAAATCCCAGAGCCTATGGAACTCTATCATGAAATGATGATGATAATAATAATAATAATAAGAAGAAGAAGAAGAAGAAGTAAAAAATAATTTAAAAAAAGACCCAGCTTGACCAGCTGAGAGTTGGGAACTTAATGAAAAGCTCCCATGTAGGGGGCAGGAGTCCAATTACTTGAGTTACCAGTATTGCTTTCTAGGGTCCACATTAACAAGAATCAGGAGTCAGGAGCCAGAGATGGGTGTCAATCCAGAGACTCCCTTGGGTCTGGCAATGCAACTGAAGTTTTAACCATCAGGTTAGACGCCTACCCCTATAGGATTTTAAGGTGGAATTAATTTCCCATAATTTGGGGGTGCAATGTGAGATTTCAAGACATTCATATAGTATGTATTAATCAAGTTATAGTAATTGGCACTTTTATCTTCTTATTATTTCTTCATGTGAGGACCCTTCAAACTCTTTCCTAGTCCTTTATAAAACATAAAATAGGTTCCCCTGAGTTGTAGTCACCTCCACGATGCTGTGGGACATCAGAACATGTTCCTCTTATGTAACTATTTTGGTACCCATTATTCCAACTTCTGTAAATCACTATTCTACATGCGGATTAACTATTTTCAACTTCCACATATGTGATGGAACCTTCCCAATCTTGGCACCATTTTTGATTTTATTTTCTTCTAGTTTATGGACAATTCTTTGGCCATTCATGTTGGGTTTTTCTCAGTGTGGGGCAGCCCACATTCAAACTTAACAGATGAGTCTGTTCCTATTTCACACAGTCTTCTCTTAGGGTTTCCATCTCTGTGGGCGACAAGAACCTGGGTTTAAAATAATTTATATATTTATTGACTACAACAGTATTCTTTCTATCCTTTTGAATTTGGTCAGATGTATTTTATGATCCAAAAGTATTCTAACTTGGTAATGTTCCGTGTGAGTTTGAGAAGAATGTTGGCTGGCATTGCTGAGTTCAAGTCTGTCCTACCTTCTAGATTTTGAGCCTGCCAGACCTGAGTACTGCTGATGGAGAGGTGTTAAAATACCCAACTCGAAGGCCTGGTGTGAGAGTCTAGTGACTAAATCCTTGCTTTGCATCTGCCAGGATCCCATATGGGTGCTGGTTCATGTCCTGGCTGTTCCTCTTCCTTTCTAACTCCCTGCTTGTGGCCTGGGAAAGCAGTGGAAGACAGCCCAATGCTTAGGATCCTACATTCATGTGGGAGACCCAGAAGAAGCTCCTAGCTCCTGGCTTTGGATCAGCTCAGCTCTCACTATTGTGGCTACTTGGGGAGTGAATCAGTTTCTCCTTCTCTCTATAAATCTGTCTTTCCAACAAAATTAAATAAATATTTTTTCAAAAATCCTATACATTAGAAAAAGAGTATAAGACAAAAACAGGAATAAAGAATAAGAGAGACCAATAGAAAATAGTAATAAGCATCACAGATATTCATCCAACTGTGTTAATAATTCTGAACATTAATATCTGAATGCACTAACTACAAAAACAGAGATTGCAAAAGTAAATGGAAAGCAAGGCGACTCCATACGTTTCTCAAAGAAACCCACTTTAAATAAGAAGACAAGGATAGAATAAAAGGAAACAGACACTATATCTTATACTGTGCTAACACAAATCCAAATAAAGCAGGAATATCTACCTTAAGTTCAGACAGAGCAAGCTACTGAGCAAGGAAAGTTATCGGAGCCAAATACAAACCTTGTATAATAGAGGAAATATTTTTAAGAAGATGGAGTAGGAGCCAGCCTTGTACTGCAGTGATTTGAGTTGCCACTTGTGACACCGTATCCTATGTTGAAGTACCACTTCAAGTCCTGGCTGTTCCACTGCCAACCCAGCCTCTGCATTACCATGCCTGAGAAGGCAGTGGAAGACAGTCAGAGGGCTTGGGTCCCTGCCACTAATGGGGAAGGCATGCATGGAGTTCCTGGCTCCCAGCTTTGGCTTGGCCCAGACCTGGCCCTTGCAGACACTCAGGAAGTGCAGCACTCAAAGATCGTCTCTCTCTCGCTCTCATTCTTATTCTCTCCCTTTCCTCTCATCCATGTTGCTCTGAGTTTCAAAAATTAATTTTTTTTAGAAAAGAAAACGATGGAGCAATCATTAACATGCATAAACCTCACAACAGAGTGTCCGACTACTTGAGGTAAAAACTGACATGATTGCAAAGATATAGATGAATACAACATTTGGGTGATTTTTTTTTAAGATTCACTTATTTTTATTGGAAAGGCAGTGTCCATATGGGATCCCCGTGCTTAAAGGGCGATGATTAGCTAAATGAGCCGCCAGACCAGGCCCTAACTGTTAGGATTTTAACTGAGATTTTTATATGATGCTCCTTTCCTAGCATGGTAGTTGCATTTTTCTTTTCTTTTCTTTTTTTTTAATCTTTTGAGTGTTTGTCATGGAGTTTGTGATCTGTACTTACAAATAATCTGAGCCTGCCTACAGATGTACTACATGACTTCACAGGTCATGTGAATAATTTATAATCACAAAATAGTCATAACTTTTTCATACTATCCCTTCTTGCATTGTTTTCATAAATTAGCATACATAAGCACAAGCACATATAAAATTTTCATAAATTAGCATATATGCAATTTGCATATATAAAATTTATGCATAATCATCTGCAACTGGAAACATTATTGCTATTAACATTTTTAATAATCTGTTATGTGTTAGGCCAGTTAAGACTAAGAATAATTAATGTTTTAATTTTATCTTCATTTATTCCTTCTCCTATGTTTTTTCCTTTCTTACGTAATTCTGAATTTCTGACTCCTCTTCTAGTCCTTTTTCCCAGAAATTTCCTTTTTAAATTTGTTACAATGCAGATTTGCTGGCAACATATTGTTTTAATTTTTGTATGAGAAAGTGTTTCTTCTTCACTATTGAAAGATAATTTTGCAGGCTATGGAATTCTAGGTTTATTTTACTTTTTTTTTCTTTTTAAAGATTTATTTATTTTATTTGACAGGCAGAGTTATAGAGGGAGGGAGAGACAAAGGAAGTTGGAGAAAGAAAGAGAAATTTCAACAGTTGGTTCACTCCACAAATGTCTGCAACATTCAGGGTGGGTTAGGTTGAAGCCAGGAGCCAATAGTTTCATCCAGGTCTTCCATGTTGTTGGCTTGGCCCAGGTGTTTGGGCCATCTCACACTGCTTTCCAAGGCTCAGGAGCTGAATCAGGAGCTGGGACTTGAACCTGCACCCTTGTAGGATTGGTGGCTTCACAGGCAGCGGCTTAACCCTGCTATACCACAGCACCAGCCCTTGCTTTGTTTGCTCTTTATACTTTCTTCCTGCGTTGAGTCTCCCCACAGCTGAAGTGTTTCCCATACCTATGTTCTTCCAGATGTTTTTCCTTATATTTTAATTTCTATAGTTTGAAAATAGTATGCCCAAGGGCAGAGCTCTTTTTCTTTCTTGTTTTATGCGGCTTGGTGTTGCTAAGTTCCCTGGATATGTGATTGATATAACATTGTGTTGGAGCACTCTCAGCCATTACTGTTTTAAATATTCAATTCCTTTCTCCACGCAATGAATCTTTTGCATTTGGCTCATGGGTCTTGATAACCTTTTTTTTTTTTTTTCAGTCTTGCTCTTGGTATGTTTAAGTTTTGGAGTCCTCTATTGAGATCACCCAAGCTCTGAGATCCTTGCCCCGGCCATGTCCAGGACCATCAAGCCCATCACAGGCAGTCTTCATTTCTGGCACCATGCTCTTGAGCTCAAGCATTTCTTCTTGATTCTTTCTTGGGATCTTTGTTTCACTGCTAATATTGCCCATCTGTTCCTACCTACTGTTTATTTTATCCATTAGAGTCCTCAATATCTTTAGAACTTTTTAAATTTTCTGATCATTTTACATTCAGTATTGCTTCTGTGTAGTGTGGTTTTGTTTTGTTTTGCTTGTAACTCTTCCCTTCCCTCCTCCCCACCGCCCCCCCCGCCAACTTTTGGGGGCCGGTTTGGACACAGTAGCAGGAGTGAGTAAAAGGTATTGCTTTAGGTAGACTCTTTGTCGTTGGGGGAAGCATGGTGCAAGGCAGGGGTAAGTCTTGGTCTTGTAGTGAGTCTGTCCCTCTGGGCTGTAAGTTTCTCTTCTGTGTTTCGGAGGCTGGCCTTTGCCATCTCTCAGGGCGCCGGGCTGAGCAGAGAGGGCTGGAGTGGAGTATGTCCCTGCCTCTACGTTCCTTAGCAGTTAGGCTGGGTTCTGGCTTACTGTTGTCTCTGGAAGGCAAAGTGTGTGAAGGAGAGAGGGATCAGTGTTGTGAAAGTTCTGTGCCTCCTCTGCCTACCAGAAGCATATGGAGATTTTTCTGAGGTGTTGCAGGAGGTCCTGTGTGGGCTTCTGCAGGTAAAGCAGGTAAGGCACTGGGACTTCCCCGTGACTCGGTTCCCTGGGGCTCTGAGCACTAGGCCTGACCGGGGTTGGCTGTGGCAGCTCGTCAGTTCGGGCTGAGGCCTTCCTCCTCCACCAGTGGTTTCTGTAAAGGTTTGTGCTTATGTGTCTTCCTTCCTTGATTTATTTTATTTTATTTTTTATTATAAAAGCAGATATGCAGAGAGGAGAGTCAGAGAGAAAGATCTTCTATCTGCTGATGGACTGGCCAGAGCTGAGTAGATCCAAAGCCAGGAGTCAGGAGCTTCCTTCAGGTCTCTCACACGGGTCCAGGGTCCCAAGGCTTTGGACCATCCTCGACTGCTTTCCCAGGCCACAAGCAGGGAGCTGGAGGGAAGTGAAGCAACTGGGACACGAACTGGTGCCCATATGAGATCCTCGTGCAATGCAAGGTGAGGCTTTAGCCACTAGGTTATTGTGCTGAACCTGCACTTGTGCGTTTCTGCTTTGTTGTATTCTCATTTCCTGAATCTGCCTGTCTGTCTCTTTGTGGGAGGAGGGACAACATTTTTTCCCATAAACTCTATTGGGCACCTAAGCAGAGATTTTTTTTTAAACTGAATTTATTATTTGAAAATTTTTACTTATTATTTGAGTAGAGCAACAACTTCTTTTTATTGATTTATTTTATTTTTATTTGAATGACAGAGTTATGGAGAGAAGGAGAGATAGAAAAAGATAATCCGTCTACTGGTTCACTCCCCAAAGAGCAGCCACAGCCAGAGCTGAGCCGATCTGAAGCCAGGAGCCAGGAGCCTCCTCTGGGTATTTGACATGTAAGGGCCCAAGGACTTGGATCATCCTCCACTGGCCATAAGCAGGGAGATGGATGAGAAGTGGAGCAGCCAGGACATGAACCAGCCCATGTGGGATTCCAGCCCATGCAAGATGAGAATTTCACCACTGAAAGCCACTGGATTTGAACTGGTGCTCCCTCTGGCATTTCAGGCCCTGTAGTGTAGTGTAAAATTTTATTTCCTTCCAGTTTAAAACTCAGCCTTTCCCCTCTGCGCCTACATCCTTTAGCTGGCTAGCAGTCTGCCCGTCCAGACTTGAAAGTTCGTAATAAGGGCCTGTGGACTCTCTCCAGTAGTTTCTCTGGCCGGCAGTCTTCCCAGCAGGACTTGGCACAGGAATGGTAGCCACCAGCTGCCCACAGGACAGGGCTCAGCTTTTTGACTCAATTAACTGTCATATGAGCTGAGCCTTCTTTTTGACTGAAGTTCTCCTGGCACATTTGCAGAAGTAGGAGCCTCTGCGGAGAATTGAAGAGTTAGCATTTCAGGCTCCCACCTGCAGACACATACAAAATCTCAGAGTGAAGTGAGCCTTTTCCAGTGGCTGTCACAGCTCCTGGGCCCCGTCAGTGCACAGCGATTTTTTTTGAGTGAATAAATGGCATTATTCACAGGAGCGTTTTAATTTTGAAACCTTTCCCGGAGAATGTGGGGAGAAGTTCTAGGACAACCACAGCCTGGACTATTATGGAAAATGATGAGGGCAAAATATTGAGTCAGATCAGAAAAGTGGCCAAGTATGTTGGCTATAAACCTAACCATGGGAAACTCCTTGACAAAATATTTAACAAGAAGAATGATCTCTGGCATAAAAACACCTCTCGATGTTTCCCTACAACTGGCAAGAAGTAACCTTTGTACTTTGTGTCTCTGCTGTTATGTCATCAAAATATTCTTTTTTTGGAAAGTCCATGTTGAGAGACAGAGACAGAGACAGAGGCACAGAGAGAGAGATCTTTAACGCACTGGTTTATTCCCCAGATATCTGCAGTTGTTGGAACTGAGCCTGGCTGAATCCAGGAGCTTTCTCCAGGTCTCCCATGTGGGTGCAGAGACCCAAGCACTTGGGGCATCTTCTCCTGCTTCTCCTGGCCAATAGCAGGAGCTGGATTGGGGGTGGAGCAGCTGGGCCACGGGCAGGCACATGGATGCTGGCATGGCCATCGCAGCTTCACTCATGAATGCTGGAGACTATCTCCACCAAATTTTTAGATGCTATAAATAATGCATATATATTACAAAAATAACAGAGAACATGGCTGACAAATGTGAAGCAAAGCTAAACACCACAACCGATTACACCACGCAGAAGCAATCAGGACTGACACTTTGGTCTATTTCTCATTGCACCTCTCCAGGCCTTTATACTAATACGTGCTAATTTCAGCAGTAGGAAAACACATACAGTTCTGTGTTACTTTTTTCACTTCATATTATATAGCATTTTTACCATATCTTTACATAGCCTTAAAATGTCTCATGTTTAGTGAATGCAGGATATTCTATTGTATGATTATATCACATAATTTATTGTGATCTCTGCTTTTTGACTGTGTAACTGTACTCTGTACATAGTTCTTCTGTACATCTGTGTCTATTGAACTCTTCCTACCATTTTTACCATTAAACTCTTCCTACCCCAGACTTGGACCCATTTAAGGTCATTATTGATAAATAGTGAAACATAGCCATTCAAAGGAGATGAGAAGGCCATTCCAAAGAGATGGTAAAAGATGTGGAAGGTGCAGTTTGGGCAACTTTATTAAAAAAATCTCCATTTTTAAAAAATCCAATTTCCATTGTGATGATTAACTCTTCAAAATTAGATAATAACATGTAAAATTTTGTTTTTCTGAGGGAGGGTTGGCTAAAAATAAGCATTCCTTCAACAAACATATTGAGTACCTAATATAAGTGAGGTCCTGTGAAAAACCCTGGATTTTTAGCTATTAGGAAGCCAGGTTAACCCTGACCTACAGTAGCAATTTTAAATCATTTCTCATGGTTTCAGTTACTCAAGGTCAGCTATGGTCTGAAATATTAACTGGAAATTTCCAGAAAAAGTTCTGAAACTTTAAAGTGTGTATCATTCTGAATAGCATAACAAAATCTCATTATATGCAACTTCATTCTGCCCAGCACCTGAAATCACCCATTTCTCCAGTGTATCTGTGATGTGTATGCTACCTGCTCATTAGTTGTTTAGTAGCAGTATGGGGTATCAGATCCACTATGGACTATCACACTGCTTGTGTTCAAGTAACCCTGATTTAATAATGACCCCAAAGCACAACAGTCATGATGCCAAAAAGGCACAAGGCCATAAAACACAGAGGGACAAATTTATTCTGCAGGAAGGTGCTACAGGGCTTATAAGAGAACAAGGAGAATATATTGAGTAGGGCTTGGTACTTTCTCTGTTTTTTTGCATTCACTAGGTATTTTGAAATATGACCCTTGTGGTGGCCAGCTACAGTAAGACTTTCCCATATCATTTGTAAAAAATTTCTAATACCTGTGCAGACCATTTTTTTTGGTCCATTTTATTTGGCACAAACTCAATGGGTGCTGACATTTCAAAGGAATTACATGTGGAAAGTGCCTGGCACAGCAGGCACTTCATTAACAGCAATTACCCCCTACCTTCCAGTCTTTTTGAAACAGTGGAGAATTTCCCCTGTCATATCAATTTATTATTTATTTTTCATGTTTTTTGAAAGGCAGAGAGACAAAGAGAGATCTTCCATCCACTGATCTACTCTTCAAATGCTCTCAAAGGATAAGACTGGCCCAGGTAGAAGCCAGGAACTCCGAACTCAACCCAGGTCACCCACAGGGATGGAAGGGATGCCAGACCTGGGCTGACACCTGCTGCCTCCCGGGACACACCCCTTTAACAGGAAACCAGAATCAAAGTGGGGATGGGACCTGAACCCAGGCACCTGATTGATATGGGATGTGGGTATCCCAAGGCAGTATCTTGGCCACTGAACCAAATGCCCACCCATGAATAGAGTTTTCCTTTATTTGATGGCTGTGTTGACACACAACTCCTCCCTCCCCTCGCCTCCCTGAGATCAGCACTCACTGAACAGCTGTTGGTCAGGATTCTCTGTGAACCTGTAATCTCGGCCTTGATTAACTCCAGACTCAAAGCAATATCCATAATGGCTTGATTTGAAGAGTCGACTATTAGAGTTTATTGTTGGCATGTAAACGTGGGTGGTTTGCGAAATGCAAAATGTTCTCTTTTAAACTTTAATAAGCATTTTGGAGTTATTCAGTGTATCCCTGGCCTTTATGTCACTTTTAATTGTCATACTGAACCTCAGAGTCACTTGTGTCCTGTCTTGGAGAACCACTTGTTGGTCTGGGGATCTCTTGCAGCTGGAGAGTGCTTGAACCAATCACGAAAGGACAGAGAGGTGGCTAATGAGATGGGACAGTGGGGGGTGAACCTCGGGTGATTGGTCATCCCTCTTCCCTATCCAAAGTCCCTAGGATACCAGTTCACACTGTCCCATTGTCTCTTTGCTGTAATCATAAAAACTACCCATTTTGCCTCTAATGCACATTGCCTTTTGGTGCGGGTCTGCTGTTAATCCAGGGAGCGGGTCAGACGTTTACTTCATGGAAGTTCTGCATGGCTCCAGTGACACCCAACTTGTTGGAGATGTTGTCCTCAAACACAGAAACATTAAAAAAAATAATTTTTTAGCCTTAATGAAATAATATGAAAGCATATGTTGGTTGTAAGTCAGTGATAGAAGTTAAAGCTGATGGGAAAAAAGCTGATAAACTTCTATCACCTCTTCTCACCTTTTATATTATCCTTGATATCTTAAACATATTTTTCTTCTCCTGGACATTTAAAAAATTTAAAAACATTTTTGGGAAGTTCACTGTACTACCATGCTTTCTTAAAGAAATTCTATGCTAACTTAAAAACAAAGGCTTGCTAAGTTTCATCCATATTAGGGTGAATTTGAACATTGATCTTCTGAGTACCTCTGATAAATGCCCAAGGATGGATTTACTACTTGTCAAACATGTGACATACTCTGCACTTCAACAGAGCAAGGTGGAGCCCACACACAGCTGTAATGGAAAATGAGGTAAGGGGATTTATACACCTAGTTAAAAGTAGCTGGCTTTCAAATGCAGACCAATAAATTGGTTTTTAGAGTTCTGATGGCTGAAAGAGGTGTAAATGGGAACAATTTGAGGGGAGAGTTCATTTTTCTGCACTCAGGTGAGCCCAGCCAACACTTTTAAAATTGAAAAATTCCACTTGGTATTGATGTTGTGTACAATAAGCATATAGATTAACCTGAATTATTTAACTCTATAAATTTGATTTGTGACAGACTATCAAGGAAACTATAGACCCTAAAATCAGTGGCAGGTGCTTGTATAGCTTGAGATGGAGAATGATGGGATATCTAGTTAAATCTTGGAGTGTATATGACCTAAGTTAAAAATCCATTGTACTTAGACAACGTTTTTCAAAAGAAATCTGGAAAAACACTGGGTCATCATTCTTATCCTCACGACATAATAAAATTTTGTCCCTATCATTTTATTATTCTGAGAACATGTTTCTGAGCTGCTAGCTGGTTAGCGTGGCCTTGTGTCACTCCAGTTTATTCTCCTTCTGGGTCCTTTGGAAGAACATAAAATTGTTCTTTAATTACATTGGCAACATAAAGCATAATGATATACTTTTTTCTTCACAAGTGCCTCCAGACTATGAGTACCGACTGCACTTTGAGCATTGAGACCATGGCCGTTGAGCTGAGGGTACCAAGCCCCAGGCTCAGTATAAGGTGCGGTGGAGGGGGTCTGCCTGCATGTGACCTCAGCTGAATCATCAGACCTGACACCTCAGCCCTTGGTCGACCCTGAGCCGCAGGGTAGCAATCGATTGAGTCATCCCATTGTCAGGGAAGTGTCAGAAACACAAATGTTGGGGCCGCCTTTGGGACTTGCTTGTTTTGTGTCTTTGGCACCACCAAGCTTCACTGTCTGTGACTTGAGATGCAGATCAGAGGCAGAAAAACTGACTAGGCAAGAAGACAGGGCACAAGAAAACTTTCTAAAGAGCCTTAAAAGTGGCCCTTATCCTTTGTGGCTCAGGGAATTCAGCTAGTCTCCTTCAAGGTTGAGTGCATCTCTGCTGGAGACAAGGACAACTAGGGGAGCTAATGGGCACCCCATTATCAGCTCTACACCTAATGCTGCACCATTAGTTTCTATAAATATTTGGCGTGTGACTAGTAAGCATGGAATAATGATCAGGTTTAAATTACTTATTTGTTACTCAGTAAGTGGAAAATTCAGCGTCAGCTGACAGTCACTTCGAGCCACATCTGAGATACGATTAGTAGGCAGGAAAGCCATCCATCCATCCATCCATCCACCCGTGGCTGTCACAGTGGGCTCCTGGCAGCCCCTCTGGGGTTAGAGGAATCCTCCACCTGAGCTTGCCTTCTTACCCTGTGGCATCACAGTTTCCTCCAACCAGCTCTATTGGCATGCCACCTACAGCTCCTGAAACCATTCCGTACTCTTGGGTAGGAATTCACAGCTATTTCCCATCACACTGCAACTGTACCCAAAAGCTGCTGGCTAGAGCCTTGTATCAGGGTGCCATGGACAACCCTCTTTATCTTTTACTCCCATTCTCCAGTGTGCTGTAGGTTACTAATCTCTGAGATTAAGGAGTAACATCTCTGAAATACATAGAATGATTATATAGAATGATCAGGTTTGCCCCAGGGCACAAGACTGTTAGTGCAAAAATGAGCAGAGTCCTGTGCAAAATGGAATGAATTGTTCACTCTGTTGATACGAGAGTGCCAACACCCCACTTCTTCTGGGAATGAACTGAAATGTTGTTGACAGAAAATTTCAAGGGAAGGAATCAGTCAGTAGGAGCTACCTGCCACCTTCCAGCTCCCTGCTTGTGGCCTGGGAAAACAGTGGAGGATGGCCCAAAGCCTTGGGACCCTGTACCCAGGTGGGAAACCAGGAAGAGGCTCCTAGCTCCTAGCTTAGCTCTGGTTGTTACTGCCATTTGGGGAGTGAAACAGCAAGTGGAAGATCTGTCTCTCCTTGTCTTTGCAGATCTGCCTTTCCAATGAAAATAATTAAAAAAAAAAAAAAACAGAACAAACAAACAAGTATGTTTGGAACAAGGGTTTCTGGAACCCTCTAGGTGTCAGGAATTGTAAATTAATGAAATCTAAGACAAAATTCCTATCTTCAAGGTGCTCCCAATCCAGGCAGAGATATATCCATACTGCATACAAAAGTGCTGTTTTCTTCACCTATGCTTTTATGCTCCAGTTCCTCTCAAAAAGATTAGAGGGTGCTTAGACTAAATGATATCGACATATGAAAATAAGTGTTGAAGGACACTGGCCATATAATTAACGGAAACAGCAGTGGAATAATTATACTAGGCACCCAAGGCTAAGGAAAGCTACTCCAACTGAACACAAAGCAGCCAGAGAACAAAACAAGAATAACACAGCAAAGACTAAAATGAACCAGTAAATTACACGGTGTCAGCCACACAGTTTAAGGTAGTGCTCTAGAAGTTCAAGGTGGAGGTTGGTAACAATTTTCCTGGTCCAACTGCATAATTGTAGGCAGGTTATACCACTCTGGGTCTCAGTTTCTTAACCTAAGAAACAAAGAAAACATATCTTGAGAGATGACATCATCTATTGACATGGCCTGCCTCTAAGCTCTCCCTGTGCCCTGTCCATGAACAGGCTGGATTTGGCCAGCATCTGCCAGGGTAGGAGTTTGGGAAAGTGTTTTCTTCAGAGTTGGAAAGATAGGATGGATGGAGGAGTTAAAGAAAGGAGATGAGAGAAGGAAGGATTTGGGGCAGTGTTTTTCAGAGTTTCATCCCTGCTTTGTAGAGCTTGAGAACCACAGACCAAGAGTTTGGGTACTTTCGGAAATTAACTTTTAGGTTGCTGGTCTGTGTTTCCTTGGGCCAGTGAGTAGACCACAGGAGAGAAAGCACCTCACAAAGATCGTGTTTATATCTGGAGTCAAGCTCTCTTTCACTAACTCGGAGCTTTGCTTTTGCTCTTCAGGTGAAAAGGAAAAATGAACTGACTTGAGCAGTCGGGTGACTTTCTAGCTGTCTTTGTTCTTATCCTCCCAAGTTCTCAAGTCCTCACCCAGGAAATGGACTGTGATGAGACCTGAACATGGTGCTGGGCACCCAGAGGGCCTCAGGAAATGCTGGTTCCCTGCCTTCTTTCATTTGTCATGATGGCAGGGGTCCGTGGACAGACAACTCATTCCTGATGGACCAACCCTGTGCTGAGGAAAAGTCTCATGACTTTCCCGACTGGACTCCACCCAGAGACCTATCTTCCCTTCGTCTTTTGCTTGGGTTTGTGATTGCACCTTTAGGAAGTGACCACAGCTTTCTCACTTCATGGGTAGTCTCTTGCCCTGAAGTCAGGGAGATGTTTTAGCATAGAAGCCCCTCTTGGAGAGCCAGCATCCTATGTAGTGGGTTAAGCCACTGTTAGTCTCTCTGGCATTGCCATATCAGAGTGCTGGTTCAAGGCCTGGCTGCTCTGCCTTTGATCCAGCTGCTTTCTAATATACCCGGGAAAATAACCAAAGATGGCCCAAATGCTTGGGAACCTGCTTGCCACATAGGAGGCAAGGGTGGAATTCTAGGCTCCTGGTTTTGGCCTGCCTAGTGTTGGTTATTGCAACCATTTGGACACTTTTCTTTTTTTGCCTTCCCCACATTGTTTTATGTACTTACCTTTGCTTTTCTTCAGCTCCATGGCCTGGATCTAATGCCGAGAACTGCTCCAACTGAGAACCTTACCATTCAGATATCTTCTGACCACAGTATCCCATTCTTGCATCTCATGCACTCCCCCGATGTGCAGTTTTGGCTTCATGTTAAACCTGATTCCAGATTAGTCATTTGGCTCCTGACTTCTTGCTTTGTGTCTTAGCATCCTTTCTTAGTATGACTTACCACTTTGGCTGTTCTCTTCCGGTTCTTTCTGTCTTCTTACCCTGTGGCCTTTCTCTCCACCTACCCTAGAGCATTCCAGCTCTTGGCCAGTTCAGCCAGCTGACCAGTGTATTTAGGTGGGTGAGTGTTGCTGCTCTGTGAGTGCTCTTCAGCCTCACAGGCAGGTGTGCTGCCCAGAAGTCCTCTCACATGCCCTCCTCTTTCCCCACATGCTTGCCAGCTGTCCCATGCTTTTACTCCTTTCCTCGAACATGCCTTTCCATCTTTCTCTGGGTTCTCTGGGACGAAGCAGAGCATCTTGCTCGTGTCTCTTGGCTTCTCGGAGGCTTCACTCTGTGTCATCCCTTTCCCCCTCTGACTCCTTCTGTGGAACACACCATTTATTGTTCCTTCTAAAATTTCTTCTTTTCTGTGTAATGGGTACCCCTGCGCACCGAAGTCTTTCATAGACTTCACCCTCACCTGCATAAGGTACCTCACCCCAGAATTACTTCAGTGACCTCACTCCATAAGACATCCCAGATTTCTCTCTCTCTCTCTTTTTATAGAGATTTATTTATTTATTTGAAAGTCAGAGTTACAGAGAGGGAGAAGCAGAAAGAGATATCTTTCATTTGCTGGGTTACTCACTAAATGATTGAAACAGCCACAGCTGGGCCAGGTCAGAGCCAGGTGCCAGGAATCCCATCCAGGTCTCCCACATAGGTGTAGGGGCCCCAGCACTGGGGCAGTTCCCCAATGCCATGCCAGGCACATTAGAAGGGAGCTGGATCAGAAGCAGAGCAGCCAGGACAAAAACGTTGCTCCATCTCCCACCCCAACTTCTTTACTCAATGTCAAATTGTCTTTTTCTGTTAGCTCTTTTCTTACAAGGTGTAAATATGTTTAGATTTCTCTCCTCAAAAAATTCCTGGCACCGTGTTACCTATAGTTATCTCTAGTTGCTGTTTTATGAGACAGGAATAAAAATATGAATAAGTGAATATCCAGAGACTCATCCCTTAATCCACCGAGTGATGAGAATTCTGTCAGTGCTGCTCAGCCTTTCCTCCCCACTCGTTCTACAGGAGGAGGGTTTTTGCTCTTCTCCTTAGCTTGTGCTGGGCAGTGGGTAAACGGGAAAACAGCAAGCGGTGAGGGTGACTGCGTGGAGCCGCATGATGAGTAATTGCACCAAAGATGAGAGGGCAGCTCACTGGGCTGGGTTTTCACCAGTATGTTAGAGTAGTTGGAAGAAGAAGGCAGTTTTGGGAGCATTGGTCATTTTGAAGAGGTTATTTCAATGAGACAGATAAAGAACTGTGTTTTTAAAAAAGTCTTTATGTAATCTCTGTTTGAGTCCAACTTTATATGGGCCTGAATGACAGGTGACTTTAGGCTGTACTTATCTCTCTCTCTCCTTTTTTTTTTTTTTTTTTTTGAAAAGAAGAAGGTACTTGAAATCTATACCGGGAATCTTTCATTTAGACTGAATTTAATTTATTCCCCAATTCAACACAGCTGGGCTTTTGTCGCTCTGTAATATCACTCTCACATCACTTTCTGGAAAGAACTTTCACTACTTTCTGTGCTCCTCCCTAGCGTCCATTTTCAACCTAACCTGTCCTTAATATTCAATCAGTTAACCAATTCCTAGATGTTTCTTATTATTTATTTTCATTTTGTTTGAAAGGCAAAAAGATAGAGAGAAAGAGACAAAGGCAAACAGAGGAAGACCTCTCATGCACTGGTTAATTCAGCAAATGACTGCAATAGCCAGCCTGAAACCAGCAGTCTAGAACTCAATCTGGGTCTTCCACAAAGATGGCATGGACCCAGAGACTTGAGCCATTGTCTGATGCCTCCTGGAGTGCACATTAGCAAGAAGCCAGATTTGAAGTGGAGCCAGGAGTCCAATCCCAGAACCTTAATATGGAATGCAGACATCTCAATGGTGCTGTAATCATTCACCAAGCACCTGCCCCTCATTTCTTCTGTTGTTTTACTTTCACATTGCTGGTCTTTTTAAAATTTATTTATTATTTTTAATTCATTAATTACATTGTATTATGTGACACAGTTTCATAGGTACTGGGATTCTCCCCACCCCTCCCCAAACCCTCCCACCATGGTGGATTCCTCCACCTTGTTGCATAACCACAGCTCAAGTTCAGTTGAGATTCCCCCATTGCAAGCATATACCAAACATAGAGTCCAGCATCTTATTGTCCAGTCAAGTTCAACGGCTTCTTAGGTATACCCTCTCTGGTCTGAAGACAGAGCCAGCAGCATTGCTGGTCTTTTTAACCTAGCATTCTCTAAAAGCCTGCCACTCGGTGTGATCTGTGGACCAGCAGTATCAACATCACCCCAGAGCATTTTAGAAATGTGAATCTTACATCTCACTGTAGATTTACTGAAACAGAATACACATTTTTTAAGGATATGAATTTAACAAGATCCCTAGGTAATTTGTACTTTCAAGTTAGAGAAGCACACAAAAGTTAACTAGAAATAGATTGTAGACATAAATGTGAAAACCTAATCTTATCAAACTCTAGGCGAAAATAAAGGAGAAAACTCTTCTAAGAAGATATGACAAAAGCAAAGCAAGACAAAAAACATGAATAACATTGGACATTGTCAATATTAAAAACATTTGTACATCAAGACTCAAGAGATAATGCAGGAATTGGAGATAATATTTGTAAATAAATCAGATGAAGGGCATGTATCTGGAACATGAACTCTCAAATCTGTAAACTCAATGATAAGATGACAAGCTATACAATATAAACATGGACAGATATTTGAATATACATTTCATTTAAAAAGATGCATGAATGACTAATAAGCAAATGAAAACATGCTCAATGTAACTAGTCATTGGAGAAATGCAAATCAAACACAATGAGATACTACTATATATCCTCTAGAATAGCTACAATCAAAACTGCGCCCAATATAAACCATGCGTACTGGTGGGATTGTAAAATGGATTGCTACAAACATGGTAAACCCTCAGAAACATTATGCTGTGTGAAAGAAGTCAGATGTAAGACCCCACACACTGACCATGCCTATGTATGAGTGTCTTTCTCAGAGGCGGAAGGTGGATTCATTGTTGCCTAGAGCCTGCGGAAACGAGCAGCGATTCACTGCCATGAGGCACAAGGAACTTTCAAACTTGATTTGGGTGATAGTTGAACAACTCTATACATTTACTAAAATTCATTGGCTTATATACTTACAGCATGTAAGTTTCGGGACATGCAAGTTATACTTCACTAAAGCTATTTTAAAGATGTTTTATGCATTGTTTCCAGAACACACTCTCTGCTCACTTCGTAAATGCCAGGCTCCATGAGACCTGACCGCTAGCCTTGTGTGGCTCTAACTTTGGGCAATGATTCTCAACTTGGGGTGTACATCAGTTGCCTCTGGAACCATTTCAAAATGTAATTTCTGAAAACTGCTTCTCCTTTCCTGCAGCTTCCCCTACCCCAATAGTGAAAGGCCCTGGGACAGGTACACAGTTAACATGTATGTTTTTTTTTTAAAGTTACACAGGTCACTCTGATATAAACAATACTCCTTGGGTCAGTTAATCCAAACTCATAGGTTCAATGGAAGGCATCCCAGGTAGCTATTGATCCAGTTATGTTAGACGCACAGCAAACTGTCCCCAGATTCAGGGACTTAAGATAACATAAAGATTTATTTTGCTTATGAGTCTTGAGGCATAACTCAGAGGGAATACCTTCCTTCTGGTCTACTTTGCATCACCTAGGTGGCTTGGAACCATCGGAGGGCCACTCCTTCTCATGTTCAGCTGGAAGACGTCAAAAGCTGGACACTGGAACACCTGGGGTTCCTTGTGCATCTTTCTGTAGCTGTGTGTGAGACAGGTGGTCTTCCCAGCATAGCAGCTTCAGTGAAGCTAGGCTTTTCACATGGATTCTCAGTGCCTCAGAGGTATGTGTTCTGAGAGACAGCCATGGCTAGCTGAGTGGAAGCTCTATCACCTCTCATGCCCGAGCCTTGGAAATCACGCACCTTATTTCTGCTGCATCCTGTTGTTGGCGATACTATAAAGCACCATGCAAGTTCAATGGATAGGAACAGAGACCTGTTGATATAGAGATATTATCTTCATCAGATTTTCAGAAGAATTAGTGGGATGGGATATATAGTTTTGGACATCTAAAAAATATCATCTCCATGATTGTTTCAAACTCTCCTTTTCCCTCAGTCTTCAAATAATCCCAACTTTGCATTTTGTTCTTGACTCATCATCCTGTTTTTTTAATCTCATTAGGAAAATAGCATCAGTTGGGCTGGCATGATGGCTCGATTGGCTAATCTTCCACCTGCAAGTGCTGACATCCCATAGGAGTGCTGGTTTGTGTTCTGGCTGCTACTTCTTATCCAACTCTGCTTTATAGCCTGAGTTATAATGGAAAAGCAGAGGAGGACGGCCCAAGTCCTTGGGCTTCTGTACCCATGTGGGAGACCCAGAAGAAGCTCTTGGCTCCTGGCTTTGGATTGGCTCTCTTGCGGTCATTTGAGGAGTGAACCAGTGGATGGAAGATTTTTCTATCTGTCTCTCCTTCTCTCTGTATATCTATCTTTCCAATAAAAATAACAACTAAGAACCTAAAAAAGATAATATAGTGCAATTCAGAATAAAACTTCCACAAGCTCATCCTACTATGTCTTCCCCAACACCTGCATTTTTGCTCATTTCTTCCTTCTCCCCTCCTCAATGGTGGATCCCGTGCCCTGGAATCAGAATCCCTGCCCAGGGTGCTTGACAAGCCTTCACCCCACTCCCAGCCCTGTTGAGCACACTGCTTTGTAGCCACCACCAAGCTGTCCTTTCTTTGGATATACAAATCTCCTGGACCCTCCTCAGCGTGCAAAATTATGTATGCTCCTTGTGTTCAAAGCAAAGCCTCACAGAATTCTGTTTTCTCCTATAGCCACCATCCATTTCTCTCTCCTTTCCTCAGTTAAATTCATTGGCTATAAGTGCTTTCCTCCAGCTCTCTCCCATTTTCTCTCAAAGCCACTGTGGACTTTGCCCCCTCATCCCATTATGATTGCTTTCTCCAAGGCCAGCGATTATTTTCATGTTGTTTTGTTAAACAATCACTTCTCATTGTTCTTGACCTATCGGCAGCATTTGACACTCCAGATGGTTCTCCCTTTTGTTAGATGCTTTTCTGCACCAAGATTTCCCTCTCGTGATTCTAGCATCCTGCTTTTACTGTCATTTTGCTTTTGCCTCCTCAGTTTCCAGATTGCCAGATGTAGGGATGTTCAGGACTCAGTCCCTGTACTGTGTCACTGAATTAAGCTGGGAGCTTAGTTTCCCAGAATCCCCTTCTGTAGAAGGCTCCAAGTTAGAGTTAACACAAAGAAGAATTTGTGAGATTTGGTAGATGAGAATGATGCGATAGTCATTACCCTGAAGGTCCGCATGGTTAGATGTTGTTGGTCAGCAGGATCTGCCATACTCCTGTTCTCTTTCCCTGCCTGGCCAGCTCTTCTCCACGTCTTCTAGGTGTGCCAATCATGAGTGGCCTCAGGCCTACCACTCAACACTTAACTATGAACCCACAGAAGCACTAGCTACAGCAAGGCCAAAACCTCCCAAAGACCTCACCATGTATCTCCCTGCCCAGGGTGCTTGACAAGCCTGGTAGTTTTGACTGATAGGCTGTTTCCCCGATCATCCAATATCAATTGATCCAATCCAGACCCTTGCCCCCCTAGCTCCTTTCACAACTGTGAAAGACCCCTTACCCTACAACACCAGTGCTAATCCTGTTCCTCTAACAAAGCCTGACTGATACAGTTACTACTGCTAAAAGGGGATCCCAAGAGAATTAAGTCTCAAGGATGGAGATATGGAACTGGCATCAAAGACCCCACGGCAAATGATACATTGGACATGTTAGTCCATGGAACATGGTGGTGAAACCACTTAACAAATTGGCATGGGGAAATACAGGCAGTTTCCAATGAAAGCAAAGACCTCAAACCCTAAATCTGCCAAGCCATCCTTGTCAGAGGGAGTCAGTTGCCCCTGTCTTCCAGGCCCACAGTGCTCTCTCTTGAAGGAGACTATTTGATGAGACAGATGATTTTCATTAGTACCTGCCTCTGCTACAGACCCTGACCCCAGTCCATTGAAATCACTGCTGAAGTTGGGACATTAATGTCTTTTGCAGTCTCCTGGCTTTAAGGGCCATCTCCATGCTGTGTGTCCCAGTTTTTCTTACTCCTCCACACTGGTATCTAACAGGCATCTCAGAAGGGACAAGTCATAAACAAGCCCTGTGTGCTTCCCTCCCCGCAGCTTGCTCTTCTTGCAGCTTGTCTTTTAGGCAACGGCAGCTCCACGGCTGATACTCTTGGTGTCTTTTCTTTTACTTACATCCACATTTAAAATACTGTCCAGAGCTTGGCTCAATGGCTCAACTTGCTAATTCTCCCCCTCCAAGCACTTGTATCCATATAGGCTGCTCCACTTTTGCTCCAGCTCCCTGCTTGTGGCTTGGGAAAGCAATAGAGGACTGCCCAAAGCGTTGGGACCCTGCACCTGCGTGGGAGATTCACAAGAAGCTCCTGGCTCCTAGCTTCAAATCAGCTAAGTTCCAGCCATTACAGCCACTTAGGAAGTGAACTAGTGGACAGAAGATCTTTCTGTATCTCTATCTCTCTGTAAATCTGCCTTTCCAATACAACTATGTAAATCCTAAGATGAAACTGTTTTTGAAATTGTCCAGTACCATTGATACCTTCACAATGTATCCAGAATTCTCATGGTCATCACTGCCTTTGTCCTGACCTGCAGTGATCTTCCACCTGTGTTCATGGAGAGGCTCCCAAGCTGGGCTCTTCCTGCCAGTGCTGCCCCTCTTCTGTGAACTTCCAACACAGCAGCCAGAATGTCCTGTTGAAACACAGATCAGGTTACCCTTCCTTCTACTTGGTTCCAAACCTTGCACTGACTTCCTGTTTCCTGCAGAGTGAAAGCAGAAGTCCTCACAATAGGTTCTGAGAGCCTGAATGTCCCGTCTTCCCACACACCTCTCCTCACCTCCAACCCTTCCTTCTGCGTTCCTCTGCCTCACTCCACCTGCTACACTTGCTGTTTTGGGGGTTCACCTCCAGGCCTCTGCTCAGAATGCCTGGTTCCCAAGAGCTGCTTGCTTCACGTCTCTATCTTCTCCTCATGCAGCCTTTGCTGTCAGCCTACCTAAAAGCCCAAATTCTTCCCGCGCCTGTCTTCCCCAACTTTTGTTATTCCCGATCATTTATCATTCTCCTGCACACTATTTATACACAGAGTTTAATCTTCTTCCCTGCAGTGCTCTATTCCCAGTAGCTAGGACCATGTCAGGCCCGTAAGAAATTCTCGTAAGAAACAGTTGAATGAGGAGCGAGCGCATGCGTAGTGTTGAATGAGGTCACGGCCACAATGCAGTTCTGTCCGTGGCTCCTGTTCAGATGACTGGGCTGCGAAGGTGGAAGGAAATCCAAGTCTTTCTTACTTTTTTCCATTCTCATTGCACAACTGGGTCACATCTACCTTAGCTGATCCCCCTTGCCACTTTTCATATGTGTTCTTTTTAAAAGATTTATTTATTTTACTTGAAAACCAGAATTGCCAAGAGACCGAGAGAGAGACTGAGAGAGACACACACAGAGAAATCCTCTACTTGCTGGTTCACTTCCCAAATGGTTGCAATGGCCAGAACTGAGCTGGTCTGACACTGGTAACCAGAGCTTCTTCTAGGTCTCCCAGGTGGGTGAGGGGGTCCCAAGCACTTCAGAATTCTCCATTGATTTCCAGGGTGCATTAACAGAGATCAGAAGTAGAACAGTCAGGGTTGAATCAGTGCTCATGTGGGATGCTGGCACTCCAGGAGGGGGATTAGCTTGATATACCACTGTGATTGGCCCTATTATATACAGTTTGTAATAGATTCCAGACTGCCTTCTGTCCTTTTATCCTTGTTTTTTTGTTTCTTTTTCTTTTTTTTAGCTTATTGCTGTCGGAGTTTAGAAGTCACAAATCTAATCCACTCTGGTGCATGAAATTCTCCTTTGGCTCCCCAGACCTGTCGGAAAAAGATTGACGGTCTTTCTCTCGATACACAGATCCTGTCCTGGGCTTGTTCTCTGACCCGTTTCTGGCCTCTTCTTCCCAGATTCTCCCCGACGCCTTTGCTCTGACCAATCAGAGCCAGCAGAAGTTCCCACACGCAGGTCCATGGCTTGCCGTGACCTTTTTGCTCCTCTCTGCCTTTTTAAAATCCCGCAAATCATCATCATCTATCACATTTCTCTCAAGCATGACAAAATTCAGACCTTGTTTGTCCTCTCAGGCTGATTCAGAGAGCACGCTCCTGGGCCTGTCCCCATTCCTGTCCCCCGTCCCTGCCCTGCGGTGCCATTGTTCCCCAGTTGGCTTCCCCTACAAATGAGAACCAACGAGGAGGGTAGGGGTGATGCCACACGGCACTTTGTGCCTCCAAGTCTAGCCTGCAAGTGAAGGGGCCAGAAGCATTTGCTGAATTAGTAATGACTATATGGTTCACACTCCTCTAGGGTCCTATAGCTTCCTTGTCAAAAAGAAGAAAGGCAAGCTGGAAGCTGCAAAGTGAGACACTCACACCAGGGACATTTTGAGTTGGACTTCTTGTGCAGTTAGTGTAGGGAAAGGAATAGGCTCAATAAAGCAGTGGGGAGACAGGCTGGCATTGCGGCACAGAGGATGAAACCACTGCCTAAGATGCAAGCATCTCGAATAGGTCCTGGTTCGCGTCCCGCTTGCTCTACTTTTCTAATCTAGCTCCCTGTTAATGCACCTGAGAAAGCAGTGAAAACGGTCCATGTGCTTGGGCCCCTGCACCCCTGTGGGAGGCCTGAACAAGCTTCTGGATTCAACCTGACCTAACCCTGGCCATTGTGGTCTTCTGGAGCATGAAGCAAGAGATGGCAGATCTCTCTCTCTCTCTCTCTCTCTCTCTGTCTGTAACTCTGCCTTTAAACCAACCAACCAATCAAATATATATATATATATATATATATACGTATATATCCCAGTGGTGGTGGGGGGAAGCATACTGCCGTTTTTCCTTTTTCGGATTGAACAATGTTTCTGAGACACTCTTTTTTATTTTAATTTATTTTTATTAGAAAGTCAGATACACAGAGAGGAGTAGAGACAGAGAGGAAAGATCTTCCATCCGATGATTCATTCCCCAAGCGACTGCAATGGCCGGTGCAGTGCCGATCTGAAGCCAGGAGCCAGGAGCTCCTCCGGGACTCCCATGTGGGTGCAGGGTCCCAAGGCTTTGTGCCATCCTCAACTGCTTTCCCAGGCCACAAGCAGGGAGCTGGACGGGAAGCAGGGCTGCCAGGATTAGAACCAATGCTCATATGGGATCCTGGCAGGCGTGCAAGGCAAGGACTTTAACCGCTATGCTATCGTGCCGGCCAAGAGACACTCTTTTGTGTGTGTCTTTTTATTATCCTTCAGTATTTAAGAAATTCTAATGGAAAATCTGGGCCTGCCTTAGTTGTCTTAGAATTATCCTTGCAAAATAGGATTCAGGAGTGATGACAGTGAGAATCTTTCCCAGAGAAGGAGGTCAAGGGCTTTAGAAGGCTGAAGACTTCCTTCTGAGGCCTTCACCAATGAGAAGTTGAAACTTGGGTGTGCAGAAGCTTCCCTCTCTCACAAGTGCTTAATGAGGAGTCTTTCTGATTGGCTGTGGACACAGCGGGAGGCATTCTGATTGGTCAGGCAGAGTGGCTAGAGTGGTTGGGGGTGAGGATGACAAGACCTGGAAACCCAGTCTGCTCAAGAGCATAAAGGCACAACCCGTGGTGAGCACACAAGCTTGCTACTCAACTGGGAGATGTTCACTTTCTGGAAATCAGCTGTTACAGGTGGGGGGCAGACACTTTGAGTCAACAGCCGGAATGTCTGTAATTATCACATCCACTGATACACTGAAGATGGTAAGAGCATGGCACAGGCCAAGCCGGCTCAGAATAGAGTAGGAAGACTGTGGACTAGAAGCAGATCTGCTCAAGGTGAGGTACAGAAGCAAAAGCAAAAGAAAATGAAGCAGGTGAAATGGAAGAATAATGCAGAGGCCATGCCAGCTACTTTCTCCTTGCTGAGAAAATATCAACCTTAGTCAATCATGGAAAGACACATAGAGGATGCTGGAGATAAAGGCAACACTCCCAGGCCAACCAGTAACTGGAATGTGGAATTTGAGGTTGTGAGAGTGAAGATGGGAACAACAAAAATCACGTTTGATAGGAACACTAAGACACTGACCTATCATTTGGTTTATGTGAGTTAGAGAACATCTTGCAGTTTTAATCCTTTAAAAAATGTCAACCATTCTTATAAATATTGATTGTCACGTGGCTGGGAGAGGGTGATTTTTAGCTTCATAAAATTTTAGTGTTGGGTTTACAGGTCAGCTCTCCCAACCACCATCATTTACAGACAAGGACACTGAGGTCCAGGGAGGTATGCAATCTGTGCAGGGTGCCCGGCTTCTCTTTGGATGGCATCAGGAGTTTCCAGCTTTTTTTAAAAAAAAGATTTATTATTTTTATTGGAAAAACGGATATATAGAGAGGAGGAGAGACAGAGAGGAAGATCTTCCGTCCGATGATTCACTCCCCAAGTGAGCCGCAACGGGCCGGTGCTGCGCCGATCCGAAGCCAGGAACCTGGAACCTCCTCCAGGTCTCCTACAAGGGTGCAGGGTCCCAAGGCTTTGGGCCGTCCTCAACTGCTTTCTCAGGCCACAGGCAGGGAGCTGGATGGGAAATGGAGATGCTGGGATTAGAACCGGCGCCCATATGGGATCCCGGGGCGTTCAGGGCGAGGACTTTAGCAACTAGGCCACGCCGCCGGGCCCAAGTTTCCAGCTTTTTTAAAGAAGAGTCCCGTTTCAAAGTCAAATACATTGAGCCTCCTTGCATGATGACAGCTATGCCTTTAGGGCCCATCAGTTATAGAGATGGTGCTGGGTAATGATCAGAAGCTATCATGGAATTCCGAAAAGCTTGTCAGACCCTGTGTCTAACCTTGTGTCACAATGGCACCTGTGTAGATGCACAGTGCATCCAGGAGTGACAGGAGACCACAGCCTAGTACTCAGACTGCTCATCAGTTAGCACCTTCGGGGTGGGGAACACCAGGGGGAACTGGCTCCTGGAAGAATGAAAAGGACAGGGCCTGGCATGGTAGCTTGGAGGTTAAATCCTCATCTTCGATATGGGAGCCAGTTCATGTCCTGGCTGCTCCACTTCCTATCCAGCTCCCTGCTTACGGTCTAGGAAAGTAGAGGAGAATGGTCCAAAACTTTGGGACCCTGCACCTGCATTGGGGACCTGGAGGAAGCTCCTGGTTGCTGGTTTCTTGTGGTGGCCACTTGGGGAGTGAACCAGCGGATGGAAGATCTTTCTTTCTGTATCTCCTTCTCTCTGTATGTTTGTCTTTCCAATAAAAATAAATAAATCTAAAAAAAAAGGATGAAAATGACAAAGAAGGTATCAAATGAAAGCTGTGCCTTAGTTTAGGAAGACGTCTATAGAGTTTTGGAGTAGTAGACCACAGAAAAGAGTCCTATTTGTTTTTTAAAGATCTATTTATTTATTTGAAAGTCAGAGTCACAGGGGAAAGAGAGAGAGAGAGAGACTTCATCCACCAGTTCACTCTGCAAATGGCCACAACAAAGCCAGGAGGAGCTTCTAAGAGTTTTCCATGAGGTTGGCAGGGGCCCAAACACTTGGGTCATCTTCCACTTCTTTTCCCAGAACATTAGCAGGGACATGACTGGGACATGACTGGGACATGACTGGGACATGACTGAAACTTGTATAGGATTGCTGGTATCACAGGTGGCAGCTTGATTTGCTATGCCAGTCCTAAGGGTCCTATTTTGTGAGGTTGGCCCAGAGTTTCAGTTTTGTTAGGATCATCATGAGTCAAGGAATCACAAATAAAGCTCAGCAGAGGCCCAGAGTTTGCCCTTGCATCTCCAACGCAGGAAGGAAAGTCATCCCGAATGAAAGGAACCTAACACAATCCTGGAATGTGGACGTGAACTAGTATGGAGGAGGGCAAAGACAGAAGAGCGCAGTGATGAGCCTGGAGAATGTGTGGGTCACAAAATGGGGGTCCCCAGAGTGGGTTTCCACTTGGCTGACCAGGGGACGGGGCGGGGACCCTGCTACTTGCATCCTAAGCACCATATCGTTTAATATCAAGGACAGAGGCTATGCCCACCCCCATTCACAGCTGAGGATAGAAAGGCTTAGTGAGGCCTCATAATGAAACAAAGATTTTGGGGCCAGAAATGGAACCAGGCAGATTCTAGAGTTACCGTTCCTAGCTGTGGTCACAACATGCAAGAATGCCGAAAGCTGCTGTCTTGTGCAATCAAGATAACCCACCCCAGGTGCTTCGCGTGGTGTCCGAGCCTGATCACGGTGACTCTCAGAGTTGCCATCATCATTACTTATATAACAGGTTGAAAGCAGTAGGGGTTGTGAAGAAGTTGGAGTTGAATTCTCCCCAGAGGACATTTAAAACCAGAAAGCATTGTACCTCTGGTTTAGTGAGGAAAGCTGCCACAGTGCTGCGACTGTGAGCCCAGAGGTGAAGCTGAGCGTAGAGTTTCTATGTGGACTTTGACACCTGCCAGTGGTTGTTTTGACTTGGCTGCAGTGTGGAAGGAAAGGGCCGGGGCAAACACTGTGTGTGTGTGTGTGTGTGTGTGTGCGTGTGTAGAAGGTGTGACCCGCAGTGAGCTCCTGGGGTTTGGCTGATGGGGTCTAGAGAGGATAAGATGTTGTAACACTCACTCTTACCTAGCATTATTCATTTCCTTCCATATGGGCTATGAGAGAGACAGCTGCCAGCAATGGACAGCATCTCACTAAGTGAAGGGAGAGAAGTCCAATTTCTGTGGAAGAAAGAGTTTTGACAATTATCTAATTTAGTCAGTCCATTTACTAAATCAGAAGCGACTCTTTGAACCGATTATTCAAAAAATCTGTTTAAAAGACCACAGACCACTTTCAAAGTAGTTCTGCTATATGAGAGAAAGACCACAGCTTTACAGCTTGCACTTTCAGATATCATAAGTTCTATTTTGGTGAATTAAAACTGTGTATAAAAGTAAAAAATGACTCTTCAAAATTTCTAGTAGAGCTTTGAAAACCTCATTCTCAATGGAGTATGTGTATGCTCTGTGGAGAAAAATTCTTCCGCACAGAACTGTTTTGTCTGTGAAGGTGCCTGTTGGTGGACTTGTTGGGGGAAAAGACTTTCTGCTTAATTTCCTCAGATGATTCACAGGTTTTAGGGAATCTGGCAAATTTTCCTGTGGAGATTGTCAGTTTTTCTTTCTGTTTTACTGGAAACAAGGAGGTATGTCTGTCAACATCCACAAAAGGAAATGTGGTGTTTGCAATAATTGGTTAATTGGAGGAGGCTGGGATGGAATGTTCTCCTGGAAATGGCTCAGAAATGAGACCGATACATGCTGAACAACCTGATGAGCTAGGGCACGTGGTCACTGGGAAGGCCTCTTTGGTGTGCTGTTGGGGAGGAAAGAGGTTAACACGCTGGTGTTTTCAGGAGCCATCAGCACCGATTGTCTGGAGAACAGAGACGTGTAGAGAAAGGTTGGTCCCCTGATGACGAGACTCGGAAGCAGAAAGGTAAAATCATAATAGGGACAAATGGATGTTAATAACATAAGTGGCCACGCACACGGCCCCACGTAAATATGGCTATTACAAAGCCTGATCGGGTATCACATGGGTGAGAACAGGAGAAGCTTTTTTTATCTTTCTACCATTTCCCAGGAAGGAAGCTGCTCTGAGCAGACTGTTGCCAAAAAGAACGTGTGTGTTCCTCCCCTGAGATTCTGGAACTTTGTCAGTCTGCAGTGCACTTTGTTTTTTGTGTTTTTTTTTAACATATATTTTTATTGCATTTCCTTTTTTTAAATTAATTACATTGCATTATGTTATACATTTTTTATGCACTGGGATTCCACCCGCCCCTCCCCATACCCTCCCCCCCATGGCGGATTGCTCCACCTTGTTGCATTTCCATAGTTCCAATTCAGTTGACATTCGTTCATTGGAGGTATTTACCAAGCATAAAGTCCAACATCTTATTGTCCTGGTAAGTTCAATGGTTTCTTGGTGAGACCATCTCTGGTCTGAAGGTAGAGCCAGCAGAGTATCATTCCAATCAATTAAAAGCCCTAACATAATATTTCCAACCATTTACAACATTGTGGCATTAATTGACATGGTATTGATTAACCAATATGTTAATAGGAAAACGCAGGTTCTCAACCACAACCTGTGACTTCTTCATAGACATTTCAATTTTGGTTTATATTCAACTGTGTTCTATACACCTTAAAATGGCTTAGATTGCTATTCAGCTGTCTCATGCCTATTTTAATTTTAGTATTTAGCAGTTTATAGCATTGAAGCACGTTTTCGCTGAACCTGGCTGTTTTTCAGGTGGTCTAACTCTATAATTCTAACAGGATATATGTCAACAGTTTAGGTGAGCATGTTTAGGAGGGGTGTGCAGAGAAATCTTCCATACCCCAGTGAGGGTAACTAATCTTTGTGTCCCAGCCAGTGAGTTATAAGTGCATCCCCGCTGACTGTTTCCTGTCTGTTTCTAAGCTTTCCTTGTTGTTCTCTGTCTATCTATTCTAGTTTTGTTTGTTTGTTTGTTTGTTTGTTTTGAGGGGTTTCTGGAGCGCTCCTGATGGTTATTACGAGAGGGGGTGGGGACCCAAAATTGGAAGCAGACAAGGACCAGAGAAAGCTCCTCTCCCTAGTCCTGAAGGAAGTTAACTGTTCTTCTGTTTCTGCGGACCGCTCAGGGATCCTGGTTGTTGTTCCAATAACCTTGGATCCTGCAAGGCAGGATTTGGGCTTCTTCCATCCCATGTGGTAGATCCAATTGGGGGTGGGTGACCTCAGAGTTGTTGGTCTCCGAAGGCACTCCATTTCCCCGTGGTCTCCTTGGCAGTAGAGTCTGCAGTGCGCTTTGCAGAACCACAGTTTGTCCCGTGCTGGTTGTCTGTCAGCTGGGATGGCCACCGCATACGTGCAAGCCTGGGGGCTGCCTGGGAGATGGTGTCCCACCTAGGAGCCCCGTCCCTGTCAGCCCTTCCGATGAGACACTCCCAATTTGAGTAGAACACTGAAGAATGCTGGGACCCCCATTTTTAACAATAAAGTTAATTTAATTGATTGATTGATTTAAAAATGTATACATTTTCACTGGAAAGTCAGATCCACAGATAGGAGAGACAGAAAGATCTTCCATCTGCTGGCTTACTTCCCAAGCAGCTGCAATGGCTGGTGCTGAGCCAATCCAAAGCTAGAAACCAGCAGCCTCCCCGAGGTCTCCTACGTGGGTTTAGGGCCCCAAGGCCTTGCACTGTTCTTGACTGCTTTCCAAGGCCACAAGCAGGAAGCTATGAGGGAAATGGAGCAGCTGGGACATGAACCAGTGCTCAAACGAGATCCTGGTGCATCAAGGTAAGGATGCTAGCCACTAGGCCACCATGCTGGGTCCTGGATCAGTGAGGTTTATGTGTCACCTTGATTGGGCCATGGGTGCCCAGATATTTGGCCAAAATGTTACCCTGGGTGAGATTGTTTTCAGATGTGACTTGATGTTTAAAAGTCAGTGGGCTGAGTAAGGCAGGGTGCCTTTCAGGTGTGAGTGGGCCACAGGCAATCAGCCTGAATTGAACATAAGGCTGACCCTCCCATGAGTAAGAAGACATTCTGCCCATCTAAGCAAACTGGCACACTAGCCTTTTCCTGTCTTTGTTTTTGAACTAAATACTGGTACTTCCTGGGACTGGAGCCTGCTGACCTTCAGATTGGAGCAACCTTAGAGTAAACCTTTCTCTCTTTCTGTGTCTGCACACATCCTACCCAGTCCATTTTTTCTGGACAACCTGGATGAATACTCCATCATCTAATTCTCCATGGTTTTGAGAGACTTCATGCCACTGAGAATTACCCTGGTGGGAGACAATGCCCGATTTGCTGTCACAGAATCCCAAGGGTCATGTGATCCCCCAATATGGCTGTAGGGTTCAGGCACATGAGCTACACTGAGCAAGTCAGGTGCCACTGGCTGGAACTTTTAATCTCAAGAGGTTGAACCATGAGGCAGAGACAGTTAAAATCCACTGCCAAGAGCAGCACACAGTGGCTGCTCCCTGGGAAGAGTTCATTTCTTATGATTTTTCAAACTTGCCTCCCTGTCTATCAGTGGGATCTGAACTTTCCTACTGAGGATCACAAGTCAGACTCTTGCTTTTATCTTAACATCCTAGTTGGTGTGGAAGTGAGGCCTCCTTTCAGGCCGAGTGCTGAAACCAGGAGAGCCCTTATGTTTCCATCTTGCATCAGGCAGGCCCTCACACGCTAATACTACAGGTCACGGTGAGTCAGGGGGCCTGAGCCTTTCCCATGCCTCAGCGCTTTGCCCCCAGCTTCTCTTGCCCCTTCCTCTCACTATCACCGTGCAGCTGGTAGAACTGCAATCTCTGATTTGCAGGAGAGAGATTAAGAAGTTAGCCTCTGTTTGCACAGTCCCAGGTGGTAGCTAGAATTTAAACTTAGGACTATTTGTGGCTATCATCGGTGCCTCCACAGGTGTGGCAGAGAGTGGGTGGCAGGGGGGTAGGGAGACTGCTCAACCCAGTCTAGAAATACTGAGGAAAGCACAGAGAGGAGACCCAGGCATGCGGGATGAGAGTGAAGGCTCTTGTAGTAGTGCCAACAGAAGGGCATTATTACAGAGTATTTTGACAGGGGTTGCAAACAGCAACAGCCCATAGGCCACAAAAGGCCCATGGAATCACTTGGAATCTCTCCTTCTCTCTGTAAATCTGCCTTTCTGAGAAAAATAAATAAATCTTTAAAGAAAAAAAAAACTCTTAGGATACAGCAAAAGCAGTGCAAAAAGGGAGGTTATGGTAATTTTTGCCTACCTCAAGAAATTCAAAAGACAACAAATAAATGATGTAACAATACTTCTCAAGGACATAGGAAAACAAGAACAAACCAAACCTAACATTAATACAAAGGTAGGAATAATTAAAATTAGAGAAAAGATAACAAAGTTGAAACAAAAAAATGATACAAAAGATCCGTGAAATGAAGAGCTGGCTTTTTGAGAAAAATAAAACTGATGCACCATTGGCCCAATTAATCAAAAAAAAAGGGGGGGGGGAGAAGACTCATATTAATAAAATCAGAAATTAAAAAGGAGCCATAACAACACCATATAAATATAAAGAATCATTAGGAATTACTACAAACAGCTATGTGCTAACAAATTGGACAATCTAGAAGAACTGGATAGATTTCTGGACACATACAATCTACCAAAATTGAATCATGAAGACATGCAAAACCTGAACAGACCAGTAACCAAGATAGAGATTGAATCAGTAATGAAAACCTTCCCAACAAAGAAAAGCCCAAGCCTGGATGGCTTCACTGCTGAATTCCACCAGATTTTTTGAGAAAAATTAATTTAAATTCCTCTCAAACTACTCAAAACAATTGAAAAGAAGTGAATTCTCCCAAACTCCTTCTGTGAGGCCAGTATCACCTGAATTCCAAAACCAGTAAAAATTTTGGAATCTGTACTGTGATCCAAAAGTATACAAAAAGTGAAGAGAGAGAGAGAGAGAGAGAGAGAGAGAGAAACTATTGACGAATATCACTGATGAACATAGATGTGAAAATCCTCAACAAAATTCTAGCTATTTGAATGCAACAACACATCTGAAAAATCACTTACCCAGACGAAGTGGAATCTATCCTTGGTATGCAGTGATGGCTCAACATATGCAAATCAGTAAATGTGATAAATTCTTAAAGAGTTGAAGAGGAAAAAACATATGATAATCTCAATAGATGCAGAGAAAGCATTTAATAAAATGTAACAGCCTTTCATGATTAAAATCTTCAACAAATTGGATATAGAAGAAACATTCCTTAATACAACCAAGGCAATATATGACAAATCCACAGTCAAAATCATATCAATTGGGGAAAAGTTGGAAGTCTCATGTCATTCAGGAGACACAGAACCAGACAAGGATGTATACTTTCACTGTTGTATAAGTCAACAGAATTATGAAAGTTTTAGCCAGAACCAGTAGGCAAGAGAAAGAAATCAACGGGATACAAACTAGAACGGAGGATGTCAAATTTTCCCTGTTGGCAGATGGCATTATTCTATATATAAGGAAACCAAAAAGACTCCACTAACAGACTATTGAAAGTCATAAGATAGTTTAGTATAGTTGCAGGGCATAAAGTCAACACAAAAAATCAATAGCCTTTGTGTACACAGACAAGGCTACGTACGACTGAAAGGAACTTGTAAGATCAGTTCCATTCACAATAGCTATAAAAAATTTAAACATCTTGAAATAGATTTAACTAAGCATGTAAAAAAATCTCTACAGGAAAACCACAAAACAGTAAGGAAAAAAATAGAAGACACAAAAAATGGAAAAATCTTCCATGTTCGTAGATTGGAAAATCAATATAATCAAAATGTCCACACTCCCTAAAGCAGTTATAGATTTAATGTGAGTCTGATCAAAATACCAATGGCATTCTTTTCAGATCTAGGAAAAATGATGCTAAAATTCATATGGAAACACAAGAGACCCTAAATAGCTAAAGCAATCATTCTTTATTGCAGAAACAAAGCTGGAGGCATCACAATACCAGATTTAAAGACATACTATAGGGCAGTTATAAATCAAAACAGCTTGGTACTGGCACAAGAACAGCCACACAGATCAGTTGAACAGAATAAAAACCACAAAAATTAGGTCCCAGTGCGATAACCTAGTGCCTAAAGTCCTCACCTTGAATGCACTGAGATCCCATGGGGGCTGGCTCTAATTCCAGCAGTCCCGCTTCCCATCCAGCTCCCTGCTTGTGGCCTGGGAAAGCAGTCAAGGACAGCCCAAAGCTTTGGGACACTGCACCACGTGGGAGACCTGGAAGAAGCTCCTGGCTCCTGGCTTCACACTGGCTCAGCTCCAATCACTGCAGCCGCTTGGGGTGTGAATCATTGGAAGGAAGATCTTCTCTACCTCTCCTCCTCTCTGTATATCTGCCTTTCCGATAAAAATAAATAAAAATCTTATTTAAAAAAGAATTATTTATTACTGGAATTTTCCAGTTAATATTTTCAGATTGTGATTGAGCACAGGCAATTAAAACCATGGCAAGTGAAGCTCTGGAGAAGGGGAAGGACTGTGTATTTGCGCTTGAGCAGCTGGGAATTCGGAAGACAATGGAAGGCTTCCTCTGCAGAGGAGGCTACAGGAGGAATCTCTTATGTGATCACACCCTGAAGGCCCTGGGCAGGCGAGAGCCCTGCTGAGGTGCATGGGGCTCAAGGGCAGTCATGGAGTGTTACACTTCCACTCTTCCCTGTTGGAGATGATCCTGCAGGAAAGGGCAATTCCAGCCTACTTCTGAGTGTTTTTAGGATTGTCTCAGATTCTGCGTTTTTTCTCTCTGCATGTCACTCTTCATCTAAATAAAGCAGATAAAGTCTTCACTCGTGACAAATATTGCACAAATATTGTGATGAGTGTTTACAGTGAATGCTGAGTGGGGGCTCTTCTCTGGCTCCTGGTTAAAATTCCCAGGCTGATTGAATGCTGTTTTACTAGCCAATTGCACTGCATCCACAGCAAGTCAGCACAAGCTGAGACCAGAAATACAGGAGTTCCTTTCCTAAGAAAACCCAGGATTGATCCAGTTTCCTTCTAGTTCTTCTGGGTCTATTAGGTCTAATATGTAGAACTGGACCAGCAAGTAGACTGCTCTGTAACTGAGGCACTGTTCTGAGGGGATTAAAGAGGTGACTCGGAGATGGAAGTCAGTCAATTTGCAGCTAGAGTTGGATGAGGTCTGTCTTTGTAGAGCAGAATAGCAAGTGCTGGCTGGTGCACACTAAATGTTGATTTCAAACTGTCAGATTCAAAGCACCCTACAGGGGTCACTGTCTGGGCCCTAAGAGTTCACCCAGCCTGGCTTTCCATCGTCTGAATGATGATGTTTTTGTCATCAGAGTGCCAAAGGGAGGTCACAGACTGGAGGCAAATGGGACTGAGTTGGCATTCTGACTCCAACATCTTTCTGCTGAGTAACCTGGAGCAAGTTGCTGCTTGGTGTTTTCTTTCGCTCATTCAGCACAAGGCTTTTGAGTGCTTGCTGTGTGCCAGATGTCGTGCCTGGCAGCAAGGAATCCAGCGGAGCAAAACACTGTCTCTGTCCTCATGCAGCTGACAACCTAAAGGCAGGTCATGTGATCCCGGGGTAATGGTGAGAACAGAATCGCAAGGGAACATGGAGGAAAGGGGTCAGAGGGCTTCGGGGAGGAAGTGATACCTCACCTGAAATTTGGGTCAGGAGGAGTCAGCCACCAAGGTGAGGTGGAGTTGACTAGGGGGTCATCACACATGGCTAAAGAGGATTTTCACTGAGGGAAGAGCTTCAAAGGTTTGGAAAAAGAGGGGGGAAAGTACCATCTGGGATGAGTTATCAAGTGTATGGCATGCAGGGCTCAGGGACTAGAGGGACAGAGAGACTTGAGGCAGGGGAACTTAGCCAGGAAAGGCTGCTCAAAGGCAGCTTGAGAATAAGTCAGGAAACTGTCGGGTCTCAAGATGGGTAGCCACAGAACCATGACTTGAGAGTGATCCCTCTGGGATGCTATTCAGAGGAGACCCCCCAGCAAGCAGCTCTAGCAGGGAGGCAGTCTTAGTGTGGCGGTGGGGGTGGTGAGCCCTTCTGTGCAGAAATGAGCAACTTTGGGACTGGGGAGAGCGTTGGTTAAGAAAGGGAGTCCTAACAGCCGTTCCCCAGTGTGCTCAGAAGCAGCTTGGAGAGTGCTGAGCTTAAGGCTCAAGGATCTTTGTGGGCAAAGGTGTAAATGCATTGATGACTCAGAAGAATGAGGGTGCTTGGAAGTGGCTGGAGAGTCATGGAAGGTGACCACCAGGGAGAGCCCTAAGGTCAGACATGCTTTAGAAGTTAGCTATTATGTAAAGGACCTGGCAGGTGCCTGGCAGAGAGAAGAGAGGCAGTCAAGGGCAAGCCCTTGTCTTCAGCTCCCTATGGTGCAACGGAACAGCCTCCACCTCCGCCCAAAGGCCATCATCGGATTCCTGCCAGATCTGGCCATTCTGGGTTTCATCTCCTGTTTCTTAAACGCCCTCTATGAAAACCCTTACTTGCCCCTGCTCCTTGCAGTGTAACTGGGTTATTCCAATGCAAGCTATGACCCAAATCCCTTATTGTTTAGACTTTGCCCAACCAGGCAGGCTCCGAGTCAGAGCTCTCGCCACCTGCCACCCAGGGCCACATCTTTAATGCCATGGTTTTGCTCTATGATGCAAAGGAGAGAAATCTGGTCAGGAAACTCCAGGAAATAATTTCTCAGCCATCTGTCTTCCTGAATGGCAGCCAGAGACGGCTCACCAAGTCATATGTGGAAGTTTGATTGGAAAGGAACCGGCACCGGGGTGCCAGGGTGCTTGTGCACCATGCTTGGTGACAGCAGCTGGCTGGCAGACTCCTCCCCGCGTGAGCAGCACCAGATTATCCAAGGACAAGAAAATTAGGCCCTGAAGACTTCCCAGATATTTCGTTATTAAAATTAGTTTTTTGTGTGTAGTTGTGCAGGCTCAACAGCCAAGCTCTGAACCCAGGTAAAGGCAGGCTTGCTGTAGTGCTTCTCTCCATGTAGCCCTAGGTTGAGAGAAAATGCAAACTGGTTGCCCAGAATAGACACTTCCCTAGTGCCGGGAGAGCCACAGAGAGATTCAATTATCCAGTTACCCAGAGAGCCTCCACACAGGAATTAACTGCTCTTCTCTTGCTTTGTTCTGTTCAGAGGGAGCTGAATGCTAGGAAGCCTGAATCAATGAGCTGTGTTTTCCAGCTAGCAAAAAAGAAACAAGAGCAAACAGGTGCTGCTCTTAGGACAGGCAAAGTGGCTGTATTAAAAAAAAAAACATATTTATTTTATTTTTTATTGGAAAGTCAGGTATACAGAGAAGAGGAGAGACAGAGAGGAAGATATTCGATCCAATGATTCACTCCCCAAGTAGCTGCAATGGCTGGAGCTCAGCCGATCTGAGCCAGGAACCCAGAACCAGGAGCTTCTTCAAGGGTTTCCCATTCAGGTGCAGGGTGTCAAGGCTTTGGACCATCCTTGACTGCTTTCCCAGGCCACAATCAGGGAGTTGGATGGGAAGCAGGGCTGCCGGGATTAGAACCGGCACCCTTATGGGATCCTGGTTCATGCAAGGCAAGGACTTTAGCTACTAGGCTGCCACACCAGGCCCAAGTAGCTGCATTTCTAGGAGACTTGTCTGTCCCCCCGGCCCCCGGCTCCTCTCTAGTCAGCCTATAGCTTTGGGGACTGCGTGCTTCTGGACACAGTACCTGCCATGGAATGGAAACAAGAGGGAAGCAGACAGGCATCTTCAGCAGACATCACCAGGTGGTTTTTCACTGAGGTGCTTCTGGGGCTGTTTGGTTGAATGAGAACCTGGTTATGGCAGGTGTTTTTGTCCTTGCACCTAGTATCCATTTAGGACTTCCATTTGGTCCTTGGAAGAGGAAGAAGCTAGGGCTTTCACAGCTGTCTTCTTCACCTGTGCCCCCAGACCCAACTCTCACTCTACAGCAATGAGGATCTGGAATGGATGGAAACAGTCTCTGGAGGGTGATGGTGAAGTATGGCTGAGAGCAGGAAGGGGCCCCTCGCTGCGCTCTGTGTTGCACCAAGTGAGGAGCCCCCAACTGCGCTGAGGTGTGGTGGCTGGGAAAACTTCACAAGCAGCTGAACGGGAGAATGACAACCAGAGGGAGAGGGAGCGCCAGGCTGCCAGCCTGGCCCGTGCTGGATGTGAGACTCACTTGTGGCCTTCTCCAGGGCCTCTTGAGGATGGCTGGAGGCTGGCTGGCCAAGTGCAGAGCCTACTCAGGGTTGCTACAACTGACCAGAAATGGAAGCAGAGTTAATGTCGCTGCTTCTGTCTGGATGGAACAGGAGAGATTTTTCTCAGACAACTGGAATGGAGGATTTCTTACAAAGGGATGGGCCAGTACCCTTCTGCCTCTGGGGGAGGCCTCAGTGTGTGGGGAAGGGATGGTGGCACAGAGGGGTGGAGCCAGTCTTGAGAGCAAAGAAGAAGAAGAAGAAAAAAAATCTCAGGGGTGACTCTGGTTGACCACTGTTGCCACTGAGATAATCTATTTTTCTTTAGCACAGACCTGATCGGCACAGACAGGTATCTGGGCTTCCAGGAAGAGCACAGCAAAACCTAAAGAGGTTGCTTCCAGAAAGACTCCTTTTGTTGTAGGATTTCAATATAAGCTGTTTCATCTTAGGGATCAAATGTTTTCTGTCAAAAAATGGCCTCCAACCCACAGCTCTAAGATGTTTTAATCTCCAAGACCTAGTGATCCTCTCAATGTGACCCAAATTCCAATCTGTAGAAGGAATTGCTGAGGTGCTGGCTAAAACGCGAATTCGTTGGCCATGCCCTAATCCTCTGAGGGGGAACACACTCAAGCCATAGAAACTTGCTGGGTCACACCAGCCATGGACAAAATGCCAAGTAGTCTCTAGTGGCCAGTGTATCGGACAAAGCTGGTTACTGTCATGGAAATGTGATTTAGAAGATTACGGATGTTTTCATACTTATGCACTTACTAACGTAATTCAATAATTTAATGCTGTAACATAAAGATCATGTTTACTCCCAGGGAGTATTGTATCTTGGAGAGCATTGGTCTGGGAGGCTGGGGCTGTCCTTGTGAATCACTGCTTCTCTACTTTTCCGCTGGTCCACAAAGAGCCTCTGTGGGAATTGAGTAAGCACCGCCTAATGCACTCAGTGGGTACAGCCTCTTGGTTACACTTTAGGGGTGGAGGCCAATGTTCTTATTGCCTGATGTGAGCCTGAGCCAGGACATGAGGTAGGGCAAGTCAGGTGTGGGCTGGACTTCAGAGCCTACCTGCCCCTTCTGGCAGGCAATTTCGTTTGCTGCACAACCTGCACAATCCCTTATGCAGTGGGCTTGGGTGGTGAGTAGTGTTAGTTGTGGCTAGGAGATGTTGTGATTTCAAAACATGCAAAGATTCAAAGTCCTATACTAAAACACTGTTAGGGCAGAGCTCTGTGCTGAGCAGCAGGGACCCAGCACCCACTGAGAGAAGGACGCTGCCCTCAAGTCTACATTCAGTGGGCTATCTAGAGCAAGTGGAGTGGATGCAGTGAGGCCCTGCACCAGGGAGAGTCGGGTGCTGTCTGACGGGGAATCAGCCATTTTGGCGGAGGCAGGGCAGTCTTTCTAGATAGTTGAGATGACACAAAAGAAAGTGAACAGACTGGGGAAAGACAAGGTGGGCAGAGGGACAGCAGGCTGGATAGTAGCAGCAGAAGGGCATGGCCTTCAGGAGTTGCGTGTCTGTGTGGCTGCGGTGCACAAGGGCAAGAGGTGAGGCAGTGGCTGGGGCTCATTCCTGCTCCGACTGTCATGGCCGATCATTTTGAAAACTACCTTGGAAGTAACAATGTATGAGCATATAGCTCATTTTATTGACTGCTCTCATGTGATCTTCTCACACACTGCAGAAGCAAGGCAGGCATTAATTTACAATACTCTACAAAAGTGGAAAGGGAGGCTCAGAAAGATGGCCTCAGGGAACCTCTAGTCAAGTGTCCGCTTTTTTCATGTAAGAAAATTATTTTAATACCATTATTTTTTAATCATAAATGTAGCATATGTTCAAATGTTTCTTAGACATCTTGGAAAAATGTCTAAGAAAATGTAGGAAACAAAATTCACTCACAAATCTATTTGCCGTATTAACATTTCACTGCATTAACTTTTGATTATAGATAACATGCACATAATTTTATAGTATAAATGCAAATTTTGTGTTCATCTATAATATGTGTATTTGTACATATACATAGGTATATATTATATACGGCAGTCTTGGTCAATATGATTTTTAGTGGTCACACATATTGGGATGTATCATGACTTCTTTAATTCAGTCCTTGCTGCCACACATTTTTTTAAGTTTCTTTTGCATTTTTGCTGATATAAACCTACTTTAAGGAACATTACCATTATTTTGGGTAACTTCCTTAAAACACACACACACACACTTTCCTGTGCCAAAAGCTCTGAGCCCTGAACAAGGGACGCCTGCCAGTCGGAGATGACAGTGCCTTTTACTGCAGCTTGCCACACTGTCGCCTCCATTGCATTCTGAGTGAGAACTTCCCTGATTATTGTTGCATGCATGCCAACAAGAAGCCAGGGGCACCAGTGTGAGTAGACACACGAGTCTTTCAGCATGTGGTCTTGGTGGAGGTTTGCCAGAACAACTTGCAACCAGCAAGCAGAGGTAGAAAGGTGACAGTTAAAGCAACTGGAGCTAGCCAAGATTTTCCCAGGGCACACTTGGTATTGGGTACGAGGACACAGGATGGGCAACCTCCTCATTCTGTCCTTTCATGACTTGCTGGTCTTTCTGCCCAACAGATTTCCAAGTCCAGAATTCCTTAGGCCCCGGCACTGCCCGAGGGTGATTCTAAAGCTTTGGATAAATTTAGGAAAGAGAGATTTGTGCTCCGAGATGAAGCAAAGCTCTTTGTACTCAATAAGTCTTATGAAATAAAATCTCTCCATTGAATTCTAAATCCCATTTAAAATGATTTGCACAGCAGTGAAGGTGTGTTTGATTACTTTGAATCATGGGGAAAAAAATGTGGTTACCCAGGAAAAGGGGAGATATCGGCACAGATATGAAAAAGGCACTGCCAGGCCTCTCCAGCAGGCACTGTGGAGGGGCCTGGCTCTAAAACACCCAGAGCAAACAGACAGTGGCCCTACCAAGCGCCCCCATGAGCCCTGCCACTGCTGTCATTCCCTGAGGGACATAAGAACATTGTAGGGTTGCTCCCTCCAGCGATGCCAGGAGCACCTGTGGACAGAGCAAGCCCCAGAGGTGTCCCAAGACCTTGGAGTTGCAAAGGACTGAAGTTCAGCTCTAATAACAGCAGGTGAAGTGGCACATTATGGAGTCACATCTTGTTGACTTTTATAGGGACTCTGCACCTGTGTGGGAGACCTGGAAGAAGCTCAGCTCCGGCTGTTGCAGCCACTTGGGAAGTGAAACCAGCATGCAGAATATCTTTCTCTCCATCTCTTCTCTCCGCAAATCTGATCTGCCTTTCCAATAAAAATTGACAAATCTTTTTTAAAAAGAAAGCTTCTGAGTCTCTTAGAGCCCCTCTCATTCTTCCTATCTCTCATTTGTCTCCTTCCATACAGCCTTGGTTTCCTGTCACTGCACTTCCCAAGTCCAAGTTTTCAGTTCCCAGACTTTGATCAATCGACGATACCTTCTGGGTCTCTCAATTCAAATTCCTGAGGTGAGAAGCCAACTGGTCTGGAACATTCCATGGATGGCCCATACCTCTGGGTCAAGTGGCTAGTCTTGATCCCTCAGTCACAGGTTGGGGATAGTTGGGCCCACAAAGAATATGGGGTTGGGGCTGCAGGGAGAAATACTATGGTCAGTTGCAGAATCTTTGAAGTGGAAGAAGAACTTCAGCTTCTCTCAGAGTCTCATTCTGTTCATGAGAGCCAGTTAGGAGAAAGACGAGAACAGAAGTGAAAGGAGCCAAGGCTGTTTCTGGTCCAGAGGAAAGAGCTTCGGGTTTAGAGTCAGAGGACCCAGGTTCAAGTCCTGACTGTCTCCCAGGGAGCTGGTTCTAGAATCAGACACTTAACAGCTCAGAGTGTCAGGCCTTCATCTAAGAAAGGCAGATTCTGCCAGCCTCCCAAGAGGAACCGAGAGTAGAATGACATCATTCGCATGGAAGAGGACCTTCAATTACAAACTGCAGCCTCTATTGTAGCCCCTTCCTAAGCCCTCTCTACAGACACTGTGATCTTTCCGGACTTTCCAGAGAAGTAGATCTGAACAGGTGAACTTGTCTGAGATCACAGTAGTTCTCTAAATCCTTCTTTGCTCTTAAGCATTATTGAGGACCAGGGGCAGCCTTATGGGACATTTGGTTTAAGCCATAGCCTGTGGCACTGGTATCCCTCCCATATGAGTGACCCCAGCTGCTTTACTTCTGATCTAGCATGCCTAGCAAGGCAACGGAAGATAGCCCTACTTCCTGGGCACGGTGCCATATACGTGGGAGATCCAGGTGCCTGGCTTCAGCGTGACCAACTCTGACAATAGCAGCCATTTGGGAAGTGAATCAACAGATGGAAAATCTGTCTTTCCTTTCCTCTCTTTTTGTAATTCTGCCTTTCAAATAAATAAAATAAGTATTAAAAAAAATATTGCGGGGTCTGGTGTCATGCGTTAGTAGGTTAAGCTTCTACCAGCGTTAAATCTCTGTCTACAGTGCTAGAATCCCATATAGGCGCTGGTTAGAGTCAGTTGCACCATTTCTGATACCATTCCCTGATTACATGCCTGAGAAAACAGTGAAAGATGGCCAAGTCCTTGGGCCCCTGCATCTATGTGAGAGACCAAGAAGTTCCAGGCTGCTGGCTTCAGACAGACCAGCTGTGGCCACTGTGGCCATATGGGAAGTGAACCAGTAGAAGGAAGATCTCTCTCTGTCTCTGTCTCTCTCTGTCTTTATTTCACTCTCTATAAATCTGACTTTCAAATAAAAATTACATCTCTAAAAAAGTTATTGAAAATGCCTAAGAACTATGTATGTGGATCGTAGTTATTTATTATATAGGAAGTTAATGAATTGTAAGAAAATGGCAAACCCCGAAATACGGTTGTTTATAATTATTAATGAAACTGCAGGGATGGGCATTTGGGCAGCATGGGCTCTGGTGGGATCATCAGGGTGCCTGGGATCCAACTTCCTGCTAATGCATGTGGGAGAACAACAGGTAGCCAGAGTCCTTATGTTCCTGCTATCCATTCAGAGGACCTGGATGAAGTTCTAACCTCTGTATACAGCCTGATCCAGCTCTGCTTCCAGGTTTTTGTAGGTTTCCCGCTGGTGACAGGAAATATCTTCTAATTTTGAGGTTCTTTCTTCTGCCTAATTCATTCTCTTTTGGAGACTCTCCACTGAACTGTTCATTTGCTTCAGTGTATTCTTCATTTCTGATAGATCAGCTTTCATATGATTCATTTCCAGTGTGATATATTCCTTGAATTCCTTGAATGCCTGTTTTATGTGCTTCTCATTGTTGATAACAAGCTTTATAACAAGTGTGTTGAATTCTGTATCTCCCATTTTCTTGATGTCTTCCTCAGTGAACTCTGAGGTTGGCAAAGGGCTTTGTGCCTTTGCAGAGGAGTCTTTAGTAACATTCATTGTGCCTTTGTCTCGTCTTTTGTTCTTGGTCATTGTATTTCTGGGTAGCAGAGTCTTCTTTAGGCTGGTTTCTTAACTCTGTCACCCACAGGTCTACAGTTTGATTTTACTTATTGCTGCTGGTACAAAGCTCTTTGTTTGCAGTTAGTTGTACCACTTCCTCCAGTAAGTTCCAGGTCTTGGTTCTTCTATTAGGCTTCCACCATGGTCTCTGTAGCCCCAGCTCTGGCTCACAAGTCTCCACCTCCGTGCTACCATGCTGAGGTTGTACTGTTGTCTGCACAACCTTTCTCCCACTCGTGGTTGGAGCAGATCCCAGGGCTAGGAAGACACCAGGTGTCCTCTATAGTTAGGTTGTTGGCGTTAGGTGTGAGGGTCACACGGACCTATTTTGACCTGTACAATGCCATAGTCAGTATTATTTTGGTGTTGGACCAGTGCAATGCACTGAGTTCAGTGAGTTCTTGCCAAGCTCAGCGAATGTGCAGCTCACTGTTATCCCTGCAGTCTTCAATTTTTTGCCACATCATACGAAATGGCACCTGATGTGCCACTAGTAGAGTTCTTGATCTGCTGGCCATCAGGTCTGAGAGCTACCTGGACCTGTCTTGGGTGAAAAATGCAGGATGCTACATTGTTGCAGTTCACTGAGCCAGAAATGAATTAACTCCTAGCTCAGTGCATGCACAGTATTGTCCATAGCCCTTGACTCTTTCAACAAAGTGGCATCTGACATAGCTTTATGAGGTAGACTGGACTGTGAAATCCACCCTGTTCCCGCACCGCCCATCTGGGACTTGCTGCTCTGTCTCTGCTCCTGGTCAAATCAAACAGACCACCAGGATGAGCAGTTCTTTGTCTGAGTTCACCTCCAGAGCTCCTGGTAAATGTCCCTTCCCACCTTGTTGCTTGTGCAGTTCTGGCTGCCCAATTTGCTGAATGCCGCTGGGGTATCAGTCACTACAACACCACAACGTGGTTTTCATTGCTTTCCTGTGTCTGTCAGTCTCCGGGTACCGCTCTGCTGTTGTTCTGTCTTTTCCTACTTCCTGGAATGTGTCCTCTCTGCTTCGCACTGGCTAATGTTTCTCTGTCTGTTTAAACGTGCCCTTATCCTATTCCGCCGTCTTGATTCTCCTCTTGGCATGTTTTGATGAAGCACTCAAAGTCTTCTGTTGGTTTTGGTGAGCTGGCTGTCTTGTCTTTCATGTTCATCTTTGTATGCTCTCCATTCTTGCACAAGGGTCAGCAACTGAGTAGGCCAGTCCTGCAACAAGTGCTCCCAGATCGGACCTCACGTCTATGTGAGATTTTCTCTGAGTTCAGAGATCAGGCACAGTGGCCTAGTGGGAAGCCTCCTAAGAAACCTCACCTGGGAAGTCTTCAAACCTCTCTATCTCGTGTGCGAGCTGGTGCAGGGTTGCAGCAACCAGCTTATGTAGCAGCAGGTGCAGCTGCCTGGTTAGTCCCACCCCAATCCCTGGCACTCATGTGAGCCAGTGGGTGTCGCAGCCTGGCAGGGGTGTCCCCAAAGATTCCCTACCAAGTCCACTCCCAGCTTGTTCTGGCAGGTGCTGTGGTCCAAGTTTTTATGACCTGTCTGCAATCCCAACATTCACCAGTTAGTGCTGCAGCCTAGCCTGCCCTGCCCTTCCGCTGACTTCTTGTACATTTGTAAGATATTTTACCCAGGCATGTATTGTAGCAACAAGCATCAATCATTTGGAAAATATTGGTTCAATGAGTCATACAGATCTTCCAAATGTTGGCAAATTTCTTTATCAGGTATAAAGGTAACCCATTCATCTGCTTTACTGCTAATTTCATCAGAGAAGTAAATTACTGTGTAACAGCCCAGCTTTTAGGGACAGATACAAAATTTTCTAAAAATCTAAAAATTTTGCTTGGAAGCTCAAATTCTATCATTGGCAACTAATATTGTCAGTTGCTTTCTTTGACACAATGTGATCACTTTGTTTATTTTAAGGAAAACTTCTTCCAAATACTCCAGTCTGAATAATCACATTTTATATACCAGTGATCCTTCTATTTTTCTTTTTTGAGAGTCAGAGATACTCCCATCCACTGGTTCACATCCTAAAAACCTACAACAGCTGGGGCTGGGCCAGGGCTGAAACTAGGCACTAGAACTGCAAAGCAGTTCTCACATGTGAGTGGCAGCATACCAACTATTTAGGTTTTTACAGCTGCTCTGCCCTCAGGGAGTGTGTTAACAGGATGCTGGACTCAGGAGGCAGAGCTGGGCATGAACTCAGGCACTCTGATATGGGACATGAGCATCTTAACCATTAGCTAAAGGTTCAGCTCACAACTCAAACCCACTCCACTGAGCCTGTCTTCAAGACCACCACACTCTTTGGCCTTCAGCACACAAGCTTTGTGTGTGCTTCCCAACACACACCCAAGGGGCAAGGTTGTTAAATCAATCATTCTTCTGTTTCATCAAGAACATTCCTAAGTGCTTCTGGTCATTGTCTTTCTGATAACTCCCGGTGGCAGTGATGAATGCAATGACAGTGCAATGCCTGCAGGGGAACATGCCCCAAGGCCATGCCCCACTCCCCTGGGCCACGCCCATTCCCTAGGGCCACAGCCTACTCTGCAGGGCCAAGGCTCACTGCTTTCTTTGGGCAATGCAAACCCAGAGGAGAAAGTACATGACACCTTGGTGTTCTTATGAAAACAGTGCTGATGCTGGGGGATCTCCAGCAACACCTGCAGGGAACTATCACCTGTACTTTAACAGCTCTTGTCCTAAGCGACTGAGGAGGAAAGGAACCTTCTTCCTAGCAGGAGGAAGTTTGATGTGCTTTCTTTTCTGAGACTTTATTTTCTTCCCTTTCCCTGGGACCCTTGTGGTGATGCATGCATGCACTGCTCTTAGCCCAAACACTGCTAGTCCCTCCCAAGTGAAGGAGGCACCTCTACTGGCTTCTGCAGCACTCCAAAGGTATGCTCAGCTCTGGGGCCTTCCCCATATCCTTCAGGCTCTGGAGCCAGATACTGTCTTCCCTGGGTGCTATCTCCCAAGGTTGCACTTGCCTTAGTCCCTACCATTTTGAAACCTATAGCTCTCTCTCTTGGGAGTTTCTGTGTCTCCCACACCCTGCAGTAGCCATTACCCTTACCAAACTCCAAGGTCCTAACCTCAGCCTTCAAAACGTTTTCTTCTCCAACACTTGGCTTAATTCATTCAATGAGTTTTTTTTTTTTTTAAGATTTATTCATTTTATTACAAAGTCAGATATACAGAGAGGAGGAGAGACAGAGAGGAAGATCTTCCGTCCGATGATTCACTCCCCAAGTGAGCCGCAACGGGCCGGTGCTGCGCCGATCCGAAGCCAGGAACCAGGACCTCTTCCGGGTCTCCCACGCGGGTGCAGGGTCCCAATGCACTGGGCCGTCCTCGACTGCTTTCCCAGGCCACAAGCAGGGAGCTGGATGGGAAGTGGAGCTGCCGGGATTAGAACCGGCGCCCATATGGGATCCCGGGGCTTTCAAGGCAAGGACTTTAGCCGCTAGGCCACGCTGCCGGGCCCATTCAATGAGTTTTAATGAGAAGTCTGTGGCCTGCAAGCTAGAAAAATGCTTTTACTTTTTAAAAATGTGAACTCACAGCCAATATTTAAAGAGTGGCATATTTATAGACAGCTGTGATACTCAGTTTCTCTTGGAGCAGTGGGGGGTCTGGCAACCGTGGGCCTGCATTTACCTGGCACCTACCGAGGCAGAAGGTGAGAGGGATGCACCTCCACTCTTCACCTTCCAGATACCTGTGTTTCTATCTCATCTACTCATTTGGCCTCACTGAGCCCAACATTCCCGTCAGTCCTTGGAAGAACAAACACTTTCCAGGGTTTATCTTCTTCCACGTGGCAGGCCACATACGGGTTACTTTGTAATCATCCTATATGGGCCAAGAAGACAAGATAAGCCTGCCTGGCAACATGTCTTGCAAGGACCTCTACGTTGTGTCCAGCCCAGTTGAAGAGTGGTACTTGGCCAACAGGAGGGCATTACAAGCTCACAATGCTGGCTTAAGTCAGTTACCCTCCTGGATCCCAGGGCCTCCAAGGAACACTGTTTAACACCCACAGAGCTAGCTTATGCAAAGCTCCTAGGAGGGAACACAGAGTCCTTGACCAACCCTAAGCCCGGACAAGGGTGTCAGGCAAGCAACAGGCAACCGCTGAGGAAGACAGAGAAACAGAGAACTGGGTTCACCATCATTGCTGATCTCAGATCTCTACCTCACCAGCTGGGTGCCTGGGGTCTCTTCTCTAACCCCAATTGCCATTCACAACGTGCATTATTCTTTGTCAGACAGGGTAGGGTGGAGGGTCAGGGCTGGAGACCACACTGGTCAGCTCATGTTACAGGGTAAACAAGTCCCATCTGGGTAGTATGAAGTCTGTTCATTGTCCTGAGGAGGCCTCAGTGCAACTCTGGCTGCCCACACTGCTTGTGGTCAGGGCCTGCATCGGGGCTGTCAGGGCTGCACCCAAGCCTGACTTGTTCTCAAGATTGGGCAGCTTCTTACCGGGAGAGGGAGAAGGAGCTGGGGACTTTAAACTCAGGACCGCAGCTCCCTATTTTTTTTCTCTTCCGTTGTATAAAAAAGATCAATCTCATGTCTAATTCATTTGAAAACTCCACTTCTCTGTGTGTGTTTTTGGTAAAAATAGAAGTCTCTGAGGATGGTAGGCTCCTGCTGAATTCTATGAGCAACTTTTCAAAGCTTGGTAACCAGGTTCTTCTAATCTTTCCTTGAGTGGATTAAGCACCAGTGGGAGGCTTGCTTTCTGCATGACTGGTCCAAATAAAAGACTTTCGGGGTTGGGGGTAGGAGCTTTTAAGGTCATTTAATCAATTTGCAGACATCAGGGAAGCAGGAGAGAGTGGAGGAGTTGGCCTCAGACTCCTTCCTCCCAGCCAGTCTCCCTCCCTCTCTCCTTCCTTTCCTCTCCTCTTTCTCCCTCATTGTCCCATTTCTACTCCCAGCCTTCATCATCCATGTAACAGACTCCTAATTCATCTCTTGATCTATTCAAGCCAGGAAGTGCTTTCCACAAGACAAATACAGTTAGGGTTCCTGCTTAAAATCTTGAGTGTGTCTCTGGTCCAAAATGTCTCTAGTGTTAGCACTGATCTTGGCAGGGAAGAGCCTGCTGGTGAGGGCAAGGACAGGACTTCTAGGGACTTGCAATGTCCTGTTCCTTATTTTGGGTGATGACTCCATGCTTGGTTAAGCTGATAGCAGCTTAACCCACTGTACCACCATCACAGCCCCAACATGCACACTTTTCTATATAAATGGTTTATTAGCATAAATTTTTTAAAAATTAGTACAGTGCCTAACATTTTGCTTCTCGACTTCTAAGTGTGAGGAATGGCTTTGGATGCTGGGGAAGGGGACTACTGGGTCCCTGGAACTTGGGGCAGTTTGGAGCTGGAGTATCAGAGCAATGAGCTAATTTCACCTATTGCTAGTATGACACCATCATAGACTGCTTGATGAGCAGCGATATACTACTGCAGAATTCTGATAATGATGACTCCAAGGAGCTTCTACTTTCCATTACAAAAGCTTATGGTTTTTTTTTTAAAGATTTACTTATTTTTATTGCAAAGTCAGATATACAGAGAGGAGGAGAGGTAGAGAGGCAGATCTTTCATCTGTTAATTCACTCCCCAGATGGCCACAACAGCTGGAGCTGAGCCAATCCAAAGCCAAGAGCCCAGAGCCTCTTCCAAGTCTCCCATGTGGGTGCAGGGTCCCAAGGCTTTGGGCCATCCTCGACTGCTTTCCCAGGCCACAAGCAGGGAGCTGGATGGGAAATGGGGCTTCCGGGATTAGAACCAGCACCCTTATGGGATCCCAGAGTGTTCAAGGTGAGGACTTCAGCTGCTAGACTATTGCGCCAGGACCAAAAGTTCATGGTTTGTGGCTAAGCATGGAGAATTCCTCCTGGCTCAGTTCCCATCCAAGAAAGGATTTGCTTTGGGTGAAGACTGATTAGGCATGGGCTGGGTGTAACTCCTGGCAGGGCACGAGGTTGTACTGGCCTAGAGAAAATATAACCTGACACTTGTGATCAAGACCATCCAGGGGTCTAAGAAGACACAGAACCTGGGAGGGATGCTGGGGCAGGCTGGGAAGTGATCTACACACCTGGATGGACACAGCTGGCCCTGGAGGAAGCCTGGGGATGCTGGCTCCTCCAGGCGGTCCATGGTGGAGCTAGGGAAATATCTGGAAGGTGGAGACAGAATTGTGTTGTGAGGCATGGCAGAGTGGGCATGGCCAACTGAAGGCATCCACTTCCTGAGCCTCAGTGACCTTGTTCGTCACATTTGGGGAAGGGAATACACACTCTTTGCAGCCTACATCAATTTCTACTTAGCACTTTGCACTTCAACTAGCCACTGACTTTCTTGTAAGTTCTTGCTCTCTTGACAACAACAGTGGGGTCTTTGTCACACTACAGCTAGCCCCAGCACACTGGCAGCTGGAGGAGATTGGTGGGCGTTGGCAGAACAATCACGGAATAGGAGTCGGAGAGTGCAGCACCATCCAGCCTTGACCTGTTTTCCCCCCACCCCCCAAAAAATATTTTCTTTTTTACTTCTTTCCATTATTGTCATTTGATCATACAGTTCCATAAACTGTGGGATTTCCCTTATCCCCTCCCCAATTCCCTCACCCCTCTCTGAGTTCCCCTATATCATTACCATAGTATAGTTCCCCAAACACAGACATATGTCCATTATTGCGGGCATGGACAATGACAGAGTCCAGCATGCTATCTTCAAGATATAGTTCACAGTTTCACTGCGAGTCCATCTTTGTCTGGAAGTAGAGATGCATACTGCATTGTATCCTCACATCTGGATATGATAGTCTCCGTTACACAGTTACTATACATGCCCTAAAATGAAAAGCTGCAAAACAAAATCAGCAACAGGAAGAAAAAAAAGAAATTAACAACACCATGAAGTTAAGTAACATGCTACTGAATGACTAATGTGTCACTGAAGAAATGGAAAAGGAAATCAAGAACCTTCTTGAAGAAAATGATGCTATTGTATGAGCTATGAGTCATTGAGGAATTTAATCAGAAGAAAGTGTTTTGAGAAGCTAAAACTAACAAAAAAAATCAAAATCCATGAGATATATTTTCTGCTGACCTTTGTTGATGAAATGTGTCTCCTGTAGGCAACAAATAAATAGGTTTTGTTATTTAATCCAGTCTACTAGTTTATGATATTTGATTGATGAGTTTAAGCCATTTATATTCATGGTTAATACAAATAGGTGGTAATTTGATTCTGTCATTTAGCAATGGGTTGTTCATTGGTTTAGTCTTCTGTTATTCTACTGGGATGTTCTTCACATTTGCCTTTGGTTTTGGTGGGCGCTACTTCTCTCCTCTGTCAAGAGAACATCTTTGAGTGTCACTTGTAGGGCAGATTTGGAAGAGGCATATGCTTGTAACTTTTCTTTACTGTGGAAGGATTTTATTCCATTTTCAAACATAAGGGAATGCTTTGCTGGGTACATTATCCTGAGCCAACAATTTTTTTCTTTTAGAATCTGGAATATGTCTCTCCATTCTCTTCTTGACTGCAGAGTTTCCTATGAGAGATCTCCTGCGAGTTTAATTGGCATTCCTTGTTATGTCAGTTGATTTTTTTCACGTGCACATTTAAGGATCTTTTCTTTATGTTTGATTGAAGAGAACTTGATTATCATGTGTCTTTTGGTCAAGCCTACTGGGAGTTCTGTGCCCCTCCTGGATGTTGTTTCCCAATTCTTTCTCTAGATTAGGGAAGTTTTCCCTCATTATTTCGTTGAATACACCTTTAAACCCAGCTTTTCTTTCTGCACCTTCTGGGACTCCCATAACTCTTATATTTGGACTTTTAAAAGTGTCTTTCAATTCTTGAATAACTTTTTTTAGCCTGATCCAGCTCTGCTTCCAGGTTTTTGTAGGTTTCCCGCTGGTGACAGGAAATATCTTCTAATGTTGAGGTTCTTTCTTCTGCCTAATTCATTCTCTTTTGGAGACTCTCCACTGAACTGTTCATTTGCTTCAGTGTATTCTTCATTTCTGATAGATCAGCTTTCATATGATTCATTTCCAGTGTGACATATTCCTTGAATTCCTTGAATGCCTGTTTTATGTGCTTCTCATTTTTGATAAGAAGCTTTATAACAGGGCCCTTCGCGATAGCGTAGTGGTTAAAGTCCTTGCCTTGAACTTGTCAGGAACCCATATGGGCACCGGACTAATCCGGGTGGCCTGCTTCCCATCCAGCTCCCTGATTGTGGCCTGGGAAAGCAGTTGAGGATGGCCCAAAGCCTTGGGACCCTGCACCTGCATGGGAGACTTGGAAGAGCTCCTGACTCCTGGCTTTGGATTGACTTCAGCTGTTGTGGTCACTTAGAGAGTGAACCATCGGACGGAAGATTTTCCTCTCTGTCTCTCCTCCTCTCTGTATATCCACCTTTCCAATAAAAATAAATCTTAAAGAAAAAAGAGACGCTTTATAACAGTGTTTTGAATTCTGTATCCCCTGTTTTGTACTTCTGAGTAGCAGAGTCTTCTTTAGGCTGGTTTCTTAACTCTGTCACCCACAGGTCTACAGTTTGATTTTACTTATTGCTGCTGGTACAAAGCTCTTTGTTTGCAGTCAGTTGTACCACTTCCTCCAGTGAGTTCCAGGTCTTGGTTCTTATATTAGATTTCCACCACGGTCTCTGTAGCCCCAGCTCTGGCTCACAAGTCTCCACCTCCTGTGATACCATGCTGAGGCTGCACCGTTGTCTGCACAACCTTTCTCCCACTTGTGGTTGGAGCAGATCCCAGGGCTAGGGAGACACCAGGTGTCCTCTATAGTTAGGTTGTTGTTGGTGCTGATCTTGCAGGTACCTGTTGGTGTTAGGTGTGAGGGCCACACGGACCTATTTTGACCTGTACAATGCCATAGTCAGTATTATTTTGGTGTTGGACCAGTGCAATGCACTGAGTTCAGTGAGTTCTTGCCAAGCTCAGCGAATGTGCAGCTCACTGTTATCCCTGCAGTCTTCAATTTTTTGCCACATCATACGAAATGGCACCTGATGTGCCACTAGTAGAGTTCTTGATCTGCTGGCCATCAGGTCTGAGAGCTACCTGGACCTGTCTTGGGTGAAAAATGCAGGATGCCACATTGTTGCAGTTCACTGAGCCAGAAATGAGTTTACTCCTAGCCCAGTGCATGCATAGTTCTGCCCCATAGTCCTTGCCTCCTTAAGCCAAATGGCACCTAATTTGGTTCTAGAAGGCAAACTGGACTGTGAAATCCACCCTGTTCCTGCACCACCCATCTGGGACTTGCTGCTGTGTCTCTGCTCCTGGTCAAATCAAACAGACCACCAGGATGAGCAGTTCTTTGAGTTCACCTCCAGAGCTCCTGGTAAATGTCCCTTCCCACCTTGTTGCTTGTGCAGTTCTGGCTGCTGTTGGAGTTCAGATCACCAATTTGCTGAATGCCGCTGGGGTATCAGTCACTACAACACCACAACGTGGTTTTCATTGCTTTCCTGTGTCTGTCAGTCTCCGGGTACCGCTCTGCTGTTGTTCTGTCTTCTCCTATTTCCTGGAATGTGTCCTCTCTGCTTCGCACTGGCTAATGTTTCTCTGTCTGTTTAAACGTGCCCTTATCCTATTCCACCATCTTGATTCTTCCTCAAGTTTTCTTTAAAAACAACTTGAAGGAGTTCAGCATGGCAGCCTAGTGGCTAAAGTCCTTACTTGCATGCCCAGGACCCCATAAGGGTGCTGTTTCATATCCCATCTGCTCTACTTCCCTTCTAGCTCTCTGCTTGTGTTCTGGGAAAGCAGTCGAGGATGGTTCAAGGACTTGGGACCCTGAACCCGCATGGAAGACCTGGATGATTATTATTTTTTTTTATATGAAAGGCAGAGTTACACGGAGAAGGGGAGACACACAGAGGGAGGTTTTCCATTAGCTTGTTCACTCCCTAAATTGCCGCAGTGTCTGGTGTTGAGCTAATCCATAGCCAAGAGCCAAGAGCTGCTTGCTCGCCCATGTGGGTTCAAGGGCCCAAGGCCTTGTGCCATCCTTTGTTGCTTTCCCAGACCATGAGCAGATAGCAGGATTGGAAGTGGAGCAGTCAGGACACAAACCAGCGCCCATATGGGATGCCAGTGCCATAGGCAGAGGCTTAGCCTACTATGGCCAAGGTACCAGCCCCTGGCCTTTTTTCTGCTGCAATAATAGAACTGCACAGACTGGGCAACTTACAGAGAAAGGACAGTTACTTGTCACAATTCCAGAAGCTGGGAATTCCAATCACGTGGTGCTGGCATCTGGTGCTGGCATCCTTGCTGCCGCTTAAAATGGTGGGAACGCAAGAATGTACTCTGAATTGGAGCTGGGGCCAATCTCGTCGTTGAAGGCCACTGCCATAATAACCAACGCATGCCCTTGATAATGGCATTAACCTGTTCTGGAGAGTGGAGATCTCCCCATAAAATAAGCTTTACAGCCCTGGCCCAAGTGGTAGCTCCACATCAGCATGAGTTGGTGAGGGCATATTCAAATTGCAGCACTCCCTGTGGATTCAGACTGATCTTCCTACAACCCAAAGCTCAGCAAGACCGACTCCAAGCACAGGGCTCAGCACTGAGATGACCGCGCTCCAGGTCTTGCTTTATGTCACCAAAGCACCTGCCCTGACTCTGTGCCAGGCTCAGCCTTACCTGCCAGGTCCTTGCTACTCCCCACTTGACAATCTGATGGGTTTTTTACTCAGGATAATGGAACACTCGCACTGATGGACCCTACTTATCCAAGGATCCAAAAGACCAGGCTCCCTAGCAAAATGTGCCAGTCAGTCTGATCCCTGATGTCTACCTCACATGGCTTCCTGAGCTTCAGATATTGATTAGAACCAAGACTGAGGTCTCAAATGGAAGGGATGAGGTCCAAATGGTATCGGAGACCTGAGAACTCCATAATAGTGTAGTACACAGATAAATGATGCAGTAAAATGTATTCTAGACTCCTGTCTTAACAAAACAGATACATAATTACATGCATAATTAGACTGAATAAACAATCAGATACATAATTAGACTGAAACTATAGTTTTTATAAGAGTGAATGTTAACCAACTACCGAAAGTGAATGAATGAAGCTATTCTTGGGCATATCACAGTGTTCAGTTGAAGGACCAGTTCATGAAATGAAAGCTCATGTCAGTCATAAATGACTTCACATTTGTTGCACATGCTTTTTGTTTTCCTTTCAGCAAAGTCATCACAGTTATGTTGCTCTGCCACCAATATTCACATCTCACAGATTTATTATTGATGATAATGATCTACATTATTATTAATGATAATGACTACAAGAATGGATTGTGTTCAGAGTGTCCAGATTTCTAACAGATTTTCACCATAAAAGTATAGATTAAACAAAATGTTAGTTATCTGAACATACATTTTTTATGTTTCTAAAAAGTAAATTTTCTTTTATAGTATTGAAAGTATCTATTAAAATCAAGGATAAGATGTAACTTATGATTACTAGATAGAAAGCTTTTTTTTTTTAAAGATTTATTCATTTTATTACAGCCAGATATACAGAGAGGAGGAGAGACAGAGAGGAAGATCTTCCATCCGATGATTCACTCCCCAAGTGAGCTGCAACGGGCCGATGCGCACCGATCCGATGCCGGGAACCTGGAACCTCTTCCTTCAGGTCTCCCACACGGGTGCAGGGTCCCAATACATTGGACCATCCTCGACTGCTTTCCCAGGCCACAAGCAGGGAGCTGGATGGGAAGTGGAGCTGCCGGGATTAGAACCGGCGCCCATATGGGATCCCGGGGCTTTCAAGGCGAGGACTTTAGCCACTAGGCCACGCCGCCGGGCCCGATAGAAAGCTTTTAAAGACTTATTTTTATTGGAAAGGTAAATTTTACAGAGACACAGAGAGAAGTATGTTGGTTCATTCCCCTAATGTCCACAATGATCACAGCTGAACTGATCCAAAGCCAGGAGTCAGGAGCTTCTTCTGGGTCTCCCATGCAGGTGCAGGGTCCCAAGGCTTTGGGCTGTCCTTGACTGCTTTCTAGTCCACAAGCAGGGAGCTGGGTGGGAAGTAGAGCAGCCAGGACATGAATCAGTGACTTGGGGGAAGATTAGACTAATAACCTACCACACTGGGCTGCAATGAACTCAAATTTTAAAAGATTTTTTTTATTTATTTGAAAAGCAGACTTACAGAAAGAGAGGGAGAAAGATTGATATTCCATCTGCTGGTTCACTTCCCAGATGGCTGCAACAGCCAGGACTGGGCCAGGCCAGAATAAGCACCTGGAATTTCATCTGGGTTTCCCATGTGAGTGATGGCACTCAAGCATTCAGATCGTCTTCTGCTGCTTCTCAAGCCTATTAGCAGAGCTGGATGAGAAATGCAGCAGCTCGAAAATGTGCTCACAGGGAATGCCAGTGTCACAGGCCATGGCTTAGTCAGCTGTGCCGCTAACACCAGCCTTAAAAATTTTGTCAATCAAAATTATTTTAAGGGCCTGGCACGGTAGCCTAGCAGCTAAAGTCCTCGCCTTGAATGTGTCGGGATCCCATATGGGTACCAGTTCTAATCCCGGCAGCTCCACTTCCCATCCTGCTCCCTGCCTGTGTCCTGGAAAAGCAGTCGAGGACGTCCCAAAGCCTTTGGACTCTGCACCTGCATGGAAGACCTGAAGGAAGTTCCTGGCTCCTGGCTTTGGATTGTCGCAGCACTGGTCGTGGCGGCTCACTTTGGGAGTGAACCATCGGACGGAAGATCTTCCTCTCTGTTTCTCCTCCTCGCTGTATATCTGACTTTGCAATAAAAATAAATAACATCTATAAGAAAACAAAATTATTTTAATAGAATGTCTCAAAGATCAAGTGAATGATGTCCATGTAGTTGCCAGTGTACGGAAGCAATGACTGTTCTTGTACATTATGGTTTTCTTTTTTTTTTTTTTTTTTTTTTAAATTATTTATTATTTAACTTCAGTAATTACATTGTATTATGTGACACAGTTACATAGATACTTGGGTTCTCCCCACCCCTCCCCAAACCCTCCCACCATGGTGGATTCCTCCACCTTATTGCATAACCACAGCTCAAGTTCAGTTGAGATTTCCCCATTGCAAGCGTATACCAAACATAGAGTCCAGCATCTTATTGTCCCGTCAAGTTCAACGGTTTCTTAGGTATACCCTCTCTGGTCTGATGACAGAGCCAGCAGAGTATCATCCCAGTCAATTGAAAGCTCCAACATACCAAGTACATTATGGTTTTCACTGGTGGTTCTCACTGGGGAATGAGTTTGTTTCTGAGGAGCACTTGGTAACATTTGCATGCAGGCTGGTTAACACAACTCATTGTGGGCATCCAGTGGGTCAAGATGATGCTAGCCAACCTCCTAGGTTAGCACAGATCAACCTCAGAACAAGAAGTTAATCAGGGACAGGCATTTGGTGTGGTGGTTAAGACACTGCCTGGGACACTTGCATCCCATTGGGGAGGGCCTGGGTTCAGGTCTTGGCTTGGGTTACCAGTCCAGCTTCCTGCTGATGTGCAACCCCAGTAGGCAAATGGCAGTGGCTAATGGACTTGGATTTCTGTTACCCACGTGGGAGGTCTGGATTGAATTCCAGGCTCCTGAGCTTGCCTGTTGTAGGCATTTGGGGAGTAAATTATTGGCATTGAAGACCTCTGTCTGTCTCTCAAAATTTGTTAATTAAAAAAGATTTAAAAAATAACTCATCTAATATGTCCTTAGTGTTAAAGTTAAGAAATCCTGATTATAAACACACACACACACACACACACACACAAAGGTTCTTTAACTGTTGTGTGCAATGGCTGTGATATTACAGTAATTTTTAAATATTTCTACAATCACCCAGGGGAACACGAAGAGGAAGAAGAAACGGGCACACAGCATCTATTATATAATCACGCAAGAATCTACTGCACTCTTGCAATGCCAGAGGAAGGACTTGACATGTTAATTAATTTATCTTTTCCTCAAGCACTTCTGTCAATCCATCACCTCCGTTTCTGCAGCCAACATGCATTCTGAAACCACATCTATCTCCAGCATCAGAAACAACACTCCTGTTGACCCACAAGTGCAGTCACCATTCATTTCAGGGACATAAGACCGGTGATGTGGAGAATCAACGTCCAGGGACCCAAACGGTGGCATTTCCAAGAAGTGTTCCAGGTTATGCTGTGCCTTAGGTGAGCAACGGATGTTGCGTGGCAGAGGTGTCCATGTTCTTCTGTGTGTCTGACAATGAGGGTGGACTCTGGGTCAGGAGACCCTTAGTGGCTGCAAGTCTCCATACCCACCCTGGCTTCCTGCTCAGCAGCTAGCCCAGGGGCTGTGGATATCCCTTATGAGCAGTTTTGCAAACCTTCCACAGGAAAACATGCTTTCAGGTTGCCCAAATATTAGGGCGGAAAACAGCTGCCAAAGACGCTCAGCATGGAAAGGGGAACCCACTTTGGGAAAGCCAAGGAAGAAGACTTCTTAGCAGCCCCAGGATGGGTCTGCCCCCTCCCACAGCCCTCTTTAGGATGTCCTCTTAGTACAGTGCTCCCTGAGACCCTGGACTGGCCCCTCCCCCCAGGCTCCTTTGAGGCAGGTGGGTTCTGGAACCAGTGCCGATCAATCGATTACAGGCCCCTTCTGAGACATGGAGCTGAGCAGATGCTGTCACTGCCCTCGAGAAATTCACAGCCTGACAAGAACATTGTGCTCAGCATTTTTCATAAAATTGGAAAATAAAGAGACGTGGACAGAAAAGAAAAAAACACACACCACCACAAAACCTCAGCTAATATTTCAAAAAGATAAGCCAGAAGGGGAATTAAATGCCAACTGTGTAGGTGAGTGGTGAGCAGGGACACTGGGCTTACTTATACCCTGTCCCTCGGGACCCTGTGAGGCACTGATTTAAAAATCCCCTGCTCCCACCCCAGCAGATACCCAAATTCATGGATGCTTGAAACTTTCTTGCAAAATGGTCCCTCCTTCCCTTCCTTCCTTTCATAAGTACTCACTTAGTGTTGTTATATGCCAGGCACCAATCTGGGTGTCGGGCACATGACAGAGAACAGAACAGACTAAAGACCCTGTTCTCAGAGGAGACAGCACAGAAACATCATCTACACAGGGGGATGGGGAGTGCAGTGGAGACCATGTGACCTGGATGGAGATCCAGAGGAAAGTCAGTGTTAAACAGGATGACCAGGAAGAGCCCTGTTGAGAAGCTGTCTTTTGTGTAAAACCCCAAGGGTATAGGAGGCCAGCTGGGCGGGCCTCTGGTGTGTTCCAGGGCTGTCATGAAGTCGTGATGATACAGCCGAGTGACGAGGCAGAGAGAAGTGAAGCTGCGAGAAGAAACAGCAGCCCAGATTATCCGGGATCCTGAGGACACTGGCATTTATTCCGAGTACGATGGGGAGGAACGACATGACTTGGCCTGCAACTTAGCAGGTTTCCCTGGTTACTGTGCTGAGAGTAAAACTAGGGAAGCAAGGCTGGGATTAAGGGGACCGGTTCAGGAGGCTTTGCAAAAATTGAGGGGAGAGAGGAAGTGAACCTGGACCAGGGTGTTGCAAGTGGGGTTGTGGGAAGTGTATGTGTGTGGAAATGTTCTGGATGTTTTCTGAAGATGGAAGAAACAAGATTTGCAAGAAGATGAAATGTAGAGTGGGAGGAGGAAAGCATCACCAAACAGGATTCCAAGGCACTGAACCTGAACAGTGGTAAGAATACAGTGGCCATTAACTGCCATGAGGTAGAAGAGACACTACTGCATTGTGTTATGTTGGTATAAACACACACAGAGACTTGAAAAAGTTTATGGAAAATGCATATTTATTGGCTTAAAACCATGCATTAATTCCAAAAAATTTTTATTTTTTTAGATTTATTTATTTTTATTGGAAAGTCAGATATACAGAGAGGAGGAGAGACAGAGAGGAAGATCTTCCATCCGATGATTCACTCCCTAAGTGACCGCAACGGCTAACACTGAGCTGATCCAAAGCCAGGAGCTGCTCTGGGTCTCCCACACGGGTGCAGGGTCCCAAAGCTTTGAGTTGTCCTTGACTGCTTTCCCAGGTCACAAGCAGGGAGCTGGATGGGAAGTGGGGCTGCCGGGATTAGAACCGGCGCCCATATGGGATCCCGGCACATGCAAGGAGAGGACTTGAACAGCTACGCTATCACGCCAGGTCCCAATTCCAAAATTTTTGCATCACAATAAACAACCCCATTTTCCAGGGACATTTGGAAGCATCTTTGCATATATGTATTGAGAGAGGAAAAGAGAACAGGTTGGCACAGGGTATAATCCACAGAAGCTGTGGCTGTGTGTCCTCTAGGGTAGCAGAGAAGCGAGAGAGCGTGGACTCCTGGGAATCCAAAGCAGAGACTCTTGGCATGTGTGTCAGTCGTTTTAGGTGGCTAAAGGCTGAAGAGAGGCTGAGCAAGATGACAGAACCCAACATTGAACTTCTTCACATGGGAGTCAATGGTGAAATTGACAAGAACAAGGTCAATGCAGAGAAAGCAGGAGGGAATGAAAACTCACGATGGCAAAAGGTAGAATCACTCAAGAAACATGTGACCCAGCAGACAAAAGCATATTGGATTGGGAGTATGAGCACAAGGGTGAGTGTCAGGTAGGAGCACAGGCGAGTCGCTCTCACCACAGGCCAGGAACAGCATCTGCCAGCACCCATGCCCTGTGGGGAGACATGGTGGGTGAGGTCTTCCTACTGCTTCCATTTTCCAGTGAGATCAGCAAGCAAACCCAAAGCTGAAAGAGAGGGGAAGAAAGAGAGGTGTTGGAGGTGTGAGAGAGACCTCCCTCCGATGGCTGATGTGAAGATCAAACAAGATGAGGCCGGGGAGGAGGAGATGCCCACAGATGCTGGTTCAGTGACATTCTGTTCAGCTTTTACCTTTGAAAGGATAGGTAAAATTCATCTATTTCACATATAATATCTATGAGTTCTAGTATTAGACAAATACTTCATGCTCAACGTGAAAAAATTTGGGAAATGCAGAGAAGTATTAAGAAAAGAAATGCCCACAATGTCTCTAACAAAAGCAGAAGTCAGAGCGGACATGAGCAGAGCAGTAAAGATGTTGTATTTCCATGGAGTGCTTACACTTGCACCCCGGCTCCTATTCCAATACCTGCTTCCTGCTAGCACATATTCTGGGAGGCAGTGTCGAGGTCAAGTATTTGGGTCCCTGTCCACCACATGGGAGTCCTAGATTGAGTTCTGGACTTCCAGCATATGGCTGTTGTGGGCATTGGAGGAATAAACAGTGGATGGGAGATCTCTGTCTCTCTGTCTTAAAAATAAATAAAAGTCATTCTTACAAAAAAAGCCTTAAAGCCATTAACAGTTTAATAAATTCCTCCCGACTCTCTTTTCTATGATTAGACATTGTGTCTCTATATCCATATATATTTGTATGCTGCTTTATTCACTTCAGAATATTTGATTATTTTCCCATGGCAGTAGGTAATGTCTACAAATAGGACTCATGGGGGTGGCCTTGTTACGCAGAGGATTAAGCCACTGTTTGGAATGTTCGCCTCAGTATCTGAGTGCTGGTTTGAGACCTGGAACCTCTGCTTCCAACCCAGCTTCCTGTTCAGGCACAACCTGGAAGGCAGCAGCCCCCAGTGGGGACACTTACATGGCTTTGCTGGCTTTGCTGACCTCAGTCTAGCCAAGTGCCAGTTGTTGTGGGCATTTAGGGAGTGACCCAATGGACTGAAGACACCTTTCTCTCTGCCTTTCACATAGATGAAAACAAACATTTTAAAGATATGAGTTGTGGGACCCAGCGCGATGGTGTAGTGGTTAAGGTCCTCACCTTGAACGCGCCGGGATCCCAAATGGTCGCCGGTTCTAATCCCGGCAGCCCCGCTTCCCATCCAGCTCCCTGCCTGTGACCTGGGAAAGCAGTCAAGGACGGCCCAAAGCTTTGGGATCCTGCACCTGCGTGGGAAACCTGGAAGAGATCCTGGCTCCTGGCTTTGGATTGACTCAGCTCCAGCCTTTGCGGCGGCTTAGGGAGTGAATCATCGGACAGAAGATCTTCCTCTCTGTCTTCTCCTCTCTGTATATCTGCCTTTCAAATAAAAATAAATAAATCTAAAACAATATGGTTGTAATGTCAGTATAATATTTCATCTTGTGGATATTATGTCATTCATGTTAAAATGTGCCAATTTTGAACATGAAAGTTAATCATTTTTTATATTCCTAACTAACATGGACATACTTGCAGAGAAATGCTCTACTGGGTTCTTTAAAATAAATTCTTAGAATTATTGGATCAAAGGTAGGAATATCTTTCAGGCTCTTGGTAGATGTTGCCAGAATGCCTCCCAGAAAGGTTATACGAACTCACACTTCTCCCAGCAGCATCTGAGCATGGACTGGCAAGATCACTTTCAAGATCTTTCCAAGTCAGCACTGAATTACTTTTGTTAATTTACATTTTCTTGATGACTTGTGCATGCAAAATTCTTTTCCCGTATTTACTTCATTTACACTTCTCTGAGATGCCTCAGTGCAGCCCAATTTATCTCATAGGAAAGTCTTTTGGTGGGGGCACTGGAAGCTGCTGCAGGGATGTGGGCTGGTTTCTTCTCCGTCCTCTGGGACAAGAAGTACAGCTCCAGGAAGCTTGCAGGAAGGACCAGCACCAACCCCTTCAGTTACCGCTTCTCATGTCTGAGTTCTCTGGGAAGACTCTGCCAGCCCAGTCCTACCCCTAGATGGCACCCCCACTTCAGGGTGACTTCGCTTGCTTCTGCAGGATTCAGTCCAAACTCTGATAGACCAGCAAATCCTTGAGTCTCATCACATCAGTGACCTGGCAAACAGGAGGAGCAAAGATGAATGCACCAGGAGAGAGCTGCTCTTGTTTTGCTCCTGCTGCCATGTAGTATCAGAGACTTGACTTGCTTTAAAACTAAATATTCCTTTTTTACCCAGTAGAAGCAAACCAACACTACCGCATTGTTCATGCTGTTATTTTTATATGCTTTCCTTCACATATCCTCAGCACTCACTTTATGGGCTTGATGCACAGCTTGTCCATTTTTTATTTATTTATTTATTTATTTTTAGATTTATTTTATTTTTATTACAAAGTCAGACATACTGAGAGGAGGAGAGATAGAGAGGAAGTGGAGCTGCCGTGATTAGAACCAGCAGCCATATGGGATCACGGCAAGGACCTTAGCCACTAGGCCACGCTGCCGAGCCCAGCTTGTCCATTTTAATCAGAGCATCAGAGAACCTCTGTACAGAAGAAGAACCAAAAAGATTGAGATCCTGACAGTTTTGCAACGAGTAGAACTCCCTTTTCAAACAGTTCATTTGATTAGAGATGCCCTCCTTTTTGTGCTACCTCCCTTTCTACACAAATACCTCAATCATAATATCACATCACATTTACCACTACACTCTATACAACTGCACATGCACACATACACACAACACAGCTGATCTGTACAACCATACACACAGTCCACATACACACACCCTGCTGCATGTGCATACACAAACACAAACACACTCCACAATACACTCAGTCAACATCCCAAACTGCACTGTGCATTGGGCATGCACACACACACACACACCCCACCATCACCACAACCCTAGCTACAATCACCCCAACACCACTCCCTCCTCTTCCCCCTACATCCATCCTGAATCTCAGTCCTCCATCTTTGAAGTTCAGAAACATATATGGTTCTGAGATTTGTAGGAAGATGACAGACAATGTGTTGGCCTGGCTACCTCTCCTGTTGCAAGGAGCCCCTACAAGGCCCCTACCCCAAGTATCTCATGTCCTGCCTGTGAGAAAGGGGGTAGAGGCAGAACATGCTGTCTCCAGGGCTCTGGGATGGATCAGAGGATTATTTAAAAATTAGTGAGTCGTTGGTGAGGCAGTAACTCAGGTCCAGAGTGAACCTTGGACTGAGACCTCCTCCCCACGTGCTCATTAACGTGCCTCATGGAAGCTGCGATCTGGAACAAATCGAGTCTGGGGCAGATGGTCGGTGCTAGACAATAAGAACCTCGAAGCATCCGCCTTGCTAATTTCCCTCCACATTCCTCATTCAAAGATAAAGAGATTAAAAATACAGTCTCGGAGGTACGAAGGAGCTATAACCGCACAGCACTGCCAATTAGAAGGAGCAAATCTAATCAATGCTGGCCATGAGCTTTGCAAATGATCTGTGGCGAAGAGTCCATGCCACCACAGGTCCTCCGTTCCCATCCCTCCCTTAGAGTTCCTCCGCCCCATCCCCACCCCTGCCCCCATTCCCACCTAGCCAGAGTATTCCTGCGAGGCTTGGGACTATCTTTTCTTCCCACCTTGGAACATCATTCAGAACACAAACCTACTCCCTCTCTTCTGAGGGTCTGTGTAGCAGCACGATCCCTCTGTCCTTCGCATTCCTTTGGGTGATTGGAAAGTGTGCCCTCTTGACTGGAGGCGTCAGTTTAGAGCCACTCACAGAGTGAATTATCTCAGCCATTGAGGCACTTCCAAATGGCAGTAGCGGTGACAGCTCTCAGTGACTAAAATCTCAGGCAATGGATCCAAAGTCTTAGGATTGAAACCTGAGAGCCTCAGGTCTGTCGTGTGTAAAATGGACAACCACATTCACTTCAAAGAAGAGGCAGGAAGGGTGAGAGGAGATGATGCATGGTGCCTGGTGAGGTTGCATGTGAGAAGTGGTTACTCCAGAAATTGTGAATCCGCTCTGAGTCTGCCTCCAAAGAGCTGATGAATGGGTTCCTGGTGTTGGGGCTTGGCTTGCTCTGCCACAAGGAGTACCGAGGGGGAGATTTCAGCAAGAGATTATTATGTGATCTGTTGTCTGTCCATTGTAGTGAAGCCTCAGCAGGCTGCCCCAGAGTCCACTCTCCCCCCATCAGTATCCACGGAATGAGGTCACACAGGGAGTGACCATGCCGTCATCGTGATCTTGTTCTGCCCCCCAACACACCCAGTGGGTCCCCCTTGATTTATTTCAGCTTGTTTGCCTATTCAGAAAAATGGCTCCCTTCTCCTTTATGCCGAATTTGCAAATCATTATACAAGTTACAAAACCTGCTATTACCAGTTGATCTCTCTTTCCATAGTAAATCATTATTATGTACTTGGCTAAAAAGGCCTGGGCTATTGTAATTGGTAACAGACATATTAAATGGAACAATGAAATTTGAAGTAATAATAATCATGACATCTTGTATTTCCATGGTACATTTATTTCTCAAGTATATGGCCTGTCAGCAGGCAAAAATTCCTGGCATCTTACCTTTTATTCCCTTTAGAACCCTATATTTTCAGGTCACATGTCCCTTTGGAGATCTCTGTGAAGTGCATTGTTCTGGCTCTGGTGACAGCTGCGCCCCACCAAGTCGGACCTAGGGGAGGGCCATTTTTCTGCAAATATATGTCCCTGATCCCAAACAGGCAGCTTCTTTATTAAGGCCATTCATTATTTACAAAACACTGCGGGTGCACACAGCACATTAGGAGACACAGACAAGGTTCCTGCCCCATGGACCAGGAGAATTTATCTAGAGCTTCATCTGTCTGAACTGAACTGTGGGGCCACACAGGATGCAGCGCTGAAGATCTGAGTGGTGTCTGGGATGTCAGAGCGGAAGATGGAGCTCTGGGAGAAATTTTAAGTGTGGACATCGGAATGGGTAAATACATTTTGAAGTATCATTTCAACGTCTATAAGAAGTAAGAGGTTTGGGGTATACCATAATCCAGCCCAGGTAGGTAGGAAAAATCCTGCCTGTGTACCATGCAACGACTGAGAGAGGAGAAAAATGAAAGGAGTCTCTTATACCAGCACACGTCTCCCTTCCTCTGACTCTCTTGAAAGTCTTGTTTGGGAGAGTGATGGCTGGATGGAAGAGCTTTGGTCATTTTCAAAGAACTATTCCTATTAACTCACTTTGTAGGTTTCAGTCAATTACTCTTCCTCCTTAATAAGGAGAAACTGGTGCAGGCAATTGGTACAGTTGTTAAGACACTGCTTAGGATACTGCATCCTCTATCAGAGGACCTGGATTTGGGTCTAGACTTCACTTGTGACTCCAGCTTCCTGCCGGTGCAGACCCTGGGAGGCAGGAGGCAATGGATCACTCTGGGAGACTCACACTGAGTTCCTGGCTTCTGGCACCTCTCTGGCCCAGCTCCGGCTGGTGTGGGCACTTGAAGAGCGAATCATTGGTTAAGAGAGTGCTCCTTTACTCACGTGCTCTCACTCTCTCTCTGCCTTCCCTAAAAAATATTTTTTGAAAAAGGAGAACAGTAAATGTCAGGCTATTTGGACACCTAATCTTCAGCCACTCCCCTTGCACTGGCCAATCTTTCTTCTGTCTGTCAAGTCAGTCCTAATGGTTGTTTCCCAGACTCAGCCCAAGAAAATAGGAACCACCTATGTCACCCTTGTCCTGCCTCATGAACACTTTCTGAGTAGGGCACAGGCTCTGGTCTGAAAGCATGAACAAGACCCCGCTCCTGCCCATACCAACAAGGGCATAGAATGCAAAACAGCATAGAGTTTAGGGGCCAAATATTCCCACCCCGGCAATTAGATAGAGGTTTTGGTTAAATGAACAGAGTTCCATGAAACTATCTTTTTGAACACCCCTGGGTCCCCACCCTGTAGAACGAGGACTCAAATTCTAGGGAGGTTCAGAAATCCAGCCTTGCGCTAGGCTTGGGAAAGACTGAGCACGTCCTTGGCTTGTGATGCTTCCTGCTCGGGAGCTTGGGGATTAGTCCAATACCAGGCAAGTTCTGCAGCCAGAAAAGATATAAATTTGGCTGAGCAGTACTGGTGAAAGCAAAATAGATTCTGTAGTGTATTGAGTATGCACCAGATGGCTCTGCTTCCTCCCAGGGCTAGAAGGCTGGTAACAAAGAGTACTTCCCTGCACCACCACCACCACCACCATCACCATCACTATGGCCACCATCACCACCATCACTATCACTACCACCATCACCATCACACTATTAACACCATCGCCATTACTACTCTCATCATCACCACCTTCACTACCACCACCGTATCTCATATTGTTTTTAAAGATTTATTCATTTTTATTACAGCCAGATATACAGAGAGGAGGAGAGACAGAGAGGAAGATCTTCCGTCCGATGATTCACTCCCCAAGTGAGCCGCAACGGGCCGGTGCTGCGCCGATCCGAAGCCGGGAACCTGGAACCTCTTCCGGGTCTCCCACGCGGGTGCAGGGTCCCAAGGCTTTGGGCCGTCCTCAACTGCTTTCCCAGGCCACAAGCAGGGAGCTGGATGGGAAGTGGAGCTGCCGGGATTAGAACCGGCGCCCATATGGGATCCCAGGGTGTGCAAGGCGAGGACTTTAGCCGCTAGGCCACGCCGCCGGGCCCCGTATCTCATATTGTTAAAAGCCTCTGCCACATGCATTTTGTACAGCACTGACTGTCTAGTTGAGAGTATCTCCTACATCCCTCCCCTTTTACCTTCCCACCACCACACCCATCATCTTCATCTTCCTTTTCACTTTCCAAGCCAGTGTTTCTGCACCATGACCCTCATACCTCTTGCATGAAAATCATTAGGGGAGTTTGTGAACAGTGTAGATTTCTGGGACAGCCTTTTCAGTTGTCTTGCACTTGAACACGTTTCTTGCTGCAGGGTTTTGGAAATGCTGCTGTCTACTCTGACCTTCCAGTAAGAACCAAAGACTTAGTCTTTAGCCTTTCTACTTTAGAGAGCCCTGGAGGGGACATCAACAGGGGTGTTCCAGGGCTGGCTCGCATCTGATAACAAAAGCGAAATTTCTAGGAAATTTGCAAGCTAGTTGTTAAACCATTGATAACTTGAAAATGAGCCATGGGAGGAGTATTTGTACTGTAGAAGTTACCAAACACTATAAATAAAAGCTTTCCAAAAACAAAACAAAACAAAAACCCTAGTCTATCAGCACAACACTGTATCTTACTATAGCCATATCCTACAGCGTGGCACAAAGATTGGCAGATGAGAACACAAAAGCCAGAAGGGGTAAAGGAGCCTGCCAAGGTCAGGTGACAAGTGAGATGGAGTCACACATGGAACATTCACTTATCTACCATGTAGGAGAGCACCATTCCTTTTTTATAACATGTTGTGCTGGTGGAAGGGTTTGGTCTGTAAGGATCACACATATACTTTATCTGGGTGTTTATTGATCTGTGAGTCAGGGGCTCTTTGATTACAAGAGACAAACCACAGATTCTGGCTATGCCAGGCAGTAAAGTCTTCAAAATGAAGGGTCTCACTGAGTTCAGAGTGGAAAGGAAGGCTGAGCACCAGGAGTTGTGAAAGGCTGAGCTATGGAAACTCGGATTCCATGGGGCAGGAACGAGTGGCATGTCTGCAGGGAGACATGACTGGGTTGAACCAACCCCGTATACTTTCTTGCAGCTTTGTTTTTGCTTAACTCAAAATAAGAAACTGTGGTTGCTTCTGAGCTCCATGCCTGCATCTTAACCAGGAACAGACAAGGCATCTTGATTGACATCTCCCAGATGACACAGAATTGGTGAGGGACAGTTCCCCCAGAAGAAATCAGGCTCCATCATTATGCAAAAAGAGACTAACGTTGGAGAGATGAAAGGTCACCACGTCCCCTGCACATTTCAGTATTGCAGGAAGCTCTGTCTTCCCGCAGACACTTAAGTTAACACCTTGCATCCTGGACACCTCCTGCCTTTGGTTTGGGTCTAGGGTTGGGAACCCTTACTTGAAGTTTCTGAACCTTGATGGTGAGAGGTTCTAGTCTCATTCTTTTCATCTCTGTCTCCTTTCTCCTTCTGTTAACTGTCATCTAAAAGCTAATGATTCCTGAGTCTTTGCCTGCAGACCCATAGTTCGTTTCCCATTGGGCATACCCATGTGGATGCATTCTCACTGTCACTGCCTCATTTGCCTTTGTTTATCCATTGCATTGGGCCTCTGCACCAGCTTGTGCACTCTTTCTCCACCCTCATTTTCTTTCCAGTCCAGCCCACCCTCTGCACTGCACCAGTTTGCATCTTAAAAACAAAGAGATCGTATCACAACATCCTTCAGTGACAGCTAGCAGCTCTTCATTGTCCCTCTCTTCCTGCCATGCAAGGCTTCTTGTGAACAGACCTAGACTCCTCATCTCTTCCTGCTGACACATGGCCTTGGCTTTGTTCACATGGAGCTTCTCAACAGACAGTGCCATGCCTTGCCCACTGCCGTGCCCTTTCACATGCTTCTCTTTTGTGTGCAGTGTCTGTTCTCAGAGCATTTCCCCAGAATGTTTTTGCTCATTTTTATGACCCAGAGGACAACAAGGACAATGTGGGCTGAATGACAATGCATCAGGAGGCTGGGAGAGTGAAACCTTCCCTAACATGTACCGTCAGATTGTGTCGCCCTGTTCTCTGGATCTCCACAACTCTCCCTTCCTGAAGCTCTTATTCTGCTCTAAAATATCCTCTTACATGCATTTTTAATCCCCTCATGGTATTTACCTTGTTTTGTTTATTTGTTTTGTTTGGTCCACCCTAGACTTTCTCACCTCGTTCCTAGGTTTAGGGAACCCTCTGTCTCCTCAACTCCACAGCTTAACTTAGAAGACACATTTGCCGTCTCCCAGCCTCCCTTGCAGCTAGGACACAGCATGTACTGGCACACTGCTTGTTCATATAGAAACAAGTGGGACAAGTCAGGGAACTTGGGAAGGAGCACATTCTGGGAAAGATGACTTGTATCCACCTCAGTATTGGCAGACTCTGCTGACAGCACCTGAGATCCCATGCCAGCAGCACCACCAGTCCATGCTTAAAGCCTGTGCTGCCAGTGGGGCCATCCTGCGTGACCTGGAGTTCTTCTGCATGGAGTTTTGGGAGTGTTACTCCTGGATGTTGTGACCCAACACCCTTCAAATTAATCATTTGCTGCTTAAACTAGATAGCACTTCTTTCTTTTTTTTTTTTTTAAGAAAGATTTATTTATTTATCTGAAAGGCGGAGAAAGATCTTCCATCTATTGATATACACCCCAAATTTCTACATTTGCTGAGGTTGAGCCAGGCCAAAGCCAGCAGCTTCCTTTAAGGGGGTGATGCTGGGGCTCAAGGACTTGGATCATCTTATATCACTTTTCAGGCACATTTACAGGGAGCTAGACAGAAAGTGGAGCAGCCAGGACTTGAACTGGAACCCACATGGGATGTTACCCAAGGAGGTAGCTTTACCTGCTATATCACAGGGCTGGCCCAGTTTCTTTCTTTTTCTTTCATTCTTTCTTAAAAAAAAAAAAAAAAAAAAATACTACGTAGGTATATTTGAGAAAGCGGGGCAGGGATTGAGATTGGGAGCAGGGCAGGGACCCAGAGCTGCCATCTGTTGTTTCTCCAGTTCTGCATGAACGGACAGCTGCAGTTAGCAGCTGGGGCTGGTGACTGAACCGTGGCCCTTCAGTGTGGGATGAAGGCGTCCTAACTGCTAGGCCAAACGCCCACACCTGGTGTCTGATTTCTATGGCGAAAAATTCTTTTGTCTGACCGAGCTTCAAGAGCAGGGGCCACAGCTTGCTTCTTTCTTTATCCCCCACACAGTGCATGGCGATGAATAGCTTTGCTATATGTTTGTGGAATGATCAAAAACATTCACTCAGACGAGATTGTTTATCTGCATTGCTTGACTTCAACAGCCGCAGGCTGGAGTTGAAGAGCTGAGTGTGACACTTGTAACTGAGTCCTGCAACTTATTTCAAAGGGCTTAGGGTTGTTCAAATGAGTGATAAGGATGTTTTAGTTTTTAAGTAGAATTGGCTTTTTGCTTGAGTTGATAATGATCTAAACTTGGATTTCATTTTGTTTCACTTTTTAAAGAGGATTTATTTATTTTAGTTGAAAGGCAGATTTAAGGAGAGAACAAGAGACACAGAGAGAAGATGTTCCACTGGTTCACTCCCCAGGTGGCCACAATGGCTGGAGCAGCTGAGCTGAAGCCAAGAGCCTCTTCCAATTCTCCCACTTGGGGTTCAGGGATTTGAGAACTTGAGCCATCCTCTGCTGCTTTCTCAGGCCACAAGCAGAGAGTTGGATCAGAAATGGAGCAGCTGAGACACGAACTGGGAGCCCACATGAGATACTGGCGCTACAGGGTGGAGGATTAGCCCATTGAGCCTCTCAATTTTACTTTTAAAACACCACCTGTGTTCCTGCCTTTTTTGGTTCTATTTTGTTTTTGCCTATGCTGGTTCATGGAAAGATTCCATAAATTTCACCACCCCCAATGTGAACCTATTTCTCAGAGAAAGTGCAGATCCTGCATGTGCCATCTCCTGTGATTAAGGTATTGGTTGGTGAAAGGCCAGAATATTGGAGGCCTTTGATATTGTACAGTATTGGTACAGTCTCATCTTACTTCCTTGAGAACAAGATAGAAAATGTGGAATGAATGACATCGCATGAAGTGGCTATGGCTTGCTGTTTTCCCAAATCCCATCTTCCCTTCTTCCATAGGAGCAGGAGTGAAGCTGACCCTGGGCTGCCCAGCTGCACTGGCTTTCTCTCCTGTTCTGTCAGGTGCACTTCTGGGTCAAAACTCTCTCATCAGTAGAAGTGATGCACACCATTTCTAGGTGCCCACAGCCTACCTCATTCCTCCATAGTCTCCCCTTTGCTAGTGGTTGAAAAACAACAGAGTGACTTAATTAATTTTGCGTGGCTGTAGAATACCACAGTGTGGAAAATTTACAGCAAATAGAACTTATTTAGCTTACAGCTCTGGAGGTTGGGTAGGCACTGCCATCTGGTAAAGGCCTTCCTTCCATGTCATGCCGTGTTGGAAAGACAGGTGCTCAAGGGCAAGCAGGCAAGAGGAGATCAGCTTGTTTTGATGACTCTCATTTCCTCAGGAGCTAACCCATGCTCGCGATAGTGACATTCATCCATTCACATGGACAGAACCCTTACCACCCAACCACCTTTCATTACACCCCACTTTCCAAGATGATTGCGTTGGGATTTAATTTCCCACATGTGATCCTTGGAGACCACATTGGAACCAAAGCACAGGCAAATAAACTATCATAACTAGCAAGCTTTTGAGTGGTTGTGGGGTTTGCTTGTTGCTGAACTACCTTTCCTTCAAATCAGTGTATCGGGTTTAATTACCACATCTGAGAAACAGTGCAGGAACCTTCAGTCTCTACTTGGAGGCAACACTAGTGACGTGCCACAGGGCTCTCTCTTGATACTGCTGCAGGTTATTCTGGGCAGTAATCAAGACAAATCTGTAGAAGCTGTACTTATATTTAAGGAAGACAAAATGTTGAGAGGGATAGCTGGTCAAACACAAGAAATCAATCCCAATTAGTTAAACATAACAGGTAACATTTTTCAAGCTCACAATGTGAGCTAGGCTATGGGTTAAATGCAATTCGTGAATTACCTTGTTTGGTACTTACAAAAATCCTCCAACACCGGAATATCTTCTTCCTTTCCAAGTGAGAAAACAGAAACATTGAGAGCATAAGTACAGAGCTGGCAAATGATAGCACTAGGGGTTTGAACTTAGAATTTGTGGTCCCAGCCACTTTACTTGGTATGGCCAGGTGTCTGGGTTTGTTCAGGCCAATCTTGGTTGTTTCGATCTGCTTATGGTTGGCAATAAAGTTTCCTTCTTCCATTCTCAGAGGGATCACAATTTGGATGATAAATTGTACAATCATCTGAATGATCTTGGCCAGTTTAGATCCAGCAAGATAAAATGTAAAAGAAACCAATGTAGAGCTTCATGTATCAAATGGTCAACTATAAGAAACTTAAGGGCAGTAATGCCCTGACCCAAAGACATGATGAGGTTGTAAAGGCAGCACTGGAAATGCACACATTATCATTAACAGGAGTGGCAAGTGCAGAACAAGGACTGGATGACTTTTCTGTTCTGGTGTTAGGTGGGCTATGTCTATGGCCATCGAACTCCTTTCAAGGAAGCAAAGTTTAGGACTGCTGGACAACCATAATTGGACCCCTTTTGGAGGATGATGGACTAGCACAATATTGGGACAGTAAGTCATGGAGGGACTGGGTGAAGGCCCAGAGATGCCTGAGCCTTGAGCAGAGCAGACTTTAGGGACACGTGACTGTCCTCATATATCCCATGGCTGCCACGTGTGGGAGGGATCAGGCTGATGCCAGGGACTCCAGATGGCAGAGCCAGGACGAGGTGGAATGACAAGAAGCCAATTCCAGCTCAATTGCAGGAAGTACTTTCTAACAATCCCAGCTGACAGTATGCCTGTCTCGCAAAGCAGGGAGCAGCCGGTCCCAGGCTGAGTGTGAGCCAAGGCAAGCTAGACCCCAGGAAGTGAAGAGTAGTAGCCATGGTTCCTAACCTGGAAATGGGATTGAATCAGAGATCCCTTCCAAATGTGATGATTCCAATCACAGGGATACAAAAAAGTTGTCATCCCAGGAGAGGGCACAGAAACAGTGCAGTATATGAGCCTGGGGTGGCCCTGTGGAACGCAATCAGCTCTCAGCTGCCATCAACCATTTAGGCACCTGGATGAGAGACCTGTACGGTAGCAGTCAAAGCTGTTTTGTGAATGGGGTCAGGGGTAAGGACTGCATCTCTGCAATCACACAGAGGATCTCCTATATCTTTGGAACATAGAGGAATGGGGCAAGGACTCTCTGAGAAGAGATGTAGCATTATGGACTGGAAGAGAGGCGGGTGTCTCCAGGGTCTGTCCTGATGGAGATGCTAATCTCCACATTCCTTTTTCCTTTCCTTTTTTTTTTTTAGAAGTTTCCTTCCTTCCTTCCTTCCTTCCTTCCTTCCTTCCTTCCTTCCTTCCTTCCTTCCTTCTTTCCTTCCTTCCTTCCCTCCTTCCTTCTTTCCTTCCTTCCTTCCTTTCTTGTTGGGATTCTTTTCCAACAAATCTTCCAATCAGATTTACGGAGAAAAGGAGAGACAGAGAGAGAAGATCTTCCATCCACTGGTTCACTCCCCAAGTAGCTGTAATAGAGCTGAGTCAATCTGAAGCCAGGAGCTTCTTCCAGGTCTCCCACATGGGTGCAGAGTCCCCAGGCTTTGGGCCATCCTCTGCTGCTTTCCCAGGCCACAAGCAGGGAGCTGTTGGGAAGTGGAGCAACCAGGCCTTAAATCAATGTCAATAAGGTATCCTGGCATATGCAAGATGAGGACTTAGCCACTGAGCTATTGCACCATGCCCCACAATGAAGGTAAGGCATTGTGCTGAGTGAGGGCTGAGGACACAGTGAGGAATAAGGCAGGGTTGAAAATTAAATTATTTCTTGGTTGCAAGCAACAACAGCAAAACCAAAACCTCAAGCTAGTTTGAACATACAGGGAACGTGTTGATCTGTGTAACTGATCAGTCTAAGGGTTGCTTTGTGCCATGGTTCTGATATGTTTTTTCTAACATGTTTGAATTTCACATCAGCCTTGTAAAGCCTCAAGAGGATAGGACTTAATGCAGATGAGGTGCTTAGAAGACAGGCCTTTGGGAAGTGATGAGGTTTAGAGTAGGTCATGTTGAGAGGAAAGAAAGACCAGTGTGTTTCCTGCCGTCACACAGCACCCAGAGCTGCCTTAAGACACTGTTCCCAGGAAGGGTGTCTCCAGACGTGACTCCCCGACCTTGGACCAGAACTGCGAGATAAATAAACCCTTTTCCTTTATAACTTACCCGGTCTTTGGAAATGTTAGTAGCATCAGAAAATGAACAAAAACACTCCTGTTTCAGGTACTTCTTAACCCAGTAGGTCAAATAATGTGATCAAGACTACGTTTCTTTCTCTCCTTTTCTTCATTCTGATTGGTTCTATTGCTGGTCCAGACTCTTGACACACCAGCCCTCACCTACCTTGGAGCCCTGAGTGGCTTCTAGTATCCCAGCAGACCACGAATGCAGCAGGTGAGGAAGCGTACAGAGCTCAGGATATCCCAGCAGAACCCCGAGATTCAGTCTGATTGACCAAATCATGGGTCACGCTGAACCACCCAGAGGCAGAGAGAACGCAAGAAGAGAAAATACAAGTTGATTTAAGCTCGACATCTGGAGCTAAGTGCTCGCTTCCATCCCTCGCAAATGACATGAGTGGATGAGCAGAGAGGACAGTATCCCAAAGGAAAGTTGAACAACGGTTTCATAGAAGAGAAGTAAATGCTGGGCATCTGTGAGTTCCTAGTTCATTAGGAGTTCAAGGCCATTAGCCCTTGCTACAGAGGAGGTCCTGGGGGCCAGTGGAACAGAGGAGCATCTAATCCAGACAGAAGTGATATGGCGAAGGAAATTTTCCTGGGGGAAGTGACACTGACACTGAGCTTTGTTTAGGTGATAAGAAAGAAAGCTTCTTCTAGGCAGAGGCACAGGTGTGAGCTAAACGGTAGATGAGAGCATGGAAATCCAGGGACAGGAAGAAATCCCATGCAGCAGGAGTAAGGAGTACTGGGAGGGGGTGCTTTCCAGGTGCTGTACTGTGAAGTGGGCAGGAGAGGGGAGGTCGGCCAAGAAGTGGGCTGTTGTTTATTTATGAGGCTGTGGCCAGTGCAGCCATGGGGGCTCAAAGTGCGCGCGCACACTCTCTCTCTCTCTCTCTCTCTCTCACCAGGGAGCTGGCTTGTCCTCTTCTCTCCCGAGCACAGACCACAGCCCGGGAGAGTGCAGGTGCGCAGACTAGAAAATTGAGGCTTCCCAAGTTTCAGCAGGGTCTCTACATAGCCCCAAGGGAAACAGCACAGATTTCCTGACAGCTCTTTTGAGATTAAAGGCTCTGTTAAGGCCCAGCATGGTAGCCTAGTGGCTGAAGTCCTCGGCTTGTATGCACCAGGATTCCATTTGGGCGCTGGTTCTAATCTCAGTTGTTCCACTTCCCCATCCAGCTCTCTGCTTGTGGCCTGGGAAAGCAGTCAAGGAGGACCCAAGGCCTTGGGACCCTGCACCCACTTGGGAAACCCGGAAGAGGCTCCAGACTCCTGGCTTCGGATTGGCTCAGCTCTGGCTGTTGCAGCTGCTTAGGGAGTGAAGATCTTCCTCTCTGTCTCTCCTCCTCTCTGTATATCTGACTTGCCAATAAAAAATAAAACAAATCTTTAAGGAAAAAAAAAAGATTTCCTAGGGAGCAGTCTGAGGCAGAGTCTTACAGTGACTCTGACACTTTGGTGGTAGGACACAGGCTCTGCAGGTGCTCTGGGCATGTGACTGATTGCTCAGTGCTGCATAGACAGTATTACACAGTGACCAAAGTGAGAGCGTGGAGTCAGTTCTCACTGCGATCTCAGCTACTCCAATGGACTCTGTAACCGTGTGTGGGTTTTCTGGTCTTGCCACGTTTTACTTTCTTCCTCTATCTAATGAGGACAATGATGGCATCCATTCCATGAGCCCTTCATTAGGACTAAATGAAGTTAGGTTGGTAAATTGCCAGCATAACTAATGCTCTTCCCATGCTAATCCTGAACTTCATCTTCTCATGCATTCAAATGTGATTCATTCATTCGCTTGTCCCGGAAACATCTACTGACACTTTTGTACATTCTAAACACTGGGATCCGGCAGTTGAACAAAAGAGACAGAAGACCCTACCCGTGTGGGTCTTTCCTTCCAGGCGGGGAAGTAACCTATAATTGTAAGATAATATGCAACTGCAGATAGTGGTGAATGCTAGGAGGAAAATGAAGTGGAATAAGGGGGAGGAGAGGACCAGGGAGTGTTGTAGATGGAGGCAGCCAGAGAAGATCCCACTGAGAAGGCAACAGCTGAGGTGAGATGAGTGATAGGAGGGCAGGGACCACACAGGGAGAATGCCAAGACAGCAGTGGGTTTGGCATCTGCTGTGGTTTGTTCCTAAGAGTCGGGAGCTTGGTTCCCAGAGTGGTGATGTTGTGGGGCCTTTAGCAGGTGGGGCTTGTGGGAAACCAAGCACACTGTGACTTCTGTCTTGCTCCTTCTCCTGTTGGCTTGCTCTGTTGAGAACTGCCCCACAGAATGGCCAACAGCCAGCAAGAATGTGAGGTTTGCCGGCCTGCAGACACCTGAGCCATCTTGGAAGTGGCTCTTCCTTTGTTGAGCCTTGGGGTGGTGACAGCTCCAGATGACACCTCTGAGATGGCCACATATTAGAGGCCCTGAGCCAGGGGTGCCAGCCGCCACATTTGCATTCCTGACTCACAGCAACTGAGAGTTAAGATTTTGCTGCTTTAAACCACCACATTTTGGGATGATTTCTTCCATGGTAACTGGTAACTGCTCCGTGCAGTGAAAGCTGGTAAGACATAAACCCAGAGGAGCCAGTGAGAAGCCTGAGAATTACAAAAGACTCTGTTGAGATCTTCCCTTGAATGACTTACTACCTTTTTTGGTTCGTTAGTCAAGACACTTTTTTTTTCCAGAAGGGTTTTCTTGGCCACCTGTTTCTACAACCCCTACCTGCACCTCCTCCTATCTTTTTTTTGTCACCGAACCGACAAAAGGCCTTCAAAAAGTTCATGGAAAATATACATGACCTTTTTTAAAAAATTAATTTATTCATTAATTACATTGTATTACGTGACACAGTTTCATAGGTACTTGGATTCTCCCCACCCCTCCCCAAGCCCTCCCCCCCATGTATGCATCACCTTTTAATTCCACTTTTTTATGAATTTTTTTAAAGCATCCTAGTGCAACTTATTTATTTTTTCCTGCCATCTCTCTCTCTCTTTCACCCCACAGTTTCTAGATAGCAAGACTCACTTGAGCATGGGGTTTTAGCCACTCAGGTCTCCACTGTATTCTCGTTACCTGGAATCACGTGTCATGAAGAAGGTGCTCACAAGCATTACTGATCACATACACTCTCATGCCTAAGCAGCTAAGGGAGGAAAAAGCAAGCATGACTGGAGCTGGCTGGAGACTATATTCTTCTGTTCAGCAATACGGCACTTACATAAAGAACAAAGAGCATCCATCAAAGAGAACCACAGTGTCTGAGAGGCAGTGAGAATTTCATAACGCAGAGCCTGAGCAGCCAGACAGAATATGTGTGCAGAAGGCAAAGGAATGAAAGGGGAGCAGTAGAAGCAACCTTGGAGGGCAAGCAGTGCCACACTGAGCAAAGCAGAGGTGCCCCTCTGATGCATGTCAGCCTGGTGCAGTGGCCCTCCAGCCACTTTCACTGCAGCTGGGTTTAATCACTCCTAAGAATGACTCTGCTGGCTGAGTGGGCGTGTCTGTGGGATTATGGTCTCTAAAGCATCTCAGAATCAACCACTGTGCATTGCCAAAGCCCTCTTCCTCCCAATTTTGCATAGAAAATCAGCTCCTATGTTTTAGCCATAATGTAGAGGGAGAGCAAAAGGGTTAAACTGGGAGAGCAATGGTATATCCTCATGGGAATTAGCCAGGGAGCAGAGCTATAGAGTCATCTTTGCACTCAAGAGTATCTCCACTTTTTGAGGATGAGTTTGCTGACTCTTCCTCCATGAACAATCCTGGTGAACTTTTCTTTAGGCTCTTTAGAAACCCAATTTCCAGGACCAGCATGACGGCTCAACAAGTTAATCCTCCACCTACAAGTTCCAGCATCCCTTATGGGCGCGGGTTCACATCCCAGCTGCTCCCACTTCTCATTCAGCTCCCCTTTTGTGGCCTGAGAAAGCAGTGAAGGATGGCCCAAGTCCAAGTCCTTGGGGTCCTGCACCCACCTGGGAGACCCAGAAGAAACTCCTGGAATTGGATTGACTCAGTCATAGCCATTTGATGAGTGAGTCAGTGGATGCAAAATCTTTCTTTGTCTTGTCCTTCTCTCTGTAAATCTGCCTTTCTAATATAAATGAATAGATAGATTAAAAAATAAATACCAAAGATACAACTTACAAAAAATTAAATAAAAACCACTCCCTAACTCATCTGGTTGTGGCTAACTGTTTTACTTTTCTTTTTTCTTTTTTAAACAAAACAAAACGAAAAAAAAAAAAACCTTCTCATCCAGTAGCATCTGTTTCAACAAAGGCAGCTGCCAGCCTATAAATGTCCAAGTTCAAAAAAGAATGCCCCTTCCATGTGGCACAATACAAGCCTTGGTGGAAAGCCTCTGCACAAACACGACACAATCCTTTCTGGGGGGCTGGAGTCCGGCCCAGCCTAGTTCCTTGGCGGGCACCTTTGCCCGGTGCATAAACTCACATCCACACATACCAGCCAGCCTAGTCTTCATTTTTTTGTTTTGTTTTTTTTTCCCCGCCCTCAACTGTAAAAACTTACACTGGAAGAGGAAAGCCTTAGATTAGCTAACGCCAAGGGGTGAGGCTAAATGAGGGTCTTTCAGAAGTGCTTCTGGGCCTGGTGCGGTAGCCTAGTGGCTAAATCCTTGCCTTGCATGTGCTGGGATCCCACATGGGTGCCAATTTGTGTCCTGGCTGCCCTACTTCTCATCCAGTTCCCTGCTTGCAGCCTGGGAAGGCAATGGAGGGTGGCACAAAGCCTTGGTGTCCTGTGCCTACATGGGGGATCTAGAAGAAGCTCCTTGCCCCTAGCTTCAGATTAGCTTAGTTCTGGCTTTTGAAGCCACTTGCGGAAGTGAACCAGTGGATTGAAGATCTTTCTCTCTGTATCTACGTATCTTTGTATAGCTGTCTTTCCAATACAAATAAATAGATCTTTTTTTTAAAAAAAGTGTTTCTAGAATTTCTTTTTTATCTTTCTTTTTTTTTTTTTTTTTTGGATTTGCTTATTTTTATCGAAAAGGCCTATTTACAGAGAGAAGCAGAGACAAAGATCTTCCATCCATTGGCTCATTCCCATAGTGGCCACGAACAGGAGCCAGGAGCTTCTTCTGGGTCTCCCACACAGGTGCAAGGCCATGGACCATCCTCCACTGCTTTCCCAGGCCACAGGCAGGGAGCTGGATGGGAAGCAGAGCAGCCAAGACACAAACTGGCACCTATAATGGGATCCCAGCGCTTGCAAGGCAAGGATTTAGCCACTAAGCCACCACACCAGGCCCTAGAATCTGTATTTCTTTCCAAAGGGAGAAGATCAGATTCAGTCTTGAGAAAATTGTTGCCATAAAAAGGAGCCAGAGTCTGGGTCAGTTGATCACGGAGGCTGCATGGAGAGGCTCCAGGGGGGAGCTTGTGGTGAGCGGAGAGGCTTAGAAATAACTGACACAGGCATTGTGGAAAATGCATAGAAAGAGGTGGCCTTCACCATTTCAAATCTGAATTTTGGGAAATTACAGAAGTAGGGCTTGACAATTTTCTGCAACTAGAAGCAAGGGCTTTGATACAAGGAAGAGTCCATTTGAAACAGTATGAGCTGAGCATGAGCTGGAATGGGAACATGTAAATTTGCTGGTCTTGATAACATAGACTCATGGATTCCTTAGTTTGGAAGGAGTTGACCTGTTGAAGTTAACATCCTGATCCAGCTGCAATCTTCCAAGTTAACAGTACAGTAAATTTTAAAGCATTCTCAACACACCAAGTATAAATTAGCCCTTCTCAATGAACCTCTGTCTTGCTTTATTGAAGTTTAAACAGAAAAACACCAGTATTCCCAGAAATGAAAGTTGCTTCGGAAAAGAATCCCACCTAACTACTGGTGATAAGATCTAAGTGTTGGGGCCAAAGTGGCGGTGCAGCACATTAAGCTACCGCCTGCAAAGCCAGCACTCATAGGGACACTGGTTTGAGTTCCAGATGGGCGACTCCTGATCCCTGATAATGTGCCTAGTAGAAAAACAGAACACTACCAGAGTGCCCAATCCCCCACCACACACGGGAGACCTGTTGCAGGCTCCTGACTTCAGCCGGGCCCATCCCCAGCTATTCTAGTCATTCAGGGTGCAAAACAATAGGTGGAAGATCTATCTATCGCTCTCTCTGCCTTTCAAATGAATAAATTAGTCTTAAAAATGATCTTGATGTTCAGAGAACAGCTGAGAAAATAGCACAGCCTCCCTTGGGGACTGTGGCTGTGGCCAGCCTACTTCCAGGCCAGAGGGCTATGCATTAAGGTGACACTAAGGATGGCAGCTGGCTGGGCTGACTTTGTTATAGCCACAGTATGAGAGTGGTTCCACCAAGCTGCATCACCTCATGGTATCAGGAACCCAGCACGGTCCTTCATGGACCTTGCAGCCAACGTGGGGGAGGACCTGAAGCTCCATCATGGCCCCAGAGCCAGTTCACTGTGACCAATTTGTCTTCACCTTGTTTCAACCCTCTTGTGTCTGTGGCAGTGGGAGCAGCAGGAAGGCAGGAACTAAGATGGAAGAAAAAAAGCGAGTTTGTTTTTAGGATGGAAAAAGGCAGAACCAATTTTCAGGACAGTTTGTTTTTTCCCTCTGGCAAATGTATCGTTGGCTGTCTTCTCCCTCCCTTCACGGCCTTGCTCCCACTTCCTCTAGTCTGCCAATAGCGTGCCTTGCCTTTGCACTACTCCTCATCTTCCTTCCATGTCAGCATGCCACGTGGGGGGAGAGCAACCTGATTAAACTCCAAGCCCCTCACCACGGTGACTGGGGAGATCTGCTGTCAATCAATCGTAAGCTCTCCGTCCCTGGGAGAAGCAGGGCTGGCATCATCACATTGTTTTCTCATTTGTGTGCTACTGAAAATAGTGATGCTTCCAGGACTGCAACTTGTTCCTTCTACCTTTCTTTTCCCTTTTTCCTATTGAAATAAATTAATAACAAATGTAAATAAAAATCCATGCAAGACTTTGCTTTTGTCCTTTATTCAACATTAGAGAGTTCATCACCAGTTTGACATCGAAGCATTCCCGGGATTAGGTTCTGGGACCAACGATTGCCTTTTCCCCGTGTGTGTGTGTGTCCAGTGACTGAATATCTAAGCCCTGATTTTCTGACTCTTTCTCTTTTTTAATATCTAAAAAAGGAAAAAGATGTCTGTGTGTAACATATTGTTGCAAACTATTGAGAATGCTAGATTGCCAAAGTTGTAATAATCTGTAATTATTTTGCAAGTTATTGTACATGAATGTAATTGACATTTTTATTTGATTATTGTTTATAGCTCTTGCCGAACTATCATCTTTTTATGTGCTGCTTACTGAACTCTTTGTTTCATGGATCATTAAACCACTGAGTATAATATAAATTTCAAATGTCTAAAAAATTAAAAAAGGAAAAAATATGCTAAGAACCAGTTAACAGATAATCTGCTATCTTAGCCATTTGTAAGTATATAGCTGTGTAACATCAAGCCACATTCACATTATTGGGCAACAGTTCTCTGGAGCATTTCCATTTTGTACAAAAATAAATGAAAAACCTGCCTCTACTGAACAACTGCCTTTCCCTACCCCCATCCCTCATTCCCAGACCTGGCCACCACCCTGGTGCTTTCTGCTCCTAAGAGTTTGATTGCTTTAGAGATCTCCTATAAAGGGGACTGTCCACTGGCTGTCTTTCCATGTCTGGATTATTTCCCTTAATATCATGTCCTCAGGGTTCATCTAGGCTGTTACATGTGTCAGAATCCCCTTCCTTTAAAAGACTGAGTGATTTCCTAGCATCCATTTAGTGTATACCACATGTTCTTTCTCTACGCTCCTGTCATTGGGCATTTGGTTGCCTATGGCTCTTGGCTATTATAAACAGCACTGCACTGAACATGAATGTGCAGGCTGGCTCTGTTATACTACAACTACATTAAAAATATCTAGAAGGCAAAAAGAACTGAGAGGATAGAGCTCCACTTAGCCACAATGGAAAGAAAAAATATCAGCTGCCTTCTTTGTCACTCACATTGGAAGCTGCTTGCTAGTGTGAGAGTTATTTTGCATAAAATTATCTATAAACTCAGAGCTCTCAGCTCTATTTAAAGCTTCACTTTAAAGTTTGACTTTTTTTAGTTCTTCAGAAGTTTTTATTATCACAAAGGATTCAGAAATGTCTCCATTCATCTAAGATCTCCAGGACACTTTTATTCTTGAACAAGAGTGTCTCAGAACCCACACTAACATGTAGTGACTGTTGAACACGCTCCCTACCCAGCTTCTGTGTTTAAAACCAATATATCTTTACTGGGTGAGATGGAAAGCAGATGTGGAGGAGGCATTCTGTAGACCAAAATCTTCCCTGAATCGATGACTCCCAACCTCCCTTCCAGGAAGACAAACAGGACACTCTGCCACGGCTATACCAACGGTAATGACAAATTCATGGCTATTTGCTTTAACTCTCTCGCCCTCAAAAAGGTGTAAAAAACATTTCAAGCAAACACAACGGGTGTTTTTATATGAGAATCTTGGATTTTCTCCGGTATATTTTCTTAAAAAGATAAGACATTTTCAAACTCTGGTAGTTTAACTATCTATGAGACAGAGGACTTGCGACACACCTCACAAATGATTCACCAACTGTCTTCAGTGGCGACCGGTTGCTTCTTCCCCACCCTTGTGCATCCAGCCTCAGGAGGGGTAACGAGAGGCCTCTTGACGGATCCCCAGCTCCCTCAAGCTCCAGTCCTTGAATGCATAGTCCGACTCCACATAGCCTCCTTTACAGGGAGAATCCTGAAACACAAGCACCAAGTATTTAGAACGGAGGTAACGGGATTCCCGGGGATGCTGGGAGAGCTAGCCTGGGAGACTGTAGTAGCTAAAACATGAACTTTGGGTGGGCACACAAATGAGGCTTCCAATCCAAGTTCCATGACTTTCTGGTTTTGTGAATTTCAGGGATTTATTTAACCAACCTGACCCTGAATGTTGCCAACGATAAAATGGGCTTTAAAATGTCCTCTGGAGGCAGTCTGATGCTTCATTTGCATTCGATTCCTTCTCTATCTTCTTCTTGGCTGCACGGCACTCATCATGGTGTTTATAGGTAGCTGACACCGGTTCATTCCCCCGGGGGCCAGGGAGGCCTTCCACCCAAAAGGTCCAATCTGAGCCCTTCATCTCTCTGACCACAGGCCTTGCTTCAGGAAGGGCACATGATCCAGATTGGCCAATCAGAGCCTACAGGTGGGGCTATTGAGCAAGATTCTGGAGTCTGGGGCTTGGGGAGCTTGCTTCCCACCACGTGGAAATGGACTTCTGAAGAACAAAGCCCAGCAGCGATAAGCAGATGTTAAAACAGAAAGCTAGAACTCCTGTGAATCGTTTGACTTTCTAGTTCCAGCCATGGCTGAAAACAGATACATCCCTGGCTTTCCCAGTTATGGGATCCCAGACACCCACCTCTCCCCCTCTGGTTTTTTGTTTGTTTGTTTGTTTAGTTGGTTGGTTTGTTGGTCTGGTTTGGTTTAAATTCTTTGGAATTGGTTTTCTAACCCTACCTGAAGTTTTGACTGGTTCACCTCCTGAAGGTTGTTGGCGGAATAATGCCTTGAAAGAGCTATAAAGTGAGAATTTAGCCCAGGTTGGACCTCAGGCAGTGGCCCTGTTGTCAGCAAAAACCAGAGAGCTCCTTCTTAGAGTGAGTGGAGGTGGAGCAGAGCCAGAGCCCGAGACCACTCTGCACCCCCATCTCTCGTTGCTCTGGAGATGACCTCGTGTTCCCACAAACTCTTGTTCTGAGAACAAGGAGCTACTCGGCATAGCCCTTTGAACAAACTGCTCACCATTTATTTATAAACTTCAGCAGCAATTGTGAACATCCCAAGTTGTGTTGGGTTAATGTGGTTTGGAGTTTCACCTGATTTTTACATAGAACTCTATTCATGCAACTGTAGGATATCAGAACCGGGAGGCACCTTATGAGAAGCAGTGTCTGTATTGAGCCCTTCGCTTCCACCCTTTTGGGGGCCAGCCAGCGCACTAGGGTAACAGCCTCCTCTGGGTTCCAGACTGTCTGGTTACTGAGTGATCTTCATCTTGTCTCCTGACTCCCAGGGAGCTTCACCAGCTCTGTGGTGAAAGATTGCTTTACTAGCTTAGTCTTCTGTCTCACTCTAAGAAAAATAATTTGGCCAGATGCTTAGTCTTCTTTCTTCCTAAGGACCCCTTCCCTCGTGTAGGCCTTGTATGAAAACCGAATGACAACACATGGTTTCCTTAGGCACCAGCATTTTTGACACACCCCCTATGAATAGGCATGAAGGGAGGGGACAAGGGTCCTCTCTATTTTTCTCTCTGTCCCCTTTTTCTGTCTCCTTCTCCCACTTTCCTCTGCTGCTCTTTCCCCCTCTCATAATTTATAAGAGGTCTGCTAGGAAATATTACTCATGAAAGTTGAAGATGTGGAGTCAGTGTTCTGAAGTCAGAGTTTCCCAAACTGTGAGGACCAATAATTGCAGTGGTTGCCAACATAGGCTCTATGTGTTCAAAGGGATTTCTGTGGATGAATCATGACTGATCAAATTCAATGGGCAAGAATTCAAATGTGAACCTGGAGATATGAGAACTGTGAGGTGACCTTATTTTCTTAAAGTGCAATTGGCTCTGCAGCCGAGCTTCCTGCTGACCGGTCTAAATAAGTTTTCTTTCGGTCCTCCTGGAGAATTCCTCTTTAAATTGTCCTCCCTCTGCACGGTTATGACAACATCCCAAGATAGGACGCAGGCTCCTTCCTGGGGCTGGGGGCTCACATCCCGACTCTGTCACTTTCATCATGTGACCTCAGGCAACTTAGCTTCTCCAAAGCTCAGTTTTCCCATCTGTAAAATGGGGTTGTAATGATACCTGCCCATGAGGATTACAGCAAGATTCTAGGAAGTAATGCCCAGGAGGTTCTTGAACAGCTTCTGGGAGGTAGTGAATGTCCACTGGTGAAGGGACAGTCATCCTTGTCATCTATGGTAACAGCCTGATTCAGAGGGGTCTGGGAGTGACAGTGTGACTGTGGGAATGGGCCACAGGGCTGGGAAGCCAGGATACCATTGTAGGAAAAATGACACCTTTCCCACAGCCTGAAGTAGTGCCTGAAGACTAATTTTTAAAACTTAGGCTTTGCAGTGAAGGCAAATCCTGACCTTGATCCACACCTCCTTTCTCTCTTACCCTACAGTGAGGAGGTCACTGCCAAGTCCAGGTAAGGGTTACAAGTTGGAGCAGCCTTGGGTAAAATGGCAGAGCAGAGAGAGATCCCTGACATCACGGAGTTAGAGCCACCGCCAGCTTGTCCTCCACTGTGATCATCCAGGGCTTTCGTGGGCTTGGGCTTCTTCTCCTGGGCCTTGCAGGTGGTTCCTGGTGGTAGGGATTGCATTGAGACCTGAGTGGGGGCTGATGGTCAGCAGGGATGGGGATCTTGTTGATTCCTGTATCCCTCACGCTTAGCTCTGACCTTCCCTTTCCTAGAGGGCTAGGTAATTTGGTGCCAGATGGGCCAGAACAATGCCCTGCTCCATCACAGCTCTTGTTCCCGGGGCTGAAGGGCTACCGCTGTGCTTGTCCCCTCCTGACATTGCTCCAAGATTGGTTACAAGGGCTGCAATGCTAGAAACACGCTGTAACGGCAGTCATGTCGAGCATGCGCAGAGGCACAAGAGGCAACTCTGAGCTGAAACATGTCATTGGTATAAAACTGAGACTGGTGACAACTTCCTGCCTGCAAGCATCTTCACTCACTTTTGATGTGCAGAGGAATGTGGGTCTGTATGCCCCTGTGTGGTCACCATGACAGGCTACAAGACACAGAATGCTGCAGCATGAGACTGAGGTGTCACGATTGTCAAATCATACACCCATAAGGAGTTTTTCTTACTGGTCCAAGCCCAGAGTCTCATTTACAGTGTCGCCCTGGGACCCAAAGTTGGAAGGGAACTTAGGAAAGGATACCCACAGTTCACATCAAGCAAGGAGAATGTAGGGCTGCTGGCCCTGCCCCAGTGCCGACCCCTGCACTGGAATCCCACCCTGGCACATGCAGAAACTTAGAGCTTTTTCAGGTGGAATCTGTCTGCAGGAAGGCCAAAGGCCAGCGAGTCAGCTCTTTCTTGGGCAAGGCTGCGAGGAGTTCCAGGAACTCAGGTCCATGGATTCAGCTGCTGTCGAGCCCTACAACTACAGTCCCCTCCACAGGGCCTTGTCTACTGGATGGGGGAGCCATGTCTTAGTTAACCTCCCTCTCTCCTCTCTGTTTCCTTCAGAAAAACACTTGGCACCACTTCCGGCAGGCAGGACCAGGACTCCAACTCATAAATGTCTACACTTACAGTTGGAGGGGGCCCAGGGGTCATCCAGTCCCATGCCCTGGGCAGACATGTGAGGCCACAGAGCTCAGGGATAGCTGGACTGAACTTGGAAGCCAGGAATCTTTTTTTTATATATTTATTTTTTATTTTTATTAGAAAGGCAAATTTACAGAGGAAGAAATGGGAGAAAGATCTTCTGCCTGCTGGTTCATTCCCCAAGTGGCCACAACAGCCAGTCCAAAGTCAGGAGCTTCTTCCAGTTCTCCCACATGGGTGCAGCATCCCAAGGACTTGGGCCATCATCCACACCTTTCCCGGGCCATAGGCACAGAGCTGGATGGGAAGTAGAATAGCCAGGACACAAACCAGTGCCATATGGGATCCCAGAGCATGCAAGGTGAGAATTTAACCACTAGGCTGTCACACCAGCCCAGAAATCAGAAATCTTGACCGCAGCTTTCCCTCCCGATCCCTGACCTGATGGAGTAGATGAAGCTCGTGCCAGACAGGGTGCTTTAGAACCCCCAGACCAGCTAAGAATCATCAGGATGAATGTCACAATAAGCTGTGGAGGGTGTTGCAAATAACATTTTATGTTTTCATTTTTGTTTGACAGAGGACAGAGAGAGTATCTTCTGTGTTCCGATTTCTCCCCAAATACTTGCAATAGCTGGGACTGGGCCAAGCTGAAGTCAGGAACCTAGAACTCAGTCTCGGTTTCTAATGTGAATGACAAGGACCCAAGCACTTGGGCTGTTTGTCCCAGGATGTGTATCAGCAGGAAGCTGGAGCAGAAGCAGAGGAGTTGGGATTCAAACCAGCCACTGTTCTTTGGGATGTGCTTTAAATGTGGTGCTAAACACTTGTCCCTGTTCCTAACAGCATTCAGCAGTACCCCATGTAGAGACTTTCTGAGTTTTTAAGTAAAGCAGATATGGTAGTGTGGCTCTTGCACACAAATGCCGAGTTAGCATCTCTGACCAGCTCGTCATGGAGCTTCAGCTGGCCTTAGGGGAAGGGCATGGAAGGGTATGGGCGCTAACATCTGGCTGAGCATTTTGTGCACCTACGCAGGCAACTTACCAATGAGAAGACCTTGTATTTGTGTTTGGGCTTCCCCTAAATAGGTATCTATGGGAAGAGATGAGTGTGTCAGCTTTAGAGACCAGCATATCTGAGTTTCAACTGAACTGAACTGTTCACAGATTGCTCATCAAATCTCTGTCTTCTCTCAGTTTCAGTCTCCTCATGTAAAACAAGATTGGCCACTTGGGTCCAGTATTGTAGTGAAGTACATGAAGTCAAAACATTTGATGGCAGCCTCCCATGTGAACATCTATTCAAGTCATGGCTGCTCAAGTTCTGACCCAGCACCCTTCTAATGCACCTGGGAAGACAGCAGAAGATGGCTCAAGTACTTGGGCTCCTGCCACCTACAAGGGAGACCTGGATGGAGTTCCAGGCTTCTTGCTCTGGGTTGGCCCAACCCCGGCTTTTGCAGTCATTTGGGGAGTGAACTAGTAGATGGAAAATCCCTTTCTGTCTCTGCCTCCCCACCTCTTTGTAACTCTACTTTTCAAATAAATAAATAAGTTAAAAAAATAGATTGATTTTACCACTTAGGATGGCTATGGAGAGTCCATTGAAATGCTCTACCACATGCATATTAAAGTAAAATCAGTGGGAAGGAACTCCTGACTACCGGACTCCCTAACAGGCAGAGAGCCTTGCCTGATCCCCTGCCCCAGTCTGAGGAGAAAGCACCCAGGTAGCTTAGAAGAAGAACCAAATTCTGGGGCACCTGACTCACCCCTATGCCAAGCCTGCAGCAGGGCACAGAGCAGAAGTGAGGCTCCCAGATGCTGCCATCTTTATACCATAGCCCCAACCCTGAATCCACTTCAGTGGGAAGGGTGGAAGGGCAGGGCCTGGGTTGGGAATGAGTTCGAGCCACAGTCTTGGCCTTGGGAAGGCTGTGTGCCTGGCATGTTCATATCTCAGTTCATTTCAAACCTCCTCATACTGGTTGACAGTGGCCTGCTGCCCTCTGGGACATGGACTGAGGAAAGAGACACTGGGCAACATTTCACATCTGACCACCCCATTGGGCTGGCAGATTGACTTCCCACAGAAAGTCCACTCCTCCCCCCCTTCCAGCCCACTCAGAGAGTGGATATCTCCCTACAATAACCATATGGTGGGCTGCTCCAGTGCAGTGGCACAGTATCATAGGCAAGAAACTCATGCTGTTATACACTGCACCTCAGCCTCATCAAGACCCAGGGAAAGTGCGACATCTCCCAGGGAAGGAGTTCCCAGGTTGGGCTTCTCTCAGGTGAGTCAACTTCTCATAAATCATAGGCAGAAGCTGGATGGAGATTGCTGTCCTGGTGAGCCCACTCTGTGATGATGCTCACCACACCACAAAGAAACAACCTGCAAACAAGGGAAGAAGTGGAAATAATGAGAGACCTCACCATCAGCTTCATACTGCTTAAATCACCGGGGAAAGACAGGTGCTGCAGCCCTAAGGAGAGCTGAGATGTGGGGCGGGGCTTGGTCTCAGATGACAAACCTCAGATTTTAAATAACTGTGGTCCCTCCTGTTACCTCTTTTCTGCAGACGGTACCTTGACTTCTGTTCATGGTCCTTTCTCCACCTGTCAGCCAAGGCGCTCATTAGTGCTATGGAAATGCACATCAAAGGTGGCTCTAGTTGCAACTTGTAGGAACCAGGTTGCCTTTGATTATCTGCATCCTGCGGATGAGGTTCTTTGGACACAGGCAGTTTTTAAAAACTGTACATTATCTACTAGAAACTGCATGATGGTCAGAAACCTGTGGATGGTCCAAGACGATGGTGATGCTGAGTAGTACTGGGATGGAGTTAAAGCCAAGCCTGCAGTCCGCATCTGTCTCAGCCTGCTGGTTGTCAACTGAATCTCTGGGTGGACACAGCCCGGGAAATGACAAGTCCCAATGCACTGGGTAACAGCAGGAAGCCCTGCTGGGGTCCCATCTCGCTGCCTTGTGCGCTGAGCAGGAGAGAGGCAGTTAGAAGGTCCCCCGGGGGAGGGCTCAGCATGGGTTGTGATTTCTTGTTGACATTTTCTCTCCTGAGTACCACCTGTGTGTGACTGAGTTGGCCCATCCTGGCCCCACTGTGCTTGGTGAAAGAGTAGGGGGCCACAAAGCCCCCAGATTCTCACCACATTGCTCTTCTGCTGACCTCTGGGGAACCCTAATACCCACACTCCTCGGCAGCCTTGCTCACAGAATCTTCCCCTAGCCGAAGCTTCCCTGCTGTCCCCGTGCCTTCCAAGGCTTGGCCATGCATCTCTTCTTAGAATTTCCTTAACATATTGTTTTCTTTTTGAACTTCTAAAAAAAGCTAGGACTGGGCTGGGCTAAAGACAGGTCCCCAGAATGCCATGTGTGTCTCTTACATGGGTGCAGGGGCCCAAGCCCTTGGGACACCTTTTTGCTGCTTTCCCAGGCGTATTAACAGGGAGCTGAATCAGAAGTGGAGCAGCCAGGATTCACACTGGCACGCACATGGGGTGCTAGTGTCATAGATGGCAGCTTAACCAACTATGCCACAATGCTGGCCTGACAACGACTTCATTTAACATTTAGATAGCACTTGCTGTGCACTTTCAGAGATGTTTGCTTATTGGATCCTTGTAATAAACAATAAGATCACTACTATTATTATGCCAGCTTAACCCACAGAAGCACTGGGGCACAGAGAGGTTGAATAATTTGTCAAAGAGAGCACAGCTTTATAAGTGGCAGGGCCAGGGAACAAACCCAGTAATCTGCTCAGAATAGGAGCTCTAAACTACTGGGTTAAACTGTAGCTACCACGATGGCAAGTGCCCTATAAAATAGTCCACTTAAAAATCTACCTACATGGGCCCGGCGGCGTGGCCTAGCGGCTAAAGTCCTTGCCTTGAAAGCCCCGGGATCCCATATAGGCACCGGTTCTAATCCCGGCAGCTCCACTTCCCATCCAGCTCCCTGCTTGTGGCCTGGGAAAGCAGTGGAGGACGGCCCAAAGCTTTGGGACCCTGCACCCGCATGGGAGACCTGGAAGAGTTTCCTGGTTCCCGGCATCGGATCGGCGCAGCACCGGCCTGTTGTGGCTCACTTGGGGAGTGAATCATCGGATGGAAGATCTTCCTCTCTGTCTCTCCTCCTCTCTGTATATCCGGCTTTCCAATAATAATAAAATCTTAAAAAAAAAAAATCTACCTACATTACTTGCTTGTAAATTCTGTGAGAGTAGTAATTCAGGTCCAAGTTGAAGGGTAGCAGCCTAGATTAGAGTCAGCAGGATTATCCAATGATGACTGTCCGTGTGTGTGTGTGTGTGTGTGTGTGTGTGTGTGTGTGTGTGTGTGTGTGTGTGTTATTTATTATGCTTATTTGAAATGCAGAGAGGGAGAGAGAATGACTCTTGCATCTACTGGTTCACTCCCCAAATGGCCACAACGGGTGGGGGCTGGACCAGGACAAAGCCATGAGCTAGGAGCTTCATCCAGGTCTCCCACGTGTGAGAGTATAGAAGTCAAAGGAGTTGGGCCATCCTCCACTGCTTTCCCAGGCACATTAGTAGGGTAGTGGATCAGAAGTGGAACAACAGGGACTTGAAGCAGTGCACATATGGGCTGTTGACATTGCAGGTGTTGGCTTTACTCTGCCACAATGGTGATGTTATTGCATGATTTTATGGAATTTGTTCTGAGATGGAACCAGGAGCCCTTGTGCAATGTCCAATAGCCCTTGTGCTATTGTGAAATCCACATCTTTCCTGGTGCGGCCTGAGCATGTGGTTAAGATTCAGAATCACTGAACCAGAGAGAAGACTGTAATCATTCTCTAGGGAGGAAGTCACAAATCACTTCCAGCACAGTTCCTTAAAGCACCGCAAGCTTACTACACTGCAGGTATGGGGGGTCAGAAGTTCAAAATGGGTCCCAGTCATTGAGTCCCAAAGTCAGGGCCTGGTCAAGCTGCCTGCCCTCCAAGGCTCCAAGGGAGAACCTGTTTTCTTGCCTTCCACAGCCTCAAGAGGCTGCTTGCTACCTTCCTGGCTCATGGCCCCTTCTTTTGACCCTGATGGCAGCTCACATTGAGCCCCTGTAATTCCCTTGCCTCTCCTTTGATCTGCCTGGACCCTGCTAATACTTTTAGTTCTCTCCAATACTCCAGAGCAGTCTTGCCTTCGGAAAGTTAGCTGATGAGTAATTTAGCAGCTCATGCTTAGACAGTCTGGAATGAACACATGAGACTCCCCAGGGGCCCAACCCTCCCAGTTATGGCATGGACACTGCATAACAGTAAGTAATGTCTTGAAAAAATATATGCGCAGGTAGGGTGCTTCTGACCTGCTCAGGGAACACAGGAGGGGAAGGGAGCAGAAAGGACTTTCTGAAACACGTTCATTGATGTGCTGGAGGTGACATCTATTAACTCCATCATCCAATTTTCGTGACGATCACCCCCAAACAGCCCTTGCTGGCTTGAAATCAGTCATGGCAGGAATATGGATACCACAGACATAGGCAAATGTGACAAATGAATCTGTCTGGCTTTTTGTTTCTTTCTCAGAGAGATAGTTGTTGAACATTTACAAACACACCACCAATAAGACACTCACAGAGCTGAGTCTTAAAGGAATAGACCTTAGCGAGGTGGATAAGGCATTCACCTTTGAAGGAGGTCTGTTCTCACCAAACACAGCCTACACTCCCACCAGACAAGTCCCAAATTTCCATGTCCCTGGAGCAGGGCTTGTCAAAATGTAATGTGCATACACAACCCCCAAGGATCTTATTAGAAAAGCAGATCGGATCCAGGAGGTCTGGGTGAGACGTGATGTCTGCTGCTCTCACCAACTCCCCATGATGCCCCCACGCAGGTCTACAAAGCACACTTCAGCAAGAAGACACTGGAGCATTTAAAGTGATCACAGAGTAATTTACTGGGTCAGGAGAAGATGATGCAAGAATTTCTATTTACCTTATTTTATTTCCTGAGGATGCCACTGAGGACAAGTATTTTGTGTGCACTAAGGAAGTTTTTAACATTGCCTTACAAAAGGCTCTCAATTATGATATGCTGTTGATTGTAACACACCATTTCATTTCAACGCTATTAAAATGTGAAAAATACACATCTTTGGATCAATTAACTGCAGTAGTTATATATTATGGTTAAAAGATAAGAAAATAACCCTCATCAATATGCAATATAAGGATTGATAATGGAGCCCTTCCTTGGTCTGTATATGTGGCTCCGAACTGCAGATCCAGAGAGACGCAGTAGCAAAGTGATTCCCATACCCAGAAGGATTAACATCATGCTCTTACTGACTGATACATTTTTTTCTGTAGGTATTCACATCAGTTTTAGCCTTTATTCTCTAAGACATTGTGTGTTTAGCTGTAACTAAATTCATCCCCATAAAATAGAGAGCAGTGGCTTAAATGGATCCCTGTGGTTGAGGTTAGCGCTAATGATAGTAAGCCTCAGTGAGCAATCAGAAAGTGCTAGAACATCCTGAGACCTGTTCTGCATCTGCTGCAACATTAAGGAAGCCTGATACGCTATTGGCTACGAAATGAGAAATGATCAGAAGCGTTTATTGAAAAGTGGGTTCACGTTTCTTCCTGTAAAGGATGAATGTCACCCTATGAACCTTGAGTTAGGAATTATTTATGGCAGGTCCATAGATGTAATTTCTTTTTTTAAGACTTATTTATTTTTATTGGACAGTCAGAGAAGAAGACACAGAGAGAAATATATTTCATCTGTTGGTTCACTCCCCAAGTGGCTTTAATGGCCGGTGCTGAGCATACCCAAAGCCAGAAGCCAGGAGCTTCCTCTAAGTCTCCCACATGGGTGCAGGGTCCCAAGGCTTTGGACCATCCTCAACTGCTTTCCCAGGCCACAAACAGGGAGCTGGATGGGAAGTGGGGCCTCCAGGAAACAAATCAGCACCTGTATATGATTTTGGTGCATGTAAGGTGAGGACTTTAGCAACTAGGTTACTGCACTGGCCCCACAAAAGTAATTTCTAAATAAACATACACACTTCAGGAGATCAGATCTGTTCTTCAAAGCTCTTTAGGTGCTCCTGCCCTTGGAGTTTCCACCAGCTTCAATACTCTGGTGCTAAACTCATTTTCCAGTCTAAAAGGCTCAAGTTCTCCCCTTGTTTACGGATGAACCCTACCTGCCCAAATGCAAGGAGATCAGGAGTACCATCCTGGTAGACAGGACCAACAAGGACTCCTGCCTGGTCCTCTTTCTTCAGCATTGTGCCACTTCCTATCCATCTGGGGTCGCGATCATTGCACAATACAGACAGCCCTCAACTCTCCAAGTCAGAGGAAGCTGTCTATAAAAGACTGAGTATTCCTGACCCTCTTCGCTCCCCCGCAAAAAAAAAAAAGTTTTGAAATTATTTTGAAAATGAAGATTTCTGTTTGCTAAGCATCTGAGTAGAGGATAAAGCCAAATTAGGAAGAAATGACCTTTAAGGACTAGGGCATTGCCTCACCCAGCCAAGCCAGACTGAGCTGAAGAGATCTTTGCCTACCCTTTACTTTCTGGGTGCACGAGGAGTAAACAAAGCCAACCACTACAGCATCAAAAAGTAGGTTTAATCAGTGAAGATTATGGCCAAGGAGAAACTGAAAGCAACTTGGTCAGGAAAGGATCCCAGTATAGATCCTTGTCAGAGGAGAAACCAGAGTCACAGGGTCAATTCTCCACCTGCAAAGGTGATACTCACCTCCCGGTCCTTAAAAATGGGTGCTAAGTGGTATAATAAGCACCACCGTGGGGGCAGAGGGGACTTCTGGGTGACTATAGGGTTGCATCAGAGCTGAATTTTGTACAAAGCAAGCTTCATTCACATCTGATACTGAACAAATAGTGGGAAACCAAAGGCAGTATTTAATTAGGATGCAATTATTCCCCAGTAGTGGGCTGGTAGCACAGTGTCCTGTTTTCATTAGAGGAACAGCAGCTCTTCATTAGCAACGGGAATCGCGTCCCAATTTTCTGAGCCTTGGGGGCCCACTGATGTTTGGAAGGAGCAGCAGCTGTGGGAAATCACAACATGTGCTCTGGCGGGGAGAAGGCATGAAGGGCGGGCAGGGAGCGGTGGGTTCCTGGTGTCTTCAAGTCGACATTCTCTAGCCAGGGCTGCCATGTCCGCAGATTCAACCAACAGCTGATCAAAAAAATTTTTAATTGCATTTATAGTGAACATAAACATACCTTTCTACTTGTCACAGTTCCCTTGATAATGCAGTAGAAACATTTCTACAGCGTTGACATTGTTTTGGATGTTGCACATACTTAGAGATGATTTAAGGTGCAGGCGAAGGGTGCATAGTTTGTTTGCCAATTTTAAGCAAGGGACTTGAGTATCCTCAAAATTTGGTATCTGCCAGAGGTCCAGGAGCAGCAGAGATGGAGGGATGACTGTGTAATCAGAGGGGCTACAGGCACAATCTCTGGGACAGAGAAACCACAAAGTCTTAAGCCAGGAATTGTGCTGTGCAGAGAAGCTGGTCAGCTGGCCTGTTGAGTTAGTACCAACGTTGGAATTTTAATTGTCTAAAATTAAATGAAGCTTTGGCAGGACTCAGCAACCTGCCAGAAATGCCCAAGGTTGGATCAGGTGCCCCTGCCCTGTGCATGCCATGTTCTTCCACCTGTTCAGCACTGTGGCAGTGCAGTGACCCACTGGTATCTACCCCACTGCTGGAAAATGGAGACCATCCAGTGCCATACCCTGGCGTGGGCTATTGCACTGTAATATACATAATACCTATTGGGTATATTTGCAAGGATGGGTGGATAGGATAGGTTCTTAGTGCTGGGCTGCGGAGGTCTTCTTTATGGTAGATTATTTTTTAATTTACTTTTATTGGACAGTCAGATTTACAAAGAGAAGGAGAGACAGAGAGAAAGACCTTCCATCTGCTGGTTCACTCCCCAAATGGCTGCAATGGCCAGAGTTGAGCCGATCTGAAGCCAGGAGCCAGGAACTAAGAAGCTCTAGGGTCATCATGGGTGCAGGGTTTCAAGGCTTTGCAGGGAGCTGGAAGGGAAGCGGAACAGCCAGCATGTGAACTGGTGCCCATATGCGATCCTGGCACATGCAAGGTGAGGACTTTAGCCACTAGGCTACTGCATCAGGCTCAATGGCAGAGATTTTTATTAAGGTTATTAAAAGTATATTTGAGAAGTAGAGAGACTGTGTGTCTCCCAGCTTCTAGTTCACTCCCAAATGCCCAAAACATCCAGGGCTGGGCCAAGCTGAAGCCAGGGGTCTAGAATTCCATCTATATCTCCACGTAGATGGTAAGGGCCTAAGTATTTGAGCCGTCTTTTACTGCTTTCCCAGGCACATCAGCACGGAGCTGGATCATAAGCAGAGCAGCCAAGACTCAAACAGGTGTTCCAGTATGGGAAGTCATCATTGCAAGTGGCAGTTCAATCCACTGTGCCAGCCCATACAGCATGGATTCTTTATGTGGAGCCTCTGCACCCCTTGGGAGGAGTGTGAAGCATGGATTCAGGATGAAGTGTGGACATCTGAAACATGTGAGTGCAATACATTATGCACATGTCCATTTTTTCCGGAAATGTAATTCCATAAATCTATAAGCCTTCCAAAGCGATTCACGACATTAAAGAAGCATAACAAATGCATATGCTTATGGGATGCTCGGCCTCAGCTTTCATGGAGAAGGGTTGGGCATAAGTTCTGACTGTGTGAGGAAGCCTTGCCATTTGCTGCACAGCCTGAGTGGTTGGCAGTAGCTCCCAGCCCCGCCACTCTACAGATCATATGTCACTCCACCTAAAATGGCTTAAGTGCCATCAGATTTTGAATAGCACTCAGAGTCCTGCCATTTTTTGGCTTTTTGAAAGTGATGGACTACAGAAGAGACACTGGGGAGCAGTCAGAGATGTTGGACTCCAGGTGGACAGGCAAGTTGCCTTGGGATACACAGAGGATTGCTGTATACAGGAGGCTCTGGAGGGTAGATCAATAGATGGATGAATGTGCACAGGGGCTCATTTCCTGCTTTTACAGAGGAGGAGCTATCTCCAGGTAAACCACTTAACAGGGGAATGGGGGATGTGTGTTTGGCCTCACGCTTAAGGCGCCTACATCTTATATGGAGTGATTGAGTTTGTTTTCTGGCTCAGCTCCTGGTTCCAGCTTCCTCCTAATTGCAGACTCTGAAGGCAGCAGGTGATGGCTCACGTGATTTGGTTTCTGCTGCCTATGTGGGAGACCTGGACCAAATTCCTGGCTTCAGTTTTGGACATATTCTGCTGCTGTCGCAAGCATTTAAGGAATGAACCAGTTAATGGGAACTCCATCTGTCCCTGTCTCTAACCTGGGATGCCCACATCCACCATCAAAGGACCTGCATTCAAGTCTGTGCTTTGCTTCTAATTTCAGATTCCTGCTAATGTGCACCTGGGAGCCATTGGGTGACGGCCCAAATACCAGGGCCTCGGCCACTCATGGATTAAGTTTTGATCCTGACTTCAGCCTGGCCCAGCTTGAAAAATGAACGAGAGAATGGAAAATCTCTTTCTTTCTCTGGACATGTGTATCTTTCAAATAAAATAAAAATACATAACTAAAAATGTTAAAAAAAAATGAAATGGTCATGTGGCCAACATTGTGATATAGCACATTAAGCTGTCACCTGCAATGTGGGCATCACATATTGGAGCACTGGTTCAAATCCTGACTGGTCTATTTGCAAGCCAGCTCCCTGCTAGTGCACCTGCTAAAGCTTCAGAAAATGGCCCAGCTGCTTGGGTCCCTGACACCCACTGGAGAGAACTGGATGGAATCCCAGGCTCGTGGCTTTGGCCTGGTTCAGCCCCCAGGTGTTGTCAGGTGGAAAGTGAATCAGTAGATAGAAGATCTCTTTTCTCTGTCTCTGTTTCTCCCTGTCACTCTGCCTTTCAAATACATAAAATAAATCTTTTTTTTAAAAAAATAGAGTGATCAGTCTCAAAAGGTTGTGAGTTCCTTGTCACCGGGGAAATTCAAGCCAAGGTTGATCAAGCATGAGGAATGCAGAATAGGTGCGGATTCTAGGGTTCAGTTTTCTTTCCAGTGTCTGCTTTTCAAGCAATTCCTTTCATTTTGAAAGCTATTTCACTTTTCTTCATTTGATTCCTGTAAGAAGCCCCTTTTCACCAACCTCACTCACTAGTTTTTAAGCTTTTGTCTCCAAGTTCAAATTAAGGGCTTATGCAGGCAGGCTGACACTAAATAAACTGATGGGATTCTAAGCAAAGTCTCTCTGGATAATGCAGTGAAATATATTATTCTAAAATCTGAAATAGATAAGTAAAATAGCTTTTATTCTCTTTCTTGAACATCCTAGAAGCCACCAGTCTTGAAGATTGAGCTGTCGGAGTCAAAGGCTCTGAAATTAATGGAATGCAATTTTCTGTCATTTGTGATAAATTTCTGGCCTTTTTATGCATACGAAAGTCTTAGGAGCCGAAGCAAACCACGCCCCCCCCCAAACAGGAGGTTATTTCAACAAGCTTCCTCAAGCCATCCCTCCATTGTCTTTTCCTGATCACAGCTTTTTGTTTCACATTGAAGAACAATAAAATTAAAAATGAGAACAAGTGAGAGAGAGGAAACCAGTGGCACAGTTTTAATGTTCAACCAGCAATGCAAAGTGAATAAAAATGTTCTTCCATTTTAGACAAAGAACTTGGTTTAAAAAAAAAACACCTGTAGCGCCTTACAGAAAGCAGGTATTGGAATCAATGACATTTTTCTTTGCCACACTAAAAGAATTCATCTCGAATGCTATTTGCAGTGCTGGTACATCCTTGAGTGTTGTTGACAAAAAAAGAAAATTCCAGTTCAGATCTTTGTTTCTGATTTCTCCTTCAAACTTGGAGTTCTGTCCCTGGGTCTGAAAGAATCCAGATTTTTCCTGTTTTTGCAACAAGCCTTCCATGCTTTGGAATTCATGTTCTTTTCCCCCCCTTGGCCTCAGACCTTCTCCTTCAGACCACCTGAGTTAAAACAGCCTCACTCCACACAAACCCTTCCTTCACACACACACACACACTCTCCCCCGTTCCCATCACTTCTCCTTTTCCTGCATAAATCACTGCTCATTATCTATTAGCACCTTCTCTATTCCTTTCTTTGCTTCCTCAGTTGAAATATTGTTTCCATACAACCAGGGTCCTGTCTGTCAGGTGTGTGGCTTCTTCCCAGCTCCAGCAACCATAGCCAGTGAAACTGGACTTGAACCCAGAGCCCTTATCTCTCTTTGCCATGTTCACACTGATCGCTTTGGCCTGTCTCCTAGAATTCTGCAGCTGCTTTACAGCACAGTCCACACTATGCGATGGCTTCCCATTCTGCAGTCCGCCCTCCTGAACTCACCCCCATTCGCTGATTACTTCATCGACCTGTTTACTGCTCTCTCTCTCCTTGTCAGTTGCTTGGTGATTTCCATAGTCACATAAAGGCCTCTGGTCCTTCATGTCTTGGTTTTCCCCTGCCCCTAACCCTGTCTCCTCTTCTTCAGCCCCCTGGCTACTCATCATTATCTGTGATGTCCTCCCATACATTATCAGGACCACCACACCATCCCTTCTGCTATCCCTCAGCCCTGCATCCCAGTGCTCCCAGTGCATGCTCTGCCTCCCTCCTTATCTTGTGTAGATGTTCACATCCAACCACATACACACTGCTTTGTATTGTTGCAATTAACTCTTTTGACCCTGTCTCATTCTTGGTTTTTGCCCGGCAAGATTTCAACCCTGATTAAATCCACCTTCCTGCCTATTCCTCACCTGCAATTATGGCTGGAGAAAAAATACACACCTGTATTGATTGGTAACATTTTCAGTTCCTCAGGTGCACTCTACATCCCGCCAGGCAATGCCCCTCCCTCACATGGTTAACTCACTCTCCTATTCCACTAAGAGGGCTAGTCTCCTCTCATCACAGAAGCCCTGTACCTATGGTCCCCTCCTGGCTCTAAGCCAAAGAGCCAGCAGGGTATTGCACTGAAAACATAGATATTTCTGCTGTGACTGTTACCTTGCACACTGGATACACAAAGTGGATGTCCCCTCCCCTTGTTACAAAAGAAGAAGGGCCAAGCCCTCTGTCTGAGCATTGGATCTCTCCCCTCCCCTGTTCAAGGTCATTGCTCCTGCACCTGCTCTTCTTTCTTCAGTATCATCACTTTCCTCTCCCAACTAGATAGATCATGCTTTACAACTCACAGACTAGTTAGAATACCCCTCATCTTGAAAGCTAACTTCATTGACCCCACAGTCCTCTCCAGCTTTATTTCTCTGGACCTCTTTATTGCAAGATCCCCCTGAAAAAGTTATCTCTATAACCTCTCCCACTGCTCTTTCTTGCATGCTCCTCTATCATGTGTCTCTTCAAGCTCATCAATGGACAGTCATTTGTCAAAATCCTCAGTAGCCAAACCCAGTGGTTAGCTTTTGGTCTCTTACTACTAGATCTCCTGGCTGCTTTTGTTTTTGTTTATTTACTTATTTTAAAATTTAAAAACTGACATAATTTAAAATAGAGTTTATTGAATGCTTTGAAAGGCAGAATTACAGAGAGAGGGAGAGACAGAGATCTTCAGTCCACTGGCTCGCTCCCCAGGAGGCTGTAAAGGTCAGGATTTGGCCATGCTGAACCAGGAGCCAGGAGCTTCACCTGAGGAGCCAGCTCAGAAACAGAGCAGCCAGGACCCTGATCCACACTCATAAGGATGCCGATTTCACAGGTGGTGACCCAACCAGTCCTGCCACTGCTCCATGTTGAAATGATGGTTTCCGGGACATTGATCTCTATTGTTCTCCCACGTTACCCTGGCACATAATTTTCCTCTTCGTAGCATACAAATGGTACAAGCCTGGGGGTTCGGTTCTTGGGCCTTATCTCCTCTACTTTTTCACTGTGTCAGTTCTTTCATACCTTAAATTAAGTAGCTTATAAACAGCAAATATTTGTGAAGTTCAAGATCGTGATGCTAGGAGGCACAGTGCTGGTAAGGGTCTGGGTCCCATAGATGATACTTCCTTAGGTAAAGCTCTCAGGGGCCTCTTAACAGGGCACAAACCTGTTCCTGAGCATAGAACAGGCTTCTTGATGTAATGATTTCACAAAGATTGCATATCCTCATATCATCATCTTGGGGGCTAAGAGTTCAACATATAGATTGAGGGGTAAGAGGAGCAAAACATTCAGAACATAACACCTCATTCCAACTCTAATCTCCAAGATTTCTACTTCCCTGACCTCTCTCTGGTACTCCAAACTTGAATAGTCAACTCCCTTCTTATCTGTGAGTTATCTAATATATCTATGTCACACTTGACACAAGACAACTGAACACACAATCATACCATCCCTCACCCCCACCTCTCTTCCCCAGGAATCTAGCTTTCTATATGGTACCACAATCATGATGCTTCTCAGATAAAAAAAAATCTGCAAGTCATTGTTGACTGTTTTTCCTCATTCTCTCTCTCTCTCTCTCTCTCTCTCTCTCTCTCTTTCTCTCTCTCTCTCTCTCTCTCCTAGACACACACAAACCACATTTAATCCATTGGCAAATTCTTTCCAGTTTTACCCTTAAAATGAAGATGATCCCTATCGTTTCAGTTTTACCTTTAAAATGCTGATGATCTCTAATTTAGAATGATTGTACTTTTAATTCTTGGACTTTGCAATGGTGCAAAAGCAATGCAGGTACAGTAGAAACTGTACTGGGAAGTTAAGACTTTTATCTTTCCCTGGGCTAGTTACATATACGCAGTAGGACTATCTTATGATGCCTGGTGATGGATGTAAAGCACATCCCAGCTACCTCAAAGCAACACAAACCATGCTCTATAGTGTATGGTGTTGCTAAGCAGAGAGGTTCGCCAAGTGAAGTGTATTAAGTGCATTTTCCACTTATGCTTTCAACTTTTGGTGGACCCATTGAGATATAACTCCATCATCAGACAAGGAACATCTGTGAACCCAAAGTCCCAATTGGATCCAAGCCCTCATCAAGGCTCTCTTGGACAATTGTCACATTCTCTCAACTGGTCTGGCCACTTCCATGCTTGCCCCTCTACACTGACTTCATGCAGCTATAATGATCCTTTAACATGTAAGCCCGATCATGATCATTATTGCCCAGAATCCTTGCAGAGTGTTCCACTGCATTCAGAATAAAATCCCACTAAGGTCTACAAAGCTCCATCCCAGAACACCCTCTGCAGTCATGGGAATGTCCTATCTCTGTGCCATCCTATATGATAACCACAGGTCACATACAGCCATTGAGCACTGGAGATGTGGCTACCGCAGCTAAAGAAAGTGATTTGAAAGTTCCTTCCACTCTGATTCATTAAAATGTAAATAGCGACCATCACATTGGCCAGCACAACCTACATAACCTCCCTGGCTTTGCCTCAGAACCTCTTTCCCTTCCTAACTCCACTCCAGCCACCGTGGCCCCCAGATGCTCTTTGAACATTTCAAGTGCATTCTTGGCTGCTGGCCTTTGCCCCGGTTCTTCTTTAGGGAACCAACTTTCCAGAGATATTCAAATGTCTCACTCCCTCAGTTTGTGCTGGTCAAATGTCATGGCCACAAAGACAGCACTTTCACTCCCCATCTTCTTTCTCTCACTTAATAGTTCAGCTTCACACTGCTTGCCTGACACAGGATCGTCACCCCTCTTCCCTGTTACTTTAACAGTTTCAAGAGCCTGCTTTTCTCACCACTGCATCTCCTGTGCTCATTAGTAGAATGAATGAATGATGAATGAAATAGGCTCTTACCAAGAGCAAGCACCTGTGAGAAATTTTATGGGAGGATAGAAAAGAACAACAGGGCAGGGCTGGCTATTCACGTTCATGTATTGACTTGACACAGGCAGTAAGACTCGTGCAATGTAAACAGGCCTAACTGAAGGGCTGTAGGCTGAATATTAGGGGCAGTGGTGGGGTCTTTGAGTGTGGGAGAGATGAGCAGGTCTGCAAACATCAACATGAAGAAAAGAAATGAGGGAGGGGGGTATCCTGCAAAAAGGCACGGAAGGATAGGATTTGGCTAAGATTCCAGCAAGGCCTGTAGGCCAGGCGACTATTCTGAGCAAAGACCTGGAGGCCACAGATTGGACAGGAAGCTCTCCCTGCAAACTGCTCAGCACCACTCCCCAGGGTACCCGCTAAGGAAGCTCTGATCCAATCATGATGATATCTTATCATGGTATGTGTGTTGGTGGGTGCTGGCACTGTGGCTCATGGCTATATCAGCTAATCATCTACCTACTAGTGCAGGCATCCCATATAGGTGCCAGTTCATGTCACAGCTTCTTCACTTCCCATCCAGCTCCCTGCTTATGGCTTGGGATAGCAGCAGAATATGGCACAAAGCCTTGGGACCCTGCACACATGTGGTAGACCCAGAATAAGTTCCTGGCTCCTCGCTTGAGATGGACTCAGCTCTGGCCATTGCAAGCATTTGGAGAGTAAACTAGTGGATGCAAAATCTTTGTTTATCTTTTCTTTTCTTTGTAAATCTGCCATACATTAAAAAAAAAAATCTTACCATCAGGGTGGCTTTTGTTGCGTGCTTCATTTGGTTGTCTGCACCCCGCTCCCTCCACTGCATTCAATCCCAAATCACTTATGATGAGGCACAGGGAACCCCTTGGGGTCTTGTATTTAAGCCATTGCTCTTAACCAGTTCACCTGTAGTAAAGCACATACTTAAACTCTGATTTTTGTGTCTGTTTTTGCTTTAGGTTCAGGGGTGGGGGTAAGGTAACTAGCTGGCTCCTTAGGAAACTCAAGGGACTGAGGTTGTGGCATGACTGCTTAAACCTCTTCCTGTCATTCTAGCATCACATAATGGGCTTGAGTTCCAGCTGCCTCACTTCCAATCAAGTTTGCCTGGTCTGTGAAGCCAGCAGAAGATGGTCCTAGACCATGGGCACCTTCGTGAGAGACCTGGATGAAACCCCTGGATCAAGGCTTTGGCTTGGCCCAACCTGGCCATTATGGTCATTTGGGGAGAGAACCAACAGATAGAAACTCTCTTGCTTGCTCTCTCTGTCTCTTCTTATTTTGCTCTGCAACTCTAACTTTCAAATAAATGAAACAATTTTCTTTAATAAAGAAGTCTCAATTCCTCCCAAATTAGCTCTTAGAAAAGATTTATTCATCTCCTTGAAAGATAGAGTTACAAAGAGAGGTAGAAGCAGAGACAGAGAGAGATCTCCCATTCCCTAGTTCACTCCCTAGATGGACCTGGCTGAATTCAGGAATCAAGAGTTTCAACCAAGATCTTCCACATGGGTGCTAGGGTACAAGCATTTAGACTTTCTCGCACTGCTTTCTCAAGCACATTAGCAGGGAGCTGAATCAGAAGTGGAGCAGCTGGACACAAACTGGTCCCCATATATTGGTCCCCAGAATCACTCTAAATGTCATTTTTTCTTTTCTGGAGCTTTTCCAGAATCCGGGTGGAGTCAGTAGCACCATCATCTGGCTCCTACATCTCTTTGCACACACTTGACAAGAGGATATGGCACTATCTTCATATTCCCTGGGTACAGACAGCAAGCTCTTTCATCACCTGCCCTCGTCAGCTCAGAACAGGCCCTTGTGCATGCTCAGTAAACCAGAGAATGAACAGACTCCATGAACATAGCCTGTGAGAAGCAAAGCAAAGCCTTCAGTGATGCCTCAAGTTGAGCTTCACAGTGATCATGAGAGAGCTGGGGTATAGGATGGCCATTGCCCTGTCTCCAAGGGCACCCAGGTGCTAAGACACATCCCCAAGAAGCTCAGATTTAAAACAGAATTTTCTGGAAACCAGGTCCTGTCTTTGGAAAATTACAGGTTGTTTTGGTTTTTTTCTTTCATTCATTCCCATCCCAATCCCACACTGATGACTGCTCATGCATGGCCAATGTGTAGCTCATTCCTGGACCACCAACTCTGGAAGAAGAGATCCAGTGGTTACTATCATAATATAAGGCTTAGAATTTGCTTTAAAATTCTTTAAGAAAATAAAGGGGTTGGGGGAGAGGGCCAGGGTGGTGGTACAGTGGGTTAAGACATTGCTTGCAACAATAGCATTCCATGTGGATGCTAGTTTGTGTCCTAGTTGCTCCATTTCTGATCCAGCTCCCTACTAATGACCTTAAAAAGATTTGAAACATGCCCCAGTGTTTGTCACCTGTCACCCATGTGGGAGACAGATGGAACTCCTGGCCTCTGGCAGGGCCCCTCGGGCCCCAGAGGGTCACCTCTCCTTCCAGTGTCTCGGACCCTGTCCCTGCCCCAGTTCTGTCAGCATTGACAACTTCACTAATGACCCTCAGTTTCAACCTTTTACAAAGCAACGAGGCAACCATGGCGTCAAGAAGCTAAACAGAAGGATGAAGTGGGTTCTGCCAAGGTTGTGTAGGGATTAGGGGACCCCAAGGGGGTCTGTCCCTGGATGAGGGCATGACCTTCATCACAGTGAGAGAAATTTCTAGAAATAGCTACAGAAACCTGGGTGGATGAAAGCCAAAACTCCAGGCCCCTGGCTCTGCCCCCTGGGAGCAGCACTCACCCTCCCAGGGCCTTGCGTCAGGGCCCAGACCACCCAGCAGTGACAGCAATTAAGTCAAGAAAGGTCACCGATTCATAATTGATGTCTGTGTCTCCTGGGTGCAATTCCCCTCCCTTTCTAGCATCCACCTAGTATTGCCAGGGAAGGTACCATCTGAAGGAGTGCAGGAGCAAACACACCTGCTGACCCTGCCTGGGAGGGCAGACCACTCCCTGCAGCTGAGCACAACTCTTATCATGGGAATGTTCCTTTTCTCCTGTGGTTTAGTGCATTCATTTGGTCACCTGTCACAGGCAACTTAATCAAGGTCATGCTCTTGGACTTGAGGTCACTGAGTATTCACAGATGGCAACCCAGAGCTCCCATGAATGGAGCACTTACTGTCTGCCCTTTTCTGGGATTATCATACTCACGCCTCCTGACAATTCTACTGTTTTTAATTTGAAAGGCAGAGAGAGAAAGAATACATTGGTTTAACCCCAAATGCCTGCAAGACCCAAACTGTTTGGGCCAAGCCCAAACTGGCAGCCCAGAACTTCATCTGGCTCTCCTGCATGGGGGTCGGGATGCACATTAGAGAGGAAGCTGGATTTGGAAGTAGAGGTGAGACTAAAACCCAGGTGTGCTGATACAGGATGGAAACATCCCAGGCAAGAGCTTAAGGGCTTAACCACTGCACCATGACATCTCCCTTCCCTGACAATACTAACAGGTAACTGTGTTATCCCCACTTACAGTCAAGGAAACACAGGCCTGGGAGGGTTATATGCATTGAAGGAGTTAGTTACACCTGCAGGATTTGGACCCTCCTCCATCTGACTAAGCCCAAGGCCCAGGTTCTTAATCTCTTCGGAGTCTCAGCAATTGGCAATGCATTGCATAGAGCTGAAAGTAAGGATCACCTAGCTCCCTAGGTGAGAGTTGACTATGGCTTTAAGGTTGTAGCAAAGATGTTGGCACGATGTGTCCAGGAGCTAGAAGGAAGGGAAGCTTTCTGTCCTGCCCCAAATCCTTCACTCTAGCCCAAGCCACAGTGCCAACATCCTCCTGCCAGTATATTCCAAGCATTGCCAGGTGTTGATGGCACTGCTCTAAGGGCTGCTGTGGGTGGAGCCCAGGCCTCCCCGCCTCTGACAGTCTGAGTTTTCAGTTGAAAACCTCACCTGTTGCCTCTGGTCCTGAGCGGCCTGCAAGTTTCTTCTCTGTGACGTATTGCACAGTGAAACTGCTGCTGCAGAGCCCATGGTGAATGTCAGGCCCCCTCCATTCTTGATGGTTCATGTTGTTGACTTCCTGCACCCCACGTGGGAGACCAGGACCAAGTCCTAGGCTCCTATCTTGGCTTGACACAGCCCTGGCTGTTAGCAAAATTTGGGGAGCAAATCAGTAGCTGGTGCATCTCTCTTTCAAATAGAAGCAAAATAAATATAAAAACAGAAATAATTTCTGGTGGAAGAGGAGGACATACTCCACAGTCAGCAACTCTTCCCTGTGTTTAGGTACTTGGCGGCTTTGCTTCGCTCCTCTGTGAGAATGGGTTGAGCTTGCTAAAAATAAGCTTTACACCTAGGACCAGATTGTGACACAGTGGAATAAGCTGCTCCTTGCAGCTCCAGCTATATTGGGTGCCAGTTCAAGTCCTGAATGCTCTCCATGGGATCCAGCTTCCTGCTCATGTAGCTGGGAGGCAAAGGAAAACAGTCCAAGTACTTGGACTTCAGTTGCTCATGTGGGAAACATGGCTTCTGGCTCTGACCTGGCCTAGACCTGGAGACTGTAGTCATTTGAGGAGTGAACCAGTGGATGGAAGAACTTCTGCTGTCTCCCACACTACCTATTACTCTTTCAAATAAATAAATACATCTTCAATACACACCTCCCCCCCGACAAGAATAGGGTTCAGCACAATAGCTTAGTGGCTAAAATTCTTGCCTTGTATGTGTCCCTGGGATACCATATGGGTGCCAGTTTGTGTCCCAGCTGCTCCACTTTCCATCTGGTTCCCTGCTTGTGGCCTGAGAAGGCAGTTGAGGATGAACCAAAGCTTTGAAACCCTGCACCCACGTGGGAGACCCAAAGGAGGCTCCTGGCTCCTGACTTCGGATCAGCTCAGCTCCGGCCATTGTGGCCACTTCGGGAATAAACCAGAGGACAGAAGATCTTTCTCTTGGTATCTTCTTCTTCCTGCAAATTTGACTTTCCAATAAAAAAATGAATCTTAAAAAAGGAAGAAGAGGAAGAAGTAGAGGAGGAAGAGAAAGAAAATAACCTAATTACAAGCTTTGAAACTTCTGTCTCATCTGATCCACCAACCAGGAGTTACTGAGCTTTTGCAGGTGACAGACAAAAATATTGCAAGGGGCCCGGCGGTGTGGCCTAGCGGCTTAAGTCCTCGCCTTGAAAACCCTGGGATCCCATATGGGCGCCGGTTCTAATCCCGGCAGCTCCACTTCCCATCCAGCTCCCTGCTTGTGGCCTGGGAAAGCAGTCGAGGACGGCCCAATGTATTGGGACCCTGCACCCATGTGGGAGACCTGGAGGAGGTTCCTGGTTCACCGGCTTCAGATCGGCGCAGCACTGGTCGTTGCGGCTCACTTGGGGAGTGAATCATCGGATGGAAGATCTTCCTCTCTGTCTCTCCTCCTCTCTGTATATCTGACTTTGTAATAAAATAAATAAATCTTTAAAAAAATATATTGCAAGGACTGGGAATTCCAAAGCAAAGGCAACAGGGAAAGAATGTGTTGCTTACGGCTGCTCCTGACTGCTTGTGTTTCTGTCTCTGTCTGATCTGGGTGACACCCAATTATTTTTGTTGTTTTTGTTTGCTTGTCTGTTTTTAATTTTATTTTCTTTTTAATATTATTTACATAGTTGAGAGAGATGCACGCCCATGTGGACCTCTGATTAGGGTGGGTAGGGTCAGGTGTGGAGAAAGGTGGGTGGAACAAATGGTTCGGGTTTTTTTTCTCCCGTGTCCACATGGGAGGAAGGGAACGGGGCCCCTCCTTCCTGTCAAACTACATCAGCAGCTGGGGATAGGGGACTGTCATTTGATGATGCTTTAGAGTGTTCTGAGGGTGCTACCTGAGTGGTCTTGGTAGTTCTGAAATGTCAGCTTCATTGCTCCAGAGTTGAGAAAATCCTTCCAAGGTCTGTTGGCTGACCAAGTCCACCTTAGCGCATCCACAGACCCAGGAACGTGCTGCAAAGCTTGGCCAGGAGAATTGTCCAACCTGCTCTGCCCTCCATCCTTTTTCAGAGCAGTCAACATATGACACCTAATTAAAGGACTAGTTATGGCTAATTGCCTCGAAGTCAGAAGGTACTCAAAAGAAGAAAGAAAAAGCAGAACTGGAGTCAAACTCAGAATAAGGGGACGCTTCTCCCAAAGATGCTCAAAAGAATCTTCCAAGTCAAGTGTGCCTGTGATGTGGGGGAGGGGCAGTCAGCATTCTTAGGAGGAGAAAGGGACCCAGGCAAGATGCTTGCATGGCTTTGAAACTTTCTTAGCAGGGCTTGAGAATAGCTGAGGGTAGGATGGGCTACCCAAGTTCAGCTCACCAATGTGGAGGCAGGCAGAAACCCCAAGGATGTCTCATCCCCCACCTCACTTGACAATCATAGCGGCTTTCAGAGTAAACAACTGACTCCCTTTTGTCACACTGTTTGGCTTGCACAGTTGCATCCCATAAATAATAAAAAGCCTTCCCATCCCCTTACCCCCTTCACCTCCAGCCGCCATCCTCCATGCCGCCCCCACTCCAGGTGAGTACAGCTGTGCTGAAAGCTGCTGGGTTTTGCCCATTTTCATGCATAAGAGTCATAAAAATTCAGATGTGAGACAAATCAGGCCATCCAATCCACCTCCTGCTGGGGCAGCAGGCTTGCTTACCCTCAGTGGCTTCCCTGAGCTGGGAATGGGAGGCCTAGTGCCACCCCTATACCTGCTCCCCTGGGAGTGGCTTCTGCATCTAGGTTCTAGGGTGTGCTCTCAGCAGCCTCCCCCTCCCAGAGGCCCTCTGCAGGAGAGACAGCCTTGACCATCCTACTCCCTTCTTGTTCTCCCCACTTCTTCTGCCCTCAATACTTCCCAGGCACAGGAGGGGTCGGGGACAGGGGACTCATCAGCCATCACTGATTTCCTCTGCCCAGGTCTATGGGACACTCTACAGCCCACGGTGGGGGAAGCCCAGGCAGGAACTGAGACCTTGTTGGGTCCTAGGCTCCTCAACCATTATTCTCAGAAGTTTTTAAACTTTCCCTTCACCTATCCAAGTTGCTGATAGGGGCAATCAGTTACCAGTATAGAACAAAACACATTCTTGGACTGGCACAATCGCTCAACTGGCTAATTCTTCATCTTGCAAGCACTGGCACACTATATAGGCGCCAGTTCATGTCCCAGCTGCTCCACTTCCCATCCAGCTCCCTGCTTATGGCTTGGGAAAGCAGTAGAGGATGGCCTAAACCCCTGGGACCCTGCACTTGCATGGGAGAAATAGAAGAAGCTCCTGGCTGCTATTATCATTTGAGGAGCAAACCAACGGATGGAAGATCTTTCTCTTTTTCTCTCATTCTCTCTCTCTCTCTGCCTTTCCAACAAAAATAAATAAATCTTTAAAAAGCAAAAAAAAAAAAATATATGTTCACACCAGGTTTGGCTTCTGCTCCTTCAAATATCCCAAATAGACACAGCAGCACCCCACAGTTCAGGCTTTGAATGGGTTGTCTCTCCATTGCTGGGCCCGTGCCCCCTTTACCAGGGCACAAGAGAATCTCCAGGTGGCAGAAGGGCAAGTTTCTGTCTCTCTTTTTGGACACTACGGTGGTCAAGTCCAAAGTCAGTTGCCCCCCCACCATGCCCCTGCTTTGTCCTCACCACTTTGTTCTCAGCCCTACTCCCAACTTCCAGGGCTCTTGGCTAATTTGGGAAGCCTGAGAATCAAACTGAAGACCCTGAGAGTTCCACTCTGAGTGACTCTGTGGTGGGGAGACAGGGGTCTGAGAGGAACAAGCAAGAAGGGAAACTGCAAAGAGAAGTAAGGGAAAGGAGGGAGGGAGGGAGTGGGAAGGGAAACTTGCCTTCCTCATTAGCGGTGTTAATTGCACAGTAATGACTTTGTGTTATTCTCAGAAATTTATCCTGGAAAACAGTCAGCTGCCACAGCACACATATGCTCGCTTCTCAGCCAAGGCTTGATACCGGGAAACACAAGCAAGCACTCAGAAACTTCTGGAGATCCAAGTTCATTTGTGTTTACAGGGCCGTTCTGAGCTGTTGCCTCCCAGCTTCCCACACTCTCAGCAGTACCTCCACCAGGGCGGGCAGGCACTCTGAGCCACCCTCTGCTTTGCTTCCTGCCTGGCTGGGACACTCTGGGCCCTTGAACAGCAGCCAGCTGAGTTAGCCAGAGCATCAGAGCAGTGGGCTTCTGGGGATGGGAGAGGGTCAAGGTCCATCTGCTCGCTTGTCCTTCAGCTTGGCTCCAGGCAAGAAAGTGTGTGTGTCTTCTTCGTTCATGGGAAGCTCTAATTTGTGCCTGAAAATATTCAGTCACGGGCTGCTACTGCAGCCTGGAGGAAGTATGCTTCCCATTCCTTCCTGTGAAAGCCTCACCTAGCAAGAAACAAACCAGGGCCCAGCGGTGTGGCACAGCTGGTTAGCAGGCATCCCAGATGGACTTCAGTTTGAGTCCCAGCAACTCCACTTCCAGTCCAGCTCTCAGCTAATACATTTGGAAAAGTAATGGAAGACAGCCCAAATACTTGGGTTCCTGTGTCCACATGGGAGCCCCAAATGAAATTCCTGGCTCCTGGCTTCAGCTTAGTCAAACACCGGCCATTGCAGCCACTTGGAGAGTTAGTCCATATATAACTCTCAACCTGTGAAATAATAAATTCTTAAAAAAGAAAAAAGTAACTCTCAAAACTCTACTCTTCCATAAGCCGTCCCTGATTTGGCCCATTTAAATTTACTGTGGGTTTCTCCACTATCCCCCCCACCAATCCCCTTTCACGCTCCTTGACACACATACACTATGTAATATATCATACCCATTCAACTCTCCTCAAAATGATGCACTTGCTGGATGTAGATTTGATGAAGTGCTGAGGAAACAAGGATGAACAAGAAGCAGACCCTAGCTCGTGGAGTTCACAGGCTAGTCACAGCAAGCACAAATGGCTAAATTCTATGGCAAAGGAGAGTATTGACCAGGGTTGACCGGGAAACAGCAGAGTCAGCTCTGGGAGTCAGGGAGGAGGCTATTCAGAGGTCTTCTTGCATAGCAGCTCATTTGAGCCCCTAGTAAACCAATGATCACTGCTAGTTTCACCTCCATTTCAGACAGGAAGACAGAGGAACAGAAAGGATCCGCACCTGCCCAAGTCACACAGTTCATTTGAACCCAGGCAGCCTGGCTCCAGAGTGTCCCCTCTCAACCTCTCTGATCCTCCTCATGCAGTGGGCAGCAGCTGGCTGGGAAGGACAGCAGGAGAGTGTTCATGGCAGAGCACGGGCAGTTGCAAAGCTTCAGGATCTGGAGCAGATTCAGGTGGGGAAGAAGAGGAACTGCAAGAACCAACCAGGGTGGCAGAGGATGGGAGAGTAAGGAGGAAGAACGGAAATGATCACTCAAGGATCCGGGACCACGCCCAGGCAGCCCACAGGAGACATCAGGATGCTGTAGGCCTGAAAGTGTAGCCTGCCTCCTGAGGAATACAGCACCAGGGATCCTAGGGTGAAGCCTGGACTGATGGCTCCGTGACTTGGGATCTGTCAACTGCAGAAAACAACTAAGTCTACAGGGAGAATTGAATGATAGGATCCATGCTGAACAAGCAGCCTAGTACTTGAAAGATAATAATTTTGGAATTAAAAAATTCAAAACTAGGTACGGGGACCTAATTGAAATTCTAATTTTGAATGATAATAGTATTTCCACATAATAGGGTTTTAAGCCCTCTAAGTGGCTCCCAGGACCCACAGCGAATGTTCTGAGACAAAAGGAGGAAGGTGTCAGAATTAAGCCCTGGAGAAAACAGAGTGGAAGAATTGAGAGGGAAGGGCAGTCCCAAGGCACTCATACACACAGGAGAATTTCTCAGTTAATGTGGGTTGGGCATCTGCACCAGAGAGAGGTCAAAGAACTTATTTTCAATCAATTTCACATGTGGCCTTTCCACCACCACTGCCAGGAGAGCACGCTCTCTCAAAACAGAGCCGGTGCGCTCAGGGCTCCACAGGCTGTGCAGTTCAAGGCCAGGCAGGACAACAGAGCAACACAGGGCCGTGCTACCATGTGCTAGCAAGACCCTCAGTGGATGCCGAATGAATGAGTACGTGCCTGAATGGATGAGAACGACATGATAGGTTCAAGTTCTGGCTCTGCCACTTGTGGGCCATGACTCCTGAGCCGATTATTTTTTGCCCCCCTGAGACCTCACAGTGAAATGAGAATAATAAAATCCACCTCTCAGGGTTGTTGTTGTAGAAAATGTGATAGCATACGCGGGAGTGTTGTGTAAATGGTGCCATACCTTACAGATGCACAGAGTATTAATAAAGACTGGGGGCTGACTCACTACATTCATTTTACTGCGCCTCCAGCAAACAGCAGGAGCGCAGTGAAGGGTTGGAGCTATGTCTGTGCTACCGAATTCACAGAAGCTAGAATTCAGCAAATTTGTGTTCTCCGGGGGTGGGTTGGGGAGAACAGCCCCTTAAGTCTACAGGGGGCTGCAGGCCCTTGACCCTGAAATATGCTCTGTTGACTCATTCCACCTGAATTCTGCCAAATTCAAGCAGTAAGACAGCTCTCACAGGGCCTTTTTGGATTTGTCACTTTAATTAGTTGTGGCATTTTTTAGCTGATTTCCTTTCATTAGTGGAACAGCCAGGGTCCTGAGATTGCAAACTCTTTTCCAGGCTGCTTGGGGAGAATTCTAGGGTTTGGGTTCCTGGCCTTATAAGAATCCCAGCCTGGTTCTTTCTTGGAAGCTGGGCTCTGACACAGGCCACCATCTGGGTGCAGCAGGGACTCCTCAGGCTGCTCTCTGAGCAGTCCTAGCTCTGCAAGAGGGGATCAACCAAGCATGTCCTGAGCCATGAAGCTGCCTGCCCCCAGCCCTGCTTCTGTCACAGACACTGTCTTTTCTTTGGACCTGCCACTGGGACCAAAGGCCCCCTGCCCCTAGGATGGCAAACAGCCCTGAGCTTTGCAAACAGAACAGAACACAGAACTCAATTGCTCACTGCTCTGCAATTCATTTCCAAACATTTTTATTTATTAGGAAGTCAATGTCAACATATTGTACCTTTTTCTAAGATAAGAAGAAGCATGATTCACATCTCCAGCATACTCACCCGGTTCGATAAGCAAAGAAAGGGAATTGATCTGGAATGGAGAGTATGGATTCCAGTTCTCTGCCACCCCCTAGCTTGTGTGACCAGGGCCCTGTCACTTAATCTACCCACCCACCAGGCGGGTCACTGGCAGGCACTCATCATATCTTCCAAGGCTATAAGAAGGATTACATGAGATCAATTCCTTTTTAGCAATTTTCAGGGACTTGTGGCATGAAAGAATGCATGGTAACCCATGGACAGTGCCTGCTGGATGTTCTTCTGGGACCTGAGAGAAGGGAACTGTCACTGGTTTGAACACATGCCAAAGGTCAGTTGCAGCACATTTGTCACTTAACCTAACCCAAGGAATACTTGCATGTTGTGCATTAGGCCTCGTGAGTCTTACTCCAGAGATGTTCGGACAACTGAAGAGATTTGAAACAGGTCTAGCTGACTCCAAAATTTGTGCTGTTTGTTTTGCAAGGCTTCCCTCCCAGCCCTTGCCTTCCAAGACCATTTGCACCTCTCAAACAATGCAGAAAGAACCTTGGGTTCTAGTTGGGTCTAGTTCTACAAGCCATTTCAGAGATGTGTATCGAGGCTCCTGGATCCCAGCTGGCTTTGGCTCACAAAGCCAGGCTGGAAGCAGCAAACCTTGTCTAACCTCCCTGAGTCGGATCTAGAATACCATGTACTTGAGCAGAGCACAGGATGGAGATGAGAACTTGAAATGGGGGAATAACGAGCCACCAACTTAATTCAGCTCTGGCTCACAAGGTTTGAACTGCCAAACACTTTTCCCACTAGCAAAGCAACATCCAATTCTTTCAAAGAGTACCTGGGCACTGGCAAGGCTCCATAACATGGTCCTTCCCAGTCCAGGAGAAATCCTTGAGAGCTCTGATGATGTATGAAGTGACATCTTCTAGAAATACTGACAAATCTGTTCTGGCTGAAACTCCATAGGGATTCTATAGCAGAGTTGTGTCAAACAGTGGTACAAAGTTACTCCTCACTCCCAAATATGGGACCTCAACTACTTTCTCTGCCAGCAGAAGGTCAGATTCACCTGTTGTCTGTTTTCATAGAGTACATTAGAAACCTTGCTGAAAGTAGTCACATACCTCCGTAAGCAGAGGATGGTGAAGAGGAATAGGGCCCCCATTTGCTGTGATCTGCTGAACAAAGCAGTGGGTCTCCCCATGTCCATGCTGTGTCTCTCCCTGCACATCAGACAATGGAGCAATGAACGTCACAGACTGCTGGTTTCCTTCACATCTCTGCCAGGGGCTTGTAGGGAGGAGGGATGGGGAAAGGGCTCCCTATTTAGAAATTGCATTGAGATGGAAAGACAATATGACACATCAGCTCATGTCAAAAGAGCTCATTCTTCCCGCCTACAGCATTAGCAATTTCCTACCAAGGTTCAAGATTTTTTTTTTTTAAGAAAACATTATTTGCCTTTAGTTTATTGGTAGCAGAATTCAACAGGACGTTACTATTCCTAACAGGGTGAGTACCTACCTAAGGACAGAGACTGGGTTGGGGGTGGAGGAGTGTGCTTTGGCTATTTCTGAGAAAAAAGAGGGTAGAGGAGTGGGGGAGTGGGAGGCCTCTATGTTTGCCTCCGTTCCTCCTCCCTGCTTCCAAGCAGTCTGCCCTGGAAGCTAAAGATTCAGGAAGCTCCAGCCTTGGGCTGCAATGGGGGCAGAGAGCAGATAGCAGGGAACTGGATATCTGAAATCAGCCCTTTTGTCAGAGCCAGGAATGTCTGTTCTTTGGATGCCTCCCAATCCACTCCTTCAGCTCCATAAGAAATCCTGGAGTGTTGTTGCTAGAAGCAGCCACAAAGAGCTCCTAAACCAACTTCAGAAAAGGACAGGGGAGCCCAGAGAGGCAAGGTGAGGACCACATGGATGATTTGCTGCACCAGTTCTGGAAGCCAGGCCTCTTGGTGCCCTGGTCAATGTCCTTATTTGTCACTACACCTTACTGTCACTGCTTCCCAGAACGCTTTTTCCAAAATGCAAGTTTGACGAACAAACAATTCTGCCTTCTTTCTGCCACCTTCCCTCCAGGTCTAGAGGGTCCCCAGGAGTCTGAATTTGGTATCTTTCTAAAGGACGAAGGATAAGTGCCTTTTAGGATCAGGCTTGTAAGGTTACAGAGAGGAGAGCTCCCATCCTTATGTGAGGATTTTTTTTTTCTACATTGTGACTAAAGATATGACCACAATGGCTCCAGCAACCAACTGGGGCAGGGACAGGACATGAAGAGGACAACTAAGCTGATTTGTCTTAATGTAAAAAAAAAAGCACACTTTTTTACATTTGGGGGAGTATATGTTGCTGTACAGATCTCCCTCTGCTCTGCTGCTCTCACTATGGCCCTCTGCATCTCCTACACTGGTCTCTCTGTGTGTCTCTGTCACACCCTCTGCCTCTGTTTGTGCCTTTCTCTCTCATCTCTGACTCCAACTCTGTGTCTCTCTGCATCTCTCTCTCACACACCCTTCACTCCCCTACTCCAAACCCCAGAGCTGCTGATGGATCAGGGCCCCTGCCTGCAGCCCTGTCAGGGCAGAGCCACCTTTGTCCTGGTGGACTGAGAAACGCCAGGTCTGGAGCAGCCATTGGAACATCAGAGATGCTGCAGAACTGCCTGCAGAGTGTAGCGGCTGAATCCGGGAACGATGAGAAATTATCTGTTAATTCTCAGCTTCAGCCACCTGCTCTGCTCTGAACAGGCTCCTTGGCCTTCAGTTAAGATGCAAATTCCCCCACTCGGCATAAGTAAAGTATTGATCTCCCTGCATCACAGGCCTGGGCCCTTGAAACAGTCCTGTGTTTTTTCATTCTCTGCAAAGGCAAAACAAGGCGCTTTGTTCCCCAGGAACTCGAGAGGGGGAGGGAGAAATCACCGCGGAGTGAAAAAGTTGCCATAAATACAGGCAGAGAACAGTTCCTCTCCATTTGTATTTTGCATAAACACAATCCCCCAGCTCCCGAAACTGCCAATGGGAGTGTGGCCAGGGGACCTCCAGATTCTTGTCTTTCCCAGATACTGAGGTCTGTGCTGGGTGGTGTAGGGGAAGGTGATGAGGCCTCTGGACTCCTCAGGTGAATTTTGGGAAAGTGGAGATGCCTGAACCTCATCTGTTCTTGGAACAGTAACTCAGTGTCACTCTCAGGAAGACGACCTGCATCAGATCCTGTGACCTGGATTATGCCTGCTCAGTCCTGCCCACCTAAATTCTCAGATGTCATAAAAGGCAGGGCCCAAGGGTCTTGTAGAAACTGTGAACCCACTTAATTGTGAAAGTCTTCTCTTCTAATCCCTTGACCCATGCTACTACTGCGCTAACTAGACCTTCAGCACCATGGACAGGTCCAGGGTGCTGGTCCCAGGACCAAAACCAAGCAGGTTAAGCGAGGGTCCTGTGGGGGGTCTCAGCTTAGCTGTAGGTGCCCTGGACACTCTCTGATGGGATTAACACAAATCCAGAAGCTAACCAGTGTGGGTGGCATACATAGCACACGATAGGAGACTCTGGAGAGCTGGAGCCCCAGAATTCCCTTCTCTTGGAACATGAGTCTGCCAGAGCTGCTTCCAGTTAGTGAATTCAGAGGAAAGACCCGTCTTTCCTTCCTCCACCAGCCACCTGGGCATACAGAAACCCATCAGTTTCCAGGGCCGTCAGCTAAAGTTTCCCTCCTGGCTCTGGGAAGGAAAGGGGATTCGAGTCAGGAGCTTCAGGTGGGCCCCACAGAGAACAAGACCCACAGACAACAGGTGGTGGGCCTAAGACTCCCGTGTGGAGCCTCACGAGGCTGGAGTTCTCTAGATGCCAGAAATGGCCCATAGGTTTCCAGGACCAAGTGTGACACCTCAAAGACCTTCAGCTCCTGGGCCTCACGCTCCAGATCTGGGGGAAGCTCAGCTTCCAGGTTAACCTCAAACCCCTTCCTCCCAGCTCCCCCATCCCATCTGGCCATGGTGGTTCTTAGTGATCTCCAGTGGGGTGAGACTGATGAGGGGAGGAGAGTCTGGCGGGAACCGGGTACCCTCTTCAAATGCCCCCCATTCCTATTCAGCAGAAACTTTCACCCTCCCAGTTGCCATGGAGAGAGACGGCCGCTGCCTCCCGTCTCCATAGCAACGTGCGGGTACCGTGGACCACAGAATTGCGGGGCCCTGAAAGTCCTCTCGCAGTTCTCTGGACCCCACGGTCCTCGAAGGTCTTGCATCCACGAAACTGGAACTTGGGACACATTTGACTAACTTCTCCCGTTAGGGAGCTCGGTCAGGTCTTCCCACTCCCAGGGGGGTCGTCCCTCAGTCCCCTAGAGGTTATCTGTTGTGGTGCTACTTACTTGGCACGTGACTGCGCCCCGGTTGTCTTCCCAAACACTTTCTCGGTAACTCCAGAGAGCCCGCGCAGCGTTCATAATCACACCTTTTCTCCGGAGAGGAAAATTGAGGCTCTATGATGCCCAAGGTCACAGCAGACTGTGAAAGTGAAGCCGGACGCGGGTTCTTTCCCTTGCCTTGCCCTGCTCCAGGATGCGGGAGGCGCCCCCATCCCGTCCTCGCCTCCAACGCCCCCAGACTTAGGTCGGTCCCCTAGTGGTGGGGTGCTTGGTGGAGATGGGGGTGGGGGAGCGGCCGGGAGGTGCCAGACTTGCCAGCTGCCGCGGGATGCCACGTGAGGGGGCGGGACCCTGTGGAGAAGTGATTAAAAGCTGAACGGAGCCGCAGGGGGGCCGCTACGGGCAGGGTCTTCAGGGGACCGTCTTGCCCCGGCCCAGTCTGGCCACAGCGCTGGTTTAAACGCCTACTGGGCAGGCCTGGGTGTCCCCGGGCATGACCGGAGTGTGGGAGACCGAGAAAACTCGGTGCCAGGCGGCGCTCGCGGTCCTGGCCTCGCTGTGCCGGGCCCGGCCGCCCCCTCTTGGGCTGGACGTGGAGACTTGTCGGAGCTTCGAGCTGCAGCCCCTGGAACGCAGTCCAAGTGCGGCCGACGCAGGTACTTGGGGAACCGGGCCCCTTCCTTCCCGATTCTCACCCTAGAGTCTCCAGCCTCCCAAACCACTGTCCCCGAGGGCTCCAGGACCTACAGAGAACACCAGCTCGGGATTCCGAATTCAGAACCCACCCCAACCCAGCCTTCTGGCCCACCATCGCCCTCATGGCAGGGGAGATCCACAGGGAGACAGGGGAGAGCGCGCGAGGCCCCTCACGCAAGTGCTGCAGATGCCGGGCTTCGGGGACGCGGACCCACCCGTGCCTCAGTTTCCCTCCCTCGAGTCTCTCTGCCAGCCACCTGCCATGGAGGGGTGGGCTCGTCCAGATGGAGACCCGGCCATCCCGGGAGGAAGAAGGCGCGTCTCCTGGGGGCATCGCTGTCCCGGGTCCATCCAGCTAGTCAGTCCTGGTGGTGAACGTGGGCCGGGCCCGCCTGGTCACCCCCAAAGAAACTTGAGTCTGCAACTGGCACGAGGTCTTTGTGCCTGGCGATTAGGCTCCCGCTGCGAGCGCGCCGGCCCGGCGTTCTCCGCCCGGGGAGGCGGGGGACGGGTTGGGGGAGGATGTCGCGGCGTCCTCCCCCACCCCCGCGCCCCTATAACTCGCTCCTGCGGTCTGTGACTCACTCGGACTCGCGGCCGGTGCGCGACTGAGCGGGTTCCTTTCGCCGACTTTGCCAAGAGAACGCCTCCCGCCCCAGCTGCGAGAACCCTGCGCCGGACGCAACCCTGCTGCCGGGTCCAGGCGGGGGACCGAGCCGGGTCGAGCTCGCCGGAGCCGGTGAGTCCCGAGCCCGATCCCACACCACCAGGGGATCCGGGGTCCGGAGCGCAGGGGCGATGTCTCCCAGGAGTCGTGACAGCAGCCATGGCGTGTCGCGCCCTGGCGGTGAGAGCCACGGAGGTTAGGTGGTGAGGCTCGGCCGGCTGGCCGGCCCCGGACTGCACCTGCTGCACCCGGGCCCTGCGGCCACGCTCGCACATTGCGGCGCGGCTGCTTTGTCCCGATGTCCGGAGAGTCCCAAGCAGGAGAGAGTAGGGGGTCGCGTTCCCTCCAAGGGATGAGAAGGTGGGCCTGGGTGGGGGGCGCAGTGAGAGGCCTGGAGAAAACGCAGCGTGGGGGTGGGGAGACACTGCCAAAACGCAGGGTTCTGTTGAGGGGAGGATGCAGCAGGCTGCCCTCCTCCCTGTCCCCCAACCTCCCTGGGCCAGGGGATACCTGGGAGTCTCCCCGCGGGAAAGGGAAGAGGGAGCTGTGAGAGGTGGGAACTGGATCCCCAGGGACTTCTCCAGGGAACAAGAAGCCAGAGACAGGGGAGCAGGTACAGGTGGGGTAAGCTACAGTGGTGGCAGGTTCCTGGGCCTTCCTGTCACTAGACGTCAAGGGGCAGAAGTAGAGGTAGAGTCTGTAGAGATAGGAACACTCATGGGGGGAAGGGGTAGCAAGCCAGGACAGTGTGTGTGTGTGTGTGTGTGTGTGTGTGTGTGTGTCGGATCCACCATGTACATTGGGTATAGGCGGCACTGCTTGCTCTGTCCCTGGCAGTGTTTAATCAATCAATGGGCTGATGACTGCAGTTGAAGAGATAAAGGTTAGACTTTAAAAAAGAACTTTCCAAAGAGCAGGATGGAGATGGAGGCTGTGGAGCTTGAGTCTCCCTCTCGCACATTTCTCAGTACACATGAGGCCCAGCAAGTATCATCAGGCTGGTTCTGGAGACTCATTCTCTTTACCACCACCCAATACCTCCCACCAGCCACCCACCTTGGTTTTTCCTCCAGAGGAGGGAGTCATTTCCCACCCCCACCCCCTTTTCCCCAGTTCCCTTCCATCTTTCCCTCCAGTGATCCATCTTCCAGTGTGGATCTGTATCTCTCAAAGCTTAAAAGGTGTGACAGGTGAGATACACCTGTTAGGTTCCACCTGGGATGGCAGCTGCCTCCTCTTGCCTGCCCAGGGTACAAAGGCTGAGGGTGGCACAGGGTGTGAAGGCATCTGTTTGTTTGCAGCATACCCTGATAGGAGTGGTACTGATGTTCAGATACCAGCAGGATGCTCCTTACCCTGGATGACAGGTACTGGGTTGAGGAGGAGGGCTGAGAGCCTACAGGCCCAGTTGACTCAATGTGCCTGCCCTGCCAGCTGCTTCAGAAGGCAAGTTGGAGTTATCAGCCCTGAGGAACTTTAACTTTGGCTGCTGAGTCACAGGCCCCAGGATGGCTTGAGGGCAAGCTAGCAGAACACAGGGTCTTTGGGAGCTGCTGTGGGGTTTGGGATTATTCCATCTCTCTGCCTGCCCACTGCCTCCCTGGGCCACAGCCTAGGTGCAGATTCTCCAGCCTGAGAAATGATTCACCTATTGTAAAAAATGTGAACACCCTGCTCCCTTCGCCCTTTGGTTTCCCCTACTTCCCTACCACTCTGAATGTCAAGAAACATTCTGAGAGTCTGCAGTCATGCAGACTCCACTGCCACTTGCTGGGACCTCCCCTGTCCTCCGGTGTCTCTGCTAGGAATTGCACCAGAAACCTCAGTTAATGGGACCCTGGTTTGGAAACCCTGAAGATAAACTATCCCAACAAAAAGTCAGCTGCCTTTTCCTTTAAAAGCTATGAAGACAAAGGGTCTCCTTTCCTCTGTAACAATCCCCTGCTACCCACAGCAGGACACAAGCTTTCCACCATTCCTTGAGTTATTTGCCCCCATGGAGGTGGATGAATGTTTTGCCTAGGTTAGGTCAGATTGTGAAGAGTTAGGTGTAGATAGTGTGGTGTCTGGGTTTATGGCAGTAAGCCAAGATTCAGATGTGCTGCAGAAAAGGCAGGAATTACCCCCTCCTGGCTAGCAGCCTGCCATGGTTATCCCCCAACTTAGCTTGATGCGCTATTTGCCCATTTTGCTCATGACTGTTTTGTGATTCAGCCACCTGGCTTTAAAGTTGGCTTTTGCAATAGAGTGTAGATAGGTGTGTGTGTGTGTGTGTGTGTGTGTGTGTGTGTGTGTGTTTAACCAGCCTACCATGACAAATTAAATGTACAAGTTTCCTATAAGGAAACAATCAAGTACTCCTTGCTGAATGGAAGCAGTCTGGTGGAGTTTGTCTTCTCTGTGGCAAAATGTAATGCACAGTTCATTAGAATCCACAGGGATGATGTTTTTACTTTGATGTGTTTTGAACTTCAGGATTCTAGAAGCAACATTCAGCACCTTTGAGTTGAAAGTTTTCTTCACTGGTTTCAGGGGACCTTCATCTTCCCCATCCCTTGAGACTCTATGGCTAAGACGTGCTCACTTCTGACTACTCTAACTGTACTTCGCCTTGCCTATATGAGACATGCTGTTGTAAATGATTAGGACTGGCCGGGAGACACATGGAAAAGGCAAGCTTTCCTTGGGGTCTGTGTCAGGTGGTTGAGCAGAGAGAGATTGCTAAAAGCAAGTCCTGTCTGAACTGGCTGGCACCTCCACTAGGCCTGCTTGTCCAAAGACAAGGACTGTAAGTCCTGGCCACACTTGGGAACTGCATCCAGAGCGCCAGGACAGCAGGCATGACATCCAGGAGCCATGGGTGTGATATCTCTGTCCCAGTGTTCAGGGACAGTGGACCCTTGTCTTGCTACAGAGCTTTCCTCTGGCTAGTTGCATAAACAGGGAGAGGAGCGTAGAAGAGCAAGGACTGGTGTTGGCTTTCTCTGCCCTTCTCTGCTGCTCCAGCCTCGATTCCACATCTACAGGGCCCACATACCCTGACCAATAAGGCAGAAAAGTACAGTTACCATCTGCCAAAATAATAATCCTAATAATTGCTAAATGGGTGCTCAGGCTCTGTTAGCTATAGCAGTTCGCATCAGTCTCCCATTTATCTCCAAGTCCCCTAATGATGGCAGAAGCGGGCGTCCAGTCATGAAGCCTGGTGTGACCGTCATCAGCATGGCATTGTCTCTCCTCTTGCCGGCTTTTCCAGCAGCATTAATTCCCTCTCTGTTTGGACTCTGCTAATTATTCTCATCGGTAGCGCAGCCCGAATTTCTGAAAGAAGCAAAGGCAGCAAAGCCCTCGGCTCCCTCTCTTCCCCCTCCCGCCCTGAATTTTAATTACACCCAGCTCTCCTAATGAATTTATAAGCCATGGCAGAGAGTGTTATTAATCGACATGTCTGTGAGCCTCACTCCAAACCACCCTTGTTCTCCCAACATATGCATGTGTACACACACACACAACACACACACCACACACACACACACACACACACAGTCAGATGTTCATCAGGTGCCTCTCTGGATGCAGCTTTGCCAGGGGTCTGCATCTGCTGGGTCTGTACTTCCAAGGAGAAAAAAAAGGTGGAACTATCAGGGTACACTTATGTCTCCAGGTTCAGAAGTATCAAACCAAAGAGCATAAGATGTGTGCACCCTCTGTTCCTTGCAACTAAAACTTCCCTGGATTTTCTCTCTGGTCTTCGACTCTGTGGTGAACCACCTGTCCTCCTTGGGTGATTCAAGAGCCTGTCCTTGGACCTCCAAAAGTCCCGAATACTTAATGTTCTGTACCCTTGCAATAATTAGTCAACATTGGCACACTTGCTTTCTTTGTGAGAGGTGAATAGCAACGATGTAAAGATATAACGGAAGGGGCATGATGCCTACTGGATTGAAATCAATAACAAGCAGTGTGGCAGTGTGGATATTTAGGGTTCTGCCTAGTCTCTCCCTTCCCAGATTAAGTGCTGTTCCTTCCTAGGCCCCATTTGCTTGCTTGCCTCTGCCCTGCATGCTTTTCCCAGGTCTCCGCTGGTTTCTGAACCCAAGCTCAACTGGGCAGCTCCTGCTGGGCACAGCCTGAGCCTTCCCCTCCTCTGTGAAGTCACCAGCCACCCTCTCCCCCAAGGCCCCTGAGGGCAGCCATCTCCACCTTAGGGGGTGAGCAAGGAAAACGATTCTTCCTTTTGGCTTTCTCTCCCAAGCTTATCTTTGCAATCACAATCTGTTAGTGAGAATGCCTGTTACTGTTAGAAAATGGATTTTCCTGACACGGGAGCCCATTAGGAAAAAATGGGAACAATAGCCAGCCAAGGGAGCTATTGATGGAGCCTAACGCTAGGGGTGGAGAGGCAGGGAGGGGGCTTCTCAGGCTCTGTTTGTGGAGAAAGAGAAGTGTCAATGGGGAAGATAAGAAAGCCCTGGGTGCTAATTAATAACCTGGTGTTTTCTGGAGGAGGAAGGAGGCAGTGGTATCATCTGTCATACCTCCAAAAAAGTCAGTCTCATTTAAGGTGCTAAGAAGGTGCTGGCCCCCCTTTAGAGGCTCTTAACTTTCCAGGAAAGAGAAAAAGAACAGGTGTGTGTGTGTGTGTGTGTGTGTGTGTGTGTGTGTGTTAACTGTTTTATCCTCTGATCTGCGGTCTGACCTGCCTTGAATCTGGGTATTGCTTTGGGGCCATTCTGCACACAGGAAAAGCCATGGAAAAATCACATCAAGGGAAATAACAGCAGATTACATTTGGGGGTATTCACCACCTTCAGGGGATTGTGCTTGAAAGTCTGAGCTTACTTCATATTCACTGTGATTCTGTAGGGTAGGAATAATTAGATCTCTTACTCCTTAAGAGGGGGAAACCAAGGTTTTTCAAGCTTCAGCAACTTGTTCAAGGTCACTTGGACAGAAAGCTGTGTGGGTGGACAGTGCTTGGGGGTTGTTCTGGTGCCACTGCCCACCTGGGATGACTGCCCTGGGTCGCCTGAATACCTGAGGAGGTCCAGTTGTCCAGCCAGCAATGGAAGCCATGCATTTGGCCTCCACACAATACCACATCCAAAGCCTGTGTCCAGGGCCCTTTCCTGTCCCAGAGCCCACTGGCTAATCGGCTATGCTGGCTTCCCCGCGCCAGGTGGAGCTCCACTGTGACAGCACCTTGAATGATGAACTTCTTTCCCTGGACTTCCAGGAAAACTTCCAGGATAGTTTCAGTTACAATTTTTCTTCTCTGGGTTTCTTCTCATTCCTAAGGAACCCACTAGCTGACTGGTGGTAGCAGCAAAACAGTTGAGAAACAAATGAATCTTAACAGAGAATTGGACAAAGTGTGATCTTTAATAGCGCATCATTATGTCTTGAGATATAGAGAGGCTTAGCTGTGAATGAAATAGTTCTATTATCTCTGCTAAGGAGATTGCTCTTGGCACATAATGATAGGGTTAAATATCTCTCTGTGTGAGTGTTCCTGGCTTATAAGTGATCTGTGTACTAGACAAATTTCAAAGCAATGGGATGTTCAAAATCAGACTGGGTACAGGTAATTTTAATTCAAATAGCTATTGTTTACTACATTGCCTTACTATGTTCTAGGCCCTGTTCTCAGCTCTTCTGATATACTTTTGAGCTGCTTAAACCTCACAGGGCCACTATGCAGTTGGTAATATTGTTATCTCCATTTTAAAAATGAGCAAATGAAGGCACATCATTGGGAGCAGTGGAGGTAGACTTTGCATAAGTCCAAATGGACTTCAGGGTAACACTTCTTTCTGTCTGGGTGGGAGAAATGAAGAAGGAAGAAGAGGAAAAGAGGGAATCCTGAAGTTCTTTCAATTTCTTTTTTTTTTTTTTTAAGATTTTATTATTATTGGAAAGCCGGATATACAGAGAGGAGGAGAGACAGAGAGGAAGATCTTCCATCCGATGTTTCACTCCCCAAGTGAGCCGCAACGGGCCGGTGCGCGCCGATCCGATGCCGGGAACCTGGAACCTCTTCCGGGTCTCCCACACAGGTGCAGGGTCCCAAAGGTTTGGGCCGTCCTCAACTGCTTTCCCAGGCCACAAGCAGGGAGCTGGATGGGAAGTGGAGCTGCCGGGATTAAAACCGGCGCCCATATGGGATCCCGGGGTTTTCAAGGCGAGGACTTTTAGCCGCTAGGCCACGCCGCCGGGCCCGTTCTTTCAATCTCAATGTATTTTCTCCCATGCTTGAAGCCGCCTCTGTCTTCTTTGGAAGCAAGCAGGCTTGATCTAAATAGGAAAAGGGACAGGTCAGGACTCAGAAGGGTGATGGAGTTATCCGTCAAAGTTCTTGGCCCTGGAGGGCCAAGCTTCGAACAAGGAAGGAGTTTGTGCTGTCAGATGTGTTGACTTCTAGAGTGCTGTGGTATCCTGGTATGTGGGCCCCAGCAGGCCTAGAGGATGGAGGCACACATCTTGCATCACCTGGGTCTCTGCATAGCCTTGGGTGGTTATGGGAACCTGCCTGCCTTCCCACCCTCAGTGCATCTTTCATCAGGGGCTGAGGGCTGAGTTTAAAGACACGTGCAATAATTGTAAAAAGGCTAAATTCTCTACAATAATTCCCCTCCCTCCTCACACCTGCTTCTACTCTTACAAACCATGTTCATCCCCTTGTACCCTTCTGGGGGTGATTCACTGTGTGCTTAGGACCTAATTCTCCTAACATTGCCTGCTTGTTTGGAATCAAAAGCCCAGGCTGCCCTAGTCCTGGAACGAGATTCTCCAAGCATTGAAAGGGCCCTTTTTGGTCTTAGTAAGCTGTGTTGTTGAGCACTGGACACTGGTTCCTAATAGTCCAGACCCCCTGCCTTCCCTAATCACAGGCCCGAGGGAGCAACAGCTGAGAGTCACGTGTAGCTGTGATTGAAATAGCAACCACACCAAGCCAAATGGACTCCTTTGGCCTGCTACCTTCTCCCATCCTACTTTTTATTTATGAATTCTGTTGTTTTTTTGGTAGGGCTGAACATTTGAATGCACTCTGTGCTCTCTCTGGGCACCCCTCCCCTCTCATTAACATTCTAATTATTACCAGAGCAAGTAAGATGTATGATCAAAGGAAAACAAAGCCTAGAAGTACCTTTTGTTTTAAGGTGACTCATAGTTCAGAGAATGCATCAGAACAGCTGTAATGGAGCAGACGCAAAGGTCTGGGGGTAGCCGGGCTCTTGCAGTAAGGACATGGGTATCTTCAGTGACTTTCCTGGCAATCCCAGTGGGATGAAGGTCTGGAGAAATAGTCTCCAAACCAGTTAGTCATGAATTCATAGCAACAACTATAAAACGAATTTTGCATTACGCACTTTGGATATAGTCATGTTGAATGCATTGGCCAAACCCAACAATGAAATGTCACCACTAGTATCAATCTAGATATTCAAATTTTTGTTTCTTATATTTTAGATAGTAAAGAAGGATCAAAGTGAGCTGTGTCTTCTCTTGGGGCTCCCCCGAGGATATTCCACCCATGGAGACCTTTAGTCTGCAAGTGAAGCTGAGATCAGTGTGAAGATGAAGAATGAATCTCAACCCCTTTGGCCAGGGAAACGCACTATCGTCTCTGTGCAGGGCTGGGCAGGAGGAAGGGAAGGGCAGTATAGGTGGCCAGGATGTGAAGACTCTTGGCCAATGGAGGCTCTACCTGATTCCTGGGGAAATGACCTGCAATGAGGGAGATGGGCAGGACCCCTGAAAGGGTCATAAGCCTTCTCAAATTTGCCTGGACATGGAACAGCACCCCCACAGCCTGTGACATGTGAGAGCACCCTGCATGCCCCCCGACCCAGGGCTTCTTAACAACCCAGGTCTAATCCAAAACCTGGCGCGTGGTTAATGTTTAGGTTTCACCTTGGCAGAACTTCACTAAGATGAGAGACAATTGCAGCTGTTCTGTATGCCACTCATTCATCCCCATATGTCAGTTTCTGTTCCAGTTCGTGCATCAGGCAAACTGGACTAACAGAGGGTCCCAGCAGCCAAATCAGGGACAAACAGGCTGAGATGGTGGGAAAAGTGCCAGGCTGGCCAGTGGACATCTGGACTCAGGTCCAACCAGGCTCTGAATCTGACTGGGTTGGGACCACAGGCAAGTCCTTCCTGCAGGCTGCCTCTCCCATGTATAAAACCCACTTTCATTTCTAAAAATGTTTTAGGGTATAGGGACAGGCTAACTCAGGAGCTGCATCCCTATGTGCCTGCAGGGGACATGGAGGGAGGGCTGAGCTCCCAAGGATGTGGCCAGTTCCTGAAGTCACAACCTCTGCGGCAGAAGCCAGGGATCTGCCTGTGTGGTGGCTGTGCAGTTCCTTGATGCTTCAGTCACTGCACAGAGAGCTCTCAGCTCTCTGCTGGCTTGTGCACAAGTGACCTTCTGGGGAGCCTGCCAGGCAGACCATTGCTATAGAAGCTTCTGACTTTTCTACTCAGAGCTGGAAGAAGCCTTGGCTCACAGGTTCATTCTTAGAATTGGAGAGGCATGATTGGAGAGCAGTCTGCTTTTAATGATGTCTCAGAAAAGGACCAGAGTCTGGCATAGCAGGTTAAGCCTACGCTTTCGGTGCTGGCATCCCCTATGGGCATCAGTTTGAGTTCTAGCTGCTCCACTTCTGATCTAGCTCCTTGCTTAATGGCCTGGGAAAGCAGTAGAGAATGGTGTGGGTCCTTGGGACCCTACACCCATGTGGGAGACCCGGACAAAGTTCCTGGCTTGATTGGCTCAGCTCTGGCCATTGTGGTCATTTGGGAATTAAATCAATCAAGGGATAGAAGATCTCTGTCTCTCCTTCTCTCTCTATAATTCTATTTTTCAAATACAAATAAATGAATCTCTTTTAAAAATAATGTCTCAGAAAGGGAAGCATCCAGCACAGCTTTCTGGGGACCATGGACACCTCCTAGGGTCAAGTAGGGACAGACTGGAAGTATAGCAGTGAGTGCCTATCCTAAGGCCCACTGCAACACAAAGGTCCCAGTGGAGTAGGCACGGAAAAGGACAGCTCTGAGAGTCCTTTGTATTGCCTTTGAAATACACCAGGCAGATCAGGCATCATCTGTGTACAGGTGTTTCTTGCATCCTACTATGTGGAGGGTTCTGTGGGTGCAGAAGCAGTCAAGATTTGCCTAGAAGGATGTGCTCAACCCCCTCGACTTGAAGTCAGCTGCATGTTCATTGCACTCCTGTCCTGATCACAGTAGAGGGGGACAGACTGGGGGAATGAGGAGGCAGGCAAGAAGCTAGGCCCACCAGCTTCTGCCCCCCAGGGCCTCCCAGCCTGTTCAGGAAAAGAGCCATGTACCATGTACAGAAATGACTCTGTTCTAAGTCTGGCTGTAGTAACAGCTCTAATAGAAATGCAAACAGCATCCAAACAGGAACGCTTCATGAGTTTGCACATTTGCTTAGGCTGCCGTGATTGAAATTGCTTTTTCTTCCCTGGGCACATGACAGCAGGTGGTAGGGAATCAGCCCAGGTGCTCCCCAAGCTGGTAGGGAGTGGAGGTAGGGATCTGGGGGAAACTGGGCTGAGGGTGACAGCAGGCTACAGCGATGGTATTGAGTGGATGATTGCAAGTCAGCCCCCGAGCCCCTCTTTCACCCTGACCTGGTGGCTTTTCTCATAACCTTTCTTTTCTCTTCTTCCGTCTTTGTCCTCCTGCGTGTGCCCCCCTTCTGGCATCCTCTCCCCACCTTTCCCCACCTCTTGTCTGTCTCTGTCCCTCCCTGCCTGGTGCGTGCCGAGGGCAGGCACCTCCATCAGCCTCCTTGCTGTGGTGGTTATTGTGTCTGGCGTGGCCCTGGTGGCAGTTTTTCTCTTTCTCTTTTGGAAGCTGTGTTGGAGATCCCGGAGGAGCAAGGAGACCTCCAGCCCCACGTCTGCTAACCCCACCTTGGAGGCCGTGCAGAGCCCCAGCCCTCCCGGCACCATGGCGGACAAGCTGAAGGACCCCAGCGGCCTGGGTTTCCTGGAAGCAGCTGTGAAGATCAGCCACACATCCCCAGACATCCCAGCTGAGGTGCAGATGTCAGTCAAGGAGCACATCATGCGCCACACGCGCCTGCAGCGGCAGACCACAGAGCCAGCCTCGTCCACCAGGTGAGGGGTGTCCTGACTGCCCTACGCCGTCCCAGCCTGTCCTTGGACAAAGGGCTATGTTCTGGGAAGGAGACACCAGGGATGACTTCCTGAAAGGAGAAACTGAGGCAAGGGAGTATGCAAGTGATATACAGCCACCTGTGGTTTGTGTAGCAGAGTGAGTCAGGGGTTTCAGGTGTTTGGAGAAAGGACAAGAGGTCAAACAAAAGAAAGACTATGCAAAGGCCTCCAGCAATTTTAAAGTTTGTGATGCATTTCCAGGGATGTCAGCTGGCAGGGCACAGGAGACCAGGCGAGAGTGCTGCCATGCTGGCAGGAGGCTGCTTAGAGGACTGGAAAACCTCTCCCTAGTGCCTGTACCATAGCAGGTGTCTATGACAGCCTTGTGCTGAACACACGGTGCCAAAGCCTCCTCTACACACAGGCACTCATGTTTAGAAGGTGTGGAATGTACGTCTGTGAAGAATTGTGTTTACTCCAACCCACAGGCTCTTATGGCCACCTAGTCCCTGCAGTGTGGCTCCTGGCTCCCTCCCAGAGACCCCACACAAGGGCAGGGGCTCTTGGAGCCAGCCTGGAGGCCAGCGACAGGAGTTCTAGGGGTACATGAACACACCTGTTCTGCAGCTTCAAACACCTTCCCTAAGCCTCACTTGTCCCCACCCCAAAGCAGGACTTTGGACTCCTGCAAGGTGCCTGTGAGAAGCCAGTGGTGGAGTGTATGATAATAAACCGTAACACACACGTATGTCACTTATTAGACACTACTCTTCTGAGTTCTTTGGTTGCAGTAATGTGTTTCACTCTCACAGCAATGTTATGTAATTGTGATTTTTAAAAAAGGTTTATTTATTTTTATTTGAAAAGGCAAATTTTTTACAGAGAGAAAGATGAAACAGAGAAAGCTCTTCACTCCCCAAATGGTTGCAGTGGCCAAAGCTGGTCTGATCTGAAGCCAGGAGCCAAGAGCCAGGAGCTTCTTCTGGGTCTCCACATGGGTGCAGGGTTCCAAGGACTTGGACCTTAAGCACAAAGCTGGAACAAAAGTGGAGCAGCCAGGCCACAGACCTCTACCCACATGAGATGCCAGCACCTCAGGGCAGAGGATTAGCCTGCTGCACCATGATACCAGCCCTGCAATTTTGAGTTTTATTGTCTTTGTTTTTATAGCACAGAGAGGCTAAACAATTTGCCCAAAGTCATACATCCAGAAAGGGACTAAGCCAAAATCAGCCTCTGCCCTGTGACTTTGACACCCATGTTCTTAACCACTCCAATATCTGCTGTGTAATAAATACTGCATAGGTGATGTAGTGATGACAAAAGGCGTGCACTGGGAGGGTGAGCTGTCTCCTAAGGCAGCTCATGGCTCAGTGAAGCAAAGAGTCATGCCTGCTAGCAAAGAATGCCAGGCAGCAGCTACCGGACAGGCAAGAAAAGTGGTGTTGAGAGCAATGGTTAACATTTACTGAGCTTAATATAGACCTGGCACCATTCCAGCTGCTTTCCATACTCTAAGACCTGCCCCATTCCCAGCCACTTCGTGTACAAAGTGTATGCACAGGAGGAGTGGGGTCAGCAAGAGGGAGAAAGGTGCTCCATGTGGGCTAGGATGAGCCAGTGCCACCAGGGCTGTGTCCAACACCACTCCCTCCTCCCCTGACCTCACTCTCCCTGCCCACTTCTTTCCTCCATCAGGCACACATCCTTTAAGCGCCACCTGCCCCGGCAGATGCACGTGTCTAGTGTAGACTACGGCAACGAGCTGCCACCAGCAGCAGAGCAGCCCACCAGCATCGGCCGCATCAAGCCCGAGCTCTACAAACAGAAGTCGGTGGACGGGGACGACGCCAAGTCCGAGGCCGCCAAGAGCTGCGGGAAGATCAACTTCAGCCTCCGCTACGACTATGAGGCTGAGACCCTGATCGTGCGCATCCTCAAGGCTTTTGACCTCCCTGCCAAGGACTTTTGCGGAAGCTCTGACCCTTACGTCAAGATCTACCTCCTGCCCGACCGCAAGTGCAAGCTACAGACCCGGGTTCACCGCAAGACCCTGAACCCCACTTTCGATGAGAACTTCCACTTCCCCGTGCCCTACGAGGAGCTGGCTGACCGCAAGCTGCACCTCAGTGTCTTCGACTTTGACCGCTTCTCCCGCCACGACATGATCGGAGAGGTGATCCTGGACAACCTCTTTGAAGCATCCGACCTGTCTCGGGAGACCTCCATCTGGAAGGACATCCAGTATGCCACGAGTGTGAGTACAGCTCTGGTTCCCTGGCTGCTGGACGATTAGCAGCTCTGGAGAGTGTTGGCAGGGGGTTGAGGGTGGAGGGGAAGACAGCCACCATGGCTTCCTAAATGGTTCTGCACTTTAGGATGTGAAGCAGGACTTTCCAGTGTCCGTGGCTCTGTCCACCCTGAGACATATGATGGGAGAATTCTCATGAGGGTGGGAAGAGGGGGTATTTTTTATCTATTGCTTCTCATCGCACCTTCTAGGGTGTGTGTCTACCGGCTGAACCACAGGTTTGCCACCTATCAAACGGTGTGATGCATCCCTTTGGTCGTGGCTGCGAACTAAGCCTGGCCCACAGACTAAACCAGACATCAGTGTCTGCTCACAGTGTCAGCGTGTTTTAGACGCTTGGGCTAGGGAGCCAGAGCAGGCTCTGTGCTTCCGGATACATGAGGTTGTGCTTCAGCAAGGAAGCACTCCCAAGATTTGGTGGCCTAAGATAACCAAGGTTTGCTTCTTGTTCATGTTACGTGCGCTTTGCAGCTTGGCTGGGGGCTCAGCTCTGTCGTGTTGCCCAGGGATCCAAGCCAACAGAGGCTCCCTCTCTACTTGAGCTCTTCTAGTTAAACATCGAAAGAGGATGTGCATATCATGCCCTGTTTCTTAAATAAGGCTTCCACATGAAAGTTAAACGTGTTGCTCTCCTGCACGTTTCATTAACCAGAGCAAAAACACAGCAACTGCTACTGTCCAAGGGGCAGGAGCCAAGCACTCCTCTCACATGGCCAGAAGCAGAACTGGAAGTGAGTGAAGGACACTAATCACCACACACAGTGGAGCCCCATCCTTGTCTTAAGCCTGTATTCCCAATGCAGTCTGGGAGTTGAGGGAGCCAGCCTGAAAGGAAACCAGGCTAATGCATACACGGTGGGGGACAAGTGCTGGGCTGTTGATAGCCAGTTGAAGTTCCCTAAGGAATCAAGGTGCTGAGACTCAGGAAGCACAGTGTCAGCACAGGAAACTGGAGAGGGCTTGTCCAGAGTCCGCAGAGCTGAGGTGGACAGGATGCTGCCATCCACTGGGTTGAGGAGTTGTGCGGTGCAGCCTACAGGTGCAGTGGCTTGACTTCTTTCTAACCTGCGAGCTGGGACCCCAGCAAGGAGATTCCCACCGACCTCCTCTTGTGTCCTGAGTGCTAGCTGGCTGAGGGTCTCCCTCTATCTATTTTTTAAAGCTTTATTTGCAAGATAGGCAATAGAGAGAGGGAGAGATGGAAACTCTAAGGGAGGAAGAGAGAGAGAGAGAGAGAGAGAGAGATCTTGTATCCACTGCTTCATTCCCTAAATAGCTGCAATAGACAGGACTGGCAGGCAGTCTGGAGCCAAGAGCCTGGAACTCCATGTGGGTCTCCTACATGGGTGCAGGGACCTAACCATTTAGGCCATCTTCCCAAGGTGCATTCACAGGGAGCTAGATCAGAAGTAGAGTTGTCCAGGGACCCAAATCAGCTCTCCAACATGGGGAGCTGGCACTGCCAGCCATGGCTTAATGCACCGCCCCACAACACCAGCTCCTCTTTGGATATTTCTTGCACCATTGTCTCAGGGGAGGGATAACCCAAATCTGCTGGAAGGCCCTTGCTTTGGTTCACTCTGAGTGCAGCATGTCAGGAGGGAGGCTGGGACACAGCCCCACTGTTGTGGGTAGAGGGTACGTGCCCTGATTTGTTCAGGGACACAGCATGGCAGGTGCTATTTCTGCCTTAGGAAGAGTGCCTGGATTTTTCATCCACTGGTGCTGACTTTGCTGAGTGCAGTCTGGTGTCCCAGTGCCTGCCTCACCTTTTGCTTTCCTGAAATGTCACTGCCAAGAACAGCACGTGCAGCCGGCTGGCAACCAGACGGGGCAGGCTGGAATGGCAGCTGTGCACACGCCCTGGGCCCAGGAGCTGCACTCCATAAATCACCATGAAGCATGTATGTGGTGCAGTTCTTTCCTGCGCTCTCCCAAGGCGTGGTTGAGGTAAAGGGGTGTGTCAGTCAGGCAGTGAGATCAAAGCATAGGGGATCAGGAGAAGCACCATGAAAAAGTCTTCCCCATGGTTGCGGGGCCTGCATGCTGCCCTTCTCTGACTCCTAGAGTTTGTATGGGAGTTGGGGTCAGCCCCAGCAGGTGCATCTGCTCAGGCCACTGCTCCAGTGCTGCAGTCTAAAGCAGCGAAGTCTGGAGGTTCCTGCGGTTTACTTGCATCCACTGACCCTGGTGCTCCTAGGCAGGTGAAGGGGAGTCAGCACTGTGCAAGCGTGACTCTGTGTGCATCACAAGTCCCAGGCCACCAGGGACCCTTGCGTGCCTACTCTAGGCTGATCTGGAGCAAGGCCTGGGCAGTGCAGCTGCTAACACACACCAGGGACTAGAGGGCAAGACCAGGGCAAACCTGACTGCCAAGACACTTGGAAGCCTTCGGCTGTCCACAGCCTCAGAAAGGAAGTGGAGAAAGTTCATCGCATCCATTACAGCCCCAGGGCAGTGCTGCCACTGACCCGACCAGACCCTCCCTGCTGTCCATCTGGCTTTAGTCCCTCTCTCTCCACCCTTCTCCCCTCCTGCCTCTCCCCCAGTCTCATTATTTCTATATGAAGTTGGAGATTCATCATGATAATACAGCTGCCATCACCAAGGTTTGCTAACATCTCCGTAATCTTGCAGTTATTGCTACAGAGGCGCCAGACCCCAGTGCACACAACAATTCCTGTCACTGTTCCCACTCCTGCACTGCCGCAGTGGGAGCTGGAGGCCATAATTGGGGCCATAAATATGTGTTGGGCTTGGTGGTAGTGCTCATGGACTTAGCCAGTTTCCTGCCTCACCAGGGCCCTGCTAGGTCAGTGTGTGTGTGTGTGTGTGATATCGGGGGTGACACACTGTTCTGTATGCTTCCAGGAAACCTGCACTTGGGACCTGCAGGGAGGAAGGGCAGCCATTAGTAGCGCAATACCCCCTAGGCCTGGGATGAGCAGAGCTATAATGGCAAGAGCTCAGGCTGTGGTGCTGAGCCAACCTGATGCTGCATTCTAGCTTCTTCAGTTGCAGCATCAGGAAAATGGGGGTAGTAATGGCATACAGGGCATTGCAGCGTTCTGCAATGACACTTAAATGAAATGAAACAGACTGGCTACACAGCCCAGCTTTGCCCATCCCGCAGGTGTCTTCCTTGCTGGCTCAACCTTGAGCTGCTTTCATATCTCTCTGGGCTTGGCCTGGCTTCAATACAGGCTACCTGTTCTAACTTCTTGGTGAAACAGCATTGTTCCAATTTCCTTTCTTGTCTTAGCTGTGTCTTGTGTTCACTGTGTAACTTTGGGATAGCAATGTCTGGTTTCTGGGCTGTAGTTCACCAGTGTTACACCATTTGTAAAGTTCTAGGGTTCTCAACTTCGTAGTTTTCTGTCCTAGAGAGTTTCCTGACTCTTGGATGGCCCAGACCAGCCCAATGCCCGGGAGTATAGAGCCTGAGCCCCAGGGTGGTAGTTTAGCACTGTACAGAATTTCTGGAAATCCTGATGGCAGGGACAGCCAATCCTCTTTATGTCCTCGGGCTTGGCTTCCACAAGATCCTTGCCCCAGGGGAGGCCCCGGCACCACTGGGATGTCCTCCTGTCCCCATGAGGCCCTCTGCTCCTCCCACCCAGCACCTCACATGTCCCAGCTGACAGGGGATCTGCTGGTTGTTGTTTGTCACTCTTCTCCCAATGCCAAGAGCACAAACCCCTTGAACACATTGCATTCCTGGCCCCGCCCCCTCTGTGGGATGACAAAACCGGGCATCAAGGCTAAGAGACCTGTCCAGTGTTACCCTGCGAAAAAGAAGGAAGGCCAAGATCCCACCCCTCAGTCCAAGTGTGGCTGGAGGAGAGCGTGGCTACACGCCTTGAGACAGACAGTTGGGGCTGAATGCATATGGCTCACAAGGGACTCGGGAGACTGTTTTTGTTCTGGTTTCTCAGTGGGCTGGTTAGATCGTATCAGTCCTCTTAAAATTTGTCCATTTGGGGAGCCAGATTTTTTTTTTTTTTTAGATTTAGTTTACTTGAAAGTCAGAGTTACAGAGAGATCTTCCATTTATTGGTTCACTTCCCAAATGCCACAACAGCCCAAACTGGGCCAAACTGGAGCTGGAAACCAGTAGATTCTTCCAGGTCTCCCACATGAGTGTGGGGGCCCAAGGCCTTGAACCATTGCCTATTGGGTTCCCAGGCCTTTACCAGGAAACTGTATTGGAAGTGGAGCTGCCTGGACTAGAATCGACACCCACGTGGGATGTGGCACTGCAGGCAAAGGATTAGCCTGTATGGCATGGTGCCTGCCTTCAGGAGCCAGCTTTTGTGCTGACACTGGGACCCCTATTCCTCCTATGCACATTGGGTCTGACGTTGTTCCTTTTCTGCTTAGCAAGCATCCATTGGGTGCCAACTGTGTGCTAGCCAGTTACCTTACTGGGCACTTGCTGGGCAGTGGAAAGAATGGCAAAATAAGAGTCTCCAGCTCAGAGCACCCAGGCTACGGGAACTACAAAGGAGGTCCTGTGGCCCTCAGCCCCCAACACATCTGGGTAATAAGATGCTCCAGGAATAATTATGCAACTGCAGCAGAAGCAATGTGCAGAAGTGTTGAGGAGACAGGGAAGAAGCAAATCAGAGTCAGATGGGGTTGATTTGGAGCAATTTCTAGAAAAAGCATTAGCCTAGGCTTTGAGGACAACAAAAACTAGGGAGTGAAAAAACAGCAACAGAAAGGTAGGGGATGTGTTTGTTTTGCTTGGACTAAAAGATCTGGAGAGACCATCCCTTACCTAAGCTTGGGTTACTTTGCTTTGTGTGTCATAACTATTTGTAGTGTCATTACCATGGCCTATGCACCAGGCTGCGAATGCAATGACTTCCACACCAGTCCTGTCCTCAAGACCTCACAGACAAGAAGGCAGATCTTTTCTTCTGGAGGACAGGCAGCGCCTCACTGGCCCGTCATGTTGAGGCAAGATGGGCCTCCTAGAATGGAATTTCCTTCCTTGGCAGAGATTTCTGTTTCTTCTTGAACCCCAGTGAGGTTCAAGGGTGGTCACAAAAACCAAAGTTTCAGCTGACTGATCCACTGTGACTCATTACTTGTCCTGTGATACAACCTCCTAAAGGCTCATTGACCATCCATGCAAGGTGCCCACTGCAGGGGCCCAGGTCCATTCTGAGCAAGCGGTGGGTAGGAACATCACAGGGAAGCAGAATGAGCCGTCATGCACCCAACACATCCTCAATGAGCCTCGAAGAAGACAGCTGGGACCCAGATAGCTGGGGGTGGAAAAATGTAGTCCTTGTTGTCAGGGACCTTCCAGCTGAGCAGAGGAATCAGAGCAAGTAAAAATGCAGTCAAAGCAGTGGCTATGTAGGATGTTCATTGAAGCTGGCAGAGTGGGTGAGTGTGGTGGTGGGTCAGATGGTATAAGGAGGATTGGGAAGGAAAACTGAGCTTTGGGAGCCCCACCACCAGGGAGAAAAAAGAAGCCGGGCAGCCGATCACGAGCACCAGGTGAGAGGAGATCCAAGCAAAAGAGAACCAAGGGAGATAAAGCAGGAAGAGTTGGCACAGCAATGATCTGTCGGAACATCTTCTGGTTGCCATGCCCCATCTTAGGCACTGGGATGCAGGGGTAAACAAAGTCTCTGTCTTTGTGGGGCAGGGTGCTTGGAGACCTCCTGTGGAGAGGGTGCCACTTGAGCAGACCTAAAAGAGGGCAAGGGGGAGAGCTAGGCCTGGAAAAGAGGTCCAGGCTGAGGGAAAGACAAGTTCAAAGGTAGGAGAGCACCTGCGTTGTTCAAGGAGGTGAAGCTGGGGGAAGGGGTGTGAGGCTGAGGCAGAAATGGAGCTGGGAGAGAGGAGAGTAAATGTTACCACAAGAGACGGATGGAGCAGGAGAGGTGATTCAGGGTCTACAACCGCTCACAAGAATCATTGGAGCCTGAAGGTTGGGATTTGGCTGGGCTGCCAGGTCAGAGACAGACATTGGTTGGTTGGGAGGCTCTTGCCTTAAAAATACAATAACAGGGGCTTGAACAAGGGTGGTGGTAGGAAAGAGAGATGTAGCTAATTGATGGATGTAGTAGAAAGTAGAATCAGCAGTATTTGCTGACAGACAGATTGAGTGTGGGGTCTAGGCTAGAGAAAAAGAAACATCAAGATTTTCAACTTGAACAATTCATATCGTTGGAGGATCTTGGCTTGAATGACTTGTGCAGTTGGGGGATCTTGGGGAAAGAACCCATTTGGGGAGGAAGCACAGGAGCTTGTATTGGGATTTGTGATAACAAGACAGCTTTTGGAAATGCAAGTGGTTAGATTGTTGGATATGGAGTCTAGGATTCAGGAGAGAGGCCTGGCTTAAGGAACTCAGTGTGTGGAGATGTCAGCATGTAAATGGTCCTCAAAGTCACCAGCTTTTGTGGGGGCAGCAGGTTAAGTCACTGCCTGGAATAACTACATCTCATGCCATGATGCTGTTGGAATCCCAGTTACTCCACACAACTGATCCATCTCCTTGCTACTGCAACAGGAAAGCAGTGGGTGATGGCCCAAGTCCTTGGATTCCAGCCACCCATGTGGGAGACCTGGCTGGAGATCCTGGCTTCTGGCATCAGTTTGGCCAACCCCTGGCTGTTGAGGGCATTTGGGAGAGTGAACCAGCAGTTCAAAGATTCACTCACTTGATTGCTCACTCTCTGTCATTCTGCTTTTCAAATAACAAGAGTTTGTGAAAAACCACCAGAATGGTTGAGCTCTCAATAGGAATGAGTTTAGACAGAGCTAAGATTGAGCTTTAGGACACTCACAAGCTTGATGTGGAATCGCAAAGAACAGTCGGGGGCGGGGGGACTGAAAACCAGCACCCAGGGAAATGGGGGAAAATCTGGGAGATTGCAGTGCCTGGGGAAAGCTGAAAGAGAGAGGGGAGGATTGACTCTTTGGCCGCTGTGAGCCAGAAGGCAATATGCAGTCGGGAGAACTGACTGCTCCACTCAGCGTGAAGGAGGCACTCATGCGTCTTGACAAGAGTCATTTTGGTGGAGCCTGACTGGGGAAGATCATGTGTCAGAGGACCCGGGCATGGCTTGCGTTATTTTTAAGAAGCTTTCTGGAGGGGATAGGCTCTGAAGTGACATATAAAGGCTGGCCTTGCTGGGTGTCCAGCAGGCTGGTTCCATGCATGGGCTGTCTCCTGGGGCGGCTGCAGTGTGGGAGTGGAATAGGCAGAGATGCCATGCAGAGCCACTCAGGCTGAGACAGCCCACTCCATCCACCAGAGATCTGGGGCAAGACCCCAGCACTGCTAGTGTTCTGCCATGAATTCCTGAGTGTCTGGACACTCTCCCATGCAGGACAGAGCCAGGCTTGAAGCAAGGAGGAAGAGCTTTCCAAGGGAGGCTTGCAGGGTAGACTAGGGAGGTTCAGCAGCCCCAGGAGGTGTGAAGAGAGCCAGACTGACTGGGAGGCCTGCCCAGAGCCACAAATACTGCTCCCTGAGGCCCGACCTTGCAGCTGGAGCACATTGTATAATGCATGAAGATGGGCAGCCCTTCCCTGCTCTTCGAGCAGCCCACGTGAGCCGGGCTATGGCTCGCTTAGCTGCCTGGTCCCTACCGACTTCAGCCAGAGGCTAGGACTTCAAGACAACCTTGTTTTCCTTGCTGCTTAGAGAGAACTGCCTCACAGTCACAGTGTCCTAACTGATGCTCCCTTAGCCACACTCCCAAGAGCTGGTCCCCCTTGCCGTCCCTATCCTCTGTGTCCCCTCTGTTCCTCTTACACCCCTCCCTCAGGCTGCAGGGTGGAAATACCCTCTGCCCAGTGTATTTTTTCACCCCCAGCAATGCCCAGAGCATCTGGATGGGACTGTCTGCTTGCTCTTCTCACTGGAGTATAGGGGAAGGACCTGGTCAGGTGGTGAGTTTGACAGTTCTTCCAACCCGCATTGCTTCACCTACACCCACCCTCCCACCCATACCTTCTCACTGGGGCCAGTCAGGCCCAGTGGTTGTTCTTGGGGCCATGGGGTTAAAAGTTTCCCATGTGGTGCTTGAAAACAAAGCTAATCTGTCTAGACAAGGCCCTGACCTGGCCTGAAGCAGAGTTGCTCAATAATTGCTCTGCTGGCCGCAGGTGTTTTTATTGAAGTCGTTTTGAACTTAGTCTTGCATGATAGGTCCTGTTCCTGCAGCATCAGAGGAAGTGGCCTTATGAAGCTGCCGGGGGCTGCACACAGTGGAGACAGCATCTTCTCTCTCCCCGGGTAAACTTCCAACATCCAGGCAGCCCACCACCCTCCTGGGCTAGCTGCTGCAGAGCCCAGCTCCTCCCCTGGCAGCCAGACCCAAACCTTGCCACTTGCTCTAGCCTGGAGCTGGTAGAGCATGATGACCCTGATTATCCCCCAATCCAACATACTCCCCTACCCCCATTTGTATGCTGTGCCTCTCAATGTTCAAATAGCCCATCTTTCCCTTACAACGGAATGAATGGAAAATCGTTAGGCAACAAGCTCATGCACCAACAGGGTTTCTCCAACAAGGGTGTGCTTTCTGGGCTTGCCCCAGCTTGCTACGAAGAGTGTATGTGCTTGTCAATCACTTCTATCACCTGGGAACATGCAGTGACATTTCCTCCTAGAGACAGATTATTTGATCAAGGTGGAACAGGAGCCAGGCAGCCCCTCTGGACACTGTTGTGGAGGTTCTAACTCTGGCATCTTTTCAGGAGGAAGGGACTGCACTGAGCTCCCTAGATCAGGAGTAATTCAGGGAGACATGTCACCCTCTTGGGGGAGCTGGGATAGTCCCTGCAGGGTTGTGGATTTTCTTGCAGACTGTAGTGTTAAAACTCGAAGTTCCCATGGATTTGGGGGACAGCCAAACTGCCAACAGCCCCAGAGATGATCTAGCCAAACCTCTACCTACCACTCAGGAGCAAATGATGACCCTAGAAGTCCCACAGCTTGACCAGAGTGGCTCAGGGACTTGATGCCAATCTGGGCCCTGGGCCCTGGGCCCCCTGTCAATACCCTTCCCACTGCCTTCCTTGTCTCTGTGTTTTCAGAGGGAATTCCCATGCTCTATGTTCTTGCTATGTTTATTCTTTTTACTGCCACCTCTCCTCCTTCCTCCCCAGTCCTCTGCCCATTCACTATCTTCATTCTGTGCCCATGAGCCTCTCCAACCTACAGGCAGAGGCAGCGAGAGCACCTGGAGCTCAAGACATGATGCGTTAAAGACCACAAAGTTAGTCTCTCTCTTGCAAGGAGATCTGCTAAAACTGGAAGCAGGCAAACCCATAAGCAACATCAACAGGGAAACCCGAAGGGGATGAAGACCGTTCATCTCAGTGCCTGCCCACTGAGCCCACTGACTGCCTCCCCCACCCAACTTACATAAATATGCCGAGCTTGGAGGAGGAAGAAGAGTCAGCTCCACAGTCTAGATAGGTCTTGTCCAGCAGCATATTTTTATGGCAATTGCATGTCAGCAGCAATAGAGAAAAATGTGGTGTCTCTGACAGCCAGGCTTCCCCTCTGTCCCAGTGTCCCTCAGGAACCTGTGTCCATCTGGCCCTCATTCATCCTCATCAGCTGTCCTCTGCTGCCACATTTTCCTGTCATGTCTGAATTGGCGCTTACCTATTCACTGTGCATGAATATTTCATGTCTTTCTTTCTGGGTGAAGTCCCTGACGCCTTGAGGGTCTGTTCTCCCTAGGGCATCATTGAAGCCTGACATGGAGAGCTCCTTGTGGAATCCACTTGGCCTTGGAGGAGGAAATTAGAGTAGAGAGACTAGCTCCTGAGATGGGAGTGCTGGGGCGAGATGTCCAAGTCCCAATGGCCTGAGAGACACCAGGTGATTGCTGGGGAAGACGTCCTTGTCTGTCATTCTAGACTTCTCCGGGCTGAGGTTCTAGGCTTTCCACGGCTTGACATTCTCCCATTCCTGGCTCTGGGATTGCTTTCTCAAAGATCAGGGAGGGAGCAGAAGTAAGGTTAGGAAAGGGTAAGAGAATAAGACTCAGACACCTGCTGGTAAACTCTTGCTGCCTGGAGCAGGGGCAGGGTAGGGGGAAAGGAGGGAGGCTTGCCCTCAGGCTGCTCGGCTCCCAGGGTGTGGCACTCTGAGCTCCTTAGCCAGGTCCTGCCATGATCCCCAGTGAGGCAGCCTGCTTGAGGTCCCAAGGTCTGTGAGCAGCCAGAGCACCGACGTGGGCCAGGCAGCACTGTGGTGCATGCTCCAGACTCCTCTCCATCTGACTGTGGACAGAAGGGGGAACTCACAGCTCTCCCCAGATCCCTGCCTCTTCCTTCCTGAGGTGGGGAGATCCTGGGCAAGGCCCTTCCAAAAGTACTGGGGAAAGGAAAATTAAAAGCCTAAGTTTGGGTGCAAAAAAGAATTTGAATGTCATTTATAATTTTTTTTCATAATACTCATTTTCGGTGCACTTTTTAAAGACATGGTATATGTCCCTGGTCCACTTTGTCTGCAGTTTTCTGCCTCCTCTTACAAGGTCAACCTCCAATGGTGCTTGCTTTGTGGATGCAGTCTCACACTCCAGCTCCACTACCCAGAGCCACACCCAGTGAGCAGCAACAGTGGAGGGAAGATCTGTTGTGAAACTCAGCCTTATCCTCCCTGGGGTGCAGCCGACTGCAGTGGCCACCTGAGCCTAGGACTCTTTCCAGAGTCCTCCTGGCTTCTTTCCACCTTCCCCAATTGTGCTGCCTCACAACTAGATTAACACCCAAGGCTTCTCTTTCTATCCCTTTCACCCCCAGGCCAATTTAATTCTTTCCAGCCCCAAAGCAGGCTCAGCTTCAGCCTCTTCCCGGCACATCCAAAAACCAGCAAGGATTTCAGAGAAATCACTGTTTGCCTTCTCCAGGCACAGCAGGGACAGTGGGATGGTGTTGGCCTGGATTCATCCTCAGGGAAAAGCCACTGTGGTTTCCATTTATTTTCTCTGGCCACAGCCATTGGCATTGTGGGGGGGCCAGAACAGTGGATGCCAGTAGCAGGGAGGAGCTCTTCTCCAGAGAGTGTGGCATGTGGCGTGAGCCTGGCCTTCCTTCTGGACACTCCCTGCTCTGCCCGTCAGTCAGCTCAGGACAGTATGAGATCAAGAGGGAGGTTGCAGAGGGGAGAATTGCATGATGTCTCCGCTGCAAAGGTGACAAGGAACAGATAGACCAATCCCCTCCCCAGCAATGGGTGGAGAGTTCCCAAGGATGGGCTGTGAAGGGGTCCCAGACTTTGGTGGCTGTATCCCTGTGGCTACAGACTCTGAAGGTGTTGACATTGGTTTTGTGTGTAGCTGTGTCCTGTGGCCACCTTGAGAAGGTACACAGCTTATTGCCATCAGTGGCCCATTGTGGGGATGCTGTGGGAGTCAGGAGTGGTCTCGGCGTCCACCCTTGGATCAGAACCTGAAAAGAGGGTACAGGGGCAGTGCCTGACAGGACAGCTAGAATCAAAGAGAAAACTCTGAAGGAAAAAAGGGGCACCTCAGGGATAAGGACGACGGCTGCAGTGGTCCACCATCCACTCCTGAGTCCTTTCTGCAACCCCTTCTGCCAGGCCTCCAGGAAAACCCTATGTGGTAAATCAAGAAGCCAGCTCTGTTGATGAGGACAGGGGCAAAGCTGAACAGCCTTCCTTGGGGGGCAGGGGCGGGTGCTGGGTGAGCTCCCTGCCTCTCCAAGCCAGGACTGACTTATCCCTCTAGTGACACACTGCACTGTGGACTCGTAACAATCCAACTCGCAGGGACAGGAAAGCCACTCTGGTAGCGTGTCAGCTATGGTATGTGACACAGCTCCCAACTTAATGGGATAGGGCTGGCTTTAGGACTCCAGGCAGCTGCGTGACAACACTTCCCTCAGTCCTCAGTCAAACCATCTCCTGCTGAGTCGCTAGGGAAGGGCCCTGTGACAGCCACCCTGTGGAGAGCCCTGCCCACAATCCGTGGGTCTGAGAGTTGGCTGGGAAGGTAACTGGCAGGAACAGGTGTACAGAGCTGGGAAGGGCTGAGTGAGCACCTGCAGGTGCATGGGGCCTCAGGCGGGTTCTGGACCTGGGCTGCCAGCCCTGGGCAGGCTTTTAAGGGGGGGAAATAATGAGAACCAAGTTCTCCTGTTGTTTCTGGACCTTTTGGGCAAACTTAGGGGAGAGGAAAGAAGCTGGGAAAGAAATGGGTAGTGGAAGCCTTTGTAATTCTAAGTCTCTAAATCAGGCTGATTGATGCTTTTTTTTTTTTTTTTAAGTAAATTCCATCTGGGACACCCAGCTCTTTGGGAGTGTTCCCTAAGGAAGCATATTCCCTCCGCCTGATTTGGAGAGTTTCACCAGAGAAACACGGACCCAGCTCCTTTGTTCTCCCGTGTTACGGGAAAGGAGACACCCTCAGCATCCCTACCACCCACTGGAGCAGCTGTGCACACACACACACACACACACACACATATACATGTGTGCATGTACCAGCAGCCAGGGCTTTCTCCCATCCAATCTCACTTGACTGTTTTTCAGTTACCCTGCCCACCCCAGATGCCCCAATGAGGAGATCCTTCAGGATTCTAGTAAGAAAATGCTTTAGGAAGAAGAGGGTTTGCCAGACACCTTGTGTCCCGAGGACTAAGTAGCCACCTCTGACCCCTACTCCAGCTTGTGTCTCTCACAAGTTGGGAAGGATAAAGGCTGCCTCTGGGTTTTATCCAAGGGAAACCTGAGGTACCAATGAGGAGGCCCTACAACCGGCTCTTGCAGGGGCTGTGAGTTCCAGCGCAGGTGGTGCCAGCCTCAAGAAGCCTTGGGGAAATAGATTTGGAATGAGAGTCTGCTGTGTGGCCTCAGGCCGGTCACAGGCCCTTCTTGGACATCTCCACCAGGAAAATCCCTGGGCTGTGCTTGGGTCGTAGGACAGTGGCAAGGACATCAGCTTAGCTTCTTGCCACAACCGATTGCTCCTGAATCTGACAAAAGCATGCCCAAATGTTTATAAAGAACTTTTCCAATAAAGAACTTTCTCAGGGCAGGAAGCAATGCATATGCCCAGTTTATGGATGAGGGCAGCTGAGGAAATTTCCTGGAGTGACAATTTTAGCTGGTTATTGCTGTGTTTTATCGTTCCATGGCTCCAGGTAAAGTGTCCCGTCCTTGTTGTAGAGACTTTGAAAGATACACAAAGCTGTGAAAGAAGACATACAATGCACTAGAAGGTTCTAGAAAGAGGAGTGTGGAGAGCAGAGGGAGAGAGAATGTGAGGTGTGCTGGGCCAAAGCACCCAGTGGGGTGGTGAGGACGGGCCTGCAGCTGTGGTGGCGCCAGGGCCAGCCCCTCGCCATGGACCTCTGTCATCAGTAACTCCCCGAGTTCCTTGAGATGGAAGGAGAAGGAACAGCTGCTGCACCTCTCTTCCCAGACTTTGGGAGCCAGACCACCTCAAGGCTTCCTCCCCGCAGCCCCAAAGCATCGCGCCGCTGTTCAGCCAGTCAGCTCCACAGTGGGCGGAGCAGAGGGACAGTTTCAGGTTAGCCCCGCCTCCAGGCGTTAGGTGGCAGCGGGAGGTCTGGCAGGGACCAGTCCCCTCTAACAGGGTAGCGTCGACAGTCCCTCAGTGCCTGCCGATTTTGAGGGGGAGTACACCACTTCCCGTGATGCAAGGCTGGTCCCTCCCCACCAAGGCCCAGGTCCAGGCACTCCTGGTACAGGGACTGCATCTTGTTATTAACAAGAACAGCATTCACAACCCTCACCTTCTCTACAGCACAAATGATTGCTGTACTGTGTAACCCCAGGGCAAGCTTTTCTGGGAGGAATTACCCTAATTCTGCCAATAGAGAAATTTAAGCAGAGAAGGACCCAGTGAGTGGTCTAAGGCTGCACAGCAGGAGATCAAAGCCTTGGTGCATTTCATTTGTCGCCTTGCATGCTCCCAAAAGGATGGAATTAGCCCACAAGATACTTGGTAAGCTTTAAAATAAGTTTGAGTCATAATACAAAAGTGGCAAGTGATAGAGAACTATTGGTGTCCTACACGCCCTGCAGTCCCAATGCCACACTTGGCAATCAGGCCACAAAACCCAGTGTCCAGATGCTCAGTAAAACAGCAAAGCTACTCCTGGGACCTCAGACAGGAGAGAATTTTCTGCCAGGGGCCAGATGGAGAAGCCGTCACCTAAGGAGTCACATTACAGGTTCTTTGAATTCCAAAAACTTGCTTTGATGCCTTCGAGTGTATTTTTCCATCCATTACAAGAGGGTAATCATTAAAACTTGGCTCACGAATTTGTTGTGATGCATCAAGGAGATTCTTTTTTATTTGAAAGAGACAGATTAAAAAAAAGAAAGAAAGAAAAAGAAAGAGATAAATCTTTCACCTGTTAGCTTACTGCCCAAATAGTCATAACAGCCAGGGGTAGACCAAGTTGAAGCCAGAAGCCAAGAACTCCATCCTGCTCTCCCACGTGGAAAGCAGGAGCCCAAGGACCTGGCCTGTCTTTGGTTTTCTCAGACACATTAACAAGCAGCTGAATTGGGAATGAAGCAGCCAGGACTTGAAGCAGTGCTCTGATATGGGCCGCTGGAGTAGCAGGTGGCGTCAAGCCCTGGGGGACTTTTTGAAAATGAGTAACTGGGAGAACATCGGTGAAGCGCTGTCACACACCACTCTGCTCCAGACACATCTGCAGAGACCAACACCTGGGGTGGCACATGTAGCAATTCTCAGTGACTCTGGCTGTGAATCAGGCTGCAGTGCCAGGGGGCTTGGCAGCATGGCCCCAGGGTCTGTCTGGCGGGCTTCGAGCGCCATCTCCTTTCTTTTGAGCTGAGTGGGCTGTCCAATTCCATACACCTCTGCTTGTCTCCTCATCTGAGTCACAGGGGGATGACTGATTCCCATTTCCTAACGTGGAGCATTTCCCAGTGGCCAGCACACAGCAGGTGTTCTGGGAATACTGCTGTGTTAGAGGCAGGCAGCCCTTTCCCTTGAATCCTCACTGCCTTGCATGGGTCTTGTTGATTTGTGCACTCTGAGCCCTGGCCTTGTAGCTAGTAGGTACACACACACACGCATGGGAGACAGGCTTGGGAAGTCAGAGAAAGGGACTCTGGCATAGTCAGAGTACTGGAAAACTCCATCTGGCATCAACAGGGCTACACAGCCCCCCAAAGCCTATTTTCTCATCTGTAAACTGGAAAAGGTCTTTTCCACTGGTCACCAGAGGGTTCTTTCCTTGGGATGCTGCTGACTGCAGAAGGGACTCTGTCGGGACCAGTTCTCCCACCTGCCAGGTGCTGACCACCCCTCCCTGCAGAGCCAGGGCCAGTGGGTGTGGTGGCAGGAGTCACAGGCAGCAGAAACCACCACAGGGCAGAGTCTTCGGGCCTCCCACGCACTGCTGGGAGCCTGGGTCTGTTTGAGAACCTGTCTACCTCCTTGAGGCAGAGCTGCCTTGGCTGCTACAGCCAGCGAGATGGCTCTGTCTGGTGTGAGAGGAGAGGCAGATGGGGGCGGAGGAGGGAGGAAGAGGTGAGAGGAAATGTTGGCTGCTGTGTGGGAGGGCAGGAAATGCTGGGCAGGACTTGGAGCCAGCACCAGTGCCTGGGGGTAGCCAGGAGGCTGCGGGAGTCCAGGACACCTGCCACCTACCTGGGTCATGGGCGAGTGGCCTGCTTCTACTGTCAGGCCAGCTACTCCTGAGCTGGGAGCCAGTGTCAGTGCAAAGACACATCATCTTTAGGACAGGGAAGGAAAGATCTAGAAATCTCTGCCACGGAGCTCAGGCATGCTCCCATCCCAGCTCCAGGGCCAGAGCTCTGAGGATGCCGCCCCACTTCTCACCACTCTCCTGCTCTGTGCTGGTGCCTGGGAGGGAGGAGCTAGCCACCACCAGGGTCACCTGCTCACCAGCAGGAGTCATAAGCGAGCTAGGGCTGCGGATGACAGAGCTAATGTGGGATTCTGTCACTGTGGCTTGGGATGAGGAGAGAAGGAGAGGACGCCACTTCCCAAGAGTTCTACACTTCTGGGGCATTTTTGGGGTTCTAGAGCCAGGCTGCATCCTCTCTTGTCCTCTCCCATGCACCCTCACTTCTTCTCTGGGAGGAGTGCGTGGTGGGAACGCACATGGGGATAAGTGAGGCTGCCCAGGAGGATGGAGCTGGAAACCTGAGGTGTGAAGGTATGCTCCACACTGAGCCGTGAACCCTGCAGGAACACCCTCATCTGGTCCCAGGTTGCCAGTGGAGGCCCGGTGACTTCTCCACACCATTCTGCTGGCCTGCAGGACCAGGCTCTGAACCAGGCCTCTCGGCAGCTCACTTTGCTGCTTCCTCCAAGCTCATGCTGTGTGGAGAACTCCTGAACTGGAGCGTGGGGACCCGGAGAGGGCTTCAGGATGTCCTCTCCGACCCTGTTTGTTGAAGATGTGGCAGGCAGCGACATCCAGGGCCAGGATGGAAGACAGAGGCAGCCTGCAAGGGAGGGAATCCTGAAGCTGGAACTGTAGCTTCTGAAATGCAAGCTAGAAACATCCTCAAGTCCACCTTGCCAGAAACATCCTCAAGTCCACCATCCCTGGGGATGATGCCAGGGCAGCTGTCCCTTCCTCCTCTTCTCACTCACTCAGACACCCGCAGGGCACACCTGGGCCAGCACCTGTGGTGGGCATGGAGCCTCCGCCTACCCCAAGGCAAGATAGCAAGAGAATGAGGGGTTTGCAAACAAATGTGGCTTGGGTTCTCTTTAGATGCTGCCCAGTCAGGGATCTAGGGTTCCACAGGGAGCTGCCTCAAGCCTGTATCAGAGTGGGTCCAGGAGGTCGGCAGCTTTTAATGTTTTTTTTAGAAAAGAATTCATGGGCCCGGCGGCGTGGCCTAGCGGCTAAAGTCCTCGCCTTGAAAGCCCCGGGATCCCATATGGGCGCCGGTTCCTATCCTGGCAGCTCCACTTCCCATCCAGCTCCCTGCTTGTGGCCTGGGAAAGCAGTCGAGGACGGCCCAATGCATTGGGACACTGCACCTGCGTGGGAGACCTGGAAGATGTTCCTGGTTCCCGGCTTCGGATCGGCGCGCATCGGCCCGTTGCGGCTCACTTGGGGAGTGAATCATTGGACGGAAGATCATCCTCTCTGTCTCTCCTCCTCTCTGTATATCTGACTGTAATAAAATGAATAAATCTTTAAAAAAAAAAAAAAGAAAAGAATTCATGATATGGTTCCATAGGCTCAGGGATTCCCCCTTCTACCCACCACCATTTCCCCTACCACTGCTTTCCCACATATTATTACAGTAGTATAGCCCTTGAACCACAGTCACAAGTCCAACATTCTTTTTCGTAGGGTATCATGGCATTGTAGGTGTAGACAATGTTAGGTAGTCTAGTATCCTATTGTCAAAATACATGTAACAGTTTTATTGGGAGTGCTTTTACTTGGGAATAGAGATGCATACTGCAATGTATCTAAACTTCTCAGTATGAAAGTCTCCATTATACTGTTCATCTATGAGAATATATGTGTATACCTGTTTACCTATATTATTTCTTTAACTTGTGTTTTGCATGAAGGTTGCTTTATATCAGAGAGAACGTACGATCTTTGTTCTTTGGGGCTTGGCTTATTTTTTTTTTAAAGATTTATTCATTTTTATTGGAAAGCCGGATATACAGAGAGGAGGAGAGACAGAGAGGATGATCTTCCGTCCAATGATTCACTCCCCAAGTGAGCCGCAACGACCGGTGCTGCGCCGATCCGAAGCTGGGAACCTGGAAGCTCTTCCAGGTCTCCCATGCGGGTGCAGAGTCCCAAAGCTTTGGGCCGTCCTCCACTGCTTTCCCAGGCCACAAGCAGGGAGCTGGATGGGAAGTGGAGCTGCCAGGATAGGAACCGGCGCCCATATGGGATCCCGGGGCGTTCAAGGCGAGGACTTTAGCCACTATGCCACGCCGCCAGCAGGGGCTTGGCTTATTTCAGTGAACACAATGGTCTCTAGTTGTACATTCTGTTGCAAATGGTGTTGTTTTTCATGGCTGACCAGGCAACTGTCACAGTCACACATCTGGGAAGCAGTCAGAGGGGACAGATGTTCATTGACATATGCAAATTATACGCACCTGTGCATACTATGCGATCTACTTTCTCCTAACTATAACTTAGGGTGTCCTCCCTCCCCCTCCTCTAGAAACTTCTATTCTGCTCTCTCCTTCCATGAGACCAACTTTTGAAGATGTTGCACGTGAGTGAAATCACACAGGATGTTGCTTTCTGTGAAGAAGAGGATTCAAACAAGCCCCTAGGCCTGCCTGTACTAATTCCCTCTCAGAGCAAACTCACTTATGGTCGGATGACCATCCAAGACCCCAGCCCAGCCTCCCAGCTAAGACTCAGAACAGAGTTCTTTTTCTCGATGCTTAGCTGTGAATCTATCTGAAGGCCAAAAAAAAAAAAAAAAACCTGAAACATTTAGAAGGTGAAAGAAACCAAGTTCTTTGGTTTTGGAAGGGGAGGAGATGGTATAAACTGGGGCAGTCTTTAAAGTTGCTGTGTGTCAGTTATGATGGAACGATGGGTGGGGATTGGTGGATGGTGGGGCAGTGAAGGGCAGATGAGGTACATAGTGTCCCATGAGGCATCAGTGAGACGTCATGGAGAACTTGTGGAGTCCCAGAATGCAAAGCACCAGGAACTGGGAGTGAATGTTTTAAAGTGAATGTCCATTGCTCCATGCAGCCCCACATGGAGGCTGGGACTGCGAGATGGACCAATTAATTCCTCATGCCTCTCACAGCCCTCATGGCAGAAGGACATTGTCCTGCTTGGATCTCACACCAGGTGACCCAAGTTTGAGATATGATGCCATCTGCAATCCCAGGAAGCCCATGGGGACTGCAGACCACGTCCTCATGCACCCTCAAGACTTAAAGAAGCAAGGAAATGCAAGTGAAGAAGGATCAGCGAATAGCTCATTTGCCCGGTGCTTCTACATGTATGGGTCGGAGGGAAGGGCCTCTTGGTTCAGTTTCTATACTGATCGTAAAAAGAGGCTTATTATCTCCAAGTTCCAGGGATCCAGAAGTCTCAGGGCATGACACCTGCATCTGCTCTGCCTCTGGTGAGGGTCTTCCTGCTGTGTCATAAGAGGAGGGAGGGACTGATTGGCAGGCCAGAGGATGCAAGCCAAGTCAGGCCAACACCATCCCGGAGACCCCAGCCTCATGAGCCCCTTTAATCCTGATGGCCTCCCACACCCCATTAACACATGACTTCCAGGACTGAGTGTCCAGCACAGTGCACTCAGCAGGGGACATATTCAAAAACCAAAGCAGGTGCCTCCCAAGTTCTGGTTGGAGAGACATGTGCAGCGGGCATGGGGTCCTGCCAAGGAGCTGCTGCCACATGACTGTGGCCCGGGGGCTCTGGCCACTGCTGCTCCAACTTCCTCCCTCCCATCTCAATCTGCCATGCTGCACAGCACTTAGGAAGATTGTGAATGACATAGCATCAAGAAGTGACAGGCTAAGGTCAGGGCCATAGGAACTGGGTGAACAGGAGGCAGATCTTGCAGTCTGAAATGCCAGGTGTCACCACCTATCTGTCTCCTTTCCAAAGGGGACAGACAGGGGCAGGCAGAGGAGCAGGCAATACTCCAAGTTCCGGAAACTCCTCTCCAGTGCTTTCCAATAGCAGAACAGCAAGGAATTTCACCTCTGAAAACTTCAGAGGACTTTAGCACTGCTGAGCCTCAGTAACCGGCAGTGGCAGGTGGCAGCCTGGGCGGGGTGGGGAGGAACAGTGGTTCTTCCAGAGAGAGCTGAGTAGAGAGATGAGGAAGAGCCTGTTCTTCCCAGTCAACACACTAGAGTTCGAGCCAAACTCAGCACCAGGAAGCCACAAGCAAATGATGTTGCATTGACGAATTTCAGTGTAATTTAGTGATCATCATGAATTCTCCTGCAGAATATCAGGTGAACATAATAAATCTAGTATGTATTAAGTTCCCAGCATGTGGTCTACACAACTCAGAGATGCTCCCTAATAGCTAGCCCCCTTGTCCTCTCTTGACTTTGATCACCAAAATAAGTAGGTTAAAAGAAGGGGAGCAAACTTCAAAATCCTGGCCAGGGGGCAAATGCTGTCAGTCCTTCTGCCTCCAGAAATTCGAAGTCATGTCTGTTCCTGAGGCTTCTCCAGAGCTCAGGAAAACACAGGTGTTAGACTGTGCCTGCTGCTGAGGGTGCAGTCCAGGATGTGGCATTACTGATGATTTTCAAGTGCTGGTGATGCTGCCCATCAGGGCACACACTTGGACAGCTATGGTAAGAAGCAACCTTTGCAGACCAGTGTCCAGCGTCTGTTAAAACACTTGAGAGCTGTTTTCCTAAGCCTGCTAAACTCAAGGGAAGCCAAAGCCCTTGTCAAAATGTAGCCATCCAGTAGAAAGGAAAAGGGCAAAAAAAAAAAAAAGTGAGTAAATCAGTATGAGGACCAGGACCAGTTTAGCATGTGCCTAGCTCCATCCATCCAGGACCTCATCTGTGTCCAGCAGAGACTCTGTTATGGTCCTGCCTTTTGTGTGACAGCTGTGCTATCACATGACTATGGGCACATTAGGACATGATGCACTTCACTGAGAATCTGATGATGCATGACCCCGGGCAGGTGTAGAGTCTCCTCGTTGGGCTTAATACTATAAACCCAGGCTAGCTAAGACTACCCCAAGGGGCTCATCAATAATTCAGATCCAGATCCCATCTGCAAAGGTTGCGAGTCAGTGCATCCTGGGGACAGCTCAGGAATCAAGTCCCCCACCTCGTCAACTGACTAATGCAAGTGCTTTCTGAGTGATCCCCTAAGTCATTGCACAGTGACTCAGAAGCCCAAGCGGACCAAAGCTGAAGTTCAGCAAGAGCCCACTCCATCACCAGCTCTTTCTACCACCCCCTTAACCATAAAGCTGAGCTGTGGATGAATTCAACAGAGGTTTTATCAGTGTGGATTATATACCAGATGCTGTGCATCCTCTGAGGATACAGTGGTGATGTGAAATACGGAGTCAGGACCAGGGCAAGGCAAGCAAGGCAGATAAGGGGCTAAATTGAAGCAGATGCACACTGTTGGGGTACAGAAAGGAGCCAGAACTTGTCAGGGGCTGGAAGAGAACCTGTGAGGCTACAGCCTGGTGAAGGAGACATGGCCTGGGGTGACTCTGAAGCTAACCCCAGGGCAGATGTTTGGACAGAGGATAAGTTACTGCCTTGGATGCTCACATCACATGTCAGAATCCCTGAGTTCCAGCTCTAGCTCTGCTTACTGTGTTTTGTTTTTTGTTTTCTCTATGAGCTAGCTCCAACTCTATAGGACCCAACTCTGTAGACCCTGTAGCTCTTCAAATCACTTTGCTGTTTATTCCTCATATGAAGGAAAGCCATGGAAGGGCTTTGGTTTTGCGCATGCCTGTAAGCCTCTGGGCAGTCATAGATTTTTGTGTTGTGGTTGTACATTGAAGTCATGGTGGACAGGTGGGTCAGGGCTCTTGGAGTTACACAGGAGGAGGTCAGTAGGATAGGCACCCTGAGCCAGGAGCTGGGTGGTGGCACTGAAAGCACCCAGGCCCGAGGAGGGGTTACTGAGCAGTGGGAGAGAGACCAGGGAAAGAGAGAAGTCCAGGAGGAAAAGAAGGTATTCAGATGTGGGAAGCTGGATGGAAGCTCCTCCCAGAGCAGCCCCCGCAAGAGACCACTCCACAGAGACCAGGGTACCGCTCCCCAACCGCTGTACTGACAGCCTTTGCAAACAGGGCCTAGTAAGGGGCAGGGGCTGTGAAGCAGCTGTTGCTTTTTGCTTGGGAGACTGCAGCTGTGTGTCAGCCACACAGTGGGGGATAGCCAGCCACAAAAACCCAAGACAGATGCTTACTGTCCAGGAACTTCATCAGCTTGCAGTCCACTCTGCCTACCTCCTTGATCCCGCCCCCAGACCATCGGAAGGACCAGCCCAGAGCAAAGGGCATCTCCTGCAGTCTTTGTTGCATACCAGGTGATTTTAGAGATTTGGGCTTTGGGAGATATCCATGCTGGGGACTATGGCACTGGGGATTGTGTCTCCAAATGCTGGTGGCCCAAGTCCAATGCTGCTACCTCTTGTAGAAATCTCCCAGCCTTGTCCCTGTCCATGCCCTGGTAGCCCCTCTCCCTCTCCACTCATCTAAGTCATCAAGAAAAGGGCTGCACCACCCCCACCCCTGGTGTAATTCTGACTCCTGGCTTCCGCCCCACAGTGATGCTGTGCCTCAGGCATTCTAGGGCTCTTTGCCAGAGCAGGTTCTGGAAGAGGAGGCTCAGAAGAGGCTTATTCAGTGAGAACCTGCTCCCCTGAAGATGTCTGGATACAATGGTGGTTGACACAGGCAGCTTCAACCATCTCTCCGCTGTCCCCCGCTTCCTCCCAACACTCTTGCTGTGTCCTAGCTGCCCCATTCCCAGTGCTGCTCAGTATGGTATCCACATCGCTGGCTGAAGCAGGGAATGTGTTGAGTTCGTTGAAGGTGCTTTCGTTCTGTTGATCATTTATTCATAATTCTGCCAGGCCCTTGAGGCAGAAAAGCACTTGAGAGAAAAAGAAGGCATGGAACACAGAACAAACAGAACCTGCCCCAGCATCTGGCAGGAAGCCCTGGGCCAGCTGCACCACAGCCACAGTGACCTTCCTGTTTCCCACCACTGCCATCCACAGTGTTCCTGCCTGGGCCTGGGGACCCCCAGGCCAAGGAGGAGCAGAGAACCAACACAAGGGTAACCCAGGCCTGGGGCTCCCAACAGGAGGAGTGTCCAGCTCCTGGAAACCCAGTTCCAGGCATAGCTTCTGTCTCCTCACCCAGGGGGACACCATGCCTTACCTCAGCATCAAGGTATTTGCCACATATGTTCCTGGGCCTTTAAGACCACAGGGTTGTAAGACCACACCCCTAAGTCACATCAGGTGATCCTAGAAGGCAACAGAACAATTGGGTTGGAAAGACACATGTGGTCAGTCAGAGGTGTGGAAAGGCTGCTTCAGGCAGCAGGAAGAACAGGGTATAGGCAAGCAGGTGATACAAATCTCAGCTTGGGGAGAGGAGTCCCAGGGCAGGCAGCATACAGTGGCAGTTGAAGCTGAGCTCTCAAGCCTGAGTCACCTCTAAGTTCTGGAATTCTGTGGCTGTACATCCCTGAGCCTGTTACACAATCTCTCTTTAGTGTCCCCAAGTGAAGAGTAGGACAATAATAATGGCCATGCCTTGAGACCTAGCTCTTAGCCTTGATAAGTCCTGATGGCAGAATGGGTAGGCTGAATGATGGTAATAGCTGTTATGATTTATGGTTGGAGCAGAGGGGCACCTAGGACAGAATGGTGCAAGGTGAGGCTGGGAAAACAAACGAACAACAAGGAAAAAGGCCAGGGCTGGCCAGGAGGAGGCCAAATTCCCCTGGATGCTGTGGGTAAGTTGTGTTCAGGCTGACCCTTGGAGGCCAGGGGCTGGAGGTAAGAGCTCTGGATGTCTCTGTGCCGCTTTGCATCTGTTGGACCTGCTTGGGCCTTTGGAGAATACTTCACTTGGAGAATGGGTTGTCCACCTACAAAGTAAGTGTGCAATGGGGTCTACCTGAGAACCCCAAGAACTGTGACTAGTCAGGGGCTGGGGTGAAGGGGGCCCCCAGGTCAGGGGAGAGATGGTGCAGGCCAGAATTAAGGTAACATGCAGGAACCAGAGGGCCTTGGAGATGGGGGACACTTAGAAGGAGGACTTCATGGTTTGGTGGTGAGCAGATGTGGGGCTGCAGCAGGGCAAGGAATCCAAGGCTGTTCTCACTCCCCCTTGGGGCTCTGCTAGTCTCATGACTGCAGCTCTGCTCGTCTCCTGGTGCAAAGCCCAAGGGTGCACTGAGTTTCCCTTGACCTCCTCTTATCCCCACCCCACTGCATTCCTCACTGTGCCCAGGGACACAGCCCCACACCCCTTGCACTTGGGGACCCTCTGCTGGATGTTCCTCTTCCATTCCCAGTTGCTGTCTTTTCAGCACCCCTTGCCCCACTCCGTACCCTCTGTGATGTCACTGTGCCCTCACTGCCCTCCTGCACTCACTTGCTTTGTCTGTTTTCATCTCTTCCCCTGGAACACAGGTATCTTGGGGTTTGGAACTTGACCCCTCTAGATGTATAGCTAGTTGACAGGTGTGTAGGAATGGATGACAACAACTGGAAATGGTCTCTGATTCGGGGGTCTGGATGGAAAGCGATCACACAAGCTGAGAAGGACATAGAGAAGGATGGGCAAGTATAGACACAGAGACCCATCTCCTGCAAATGACGGAGTATAGGTGACCAGGAGGCCAGACAGGGCCCTGTTCCTGTTCCTGACTCATCTCGCTGTTCTCTGCTCCCATCTTGTGCCTGCCATGCTGCAGCTCAGCCACAGGGAGCCTCTCATGCCCACCTCCAGCCACACCCCTCCTTGTCTGTGCACCGCTGGCTCCTCCCCCTGGAATGCTTGTTTTTCTCTGCTGACAAACTCCCCTCACCACCCTTTCTAGATGCCTTGCCTTGGGGACAGCTATGCTGACAGCCCTGGTGGAGTTTATTGTCCCCCTCCTCAGGTCTGCACACTTGTTCATGTCTCTGTTACACCACTGATGACACCAAACCTTATAACTTAGGTGTCTTCCTGTCCCCTGCTCCTACCCAGGACTGTGAGCTCCTAACAAACACAGTAATAACCCTGACAGCACCCAGCACTGAGTGTCCAGCCTTTTGCACGAAGTGCCTGCTTTAACTTTGTAGCAACCTTAACCTGTGCATTCTGCTCCAGGCTTAGTGTTGCAGGTTAAGACACCAGGGTGATGACAGTGATGCCTGTCCCCAAATTCATGTTCTCAAGCATTTTTCATCAGCCAATACTTCCTGAGCGTTTATATGTGTGTGTGTGATCAGTGAAACCAGGCCCATCCCTGCCCTCGAAGGGCCTATAGTCTGGCAAAGAGCACAGGCATGCATCCTATGATCTCCAAGTCAGCACAGACAATGCAGTGGCAGCGTGCATCAGTAAAAGGAGCCATGCACTGCCATGGGGGATGCCACAGGGCAGTTGGCATGGCTCCAAGCCTCCATCCTGCTCCTCACCTTCCATACGGCAATACTCAGCCTCAGGCACAAGCACAGGGAGGCTTGCTGGCTGTTTCTTGACCTACTAGAGCCAAATTGGCTTCCACGCTGTCTGCGCTCCAGGATAACAGACCTTCCTGCCCAGTGCTTCTGAGATCTGCTTTACGTTCTCCTGGGGCTTTCCTCAAAGTGTAGCGGATGGATCTCTGCTGATGGTGAGAGATTCGGACCAGCACTTAAATGATGAAGAGGTGAGGTGGGCTCTCTAAGAGCTGGGGAAGCATTGTGCTGGCTTTGCCCAGCCTGCATCCCTGAGTGCGATCACTGGCACTGCTCACTGCCTGTTTGGGAGGGAGCGTGTCTAATCCTGGAAAAGAGCAGAGCATGAAGCAGGGGGAGGGTGAAGAAGACGGGCGTGCAGGAACAACTTCGCTTGCACCATAAAGTTGCTAGGTTCCTGAAGGTGGGCCATAGACACCAATTATGCATCTTCAGACCCTCTCCATCGAGTAGCAGTTGAAGTTAGATCTGCCAGTGTGAGTTCTCCATTCTCATGACTGACAGGGCCTCCAAGGATCCAGTACTCTCCCTTGTTTTTGCAGAGCCACCAAATGACCTGCTCAAGGTCTCATGGCTAATGAGGGACCATGGTCTACAGACTTGTGAGTCACTGCTCTTCTCAGCAGCCCACAGGGATATGAGTAACTCCATGCCTTAGGGTGACGTGAGTACTTCTAGGAGAGAACAGCGCTTTAAGGATGTGTTGCAAATGGGCTGCAGTGAGGGTGGGCCTGGGAGAGCAATGCCAAGGGATGGGTGGGCCTTCCAGACCTCACAGGCACTGTGGGCAGAGTACTAGAATGGGCAGTGACAGGTGAATATGTTGTCGCTTGAAGGACAGATCTTTCTAGGAGCCAATGTCCTGGTTTGCCCCTGCTCCCCCAGCAGAAGATGCATCTACTCCAAGCACCTGCCAGAACATCCAGGCAGCTGCTGCTGAGCTCAAGGTCCGCCTGTCCACCTTCAAATGCTAGATGAGGAGTCAAGAGGGTCAAGCTGGACAACAGTGACCTCTGGCTTGCTGGGGAACTCATTACCTGGCAGGGACCCCAAGGCAACCTCTCTTGACAGCAGGTAGAGAAGAAAGCAATAATATATGAGCTCTACTCCAGCCCTGGTCACCGCCGGTTTTATTAAAGTCCAACGTCTCCGCCACCTGCAGTGAAGATGAAAGGGTCCTGCGGTGCACAGGCTGCAGGGCTGAGACCTCTCGGGATGCAGAGGAAGAACTCAGCAAGCACAGCCACAGGCTGAGCTGGAGCCAGCTCCCAGGCAACGAGGGTGGCTCCTGGGAGATGCCAACTCTGTGTTCCACGTCTCTATTGACTCCAAATTAACTTATTTATTTCCCTTTATCCAATAAGTCAGTCCTCTGCTGCCTGCATGCATGTTCAGAGGAGTCAGCCACCGAGCCAGGACCTGCCAACTTTCTGGCAGGCTCTGCTGCTCCCATGCCTGGAACCGGGCTAGCTGCCTTGACCCCTGTTTCCTCACTGCCTGTAAGTCACAGGGGAATCTTGGGCCACTCCTTTCTCTATCTGGACTGCTCTATGAAGAGGATGGAGGTTATGGCTGCAGACTGAACACCCCCTTGCCTCTCCTCTCCCCCCTCATCCCCCAACTGCCTTAGTTCTTTAAGAAAGGGCAGCCCAGAAAACACAGACTTTCTTTCATGGAGTGGCTACTCTGAAACCCAAGTCAGTGCCAGGCAAGCACCAGGCCCACTGGGCCTCTTGTGCCAAGATATTGGGGCAGGGTTTCTTGGTGACCCCTGCCAGCTCCTCTGGGGAGGGAAGCCCTGCAGAATGTGGGCCGAGTGATGGACATTCACTTTGGGATGGATGCTGGGCCAGAGGTCCTGGGGAGAACAACCCTGGGTCCTGCAGAAGTTTGGTATTCTCCAAGTGAAGGAAAAGAAAGGGAGGAATCTTGGTAAATGGGGCTGAAATTCTTAGCAGTCTTGGGGAGCAGAGGATACACAGAAACCCATTGAGAGTCCCCAGTGCAAGCTGAGAGAAGTCTCAATTCCAGGGAGCGTCAAGGGGACCAAAACAGGGAGGAGGGTGATGGCCTGCTGTGTCACCCACTGTTGGTGCTGCCTTGGGCAGGCACTGGCCCTCAGGCGTGGTCGCTTGCTCCTGTGCGCAGCGAGGCTATGAGAGCCCCTCCCTCATGCACTTGCTGAGGTAATTTAGCAAAGGACGGAGCAGAGGACCCTGTGCCTGGTCTGCTTGCTGGCTCTAGTTCTGGGCTTATTTAGCCTTGAACAAGTTTACATAACTGCTGCAGGAGCAAGCCTTAAGGGGCTAAGGGAAGTCAGGGGTCAGGGGTTCTCCTTGTACCTCGGGAAAGGGGACATTGGTCCACGTGGACACTAATCTGGGAGTCACTGCCCTCCGATAAGGCTGAGGCACAAGGCAGATTCTGTCTCCCTCCTTTAGATGGGTGGGGCTGGGGAGCTGGGAGATGCGTAAGATGAGGATGCTGGTCCCTTCTTTCAACTGGCTGCACCCCACTAGGCTACACTGTCTGTGAAAGGGGTGCAGTCTGTAGCTTGGCCCCAAACTATGGGCCTCTGGCTGGCACTCAGGAAGTGTAAGAGCAAAAATGAACGGCCAGTTGAACCAAGTGGCACCCAAGGTTGGAGAGGAGCCAGGGCTGCCCGAAGATGCCCATGGACAAGCTGGCAGGTGAGCATGGTGGAGGCCATGAACATTCTCCAAAAACTGAGGAGTGCCCTTGGCTGGGCAGGGTCTTTCTGTGAAGCCAAGAGGATGGTGGCCACAGTCCCTACTGCACAGAGATAGCAAGGGCCTCCAAAGTGGACATGCTCCATGTTGCTGGTTTTAGCAAGCTCTGTAGGGGCCGCAGGGTCCTGTGTGCTCAAGGGGATGGTTCCAGTCAGACTGCATTCTGCGGAGCCCCGAGATTCACCTTGTGTTAGGGCTGGATTTGACTGGGATGAGGTGGGAGACAGGGAGGTGCAATGGGTGGGCTCAGCGCCACCTGAAGCAGAACATTGGGACTGAATGCTCTGGAAGGCAGTGGGGAGGACTAGATTGAAGGAATGTTTGCAGTAGCCCCCTCTTTCTCTCTGAGAAGTCATCACCTCGGGGAGGCCTTCCCTATCTGAAAATCCAGCTGCAGTAGCTTCCCTCATGTTTGATGTGCCCCTTCTCTGCTTCCTTTCTTTTTGATGCTTTGGACTATACTATGCGTCAATTCACCTCTCTCATCCTTGACCCTATAAAGTGACATCTCCACTGAGGCAGGGATTTTTGTCTATTTTGCTCCTACTTACCTGCCCAGCACCAATTTCAACACCTTGTTCATAGCAAGTGCTTAGTAAATATTTGGCGAATGAATGAACAAATAAATAGACGGTCCATCTCAAGTCAGAATCACCCAACCCCTCATCTCCAACCTGGCCCAGCGAGGCCTAAGGGGGAAGACATCTCAGTGTTGGGGAGCCCAGAGAACGTCACACCTGTAAGACAGAATGAGCAATGACAGTGCCCCTCCTCTTTTCCTCATGGGGAGCAGGAAGAGGAAGCACTCTGGCAACGCGCTACTTAATACAGCAATGATTAAACATGCCAACCGTCTCTAGGAAGACAGTTACACCTGAAAGCTTTTGTCTTAGGCACTCCCAAGGAAGTTTGCTCCCGGTGCTTCTTAGGGGCAGGAGGGCTGGCAGAGGGCGTGGCCCCTGCTGTGTTTGTTTTTGAAGGAAGTGAATCCTGTGGCTCCATGACCTGATGGCAAAGGTGGCATCAATCCCTCGTGCTCCCCCATCAAGACTGCTGGGTGTGTTCTGGGACAGAGCCACTGGGCTGAAGGACAGAAGCAGGAAATAACTACAGATTGGCTGGCAAGGGATCTTTTGTGGTTTGCAGCCTGGGTCTTGTCCAGGACTACACACATGCCTGGGCAGGCAGAGGGCAGCCTGGGGGCTCAGTGAACTTGGGAACAGGCCTGGGCTCCCAGGGACAGGTGGTGGATGAAGGCTGTCGTGAGTGGTACCCATTGTGCTGCATGGACCAGGGAGTGTCCATGAAGGAGACAGATTCTGCCGTGGGGGCCATACTGTGATCTTGGCCTATTCTCCCCAAGTACACCCAGCACAGTGGCTTCTCCAGGGTCTTCCTTACCTACATGGCAATGAGTCTCTGAGAATCTCCTCCCAAGTTCCCACAGCTGCTGTTGCTACTGCACAGAGAGAGAGGCCTGCACATCGCTCCCTCACCTGCCCTCTCATTTACTTCTTTACAGGAAAGCGTGGACCTGGGAGAGATCATGTTCTCTCTGTGCTACCTGCCCACGGCCGGCAGGCTCACACTCACAGTGATCAAGTGTCGGAATCTGAAGGCCATGGACATCACAGGCTACTCAGGTACCTCCCTGACCCTCCCTATAGAATAAACCTTATGAGGCTGAAGGGTGTTTGATGAGAAGGGCAAAGAACTGCCAGTGTCTCCCAAATGAACATCAGCAGAGGGTAGAGGCAGAAAGCCTGGGCACCACCCCTGCCATCTTCCCATTGTGTAGACACCTCAGCTGCTGAATATGAAAAGCAGACATGATAATCCCTTGCTTGGGTTGCACGCCCAATGCACAAATCGCCCCATGGAAATGTTGATCTCTGTGCTTCACTGTACTATAAGAAGCACTCAGTAGGGACCGGTTTGTGTTCTTGTTCATTTTCTTAGAGGAAAGAGGCAATCAGAAGGCAGGCTACAGGAGAAACAAAAAGCCCAAGGACAATTTTTTGAGTGCCTGTGGGGTCCCAAGACTGGCAGCAGGACTCCCAGGAATTGGAGCATAGATACCTGCAGATGCACACGGGCCTGGAGCGGCAGCCCTGGATCTTGGTTCAAAGGACAATGATCTTCTCAAAGCAGAGATCACTGCTGTTGGAGTTTCTCTTGCAGAGCTCCTGGCCTCCTCCTTGGCACCGAAGGAGCTGCTGAGAAGAACTGGTGCAGTCCTGCTTTCCCACACCAGAGGCAAAGCTAGCACAGGTGTATCTGCAGCATCTTATGGGCGTGAGCTTCCATCCCTCTGCAACAGCCCAGCAAGTCGGTGTAAGAACTGGGGAATAATCCAGGGGGCAGGCATTTGGCCTGGCAGTTTGGTGATACCCGCCATTTACCATATAAGAATACCTGGGTTTGCTACCCAGCTCTGCTGCTGGCAGTGCATGCCCTGCCAAGTGATGATCTCTGTCCCTCACTTGGGAGACCTGGATTGAGTTCCCGGCTCCTGGCTTTCCTGGGCCATTGTGGGCACTTGGAAGTGCATCAGTGAATGCTCTCTTTCTGCCTCCTTTCCTCCTCAAATAAATTTAAATCAAAGTAAGCTCAAAATAACAAAGCCCTGGCTTGAGAGCTCGGGTCTGCACTGCCTCCTGCCCTGCCCTGATGGGTGCAGAGTGGTCTGGACAAAGACTGAGAGGCTGGCTCTGGCTCCCAAGACCCCTGCCCGAAAGGCCTTCTGATGACCGTGGTTACCACCCAGAAGCCACGCAGGAGGTACCTCTGAACTGGGCTGGAAATACAAATGTATTGAAGATTTCCCTTACACTTGCTTTGTATTCATGAATTATTCATCCGCTGGCTGACTCTGATATAACCACAGTTACCAGAAAGAGACGAGGCTGCAGCTGCAAACCCCTGGGCCCAGGTGCAACCCAGTGCAATGGAGAGGAATGGAAGGCAGTGGGGAACCCCAAAGGCATGGACATTTGTTGCATGCTGATGATTCCTGTGATCAAGAGTCTAGAACATATTGCTGGTCCCCAACCTTTTGTGGTGTCAACACACACACACACACACACACACACACACACACACACCAAGAGTGTCACTCTCACAGTCCTCCCCCTGAAGCTTCCCGGAATGCAGCAGGGGGTGGCCAAGAGTTCAACAGACCTGTCCCAGCCTAAACGCTAGAAAGTGCTTAGACAGCAACAAGCCTGCTTCTCCCAGAATGCAGCCAAGTTGAATTTGTTTTCATTTCAAAATAAGCTTGTAGCAGGGATGGAAATTCACTGAGGCCTCTCCAGGCTGCAGAGGGAAATGGGATTTCGCTGCCCGAGTCCCCACAGTGTTTGCCCTGGTGTCACTGAATAGATGTGCTGGAGAAGAGAGCTCATGGTGAGGCCAGAGAGGTCACTGCACAGGCCACTGTTCGGGCTGTGAGACTGCTTTCATACCAAGTTCTAACATCCCCTCCTTTGCTACCCAGGTTTGGAACCTGGTACTACCTCTCAGCTGGATTCTGGAAATGCAGGGGGTCCTAACTGCATTGCAGCTCTGTGTTTAGTGTGTTCCCCTTTGCAAGTGTCTGCAACAGCATGTAGAACATGAGCTTTTGATGAACTGAATGGCTGAGTCAATGAATGGAGAGTCTGAGGAAGCTGGCTCAGGGTTACACAGAATAAGATGCACACACCACGGGCTTCTCAAACTACAGCTACTGTTGTTATTTGTTTAAGATCTATTTACTTAGTTGAAAGAATTAGAGAGAATCTTCCATCCACTTTCTCATTCCCCAAATAGCTGCAGAGTCCAGGGCTGAGCAAAGCATAAGTCAAGAGCCAGGTGCTTCATCCAGGTCTCTCAGATGGGTGGCAGAGATGGGCCATCTTCCACTGCTTTTCCCAGGCCATTAGCAGCAATACTGGATTAGAAATGGAGCAGCCAGGACACTAACCCAGTGCCCACATGGGATGCCAGAGTTGTAGGCAGCAGCCTTACCCACTGCACCACAGTGCCAACCCAAGATCTCCTATTTTTTGAGGATAAGTGAGAGAGTACTTTCAGCTCTGGCTAGTTTGATGTTGGAATAAACTGAGGAATACATAGAGCTAATGAACCACCTGTTCTTGCATGGCCTTGACCTCTAAAAATCTCTATTCTTCTTGAGCTAAACTAGTTTTAAATCAGTTCCCTAAACCTACCTGCCAGAAGCATAAATATAAAAGTCACACAGCACAATAGCAAGAGGCTACACTGCAGAGGCACAAAGAGTAAGCCAGCCCACCCATCTCTGCCACAGCTGGTCTGTACTGCTTTGAATTGGGTGCTCAAAAACGAACACTCCAAGTCACACAGACCTGGGTCCAAATCTTGAGCAATTTCCTTAATCCCTTTAAGCTTCAGTTTTCCTATCTGTAAAATGGAGATGTGATAATTGTTTTAGGGTTGATGTAAAGTTCAAGAAACCTGATGCAGGTCCATCTCTAAGCCCAATGCCTGGCATATACTAATTTCTGATTCCTATGACAAAGAGTCTGAAATACACTGCTTGTCTTGGTGCTTGTATCTTGGCCACCAGAGTATCACAGAATGGAAACGACCCAAGGACTTCATGGAGCCAGCATTTCATTGGACACCATCGACCTCTGCCCCCAGAGAACCTCAGGGGACAGTCATGGCCACTGGTGGGAACATTTGTTCCTACAAGGGGGAGGTAACCAGAGGGTTCTACAACTTGGATGTGTCATAGAAGGTGAACGGAGGTAGAGAAGAACGCCAAGGCCTTTGCCCAGTGGCCCGTGGCACCAGCAGGCATGCTTCTATTTTCCCAAGCTTTGTGATCTGGAAAGGTGCTTCAGGTGGCAGTCCTGGAAATAGGTAAAATAGGAAAATGACCCTCAAGCCTGAAGACAGACACTTCTGCAGCTTCGTGCACCCTTGGGGGCTTAGAAGCTGTCCTGTTAATGACAAGTCTCAGGGCTAGCCCTTGCCACCTGAGTGAACTAAGCAGCATGCTGGGGTATATTGGGGTGTATCCATGGGCAAAGCAGCTCCTGAGAACCCAAAAGCTCTCTCCCCACTCTTTCTCAGGAGCTGTTTTGTTCTGAAAAGCTCCCTGACACCGGGCCCCAGCAAAGTGGTCATAGGAGACAGCAGGTTAATGCAGCGCTTCGTGAGCTCCCCAGTTCCCCCATAAACCCAAGTGTCGCCATAGCTGAGAGGTAGTCACTGCTGTCATGCTGGTTAATCAGGCCACTTGAGGTGTCTGTAGACGTGTCTTCGAGGCTCAGTGCTTCTGGCCAGGTGTCGCAGTTTCTGTAGCTTCTACCGTACTTGTCAGAGGGAACTAGCAGGTGCTCTGATGTCCAGGAGAGAGAAGCATGCGTCTGTGACTCGTGGAGCTGGGGGAGCAGCTGCCTGGGCCAGCAACTCTGACAGGTTCCTATGAGCCCTGGCTCCTGCGCACGAAGATGGCTCTGTACATCAGCATCCCCAAAGCTATTATTACCTACGCTCTCCTTTCCTGAGCTGTAACATCTAAATAACAATGATGACGGTGACCAAGACACCTGTGCCCTGAGATATAATAGGTGTCACTTCATCTAGGTGAGCAGAAAATTCCAGGGTAGAAAGACAACTGGGAAAGACTCATTCCAAGAACTGAAGGAGAGAGGAGGTTGGGAGCCATGTGGAGGTTCAGTAAAAAGGCACCTCAGGACAGGATGGGAAGAACTCCAAGACCCCACTGAGAAATGAAATGTCAGCCAGCTGCCCTGAGCCTCAGGGACCGCCTCGCTCACTCCTCTGGCCACAGCTCCCTCCACCCCTGCTGGGAAGTGGACAGGAAATGGCTGCCAGCGAAGCAGGACCACCCACCCCTGAACACCCCGAGTGGAAATGAGATTGTGGCAACAATGGGTAGGTAGGCATGGTGATTACTGCTGCTCACTTTCACTCTGACACACATTGCTACTCCCTGGGCATTGTCGAGTTCTATTTTTATGCCCCTTCTCCTCTGGTTAACAATGCTGGCAGCATCCTCTTGGGAAGAGAAGGCGCTACTTAGAGGAAAGAAATTGAGCATCCTTGTTGAGCTCCACTACCCTTTGGGGCCAAGCCAGCCACAGTGGGATGGAGGCTTAGGATCATGAAAACGGCATACCTGTGAGCAGGTGTCCCCTGTGATTTGGGGCCAGTTTTCCTCTTAGCAAAAATCCATCAGGCTCTCTCCCAAGAAAACAGAGGCAGCTAAAGACTGTTTATCAAGCACAGGGCGTCCTTCGAGACAGGTGTGCTACATAAGTACAAGGTGATTTAATTATGTTAACAACCTGCTGAATCCGGCTGTGGAGCAGCAGTGGGTGTGGGGTTGCAGGCCTGCAGCTGCAGATGGAATCTGAGGACATCTGTTTAACTTGCTCCCTTCCCTCCGCCCAGATCCATACGTCAAAGTGTCCCTGCTTTGTGACGGACGGAGACTGAAGAAGAAAAAAACCACCATTAAGAAGAACACGCTCAATCCCGTCTATAACGAGGCCATCATTTTTGACATTCCCCCAGAAAACATGGATCAAGTCAGCCTGCTCATCTCCGTGATGGACTATGACCGGTGTGTACATCTTCCACGCAAGGGATACTTGTCCCCGACGCTCATCATCCCCACTCCCTTAGGGCTCCCTAACCTTGCACCTTGCAGTTCAGGGCTCACACATCTTATTGACCTCAAACCCATGTCCTCCAAAGCCAAGTCCAGGAAGTTGACGAAAGGCATGGGTTTCACCTTGGCAAGGGGCATAAGCCTTCCTTCCCTACTGGCCTGTTTCCATCAGGGATGGGTCCACCTTTTAACCCCTTGCTCCTGCCCCACCCCAATCAAGCCCTTACTGTTCCCCTTCTTTCACTGACTCCCAGCAACTCCCCCTCCCCTCCTCCTCCTCCATCTTCTTTCTTATTCATTCATTCATTTATTATTTGAAAGGTAGATTTACAGAGAGGAGACACACAGAGAAAGATATTCTGTCCACTGGTTTACTCCCCAAGTGGCTGCAATGGCCAGAGCTGAGTCAATCCAAGCCCAGGAACCAGGCGCCTCCTCTGGGTCTCCCTCCCAGGTGCAGGGTCCCAAGGGCTCTCCTCCACTGCTTTATAGGCACAAGTAGGGAGCTGGATGGGGAGTGGAGCAGCCGGGACACAAAACAGCACCCACATTAAACCCCAAAACTTATAAGGGGAGCGATTAGCCAATTGAGTCATTGTGCCAGGCCCCCAGCACGTTTTCTAAAATGACTTTTCACCCTCTCTATTCCTGCTACTTTTGCCACCCTTTCTCTGGGACTGCTATGCAACCCACTGGCAGAGTGAAGACCCACTTGCTCTCTGAGCTTGCCCTACTCAAGAACCATCAATGGCTGCTGGGGTCCAGGCTTCCCCCACCCTTGTCTCTCAAGGCCTCCCATCCCCTGGGCCCAGCGTGCGTCCCACCTGAGATGTATTTTTCTTCTACTCATCCTGCGGTCTTCATCAAGACTGGCTCTAAAACACTTTGCAAGCAGTCAACCCTCAGGGCAGGTTCTTTGCAGCTGTCCATACAGCAGAGCGAGAGCGAGAGCGAGAGAGGAGAATGCAACAAAGCCTCAGGCAGGGCTGTCTGCACAGGTGCTTGAGGAGCAGACTTGAGTGCTGATTGAGGCTCCCCTTGGATAAACTCATCACAGCCTGGCTGCTGGGGGCTAAGGCGCCTAGAGCAGCTTGATTTCACCCGTGGGACTTGGCCCAGCGAGTTAGCACAATTTCTCTCCATGCATGGCCTCGCCTGGATGAAGGCACAGGTGATAGCCAATACAATGGTTTTGTTTTCTCCCTCAGAGTGGGCCACAATGAGATCATAGGAGTCTGCCGCGTGGGCATTAGTGCTGAAGGTCTGGGCAGAGACCACTGGAACGAGATGCTGGCGTACCCACGCAAGCCCATTGCACACTGGCACTCCCTGGTGGAGGTAAAGAAATCCTTCAAAGAGGTGGGTGAGGTTGCCTGGTCCTTGGCATGCTTGCTGCATGGTGGTGTGGGCTGGAGAATGGCAGTTGGCGGCTGCGAGACCCTTGGCCTTCAGTGGGGTGGAGGGGTCGGGGGGGACGTGGGTCCCAGGTGCTTCTCATGCACTGCATCACAGGCACAAACGCAAGAGGAGAAGGAGGGGGAGTGCAAAGGCTGCTGACAGGAAGCAGCAAGGCCAGGCAATTTTAAATTCTCATTGGAAAACTAGAGCTTGCAGGGAGTCTGTCCCGTGGGCCCCAAAAAGCTTTCACAAAGCTCTTGGGCCCAGGCCATAAGAGTAGAAGCTGGCGAGAAATTCTGCTCCTGCCGGAACAGGAAGTCCCCTGAGACCCAAGACAGGCCATCACTTGGCAGTTCTCACTGCTTAGAGGGAGATCACGAAGGAACAGATTTCTCTCTGTGGCCCCGAGATGTCTCGCTTTGTGGCTAAACCCCCTTAGCAGAGGAGAGAGAGAACAATCACTGGGCTGGAAGTCCTGCACTTGGTTCCAGCTTTGAGCATCCTGGCTGGCTCATGTCTGGAATCTGTCACTTCTCCCTCAGCAGCAAGGGACAGGCCCCTGTCAGGGACACTTGCAGCCTGCACCCATCCCCTCCCTGTACCCTGCCAACTTCAGAGCCTCTGATCTGCCGGCTCAGGGGTCCCCCAGGCCTGCTTTTCCTTCCTTGGCTTGGGAATGAGCCCTAAGCATCCTTTTCAGGATGTCAGACCCTGGGGCCATATCCTGCAAAGCTGAGAGATCACTCGCCCACCCTCACAGGCTCCATGCCCTGCGAGTCCGGAGAGCAGTGTGAGTGGGGATCCCACTCATGCCCATCTAAAGCGCTGTCCCTTCTTGCACTTGGCCCCACAGCTTCAATGCAGTCACCTTGAAGACAGGATTCCCCAACCCCAGGACAGATCCTGAAGGAGCTGCTGGCTCCCTGCCCTCTCAGGGTGGGTGAACCTGCTTGTAGCAATGGGAGAGGATTGGAGGTGTGGGGATCATGGCTTTTGGGGAGCCAAGCTGCTGTGTTCACCTTCCTGGGTGTGATTTGTGAGCTCCTGCCCCAGGGCCTTTGGGTTGGCGTCAAGGAATAAGGCACTGACGCAGGGTCCCTGCCCTTGGGGAGCTTTAACAAGGAAGGCTGGTCCTGGGTTCCCCTGTGGGAACTTCCACCCTTACCACCCTTGCCCACTGCACAGATTCCCCAGTCCACGTGGACGTGACATCTGGTACCTCACTACGTGCAATGTTGCCTCAACCAGAGCCCAGGGCAGCTGCTGCCCTGTTCGCCTTTCAAGATGCTTCAAAGTAGGGATCTCTGGTGGGCTGGGGATCCCTGGTAACTCACTGCCTGGCTCTGGTCTTTTTTCTTGTACCTATTTACTTAAAAGGCAGACTTACAGAGATGGAGAGAGATCTTCTATCTGCTGATTCACAACAATACATGACCTCAATAGCCAGGGTTCTGCCAAGCCAAAGCTAGGAGCCAGGAGCTTCCTCCAAATCTTCCACATGGCTATAGGAGCACAAACATGTCAGCCATGTTCTGCTGCTTTTTCCGGGTCATGAGCACGGAACTAGATCAGAAGTGGAACAGCCGGGACACAAATCAGGAGATGCTGGTGTTGCAGGTTGCCTTGCCCGTTATACCAGGGTGTGTCCCCACCCCCTGCCCCAGCTCTAGTCTTTGGTCCCTTGATTGGTAAAATGAGGAGACAGGCCCCTCACATCTCTGCTTTTCTGGGGCTGCTGAGCCCATGAGACCACATCTTGCACTGTGGCTGCCCGTGGCAAGCAGGAAACCAGTCGCAAAGCAGCTACTGGAACCAAGGTGCAGGGTACCATGGGGCCCTTCTTCAAGATGAATACGACCCAATTAAGGCACATCATGAATCCCCAGTCCTGTTTCTTTGAGTAGTCTGACTCACTAGTCCAGACGACAAAAGAAAAAGACGAAGTAGCATATCAAGTCCTTGAAAATGAATATTTGATAAGGCAGTAAAGGGGAAAAAATAGCGGTATGTGACAAAACAAGAAGAGAAGAGATGGCTTCATGTTTGTTTACTTTTTCCACTGACCTTCCACACTCAGCTTCCAGGCTTGTCTCCGCCATGCGCTCTGCGGCTCAGCCGATGGCTGGTCCATGTGAAGAAGCTGAAAATGTCATTCGTCTTGGCAACTTAGGATGTCGACAGCACTGCTTTGTATGAGATTGTTATCAGCCACTGTTTTGTTACCAGCGCCATTAGCACACGCAGCTTACATACCTTTATGAGAATGCATCCGAACCCTCACTCAACTAATAGGATTAATTTCCACTTTGTGGCACCGTGAGAGGTGTTGTACATGAACGTGAGAAGGCCTCCCTGCCCGGTCATCCTCACGGCTCAGCCTTCTCTAGTTCTGTACTAGACAGTGAGCAAGGGCCTGGCTCCTGTAATTTGAATTGCCCATTTGTTCAATACATTAAAAAAACCTTCCTCCTCAGCTCCCAGGCAAGATAAATGGCACCAGATCTGGAAAGCACTGTCTTTCTCTTGTGCCTTTCTTTGTGGAGTTTCAAGTGCTGTGATCGTTTCTTTTTTTTATTAATGAGAACAGAGGGCACCATGCCTGCTTGCCTGTTTGCAGTTTAAAAAATCAGTTTGAAGGAAGTAAATTAACTGAGAAGACATCCCCGCCCACCAGCCCTCCCCTCCTTGGCTGGGATTCTTTCCTGAAGCCCTCCCGGGTGCCCCTCCCTAGCTCCAGTGCCAGCAGCTGCTCCCCCACCCCCACCCCTTCCCTCTCAGTTCTCCTGCCCAGAGCCACGTTGTCATCGCTGTCACCAGGCAGAGTTCAGGTCACCCGCCAGGGATTTTAGATCTCTGTGGGAACGTGACCCATTTCAGAGCAACAAAGAACCTCTGGGAATACAGCCCCTGGGGAGCAATCAGCTTGCTGCGTGCCCAGGATGTGCAGAATCACCCTGCTCAACTCACCCCCTGGAATCATTCACCTCTCCGTGGCCCGTAGCCCGTGAGCCTCATCTCCTTCCTTTGTTTATTAGGGGCGAGCTGAGGAGCCGCAGCGCTCCTGGTCCATTTGTTCCGGATAAACTGCCATGCTCTGTGGGACTCCTCTTAGTAACTGTTATGTAAAGACAGATAAATGCTGTGTGCAGTCATTTTACATTTCCCTCCTGCTCTGACTGGGCCCATCCATCAGGTTGTCTAAGTGGCATGCTTTTTACCCAGGGGCCAAACCAGTAATTACCATGTCCCTTTTGTGGACATCACAGATTGTCACAAGAGACATAGAATTCCTAAAATGCAGATCTATTCCATGAGCTCATCCGTGGTCGTCCCATGTTGCCTTCTGAAGTCACAGCTTGGGCTCGCCAATCAGGCATGTATTGATCTAAAATATTTCACCAGGGAACCCCTCGGTTGTGAGTTCACTCACGTGGAGGCTGCCAGCAGAGGGACTGCCACCCGGAGTTAGGAGTAAGTACCTGGAGTGGACCCCAAAGAGGTTAGGTTCCTTGTTACATTGTGTGTCTCCTTCTTCCCATGGCGTGGCCCATGCTGGGACAGCGGTGGGATGGAATGGAAAGGAGCGCTGGACTGTGCTGGAGGTCAGAGGAGCCCTGGTTCTGCCTCTGGCTCTGCCCACACTTGCTGCACTTGACTTTTTTCTGTTTTCTCTTGTGCAAGAGCTAGATGGCTTCACTGGAAACATCTCTCCCAAGCCTGTGTCTCTAGTCATGACCATGATGAAATAGCCCAGGTCTAGGTCACAGGGTTGGTGGTGGCTGATGCCTGATCTGTGTGGCCTGCAGTTGGTTGGAAAGATCTACAGATGGGCCAGCCCAAGATGTGTGGGGTCCCGAGAGGGACAGCTGGGTGCTTTTAGCTCTTTAGTAGGTCTGTCGCCTTTCGGCTTTATGAGCTTCCCATCTGCTCTATAGGTAGCACTGGATGGCAAACAGTCTGCTCCCTAGGTAGCTCTGTCTAGAAATGGCTGTGTATGAGGGGAATGTACCCTCCCTGCTCACCCCTGACATGTGCCTGATGCATAGCTGCAGACTTAGCCCCATTCCTCTAATGTGGAGACCTCAACAGCTCGTGAGAAGAGAGGTCCAGGGAGACCATCTCCCTGCCTGCCTCGGCTGTCCCTTTGGAGCCCAGTCCAGTAGGCAGCTAAGAGAAGACTGCATCTCCACAGTGAAAGAATGAGTAAGCATTGGCCCAGTCTCACCTTGCAGGTGAGGAACAGTGTTGGGAACACTCACAGGTTTGAGCCTTGCCTGGGACACATTGCCACAGCAACGACTGGCTCACTCACTTAGAGCAGGTAGGGTGGCTCAGGCCACAGGTCCATTGGTCCTCTGTTATGCTCATGACATCAGCAACTTTCATGGAGGACTCAGAGGAGGGCCAAGGAGAGAGCTGCAGAGGACAAAGGGGTTAGGCAGACCTAAAAAGGAGGAGGGGCTGCCATCTCCCCCACTTCCTACTTAAGCACCCACCTGTGTATGAATGCCCCTAGGCGGCATTGGGACTGAGGCAGAGAGTCCATAACTAAAGCAATACCAGGTTGTCAGCTGTATAACAGGACCTAGACAAATGGCTAATAATTCATGATCACTGGCTCTTGGCAGTAAGGGCACCCTCTGCCTGCTGCCTCCTTCACTGTGAATATAATCCGATTGTCAGTGTGGAATATGGCTGACACCCTCCAACACGGGGGCCAGTCTTAGCTCCTCATCACAACACAGACACACACTCACTCTGTGGAGGGAAGAGGGCTTTTATTATCCCTGCAGTAGGTCTTAGCTCTGCCAATCAGGAATTCCACCCTAGAAGCTGCTCAAAGCTGGTTGTTGCATGGCTCACAGCACAATTCCAGAGAGCTTAGAAGCCGAGAAGCTGGGAGAAGTGAATTCAGTGCATGGGCTAACCAGCAAAGCTGTTGCAAGTTGCAGTGTAAATCCCTCTGGCCACCAATAACCCTTCCCCTCCACCCCTTTCTCGCCTCTCTGCAGTGGCAGGGCCGAGCTGCCAGCTTTGACAGTGAGAGCTCATGCCCGTCTCCGAAGCCACCTCCAACACCGTGAGCTGCCTGGCCCAGCCACACAAATGGGACTGAGTGATGACGTTCCTTTTGCACCTGTCCTCCTGTCTAAGTGCAGTGTTGTGCAGTCACAGCGGCGACGGCCACCTCAGCAGCCGTCTCTTCACTCAAGTCTGAACTGCTCTTGTGGAGGCCAGAGCCCGGGGTACTTGTCGTGTGGTCAGATCTGTCTTAGTCTTTCTGTCTCCCCAAGTGATACTTCTGTGACTTTTCCTCCCACTTTTTATGGGTCTGCTGTGAAAGTAAGACAAAACAAAGGGTAGGGAGCCCAAAAGTTGGTTCTATAAAATACAATGTAAAATAGCAATTTTTTTTTTGGAGGGGCTGGAGGATGTGGCTATAAGTTGCTGAAATTGTGTATCTCCATCAAGTTCTGCCCCCTAGAGAAAAGAAGTGGGAGGAGCTATGTATGCACGTGCAGAACTGGGCGAGAGTACTCACACGGATGGAAGAGCCTTTATAAGGCCGACGACTGGTCTACGAAGCTCTTCTCTGCAATGGTATAAGCCAAGACTTGGACTCCCAGTCCCATGCAGAAATCACAAGATCTCCAAAGGTGTTTGTGGCCCACCAGACAGTGGACTTACAGGGCCTCTTGCTCCCCAGTCTTGTTGTCTTTCCTCATTGGTTGGAAACATCTGATTCCTCCTGGGAACTGACTTTCCTTATGAAGGAGTCTTCCAGAGGGGAAAAAGAAAAACCTTGATGCACCATATGCTTTCTGATGCACCACAGTGAGCGACCCCATTTGTTTGAAAATTGGATCTTTTTTCTTGAAAATAACCTTCGCTGTGCAGAAAGAGAGGCACATGCATTCTGGAATGATCTCTGCGTTATACATAACTCTCATTCCAGGAGCTATCTAAGTATCAGCTGTTTAAAACGCCTCGGTAGATCAAAGAAATGCTTAACTAGAACATTCTCGTCTGAATGGGGAGTTTTGGCATCCTAGTTGGAGTTTGAGTTCATTTTGCTGTGACACATGTTTTCATGACAGAGACCCAGACAGTGTCACCCTGTTTTAGCAACCCCTGACTTTGAGACAGTATTCATCTTAAGCTTTAGTTCTATAAATTCCTAAGTACTTCTGTGTCGTTTGTCTCAGTGGTCATGAGGGGTCTGGCTTGGTTACCTTTAGATCTCTACCTTAAGCCAGCTTGACTTTAGAAAAAGAAAAAAAAAAAGCATATACTTGAACTGTCGTGTCTTGTCATGGCAAAATTCTGTTTTCATGGTGACCTTTAAGCCCCTCAGCTGTAGCAATGCTGGTGCCACATGCAAGGGGAAGGTCCCCCTTGAACATGTATACCTGCACAGGACCATCTCCAGAGCTGTATGTGCAACTTGCAAGAGATCAGGCCATTGGAGACCCTGTGCTTTTACCCATCCAAGGTCAAGAGCATCAGAGTTACTCATGCACCTTGTGTCTTACTCTTTATATGCACTGTGTGCTATGAGGAGCAGCCACTTGGGACAGCAACCTTCATTCCAAGTTAGATTGGCAGGTTTCTCTGCCAAACTGGCTTTGGATATTGTCTTCTAGCCCTAACATGGGCTACTATGGTTCCAAAACTCCACCACTTAGAAAAATCAATGTAGAGAAATCTAAACTTCACCCTGTACTGAGCCCTATCCAGGGGCCTCATATATAAAGACGGCTTTTCTCCCCCAAATAGCTTGGGACTGACAGACCTTCTGTTCTTGAGAATGAGGGAAATAAAACCTAAGGTCACAGCATTCTTCCTGGAAGGTGAGAAACCACTTTGTCTCTTGACCCTAGACTGGTCCCTCCATCTATTTAGTAGGTGCTACGGCTGTTGCCACCGTTAAGGGGACAGTGCAGTTGCCTGGGTCACAGGAACCCAAGAATTAGCATGAGAGTCTGTCCAAGAATTGAGCTCATAAAGTACCTACCCAGGCATCACCTTGAGACCCTTAGGCAGTGAGGATGACCCACTGTAACTTTTTGGAGAGGGTACGTGATCAGTATGAGCTGTGGGAGGGCGTTGCCTGTTGAGAGGGTGTGCTTTGGAGATGCTTTCCTGAGTGAAGTGTGGCCCCCAACCCTACCCCACCTTGACCAACAGTAACCACTCTCTCCGCTCCCCCTATCCCACTCCAGGAAGGCTCTTAGCTCCAGGAGCCTCACTCCCCACCCTGCATCTGTGCCTCCGGGGAACAGTCCTGGGTCTGAAGCACGAATGAATCCTGAACGCCTACTAGCCTGGTGACTGGGCCCAGTCTCTCCAGCTCAGAGATGAGAAAAGGAAACACAAGTTATGTGGAGCACAAGGAAACACAACGTGGATGCTTTTGTTGGCTTTCCTCTGGCATTAAGAAACCTTCAGGGTTGCCGTGGGCTTTGCTGACCTTGCTGCGGCTGGAGTCCTTTGCACACAGATGTTTTGTTAAAACACACACACACAAAGCTCCCATCTTTGTTTAGCAGTGGTTCGGGGCTGAAAGATGCCCCTCTACCCCATCCTCACTCCCACCACGCGGCGCCAACCTAGTGAATTGCATCTTCATTTACAATTATGTTGTTAATTACTGCTTTGTGTCTCCCACTCCTGTCACAGCCTAGAGTTTTTATTCAATTAAATCTCTGTCTCTTGCCCACATCTCTTGTCACTCTGCGTTCCTAAGGGTAAGCAGTCAGCTTATTTCCCCACCTTGTGGCACAGTCAGAGGGAGAGCTGAAAGGCTCCTGTGGTTTTCATCCTGCCCGAGGAATACCTACCTGTGCATCCTGCCATTGGCTCATTCCCCCTGTGCACCTGCCGTTGGCTCACTCCACCTGCGCTGCCTCGGGCAGCACTTGATATATGGGACACAGCTGCTCCCTCAGCTGTTGAGCTGCACACACAGTCCCTCCAGATGCCCCAGCATCTCTGGGGAAATGGGTCCCAGCCTCTCTGCACAGTACAGTGCCTTCACCCACCAGGCAAGCAATCCCTGCTGACATCCATAATACCCAAAACGTGGTGAAGCCAGGAGAAAATACAATTACAGACTTGAACAGATGAAATGAACATTCTGCTTCATAGACTATCCTCTCTGCTCACTCCCTCCCCATGTGCCCAGTTTTTAACTAAGAAGGCAGACTGTGAATTGGGGAGTAGAAGGCAGCATCGCTTTCTTGCATGACTGCAGCTGAAGGAAGTGAGCTGCGCTGAGAGGTGCTCCACTGCCTAAGGAGGCCACTCCCTCCGGGCTGGTGCCTCCCCATCGAGGCAGCCAGCAGCATTTGCTGAAGCCCACGCTGTGTCCAGAGCCCACCAGCAGGCTGAATGAGTCAGTCTGAATGGACTGTATTACACTGCAATGACAAACGCAGATGCCAGGGGCTGAAAATCACGAAGGTTTATTTCTCCTTCATGATTGTCCCATCACTATGGGGTCTTGTTCCTTGCATGTATTCAGGGATACTCAGGGTGACAGAATGGCCAACATTTCACACATGGTTAGGCCCAAAGTCACTGGGAAGAGTCACATGACCAAGAAGTAACACATGTTACTACCCTCCCCTGTTCATTGCCAGAGTTCCTTCCCAGACATACAGGGTTCAAGTGTCCAGGAGAGGAAGAGCAGGAAATACCAAGCTAGCAAGTCCCAGGGAAGACCCCTGTGAACTTATCAGGCCTGAGGAAGGGAGACAGGTATACGTGGCTGATTCCAAGACACTGACAAAGGAAAGCAGTGTGTTCTGTTCATTCTTGAAAGCCTTTAGTCTTGAAAGCTATAGAAAGCCTTCAGTCTAGAAAGATGGCAATGAGAACCAATAGACCAAGGAGAACATGATTATTCCATGGAATCAAAGGCTATAAAAGTCCTAGAAAAACTAACACAGCCCCCATGGAAGGAAGACCAACCTTTGGAAAGAGGTGGTATCTGTCCTTTAGAGGTGAGTGGGATTTTGAGGTGTGGTACTTGGGAGGAGGCGTCTGTCCCAGGATACAGGGGCTAAACGGGAATCCCTGGAGTTTGCCAAGCTCCTTCATATAGGACTTCAGCCTGATAACTCTGCCTGTTCCTTGTGGAACATGGTGGCTCAGCACTACCATGCTCTAGCTCTGCTTCTTTCTAGTTCCTGCCAACTCATTCTGCCACTCAGCTGCACCTGCAAAACCTGCCTGGCCATGAGCATCTCTCCAACCATCATACCCATCCCTTGCCCCTCCTCTGCTTCTTGGGCTAGGACTCAACCTGAAGCCCCTCTGGATTTTACAATTTATACAGTGTCTTGTCCTGCTCCAAGGTGAGCCCTTTCCTGATGTCTGGATTCTCTGGTACAAGAAACTGGACCAGCTTCTCCCTGGCTTTCCCCTGGCTCTGCTTCATGGTATCCATCCCATGAACAGTGATGGGAAGGGAAGGGAGCAGCAGGCTGTGGAAGCAGCCATGCAAGAGGGACCATGGACTGGGCTGAGCCCAGACCATGCACAGGGACATATGGGAGGTGGTCACAGGTGAAAATGCTCAGCTGATCTGGAAAGAGAGGGAGAAGGAAGGTGGATTCATGAATGCCATACACAGTACACATGGCAGCCAAGTGCTGTGTGCTTCCCACAGCCACCAGCAATGTGGAGGAGCAAGGTTCAGGCAACATGGAGTGTGAGACGGTGGGGGATATTGAGCAGATGGCTGAAAATTCACTGGGAATCTGGACAGCAAGGCCAAGAGTGATGTGTGAGTGTCCCAGAGGCCCACACATCAAAAGGGGCTGTAGAGATAGGAGGCTGACACCACACAGCAGGTGCAAGGAGACCAGGAGTGTCTCCAGAGGAGCTTCTTAGAAATTGTCAATAGTAAGAGGTCAGGGAAAAAGAAAGTGATGTGAATGATAAGGGAGAGATACCCAAGCAAAACTAATCGATGCCAGTGCTAATGAACAAAAGCAGATCAATCAAGCACTTCATCATCAAACGATTCATCACAGCAAGCTGATCCAAGGTGCTTAACTATGACCCAATTCACACAAGTCCACATTACCCCACTTTTGCAAGCCCCAACTCGTTTGTCCTCCCCTCAGCACTGCTCTTGACTTTCACTTTTTTCATCAATGAAGGTAAAAATATGAGAGTGGGTGTTTAACTCGATGATTAAGATGCCCCATTTCATATCTGAGTGCCTGGATTCAATTCCAGGTTCTAGCTCCCTGCTAATGCAGGCAGTGGGGATGTGGTTCAAGTCATTGAGTTCTGCCGCCTGTGCTGGATTTAGTTCCTGGCTCTTGGCTCCAGCCCTGACCCAACCTCAGCTGAACAGTGAATCAGAGGATGGGATAGTCTTTCTCTCTAAATAAATAAATAAATAAATAAATTAGGAAATAGCAATTTTTAAAGAACTTTTCAGTTGAAGGAAAACACACACTATTATAAAATGTACCCTTTTAACCTTTTCTAGGTACCAAGTTAGTATCATTCACATTGCTGCATAACCACTACCAACATCCACCTGAAGTTTTTCTGCTTGAGCAACCAAAACTCTATCCAGCAGACAATAACATCCCATTCCCTACTCCCTCCAGTCACCCTGGCCTGACCTGCCAATCAACCTGCAGCTCTCCTCCTCTCTCCTACTGCAGTCCAGCACACTGGTTACTCATTCACTCACTTATCAAGCACACAGTGAACAGCTTGTGTGTCAGACCGTGTGCTGGGGCTGAGAGTCTGCAAATAAACATTCCAACTAACATGCAACAAGTACGTCCTCTCTGCCAGGTGCTGTTTTCAGTGCTTTAGAGTAGAATCTCATTCAATTTCCCCTCCAACTTGGGGAGGTCAAGGAACTTGCCTAGAGTCACACAGCTGCACACAAGGAACCCCAGCCAGGGCTCCCATGCTGAGGCATGCTGCTAAGTCACCTCCCAATAAAACACAACTCTTCAAGGTCAAGCAGACAGACACCTCAATAGAAAATGTTCTATAGCTTGGCAGGAGCAATGCAAGAGGCAGAGGAAACCAGGCATCCTAGAGAGGGATTCCTGAACCCCAGCATCTATGCAAGTGTCCTCCCTGGTGCACTCCCAAGTGTGCCCCACCCCTAAAACCTAGTCTCACCCTTTTGGAGAGAAGGCCTCTCCATGGCCTGTTTGAGAACCATCTGTCCTGCACACTCACTTGATCCCACACCTCACCTGAGGAATCATGGGGTTCTCCCATCACACCTGCGGGGTCTCCCCCACAGATTCCTCTAATACCCCATTGTCAGAGGTGGTGAGCCTGCTGCCCGCCATCCAGCCTCCCAGCATGCGAGGCACAAACAGACGCAACAGGAGTTCCGTCCAAGCAGTTCCAGTTTGTTTAGGGAATATAAACTCTTATATGGAGCAGTGAATAGCCTCAGTCCAGCAATTCCAGGAGGGGAGAACTAGGAGCCAATTGTCATGAGCATAACTGCAGAAGCCACCTCTCATAGGCCAGGGACAGTTGAGCAAAACAGTCCTGGCCAATCAATCTTTCTTTAAAACAACTTGATCCCCACCCTGGTTCATGCCCAGGGCCCTTCCGTTGGCCGCCATCTTGTTCTCCACATGTAACCCAGTGACCTGGATCATTGGTCTCCATCTTGTTGACTTAGTGATCTATTCACCATTGAGCCCCACATCACCCAGTCCCAGCCATTCACCCCACAACCACATACCAGGAGGGGTGATGCCAGAACAGGGAAGCTTGGGGTAACTTAACCAGAAAGCAAAGCTGAGCTCAATAAAGGCAGGAGGGCATAGCAGCTCTGGGCAAAAGCTGAGCTGTTGGACTGGATGAAAAGGGAAATTCAGGGAGGAGTGGTCCCTGGAGAGGCAGGCAAGGGACGGGGCTTCCATAGACCCACTGGCGGTTGGCTGGCTCCCATTTTCTTGCCCCTCTCAGTTCTCCACTCTCTGGCTCTCTTAGCAAAGCTGTGGCCTCCTTCTACAGGCATCTCAGCTGAGTACTGCTCACTCTCAGTCAATGGGTGCTGCAGGGAGGTGGGAGTGGGATGGAGACATCTGTGACTTTTCCCTGAGGTGGCTCTTTCTTCCAGATGGCTAGGAGAAGTGTGGTGACACATCAGGAACTATCCAGAGAAAACCTGAGCACCTGTGTGGGCAGACGCCTTCGGCTTTCCTGAAACATGCATAGTACTTTCACTCTGTGGCTTCAGCTTGTTGCCAAGCCTGTGTTGGCCAGATAGAGAACCTGTAAGCTGGAGCACCAAGGAAAGCAAACATGTGGCTCAGCACTGAGGAGCTGTGCACTCCTGAGCATTGCAAGGACTTTGGCCCCTCATGCCCAGGTCCGCCCTCTCCCAGAAGTGACCCAGCATGCCACACAGCACGTTATGACATCAAAGAAGCCAACAAAGTGGGAGCCTGTCTTGCTCACACTGTCAACATTTGCTTTTCCAAATACTCCACCTGTACTTGCCTCACGGGACAGGCATGGCAGCGCCTGCTCACATGCCTCCTGGCATTCACTGGCTTCTCCAGTTGGCTGCTTGGCATTTAATGTTCCTTCCTGCCAGAGTTGTCCAACGAAGGTGGAATCTTCTCTTTGAAGCCAATACAATTGACGAACTTCGGAGCCCAGAGAAAGCAGATCTGGGTGAAGTCCTGGCCCCTCGAACTTTTCCAGATGCTGTGGCTCCGATGCCCCTCCAAAACCCATGTCAAAAGGGCAAGCACTATGGAGTAGCAGGAAAAGCTGCTGCCTGCAGTGCTGGAATTCCATAAGAGTCCCAACTACTCCACTTTTTAACTAGTTTTCTGCTAATAGCCTGGGAAAAAGTGGAAGCCCCTGTACCCATGTGGGATGGCCAGATGAAACTCCTGGCTCCTGACTTCAGCCTGGTTCAGCCCTGGCAACTGGGGAGTGAACCAGTGGATGGAAGACACTGGCGTGTGTGTGTGTGTGTGTGTGTGTCCCTCTATATAACTCTTACTTTCAAATAAATAATAAATCTTAAAAAAAAAAAGAAAAGAAAACTGCTCAGAAGAAAGAGGGGATTAAGTTACAAGGCTTGCGACCTCATTAGTGGGTACAGTTTTCACAGGAGTGGGGTTGTTATCAGGAGTGGGTTTCTGATAGAAGATGCACTTGCCTGATTCTCTCTCTCTCTCCACACACACATGCTTGTGTCTCTGCCATATTATGATCAAGTACAAAGCCTTCACCAGAAGTCAGCCCCATGCTTATGTGCATCCCAGCCCGGCAGAAATGTGAAACCGTGAGGCACATGAACTTGGCTTGCTCATTAGCTACCCAAGCCTCATTGATCCATCACAGCCAGAGTTCAGCAGCCTACCCCTACAGGGCTCACCTGCCCTCAGGGAGCCCTACATGGCTGCTCTGATGGCCATGTCCAGGCTGGGCCTCTGGCAGCAGCTCCTTGATGAGCTCACACAGCAGGCCAGGATGCTTCACTTGGATCTCTAAAGGCCCCAGTCCTCTCTCACAACTGGAAGCCTGCAGAACAAAGGGAGGAGGCCACTGTGCTGCTGGGAAGGCTTGGGAGGGGGTGAGGACTAGCTAGGAGCGGGATGGAAGGAATAAATTGAGTGACTGTGTAATTTATCTAGAATAACTTAAGCACTGAGCGTTGAAGAAAAAACCAAAGTGGTGACATTTAATGAATGTGTCAGTCGATATCTCACCCATTCCAGTAGTCTTTGGAAATGTCAGAGAGCTTACAAACTCTACTCCTTGCAGCTGGAGGGTTGGTGCTAACCAGCAGCAGCAGCAGCGGTTCTGGTTCCTGGCTGTTGCGTTACTGCAGGCACAGGACTTGGGGGCACAGTTCTCCGGTGCTCTCAGCCACTCCTCGGGCCCCAGGGACCTTCCCCTCCAGCCTGGCCACCAGCTATGCAAAGCACAGAGGAGAGGGCCACCAGAGGAAGGGGCAGTGTGTCACACTGGTGACTCGCCCTTCTGTGCCTCTTTGAACTTCTCAGAGCTTTGAGCACATTCCAGAGAAAACCTTAGCTGAACTCCAGGGAGCGAACAAGTCAGAAGATAGTTGTTCCAGAGACTCCAGGCTCAGAAGTTTCCATTCTGAGCTGATTGGCCCTTAGTTCAGTCCTCTATAAATACCAGAAACTGCTTCAGAAACAGGCCAGGGGGAAAAAAACCAGCTGGATTTTCACTTTGGAGGCAGGCAGGGAGTGGGTAGACATGAAGCCAAGCCACCCTGAAAGATTTTCTCCCCAAACGCTGCCTGTCCCAGCTATGTGAGAGTGAGAGTGCCAACTTCCGGCCCCTGAGTATCCAGTCCACTCCAATCTTGCAAAGGTGGAAGTGGCTTACGGCCTTCTCAGAAAATACATCGACATTCAATCAGCCTGGAGTTGTAAGTGGCCTTGGCAGATGCCACAGACCCAAACTAGCTCATCCGGCTCGTTTAGCAGAGCCCAGCTCTGAGGTTTTCCAGGCCACCTGGGGAAAAGGCAGGGCTTGCCAGCTAGAGACAATTGCCAACTCCCAGGCTTGGTCAGGCATAGTTGCTCTGGGAATACAATGTGACATGACCAAGGAGAGGCCACCCCTGCCATTGCCCAATTTACAGCCAGGCATGCAGGAACCCCGGGCCAGCCTGTGGGACCACACTAAAGGCATAGGATGTCCACACCAGTGTGCACTCTGATGTGGAGAAAGAGCCAAACCAGAAGGACCCTAGGCTCTACTGCCTCTCACTGGCACACAAAGCCAACGGCTCATCCAACAAAGCACTCTCAGTCCATCTCTTTCATGGCTTCCTGCTATAGTCTGGATATTGGCTTGAGTGCTTCCCAAGGCCTTGCATGTTGACATTGAGGCCTTGGCTGGGGCAGGGGGCAGCGATGTGATATGGTATCTGCCATTTGGAGCACCTGCACCGCATACTAGAGAGCCTGGGTCAAGCCCTGACTCCTCTACTTCTGATTCAATTTTCTGTTAACACGCATCCTAGGAGGCAGCAGGTGACAGGTCAAGTACTTGGGCCCAAACTCCCCTAGTGGGTAAAGTAGCTCCAGTTGTTGGCTAATGTGTGAGTTGGTTTTAGAAAGGGGCAGACTGGGACCCAGCTATCCCACTCCTAGGAATATACTCAAAAGAAATTAAACTGCATATGGGAAGGAGAATTATAATCCTATATTTACAGCAGCACAATCTACAATAGCAAGGACATGGAAACAACCCTGATGTCCACCCAAAGAGGAGTGACTAAAGAAACTGTGGTACATCTACTCCATGGGATATTATTCAGCATTAAAAAGAATGAAATTATACAATTTGAAACTAGATGGTCCCAACTAGAAACCATTATGCTCAGTGAAATAAGTCAATCACAAAAAGAGAAATACCATATGTTCTCTCTAATATAAGGACCCCATCATGCAAATTAGAATGTATAGTGGTGGAGTAATGGAGACTATCATATCAGATGTGAAGACACAATGCAACATGCATCTCTACTTCCAAACAAAATATGGACTCCCAATAAAAGTGTTGGACATATCTAGACAATGGGATGATGGACTGTCTGACATTGTCTGTACCAATAATGTCGGGGCACACTTAATAGCAGACTGATGGAATTATAACTCCTTATGAAGAGTTGTGGCATTATGGGAAAAATCAATCAGGGGGTGGAAATTGGGGGGAGGGGAAACCCAGAATATACAGAATTGTACAGTAAACTTCAAAAATAAAAATTAAAAATAAAAGAATTTTAAAAAGAAGGGGGCAGACCTGGCAGGGTTGAGCAAACCTTAGCTCACTGGCAAGAGCAGAAACCAGGCTGGAGCACAGGTCATGCCAGGCTAGGCTGTTACACCTACTGGTTTGCACGTGCCAGTGATGGGAGCAGACTGAGCAGGGTCAGGTTCCAGGACCTGCCAGTGAGAGTCAGGACTGGGGACAGGCCAGGTCGGGCCAGGCTACAGCATCCAAAGGCAAAGATTATGACAGGTGAGGGATTATACCAAGCTGGGTCAGAGCAACCACTTGCATGTGCGGGATCTATGGCTGGGAACAGGCTTGGTTGGGGAGCTAGGGGGACACCCTGGCTGGTGAGTTGTGGGGACCCAGAGTGGGAGCTGCGTTCTGATCTGGATATGGCTGCAGCGTCCCTCGGCACAAATGTAGACTGGGCTAGGCACACTGGACTGGGCTAGACTCCAGCACCTTCTGGTGCACATGAGTACCAGGGTAGGTATAAGATGGGCTAGGCTAGGTCTCTGCCCTTAATGAGCCATGTGTGAGCTGTGTCTGGGTGTGGACAAGCCTTGGCTGGGCTGAAACATCCAACAGTAGCAGCCGGAATGGATTGAAGGCCAGTCAAGAAAGGCCATTGCTCCTGCTAAGTCAGGAGATGGACTAAGTAGCGCTGGCCTGTGGACCCACTGGTGTGCAAGGTCTGGCATTGGGAGAGGTTCTGATGGAGGAGCTTGGAAACTCCTCTGTCAAGACACAGTCCCTGCAGGTGAGTGCAAGAACCATGATAAGGAGCAGCCCAGCCCAGGCCAGGTAATGGCATCCACCAGCATACATTTGGCATAGGTCAGGGGTGGAATGGGACTAGGCCTAGTAGAGGAATAGGGGGCATCTCCCTCTTGGGCCACCACTCCCACTGGTGAGCATGAGAACCAGGACAGGGGCACACATGGCTGGACAAAATGGTACCCACAGGCACATGTGTGGGCTGGATAGTGGGGCTGGTTGGGTTGAACTAGGCTTCAACACCCATCGACATATATGAGAGCTGAATGGGATGTACGACAGACTGGACCAGTACACTGTACATACTGGCAAGCACAGGAACCAGGGCAGGGGGCAGGCCTGGTGGGGGTTATTATGGGTTGCTCCAACTAGGCTGCTGCTCCCACTGGTTTGTATGATGACCAAGTGTGTGGTGGGCAGGATCAGGCTGGACTGCAACACTCATTGGTTCATGTAGATGACAGAGTTGGAAACAGAACTGACCCAGCAATTGCAACCACTAGCATATATATAAGCTGATTGAGGCAGTGGTCTGTGCCTCAGGAAACACAATTGCCCTCATCCTCCAAAGCCTAACTCCAGCCCCCTCCTGAAAAGCACTTGCAAACCCTGTGGAGGAAGAGTTATCCCATGCCTTGGGTTCAGTGCTGGACACAGTCCCTCATGAGACACCTATGACTTGTTCTTTCTCCCATCCTCTGTCACTGAGCAGGACTGCCTTTCTCATCTGGTTCCCTCTCCATACCTTGCATAGGCAGATACCCCATGGTGCTAAACAAAGCAAGACACATGATGCCCAGGACTAGGAGGAGAGAGGAAAGACATACAAGTTGAGACTAGGATCAAATAATCAGATTCAGAAGATCAGCCCTGGGGTTTGGAGAAGTTTCTAGAAAACCAAGCTGAATGGTCATGGAGAGCAGTCTCCACTTTCCTGTACACTAGAACCATGTGGAAACCTGGGTAAAAACAGACTTCTACCCACAGAGATCCTGACGCTCCCGAGCCGTGCTGGAGCTGGGAGTCAGCATCTGACCCTCCGGCAGGTGATTGTGAGGCACACCAAAATCCAGGCCATACATTAAGAAACATTTTGTCTCAGAACTAGAGCTCTGGCTTTTTCCTGGAGCAGGATGCTTGTTCCTGAATAAAGACCTTGCCGAGACCTAGAGGTTCACAGGGTGATTGTGTTCTGAATTCCATCTTGCAGGGCAGGTGTCTAAACCCTGGTCTGACCACAAACAGCTTTGGGTGTGATGATCTGAGCTGCACACCTGTCGGAAGCTCCCTGAGCATCATACTGCTAGCTTGAACACAAAGCGCTACCAGCAGCAAAGGCCCTCATTCTGAAAGCTGTGCCCAGTGCCCTGGAAGTCACTCTGCCCCTGCTATCATTCAGTACCCACTACTTCATGGCCAGCCATCTGCCTCCTGTGACCACAGCTCTGCCTCTGACTCTACAGAGCAAAAGCAGAAACAGACGGCTGAACGTGACTAACAGCATCTGCTATCATCAGGCTGACCAGAGAGGCTGGGGACAAGTGGGACCAGGAAACAGTAGTATCTCGGAAAGACTACCAGACCCTCTCAACCCAGACCTCACCCTATCCCAGCCTTTTCCTCCCTGTAGCTGACATGCAATGTCAGGCTTTGCGGGACAGGTGCAGAATTTTAGGAGGCAGACTCAAGACTGAGCAACTGGTGGGGACAGGAGAGAGACAAGGGCACAAGAGGAGTGGCAGGGCACTAGTCCTGTTGTTGGTCTCAGGATGGAAAGGTAGTTGAGACCCAATCTTCCTGCTAGTGAAACAATGGCTTGAGTTGCTCTAAGCAGTGATTACCCTTCCAAGCTTGCCATGACATCACTTCTTGCAGATGGCTGCAAGGAGCTTACACTCAGCGCCCCCACCCCTGAAGACTCCTCTTCCTGGTCACTGGTCCACCTGTACCCCTTCTCTTAGTTCTCCTCCCAGGCCCACAGTCTTGGAATCATCTCATTGTCCATTCCAGAACAGCAAGTGTCCTTCCTGTCCCTTGCCTTAGTCAGGGTCCTCTTCACCCTGACCCAAGAGACGAGAGTTGATGTCCATGGTACTTTGTACGGTGCCAGGCACACAAAGGGTGCATGATTAATGTTTGGTGGATAAGTAAAAGTGTGAACAAATGGATAAATGACTTCTATAGGCTGCAAGTGGGACCAACACAATGACCCAGCTTATTCTACCTCTCCCACAGAGAATAAGATCGTGTTTGGGAGAAATCGTCTAGAAAGAGAACAACTTTTGGAGATTGTCTAAGTTCTCCCTCTTCTCTATGGTCTCAAGTGCTGCCTAGGGTCAGAATAACCATTGTCTTCTGCTGATTTGGATTCTAATCATAGGCGCTATCATCTGTTACATGATTATCCTGGGCCTGCCAACATGCCCAGGTTTCTGCATGTATTATCTACCATCTCCGCACATGGACAAAAGCAACAAGTAAGAGAAGTAAAGGAACTTGCCTGAGATCAGGTGGAGACACTGAGATTCAGTCACCATGAGTCTCGCCTTGGCTGCTTGGTTCTGTCCCTGGAGGGCGCAGGCACCTACCCAGCCTGTGCTTCATTGAGTGTGAACCACTTTTCTGTTGCCGAGAAGGTTGAGAGCTCCACACAGCAGAGTCGACCCAGGCCACAATAGTCCATTGACTGGGTTTGAGGGGCCCTGGCTAAAATGCAGCTCCCCCAACAGGCTCCCAGCTTTTGCCCAAAAAAACCTCTTCCTTTCTGACTTAGATACCTGGGCCCAGACCATTGAGTGTCATGAGATTGAAAGACTGCTTCTGCCCTGTGCCAATCCTCCTGCTTCCACAGGATGGTCCTGGGGCTCAAGGGACTCCATGACTGATGCTTTCAAGATCTCAGCCAGAGCCACTCAGAAGGCTTGAATGTAAGCTGAGCGGAGATAATCAGGTGGGCCGACTAGCAGGTGTCAGTCCAGGGATCTGATCTCAGTATACATTTAATTTAGCATCACAGTTCTGTTCATACACGCGATGCCAACACATGACACATTCTCAACCAGTCTCTTTGCTCAAAAACTCCTAATGGGGCAGAAGAAAGAGGACAAGCCCTGCCCCATCCCCCAGCCTCCTCATCCCCACCCCCTGACATCCCAAAGCAAGAAACAGTCACCATTCCAAGCCTTGTTCTGCAGGCTCAGCTTTTGACTATGAAAATAATGATAATAATAACCCAGAGAGAACCCTAGCGTAGACCACCCCAGGGTAGACAAAAGAAAATCAGAGGACTGGGAAGGAATGCTTAAAGCTCAGTTGGGCAATAGCTTCTAGTCATCCCATTTAGATTCTAACAAGGCCGTACTCTGAGATAACAAAGGCCACTGTGTTTAATTAAGGGTATAAATGGTAGAAATAGGAGACAGGAGCTTTACCGGTGGTTAATGAGGTGGATGGGAAACCTCTAAAAATAAACTACAGCAAGTTGAAAGGGTAATTAGGAGTGCAAAAATAAACAGAAGATGTTCACCTCTGAGCACTACGCTTTGCACTGGAATCCTCGGCAGGTAGGGCAGCCAAGAGAGAGAGGCCTCCGAGGAGACAGAGACATCCAACAGAAGTAGAATGCCAGCTCAATGAGCTTCTCTCCTTCCTAGACTTGGAAGAGTGGTGATGAGTACCCACACCACCACCCACAACAACCAGCGCAAGCTGCTGCCAAGCAGACCACGCCTTGCTTAACAGGGGGTCCCCAAGGAAAATAGGGCAAATATTAGGGGATGAGAAGCCTTAAGAATGAAGTTCTAAAAATCAGTCCCATCTGTAAGGAGTGACTAGACAGGTGGCCCGGAAGACTGAGACCCTGCCATCTTACCCAGTGCCACCTTAAATACCTGCTTCCCCTAGGTCTTGACCTCCATAGGGCCCACTTGTGTAAACTTCCTGTCCGTTATGTTTAAATTAAATTCTCAGCCAATCTGCTGTACTTCCTGACACTGTACCTGACTACCAGATGGCCCTATTCACCAGCCCCCTGAGGCACTAATCCTGCTGGCCACTTTATACCCCTGCATCCCCAAGACCCACCTCTAGGCTATACAGTTGCCTTCCCTTTGTTTTGCGCTCTCACTCTCTCGTGGGCGCTCTCTCTCTCTCTCTCTCTCTCTCTCTCTCTCTCTCGGAACTCTCTCTCTGGGTACTCTCTCTACTCTCTGCTTTTCCACCTCCTTTGTTCTCTTTCTCTCTTCCCGCCCCCCCATGCTCTCTCAGTCCTGCCCCATGACTGCCCATCCCGCCAGAATAAAGACCTCTTCTATGATTCGTTGAGTCTGCCATCTTGGGTTTATGGCAAAAATAGCTGACACTCTTCCCGCCTTGATCCCAATAGGGAGGAATCTTGCCTGTGTGCATGGGTGCACAAACACACAGTTGTTCACATTTCACAAATACAGAAACACACAACCACTTAATCAAGATCTCCAGCCAAGGCCAGCTTCCTCCTGAATATAGCCTCAGTGACAGCTAATCCTGGAGGTGGATCTGAGAGCTTCTTAGAGACCTGCTCCCTCCTGCTTTACGCCTCCACAAGAGTCCCTCAGCCCTGCCTCCCATCCCAATGGCCTTCCCACTTACAGCATAAAGGATGAGGCCACATCAGATAGTTCCTAGAAAATGGAACTTAGGAATCAGTTGATTTGGGTGTAGAAAAGCTGAAACTCATGCTCTATAGCGGGCTTCAAAAAAATCACAGAAAACACAATTTCTACATGGATTTCAAAATCTCCATGTAAACATCTTTTTTTTTAAGGATTTATTTATTTTATTACAGTCAGATATACAGAGAGGAGGAGAGACAGAGAGGAAGATCTTCCGTCCGATGATTCACTCCCCAAGTGAGCCGCAACGGGCCGGTGCTGCGCCGATCCGAAGGCGGGAACCTGGAACATCTTCCGGGTCTCCCACACAGGTGCAGGGTCCCAATGCATTGGGCCGTCCTCGACTGCTTTCCCAGGCCACAAGCAGGGAGCTGGATGGGAACTGGAGCTGCTGGGATTAGAACCGGCGCCCATATGGGATCCTGGGGCGTTCAAGGCGAGGACTTTAGCCTCTAGGCCATGCCACCGGGCCCATGTAAACATCTTAAACCTTCATTTTCTGTGCTTTCTGAAATTCCCTGGTACTATCACATTAAGAAGTTGTTTTACAGTCAAGGAAGTTGAGAAAAGTCTCCCTCTAAGCTCTCTTCTACGTGCATATTGTTAATGCTTTCAACTTCCTGAGACCAGAAACTTTTTGTTTGTTTAACTCATTCCCAAGCCATCTAACCATGTAACCCTCTTTCCACAAAATACCACTTAACTGTCCCTTATTGCTACCCACGTCCAACCCATAAACTGTGGGGGCACTGAAAACAGCTCCAGGGGCTGGGAATTGGTCACAGGGAGGACTCTGCATGGAGTCAGGGCAGGACAGGCGTCTCCCCTGAGGGCCAGAGCAGCCGGGTCAGTTGTGGGGGGTGAGCAAGGAGAAAATCCACACAGGGAAACCAGGGCCCTGGGGCAGCCATCCTTCACTCCACTTGTTTACTTTCTGGACAACTTCCCTGCAAATATCGGATGATGCTGAACTTTTTTGATTGTGAAGTGGTGCCCCAGCTGCTGGTGTGAGACATGGAGCTGTGCCCTGCGTATTCTCAGTCGTTTCTGCTAGTAATGGAACTGGAAAATGGACTCAGTCGGCAGACCATCACAGCTGCTGCCCCAGGCAAAGCAGCTGAGCTATTTTTTTTTCTTTTAAGATTTATTTGTTTGAAAGACAGAGTTACACAGAGAGAAGAGAGATCTTTCAACTACTCCCCTCCTGGCCACAAGAAGCAGGACTGAAGCCAAGTCTTAGGCTTAATCTAAGAGTCTGGAACTCTATTCACGCCTCCCATGTGGATGGCAGGAGCCCAAGGTTTTGGGCCATCTTCTGCTGCTTCTCCAGGTGTGTTAGCAGGAAGCTAGGTTGGAAGTAGAGCAGCTGGGACTCTGCTATGGGATGTGGCTGTGCCAAGCGGTAGTATAACCCTTTGTATCATCATGCCTACCCCAAGTATTTTTTTTAAGATTTATTTATTTTTATTGAAAAGGCGGATATACAGAGAGGAGGAGAGACAGAGAGGAAGATCTTCCATCCGATGATTCACTCCCCAAGCAGCCTCAATGGCTGGAGCTGAGCCAGTCCAAAGCCAGGAGCCAGGAGCCAGGAGCCTCCTCTAAGTCTCCCAAGTGAGTGCAGGGTCCCAAAGCTTTGAGCTATCCTTGACTGCTTTCCCAGGCCACAAGCAGGGAGCTGGTGGGAAGTATGGCTGCCGGAATTAGAACCGGCGCCCAAATGGGATCCCAGTGCATTCAAGGTCAGGACTTTAACCGCTACGCTATTGTGCCGGGTCCAACCAACCTTTTTTTTAAAAACCACATTTCCTCTATTTGTAAACTCAGGGCAATAATAGTAACTACTTGCAAGGGCGAATCAAATAATATGTGCAAATCTTTCATAGCCTGTGACTTAGTATGTCCTGTAAGGTATTGAATACAATCAGAACACCAACATTTTCTCTCTTCTTCTGCACCCTCCTTAAGTAATGTTATCCACTCCCAGGGTCTTGATTCCAGGGAAACGCAACAGGATCTGAAAACCACACTTCCCCCAGCGCACTCTCCTAAGCTGCAGATTTTTACGACAGAGATTTATTGTAAGTGAGCAGAATTGGATAAGTACTAAGGATGGGGAAATAAACTGCTGTCTGATTTCAGACGGCCTGGGAACCAGACAGGCCCATTAAGGACTGAAGCAACCCTCTTGTCTCTCCCTTCTTGGGGTCCCCAGCTTCTTCAGACATTTGATCCGTTTTTCTCCTATACCCTGCCACTTTCCTCTGCCTACTCATTCATCTCAACGTGTAGGACCCATCCCCAGAGCCCACTCCAAATGGGAACAGACTCCAAGTCCCCTTGCCCATGTTTTGGGAGCCAGAGTCTGCCTGGATAAGCCTCTCCTTGCAACACAAGACTGGCTACCCTGGATTAGTTGTCCCTGCCAGGGCACTCTAGAGGGAAGGGATTGTGTGTGTGTATGGAGCTGTTCCTCCAGCATCACTGATAGGACATATGATGAAAGCCTTCATATTTTCCTACTGCTTACCTGCCTGACACCCATAACCCATCCTCTATTCCAACATTTCCAAAGGAGCTTGCACCAAACTTGACCACCTTTATGACTACGAATCACACCTCTCCTCCCCACTGGGAACAACTTGAAGTTAGCCTCCACTCTGTACCTAGAGTCAGGGAACGTCACCAGGCTGTCTCAGAGGTCACTTCCATGTCTCAGGGTCTGCAACGGTCAGGTTGTGTCCACTCGCATTCTAGATCTGCAAGGTCTTTTCCAGAGACAACCTCCCATCTTCTTAAAATCTCTGAGCTGAATTGTACATTTAGCCTATCACACCCCCAATACCCAGTGATGGAGCAAACATCGAGATGGTAGAGGAAAAAAAAATCTTGGAAAAATAAGGGAAAGGAGGCTGTTTGTTGAGGCACAATGTGAAAAGTTATTGCCTGCAGTGCCTTTAACCCATATGAGCACCAGTTTCTATCCTGGCTACTCTGCTTCTGATCTGACTCCCTGCTAACGCTCCTGGGAATGCAGAAGAGGAAAGCCCAAGTGTTTGGGACTCTACACCAGGTGGAAGACCCAAATGCAGCTCCTGGCTTTGGACTAGCCCAGCTAGGCCATTTGGAGTGTGGCCCATCCGATAGAAGATATCAGAACACTTCTTCCTCTCTCTGCAGCTCTGCCTTTCAAATAGAATAATTTTAAAGAGGAAAATAAAGAAATATCTTTTAAAAAGGAAGTATATCATGGCTTCCTTGTTCAAGTACATCTTAAGCCCTGTTCCTACAGAGGATCTTGGAGGCACTATTAGACCAATGTGCTTATGAGGCGTCCCATTCTTAACAGCTGAGTGAATCCTGAGGACAAGGTTCCTGAATCTCCTTCATTTAGAACTCATGATTAGCTTCTTCAATCTACCAGCCCTTCTTTTAGTGGCTGATACAATATTTTACAAGAAGAAACCAAAAACACTAGGTGTATTTTCTTGCCATCTGTCTTTCCGGCCCATCTCTCAACCCCAGTTGTGAGACCCACCTTCAGTGGAAAGAGTCTTCTTATTTTGGGGAGAAGACAAAGTAAAAAATGTCTTGGAGGAGCTTGAAGGGGTGTGGTGTTGAGCAGGAACCCCTTCTTGTATCCAATAATCCCTGTACAGCGGCCTGAATATCTGTTGTTATCAATCAGACTTTTAGCTTTAGCACTAGAAACTCAATGAGACAGAAAATTAGGACTAGACCATAGCTTAGCAAGGCCCATTAGTTTCTGAACTTGGTCTAAGCACTCAGAGGGCTCTAGCTACAGGCACCAGAGTTACATAAGTACCCTGTTTTCTGATTTGCTAATAAGAAGGCATTCTGGATAGAAACTGTGTTTGCTACTGCTCTTTACCTAAGCAACAAATAATCTTCTTCATGACTTTATCCATTCATCAAGTTTCCCAAAGCTTCACTTGCATATGGCATGTGGTCTGCATCACCAGGGATGGTAGGTGATGGCTAATGAATTGTTCCCCACCAAAAACCACAGACTGAATGTCTCATCCTGTAGTAGTCTCTTTATTCCATCCCAATGATACCATAAATACTCCATCATTTTAAGGTTCTATCACTTAAAATCCCACTCCTGTTACCAATTGCTATCTGATTCCACTATTTCTGGGGACATGCTCAAAAGGGCTAAAGTAAAAAATTCCAATATTTATCATTTAAATGAACACACACACACACACACACACACATACACACTGTGGAAGGCACATAAGGACAGGCAGGCTCAAGGAAATTGGAACTGAAGGCTAAAATATATAAAAAGCATCTTTTCATTCTGTCTCTGTTTTGCTTAAGATTTATTTGTTTGTCTATTTGAAGGGCAGAATTAGAGAGAAAAGGAGACACAGAGAGATCTTCCATCTGCTGGCTTGCTTCCTAAATGGCTGTAACAGCTGGGGCTGGGTCAGGCTGGTGCCAGGAGCCTGGAAAATCATCCTAGTCTCTGACAAGGCTGGCAAGGGTCCAAGTACTCGGTACATCATCTTGCTATTTTCCCAGGCACATCATTAGAGAGCAGGACGGACAGCAGAGCATCTAGGACTTGAACTGGAGTTCACAGGAGATGTTAGTATCACACATGGTGGCTCAGTGTGCTGCACTATACCAGTCCCTGTGTCACCTTCTCTCAGGATCTTTCACAGTCTCCCAGTTCTTCATCAGTCTACATTAGTTCCATTCACTTCTCAGCCCTTTGAGAAAGGGACCAGCATATTGCTGCCCCCTGAGCCACTCTGACAGAGACTCGCTGACTACCATGGCTCCTGAGTCTATCAAACTTTAAACACCAGGGTCACTTTCTGACCAGCAGTACTCAGTGACTTGGTTGTTTAAAACTGCCTGGAGACGGAATCTGATGAGCACAGCTCCTTTGTTTGGGTCAGACCACACATGAAACAGCACCAGCTATCCAGTGCATTCATTACCTTTGGATCTTACCTCTGCTCCATGCCTGGCAAATATTGGCAGCCACATGGAAAATGTATAGTCTGTCACTCTGTCCCTTCCTGGAATTGTGAGCATCCAGCAACACGAAACATACATACCACAGTGTTCAAGTGCCAAATACATTTCTACAGGAAACCCACAATCCCTGAAAATGAATGCTAACCTAAACCGAAATGCTCATCTTTACATACCCCAATCTTCTGCTTCTTAAATCCTTCTTAGTAAATGATGCCACCATCTGTATGGTTTCCCAAACTAGAAGTGTGGATGTTCCCCTTCACTGTCTCTTCAATTCCATTCTCCATCCCTAATTAAGCAGGAAATGTTTCTAGTTTTACTTCCCAATTGCCTCTTGAAACCACCCACTTCTCTTAAAGCCTGTAGCATTATGTTAGGTCATACTATTACAGCTTCATCTTATCCTAGCAATCTTCTATTTGACCTTCCTCCTCCTTCCAAAATGTTCTCCCTGGGCATCAGACAAATCAGACCACGCCACTCTTTGCTTAAAACTTTTCAGTAGTGCTCCAGCATCCAAAATACCTCAGAGTCTGGGTTCTACCCACAGCTTCTAGTCTTGCTGTTCACTCTTAAATGGCTCCATACTGAACAGCTTAGAACTCCCAGAAGTGACACATCACTCAGGTCCAGCACCTCTCCAGGAGGCCCTCAATGACCCCCCTTACTCTACCTTCGATGTGTTTTTTCTGTGTGTGTTCTCATAAGGGATTCTCATTGTAAGGAGAGCTAGGGTTGTGGTCCCTGGTGATATCTTCCCTTGAAAATACAACACTTTGTGGGCCCAGCGCCATGGCCTAGCCGCTAAAGTCCTCGCCTTGAACGCCCCGGGAACCCATATGGGCGCCGGTTCTAATCCCAGCAGCTCCACTTCCCAACCAGCTCCCTGCTTGTGGCCTGGAAAAGCAGTCGAGGACGGCCCAAAGCCTTGGGACCCAGCATCTGTGTGGAAGACCCGGAGGAGGTTCCTGGCTCCTGGCTTCAAATCGGCGCAGCACTGGCCATTGCAGTCACTTGGGGAGTGAATCATTGGACAGAAGATCTTCCTCTCTGTCTCTCCTCCTCTCTGTATATTTCTCTTTGCCCCTTTAGAAAGGCACATTTCTTCTGGCTCCTGGTTTTACCATAAGAATAGTAACTGGTGAGTTAGGTGAACGCCTATTAGAATGTGAGTTCCTCCTCTCTAAGTTTCAGCTTTATCAAAGATAGAAAAAGTCAGGAGACTCCCATTGAGGGAATGACTGCAAAGAGCCTCCCTAAACGCTGTTTTTGACCAGATCAAAATGTCAGTCCCATCACTTTGAATCTTTATCGTGAAGAAGCAAGGCGACAGTGTCTGAGATTCGTTTATCATGAAAATAGGAGGAGAAGGTAGACTACCATATCCTTCTTATGGCTTTTCACTTCTACCAAGTAAGACCAGATAACCAGCCTGTGATTATTAATTGCTGCTCTTGCTTTTTTTCCCCCCTCTCTCAAAATTATGTTGTGGCATATCAGGCTATTCCTCCACCTGTGATGCAGACATCCCATAAAGGTCCTGTTCATGTCCCAGCTGCTCCACCTTCAATCCTGTTCACTGCCTATGGCCTGATGAAGCAGCGGGGGATGACCCAAGTTCTTGGTATCCTATACCCATGTGGGAGACCTGAATGTGATTCTGGCTCCTGGCTTTGGATTAGCTCAGCTCTAGCTATTGCAGCCATTTGGGGAATGAACCAATGATGGAAGGTCTCTCTCTCTCTGTCTCTCCTTCTCTCTCAGTAAAAATCTGCCTTTCAAATAAAAGAATAAGATTATATATATATATATATATATATATATATATATATATATATATATATTTAAATTGTGCTTTAAAAGACTCCATTTCTACCACTTTATCAGGTCTTTCTTGAAAACCCCCTCCTGATCATGCAGTAGGAAGTTTCCATCTTTAATGCCTTTAATAAACCTTGCTTTGCTCACTGAAATTACCCACATGAAAATCCTTCTTTTGGAGATAAGACTGAAGTCACTTTTGTCTTCTCTCGTGAAATTCCCCACAACAGTGTTATCACAGCTCTTCTCACTCTGCACTGTAACACAAAAGACTTAAAGGTCCTTAAAGGCAGGGCCTGTGTCTTTTTGATCATCGTGCTTGACATAAAGCAATATGCATCTGCTGAATTTAAAAAGACACACTAACTCCTATATGTAGGGTCTGTTGCTTCATGAAGGATATTCACAAGTCATAGCTCTTTGGAGCATCTTGGAAAACCCTGCATAAAAGCTTCTTAGCCATGGCACAATGCCAAGAAATAAGGACATATGTTGAAGATATTTACTTGCAAGGGAATGCAATTCAATATATTAAGTGGCTTGTCTGATGGTCAGTGGATAGGACTGATTCCTGTTGAGGAAATCCCCAAACGACAGCAGAGACAACACAAGAACAAAAACATGCTAAAGAAACAAGTACTGGGAGTGCTAAGATTTGAGACCCTAGCTCGGAAGATACTGGGGCTATTAGGAAGCCAATGGGAGACCTATTCCAGGAGTGTGCAACTGCCACCAGGACATGAGGGAGGAGTGATGGCTTGGTGTCCTGGCTATTAGAATGGATATTGTGGTCCTTAAGTGGTGATTTGTGATATTTCCTAATGACAGCACAAATGGCTGGCTTGAGAAAAGATCAGATACCATACAAGCTCAGGAAGTGGCTAAAAAAAATCATTGGCCAGGGAAAAGTTAGGGACAGGGTGACCTGAATTTCCATAGAACAACACAACAGAGTAGTTCATGCAGAACGAAAAAATTAAGGGTCAGGAAGATGAGAGAACACAGACTACATTAAGCAGGTGCCCGATCTACCACTCCCACCTGACACTGTCCCTGCTGTATCCCAAGCACCAGAGGCTGTTCTCTTGATGATCAGTAAGAGCACAATTTGATGTTATTGTTGTCGTTATTGTTATTATAGTGCCAGAACATCAGAGTACTACAGCAATTAAAAAAAAATTCCCATGGGACTAGCACTGTAGTGCAATGAAGTCAAGCTGCCACTTGCAATTCCGGCATCCCATGGGAGTGCCAGTTCAAGTCCCAGCCATTCCATTTCTGGTCCAGCTCTCTGCTAATGCACCTAGAAAAACAGCACAGTATGGGCACAAGTACTTGTGCTCCTGGACCCATGTGAGAGACTGGGTAGTGATACAGGACCCAGCCCCATCCACTGCAGCTATTTGGAGAGTGAACATGGAAGATCTCTCTCTCTCTCTTTTTCTTTCTTTGTATAACTGTCTTTCAAGTAACTAAACCTTAAAAACAAAATGCTTCTCACATAAGGGGGAAAATCCTGTTAAAAAAAGAAAAAGACCTCGGGACTGGCACCCTGATATAGGAGGCTACGCCCCTGCCTGTGGCACCAGCATCATATACTGGCACTGGTTTGTCTTCCAGTTGTCCCACTTGCCATTCAGCTCCTTGCTTACAGCCTGGAAAGCAATGAAGGATGGCTCAATGCATGGGCCCCTGCAACCACATGGGAGACCAGAAGAAGCTCCTGCCTCCTGGTTTAGGATTAGCTCAGCTCTGGCCTTTGCAGTTACTTGGGGGAGTGGACAAGTGGATAAAAAAAAAATTCTTTCTCCCTCTTTCTCTCTCTTTCTCTCCTCTCTCTGTAAAACGTGCCTTTCAAATAAAAATAAATAAATCTTTTTTTTTAAAAAAGCCTGGCTCCATCCGATAATCATATTCAGTTAACCTAACCTATGACCGATCCACAGGGACAGATTCATGTCTCCATTTACATTTGCAGTTGTACAGAAGGGAACAGGAAAGAGCAACACCAAAAACAAACAGCTCTGCTTCTGGGCCCATCTCAGGCTGTTGTGAACTCCTTTGCTGGGTCCAGAACTGGTGGCTGAATTTAAGCACCCTTGAATGCTGACATAGTAGCTCTGGAAACTGTGTGTTTGCATGATTGACCTAACAAAGAGATCTGTGCTCCTGGACTCCTCTGTTGAAAGGCGCTACGGTTATGATCTAGTTTATCTGTGTATGTGGTTGTTGGAAGGGGTGAGAACCAATTAATTCTAGGAGCTAATAAACCAAGAGTTTTGCCTGAAGATTGAGAACTGCAAAGTGAGCTGGCAGTGATTTCTTCCAGCTGCCCACTTCATAGCATTACGGAATTGCCAGCTATTTTCAGACTTCTCAGCCAGGCCTCCCAGTTCGCTTGCCTCTCCCCTAGCTGCCCGTAGTTGCGCTGCTAATTTGAACTTAGCCCAGTCCCAATTCCAAGAACAGAAATTTAACTGGAAGCATGAATCATTTGAAGAACCTTATGCTGCTGCCTAAGCCGGTGAGGATTAATTTGAAAATGCAAATCCTGGTGCAGCAAATGGGTCTCCCTTTTTGTCCCCCAGATCACTCTTAGGGTACTCTCATCTAGACCGCTGCCACAAGGCTCACTTTGACTTGCAGGCTCTGTAGACTCTGGCTGCAGAATCTCCCACGCCTTCCACCTCCAGCCCCACCCCCACCACCCCAAACCAGCCTCACCTCTTCCTTCCTTTTTTTAGACTACCAAAAAGCACTCAGAAGTGGTCTCCTTCCTTACACTCCTGTTTTCTGTGATCCATCCTCCATACAACAGCTGGATTATTTTTCTTGTGATTTTTAATATGCATCCTTTGGAGGGGGAACACATAAAAGTGGAATTCACGTTATAATAATTTTTCTGGACTATCTTGAGGGACTCTTAGACACAATATATCACCCATAAACACTTCTGCATTCTACATCTCAAACTAATGCAAGGGAGTTGCAAAAGGCTCTTGGAAAACGGAACTAAAATGTGTTGTGATTTTGATGCAAAAAAGAAATTTGAGATTCACTGGTTCAAGGAGTCTTTTAAAAATTCACAGGAAAAAAATGTAAAACAAACAAAAATTCACAGAAAAAGAGACATGTATTATGAGAAGACTGCGTGGATTTCCTTTTTTTTTTTTTTTGCACAAAAATAAGCATCTTTTAATTCCATTTTCCACAACCCTTTGAAATATCTTGTACAAATTTTTTAACCTAAAAATCATGCTAATATCACACTTAGCAAAATTGAAGACTGTTACTTAATGTCATCCAAAACCAAGTCCATATTAAAATTCCCAAGGTTGTCGCAAGTTTCTCTCTCTTTAAAAAAATAGATTTATTTATTTTCATTGGAAAGGCAGATCTTACAAAGAGAAGAAAAGATAGAGAGGAAGATTTTCTATCCACTGATTCACTCTCCAAACAGTTGCAGTGACTAGAACTGAACCCTTCTGAAGCCAGGAGCCAGAAGCCTCCCTTGGCCTCCCATATGGGTGTTTAAGAGAACATCAATTACAGGAGGTGTTAATTCAACCTCTGGATGAAATTGAGGCATAGGACATTTCAGTTTATGATTCAAGACTGTTTTTAGAATGTGCTGTTATAAGATTGGCTATAACCTAAGGATGCAGAGTAGTCACATTTCCACTGTGAGAACTGATTGTCAGCACCTGCGGTGGGGATTAAGAAGTCATGCTTTGATGCTCCAAGTCATGTGCTCAGCATGTCAGCCTGCTCTCTATAACCATCCAGTGGCGTGTAAGGCTCACAAGACATCCCAATGTTGTGCCTCAAAACCAGGAGGAAGGTCTGGCATGTACAAGGCACCCCTACTTTATTCTTAAATTAAATGTCCAAGATGAAGCAATGGGTTCATGTTCAGGTTACAAATGCTTTGGAGTTCATTGGGAGTTTCTAGCATAGCTGTATCGGGTAAGTTCACTGCCTTGACAACAACCCTCCCAGATAGGACTAAGTTAGCACAATGTAAGCTTATTTCTTTTTTTAAATTAACTTAGTTATTTTATGATACAGTTCCACATGCACTGGGATTTCCCTCTTAACCTCCTTAAATCTCCTGCCCCCTACTGACTTCACTATGTATTAGAATAGTATAGACCTTCAAAAACAATCATAAGTCCATCATTTTGCTATTTAAGAGTATCCTGACATTGGAGGTGTGCACAATGACAGAATCCAGCATCCTATTGTCAAGATATATATAACAGCTCCATTGGGAGTCCATCTTTGGTTTGGAAGTGAAATATGGAATATTACTCAACCATTAAAAAGAATGAGATGCTGCCATTTGCAACGAAATGGTCTCAACTAGAGACCATTATGCTCAGTGAAATAAGCTGTTCTCTTTATTATAAAGCAACCTTCATGCAAAATATAAAATCAATAGATATAAAAGTAAACATGCATATGCATATAGTCATCTAGAGGAATTGTGTAACAGAGGCTATTGCCTTGACATGTGATGATACAAGTTTAGTTCTTGGTTATGAAAGTCCATTGAGAACATTGTTGAGAAGCTCTCCTCCACACAGTAGCACAGGGACCCAGTGATATATTACATCTTGTAATGTAGCCATCTTTAACATGCAGTGCCCAGGGATGAGACAGAGGAAAGCGCAGCCAGTCATTAATCTCCTACAGGTCCCAGGGCAATAGCCTAGTGACCAAATCCTCATCTTGCATACTCTGGGATTCCATATGGACACCAGTTTGTATCCTGGCTGCTTCACTTCCCATCCAGCTCCCTGCCTGTGGCCTGGGAAAGCAGTTGAGGACGGCCCAAAACTTTGGGACCCTGCACCTGCATGGGAGAATAGGAAGACCTGGCTCCTGGCTTTGGATCAGCGCAGTTCCAGCCATTGTGACCATTGCTGGGGAGTGAACCAGCAGATGGAAGAGCTTTCCCAAAAAAAAGATAATATTCATCATTGTATTCTTTTGACCAGAGCTGGTATCTTGGGTTTGGGGAACAGACTAGCTGATATCTGGCAGGACCATTGTATGCTAATGTTGCATTTTTGGTGGCTTATTACCTTTATGGTTTTAGTGGCCACCTGGAAGGCTTTGCCTCCCTTACACACACTGTCTGGATGTCACGTTCCACAAAGATCTTCACATCCAAGACTTTGTCTCAGGCTCTTCTTTCTAGAAAACCCAGATGAAGACAGAGGCAGAGAGGGTTGTCCTTAAGAATGCTTGGTCAAGTCCTTTGTCACAGGGAGCAGCACGCTGCCTGGGACACCTACACCTCACACATAAAGTGCCTGGGTTTGGTCCAGACTCTGCTCCTTATAGCAACTCCCTGGGAGGGAACGGGTGATGTTGAAGGACTTGAGTCGTTCCCTCCCACATAGAAGATCTTGATTGCATTGGCTTCATCCTGGCTGTTGCAGGCATTTGGGGAATAAGTCAGCAGAGAGAATGAATCAATCTCTCTCTCTCTCTCTCTCTCTCCCTTTCAAATAAGTAAATATATTTTTAAAAGCTAGAAGAGTGGCTGGCTGGCCAGATGCCTCACTTGCGAGCATGTTAGTCTTGGTTAATTCACCACTTTCTTTGCCTAGTCCATAGCCACGCTGGTTCAGAGTGAGCAGCTTGCACTGCCCAGGCCCGCAGGATGCCAGTCAATTTGGTTACCATAGAGATCCAACTGTCCAATAGGCTTGAGTGTTGGATGTAGCTAACCAGGACATCTTCTCCTTATGGATGAGATACTTGAGTCCCCAGGTGAGCTGCAAATCCTCTAGCAGTTGTAGGAGATTCTAATGATCTTGTAAGTAGCTTAGAACACACTAGAAGTGGTTTGTCAAGGAGACCCCCTTCTAGTGTGTCAACTAGTCCAAGAGCCCCTCTCCCAGAATAGTGCTTCCATAGGCACTGTCATATTAGCACGGTAACACTCCCAAATGTATGCTTTAATGTCCTAATTAGTGTTTTACTGTTGTTGCTATTACTGCAAAGAAAGCTGGGTTTAGAAAAAATGGTTACTGTGCTTTTGTCTTGGCTTCCAAAGGATAAAACCTTTTTCCCTGGTTGTATACCTGGTTTCAAATGTGCACCTGCCTGGGGAGAGATTAAATCGTTACAGACTAATGCAAGAAGAAATAAGGAGTTAATACTCCGCTACTGACATTTAAAATGAGTTTTCTCAGCAAGGCACTAATCCTTCTATCCAGACTGTTGTCTTGAGGGAGGTAGAATTGGTCACTGGCCAAAACGACAGACCCAAAGGCATGGCATCCATAGGAAACCAGGTTCTGACATGCATCACTTGTGTGGCTTTGGGTGGGTTACTGAATTTCTCCATGACTTTGTCTCCTATCCATAAAATGGAAGTAATGAAGGCACCCACCTATGGAATTATGATGAGAATTTCACAAGCACATATTCAACACATATTTATGAAATTTCTTCTGGATGTTAAGCGCTACAACTTGTACCAGGAGCCAGAAAGCAATCAATGATACAGGCTTGCATCCTCACAATCCCTGCCTCCACCCCGTGAGAGCATCCAGACCAGCTGCAAACGCAGGGCAGCCCTGGGGCTCTCTGCAGGAGATGGGGATGCAACCCAAGGCAGGAAAGCCTTTCCATCAGTGTGAGGGGTTGTGGGGAAAGAAGGCTGAAAAGGAGTGGGAGAAAATTCCCCCTCATCTCTCACATACACACACCACACACTGTGCTCACTTGGCAGCACATATACTAAAATTGGAACAAACACACCACGCACACCATACCTACACCATACCTTACATGTGCACATGCCATGTACATACCACGTACCACACATCTTACACACAACACATGCCATATACACTCACATGCAGCACACCAACACATATGTCAGGTATGTGCATACATGTCACATTGCACACATCCACCATTCTCACACATATACGCACACACTACACACCACATACACATACACATACTACACCGTACAAATCTATCACACCACACACCATGTACCAGACACATATACGCATACACCACACATACTCACCCCACACATCACACTTATACACACACACATCACATCACATACCCAACCTAAACTCCCCTCTCCTCACCGCAAACACACAGTCACACACACACACACACACACACACACACACACACACACCATGATTAGACAAAAATAGAAAGCACTAAGAACGTAGAGTGTGGCATAGCACCGCAGTGAGGGTCAATAAGACTTGCTTTGCTGTGCTTCTCTCGGTTCCAGAGCCTTCCTGGTGTTGCAGTTCACAGAAGACCACAGACACTAGAGTTGGGGAGGTGGGTGGAGGACACGGAAGAGCCTCCCAGGGCCAGCCAGGGAGGAGTGCAGGGCCCTGACCGGGGCAATCAGAGCACAGGGACCTCCTAGCGGCTGGTTTCAGCAGTGCAGGCAGTGACTGGGAACTAAGGACTTCATCCTATCATGCTAAGGGTCCAGGCGAGGTGGGAGCAGGTGGACAGAAGCTGTGCAAGCTGGGAAATCAGTATCGCCTACAGGTATTGTTTACATTGTTGTCTTGGATTGAGCTATTTCCAGATGTTTTCCCCCAGCTACCCACACTGGAGACAAAATAGATACCAGTTCCTTCTGGATTTCTGAGGCATGGTTTATTGTGTCTTTGTTTAGTATTTACTGTTGTTGGTATGTCAGTGGAAACTGATTTGGGCATTCTTTTTTTCCAGAAGTTTCCCTCCCCATCTGTAGGGTAGTCCCAGCAAACAAAACCATCACTCACCCCCAGTCTCAAGAATGATTGGTCCAGAGCCTATGAAACTATGTCATAAAATGAAATAATAAAATAAAAAGAATGATTGGTCCAGGGTGACCCATGGCACAACTAGGGTCCAGCAGAACCTCTGTCTTGGGATGTGGAGCTGGCATCTGAGGAAGTGGAGCTTCAGGTTGCTGAGACAAGCATGTGAGAATTTCCAGAGCAAGGAATCCCAGAGTCCAACAGCAACTGCCTGGTGAGTCTCCAACTGACCCAAAACTCAAGTCCTAGGTGCAAGGGACTTCCATACATCTTGCCATGAGTTTTTATAAGTCCTAAGGACTATTTTCTTTATTTAAAATAAAAACTTTTTTTTTTGAAGAGCAGATTTACAAAAAGAGAGATCTTCCATTTGCTGATTCTCTCCCCAAACAGCAAGGGCCAGACCAGGTCAAAATCAGCAACCTGAAAATTCCTTCTGGGGCTCCCACATGGGTGGAAGGGGTGCAAGTAGTGGAGCCACACTCTACTACATTCTTTAGTGCATTAGCGGTAAGCTGTGTAGGCAACTGGGCAACTGGGACTTGAGCTGGTACACATATGGGAATCCAGCATTCCAGGCAGTGGTTTAACTCGCTGCACCCCCATGCCAACCCCTATTTTCTGATCATCCACTGCATAGTCATTATAGGTCACCAATATTTGGAGCATGCATTCTGGAACAGCTATCCTCGGAGTGTGCAAGAATGCTAATCCAGGGTTCTGTTCAGGAGGCTGACTGTTTCTCAGTCAGAAGTCACAGCATGCGGGCACACAGGGAGCTGGGCTTCTCAGCCAAGGAAATGGCATTTGGCACTCAGTGCTTTGTCATTGCTGTTTCTAATTGGCATGGGTTTTGAGAGCTGAATTACAGCACTCTTTGATTTTAAATGATTGTAAAATTTTCTTCACCATTACTTAGCTTTATAATTGTCTGCTTTGCTCGATGAGGTTGTGTATGGTGATCTTTTGGGCCACCAATCTTTCAATAATTATCATAGCTCAGTAGTTAAAACCTTGCATGCTAGGGGCCGGCATTGTGGTGCAGTGGGTTACATCTCTGCCTTGTGAGTGCTGCTTGAATTATAGCTTCTCTACTTCTCGTCCAACTCCCTGCTAATGTGCCTTGGGAAAGCACTACCTGACTATTGTTACCATCTGTGGAGTGACCCAGCGGATAGAAGGTCTCTCTGTCTATCTCTCCACTTCTCTGTAACTGTGCCTTTCTTTTTTTTTCTCTTAATTATTTTTTAATAATCTTACTTAGTTGATTAGGGAAAAAAGTGTCAAGGGCTACAGGGTGAAAGTGGGTAATACCATTGTTTCCACAGCAATATCATTTTACCCTGTATCTGGGGTCAGGGAAAAAAACAAAGGGAAAAGCCCCACCCAACCTCCCACCCATCCCAGATTCCATATGGGAGGCACACTCTGAGGGTCCTGCTCATACAGTTTTGATAGTTCATCAGTTCTAGATTGCTGCCAATCTCTCAGTTCCAATCGCAATGAATCCTATTCAGAATCCACTGGCTAACAGTCTCTTCATGGTTGGGGTTCTAAGATCAGCAGTTCAGTTGGAGGGATCTCCAAAGAAACTTCATCTGAGATGATCCCAGGCCTGATTCTTGTGCGAGTTTGCTAGTACAGAGTCCGACACTGTCCGTCACACCAATCAGCTTATGCTCATGCTGGTCGTTGGGATTGTTGGGTTCATTGTGTTTCCAGCCCTGTCTTCCTCGTGAACCAACAGATGTTGTAGTCCAGTTCGATCCGGCCCACTTTATACTTGGTCCTCACGCAAACTGGTTGGAGCTGCAGCCTAGTTGGGGTGACTCCCCATAACCCCCACCAGTTCTTCCCCCTACCCTGGTTCCCATGGTTGCCAGTACACACCGCAGGCTTGTCAAGTCTGTCCCACATCCTGTTTAGCTCTCGCACGTACATGTCGATGGGCATTGAAGCCCAGCTCAAACCAACCCACCTACTATCCAGCCCACACACCTACTGGCAGGTGCCCTTCTGTCCAGCCACCCCTGCCCCTGTCCTGGTGTTCGTGCTGTCCAATGAGAGTGGTAGCCCCAAAGGAGGTGCCCACTATTTCCCTTCTAGGCCACACTCACTCCCAGATTATGCACTCTCCAGGTAGGTCTGGCATTAGACTTGACAGAATTAGCTCCAAGTGCCAGCCTCTGCCACCTAGTACTGTGGCTAGCCCAACCAACCCTCACCCACTCTAGTTTTTGCTTGCACCAGTCGGAACAGTCAGCCCACCGTGGCCCTTCCCTTATCTAACCCACATGAGGCCCACAGGTGTAACAGCCCTGCCTATTCTGATCTGCTCCCATCCCGACCCACGCTTTTCAATGGAAGTAGTTGTCCAGCAGGGGAGCCCACATTCCCCTGTCAGCTTTGCCTCCTCCCCCTGATTATCACATGTGCTGTTTGGGCGCTACAACCACATCTGGCACAGCTCATCTCACCTTGGCATTCCTTATTATGTACTAGTATGTGTCGCAACCGAACCTGACTCGACCCACACTCTGTTCTGGCGCTCAGACTCACCAGTGGGTGATGTGAACAGGTTCAGCCTGGTCTGCCCCCAATCCATGCCATGTGTATACCAGTGGGATAATTTCCATATCCTGTTCTGGGCTGTTTCCTATTGTGCTTCTTGTGTTTACCTGCAGGGACTGTGTCCTGCCAGAGGAGTTGCCCAGGCTCCATCAGAAACTCTCCCAGTGCCAGGTTTCGCGCATACCAGTGAGTCCATGAGCCAGCCCTGTTCAGTTCACCTCCTGTCCTAGCAGGAACAGTGGTGTTTCCTGATTGTTCTTCAACCCAATCTGGTTCTTATTGTTGGATGTTTCAACCCAGCCATGGCTCTTCCATACCCCCACACAGTTTACACATGGTTCAGTAAGAGCTGAGACCTAGCCTAGTCTATCATACATTTCCCCTGGTCCTGCAGAGCACCAGATGGTGTTGGAGTCTGGCCCGGCTTGGTGCTTCCATTCCCAGTCCACACTTGTGCCAAGTGGGATTACACTCGTATCCTGATTGGAACGCAGTCCCATTTACAGCCCATGCGCTCATTGGTGGGAAACTCAACCCAGCTAGAGTATCCCCTTAGCTACCCAGCTGGGCCTGTTCCCAGCCTTAGATCTCGTGAAGGCTAGTGGTTGCTCTGATTCAACTTGGTAGAGACCCTCTCTTGTCCTGTCCCCTTAGACGCTGTGGCTTAGCATCCCTGTCTTATGCAGATCAGTAGATGCAAGGACCTACTTGGCATGACCTGTGCTCCAACCTGATTTCTGTTGTTTCTTGTGAGTTAAAATTTGTTCAGCCCTGCCCTTTCTGTCCCCTTTCAGTGGCAGCACAGCCCACGCCGCATCCTGTTAATGGATGCACTTTCAGGTGCTGCTGCCTTGACCTGCACTGACTGTTTTGGGTTCCTGCACCCGTGTGTGATGGCAGGTGGCATGGTCACATCTAGCTTAGTCCATCCCAACCCCAGCTTGCGAGCTAACCAGGGGAACTTGTATTTCCACAGGGTTGGGCCCGCACAACCCCATAGAGTCTACCCTCAGACCAAGTTCTCTTGCGTGCTGGATAGAGTCTTGACCCTGCCAGATGTGACCACTCCACCACTCCACCAAACAGTTGGGTAATGGTACCCATTACTGCCAAAGAGGCCCCCATCCATAGCATTGGTGTGGGCTGGTGTGTGATGATCAGTGATGTTCTAGTCTAACAGGCCATTTCTGTATTCCGAATTGGGTTGGTGTATCTGACTAACCATAATTGTCTCCTGCTTACTTCCCTCCAAATCACCAGGTCTCACTCCCCACACATGCCTAAAACTTCCATGACCCTGTCACTGGGAATCACCCAAGATTCACTACTCACCTACACTAAAGTTGGACTTAGTCATGGGTGTCCCCAGGCAGCAAACATATCTTTTTTTTTTTTAAAGATTTATTCATTTTTATTATAGCCAGATATACACAGAGGAGGAGAGACAGAGAGGAAGATCTTCCATCCGATGATTCACTCCTCAAGTGAGCCACAACGGGCCTATGCGCGCCGATCTGAAGCCGGGAACCAGGAACCTCTTCTGGGTCTCCCATGCAGGTGCAGTGTCCCAATGCATTGGGCTGTCCTCAACTGCTTTCCCAGGCCACAAGCAGGGAGCTGGATGGAACGTGGAGCTGCCGAGATTAGAACCGGTGCCCATATGGGATCCCGGGGCTTTCAAGGCGAGGACTTTAGCCACTAAGCCACGCCGCTGGGCCCAGCAAACATATCTTAAAAAACCCCAGAGTTTGCCACCGGGCGGCCAGCAGGCAAAGCCTGGCACCACATGGTGCACTGGCCGCCCTGGGGGAGGCCGAGGACTCGTTTACTGCCTTGCGGCAGTGTCTCTGGCGTGAGCCCCCAGCATTGGGTCCGACCCAGCAGGGGCACCCCCCACAGCCGCCACACTGTGAGGAGCGGCACTTGTCCCCAAACCCAAGGCCCGAACCCCTCCCAAACTCACCCAGCCACAAGATATTAGCAGCTGGGCGGGGCTAGGAATTTTAACCCAGTTCCCAAGTTCCCTCATGGTGGACTTACCCTGAGGAAAGAGCTCTCTTGGGTCCTGGGGGAGGCCGAGGACTCTTTCACTGCCTTGCGGTAGTGTCTTTGGCGTGAGCCCCCAGCATTGGGTCCGACCTGGCGGGGGCACCCCCCACAGCCGCCACACTGTGAGGAGCGGCACTTGCCCCCAAACCCAATGCCTGAACCTGTGCCTTTCAAATAAATAAATAAATCATATGATAGTTCAAACAAGAATCATGACGCATCGTACATGCATATTCCCTCTTCCAGTTTTCTTCAAGTTTCATGTACGTGCTGCTGATTTCTTAAACCCCTAGAAGCTGGGAATGAGAGCTTCAGTGTTTTCGCCCTTTTCCTGTGGGTCACGGTGAAATACGTAAGACAAATATTCTGAAGGAAGCACCCACAGATATCTGAGACTCAATCCCGAGAGCCGCCCTGGATTCTCACACTGTCACATGCCCCACTAGTCAGCTCTGTTTTGATGCCCTGCCTTTGTGGAAGAAATCCCCCCTTTGGATTGCTTGCATCAAAGAGCCTTAACCCATGAAGGCCTTGCGTTCTAGATCAGGACTAATAGATCCATGTAGTCCATCTTCCCCCCTCCCTCTGCTCTCTGAAGACATTTCTCTACTCTCTTAATTTGGGCATTAGTAGAACGAAGAAGGTTAACGGCCCACCAGATTTATGCTACAAGAAATGTGGTACCAAGGACAAAAAGAGGGACTCGGAAGAGAGGCTGAGTGACCCAGAGAGGAGTGTTAGGAAAAACAAAGCATTAACTGCCTGTTGGTCTGACTAAACAGATTTGTGTTAACAAACACTCCTTGTCTAATAAGTATTTGTTTACTGTATTGCCTTAGAGAAACAGAGGCCCTTCTGAAAGATTTTTTTCAGAATTTACAAATAAACAAATACTTGCATTGGCATCACATGAAATATAAAATTAGCAGTATTAGCTGCTAATCAGCAGAGTCCTTGTTAACTGGTTTAAGCAGGAAATTAAGTCATTAAAGCGTATTGGAAGAGTCCGTCTCTAGAAAACACAGAGTGGGCCCAGAGGTTGCACCGTTAGGAGCAATGCCTGTGACTCTGACATCCCATATGAGCACCAGTTTGAGACCCAGCTGCTCCACTGCAGCTCTGGTTTCCTGCTAATGTGCTTGGGAATGAAGCTGAAGGTGGCCCAAATTGGACCCCTGCCATTCATATAGGAGTCCCTGATGGAGTTTCTGGCCCCTGGCTTTGATCTGCCCCAAGCCCAACCATTGTGGCCACTTAGGGCATAAACCAACAGATCTCTCTCTGTCTCCCTCTCTCCAACTCCGCCTTTCAAACAGATCTTGAAAAGAAGTCCCAGCACTGGCATCTCTGGAAAGCAGAAAGCTCCACTCATCAAAGGGTAGATTGTGTTTCTCCTGCCGCTCACTCTTGAGTCAGCGCTCATGTGGTCCAGTGTTGGTGGATTCACAAGTCTGAACAGAAGCTGTAAGAGAGTGGGTGAGTAGGGCTTGAGCTGGAAACTGAATGAGGATATCTGGCCCCAGATTCATTCACAGAGTGAAGTTCAAATCCTCAATGTGATCCAACATCTGTTTCTCTCTCCCTTTCCCACTACCCTTCCACCCTCATTCTGCTAGTTCCTTTTGTCTGTGTCGAAGATATAACTAGACCATCTGCAAGCTGGATAGGATGCTCTCACCAGACACCAGTCTGCAGGTGCCTGGATCTTGGCCTTCTCAGGCTCTGGAGCTGGGATAAAAAAAACTTAGGCTGGCAATCTACCCAGTCTGTGGCCTTTCCTACTAAGAGAGCCCAGGGCAATTACTCTGAGTGATAGTACAAGGCATTGGCATAGGAAGTGACCCAGAGCAGGATGCTGGAGCCTGAGAGGGCAGAGAAGGATATACAAGTGGGGAGGGGACAGCCCAACCTGGGCAGCAGAGCTTGGAAGGGGTGAGGAGGGTCTTGGTAGAGGGGTGGCCCAAGCAGGCGTTTTAGAGCCTGGGCATGGGGGAAGAGACCATTCCTACATAGGATAGTGGATCTGCACCACATTTCAGAACCAGAAAGGCTGAGTCGGGATCCTTGCTGTGGGTAGGGCAGCAACCAACAGGGAAATTGATCATTAGGGTGTCAGTGCTGTGTCATAGTAGGCTAAGTGTCGGCCTATGACACCGATATCCCCATATGAGTGCCAGTTCAAGTCCCAGCTACTCCACTTTCAATTTAGTTCCCTGTTAATGCACCTGGAAAAGCAGCAGAAGATGGTCCAAGTCCTTGGGCCCTGTACCAATGTGGAAGACTCACAAGACACACCAGGCTCCTGGTTTCAGATTGGCTCATCTCTGGTCATTGAAGCCATTTGGGGAGTGAATCAATGAATGAAAGATCTCTCTCTCTCTATTTCTCCTTCTCTCTGTAACACTGCCTTTCAAATATAAATAAATAAACCTCAAAAGGAAGAAGAAAAAGAAGAATGAGAACACCCTGCTCTGGGTGTTGGAAATGGGAATTACAAACAGGGAAGAGGGATGGCTGGCACTAATAGCAACCCAAGCCGCCTCCTACAGTGCCAGCATCCTAATATGGCTGCCAGTTCAGGTTCCAGATACTCTAGTCTGATCCAGCTCCCTGCTAATGTGCCGGAGAAAGCAGCAGAGGGTGCCCCAAATGGGGTTCCTGCACCCATGTGGGAGACAGAGAAGAAGATCCTGGCTTCAGATAGGCCAGCTCCGGCCATCGTGGCCATTTGAGGAATGAACCAGCAGACAGAAGAACTGCTTCTGTGTCTGTCCTTCTCTCTGTAAATCTGCCTTTCCAATAAAAATAAATACATTGTTAAAGGATTGAATAACAAAAAGTATAACATGTAATAAATATAAAATAAATGAATGAATGAATGAAAAACTCTGTTTGGAGGACAGAGCAATAGATTTTCACTGGTTTGTTCACTCTCATTTGGTTATATATCAGAAGGTGCTGGATATATACTATCTGATATATAACCAAATGAGTTCCAAGGGCTTGGAATTCTCTATTCAGATCTCCCATGGTGAGGGGGCAGGCAGGAACCCAAGTATTTGAGCTATCATCTACAGCCTTCCAGGGGTATCACAGGACCAGGATCACAAAAGGGGGGTAAAACTTGACCCCAGACATTCTGAGGAGATACAACTGTCCCAGGTGGCAGCTTAACCTGCTATGCCAAAACACCAGCCCCACAGAGCTTATTAGTTACAAAAGGAAAAGTAGCTTTATTGTGGAGAAAGCTGATAGAAACTACTTTAGTCATCAAAGTTAGTGAAATAACAGGCTTGCTACGAAGGACTCCATGTTGAGCTGGGCTCCAGCTTAGGTGAGATTACCCCCTACCCACCTATGAGACTATAACCTGATCAAAACAACTCTATTCTATTTGGCAAGAATACTTCAACCCCTGGCTAGGCTAATTAAGCATGACTAGGGAAAAAAATGAGTTTCACCTATTCAAACCCCTGGCTGACTGGTCAAGCACGACCAGGAGAAAAATGAGTTTCACTTGGTTCAATAATAAAGAGTGTAGCAGCAAAGGCTTGCAAAGTTCATGAGTAGTCATTTTTCATCCCTAAGATAGTTCTACATGAACTCAGGGTATGAGCTCGGTCCCCCTGAACCGCTTCCAGTTTGTGGTTTTTATCTTTACAAACCCTGCTGTTCTGTAGTTGAGTGTCAAGAGACACTTGGGAGACACAATCCCACTGTCAGCCACTTGCAAAAAAAGGACTTTGAAATCTTATCAGTGCATGGTGCTCCTCCATACCGGCCTGCCGGGCTACAACAGTAGCATTCTGAGTGATGAAACGATAGAAGATACAACCCACTTGACAGAGTGGAGCAAGGGCATTATGCCCTGTGATATTGGTACCACAGGAACACATAACAGTGGGGAATAGTTTGGGTTCTCCCAAAGAAACATGAGTTGAAAGCTTGGTTCATGTGGCTGGCACAGTAATTCAAAAAGCTAATCATGGGCCCGGCGGCGTGGCCTAGTGGCTTAAGTCCTCACCTTGAAAGCCCCGGGATCCCATATGGGCACCGGTTCTAATCCCGGCAGCTCCACTTCCCATCCAGCTCCCTGCTTGTGGCCTGGGAAAGCAGTCGAGGACGGCCCAAGGCTTTGGGACCCTGCACCCGCGTGGGAGACCTGGAAGAGGTTCCAGGTTCCCGGCTTCGGATCGTCGCGCACCGGCCGTTGCGGCTCACTTGGGGAGTGAATCATCGGATGGAAGATCTTCCTCTCTGTCTCTCCTCCTCTGTGTATATCTGGCTGTAATAAAAATGAATAAATCTTTAAAAAAAAAAAAGCTAATCATCTGCTTGCAAGTGCTGGCATCCCATATGGGCGCTGGATCGTGTCCCACCTACTCCACTTCCCATCCAGCTCCCTGCTTATGACCTGGGAAAGCAGTAGTGGATGACCCAAAGCCTTGGGACCCTGTGCTTGCTTGGGAGACTGGGAAGAAGCTCCTGGCTTCGGATTGGCTTAGCCAATTTGTAGAGCAGCCATTTGGGGATTGAACCAGTGGATGGAAGATCTTTCTCTCTTTCTCTCTATAAATCTGCCTTTTGAATTGAAATAGTAATAATAATAATAATCTTTAAGAAAATAAGAAAGAAATTTGGTTCCAGCTGGCATGAGCACTTCCCCCCAACATAAACACCTGGCTTCTGCCAGCTGTTAGCAGGCTTATAGGGGCCTGGATGTGCAGCCTTGCAGGGGTCCTGGGAGCAGCCAATTCATAACACCCAATTCATAACACCCACTGGCAGATGTGAGAACAAGGACAAGGTGCAGGAAGGCCAGATTGGGCTGTATCACCAGCCAGTTCACATTAGGGCCAGGACGGGGGACACTCCAAGTTGGACTAGGCTGTAGCACCCATCAGTATGAGCTGGAACTGGGGGCTGTCTAGGCCAGGCTGGGTTACAGTACCCATTGGCAAATGCCAAGGTGAGGCAGGCCATGCCAGACTGGGCCGTAGCTCCCACCAGCACATGTAACACTTGCAGCCAGTGGGGCTCCCCTGCTGGGCTACTGCTCCCACCGGGACACATAAGAACTGGGACTGGAAGCAGACCAGGCTAGGCAAGGCTACAATACCCATTGGCCTGCATATGGTCTGGGTTAGGGTGAGAGCTAGGCTGGTCTAAGTGACCATATCCACTGGTGCATGCATAAGTCGGAGTAAGTGCAGGCTGGTCAGGCTTTGCCACAGCATCAGCTGGCAGGTGCTGGGACTGGGCACAAGTCCTGTTGAGCTAGACGCACAACCACCGGGAAAGTGCAAGATCCATGGCTTGGAATAGGCCTAGTAGGGAAACTGAACACTCCTCTGATGGGCTTCAGCTCCCACTCATGAGCATGAGAACCAGGGCTGGGGATGTACTTGTCTAGACAGGCGGTAGCATCCCCCAGCATAAGAATAGGTTAGGTTATGGGGTTGGTTGGGTTGAACCAGGTTACAGCACCCATTGTTGTATACAAAAGCCAAATGGGTTGTAAGACAAACTGGACCAATCTGCTGCACATACTGGAATGTACAGGAACCATGGCTGAGGACGAACCTGGTGAAGGTTATTGGGGGTCGGTCTGACTAGGCTTCAGTTCCCACTGGTGTATGTGAGGGCCAAGTGTGTGATGGGCAGTGTTGGGCTGGACCACAACATCCATTGGTTTGCATAAAAGATGGAGCTGGAGATGAACTAACCCAATAACTACAGCCATTTGTGTGTGTGTGTAGACTGATGTGGGTGACAAACTGAGCTAGACCCCATATTAGCTGGCAAACACAGAAGCCATTTCCGGGGTTACCTCTAGTCAGGTTTCTTTGGGGACACCCCCCCCACACACACACACACACACACTGAACCACTGGACTTGTAACTCCAACCATGAGGAGAGTCACAAAATCTGTGATCTGACCATGGAGTGCATGTGTCAGAACTGGACCTCTTCAGTTGCTGAAGATGGTGCAGTGGACAACATGCCCAGATGTACAAAGGGATATGGCAGGTAACTGAGGTCTTCAGAGGATTTCTAGTACCACAGCAGAGGATGGAGGTCAAAACAAATCGGATAACTCTGTCAGCCAAGTATCTGGGCAAATGGAGACTCAACCAATGGACCTTGGAAAGATTTTCTCATCTTTGGAACAACAAAGTCAGTAGCATTTTATAACTATTGAAACTATCTGAGTCATACCTTCAGAGCATGGTCCACATCAGGGACCCTGGGATGACATCGGCTGGCCATCCCACATCCCTGGGTACTAATGCAGTTAAGGATGCTGAATGTGGCTTCTCCCCATCTCTCACTCCTTCCCCCACATACAGGAAGAAGAAAAAAGAAAAATCGGGTCTTAGGATGGGGCGTCTCATGCCTGGATCCCAGACGCCAGCCACCACGTGCACATGGTGAGCTGTCCCGGGGCCTGCCTGGGCTCCGAGGGCTGCTCCCTTCGGGGTGAGTACACCAAGGGGGAAGGTCTCCGTGACCGGGCAGGTCCAGGGCCCACCTGCCACCCTCATTGGGTGGTGAATGGGATTGGGGAGGGGCACAACCTTGGGCCTGGGAGTTTAAACTTCCAGAAGCCTCCCGGTTGCTGGTGGGTCTCAGGATGGGGCGTCTCACTCCTGGATCCCAGATGCCAGCCACCACGTGTACATGGTGAGCTGTCCCCAGGTGGCCAGTGCGCCTTTTGGTGCCAGGCTCCACCTGCTGGCCGCCCTCATTGGGCAGTTCGGGGGTTTTGGTTCTTTGAATCGCTGCTTAGGTAGCTCCAGGTTGAACCCAATGAGCTTCTAGGACGTGAATCAATCGTAAAGATTCCCAATGACAGTAACTCTTCCTTTGAAAATCCTATAATCACTGAACAATGCTGACCACCAAATACCAGTCCATGCAAAAGCTATGACTCTGGGCTTGTCCAGCAGAATCATATCCTGTTACCTGACATGATGATGGATCAGGAGAATGGTCACATTAAGCAGGGCCATTATATTAACTAGCACTCAAGAACCATATCCGGGGGTAGATTCTGTGAGGGATGTGTGGGCCAAACCCTGTGGAAATTCTAGCCACACTGGTTAGCTCGAGGGTTGGGGTGGTGATGGATTAAGCTAGGTGTGACCAAGGACCCTGCCATCAATCACAGGTAAAGGAACCTGCAACTGTCTGGACTGGTCAAGGCAGCAGCACCCAAATGTGCATCCTGAATAGGGTGTGGGATGGGCCGGGCTGCAACGTTCACCAGCTCATACAAGGCCAAATGGAAAGCCAGACTACGCCGGGCACTGGTCTAAACCCAATGGCATGTATGAGAACTGGGTCCGGGGGTGGATTAAGTGGAGGATCTTGGGAAACTCCCTTGGCGAGTCATAGCTCCCGCTGGTGAACATGTGGTCCAGACCTGGGGTTCGGACAAGCTGGGCAAAGTAGCTCCAACAACTGGGTAATGTGTCAATTGGTAATGGAACAGGGTGGACCGAGCAGGACTGAGCAAACCTTAGCCCACTAGCAAAACTAGAGACCAGGATGGAGCACAGGTCATGTCGAGCTCGGCTCTTGCACCTACTGGTCTGCGTGAGCCAGGAACGCTAAACCACAGTGTCTAAGGCAGAAGTCAGGACAGGTGAGGGGCTGAGCCAAGTTGAGTCAGAGCAACCAGTGGCAGGCGTGTGATCTATAGCTGGAAACAGGCCCAGATGGGGAGCTAAGGGGACAACCCTAGCTGGATGGAGGTTCCCACCAAGGGGTGCGTGGCCTGGAATGGAGGCTGTGTTCTGACCAGGAAACGGTTGTAGCCTCCCTTGGTACTAGTGTGGACTGGGGTTGGATGCACCAAGCCAGGTCAGACTCCAACACCCTCTGGTGTCCTGGAGGACCAGGGTAGATGTGGGATGGTCTAGGCAAGGTCTCAATCCCTACTGAGCCATGTGTAAGCCATATGTGGGTATGGACGAGCCATGGCTGGGCTGAAACATCCAACAGCATGAACCAAAATGGGTTGAAAGCCAGCCAAGAAAAGCCACTGTTCCTGCTAGGACAGGAGGTGAACTGAGTAGGGCTGGCTCATGGACCACTGGTATGCGCAAAATCTGGCATTGGGAGAGGTTCTGGTGGAGGAGCCTGGGCAACTCCTCTGGCAGGACATAGACCCGGCATGTAAGTGCAAGAAACATGATAAGAAACAGCCCAGAACAGGCCATGGAAAGTTACCCACTGGCATACATTTGGCATGGGTACGGGGAAGACCAGGCTGAATCAGTTCTTGTCATCTACTGGCAAATCCGAGCACCAGAACAGGGTGGGTCGAGCCAGGTTTGGTCACAACAAAAACTAGTGCACAATACAGAATGCCAAGGTGAGGTTACCTGTACCGGATGTGACCACAGCGCCCAACCAGCACGCATGAGAACCAGGAAGGGATGGGGCAGAGCCGGCAGGGGAATAACGGGTGGTTCCCTTGCTGGACAGCTACTCCCATGGGAGAGTGTGAGCTGGGATGGGGCAGACCAGACTGGGCAAGGCTACAACACCTGTGCGCCTCATGTGGACCAGATCAGGGAAAAGCCAGGCTGGGCTGATTATTCCTTTGGTGCAAGTAAAATTAGAGTGGGTGAGGGTTGTTTGGGCTTAGCCACAGCATCAGCTGGCAGAAGCTGGAACTGGGATCTAATTCTGTCAAGTCAAACCACAGAACCACCTGGAGAGTGCATAATCTGGGAGTGGGAGAGACCTGGGAGGGAAATAGTGGGCTCCTCCCTCTTGGGTTACCACTTCCACAGGAGGGCACGAAAACTAGGGCAGGGGCTGGGGTGGCTAGACAGATACCCAACAGCATCTGTGTGGGCTGCATAGTGGAGCCGGTTAGATGGAACAAAGCTTTAATACCCATTAACATGTACAAGAGCCAAATGGGATATGGAGCAGACTGGACTAGTCTGCTACACATACTGGCAAACCAGGGTAGGGGGCGGGCCCGGTAGGGGTTATTGTGGGTCGCCCCAACTAGGCTGCAGCTCCCACTGGTTTATGCGAGAGCCGAGTATGTGCTGGGCAGAAGCAGGCTGGACTGCAACACCCATTGGTTCCAGTGGAAGTCGGGGCTGAAAACAGAACCAACCCAGCAACTGCAACCACCAGCTGATCAGGGTGATGGACTGTGCCAGGCCCTGTACTTGCTAGTACACACAAGAATCTGGTCTGAGAACACCTCAGACGAAGTTTGTTTGGAGATCTCCCCAATCGAAATGGCAGACTCAGAACCCTAACCAAGAAAAGACAAAAGACAGAAGACAGAACAGGTCAATCAACCATCTCAGCTATATGTTGGCAGCGAAATATGGGGCAAACAGAGACTCTATGATGGACTATGTCAATCAGTGGATTCTTCAAAGACCTCATCGTGCTTGGAGTGGCAAGACTGGCAGCGATTCATAATTGGTGAAACATCAAAATCACTTGAACAAGAACCTCAGAGCATGCCCTACATCCGGGACCTGGGGAGGGTGGGAAATTGGGTGGGCCTTCTCCCTTAATACACCCCTTTAAACATGAAGGAAACAATATGGAAATAATAGTCTTACCCACTTCCCTATAAAAAAAAAAAAAGAAAATTAGAAACAATGGTCTCATCCACATTCCCCTCTTCTTTAACTCTTCGCATCATAGTCAGTGGTTCACATGGGCATACACCCTTCCCAATTATATAATCACCATCAAAAATAAAATTTAAAAAAAAATTTTGGCTCCCAGGTCTGGCACTTGGTACAGTGAGTTGAGCCACCATCGTGATGCCAGTATCTTTTATGAGAGCCAGTTCAAGTCCCCAGTGTCTTACTTCCAAATCAGCTCCCTACTAATGTGTGTGGGAAAGCAGCAAATAATGATCCAAGTGCTTGTGCCTCTCTGTGCCATGTGGGAGACTCAAAGGAAGTTCCTGTCTCCTGGCTTCAACACGGCCCAACCCCTGACGTTGCAGCCATGTAGGGCGTGAACTAGCAGATGAATGAGTCCTCTTTCAAATAAATAAATAAAACCTCTGTTTAAAAAGAGAGAAAAAAAGGAAAGAAAGCAAGGAAGCTTAGTTCCGGAAACTCTTCTATAAAGTGGTGAATGGATTAAGAGTGGGGACTTGATCTAATTATAGCATGTAAGAAGTGGACCCGGTGAGTGGTGTTTAGGTCACTGAGAGGCAGTTCTTGCAGGAGGGTTGGTTACAGAGGCCGAACTGGGTCCAGCTGCCCACTGTGCCTGACCCACCACGTGACTCTCCATCCTCATGAGTTCTGCACCCATGACCCTCATCAGAAGCCAGACCAATGGAGCCATCTGATGTGGGCCTGTGAACCTCCAAAACTATGAATAAAATAGATCTTTCCTCTTGTCAGTTAGCTCATCTCAGACATTGTAGTTGTAGTCTTGAAAATCGGAGAAATGCAGGGCATACTTAAATATAATCACAAAGAAACAACAAACACACTCAAGTTGAAGAATATTCTCTATAACAACCGGTCTGTGATCTTCAAAAGTATCAAAGTCATGAAAACCAAAGAAATATTAAGGAACCCTATAAGGTCCAAGGAGACTAAAGACAATACCAGGTCTTCTTCTAAGCTGGCTCCTTTTGCTACAATGGGCAGAACTGGAACAATCAGGGAAATTCGAATATGGCCTGAGAATAAACGGTAGCAATGATCTCCTCAAGTTTCTCTACTTTGACGGGTGTGTGGTGGTTATGTAAGAGAGTGTTCTGTTTTATAGAAAAGACACACTAAAGCATTTGGAGGATTAGGGAATAGGACACTGGCAAATCAAATGATTCGGGAACAAAACTCTTTGAACTATACTTGCAATTTTTGTGTATGAATAAGATTAATTCTAAATAAGAAAAGGAATTTGTACAAAAAAGCTAACACACTGCAAGAACAGCTGTGTGTCCCATCCCCCATGGAACCTTGTTTCTCTCACCACAGAACAGAGAGGCCCCCTGCCTCCACTTCCTCCACTCCTGCCTTCTTAGCAGGTGCCATCCTTTCCTTCAGCTGCCCTCTAAGCTATGCCACAGCAGGGTTCTTCCTCCCCAGGGCCAGCCCTGCCACTTGTGCCCTGAGTCCCATGTGTCCCACCTGCCTCTCCTTCACATTCTCGGCTGACCACTTAGTCCTTCTCAACGCTTGAGCTTCAGCCTTCTCTCTCTAAGGGTTCTTTTCCTCAACAGCCAGCCATGCACAGATATGTTCCACTGTTAAAATACAGTATATTTTCCAAGAATCCTCCCCTTCCTCCACAATTACCATTCCTGGCCATCAGTATTCCTCAAGCTTGTTGTTTCATCAAGGATTCTCCATTTTAAACAAAACCAAAACAAACAGAAAAACATTCTGGTAGTCAACCAGAAAAAATAAAGAGACTTTATCAGATGCCTTTATTACATAATTCAGCATCTCGGGGAAAACCAGATATTCAAACACTGAAGATGCATGACTAGAAGCAGCCACTGCCTGCATTTCTTAACAGCTCCTCTTCTCCACTTCACAACCATTTTGCAAATTCTACTCTAGTTGCCTCCTCTCCCTTTCTTTCATTGTCACTCCTGGTCTCCTTATTCCATTGAAACTGTCTTTGCCACAATCACTTTTGGCCCCACCCCCCACCCCCACACACACACACCAATTCCCAACTGCAGGGACACTTGAATTCCAAGCCCCTGGAATCTCCACAGCAGCTGAAAGTTTTGCCCTTGTCCTCTTTCTCAACATTGTCTTTTCACCTCACTTTCCTTACCCCACAGCCCTTGCCCCAACCCTGTCTCCTACCTCTCTGGTTGGCACTTCTTATTCTCTCCCATGAGTCCTTCATCCTTACCCAGCTCATATGGGCTGCTACGGCAGCAGCTACTCAAATTCCATCTGACCCTCTTTTTCCTGTTAGGGTGCACATCTACTTCACTGGCTTCAACTCCACCTCACACACTGTTGGCTCCTAGGTGTACCTCTTTAGCTCAGTGTGTCCTGAGTTTTTGACCTATAGACAGCATCCAGTTTTCACACTTACAACAGTCAAGGCCTACTTGGACCGAAAACAGGAGCCAGGAACTCAACATGGGTCTCCTCTATGTGTGGCAGAGAAATACCTACTTGAGCCAACACTTGCTGCCTACCAGGGTACACATTAGCATTAAACTAGAATCAGGTGTGGAATCAGGACTTGGAGCAGGACACTCTGATAATGGATCCAGGCATCCCATACAATGTCTTTAACCACTAGGCAAAATTCCTGCCTTCCAAAATGCTTTAAGTGGAAGACAAAATCATTGGAAGCATGACAGATGGTTTGGAATTACATAGCATTTGATCCAGAAGCTCAAAGGATGTCATTAGGTCACAAATCTCTCTCCCTGTCTTCCTCTCCCTCCTTCTCTCTTCACTCCCTCTGTATTGGATGCATTCTCATACTGACTTTTCTTTCTTCATCACAAGAGGGTTATCAGCTATACTACCATCAAATGCAGTGGAGGAGAGAGAGGCCCTTTGTCCCAGTATGCCCTTCAGAAGTCCTTTCACTCATTCTGTCTTTGCAATCTCAGGTCACACACCCAACCCTGAGTCAGTCCCTAGCCCAGGAGATTATAACACACCCGTCTGAGCTAAAGTCAGTGGTAACAACATGGGAGAGAAGCAAAGCAGAAGACTAGTTAGAAAGAAGAGGAGCAGATGTGGAGATGGGAAGCACAGGTGTACAGTACAGTGTCCCTTGGAGACTGTGAAATCATTCCCATCTCCTCGTCAACCTTGGCTCCACAGCCACTCTTAGAACAGCTCTCCCTTCTCCTTCCTGGGCCCACAGCCCCTGCGCATCAGGTCTTCACCAGACCTGATGTCCCTGCTTCAATGGGTACAGAGCAACTGCTGTGGGTCAGACATCCTCCCTAAGGGATTCATGGGCCTCCCCAAGTTGTGGAAGGAAGAGAGAAAATGAGCAAGTAAACAAGAACATATGACACTTTTTGTGCTAAATGCTATGAGGGACACTGAAAGACAGCGGTGGGGAGTCCCCCAGATGAGGCAGTCAACAAACTCTCTCCACTGAAGATGACCCTCCCCCTGCAGAGGCCTGGGGCGTGAGGCAGCTGGGGAGAGGAGATGGAGGCAAAGAGGAAGGCCAGATGCCAGTGGAAGAAACAGAGTACAGCAAAACCTCCAGGTGTGTTTGAGCAACCAAGAGGAAGAAGGGTGACTAAAGCTTAGAAAACACCAGGAGAAGCCAGAGAGGCAGGCCAGGGCCAAGGAGGGAGAAAATGATGGTGAGAATCTGCAACTTGCATTTTATTCAAAATGAAATTCAAAGCCATTGAAGAAATTTTTTTTAGGATTTATTTTGTTTGAAAGGAAAGGTTACAGAGAAAGGAGAGAGAGACTTTCCATCCACTGGTTCACTTGTCAGATGGCCAGAGCTGGGCTGGTCCATAGCCAGGAGTCTCTTCCGGGCCTCCCACACTGCTGCCTTAGGTGCACCAGCATGGAGTTGGATCAGAAGGGACGCAGCCCATCCCAGCGATACATAAAATTAGTCACCACGAAGTCTTTCACATCTTTTCTCAGATGTATCCACAGTTCCTATTCTTATGTGACTATAATGTTTCTTACAAATTTCATTTTCTAATTATTCATTGGTAGTATATATAAATAAAACTGATTTTTATTTATATGCATCCCACGGTTTTGCTAGACTCACTTATTAGTTCTAACAGCTTTTTCACTTTTGATGATGAGTCCATCAGACTTGCTACATCAACATCATATTGTGTGAGAATAAAGCATGTTTCACTTCCTTTCCCATCTGTACACCTTTCCTTCTTCCTCTTGCCTGATCCATGCTGGCCAGAACTTTCAGTACAGTGCTGCATAGAAGTGATGGAAAAGGATGGTGGGTGTCAAAGTCTATAGATGTAATTAGATCAAGTCTAGAATGATGTGAGAGACGCGGCAGCCACTCACACACACGCACATGGCATTTGTGCTACTAAGAAAAGCGAGGTGGGAGAATGAGGCTTAGGTGCGGCGACAATGAGCTTTCGAATGGCTGATGCTCAGAAATGCACAGAGTCACCACCCCCTCACACAGACACACACACAGACCCAGGAACAAGCAGTTGTATATGGCAACAGGTCCCTTCTAGGGGATCATTCCCATACAGCTCTGGGTGGAGAAGCAGAGCACAGCACACACATCCATAGCAGTCAGGTTCTAGAGCGATGCCCAGTGACTTCCCTCCTCCTGCAGACCACTCCTTGGCATAATTTCTTTTCCTTGAGAGCTGGTAGAATCTGTGATTTGCTTCTCTTCAGTAGAAAACAGCAAAGATGATGAGATGCTACCTTCTTCATCTAATTATGCTACGTGGCAAAGGCACATATAGATCACCTCTGTGGCTATATTTCCTCATCCTTTTTTTTTTTTAAAGATTTATTTTATTTTTATTACAAAGTCAGATATACTGAGAGGAGGAGAGACAGAGAGGAAGTGGAGCTGCCGGGATTAGAACCAGCGGCCATATGGGATCAAGGCGAGGACCTTAGCCACTAGGCCACGCTGCCGAGCCCTTTCCTCATCCTTTTTATAAATTGTTTATTTGAAAGGCAAATTGTGTGTGTCTGTATATGTGAGTGAGAGAGAAAGAGATTTCGCCTTTACTGATTTAATACCTATATAGCTACAATGGCCAACACTGGTCCAAGCCAAAGCCAGCAGCCAGTAACTCCAACTGGGACTTCCTATGTGGGTTACAGTTACCCAAGTATTTCAGCCAACATCCACTGCTCTCCCGGGTGCAGTAGCAGAGCTTTGCTTAACCCACTCTGCCACAATGTAAGCCAACCAACTCATTAGGAATTCCTAATATGGGCCTTGGCCCTTGCAGGCTGAGTCTCAGCTGCCTTGAAGAAGGCCACATGAGGGACTGCACGCAGTCCCCAAGGCCTGGGGGTGGCCCTCAGTGGAGGGCCAGCCATGTTAGGCTCACGAGACTACCTGGCAATAACCTGGCTGAATCTGCAAGTGGATTCTCCCAAAGTCGAGTCTCTTGATTATAATTTTGCAAGACCCATACAGAAGACCAAGTTCAACCCTGCCAGGGCTGCTGGCCCACAGAAGCTGCCAGACAGCCTGTTGCCTTAAACTGCTACATTTGTAGTGTCTTTTTATATGGCCACAGGGGCTGCTAGATCCCACTGGGAGAACAGGTACACAGATCATGTCACGTGCACTTGTCTCTGTTGCTGCCCTCACCTCTTACATTCCCAAAAGAGACAAGGGCTGTTCACCTAGGAGTGGTATCCCTGTGTGGAAACATGGGAACAGTGAGACATGGAGCCACTCCTTTTCAGCCTTACCACTGCTTCAACAGAAAACAGGAGTGGAAAGCAAGGGAGAGGATGCTGCTAGGAAGGTACAACTGAGGTGCAGACAAGAGATACCGGCAGTTTGACTGCTGAGGTGGCCAGATGCACAGAAGTAAATGGATCTGAGGCCAACTTGAAGGAGAGAAATTGTGGCTCTGTTGTTATGATGAGGTGGGTTAAGCTGCTGCCTGTAATGCTGGCATCCAACATCGAAGTGATCAGTTCAAATCCTGGCTATTCCACTTCTGATCCGGCTCCATGCTAATGCTGCCTGGGAAAGTCATCGAAGATGGCCCAAGAGTTTGGGCCCCTGTCTCCATGTGGGAGGTCTGGTTTCAATCTGACCCAGCCCTGGCCATCCATGGCCTTTTGGGAAAGTAAGCCAGCAGATGGCAAGTCTGTCTCGGTCTGTGTTTCTCCCCACTCCCCTGCTCTGTTGATCTGCCTTTCAACTAAAAACAAATACTTTCTGCTTTGAAAAAGAGAGAGAAAGAGTTTCGATGTGCCCATCTGTAGGCTGAGTCCTATGAGACACCCATGTAGAGCTGTCAGTCAAGTGGCTGGAGCTGCCAATCAGGACCAAGGCTGGGGCCAGAGATGGAAACATGGGAGTGACCAGCATCAAGATGTGAGCTCAAGGCAGGGAAAGGTCTAGAGCCATGGGAGAGGGCTGGAGCCTGGTGCCCCCCCAACCCCACTCTCCTCTCCTCACTCCTGCTCATTCTAGAATGCAAATCCTACCACTTGTCATACTGCTGAAAATCATGCAGTGGCAAGCAAGGGAGGTTTTTTTCTTTTCTCCTTTTGAATTCAGTTTCACTAAAATCGTGTTTAAACTGTAAAAGGGAAGCTGTGTTAACACGTTGTACATTGACCTAGTTTCGCAGGAGAAATTACATAGCACTGATTAGAAGCCGATACAATATTTGGAAAGTCGGGGAAAAAACAGAGGACGCAAAGAAAGTATAATGAAAGCAAGGGAATAATTCAATTACAGCCATTGCATTGCTTTCTAGCCTTGCTTTCTTGGGGTAATCAACATAATTCACACACTCAGCCAAGGACTTTAATTGCTGAAAAGGCCACTCCGAGCTGTGTGACCTAGGAGACTGCTCCGACCTTTCTCTGTCTCGCTGGCTTTATCTGAGAGGTGAGGATAATCATGCTTGCATCACCTTGCTGGAGAGGTTCCCGAGAAGGCCAAGCAAGATGACAGAAATAACAAACACCCTAAACAGGTTATAAGAGAAGGAGACAATAAGTTCAGGGACTGTAACGTAGTCTCCTCAGCCCAACACCTGAAGTTCATCATCGCTTCTTCCTCTTTTGTTTGAATCAGAAAAGGGAGTCGTTGGGGAGATGTTTCCAGACTCCCCGTTGCCATCTGTGAGCATCTCTGTCAAGTTCCCCTGTGAGCAGAGGCGCAGAGGAAGGCTGAGGTATAGGTCAGTGACAAGGCTTTTCAGAAAGCCAGAGCAAGAGAGTGGAGAGAGAGACAACAAGAGAAAGCCAACAGGTAAGTGCCATGGGCCAGGCTGCTGAAGTTAGTGGAGGCTCAGATCTATGAAAAGCCCCCAGTTCTCACTGAGTCCCTTGCAGAACTGTCACCCCGGGGCTCACCCATCAGCTTCTGTGGCCAGAGGCTATCCTGGGGCACTCTGACCCTCCCCCTGCCCCAAAGGAGCATTTCCTGTGTCTCCCCCATCCCCACCACCTCCATCCCACAACTTCATATGTCAGAAACATAATCCCCATCACCACCTGCTATAGCGCTGAGCGGTAGGTCCCTTAAGAAGCAATGGTGTTGTTCAGTGAGGGTTCTGCCCCCAAGGACGTATTTATGCTGCTTCTGTGGAAGTGGGTTGCTGGCCTCAAGGGTGAGTGCAATCCCATTCCTTCTCGCTCATACTCTTTCACTCTCTCATCATGAAGGGCCCTTCTGCCACACCACAAAACAGCAATAAGGTGCTCGCCACAAGTGGACCCAAGGCCATGAACTTCTCTGCCTCCAGGATTGAGTCAAACAAACTTCAATTATTTATAAATAGCCCAGTCCTCAGGTATTTGGTGATAGAAGCACAACAGGCTAAGATTTCCTCCCCACAGCTCATGATCCCTCCTACACACTGTGTATGCCTCACACTCCACTGAAGAGGCGACTCCATGAGGTTCTTTTTGCACTGTTATGTGACTGAGTCAATGACTTGACTCAGGTGTCAGAAGAGAAGTGGGGAATCTTAGAGGGTGCAGCCAGTGATAGCCAGCACCCCTTGGCAGTGGGCAAATGGAATGTGGCTGTGTCCCCTACCCTCTGTCCTGAAGGGGGGCCTAACAGCAATGGAATGTTAATTCCATCCTTAGGGAGAAGCCCTTAGCTGCTCCCCTCACCCCCTAGGTGCTCCCTCCTGCCCACCTGTGACTCTCAGCTATCACCTGAGGGGGCGGTATTGCATTGTTGTGTAACCACTCCCCTCACAAGCCCCTATAAACGCTCATGATAAGGAGGGACTCGCTCTGGCACCACGACTCTTGGCAGCCCCAGGACAGGTATGCCCTGAGCATGGCCCCTGTGAGTTTGTACTCCTCACCCTCTGTTTACTGCTTAGGTAGGACAATGAAGATAGCAATGTTAAGATACTTTGTATTTCTGGTTTGTGTACTGTCAGCAGTTCCAGGAAAGGTGAGGCCTAGCAGTAGTGGAATGTGGGCAGAGAAGCCAGGGAAAGGTGAATGTCTGCAGCTTTGTAAGTGTATCCAGGTTATTCGTTGCATGTCTCTTAGGATAATTTACATTGTCAGGGAAGCTGGGACATAGGTCTTCAGCTTAATGGATGGACTTCAGGGTAATGACCATTTGTTCCTCTGGGGGCTATGATTGATTGGATTATGATTGGTTGGATTGCCATGTGGACTCGTGATTTGCTACTTCTAATGGGCCATTATCGCCAAGCTTGGTTAATAAAGGCTCCTTAATAAACCTTAGACATGTCTGATGTGAGCTTGCTCGCACCCCATAACAGCACCTCACACTTCTCTGCTTCTCTGTGCCACAAGTGGTTGAGTTAGGGTCAGGTGCTTGTCCCAAGGGCAGCCAAACTTCCAGCTGGCTGGAAATTCATGACCAGAGCAGATCAGTCAATCATGTTCTCAACTCTGGGGAATTCAAGGCAGAAAAATCAAGAGAAGAAACCCGTCATCACAGGTGCTGAGACCTAGTGGATGAAGGGTAAGGATGGGGCTGGGGCTATAAGAATAAACAAATTCAGGTCCGGCGGCGTGGCCTAGCAGCTGAAGTCCTCGCCTTAAACGTGCCAGGATCCCATATGGGCACCGGTTCTAATCCCGGCAGCTCCACTTCCCATCCAGCTCCCTGCTTGTGGCCTGGGAAAGCAGTTGAAGACGGCCCAATGCATTGGGACCCTGCACCCACGTGGGAGACCCGGAAGAGGTTCCAGGTTCCCGGCTTCGGATCGGCCCGCACCGGCCCGTTGCGGCTCACTTGGGGAGTGAATCATCGGACGGAAGATCTTCCTCTCTGTCTCTCCTCCTCTCTGTATATCTGGCTGTAATAAAATGAATAAATCTTTAAAAAAAAAGAATAAACAAATTTGGGGCCCAGTACAGTAGCCTAGCAGCTAAAGTCCTCGCCATGCACGCACCAGGAGCCCATTTGGGCACCAGTTATAATCCAGGCAGCCTTGCTTCCTATTAAGCTCCCTGCTTGTGGCATGGGAAAGCTGTCGAGGACAGCCCAAAGCCTTGGGACCCTGCACCCATGTGGGAGACCCAGAAGAGGCCCTGGGCTCCTGGCTTCGGATCGGCTCAGCTCTCGCCATTGTGGCTGCTCAGGGAGTGAATTAGCAGATGGAAGATCTTTCTGTACTCCTCCTCTCTGTATATCTAATTTTCCAATTAAAATAAAATAAATCTTTTTAAAAAGAATAAACAAGTTTACCGGGAAATAGGAGTAGTTGATCAGGATATTTTCATTCAGTAATTCTTGAACTGAGTCTTGGAGGAGAGCCATCTGTTACCCAGGCAGGCAAAATGAGTTGAAGTATGAACAGACCACATGTAGAGCAACTGAAAGACAAAGTAGAGAAAAAGTGAGGCTGAGAAGAAGGTGGTGAGTGGACGGAGAGGAGATGCATACAGACTGACCTTGCTTAAAAGCCTGAACAGGGGGCTGGCGTGGTGGCATAGCATGCTAATTCTCCCCCTGTGCTTCCAGCATCTCATATGGGCACTGGTTCGCATCCTGGCTACTTCACTTCAAATCCAGCTCTCTGCTAATGGCCTGGGAAAGCAGTGGAAGATGGCTCAAGTCCTTGAACTCCTGCAACTATGTAAAAGGCCTAGAAGCTCTTGGCTTCTGGCTTTGGATCAGCTCAGCTCCAGCCACGTTGGTCATCTGAGGAGTTAATCAGCAGATAGAAGACTCTCTCTGGCTCTCCTAACTGTTCCTTTTAGATAAAAATAAATATTAAAAAACAGAAGAGCAGAGCTGTACTCACAATATTCCTGTTGTCCCCAGTGCCAGGTCAGGACACTTTCCCACTGCCAAACCCCTTCAAATAAAGGCTCAAGGGGTCCCCAGATCCCTAAACTCTCTAACTCTATCTGTCACATGCTCTCCTAACAGGACTATCTCCAGTTTCTGGCAATTCCTTATCCATTAAAACTCAGACATCAGGGGCCCAGCACAATAGCTTAGTGGCTAAAGTCCTCGCCTTGCACGCGCCGGAATCCCGTATGGGGCCCAGTTCTAACTCTGGCGGCTCCACTTCCCATCCAGTCCCCTACTTTTGGCCTGGGAAAGCAGTAGAGGATGGCCCAAAGCCTTGGGACCCTGCACTGGCATGGGAAACCTGAATGAGGCTCCAGGCTCCTGGCTTCGGATTGGCACAGCTCTGGCCGTTGTGGCCGCTTGGGGAGTGAATCTACCAATGAAAGATCTTCCTCTCTGTGTGTCTGACTTTCTAGTAAAAATACATAACTTTTGAAAAAACTCAGACAGCAGAGCCTTCCTAATGCCACTGTATCCCTACATCCTTTGGGTTGTGTGCTTTTCCTGCCCGCTGGGCTCCCCACGCCTAGCCGTACTGCAGCGTTCTGAGTTCCAGCAATTGGTACTCACGTCAGCTGCCATTACACAGAGACTCCGCTGAAGAGAGGAACCAACTGTTATGTGTTCATTTAACAAATACACACTGCTGCCTCTGTGTCAGGTGGCCATGGCTATGGCCATCAGAGATGAAAATGAGTAGGGCAGACGTTTGTGCCCTCATGGAATTTGAACTTGAAGCGATTTTAGATACATAAGTGGATGGTTGGGTGGATGGGTGAGTAGAAAGTTGGAAGGATAGATGGATGGGTAGGTGGGAGAACAATTGAGTGACTGGCTGCGTAGGTGGGAGGTGGGTAGGTGGGTGAATGGATAAGGGCATGCAGCTTTGGGGGCGGGAATCAACAGTAAGGGAATAAAAGATTCTCCCTTGGACTAAACTTTTAAAGTCACTCCTTCCTTCCAAGCCAGATCCGTGTTCAACTTTGTATCAGCTGTCTAGTACTGTGGTTTCAAACAACACTAACTACTACCTCACACTCAGACAAGGCACACCAGGAATACCCTGTCTCCGCCCCACAGCCTCTGAGGTCACTCCTAGGGAACTTGAGTGCTGGAAACATCTGGATTGAAGGTGGACTGTCTGCTTCCAAGTTGGCTCTCCCACAGAGCTGTGCCAGTTGGTACGTCTCAGAGGGCTTCTTGTGCATCCTTGGGGTGAACAGTACGGGAGCAGAAGCAGTGCCACCTAGCACGATCTGGTTGGAAGTCACACACCAGCACTTGGCCCACGTGCTGCTCATTAGAAGCCAATGAGTCCGTCTGGGCTTGGTTGGAGCGGCAGGAACGCACCTCAGTCCTTAAGGGGCTGTGTCAGACCAGGCATGTATCATTTAGAACGCCCATGATCCTCCTTCAGGCTACACATTGATTTGTTGTCTTTTCTCCTGCTGTGGCCACCCACAGTCACACTCCAACCTCCATAAACTCTCCCTAAAGTCAGCTCTGCCAGCCTTTTCTACATAAGCAATAGCCCACTGCCTGGTAAGGGTCTGACTGCTGATCCTGACAGAGAAAAAGTAAAAGGGAGTTCAAAGCAAGAGTTGAGGGGAATTACAAAGTTGCAAGAACATTGAGGGAAAAACAGGAAGCTTGCTACCCCTGGGACTCCCTGAAGCCCTCAAGCCCTCATTTCCATGGCTCCCAGACTCCTGCTCAAGTGCTCCCACAGGAGCTGCCACCTGCTGTCTGGACTGCACAAAGCCCTCCCTAGACTGTAACCAAGGGTATCATAGGACACCTATTTGATGGAATTTCTGATCTCTTTCAGAATGTTCTTCCGAATTCCCTCACTCACTATGGACATCCATAGCTGTACGCTTTTTTCTGCTTTTAAAGATTTATTTATTTATTTTTATTGGAAAGGCAGAAAAGCAGAAAAATCTTCCTATCTGGTGGTTCACTCCCCAAGTAGCTGCAACGACCGGAGCTGAGACAATCCAAAGCCAGGAACCAGGAGCCTCCTCTAAGTCTCCCACACAAGTTCAGGGTCCCAAGGCTTTGGGCCATCCTCTACTACCTCCCTCCACAGGCCACAAGCAGGGAGCTGGTTGGAAGTAGAGCAGCCAGGATATGAATCAACACCCATGTGGGATCCCAGCGTGTGAGGAGTCAGAGCGGATAGTATGCGGTTAGGGCTTTTTTGGTCCCTGGTGTAGTTTTGTCTTGTTTTGTTTTTAATATAAAGTTATATTTCTCCCCCATGTGTTAATTTCCCTTGGAGGACACAGGGGCGGAATTAACATATCAATCCATCATCTAGAAGTGATCCACCTAATCTCATCTCTCAGCCACTGTCAAAGAGATGATACCTGAATGATCAGCGTAGCATTAGAATGGGAGGAGGAGGTTAACCAGTACCCATTGAGGTTTGATTCGAAACCAGACGCCATTGTGAACAATTTTGTCTTTTGAGTAACTCCCCTGAGATGGTGCATAAAAGACGCCATCTCCACCAGTAACTCAGGGTTTTCTCTCCTCCTGCCACTATGACAGGAGATGTGGGGCTTTTCCCCAGGACACGTGGAACTCCCTCCTGCCACCATGGGAGGAGCCCTTTTCCTTTTTTTTTCCTAAATAAATCCTGCTTTGCACACTGGAATTGTCTGCATGAAGATTTTTCTTCAGTGTTAGACAAGAAACGAGGTTGCTGCCATGTTTTCGTTCTGAACATCCTATAACACCAGCACATGCAAGGTGAAGACTTTAGCCACTAGGCTATCACACTGAGCCCAAACTCTTCTGTTTTTAAATCCATCAACTACCCTCACTGGAACTTCTGGACTGTTCCTGGATACTGACAAAGGCAGATGGGGCTCCAAGCCTCTCCCTCCGTGGAGATGGCCTACACAGGCCAGAGGGGCCCAGCACTGCCATTTCTTGCTTGGAGAATTTCAATAGTCCCCTCACTGATATCCCTTCCAACTGCCCTCATAGCCTTAGCCTGAGTGACTGCAGCACACTTTCGATGCTGCTGCTCCTGGTCTTAACACTTTGTAGTGGTTCCTCCTTGCCCTAAAACCAACTCCACACTCCTTGACCAAGCCCACAAGACCATTCACAGCATTGCTTTGGTTCTTCTCCCTGACACTTGCTTTCAAACAAAAAGCACTAGATTCCTCAAGTTCTGTCCTCCGGGGGAGGGGGGGCTTTGACATGCCATCTGCTGCTCCCTCTAAAACTTCACCACCCCTGCCAGCCACCTCCAGCCCAGACCTGCCTCACTCCCACTCATTGCCAGGCATCAGCTTAGACCTTACCTATTCCAGTATCATGCCTGACTCCCATTGTAAGGAGTTATCCAAACATCCTACCCTGGACCCTGCACCATTTCCTCTTCCTCACGGCTCGTGAAATTCGTGCAGGTCCATCCATCCACCAATCAGATGTAACCTGGCATTTCACCTGAGAATCCCACCCCCAATCTCCCAGCTCCTCCCCAACCCACTCACTTACCAATCATCCTTAGACAATCATCTGTGACAGTCACAGGCACCAATCTCCTGTGGCCTGGCCTCAATCCCGCCCAATCCCCGCCCCCCACACCTTGTGGACTTACCTGAATGACATAAAAGACCCCCCCTCCCAGGTGCCTGCTCTCTCTCTCTCTCCCCTCTCTTTCTTGTCTCTCTCCCACCACCTCCATCTGTTCCTGCCCCACTGCAGTAAACCTCCTAAAGTACCTCGTTGTGTCTGGTGTTTTTTGGCTAACAGTAAAAGAACTTGGCTGCGACAATTAGCTGCACGTAATAACCTAAGACCTTTAAGTCCGTTAAATAACTAACACCCATCCTCTCCTAGCTGGCTTCCTCCCAGTCTTCACACTCAACCGTATTTGGCTTGATTGTTTGTTTTTTTGTTACATCCTTGAAAACATGAGCCAGGGCTAGTATTCTTGTCCCCTAGCGCCACATCTGCCTCCTTGAGCACCTGTGGATGGAACAAGCAATGGAGGCCCTTCACCAGATGTGGTATGTTCTCTTGAAGACTGGGCTGGACCCTGGCCTGTTTCTATCACATGCAGTAGCCTGAAGAATCCTGACTTGAGAGCCATAGGGGCACTAACGTGAGTCCAGCTCTTAGGTAACTTCTGATGTGCTGGGCTGCCTGCCCTATGGCAGGCTAGTACCACCACTACCTGCAAGGTTCAAGGCCACAGTCCACAGGACAGGTCCTGCCTTCCCCCGGATCTCCAAATCACAGCGAATCATCACCAGCTATCGGATCATCCTTTCTACTTGACCCCCAGAGCTGTCACCTGAGCTATGTGTGATGCCAGTGAGTGTGGGCGCTTCTCTTTTCTAATTCAGTGAGCCTCTGCAGACTATCTCTGGAGACGGTCGAAGCTGTCCTTTACCAAAGGTGTTTGAAGCTAGAATGACCCAGAGCACTGAGGGGTGCAACCGTTTCAGTCCCATTGCCCCATGCCAGTATCCATGAGTTGGAGAGCCTGAACGTTGCACTGTGCTTGAGTCACCCCACCACCTGGGGCTAGTGTTGGAACTTAGCAGGTAGTGTTGCCTCCTGCCATGCTGATATTCCCATGCAGGCACCGGTTCAAGTCCCAGCTGTTACACTTTCAATCCAGTGCCCTGTTAATGTGACTGGGAAAAACAGCACAAAAAGGATCAAGGGATTGGGTCCCTGCCACCCATGTGGGAGACCTGAAAGAAGCTCCGCTCTGGTTTGTGCTTCAGCCTGGCTCAGCCCTGGTTATTGTGGCCACTTGGGGAGTGAATAGTGGATGGAACATATCTCTCTGTCTCTCCTCTCAGTGACTCTGACTTTGAAATAAATGAGTCTTTAAAAAAACATAAACATTAAAAAAAAACTCACCTCCTTGAATGTTTCCATTACTCACTACTGAAATGAGCCTGAGAAAGTCATGGAAATTTGACTCCTTTGGTTCTCCATTCAATGGAGATAGTAACCACACTTTCTTTGAGGATTATCACGAGGACTATCTGAGACTGTCAGTGTAAAGGCGCTTAGAACAGAATATGTACCTAAATTAAGGACAGCAGCCAGGCCCAGAGCATACTTCCCCCCACATTCCCTCCCTCCCCTACAGTTTGGAAATCCTTGGCTAAGCCAAAAATTCAGCCCCTTCTCTTCTCGGTCCTGCCATTCCCTCCACAGTCAGCATGGTCTCTAGTGCTGAGCCTGTGTTGGGGGAGGGGTGATGAGCAGAGGGTAAGCATTTCTATCCCATTTCTGCTTCTCTCCCCAGCAAATGTTGCAGGCTGCTTCACCCGGGATGACCCCAAAGCAAACACCCATGCTGTAGCATCACAGTCCGGGACCTGCGAGGAATGCGCTTTCTAACCATTAACATAGCTCTGACCCCACTGTTAGGGAAGTAATTATCCCGGCCTTAATATGCTAAAGGCCGATCTCCTCCTTCCTGGGCTGGTTTTTATTACCAAACAGCTCTCCATTAGTTAGCTCAGAAGGCTGCTGCCTGAATCGGGAAACCAGTGTCATAATTCTCTCAGATCCCCAAATTTCTCTTCGATCATAGCTGTTCTCACTGCTCATGGCTCTGTCCACTCCCACCTTCCCCTTGCAAAGCTACAGCCCCTCTGTGAACTCCCACTCAGCCGCCATTTCCAGCCTGAAGGACTCTACATGGTCCCCGCTTCCCACAGAGATGACTAACGCATCCCGAACCCACAGATGAATCCTGCAGAGTCCCAGCACCTTCCAGTTCCTCACAGACCCTGTGACCTACCCTCACCCATGTCCTCCTGTCTTGTCCCTGCCTGCTCAGCCCACATGACACTTGTACCCATGCTCCTAGCACCAGGGCATCCTTGCATTTTATTAACTTTGATGTTCTGTAGCATGAATCAGCCAGTCCACGGGTAATATTCATGTGGAACTCTGAATCTCCCCTCGACTGAGCAGCACTCCCCAGCTCCATTCAGAATCTCTTCTCCATCTACTGCTTTCTGGGGCTATGCTGCCTACAAATTTCTTAAACACACAATAACTACAAACACAATTCCTTCCAGGGGAAGAGGAAGCTGCCCGCACCCCTAACCAAGTCCCTAAGAAACCAGTGTTAATCCCAGCTAAATCCCGAACTCCACACTCCCAGAAGCATCCAATAACCAAACATTCTCAATGGGCTTTCCAGCTCACACACCCTCCCCCTCACCTCCGCCCCAGTTTCCTAAATCTGCTCAGCAACTACAGCCATTAAATCCAGAAACTAATTTGTAAGGAAAACAATGAGAAGAGTAATCGTCTCTCTGTAGGATACCAATGGGATAGTCCCTAAAGGGACTGTTACCCCCATAAGTCACAGAGAAGGGCACCTGGAGAGAAATGCCTATTAACACCAAACTCCCTTGGTGGACTGGAAGCTGACCCGCTGCCAAATGGAAGCCTGCCCCCAGTCCAAAGAGGCCAGCACTCAGGTTGACATGATTTATCCTGCAAACAGAGCTGCTCACAGCACACCCTGCAGAGCCGGCCCCAGGACGCATGCCTGGGTGGCTTTGGAGCCGTGCTATTTGGAAAAGGAGAAAAAAAAAAGGAGGGGGGGGTGGCGCAGAGTAAGGAAGAGGAAAGAGCCAGAAAGGCTGGAGAGAGAATAAGCAGGAGGTGGTCTTTGCACAGCACCAACTGAGACAGCCAGCCTTGCTGGGAGGGAAATGGTGATGGGATCTTGTGTTCTACATGGAAGGGGCTGGGAAGAGATCAACCTGAGTCATCCAGTGAGTCACAGGCAGGAGGCAGAAATAGATTGTATGGCCCACGATTCCTTGTCACAGATGTCTTAGAGCATCTGTAGCCAGCTCTCCCTGAGTGGGCACGGATACGTGAGCTCCTGGTAGCCAGGTTGACTCATTTGATAAAATATCTGTCCTCTTCGAACCCAAAGCAACTGATGGAAAGTCAAGTAGGACCTGGATCTCCAAGCAAACTTTTCTTGCCGGGGCCACCTCTCTGCTCACAGCTCAGATGCCTTTGCCTCCTGTCCTGAGCAAGGTGCAGCTCATCTGCTTTTCATGATTCCGTCGCCTCTGCTGCCTGCTGGTTTCCCTGCCCACACCACTAGGTCCTTCCAAGAATTGTAAAACTCAAAGCAAGCACACACTCTCCAAAAACCTTCTTGGTTGAATTGCCCCACTTTCTGGTACTCCTCTTGCTTGCATGTCCTGAGGGCTTGCTTTCCCTTACAGTTGATAAAGATTGCTCTCTCAACATCTCCCTTCAGCTTCCCTATGCTCATGTTGATGAACTTTTCCCGTAAGGAGATTACTGTTTTTACAATGTAGCTTATATTGCTGTTCAGTAATGGTGAGGCCAACAGAAGATGATTGCCATTGAAAACACAATTTGTTGGGCCCGGCGGCATGGCCTAGCAGCTAAAGTCTTCGCCTTAAACATGCCAGGATCCCATATGGGCACTGGTTCTAATCCCGGCAGCTCCACTTCCCATCCAGCTCCCTGCTTGTGGCCTGGGAAAGTAATTGAGTATGGCCCAATGCTTTGGGACCCTGCACCCATGTGGGAGACCTGGAGGAGGTTGCTGGCTCCTGGCTCCGGATCGACACAGCACTGGCCATTGCGCTCACTTAGGGAGTGAATCATCGGGTGGAGGGTCTTCCTCTCTGTCTCTCCTCCTCTCTGTATATTTGACTTTGTAATAAAAATAAATAAATCTTTTTTTAAAAAAAGGGAAAACACAGTTTGTTGTGACTGGCGTTGTGGTGGAGGGACTTAAGCTGCCCCCTGCAATGCCAGCATCCCACATAAGCTCTAGTTTGAGTCCCAGCTGCTCCACTTCTGATCCAGCTCCCTGTTAATGCACCTGGGAGAGCAGCAGGAGATGACAAGCATGCTTGAGTCCTGATGTTCCAGGCTGCTGGCTTCAGCCCGGCCCAGCCCTGGCTGTTGCAGCCACTGGGAAGCGAACCAGTGGATGGAAGATCCCTCTGTCTCTCCATGCACCCATCCGTAACTCTGCCTTCAAATAAACAAATACATTTTATCCCTCCACCCAAGAAAAAAGAGCTTGCCAAATTCCCTAGATGATAAGATATATCATGCAATGGAGCTGCAGCAAGGAGATGCCAGGAGACCAAGAGGGAAAGCATAAACTGTAGTAGGGGAGGCAAGGCAAGCAAGCTCAGGACTGGCTGGTTCAGATGATGTCAGTGAGCCACAGGACAGAGGGATTGTCCCCAGGTGCCTGGTACCTGACCCTGGGGTGACTAGGGAGAGTGGTAGTAGCCAAGAATTTGAGAACCTTACAGGTTTGGAAGCTGAGTGTGGTTTAAACAGGAAGTCATGCACCCAGGCAAGGAATTCACTACCTCTAGGAATTTTCATCAGCCCTGGGAGGCTCAGGGTCTCAAGTGTCAACAAGGCCCCAAGAGGTCAAAGCATCAGAATTATAAAACACAGCGAGGTATGATTAAGACAATCATCAGGGACAGTGTTGTGGCTCAAACAGTTAAGTCACTGCTAGAGGTGTCAGCATCTCATATAGAAGCCAGTTCGAAACCCAGTGGCTCCACTTCCAGTCCAACTCCCTGCTAATACGCCTGAGATAGCAGCAGAAGATGGCCCAAGTGTGTGGGCCCCTGCACCCACGTGGAAGACCCGGGTGAAGCTTCTGACTTCTGGGTTCCTCCTAGCCCAGCCCAACCCATTGTGGTCCTTTGGTGAGTAAACCAACATGGAAGAAAAATCTGTGTCTTGCTGTCTGTGTCTTTTCATCTTGCTCTCTCTATAACTTTGCAATTCAAATAAATACACATACACACACAAAAAAATTTTTTTAAAGACAGTTGTCCTTGGGGCAGTTCATCATGTGGTTACAGGAAGAAGTCAATGAAATTCCATAAAAGCACTCCAGGCACCCTGGACCTGATGGACATCCTACTTTGGCAACCCTGAAGTGTCTTACTCTGATGTCCTCATTAAGTAACAAATCCCTATGGTTTTACACACTTTTATTTAGCTATTATTAGTTGCAGTTGAAGGCAACCTCACCAATATGGGATATAAGTTTTCAATCTAAAAGTAATAATTAAACTAAAGGTAAAAATCCTAACTCCAGCTTATTTGCTTTTTAAAGAATGAGTTCCTTGAAATAACCTAATTCCCAGGTTGTAGGAGCCACAGATGAAGTCATAATATCTATCACATTAGTTTAGGGATTTATATGTTGTTTTCCAAGATTCATTTATTTGAAAGGCAGAGGTACAGAAATAGAGGGAGAGTCGAAATGGCAGACTAGAGTAAGGACACATTTAAACAGATGGAGAAACATTAGCTAGTGTGAAACAGAGGGCACACTCCAAGAAATATGAGAGGACAGAACAACAGCAGAGGAGTACTTGGAGACTGACAGACACAGGAAAGCAGCAAAAAAAAAGCAGTGTGGTGTTGCAGTGACTGATACCCCAATGGCATTCAGCAAGTGGCAGTCAGAAATACACCAGCAGCCAGAACTCTACCAGTAACAAGGTGGGAAGAGACTTTCACCAGGGGAGCTCAAGAAGTGAGCCCAGACAAAGAACTGCCCATCCTGGTGGTCTATTTGATTTGACCAGGAGCAGAAAGATCAGCAGAGCCCAGTGCGAGAACAGGGTGGATTTTACAACCCAGTTCACCACCACCTAGAGCCATATCGAGTGCCATTTTGTTTAAGGAAGCAAGGGCTGTGGACAGTACTGTGCATGCACTGAGCTGGGAGTAAACTCATTTCTGACTCAGTGAACTGTACCAACATGGCATCCTACAGGTTCCATCCAAGATAGGTTTGGGTAGCCTTCAGACCTGACATCCAGCAGGTCAAGAATTCTAGTAGTGGAACATCAGGCACCATTTCTTACAGTGTGGCAAATAATTTAAGACTGCAGGGACAACAACAGTGAGCTGTGCATGCGCTGAACTTGGCGAAAACTCACTGAGCTCCATGAATAGCACTGGCCCCACAGGAAAATAATATCAACTATGGCATCATATGGGTCAAAATAGGTCCGTGTGGCACCCAGACCTAACAGCCAACAGGTTCCCGCAAGATCAGCACCAACAACAACCTAGCTATATAGGACACCTGGTGTCTCCCTAATCCTGAGACCTGCTCCAACCCCAAGTGGGAGAAAGGTTGTACAGACAACAATGCAGCCTCAGCATGGTCTCAAAGAAGGCAGAGAAGTGGTGAGCCAGGAGCTGGGGCTGTGGAGACCACGGTGGAAATCTAAAATAAGAACCCAGACCTGCAGAAAGTGGCACAACTGGCTGCAAACAAAGAGCTTTGTACCAGCTGCAATAAGTAAAATCAAACTGTAGACCTGTGGGGCAGAAACCTGCCCCAAGGAGAAGAATCTGATAACCAGAGGCTCAACGATCAAGAACAAAAGAAGCGACAAAGACATGATGACTATTACTGAAGACTCCCCTGCAAAAGGAACAAAACCCTTTGCCAAACTCACAGTTAATTAAGGAAGACATCAAGAAAATGGGGGATACAGAATTAAAAGCACTTGTTATAAAGCTTCTTATCAACAACAAGAAGCACATAAAGCAGGCATTCAAAAAATTTAAGGAATATGTCACACTGGAAATGAATCATATGAAAGCTGATCTATCAGAAATGAAGAATACAGTGGAGCAAATGAAAAGTACAGTGGAGAGTCTCCAAAATAGAATGAAGGAGACAGAAGAAAAAAATCTCAAAATTAGAAGATATTTTCTGCCACCAGGAGGAAATAAACAAAAACCTGGAAGCAGAGCTGGATCAGGCCAAAAAAAGTATTCAAGCATTGAAAGACACTATTAAAAGGCAAAATATAAGAGTTATGGGAGTCCCAAAAGGTGCAGAAAGAGAAGCTGAGTTTACAAATGTATTTAATGAAATAATGAGGAAAATTTTTCCTAATTTAGAGAAAGAATTGGGAAACAACATCCAGGAGGGGCACAGAACTCCCAACTGGCTTGACCAAAAGTGATCTTCACCAAGACACATGATCATCAAGCTCTCTTCAATCGAACATAAGTAAAAGATCCTTGGGCCCGGCGGCGTGGCATAGCGGCTAAAGTCCTTGCCTTGAAAGCCCCAGGATCCCATATGGGCACCGGTTCTAATCCCGGCAGCTCCACTTCCCATCCAGCTCCCTGCTTGTAGCCTGGGAAAGCAGTCAAGGACGGCCCAATGCATTGGGACTCTGCACCCGTGTGGGAGACCTGGAAGAGGTTCCAGGTTCCCGGCTTCGGATCGTCGCGCACCAGCCCATTGCGGCTCACTTGGGGAGTGAATCATCAGGCGGAAGATCTTCCTCTCTGTCTTTCCTCCTCTGTGTATATCTGGCTGTAATAAAAATGAATAAATCTTTAAAAAAAAGAAAAAGATCCTTAAATGTGAAAGTGAAAAAAATCAACTGACATAAGAAGGAATGCCAATTAAACTCACAGGGGACCTCTCACAGGAAACTCGTACAGGCAAGAAGAGAATGGAGAGACATATTCCAGATTCTAAAAGCAAAAAATTGTTGGCTCAGGATAATGTACCCAGCAAAACATTCCCTTGTATTTGAAAATGGAATAAAATTCTTTCACAGTAAAGAAAAGTTACAAGAATATGCCTCTTTCAAATCTGCCCTACAAATGATACTCAAAGATGTTCTCTTGACAGAGAAGAGAAATAGCGCCCACCAAAACCAAAGGCAAATGTGAAGAACATCCCAATAGAATAACAGAAGACTAAACCAATGAACAACCCATTGTTAAAATGACAGGACAAAATTACCACCTATTTATATTAACCCTAAATGTAAATGGCTTAAACTCATCAATCAAACATCACAGATTAGTAGACTGGATTAAAAAACAAAACCCATCTATTTGTTGCCTACAGAAGACACATTTCACCAACAAAAATCAGCAGAAACTGTATCTCAAGGATTTTGATTTTTTTTTGTTGGTTTCACCTCTTCAAAACACTTTCTTCTGATCAAATTATTGAATGACTCATAGATCATACAGAAGCATTTTTTTCTTCAAGAAGGTTCTTGATTTTCTTTTTCATTTGTTCAGCGACACATTAGTCATTCAGTAGCATGTTATTTAACTTCATGATGTTGTTAATTTCTTTTTTCTTTCTGTTGATTTGTTTTGTAACTTTTCATTTAAGGGGATGTACAGTAACTGTGTAACGGGGACTCTCCTATCCAGATGTGAGGATGCAATGCAGTATGAATCTCTACTTCCAGACAAAGATGGACTCCCAATGAAACTGTTTATATCTTGACAATAGCATGCTGGACTCTCTGCCATTGTCCATGCCTACAATGATGGACATATGACTTTGTCTGAAGAACTATACTATAGTAATGATACAGGGGAACTCAGTGAACAGGAAGGAGCTTGGGGAGGGAATAGGAATAAGGAAAATCCTATGGCCTATGAACTGTGTCATAAAAATGATAATAATAAAAAAAACTAAATTTTTTAAATAGAAAAAAAAAAAACAGAAATAGAGAGAGAAAGAGCGCTCTTCCATTCTTTGATTCACTCACCAAATGGCTTCAACAGCTTAGGTATGGACAGACTGAATCCAGGAGCCAAAAGCCAGGAACTCCACGCAGGTCTCTCACATGAGTGGTGCAGAGTCCAAACATTTACGCCCCCTCCTTCTGCTTTGCCAAGCCCACTGTTAGAGAGCTAGATCTGAACTGAAGCAGCTAGAACCAGAACAGGTGCTCATATGGGATGTTGGCATTGCAGGCGGCAACTTAATCCACTGTGCCAAAATTTTGGCCCCTGGAGTTTTATAATTTCAATTTCTCTTAGCTGCTACATAATCTCTCCAGGGACAAGTGTGTTATTAGTTTCTCTCTCTCCCTCTCTCCAATTAGAGTGTACACTCCCTGAGCAGCAGAGGCCTTGTCCACTCAGCTGCAGCTGTTCATTGCAATGCCCTCAACAGTGTCTGGCAGGCCACAGACACTTCCACGAAACAAGTTTGGCACTAAGGTTTTTGTTACAGGGTCTGTGCTTTTGGTGTCCTGTTACGGCTATTTATTTATATATTTATTGATCTTCTGCTCTTAGTTCAGTCCTTTAGCAAATGTTCCCCAAGGACTTCCTGGAGGAGTGATCAGAGAAGCATATCTTCCAGAATTTCAGATCATCCTGAACAGACAGGCTTCAAGGTCGTCCCTGGAGTCCCAGCCTCTGCCCAGCACACCCCATGCAGAGGTGGGACTCAGAAGAGCGTCCTCCATGTTTTGTCTAGAGGTTGTTTCTGCTCAGCAAGACAGCCACCCTCCTCGTGCCTGCAGCCTTTCCTGCCCCAGACCCAGGACCTGACCGCCCAGCAAAGCTCATATGTGTAACTACATCCTGGGTTTTTAATCACGTCCAACACAGAGAACACATTTGGAGCCCCTCACCAGTCATTTTGCATATCTTACCACTCCAAACTGCATGAGAAAATGAGCTTTTCTGCCACAGGGGAACAGAGAAGCAAACTGTGGACTATTTTTTTTTAATTAAGTCCATATTTTGAATTATACTCAGATGCATTGCATCTCTTTATAATAAATGGATTTGTGTCTCTCATAGATTGATTTTTTCATTTGCCTCATTACTCTTTTTTTTTTTCTTTTTTTCTTATGCTGGCTCGTTGACTTATAAACCTCTCCAAAAGTCATATTCAACTCAACATCCACTGGGCTTTGGGCAGGTTATCCAGGTCCAACAGCAACAAGAGCAGGGGCAGGTTGCTTACGGCCCTTGCCAAGCGTGCAGAAGGCAGCCAGGTGAGTAGAAGGGGCACCTTATATGGCGAGTCCTGGGTACCTCTATGCCATCTGCTGGGCCCATCACATAGGACGTCAGTGACCCATGCCCTGGTACTGCTCCCCCATCACCACAATTACCTGTCCCCATTCCCACTGTTGTACCCAGATTTTGAGATCCCCAGAAATCATCAGGAGCCTGAAGTCAATGCAAATGCATAAGGGTGGTTTACTTAGACTAGTCTGGGCTCCCAGCCGCCTCCAATCCAGCAGGACCAGGGGAGAGCAACAGCAGCAGCCCTGAGTTTGGACAGCACAGGGTTTTTATACACTTTAGGCCAATCCCACAGTCATGATTGGTCAGTTTAACTGTTAACTTTTTTTTTAAAGATTTATTTATTTTATTACAAAGTCAGATATACAGGGAGGAGGAGAGACAGAGAGGAAGATCTTCCACCCCATGATTCACTCCCTAAGTGAGCTGCAACGGGCTGGTGCGCGTCGAACCAAAGCCAGGAACCTGGGACCTGGAACCTCTTCCGGGTCTCCCATGCGGGTGCAGGGTCCCAATGCATTGGGCCGTCCTCAACTGCTTTCCCAGGCCACAAGCAGGGAGCTGGATGGGAAGTGGAGCTGCCGGGATTAGAACCGGTGCCCATATGGGATCCTGGGGCATTCAAGGCAAGGACTTTAGCCGCTAGGCCACGCCGCCTGGCCCTAACTGTTAACTTTTTAAAAAAGCAAGTTGGTAGGCTTCTATTGGTGGGTTTGAAGCAAGCAACTTCCAAATAGTATGAACTGGTGGGCTGTGGGGTAGTGAGCAAGTGTTCTTTAAAAAACACCACAAGGGGCCTTCTTCCTGAGGAGTGCTCTGATTATGTGACCTGTCAGGTGTCCCTTAGGCTGTCAGGCCTGAAGTTCACACAGCGCCCCCAGCCAAGCAAGCAAGGCAGAAGCCACAAAAGCAGAAAACACTGAGGTTCCTCACCACGAGTCAGTACGGAGAAGAGGGGAAGTGATTTAAAGGGAGCTAACTCAGTGTGGGGTTAGCTTCTAAGAAGCAAGCAGCAGCATCTATTCTGGGCAATATTATCTCTCCTCAAGCTGTCCCAAATCCTCTGCCTTGAGCAGAAAGTCCTAGGAATGCAATGTGACTAAACATCATGTATTGGTTAAGAGTTTGTCGAGTTTTGGTTTTTTTTTTTTTTTTTTTTTTTTTTTTTTTGAGGAGGGGAGCTGATTGTAAATTGCAAAATTCCATTTGAGAGGGATTAAATGAAGGCTACGTGATTATCACAGTACCCAAACTCAGTGAGGCAAGCAAAGTCCTGGCAGAGATCCAACCCAGGAGCCATTCCTTGCCTTCAGTTCGCACCAGGATCACACCGACCCTCACTTGGACTATCATCTTCGTGTCTGTGTCAATACTTTGCTCTCTCCGCAGACTTGCTTTTTATACTTCCCTCCACTGGACAGTTTCCACGCAACGCCTAAGTTCTACCTGCTCTCAGGCTTAGCCACACACAAGAACTCACAATTCCAAATTCCCAGAATAAAAGAATCAGATTGACTCAGCTGGGGTCAAGAACCCACTTGCAATCCATTCCAGTCCTGACCAGGCAAACACATTTGGAAATCATCTCACAAGTGCTAGAACAAGCCAGGGAGGGTTCTTAGACAAAAGTGCTACTGAAAGCATGTTGTTTCACTTCATGTTGATGATAACTTTCAGTTTTTCTCCTTGTTGTGTTTTCTGACTCTGTATTTAAGGGGATGTGTAATAGAAGTATAGCAGAGGCTGACACGCCCAGATGTGGAGACATAGTGCAGTATGTCTCTCTGCATCCTGACTAAAGATGGACTCCCAGTTGAATATATCCTGACAGTAGGATGCTGGACTCTCTGACATTGTCCCTGCCTACAATATCGGGAAACACTTCGAATAGCGGAATGAGGGGACTTATTACTGTTCATGGAAGACCGCCAAGAGTCTATGGAACTGTATCATAAAACAATAATAATTTTTTAAAAAGTGCTACTGAGAAATCACCCCTAAATCTCTAAAGCTTGGTGATACCCTGCATGGCCAGATGGCCACTTGTTCACACTGCTGCTGTTGCTACTGTGTGCCTTTGCCTTGAAGATCGACCCTAGGCTGGCCCTTTCTGTTTGGCTCAGCTGAAAAAATATCATTTGTGATCAGAAATCTCTAGTAACTCCAAAAATCATTTGTAGTTGTGTTTTCCTCCTATCTAGATGTATAAACAGGGGTCTCTGGACTCCCAGGTATTAATCATCCTCTGGCACTAGGAAGTAATGTGGTAGGACTGAGACTATGCCCGTTAAGATTAAGCTACAACAATATGAGCAGCAGTGGTCACAAGAAGAGGGAGGGTGATGAAGAGGAAACAGAAGTTAACAGCTGACAGAGAACAGCCAGCATGCTAGGGACTCGGTGGCCAAACCCTTTCTCTAGCAATTTACAGACCCTGGTAGCTCTAATTGTATTTCCCACCCACACACAGGATTACCGCTCTCCCCAGAAATCTCAGCAAGTGCTTGGTTTGATTGCACAAAATATTACGGATGATTTTCATCTACACAAATAGCTTTCATTTATACCTAATCACCATGTAGCACAAAGATGATTATGTGTTGATTAACTTTGCTTTAAGATTAATTCAGACATTAAACTCTGCACATCGTTTTAGTCTTCTTAGTTTGTTGTGTGTACAGAATTGATTGTCTACTCAAACTTAGAAATAATTAGGGGAAACATCATATCCTGAGATCCTGGCCTAGAATACAGATGGCACACACTCCCTTCCCCACGCAGTTGAGGATAATTGGATATTCTGAACAATTCATCTTCAGGTAGCTGAATATCTTTTTGAAGTGGAAAGAATTTGAAAGTCACAGAAGTATACAAGATGGTGTGGTTGCATTTTTAAGGTGCTGAAGAGAGAGGAAGGCAATGTGATACAGTGGAAGAGTACTGGGAACGAAGTCAAGGGCCTGGCCAGCCTGCCCCCACCAATCATTATGGAATCGAGAATGTGGAGCCATGCAGAGGAAATGATCTATTATAAAATTATTACTGCCAGATACTTTATCAAGTATGGGGGTAGTAATGACATCCATGATACAGAAACAACAAAACGAAATACCCAGCATCTAATGAGCTCTTGGCACGTGCCCTGTCATAACACATTTAATCCCCCCCTCAAAAAATCCTAAGGGATTGACTGACACTATTACCATCCTCATTTGACAGAAGAGGAAACCAGTGCTTCAAGATGCAACTTATAGCCATTTTAAGGTATATAGCAGCAGGTCCTGTATACAAACTAAAATTGAAATGTCAATGAGCAAATCATAGGTTGTGGTTAAGAACTTGTTTTTTGGTTTTTTTTAACATACTGGTTACGCAAAACCATGTCAATTCCATAATGTTACAAATTGCTGTTAATGTTATATTGGGACTCTTAATTGACTGGGATGATATTCTACCAGCTCTAACTTTGGACCAGAAATGGTCTCCCCAAGAAACTGTTCAACCCATCTGGACAATAAGTAGCTGGACTCTATGTTTGGTATATGTTTGCAAGGAAAGAATCTTGATTGAATTTGAACTGTAATACTGCATCAAGGTGGAGGAATCCACCAGGGGGGAGGGGCGTGGGGAGGGGTGGGAGGATTCCCAGAGCCTATGAAACTGTCACATAATGCATAATAATTAATAAAAAAAGAAGTAAAAAAAAAAAAAGATGCAACGTAATGGGCCGGCAGCGTGGTCTAGTGGCTAAAGTCCTCGCCTTAAATGCACCAGGATCCCATATAGGAGCCCGTTCTAATCCCGGCAGCTCCACTTCCCATCCAGCTCCCTGCTTGTGGCCTGGGAAAGCAGTCGAGGACAGCCCAAAGCTTTGGGACCCTGCACCCACATGGGAGACCCGGAAGAATGTTCCAGGTTCCCCCTTTGGATCGGCGCAGCACTGGCCATTGCGCTCACTTGGGGAATGAATCATCGGACGGAAGATCTTCCTCTCTGTCTCTCTTCCTCTCTGTATATCTGACTTTCCAATAAAAATAAATAAATCTTAAAAAAAAAAAAAAAAGATACAACGTAACTAGAGCAAGGTCATGCTGATAAATCTTAGGCAGTCTGGATTTGTAGCCAGGTGTGTTGGGCATCAAGACTCAAGGTCTTTCAGTTCTTGTAGGTCATCTCCAAGGAAAAATGAGCCAGGATCCCACAGTCCTTGCTTGTAAATCTGGATAATGATATTTTACCTAAAACACGTCGCCTTTATGTAGCTCATTCAATAGGATCATCTACCTGAAACAGCATACAATGCATAAATTCACTAGAGACTTAGAAAATGTGTCTGTTTACCTTAAGGAAAGGAGACAAACTCTCCTTCCGCCCCTCTCTCTCCCTACTCTGCTTCTTCTTCCTATCTCCTGCACACATACACTCTATTCCTTTGTCCCCCTCTTTGGATTCCTTTTGCTTTCTTCTATCCTGCAGCAACTCTACCTCCGCCCCCACCCCGCCCCTTGCCTGGTTTGGAAATAATTAACCAGAGAGCTTAGGAAAGTGTGCATTTTATTAGTCATCCATGATTCACTAGGAATGGCTTTTTTCTCTGAAGATAGAAGGGGACCTGAAAGTGTCTCACACAGCTCTGAGTGCTCACCCAGCAGGGGCCCAAGGCATTGCTAAACAAGAGATGATCTTCTTGCCGCAGGTGGGAACTGGATGGAGACACATGAGCAATGCCTTCTTATAGGATTATCTTTATACTGAGTATCAGGCAACATTCAGGAATACTCCGACCGAGAAACTAGACAAGCCCCCTTGACTGGTATACCACCAGAGAAGACACAGCTTCCACAATTAGATCTATATCTGAGACCCAACCTGGAATCCATTTTTTTTTTTTTTTACATTCATTGGAAACCTTGGAAAAGTGATTTGCCCTCTCTGAGCCCCGCTTTTCTCAAACATAAAATACAATATGTGTTGGAGATGTGACTCTTAAATGAAGCAATACGTACTTTGCAAACAGTGTGCTAGTGATTAATCGTTAGTATCAGCTGCAAATACAGCTAGGTGTGCTAGACGCATGCAGAGTATCAGTACTGGATCTGGAAAAAAAAGTGGTTCTGAAGAGAAACATAATATAAGCCGCATTTATATAAGTTAAAAATAAATGCCCACAGAGCGGGTCAGCGGCCTAGAATCATCAGGCCAGGGTCCTCAGGCCCCACTGATGGCTTTTGGAGTCTGCAAGAAGTCCACGATTTCGTATACTGTTGACCTCAGACATGGCAGGATCTCTGATCTCAGGGACCAGAGCTTGTGGGGGTATGCCCTGGTCTCAGTGCAAACTTTCCATGTTAGGCCACCTCTGTTGCTGCCTCCTTTGCAAAGGAGAAGAACATACCCAGGTGTACACAAAACGTAAGTCTGCCTACTCTTGTGAACCAACAGGAAACCTCAAATAACTTCATAAGGCAAAAAGATGAGCACAGCCTTTTCCCTTGCTATATCCAGGCTCCTAAACTTTAAGGTAGACATGTTTTTCCCTACTTCTCTTGATCCTCTGCGATGTTAGAAGATACCAGTATATCACAAAAAGCTGATTTTAAAAACCTAACTATTGTTTTAGGTAATTTGGTCTACTCTTCAGGCCAATTTTTACAGCAAGTGCCCAAGTCTGTGGCCACTCTGCCTTAAGTAGTCATGGACACTGACAAGGCCTTGGAACACACGCCTGTAGAACAAGGAGGAGCCTGTGCACTGATGAACGGAATCTGCCGTCTGTACTCTGACAGTAGTCTGTTCACTGAAAAGGATATTAAAGGTCTTGATTCTCAAGCCAGGTGATTTGACAATACATCATCACTCAGTATTTGGGAAATAAGAAAATACAATCTTCTCTTCCCTAAAGAACACTCCACCTGCAATTTGTTTCTTTCCAATTTTTCTCATGCTGATTGATAAACTTGTTTGTTTCAGAAGACAACAACTTCTCACTGTGATGATGACAATATTGGGAACCACAGCCATAAGTATGGATGGGAAATTCTTCAGCTTATGGAATGGACCCATTAAATGATATGGGGAGAAATTTCCAAACCTGGGATGGGTATACCCCTAATCAGCAGGACGTAGCTGCAGAAGATGTGATGGATCTACATCCTTCAGCTACATCCTTTGGAAATCTCTGAGTGCAGCAATGAAAGGGGATAGTTAGTTAATGACTCATCCTCCAGGATGGGGATGGAGAGACCAAGAGAGGTTGTGAGAATGTTCAATGTAGGATCCAGGATTCTATTTGATTGGTGTCTGAATAAACATGGGAAGAGAAGGGATACAAGAGGATCAAAGATTATGTCCACGATCGTGACTCAGAAACCAAGGTGAGCCTACCATTCTCCAGATTAAAACAGAGGCAAGAAGGGTCAACCTTGGATAAGACACTAAAAACTGACTCACACACACATAAACACACACACACACACACACACACAACCTGGAGAGAACCCCACATTAGAAACATATGTCTTTGGAACCCTGCAGTGAAAAGCCACGAGAGGTGATAGATCCAGGATCAAGAAAGACAGGACCAAAAATGCTCTGTCCCTGGAAGAGATGTTTGGAAATCAGAACCTGCAGAAAGAAGGAAAAGAGAGGAGAAGAAATGAAGAACAAGTCAAGAAGGGGAGAGGTTTCCAGGAAAGAAGCTTGGGTCCAGAGATAATGCAAATAGGTCGGATTACATAAGGTCCAACAGGGAGTGTCTCACACTACAATGGGTTGAGAAACAGAGGAGAGGCTGCAGTTGGTGGCGAGTGAAGGAAAAAGATTGAACTGTGACTTGAGGACTCAAGAAAGGAATTCTTAAATGACCAAAACAACTTGTCTAGATATAGACAGAGAAGTCAAAAGAAACAGAAGAGAAGGGAAGGCAGAGAGGATAGAAACGAAGATCAAGATGGAGTGCAGGGTGCAGCCACCTCGTTCCATGGATTCAATGCTTTTTCCACTTTCCCCATGGTGAACACAGCCATCTGAACATAGCTATCTGCTCAGTGTAAGATGAGAGTAGTATCTGTTAGTTAAATTACTATAAAGATATTCTGCTTCATATTTTGCCTCTCTCCAGCCTCCTCCAACAATGGTAACAATGGATGCAGGGGGAGGATGAAAAATAAGGAGGAACAGGGTCCAGGAGCCAATAGTGGTGGAGCTGGGAAAAAGGAAGCCAGCCTGTAATGGGACCTAGAGAGGTTTGATGACGTCCCTGTAATCCTTAGCTGAACAAGATGATGAAAACTCAGCCAATTCACTGGGAACTGTCCCAACTTCTGCACAATTAGACCTCATCCCACTTTCCTCTGGTTCCCATCTCTGGATCTTCCCTCGATTTTTAAAATGTATTTGTTTGAAAGGCAGAGCTGCAGAGAGAGCTGGAAAAACAGAGAGAGATTTTCCTTGTGTTGGTTCACTCCTCAAATGGCCAAAATGGCCAGGGCTGGGCCAGACCAAAGCTGGGAGCCAGGAGCTTATTCCAGGTTCCCCGTATGGGTGCAGGGGCTCAGAGACTCAGGCCATCTTCTGTTGGTTTCCCAGGTGCACTAACATGGGAAATGGCTTAAATGGCTGCCACTAGAGAAGGATGCCTGACATGGAGATAAGGACACGGCTGAGGACTACTGCAATCCGTAGCTAAGTGCTGATTCCAGTCCTGGCTCCACTTTGAATCCACTCATGCAAGCAATGGAAGGCAGTAGATAATGACTCAGGTGGTTGGGGTCTCTAGCACCAGAATGGAGCTCTGGGTTCCTGGCTTCAGCTTGGCCCAGCCTTGGCTGTTGTGAGCATCCTAAGATTTCTTTTTCTCAGGACTGGCATTGTGGTAAAGCTGCAGCACTGGCATCCCACAAGGGCACCAGTACGAGTTCTGTTTTCTCCACTTCCACTTCATCTCCCTACTGATGTGCCTGGGAAAACAGGGAAGAATGACTCCCACCCTGAGCCCCCGCATTCATGTGGGGGACCTGAAAAAAGCTCCAAGTTCCTGACTTTGGACTGGTCCAGCTCCAGTTATTGCGGCCATTTGGGAAGTGAATCAACAGGTAGAAGGTCTCTTTCTTTGTGTTTCTCCCTCTCTCTCTTTGTAACACTGCCTTTCAAATAAAACATAAATGCATCTCTTTTAAAAACAAGAAAAATATTATTTTAGGAAAGAAAATGGTGAAAGCTACAGCTATCCTTTATGATGTAGCATCAGAACTCTTATTCTGTGTTTCCAGTCTACCCTAGTTGGTCATTACACAGCTCAGCTCTACTCCACATGAAGTAACTACACCAGGGCATGAGTTATTAGGAGGCAAGGACAATTTAGGGACATTTGGGAATTGCCAGGCAGCTGTTCAAAAAGTAGAAACCTGCCTGCTACAGTGAACCTTATCCTTAATGTTCTCAGTGAGAGGTACATGAGAGTCGGGCTGGTGGCCTGGCTGGACAGCTCTGTCCAAAAGAGCAAGCCCACCGGAGGCTGGAACCATGTGTTCAGGCACAGTTCCATGAAGGTCTTAGGATCTGTCTGACGTCTCCAGGATAAAACTCAAGGAATCTAGAGGAATGGTGGGAACACACGTCTCTCAACTCCCTTACATGCTATTTTTTGCAGCCAGGCGTTTGGTAAATGTTGAGCTGCAGAGAGCTCAATGTTATGTTATCTGACAAGTACATGGGGTTCAGCTCCTCCTTGTTACCAATTAAAGGCAGAGCCACACTCCATTCTGTGTGAGCTGGATGGCAACAGGCTGTCAGGAGGCTGGGAAAGTTCAGGAGCCTGCCTGGGACACAAGCCTGGATCGAAGCAGAGTCGCGTGCGTGTAAAACCTATCCTAGATGCAGACAGCCTTGGCATTTCGACCTTAAATCCACACCCTTCCTCCTCACTCAAGAGCAGAAAAACAGTTCATGCCATCTTAAATTCCATCAGTCCTTCAAAGTCCGGCTGGAGAGCTCTCTTTTGCTCTTTCTCTCAGCTAGGGCTGTGGTGCAGTAGGTAATACCTCCCTCCACAGTACCAGCATCCCAAATGGGCACCAGTTCAAGTCCTGGCTGCTCTACTTCCAATCCAGCTCCCTACTTATGACCTGGGAAAGCAGTAGAGGCTGACTCAAGTGCTTGACCCCTACAAATATATGGAAAGCCTGGAAGATGCCCCCAGCTCTTGGCTATGCGGCTATTTGAGGAGTGAACCAGCAGACAGAAGATCTCTATCTCTCCATCACTCCTTCTGTCTCAATCTAACTCTGCCTTTCACATAAATCTTAAAACAAAAACAAAAAACAAAACAAAACAAAAAAACCCTACTACTGAGTCTTTCTCACCATCAGTGTCCAGGCCTCTGGGCTGCTTCCCTGTCCAAGCTTGCTAACCTCTGCTTATTACCAGGGAAGGTAGATGCAAGCATTCGATTAATGGGACACACAGAGGCGGTCTTGCTGATTGTCTCATCCAGTTACAGGACACACCTGGGTCAGCTTGTGCCTTACCAGAGCCCAGGTCCATTTCAGGAGCCCTTGTCGCTGTGGCCTTGGCAAAGGATGCCGTTAGCAAAACCTGCTTCTGGTAATACAGACAGGATCGCCCAGGAACGAGAACCAGAATCTCGTGCTTGTTCGGGCTTTGTAGTCCTGAGAACGCCTGAAATTTTTCATTAGATTCGCTACACCCAAAGAGGTTAAAGTTCCATGGCAGCAGACACAAATCACAGCCTGCAGGCCAGATGGGCCCCGCCTGGGGTTATTGCTTTGGACTGTGCGGTGTTTGGGGACTGGGGGTGGAGGGTGGGGAGGAGATTTGCCAACACATAAAACTCAGAGAATCTCACACAAAAGTCCAGATTTTTGGCTTTTAGGAAAGCATTTGGAAACACGAGGCCATCCAGAGTCCACAGTCCCGAGCGGCAGGCATTGGCGGGCTCAGGGCAGCAGCTGCCTTTCAGATGGAACACGGCTGCCCCGCATGCCCTGCCTGACCCATTTCTCTTTGATGGTGCTTCCTGCCCACCCCCATGTAGGTCCTTTGCTGGAGATCCTCACAAGTGGGTAGATACTGCTCTCCGGATCTGGGCTTCACTGGTTCAAGCCATCACTCTGGGCCCCTCCCTCAGCCCTGAACCACTCTCAGCAGGAGCACTTGTACACTCTGGTGGTTCACAAGGGTGTTCCCTCACCTGCAGAGTGGCTCACCTGAGCAGTGCCTGGCTCCACCCTTTCACCTTGTTCCTGGATGCAGGCTGGATGGAAAGCAGCCAGACACCACGGCTTTCCTCCCCTTTTCCTCCTAGCCTTGCCAAATGCATAGGTCTGTGCATCTGCCAGTGACAAGGGCAGGTCCGTGGCTGGAGGCTGGACAGGCATTCATGGTCTCATTTTGCTCCCGATGTGAAAGCTTTCATTTGTAAGAAAGGGGATACTTGCTTCACTATCAATCTCTCTGTTTTCTCTCTATGTGTCATGGATTTGATACCAGATAGTCAGGGACCATGTATGGGCCACTGTGGCCGCAGGTGAGTCCTTGACTTCAGCAAGAGATGGAAATAAATCATGAACTGAATTTGATTAAACAGAGCATTAAGGAACAAGTCACTCCAAAGACAGCAGCCCTGTGTGCAGTTGACATTCTACGTTTATAGAGTCCAGAAAATGTGCATTAACATCTGGGTGGAATATATTCATCTTCTTTCCTGGAAAGGGGTGTTGACTTCCAAGAATTGGAGATCTGTCCTTCCAGAGTCACTTCCGTTAAGTTGTCAAGGTACAAGGGAGAGTGGTTTCTATTGGGTTAATGCATGTAACAAGGAAACATTGTGGGTCCAGGTTTCCTTGAGGCTGGGTTAGGGCCATCTGGATTTAACTGATGCCATGCAGTTCTTTTGCCCATATCCGGTGGGTGTGTTGTTGTTGTTGTTGTTGTCTGCTTCCTGCTAAGGGCCTGCTAGATACCAGCTCAGATTCCAAAATCACTCCCTGCTCATCATTTCCTGGCTGGATTAGCCTTGGACAAATCACTTGCTCTCTCTCGGCCTCAGTTCTCTGGGCTGTGGAAGGATAATACGAGTTTTTCCAGCCTCATAGAGCTGTCACAGGAAAAAACAAGAGAATCCAGCCTTGACTGCTTAGCCCAACATCCAGCACATAGTAAGAACTCAAGGAGTGAAAACTGGTATTATTTCTGTTGTTACTCCTTTAAAAATTGAGACAAAGGGCCCGGCGGCGTGGCCTAGCGGCTAAAGTCCTCGCCTTGAAAGCCCCGGGATCCCATATGGGCACCGGTTCTAATCCCGGCAGCTCCACTTCCCATCCAGCTCCCTGCTTGTGGCCTGGGAAAGCAGTCGAGGACGGCCCAATGCATTGGGACCCTGCACCTGCGTGGGAGACCCGGAAGAGGTTCCAGTTTCCAGGTTCCCTGCTTCGGATCGGCGCGCATCGGCCCGTTGCGGTTCACTTGGGGAGTGAATCATCGGACGGAAGATCTTCCTCTCTGTCTCTCCTCCTCTGTGTATATCTGGCTGTAATAAAATGAATAAATCTTTTTTAAAAAATTGAGACAAAACACAGAGAAATGTTCATTTCCTTTGGTTGGAACTTGGTCCCCCAGCTCTCCCATCCTCCCCTCTATGGCTTCTAAGTGACTTCAGAGAACTCCTGGTCCCTGCCCCCAGGGGTCCCCTGAACTGTGTAACACCACACTTGGTGCTATAGAAGGGTTCCCAGACCCAGACTGCTGCAGAGCACCCTAGGGTGTCCTTGACTCCTCTCCTTCTCACCCCTTGCAATCGCTGCTAGTCTCTCTCTCTCCTCTTCACCACCTCTTGGCCTCCCAAAGTCCTGACAGTATCTCCAGGGTGTCCAGCCCCTTCTGCACATGGTGGCCATGTGCAGGTGCATGCTTTATGCTGCTGGTCACTGAGCAGCAGTGCTGGCCACTCCCAGAGTCTGTACCCAACGGCCTGGATTGACCAACATCTCCCTTGTGGCACAGGGAGATCAACACACGTAGGTGTTATTTCCTAATTGTGACCAGGAATTTGCTCTCCAGCTCTGTGCTTTCCTGGCTGATTTAGTCGCGATGGGAATGAAATAAATATATATATAAATATAAATATATACATATACACACATATATGTCGCCTATTAGAGGAAGCTTTAAAAATATAATCCAAAAACACTTAAAGGATAATTGAGTAGGTGAGAGGAGATGGAGGGGAAGTGTTAATTGCATCACTGGGTTTTAAATGGAGATAAGAGTAATCTCATTTAAACCAAGAACCTTGGTAGTCATTTGAAGGTCTGTAAATTGCAGACAAATTATCAGCCATAAACTGTGATTTATGTTCCACGGGTTTTTAATGAGGGCAAACGAGGCAGAAAAACACTTGTATTGATTTGTTGTCTGCAACAATCAGGCTGGCTTGCATTGCCTCCAAGAGCAGGTTGGTTGCAAGAAGCAAGCATCAAAGGCATACACTGGAAATCAGCTGTTTTCTGCCTGTGGGATCTCAGTTTCCTCATCTTTAAAATAGTGTCATTAGTGTTTCCCTCATGGAGATGGTGTGATTACTCAATGTCATAACGTATGTGCAAGCAATTTATGAATCATAAGGCTGCACTAATAATGCCTGCTGTCACCACTCACTTAATACTTGGAGTAGGGTGAGTGACTTGTGTCTGTGCTGGCTTCGGGTAGTCAAGGATTAGGCTGGGCCAGGAGTCGGCCTGGGAAGAAGCAAAAGGGAGAAGATAAGGGACCAGCGTTGTGGTGCAACCAACTGGGCTGCCACCCGTAACACTGAGTGCAGGTTCAAGTCCCACTGCTCCACTTCTAATCCAGCTCCCTGCTAAGGCACCTGGGATGGAAGCAGACTATGGCCCAGGTGTTGGGCCCCTGTCACCCATGTGGGAGACCTGGATGGAGTTCTAGGCTCCTAGTTAGTACTAGGCTCCTAGTTCTGGGCTCCTTGCAGTCTTTCCTGGATCATGTAATGGGATTGAACTGCTATGGGTGGTGATCAGCAGGCAGGAAATGCAAAGCCAACAATAGTTTCCCAACAGCAGAGTCAGGGCAGGGGCAATGAGGAGCAAGACCCGGTGCCTGGCTTGATGGGCAGGTAGGAATGGTGAGAGAGCGGGAAGGCCACAAACAGACAGCTGTTGACATCTGAATGGCATCCACCAGAGAGGCAAGGCAGGATCCACGTGAGCACTTAAGTGTCAAAGCCAACAGGGACAGACTACTGATTCATTAAAAATGCAATGAATGTTGATGGCATATTTACTGCATGCTATGTAAGGCCTTCATTCACGACAGTGAATAAAACAGATGTTGATTTGTCTTAACAGCCTGTGGACTGGTTGAATAAAGCAGAGTAAACAGACTGTGACAGTGTGACAAGGGCATGTGGCAGGAGAACCTTCTCTCCCAGCCTTGCCAGGGCAAAGGGAATGAGCCCCTTCGGCTTGGGTAGCACCTGGCCACACCCATGATCACTCACCAGCAGTGTCACAGGGTTGGCGCCACTGGTTCTGCTGGCCTAAGCACACATGAGCCAGCCTCAGTGGACATCACCAGTTGTTGGCACACCTGCCTGTCTCTAAAAACTATCCTTTTTAAATTATTTTACTTGATAATCCTTTCATAGTTGCTTAGGGCACAAAGGGTTATGGGTTATAGGAACATGGGTAAGGCCATTGTTTTCATATTATTATTATTATTATTATTATTATTATTATTATTTTCTGTATCTGGGGTTAGAGGGGAGATAAAGGGAGAAACTCCACCAAGCCTCCCACTCATCCCAGCTCCCCGGCGTGGGGGATGCTCTGAGGGTCCTACTCATGTGGTTTTGATAGTTCAACAGTTCTGAATTGCTGCCAATCTTGCCATTCCAGCCAGAATCCACTGGCTGACATAATTCATTTTAGAGTCTCTGTGCCCAGATTTTCATTTTCATTGCCAACACATGGCTGGGGTATTTGACTGATTTGTTCCATCCTCCATCTTCTGTTGTGGTACTAAGTGTTCTCTGCCAGTTCCGATGGACTGCCATATCCTCCGTGTGCACCTGGATATGCTGTCCATTGCTCCGTCTGAGCCTTTGAGGAAGCTCAGCTTTGACACTTGCACTCTATGCTCAGACCATGGCACCTGCACTTCTCTTTGTGGCTGGGGTTCTGAGATCAGCAGTTCAGTGGGAGGGATACCCAAAGAAACTTCGTCTGAGGTGATCCCAGACCTGATTCTTGTGTGTGCCACAGTCTGTCACCCCAATCAACGTATGCACATGCTGGCGGTTGCAATTGCTGGGTCAATTCTGTTTCCAGCCATGTCTTCCACATGAAACAATCAGTGTGGCAGTCCAGCCTGATTCTGCCCAGCTCACACTTGGCCCTCACACAAACCAGTGGGAGCTGCAGCCTAGTTGGGGCAACTCCCTGTAACCCCCACCAGGCCCGCCCCCTACCATGGTTCCCATGCTTGCCAGTATGTACTGCAGACTTGTCCAGTCTGTCTCACATCCCATTCAGCTCTCATACATGTCGATGGGCATTGATGCTTAGTTCAACCCAACCAGCCCCACTATTGAGGCCACACACATGCTGGCGGGTGCCATTCTGTCTAGCCACATCTGCCCCAGTCCTTGTTTTCATGTTCTACAGTGAGAATGGTAGCCCAAGAGGGAGGTGCCCACTATTTCCCTACTGGGCCAATCCCATTCCCAGATCTTGCACTCTCCAGGTGATTCTGTAGTTTAACTTGACAGAATTAGCCCCTAGCGCTAGCATCTGACCAACTGATACTGCAGTTAAGCCCAACCAACCCTCACCCACTCTGATTTATGCTTGTACCAGTAGAAGCAGTCAGCCCAGTTGGCTTTCCCCTGATCTAGCTCACCTGAGGCCCACAGATGTTGTAGCCCTGACTGGCCTGGTCCTAGCAGTACAATGGCCTTTCCTGCCTGGACTTCAACCCATTCTGGTTCTTACTGCTGGATGTTTCAGCCCAGACAAGCCTGGAACACACCCAGACACACCTTACACATGGCTCAGTAGGGGCAGAGACCTAGCCTAGTCTGTCCTACATCTACTACCCTGGTCCTCATGAGCACCAGATGGTGCTGGAGTCTTGCCCTGCTTGGTACCACCAGCCCCAGTTCACACTTGTGCCAAGGGAGATTGCAGCCATTTCCAAGCCAGAATGCAGCCCCCACTCGGGCCCCCACACTCACCAGTGGGAACCCCAACCCAGCCAGGGTGTCCTCTTAGCTCCCCAACCAAGCCTGTTCCCAGCCTTAGATCACGTACATGCATTGCTCTGACCCAGCTTGGCGTAGCCCGTCACCTGCCTCGGCCTTTGCCTTAGATGCTGTAGCCTGGCCTCCCTGGCTCATGCAAACCAGCCAGTGTAAGAGCCTAGCCCGGCATGACCTATGCTTCAGCCTGGTTTTTGTTCTTGCTGGTGAGCTAAGGCTTGCTTGGCCATGCCCAATCCACCCTCTTCCATAACCAACCCACACATTAGGCAACAGTTGGAGCTACTTTGCCCAGCTTGCCCGACCCCCAGGCCTGGACTATGTGATCGTCAGTGAGAGTTATGGCCTACTAGGGGAGTTTCCCAAGTTTTCCCAGGTGACGCACTCCCGGACCCAGATCTCATGCATGCCTATAGGTGTTAGGCTGGTGCCCGGCGTAGTTTACCCTTCCATCTTGGCCTTATATGAGCTGGTGAACGTTGCAGCAGGGGTCCACCCTACACCCTGTTTAGGATGCACATTCGGGTGATGCTGCCTTGACCTGCCCAGACTGTGGTCGGTTGGTTTCTTTACCTGTGAGTGATGGCAGGTTCCATGAATCACTACCCCAACTATTAAGCTAACCAGCAGAACTTGTATTTCCACAGGGTTTGGCCCATTTATCCCCCACAGAAATCTACCCCCATACCTGGTTCTCTCGAGTGCTGGTTGGTGTCATGACCCTTCCAAATATGACCCATCCCCTGTTCCAACACACAGTCAGGTTCTGGGATCTAGCCCTGCCAGACATGCCCTCAGCCATAGGTTTCATGTGGGCTGGCATGTAGCAGTCAGTGATGTTGTGCATTAACAGCCCATCTCAGGACTCCCATGTATTCTGACACGAACAGATCCTATGGACTCTCCCCTCCAAACCACCGGGTTTCAGACCCCATGCTTGCCAGCAATTTCAGTGATCCTATCGCTGGGAGTCACACTGGATTCATCCCTCACCTACACTCACATTGGCCTTATCCATGGATGTTTCTAGGCAGCAATTATACCCATAAACACTAGAGCTTGCCACCAGGCAGCCAACAGGTCGATCCGCCCAAAAGGTCAGGACTCGCTCACCACATGGCGACTGTGTGCATGGCCAGAGTCCCAACCATTGGGTCTGACCTGGCTCTGGTTCCCTTCCCTTCACAGCTGCCACGCCACTGACGGCTCCTTTTACCCGAACCCCGTGGTCAAACACCCACCCCCTAGGTTCCTCTGCCACAAGGTGGTCGTGGCAGAGGAAGACCAGAGACCTAATCCCATTTCCAAGATTCCCTCATGGTGTACTCACCATGGGGGTGGAAATTTCTCAGGTCTCCCAGAAACTCAGGACTCGCTCACTGCATGGCGACGGTGTCCATGGCTAGAATCCCAAGCATTGGGTTCAACCTGGCTCTGATACCCTTTGCACTTTTTATTTTATTTTATTTTAAGGTTTATTTATCTGAAAGGTGAAGTGATAAAGGAACAGAGAGGAAGAGAGAGAAAGACAGAGACAGAGAGGCATATCTTCCCTCTACTGGTTCGCTTCACAAATGGCCACAATGACTATAGCTGGTTTGGGCCAGCCAAAACTAAGACCCTAGAACTCCATCTGGGTCTCCCACTTAGGTGGCAGGGTCCCAAGTGCTCGGGCAAAATTTCCACTGTGTTCCCAGGTGCATTAGCAGGGAACTCAATCAGAAATGGTGCAACCAGGGCTTAAAGCTGTGCTTGCTTGGGGTGCTGGCACCACAAGTGACAACTGCAAGTGTGCCCCAGGAACTGTCTCTTTCGGTGTAGAACCAGCCCCTTAATGGCCAGGACAGTAACTCTGTGGCTTCAGTGCCCAGGGATCAGGCTGCACGCATGTTTGAAGATGACAAGGAGAAGGAAGGAGGTGGGTCTCAGCGGGACTGTCCTCTCCAAGAGCTTGTGCTGCAAGGGCCCAGGTGCATTCCCCAGGATCTTCTTCCTGAAGAGGCTGCTTGTGTCCTGAGGGTAGAACTCTGCCTAAGGAGCAGTAGAACCCAGGAGGCCCCAAAGCCCCATTCCTTTGGCACAGAGCTTTCTTTGTGAGTCTCCTGGGAACAACTCAGCATCCCTGACACCTGCAATAACTCCATTCAACTGGGAATTTGTCTTTGCTCGGGCTGCAGCTTTGGAGGGGCGTTTGCCTCTGGCTTCTGCTCTTTGCCAAATCTTTTCCATCTGCTGAACAGAGCATCAAAAAGATTGCTTCACTGCATTTTAAAAAATGTTTATTTATTTGTTTAATTTGAAAGGCAGATTTTTAAAGAGAAGGAGAGACAGAGAGAAAGATCTTCTTCCTATTGGTTCACTCCCCAAGTGGTCGCAATGGCCAGAGCTGAGCTATCTGAAGCCAGGAGTCAGGAGCTTCTTCCAGGTCTCCCACATGGGTTCAGGGCCCCAAGACCTGGGCCATTCTCAACTGCTTTCCCAGACCACAAGCAGGGAGCTGTGTAGAAGTGAAACAGCCAGGATATCAACCTGTGCTCATATGGGATCCTGACGCATGCAAGGTGAGGACTTTAGCTACTAGGCTACTGTGCTGGGCCCTTCACTGTATTTTCAAACAGTTCATCCTACTGACAGACGTTTAAGCAGCCCCAGGTTTTGTGCTAGGGGTGAGGAAGACCCCTGAAGACTCCTAGACTACAGGAATTTATATTCCAGTTAAGATGGTCAGAGTAGAATAAGATAAGCATGCATTTCCCACCACTACCCAAGACCACCTAAATTATGTAAGATAAGTGCCTTGGGGCCCATGTGGTGGTACAGCACATTAGGATGCTGTCTGAGATGCCAGAATATCATATTGGAGTTATGGTTCAAGTCCAGGTTGCTAAGTTTTCAATTCTGTTAATGTGCCTGGGAAAACAGCAGAAGTAGCCCAAGTGCTGGGTTCCCTGCCACCTACAAGGGAAACCCCAGACAGAGTTCTGAGCTCTTGACTTTGGCCTGTCCCAGTCCTGGGTTATCAAAGCCATTTGTTGAGTGAACCAGGGACACACACACTCTCTCTCTCTCTCTCTCTCTCTCTCTCTCTCTCTCTCTCTCTCTCTCTCCAGACACGCATTTGGATTAAGGTAAATACATGCATTAAAACTGTGTAAATATGTTGATATGAGGTAGCGGTTCCTCATCTCCAAGTAATGGCACATGTGAAAAATTGTGAGTGGGGGCCCAGCGTGATGGCCAAGCAGCTAAAGTCCTCGCCTTGAACATGCCGAGATCCCATATGGGTGCCAGTTCTAATCCGGCAGCCCTGCTTCCCATCCAGCTCCCTGCTTGTGGCCTGAGAAAGCAGTCAAGGACAGCCCAAAGCCTTAGGACTCTGCACCCGTATGGGATACCTGGAAAAGGCTCCTGGCTGCTGGCTTCAGATCAGCTCAACACCAGCCGTTGTAGTCATTTTGTGAGTGAATCACTGGACAGAAGATCTCCCTCTGTGTCTCTCCTCCTCTCTGTATATCTGACTTTCCAAAAAACATAAAATAAATCTTTTATAAAATAATAATAAACAACTGAAATATTTATTAAAACTGTGTAAATAACTAGTAGCATATATTGATTCAAAGGTATATGCATCTTCTGTTTTCTTTTGTTATTTTATCATTTTAAGGTTTATTTTTACTTTTATTTGACAGGCAGAGTTACGGAAAGAAGGAGAGATACGTCTTCTATCTACTGGTTTACTCCTCCAATGGCTGCAACAGCCGGAGCTAGGCCAAGCTGAAGCCAGGAGCCAGGAGCTTCTTCTGGGATCCAAGCACGTGAACCATTATCTGCTGCTTTCCCAGGCACATTAGTCGCAGCTGGATCAGAAGGAGAGAGGCCGGTAGCCCAGCTGGGCGGCCAGTGCCAGAGGTAGTGAGGCTTAGCTGGCTATGCCTTGGCACTGGCTCCAGTGTGTACATTTTTTTTACTTACTCCTTATAAGCCTACCAGTTAAGGTTGTTAGAATTCCCCTTTTAATAACAAAACTAAGATTAGGCTACATCATTCACCCCAGAACAGAAGCCACTGCCTCACACCTGCATTCCCTTCTGATTCAGAAATTGCACCAAAGGAGCCTGTGCAGCTACAAAGCTGCTTGGCTGTACGGCTGTGTGGGCATCTGAGCCTTTGGATGGGGTGGGTATCGGTGGACAGCTGCTGTGTGGTGAGGGCAGTGGAGGGCGGCGGCCGAGCACGTGGGCAGCCAAGGTCCTCCCATGGGCCCTGAAGCTGACAGGGAACAGGAGCCTGTACTTCACTCAGGCTTCTGCAGTCACACCCCGGGCATCTAAGGACTTCCCAGCCGCTATAATTGGATTAAGTCTCTACTCTCCTAGTGCCATTCACTGGTTACTTTGGGGTTTAAACATCTGCATGAGTTTAGGAGCTTAATCCTGTGCAAACCATAACAATAATATAATTGGAAACCATGAACCACTATTCAGGCTTGCTACTGATCTTTCCCTCCTATTAAAAAAAGAAGAAAAAGAAAAAGGGACCAACTGGGGTCAATGCCATGGTGAAGCAGGCTAGCCCTTCACCTGAGGCTCTGGCATCCGGCATGGGCTCTTGTTTGAGACCTGGCTGCTCCGCTTCTTATCCAGCATTCTGCTTATGCACCTGGAAAAGCAGTGCAGGATGGCCCAAGTGCCTGGGCCTTCCACCTATATGGGAAATCTGGAAGAAACTTCTGGCTCCTGGCTTCAGAATGGCCATTTGCAGAGTGAATCAGCAGCTAGAAGATCTCTCTGGTTCTCTCACTCTCTCTGTCTCTTCTTCTCTGTAACTCTGCCCTTCGAATTAAAAAAGAAAAAAAAAGCAACAAGCATACATATGCAGCTAACCCCTCCCTCATGCTCAGCTTTCCCTTCTGCCCTCCCACGGGCAATCCCATCCTCACTTTACAGTCCTTCCCAGGCCTTTTACGAAATGTCTGTTCTTCAAGTATACATGTACCAACACAGTTTATATATTGGGGTTTTATGATTTATTTATTTTAATGGCACATTTACAGAGAGAGGAGAGGCAGAGAGAACTTCCATCCACTGATGAAGTTCCCAAAGGGCTGCCATGAACAGAGCCATTGAGTCAGGAGCTTCCTCTGGGTCTCCCCCATGGGTGCAGAAGCCCAAGAATTTGTTCTGGGTTTCCCATGTGGGTACAGCGTCCCAAAGGCTTTGGCCATCCTCGGATGCTTCCCCAGGCACATCAGCAGAGAACTGGATCAGAAATGGAGCAGCCAGGACTCAGACAGGTTCCCATATAGAATGCTTGTACTACAGTTGGAGGCTTAACCTACTCTGCCATGTGCTGGCCCCTATAATTGTTTTTAACACTTACACTGTAAGTATCCACTGTAAATACAATTAATGCAATTTTTAAAAGATTATTTTAGTTTTATTGGAAAGTCAGATATACAGAGAGGAGGAGAGAGAGAGGAAGATCTTCCATCTGCTGATTCACTCCCCAAGTGGCCGCAATGGCTGGAGCTGCGCCGATCTGAAGCCAGGAGCCAGGAGCCTCTTCCATGTCTGCCATGCAGGTGCAGGGTCCCAAGCCTTTGGGTTGACCTTGACTGCTTTCCCAGGCCACAAACAGGGGGCTGGACAGGAAGCGGGGCTGCTGGGATTAGAACCAGTGCCTATATGGGATCCTAGCGTGAGCAAGGCGAGGACTTTAGCTGCTAGGCTACCACAACAGGCCTGATTTATGCAGTTTTTACAAATTACTGTAGTCCTTCTGAGATGGCTCATGATAATAAAACTGTGGTCTGTTCATCTGAACTTTCCCTGCGCTACTGGGCTGCCCATTTGGCTGTTGTGGTTTGCCTGTTAGAAACAGTACCAAACCAATGAGCCTGGTCCCCGTGCTCAAGTGACAGCCACTCTATGGGCCCCTAGAAGCTGCAGCGCTGTGTTTGGCCATTTGTTGCAGCACTTCAGACCCACCAGGGACACCCACATGTCACCCTGCAGTGCCTAGGTTCAAGTCCCAGTCCTGCCCCCATTGCCAGCTTCCGGCCCATGCATACCCTGGAAGGCAGAAAGGACAGTGTTTGTCTTACCTGGCCCCAAAATGTGCCCTCAGTGCTTGTCAATGACACCAAGAGAAAAGAGTCACAATTAACAAAGAAAGGGTTGGCTCCCAGGCCAGCCTCCAAGTCCCACACATGCGAGAAAAGGACTTTTTCTGGTCATGCTCTGTCCCCTCTTCCCTCCAACTCTACTCCTCCCCCTCTGTCTCCATCCCCCTGCCAAAATGGGACCCAAGGCCAAGTCTCCTGGGAGAGTGGGAAGAGGAAGTGTTAGTCTGTGGGTTTCTGCCTCACCAGCTGGGCTCAGACCAGGCAGGTGGCCTGCTGCAGTTGCAAGCTGATCTCTTTGCGCTTCTGCAGCCACCCCGTGCCTGGTGGTGAAGGGGGAGCTTGGCGCGTCACCGAATCCTCCAGACGTTGAGTCATGAGCTTGCTCCCTGCCTCCAGAGGAGGGGAATCAACCGGCTTCCTACAACCTGGCCGGGCCTGGTAGTTAGCACCAGTGCTACCCTGTGGAACTTGCTAGCTAGCTTTTCCACGCACCTGATCACTCCTCAACTGCAGGTGATTTACGGCAACACCTCCTATTAAAAGTTCTGAGTGAGACCAGCAAACTGAATAATGTGCAGTGGTGAATTTCTTCTCTGTTTTCAAAAACAAGTGACTGGAGAGAGAGAGAGAGAGACAGACAGACAGACAGACAACAGTGTTGGACCAGGGAAAGACCAGGATGCCCTGTGAGTTCTTCAGCATTCTGGAGAGAAAAATCATCAGAAACCCATTTAACAAAAATTCCACAATCTGATCTCACTTAGAAATTCTCATTAATTTTACAATAGAAGATGGCTTGACATCTTTCTGGTATTCTTAAAATAGATAAATCTGCAGTCACGTTCAGAAACAGAGGAAGGGGCCTTTATGGTCTGGTGTGTAAGTCATCTTGGCTGGTTTGCGATTTGCATACATATGACAAGGTATGGCCCTGTTCCCCAGATGGCCTGCTGTGACAGGGGGCTCCCGAACCAGGCAAATGCACTGACAGGTGAGGAGGCACTGGGATTTCCCGTCACCTCCTCTGCATGTGATATCCATGCCAAGCCTTCACCCTCTGGGCCAGGGGTCCTGCCGCAGGCCCTGGGCCACTCCAGCCTCCTGGGCATGTGAACCGGGTTTGGTTGAATGCTCTGCTGTTGCCTTCTTGAAATTCTTGGGGGTTTTTTTTTGTTTTGGTTTTTGTTTGTTTGTTTGTTTGTTTGTTTTTTTAAAGGCACTCCACATTTTCCTTTTGCCCTGGGCACCACAACCAGCAGAGCTGCACCTGACTCTGTAAGGTCAAGGGCTCTGCCCTTTCCCAAGGTTGTCTTTTCTCAGGGACAAAGTAACCAAACGTTTATTCTAAATGTGTCAGAATCGGGTCAAAGTGCATATCTCTTTTTCAGAAAAACAATTTGATGTTTCTGTTTTCTTTTGTTTCCTGATTTTAAAAATAATATATGCAAGGCCCAGCACAATGGTTCAACTGGATAATCCTCCCCACACAAACACCACAATCCCATCTGGGCACCACTTTGTGTCCTGACTATTCCACTTCCCATCTAGCTCCCTGCTTGTGGCCATAGGATGGCCCAAGCCCATGGGACACAACACCCGTGAAGGAGGCCTAGAAGAAGCTCGTGGCTCCTGGCTTTGGATCGGCTCAGCTCTGGCTTTTGCGACCATTTGGAGAGTGAACCAGTGTATGGAAAAATCTCTCTTTCCTTCTCTCTGTGAATCTTCTTTTCCAATAAAAATAAATAAATCTTAAAAAAAAAAAAAAAAAAGAATGCCAATTGTGGAAATTTGAAAACCATAAAGAAAAAATTTGTCTTCATATCCACCGGATAACCATATATCTTTCCAGTCATTTTTTTTTAAAGATTTATTTTATTTTTATTACAAAGTGAGATATACTGAGAGGAGGAGAGATAGAGAGGAAGTGGAGCTGCCGGGATTAGAACCAGCAGCCATATGGGATCAAGGTGAGGACCTTAGCCACTAGGCCACGCTGCCAAGCTCTTTCCAGTCATTTTTAAAATCTATTTATTTTTATTTGAAAGTCAGAGTTACAGGGAGAGAAGGAGAGACAGAGAGAGAGGTATTCCAGCTGCTGCTTCACTCCCTAAATGGCAGTAATCGCCAGAGCTGGGCAGATCCAAAACCAGGAACCACAAGCTTCTTCCGGGTGCCCCACATGGGTGCAGGGACCAAGCACTTGAGCCATATTCTACTACTTTCCAGGCACATTGGCAGAAAACTGGATTGGAAATGGAGCAGCTGGGACTTGAGCTGGCACCCAAATGAAAGGCTTAACCTGGCAAAAATTTTTGTTTTTGTTGTTGTTTTTAAGGTTTATTTTATTTTTAGTGGAAAGGCAGATCATATTTATAGATAGCAGGAGAAACAGAGAGAAAAATTTTTCATCTGTTGGTTCATCTGTGGTTCAAGGCCACAATACCCAGAGCTGAGCCAATCTGAAGCCAGAAGCTTCTTCCAGGTCTCCCATGTAGGTGCAGGGTCCCATGGTTTTGGGTCATCCTCTGTTACTTTCCCAGGCCACAGGCAGGGAGCTGGATAGGAAGTGGAATAGTCAGGACATGAACAAGCACTCATAGGGGATGTTGGCACTTGCCACTTGCAAAGGGAGGACTCAGCCATTGAGCCATTACACCAGGCTGCACACTCCCCTCCCCCACCAATCATTTTCTATGCATATTCTTGTTTTGTCTATACACTGAAATAATGCTTTAGAAAATGCTTATTAAAAATTCCCCCAATAGCACAAGCTTTTTTTGCATATCATTATTTTCCAAGTTTTTAATGGCTGCGTAGTTCTCTACTATACAAAATCTTGCTGTCTGTTCCCTCTGCTACGGCTGGGTCACTTGTGCTTATTAAACATGACACTGCAAAGAAAACACACACAGACTTAAAAAACAAACCAGATTGTTTTTCTGGGGGTAAAGTCTTACAAACCTACAATGACCGTTGACACTCACTGCCCAGGAGCTCTCTGGAAAGCTCTGCCCATTGAGTGGTGAAGCAGGGGAGTGTGGTTTGGCTGCTCAGGGCTGATGATTCCGCTTCTCTTTCAGAGCCAGCAGATCACGGCACACTAGAGGTTTCGATGGAGCTAGTGCTTCCCCAAAGTCCAAACTCATTCCTGTGCTACAGGATTCATGAACCGAGAAGTGAGATACCAAGGCCTCTAACAGGAAGCAGTCCTTATTATTATTATTACTATTTTTAAATATTTTTTTTATTAGGCAAATTTACACAGAAGGAGAAACAGATCTTCCCTCCACTGGTTCATTCCCCAGATGGCTACAACTGCCAGAGCTGAGCTGACCCAAAGTCAGGAGACTGAGAGAGAGAAATCCTCCATTTGCTCACAACAACCAGGTTTGGGCTAGGTTGAATCCACTAGCCCAGAAGTTAATCCCAGAAACCCAAATATGTATTCCCCCAAGCTGCCTAAGGGGAATCTCGGTGGCAGGAAACTGGAATTGGTATTGGAGCCGGGACTTGGAAACGGGCTCTCTGTTACAGGATGTAAGCATCATAAACAGTGGCTTCAGCGCTGTGGTCAATGTCTGTTCCCACAGATGACTTTAAGATTCCCACTAGCTTAAAATAGGTGATGTTTCTGGTCTGTGGACTATTCTTCCTCGCTGCTGTGGCCCCAGCAAAGAACCAGTGATGTGCACCAACTTTAAACCTTTCAAGTCCATTTCATTCCTGTCCTACTCCGGATGAGAGGAGACAGCCAATTAGGAACGGTGTGAAGAACCTTTAGCGTGGGCCCAGTGGCTGCAGGGAGAGCTGGCAGATGTCAGTAAGAAAAAACACCAAGTGAAAAAGCATGAGAGCTTCGACCTCCGAGGTGTAATTGGTTCTGAAGGCATCACGGACTCTCAGCAAAGGGTAGTCATAGAGGCTGACATCAAGAGTGGTGGAAGCCAGCCTGTACTGCTGGGAGTTGGTCATTCTACTTCATTACAAAACATCTCCTCAACTCCCACTGTGCACCCGACTCAGGCTGGGAACAGAACGATGGATGAAGGGCAGATGCTGCCCCCAAAAGGCATTCTGAACTTCAATTTCTTCCAGATCAACGAGCCAAAACAAGTGACTCTGAGGAGTCCTCCCTGTACCTTCTGATTGCTTTACACCTAGGAGCTTGAACCTCAACAACCCTAGAGCCCTAAAAAGTGGACAAATCATCACAGGTTTCTGCTTTGCAAACCTGCAAACCGAAGTGCAGAGGGTTGGCAGCCTGCTTAATGTCACACTTCCAGGACGAGGCTGAGCCAGAACCAATCACCCAGAAACACCAAGGCCTCCTTACTCTGAAGCCTGGAGCTCGCTCACTCCCAGCCTTCCTCCTCCAAAAGGACAGTCACCATCGATGCAGAGCAATGCCGCACTTGACAACTGAGTGCATGTACAGGAACACAAAATTCAGTAGCTACAAAATGAAAATGCACGTGCCATCAGACAAAGATAAATACCTGTAAGAGGAAGAGCACCCCAAACAGCCCTGATACATCTGTCAAAATCAGCCACAAATAGGCAATAATGATGGCTCCTGGGGACACCTGCTGAAATCTAAAATATGTGGTAAGAAAAATGTGGCAGCTTTGGAGCACTACGAGAGCACACACACACATTCTCACACGCACACACCCCACAATCGTTGCGGTCAGGGTTGGTCCAGGTACAGAGAGAAGGAGATGCTTTGGTATACCTGTTGGCTGGTGTGGATGGCTGTGCAGAACACCTGCCACCTACCAGGCCCACCATGGCTGATAACACAGAGTTCTGAACTGGGAAATAGGTGCCTGGTCTTCCCATGGAATGATGTACACGTGGAGAAGGAAGAGGCTTGGATGTAAGCTGAAGAGCCCTTGATTCAAGACAGATGGCTTACAAGGGCAAGCAGACACAGCCACTTGGCAGACCTCCAACAGCCAGACAGCAGGAGTCACGGGCCTGGGACTGAACATTTACTAAGTCTCCACGGTTCTGGATGCTTTGCTACATGTCACACATGGGCCCATTCATCCACTCGTCACACAGTCTGCAAGTCAGGAATCATTGCTGGGGCTCTGAGAGGTGATTTGCCCAAGATTATTCAGCTGGCAAGTGCCTGGAGCATGATTTGCAGTCAGCCTGAGTTCACATCTGCTCTCTTGGCCTCCAGGATGTCAGTCCCAATATTTATGTATGAACTACATGGCCCATGGCAGGTCATCTTAGTCTCCTTAATCCTCAGGTTCCTGAGGTTGACCTGTTTCATGAGATTAATAAGAAACCCCAAGGAGATAAAAAGCATGAATGCTTTGTTATCAGAAAAGACGTACGCCAGACTTTTGATGTGAGTAATCTTTTTTCTTCTAAAGATTTATTTATTTTTATGGAAAAGCAGATTTAGAGAGAGAAGGAGAGATCAAGAGAAAGATCTTCCTTCTCTGGTTCACTCCCCAAGAAGCCTCAACAGCCAGAGCTGAGCCAATCCGAAACTAGGAGCCTCTTCCAGGTCTCCCACACAGGTGCAGGGTTCCAAGGCTTTGGGGCATCCTTCACTGCTTTCCCAGGCCATAAGCAGGGAACTGGATGGGAAGTGGGACATCCGGGACATGAACCAGTGCCTGTATAGGATGCTAGCACTTGCGTGAGGAGGATTAACCAACTGAGCTATTGTGCCATGCCCAATGTAAGTAATCTTTACTGAGTATCAACTATGTGCCAGGATGGGAGTCTGGGTTTAACTACTGCTGGAAGTCAGATGCTGAGCACTGGCTCTCCTCCACAACCCAGGGCTGTGTTACTGCCTTCCTGCTCGGACCACAGGGCACAGCTGTGCTAGCCTGGCGCGGGAGCTTCCCCTTTGCAGTGGACCGCAGCAACCCTCACTGAGGGGAATGCAGGCAATGTGCCACTCCTGAGTCAGGTTCCTGAGTTAGGAGACATGCCCACACTTTGCAGACTCCTTCCCCAGGCTGCCCGTCAGCACACACAGCGTCAGCTTAGTCATCGAGCATTCCCAGACCGCCTTCTCAGAACTAGGCCCTGAGTCAGGCTCTGAAGCCCAGAGATGAGCACACAGCGAGCCCGCCCCCCGACAACAGATACGCACAGAGTGGTTGGGGTCATGGGAAAGAAAGGCACCAGCGTCGGGTGGAGAGGAGTGCCAATGGCAAAAAAAAAGAGAGAGATTTATATATTTATTTTTATTGAAAAGGCAGATTTGCAGAGAGAGATCTTCCATCCACTGGTTCACTCCCCAAATAGCCACAAGAACTAGACCTGAGCTAATCCAAACCTAGGAGCCAGGAGCTTCTTCCAGGTCTCCCATGCAGGTGCAGGACCTCAAGGTTTTGGGCCATCCTCAACTGCTTTCCTAGCTCACAAGCAGGGAGCTGGATGGGAAGTGGGGCTGCCAGGACATGAACAAGTGCTGGGATGACATGCTGGCACCTGGACTGCCTGCAAACAGTTCCCAGCTGCAAACTATCTGCCATGCCAAAGCTGCTGGGGACAAAACCTGAGGTTTCCCCTTGGGGCCACCCCTGCTGAGGCTCCAGGAGTCAGGGTAGACCTCCTTCCATCTACCACACCAGCCAGGTCATGCAGGAATGTACTGGAAATGTGGGGTTTTTTGCTTTTTAAGATTTATTTATTTTTACTGAAAAGGCAGATATATGGAGAGGAGGAGACAGAGAGGAAGATCTTCTGTCCATTGATTCACTCTCCAAGTGAGCGCAATGGCTGGTGCTGCACTAATCCGAAGCCAGGAGCCAGGAGCTCCCTCCTAGTCTCCCACATGGGTGCAGGGTCCCAAGGCTTTAGGCCGTCCTCAACTGCTTTCCCAGGCCACAAACAGAGAGCTGGATGGGAAGCGGGGCTACCGGGATTAGAGTCTCTCCCATATGGGATCCTGGCACGTTCAAGGCGAGGACTTTAGCTGCTACGCTATTGCGCTGGGCCCCAAATATGGGTTTTTGTCACAACCCAAGTTCTTACAAGAGGAGACTGAAGATTCTGTTTGTATTTCTTCACTCTGCCCCCTTTAAGTAATTCATGGGCTGCCACCTTGACCCTCCTTCTGTGGGCTTATTAAATCCATAAATAAGGATTTAATCTTTTAAGCCCTCGACTGGTACAACTGAAGTTTAAGAGCAGTCCTGCGGGTGAAGGGGGCCACAGGGACTGAGGAACAGAATTTTTCCTGGGCCACACTACAAAGGCAGGCGTGGAGAGGCTGCCTGCAGGCCACACAGACAGACTGCCGTGGTTCGTGTGTCTGCAAGAGCCTGTGGTGATCAGGAGCTTGGTCCCCACAGTGGAAAGCGGTGTGAGCCAATAAGGGGAGAAGAAACATAGGGACTGGTGCTGTAGCATAGCAGGCTAAAGCTGCAGCCTTTGGTAGCATCCTATGTGGGAGCTGGTTCGAGTCCTGGCTACTTCACTTCCAATCCAGCTCCCTGCTAATATGCCCGAAAAAGCAGCAGAGGATGGCCGTAGTGCTTGGGCCTCTGTACTCATCCCAGCTCTGACCATTGTGGCCATTTGTGGAGTGAATAGTAGGTAGAAGAGCTTTCTCTGTAACTCTTTCAAGTAAATAACTAATTTTATTTTTTTTAAGAAAATGGGCTTGGGGCACCTAATCAGAGACCCACATGGGCATGCATCCCTCTGAACTACATAAATAATATTAAAAAGAAAATTAAGAATTAAAAAAAAATCTAAAACAAGTGTGGGGAAGCCTCATGAGCCTCATGGAGGTCCTCGGGCTGACTGGCACAGTCCTTGTAGGGGATGGTGGTACCCAGCCTTTCTCTGAGTTTGAGGCGTGACCCACTTGTCCTAACACAGAGTCACGCAACCAAAGTCCCTCCTCAGAACCAAGCGGATGCCAGGGCTGTGCCTTTGAGTCTCTAAAATGGTGAGCTACACCCACCCTTCTTCTTCCTAAGTAACCTGTGTCTGGCACTTGGTGATTGTGGTGAGGGAAAGCAGACATGGAGACTCACTCTGAAGGCTGCAGCAACACCTATGCAGTCCCAGCAGCACTTCACAGGAGTGTGTGCTGACCCACGCCAGGTGCAGACTACGGTGAGGCTGTGGGAAGGCTCGGGGAAGAGGCACCTGCACTCCGAGAGGGTTGGAAAAGGGTTCCAGAGATGCTGAGCCTGAAGGAGGCGGAGGACGAGGAGGAGGAGGAATGTGCTCTGGTTCCGGTGTAGCCCAGAGCCTCAGCCCAGGGGAAGCCGCTGCTGCAGCTGAATCAACAACTTCCTTCTTGACATCTTTGCTCCCTGCCTCCCGGCCAGGGCTCCAGCAATGTTGGCTCAGGTCCCTTGATTGAAGTGAGCAAGATTAACACTTCGTTTGCTGTGGCAGGCAGATGTTAAAGGCAGCGGTCCTGAGCACAGAGAAGAGAGCTGGGCACTTGGGGCAGGAAACTTTTGGAACCAGTGTTGGTCCCTCTCCGGGACCAAGCCCCCTCAAGGCTGCCTGGGGACCTGGCGGTAGCTGGCTCCACTGTGATGGCACCTGCTGGCCCTCCCATCCTGGCCACTCTCTCTCTGCCTTCTGGCAACTGTCGAAGGTGCAGGGGGAACTTCTCAGCCCTCCGTTCTCTCTGAGCACCTGCTTCTTGCACTATTTTTGTTGTTGTTCTACCAAACTGAAGGTGGGAACCTGTTTCCGCCCCCGAGATGGGTGGCAGAGGGTCTGAAAGGGGTGAAGAGCTGTCCTCTGACAACAGGACTGAGCTCCGGAGGCTGTCTCCTGGAGCAGCAGACAATTTAAAATAATGAATTTGGACAGTTCACTGGGTCTGCCCACACAGTTGCACTCACCTTCCAGAATGCTTCCAAAATAGCACTAGCTATCTTGTCCAGGAAGCAAAAGGGAAAGGTAGGGGAGAAAAAAGGAAACACCAAAAGGTAAGAAATGGTAAGGCCCCAGAGATGTCTGCCCTTTCAGAAAAGTCTGAGTTAACTTTTCCAAAGAAATTTTCAGCAAAAACAAACAAACAAATAAACAAAACCCTGCATTTTCCTTTCTCACCTAGGAACAAAGCAGGGAAAGATACCACAATGACAGACACATACGGGATGGAGGAAGCCTTGAGAGTGGACTCGGACTGCTTGCTCCTGACACTGATGTGAACTGCACACAGCGGCAGTGGCTCGGGCTCCAGCTCCAGGACAGAGAGCTAGGACAACCAGTCTGGTCCCATCTCTGAAAGCTTCTGCTCAGATGCAGGCAAACATAGTCCCGCTGGAAGAGACCAACACTCCCCACCGTGCACACACGCACACGCGTGATCGCAGCCTGGACCCTGCTCCTCAGGCCTCTGCCGTGAACGGCGCCCCCTCCTCCACAGCCTCGCACGCACCCTGTGTTAGATCCAGATGTTCCGTGGGCAGACCCCGCTGTGGGCTGACAGGCGGTGATTATGGCTGCCAGCCCCACATTAAGGGAGCGCTGAATGGGAGCGCACCCCAACCGCCTGGGGCTCCCTATAATAGTGCCTTTGTGAGACGGCTCGTGGCTGTTTTTCTGTCAGAGAAAAGCAAAGAAGACAAAGGAGGATGTAATGGGGGGGCCCTGCCTGAGGCCCCCAGCCTGGACTGGGAAGGAGGAAAGACTTGCTCTTCCCTCTCCACCCGGATAAAGCAACCCAGAGCTCTCTGGGGACAGTTTAAGGACAAGTCCCCAAGTGACTCCTATCCTAGGGGTTCCTGTCCATACACCAGCCTAGCCCCTGAAGGCTGAACATCCAGATGTGGCTGGGATTGCAGGGAGGGCGGGGAAAGCCAGGGAGCAGATCCGCAGATTCCCAGAGACCAGAATCCAAAAGCTGCAACTTGCCTCCTGCGGGGCCCGTGATCTGCAACCCCATGCAGGAGGGAGGCTGGGCTGCTTGGGTCAGGAAGGGTTAAGTTGCCAAGACTTCCGACTTCCGGTCAGGTTCCAGGCCTGCAGTGGTTTATGGGGGGTGCATGAGGATGGAGGGCGGAGGGAATGCAAAGTAAGATGCGTGGAGGGTAGGGAGAAACAGTCCCACCAACATCTGGGACATGGCCACTGCCCCTCCTCCCTGCCCAAACCGCAGACGCTGTGGCAGCAGGAAAATCGGAGCGGTTCAGACCCAGAGCGGTTGTGCAAGCTGGCCCTGGGGAGGAGCTGGAGGCCACATAGAAGTGGGTGTGGTGTGTACACACACACACACCCCTACCCTGGCTGAGACTTCAAGTTCTCATGCGTTCCCGGCACCAGTTTCCACATCAAACTTCAACTCAGCAGACATCCATTTCCAGTTCAGAATCCTCGGCGAAGTGGAGCTGGAAGCCCTGCCCAGGATGGGGGGAGTCTAGTGTGTCAGGGCCAGAGGCACAGAGCCATAGGTCCATCTGAGACTGTTGGATGGCCAATCCCACAACCAAGGGCCTCTCGGTAAAGACTGTTACTGGACAAGTTCCCTCTCCCCTGGGCTGGGGAACCCAGCCAAGTCCCTTAATGTGGCTGTGGGAGTAGGGAGGGCGTGGAAGAGGAAGAGAAGGGGAGGGTGGTAATGGGAAGACATTTTATCTGAGGGCTACCCCAAACACACACGCGTGCGCACGCGCACACACACACACGCGTGCGCACACACACACACACACACACAGAAAAAGAGGAGTGGGTTTTCCTTTTAATGCAAACTATTGCAACAAAAAATAGAGAAAGGGAGGAGGGGAATGTAAAGTCTTTTTTTTCTTCTGCTCTCCCTGAAGTCACACGGAGAGCAAGAACACACAGGGTGCCACTTGCTGGGTCTGGGTTATTTGCAGGCCCAAGATGGTAGGGCATGGAGCAGAAGAGCAGGAGTGAACCTTCAGAATTTTGACTGTTGGCTCCGAAATGATGCCTTGGTTTCTGGAGTTTCATCCGACACAATGCGAGCTACGAGAAACCTGGCCTCCCATGGGCTAAAATAGAGGAGGGGATGTGAGAGAGAATCCAGAACCCACACCAGCTCCTCAGACTTCCTCCTCTTTCCTTCTCATCTCCAGCTTGTAGATAATCTGGTAGCCATCATCCCAGGCATAGAGCTGGCGCTCCCGGGGGTTATAGCGGAGGCTGGCATGTGCACCGTATCGGCGGGGAAAGTAAGAGAGTGCCGCCCGTTCGGGGGTGAGGGTACCACTGGCATCAAAGGAACACTGGATACGGGCCCGACTGGCAGGGCGTGTGTTATAGACGACGTAGAGGGTTCCACAGATGACAAAGGCAGCCTCGGCATTCTCCCTGGGACACGGTGTGTCCCACTGCTGCTCTGTGTCTAGTGTCTGTGGATCTAACTTGGCCAGACACAGGTGCCTGTCATCCTCGCGTGTGGCGTAGACGGCCCATAGGCCCTCCTCGTCAGCTGCCAGGTCGATGTAGGTGTCTGCTGTGAGCCCGTATGGGGGTATCAACCCCTCTGCTGGGAACACTGAGCTGTCCACCACGGTTCGGTTGGCCAGGTGGAATTTGATGAGCTGCAAAGTGTTCAACTCACCGCCCCCTCCAGGACCTCCAGGAGGCCTCCGGGCGTAATACAGAAAGCCATCGTATACCAGCTGCCCGGTGCCCACCCAAGGGAAGGGCACTCGCACTCGGGATGCCTTCCGGGCTGCCATGGCCAAGGTGAAGTCCCGCAGCCTTGGGAAGACAAAGGCTGTGTCATTTAGCGTCCCATCTAACACGTATATCTTCTCAGTTGGCCCCATCGGGTCCTTGGTCCACAGACCAGCCGGGCCACCGAACCGTTTCAGGATCTTCATGGATCTCACCTGGGAGATGGTGTAGCTGCAGTCTGGTCGGGGGAGAAGGAGCACAGGAAAAGGAAATAAGAGGCGGAAGTAGGATACCTTGGGCAGGAACTCCACCCACCAGTGCGGGCTATGGGGAGAATGAGGGTAGTCACTTGCCCAGTGGATGTCTAGACTCTTGGGTCCCCAGGAAGTCTCCTTAGTAGACCTGTCACTCCAGAAGTTGGAGTCACAGTGGTCAAAGAGGACCAAGGGACAGGACACAGAGAACATGAGGGCCCTGCTCTAACATCTTTTTTTTTACCTGTTACCATGTCATACTTCTCGTTTCTTCTGCCCTTGCCTTTGGCCTCAGGGCCTCCGGTCCCCTTCTCCTCCAGCTCCACACAGGGCAGAGCTGGGTTCTGGGTTTCCAGATAGTCAACCTCCCGCTCCAGACGGTCCACCCTCCCCGAGATGGTGTCAGCCTCGGTTCTGAGCGCCTCCCGCTCCTTCTCCGCCACTTCCAGCAGCGGCAGCATCTTGTTCTTGAAGTCTCGCAGCTCGGCGGCCTGCCGACTACTCTGGTCCTGGCACTGGGCCAGGCGCTCCTGAAGGGACGAGGGATCGGGAGAGAAAGAGCTGCAGGATTACAAGTCCCACGCAGAAGTGGGGAGGCCCAAGCAGAGAGTCAGCAATGTGAAAAAGAACAAACTCAAGCCAGTCTTTGATAGCCCATCCACTCCCAACAGAAAAGGAAACCAGATGTCCAGAGGTGCTAAGCGTGCAAACAGGCCAGCTCGGCCTCACCTTGACTCCTAGCCTACCCCAGCCTCCCCACCGCTGGAGAGGAGTCCCTCCTGCCCCATCCAGTTCTTACAGGGATTAGGATGCTACAGCCATGACAATGCTTTCAAAGGCAGCAAGCTAGATTCCCTGGGAACCTCCACTGCGGCAGAATCATCTGCTGCTCTGGCACCCCAATCCTGGCTCCTGTTTCCTCGCTGTCCCCTACCCCATCTAATTCCAGAGGTCTGTTCAGGATTGCTCAGTGTGGCAGGAGAGGAGGACCTGTACTTGGAGCATTCACTCGCCAGGACAGACTTTTCCGTAGGTTCTTGCAGCCTCCCATCCTGTCACCCCAGATGCCTGACAAATCAGTTGAATTAACAGAAGCTGTGGAGTCCTTCCCAGCTGGGCTGCAAGAGAAAACAGTCCCTCACCTCTAAGGCAGCCAGTCGGCGTTCCATGTACTCCACAAGGTGGTGCTGCTGTCCTTGAAGGGGTCCTGACCATGACAAAAAGAACAAGAAGAGGAGAGGAGTGCTGGGCCCCATGGCAGCCTGGAGAGTGGGGCGAAAGAAGGCAGGAGTGTGTTGGGCCTGGCCTCTTCCCTTCAAGCCCGCGGGCTGGCTGGGGAGGCGGGGTGGGGGCGGCGCCTTCTTTCTGATCTCCCTCACTACTCTGGAATGCCTTCCCAGTTTCTTCACAACCCCCACCCGCTCCTTTCCGTCTAGATTGATCAAACACAGATGGTCCACTGCACAGCAGCCGAGAGCGAGGCCTTCCGGGCAGTCACTCAGGGAAAGGAGCTGGCTGCAGGAGCAAGCTCTACCCTTCAACTTTAGGAAAGTGCTTCCCATGCTGCTGACTTAAGAAACTGTCTTCCCTTCCCCGCAGAAACAAAATAGGATTTTTTGCTGCCTTATTCAGTGGAAGCCTGCAGGGGGGAGGAGGGCAAAGTTTGAGGGGAGGAGGTGGTGATTAGGAACCGCGGCGGTCAAGTCAATGAACTTTTTTTGTAGCTCACTGGCGCCACCTTGTGCCAGGCACATGGTGCTCTCTTGCAGGATCAACAGCAATCAAGCATGCCTTGGACTTCACCCCATGTGGAACAGCTTCCCCAGAGCAAGCCAAGGAAACTGAATTTATAGGGGGTTTCATAATTAAAATGCAGACTTGCCCACGGACTACCCAATTATTTTAGGGCCCATGCCAGTCTCCCTCATCCCTTCTCCATCTATCTGCTTTATTTTCTGAAAGAGAATAAGGCAGATCAAGATAAAGCAATCATGAAACAAGTCAGTGAACTGACTTGATTATCTGCAAGTGAGAACGGCAGCTCAGCCAATCTACATGTTTCTTGTTTTTGTGGGTTCCCCCCTCCAAAAGCATTCTGGGATACTCTCTTCTCAAACTGAGGCACATTCACATCAACTTCCATTATCCAGAGTAGGAGACAAATTTGTGCCCTGCAGTCTAATGCCACAACCAAATTAATCCTCACATTGCTACTACTGAAAGAAAACAGACCACAATCATTTCCCTGGGCTATGGTCCAATAAAGCCTCTCCTGGTGTTTCTACTACAGCTGCAGGAGACCAAATAAACCAATGGCTACAGCAAGGCAGACCTGGCCAGAAACATTATCACAAGATGTCAAATACAGAGTATTTATCCAGAGATCTGCAGTCAGCAATCTAGATAAACCCTTCTTTATCCAGACAAATCTTTAGGATAAAAATAGTTTAATCAGAGGTGACCCTTCCCCAAAAAGGACCACATGTCGGTGCAACTTTCAAAGGTGAGGTGGGACAAGCATCTTCTGCTAGGGACTTGGTTTCATTCTGCTTCTTTAGATGTCTGGTAAGAGACGCCAGGAAGCAAATTCCACCTCTTCCAGAGGGTGAGAGCCTGACGGTCCCGCACATCACCTCCCCATTCCCACTGCGGGGGTCTGCAGGGAGAAGGCAGTTGTCTACCACTCTACTGACGCCCAGACAGCCGCAATAGTCTTCCTCGCTCCAAAGAAGTCCTTTGGCGATCTCGTAAGTATCCCATTAAGGAAGTAAAAAGCAGTCACGTGAGTCAGAAAACTTACTCATTTTATTGATGCATTGCAATTGCTCTACATTTTACCATATTATGTAGAAAATACTGAAAATACAAGCTACTTTGTAAAACCAAAGACAAACGTTGAATCCAAAGATAAACTATGTTTTACACAATGGACCCTTTTCCCGTAGTTAGTATTAAATTTTAAATATCTATTTCTTTTGTTAAAATGATTATTTTACATACTCCCTAAGTACATCTGCAATACAAACATAGCTCAGTAATTCTCAGAAACTGTTTCTAGAGGCTTGTTGTAAAAGGAAGCACACAACCAGAAAAGGGAGAAAGCAAAAAGAAAGTCTAAATCGCACACAATAACTAGCATATCAAATACATTTAATAAAGTAGGAATTCCATTGCAATATCGAAGCAGAAATACTAACATTACATATAATGTACATATAATGTACTGCTACATGTAGTGAGATTATTTGTCAAGCTGAATTGAAACCATACATTATATAAAGTTTAGCAACAAACAACCATATAGACATGCTGCACCATTCATCAGTTTCAAACAAATCGAAATAGGAAGCAGGCTCGGGTCATTCCTGTCACTGAGAGGCAATTCCACTTCCTAGTCTAAAACAAACAATCTTAACTTGTGAAGTTTTGCATAAGAAATGCTGAGTAACGCACACATTCCTGTGCTTGCCTGGCTACTGCAGTCAAGCTTGGCCCCTCTAGTGGAGGACTATGAAATGAGCCATTCCAAACGTGGGCTCAGAATGGTCAGGACTGCTGGAAAGGGAGTTCTCCTTCTGGGGATGGTATGTCGTAGCTGAACAGGGTGGGATCAGCTCCTGGGAGTGATCTAGCGTCCCCACGAGCCTGATGCTTCACTACTCCCCACTTCCTCTGTCACCCAGAAGGGAAGACACTGGAGACCCTAGTTCTGAGAGGACTTACACCAAATCCTTGTGGTTTTCCCCACGCTGCCCGGGCCAGCTGCTTTCAGGCCCAGGGATAGAATCTAAAGCCACATCAAACACATACACATTTGGCAGACACGGGTGAATCTGTATCTTGGTAAATCTGAAATGTCAATCTGAAGTCTGACAGAAAATCTGCAGTTTTTCTAAAGACACACTGCTAGTTAGGGTGACAAAGCAGCAAACACAACAAGCTCTTGGTATTCTCTTTTCCCACAGAATGAAGACTCCTATCTTAAATGGCATCTACTTGGTGGAATCAGGCAGGGGGATCTTTTCTTCTTGCATCTCATTTTATACAAAAACAATACATTATGTCCCTTGAGGAAGAGAAAGATAAGGAACAAAAACTGTCTCCCTTAGGAACTAGGCATGTGTTTGAACCAGGAAGTCAGAATGCGCTTGGCAAAAAAAAGGTGGCACAAAGATCACATGTTTTGACCAGTAAACAATTTAACACTAACAACAGAAACCGAACTGTTTGTTTTGACCAATATGGTGCTGAAAATACATCACAGCAGAACAGTTTAAAGAACCACGCACACGCACACATATGTGTATTTCTGGGTAGGTTGCACCGACTGCCCACCCCATCTTGGAAGCCCTTCCTCCTTACAATAAAGAAACTCCAAATACTTAGCTCCTCGGTGTTCAACCCAGTTCAGAATTTGCTGACCAGGTTCCACGAAATCTCCCATCTCCATCGGGCACCTCCTTGACACCATCTCCACAGAGAACCAGTCCTACAATTACTCCTCATGTATACAATTTCCAGCTCAGATGGAACACATCTGTATGTTAGGGTTAGCCTTCTTCTTCGTGGCCTTTGTAGGCAGGAATGTTCCCAAGTCCCCGTACCTTCTACCTGCCCCAGATCCGCACAGGAGCTGAGAGTACAAGGACAATTTCACAGCTTGAAGGGCCCCAAGAATATACAAGTTATAAGAAAGAAACTTCAAAAGCCCCAATGATGCAACAGGTTTCGGTTCCTTCCTAGTATCCTTCACTGGTTAAGAAACTTTGCTGTGAGTTCCTTGAACCAGCAGCACCACAAACTCTTCCTCCACAGTGTGGGGGCTATAGTAAGCAATACAACAGGCTCTTTGGTATAAACACATCTGTTAAATTTCTTTTTCAACAAGCAAAAATTTTATTATCAATGTTAACTATTTGCAGGAAGGACTGCCACATGGGGAAAAAAATCGCATTCTAAAAGTGATTGCACATACTTTTTAAAAAATGCATATTTAATATTGGCTTCACTCCTCTCACCCGCTTCCCGAATTCTCACAAAAGCACGGTAGCAACACACAGTGAGACAGCAACGCAGGGAAAATGCTTCTGTGAGAATTCAGCTCAGAACCCAAAGTGGAAACAGGCAGAGGTGGCGGTAAAGAAAAGCTGCTGTTTTTATTCTTCCAAGTCAGCAGGGAAACTGAGAACAATGCATTTACACAGCACAGCTACTACTCCTGTCCCGATACATCCCAGTGAACTGCTTAGGGTTCACGGGGGCTTGCTGGTCCATCCTAAGGCAAGCTCACTGTAAACGCTATGAACCACTACATTATCATATAAGGCACTACAATAAGGGGAGGAAGAGGGGAAAGACACACACAAACAACTCCTCACCAGACACACCTGTGCAAAACAATTCCAAGGGTTTCCTCTCCTTGCAGGCAATGCCCCTGCTCACTCAGCACTACAGTAATATGCTCTAATATAATTGCAATTAGTTCACATACATTCCAACAAGTATCAGTTCATTTTGGTTTAAATACAATGGAGACATCAATTCCATCTCCGGGGGTAACACTGGAGGATCAGATACACACTAAATACACAATTCAAGTGTAATCACTACACATTTGATTACAAATAACATTTGGGGTTAGCAGGAAAAATTGCTTGTTATATTTTTCTAATCGATATGTACATATTTAATTATGCAAAATATTAAAACACCACCATTACAAAACTTCTAAAATATTTTTAAATTCAGTAATAAATTTTTAAAATATTTTTTGCAATTCCTACATGCACTTATTACATAAGTTTTAATAAGAGAGCATTCAATTTGCTGCTGGCATACAAAGAAAACTACTTAAAAGTATAAAAGCTATACACAACGTTCTTACCTGGTTTCAGATTCTTTAGCTTCTCCCCAAATAAATCACATGAAACAGAAGGGGAGATGAGGAAAACGCAGGGATGTATTATTGAAAATTCATACTACCTTTAGGCAAAGCTCATCAATACCACCATTTCATAATAGCTATTTTGCATATAATACAATAACCACCATACAACAATAACCACCTTAATGGCTTTTCCCATGACATTTAGGCTGAATCGGAGAGAGGAAAGCTTTAAAATAACTTAAAAAAGAATTCATGGTGCTCATTTTAAAAGATGACTTGGTACTTTCATGGTAGGTATGATTGGATTCTCTCACACACTATGTTACCAGAAAGTGGTGAACTGCCTTTCTAATACCACTTCAATATACACAGGAGCAACTGAGGGAATCCTAGGAGTAACACAGAATGAAACATACCACCAGTTTATAAAACTGATCATTAGGTATAATGCAACATGAAAACAAAACTAACACATCAGTTTACATGCTTCATAAACAAAGATAAAATTTTGAGGAGAAATGCCTGATAGTACAGAACAGCCTCGACTAAGCTGCTTTCCAAATAAAACGGGCAGACAAGCTTGGCTTTCAAATAAACAAAAAGTAATGACTTTCCTCTTTGGACTTTTCAGACTTTCAATCCTTCTATCAGCATTTTTCCTCTGATGCAGTAAAACAAAGAGGGACTTAAAAGCACTTATAGAAATCAAGTCAGAGAGACAATCTCATTTTCAAAGGGCAACCTCAGAATCATCTCTCTTCCTTGGTCACTGCAGAAGATGGGAATCTAAACTTGTCCAATGCCAGAAATGCTGTCACAAAAATAAAGAGTTAAAAAATAGGGCAAACTTTGGGAGACTACAACAATGCAGTCAACACTGAGACAGGTTCCCCAGAGAAGAACCTTCTGCTTCAGTGAGCCCCTGCAGAACAAGCTGCTGGCTAAAGAGTTTCAGGAGTGAGGAGGAGCTCACCACAGCCACTATCAGCCTCTCAGGGACTGGAGCCGGCAGCCATGAGTCCTCCTCCCTCATGCTCACCAACTACAAGTAGGAATACTGGCTGATTTTGGTCGGACTCAGCGGGTACCCAGTGTAAATTGCTGAGCCTCGAGAGGACCCAATGTATGACTGGGTGGCAAACTGGTGTTGGTACTGAGCAGGGGCCACACTGGCAGAAGTGAGGAGGCTGGGCCCCATACTGACAGGAACTTGGTGCACCAGAGTGCTTGGGTGGGTGGTATAGGCTGTGGCATGCCTTGAAGAGCCCTGGGGAGAGAAGAGATGAGCAATGGAGCTGGTGGAACCCAATGCAGCAGCAGCAGAGGTGGGGGCAGCATACGTATACAGGTGAGGCTGGCTTGGCAGGTGAGCAGGGGCTGGGGCCAGATGTGGGTGCCCCGTCGAGTGCAGTGGGCTGCCATGCTGAAAGGCGTAGGGGGCTTGGGAGAGCGGGGCCACAAACGCCTGCTGCCTGCGAGGGGCAGGGTTGCCGCTTCTCTCCTGAGAGGCTGGAGCTGAAGATGACTGCTGGTTCTGGAAGGAGGAAGAAGGAAGTGAGGAATCTTTTTTTTTTTTTTAATTTTATTTTTTTAATGATTACATGGTTGATCAAGGTGGGAAGCATTGAGCTTTAAGAGAAAATTGGGTGAATTCATTGCTTCCAAATTTGCTATTTCTTCTTGTTGTTCCTGGGAGTGAGGAATCACTGGTTCAGGGTACCAGAAACCCAGCTGACAGTTAAGGTTCTGACCTGTGCTTGTTTCTGGACTGCCATGGTCCAGACTCTCCCACACTGGCCATGAATGCTGCTGGCCACCCATCACTCCGCTTCTTGGAAAAACAGATCCTAGATAAGATCAGATAGCTGAGGAAGGAGGAGAATCAAGAGGTGACAGGGCTGCCCACTCCTGCAAGTTAGGAACTTGTTAACTCACCCTATTCTGGCGTCAGGGAATTTAAATTTTTCCTAACCTTTCTTGCCATTGTTTGCTTTTGTTCTCCTCTAAGTTCTTCAAATCTCTCTTGAATTGTGGCACCTAAAACAGATGCACTAAACTCATACTTACATTTGCATTTTCATGTGTTCTCTCTCTCATACACACACACAGTTAACATTCTCTATCGACACTCACTACTGGTAGTCACCATACATGTATTAGAACTTAAGTGAACACAATAAAGGGACCCTCCCCACCCCACTGGAGGATCACACAGCTGAGGAAAGAGGGAAGGCAGATCCTGGACACTAAACAACAGATAGGATAGAAGCAGTTGATTCAATTAAGCAGCTGGGACACTCTCACTGTCTCAATTCAATAAACACTGTAAGCTCAGGTTATTTATGGCCTGGGAGATAGAGGGAGAGAATCTGGTCTCAAAGCATGTGGTAGTGTAAAACCAGGCATGTTTTAAAACATCGTAGGCTCTTTTTCAATTTCTGACACTTCTCCAGTCTTCTAGTACAGATGAAGGAGGTCCGATGAAAAATACGGGAAGTCCATCCAAGCACACCTACACAGCACATGCAGATATGACACAGGCCACAAAACACCAAACTGACACAGAAAGGGCTTCATTTGGCTTTATTTGGCAATCCAGCCCGAAGCAAGATTCTCCACAGAGTAACAAGGGGGGAGGGGGTAAACAGAAGTCAGCAGCCCCTAGCGCTTACCTGGCTAAGGTTGAGTGGCTGGGCTGCGTTGGTGCCCCCACGCTGAGCTCGATACCCTGTAGGGGTAATACAGCATCCAGATGACTGCCCACTCACTGAGGCCACTGGCTTGGTCTTACTGTTCAGGAGACCTAAAATGAGTCAGGACTCAGTTGTGAGTGAGTCAGCAGCGCTCAGCTAATCTCACCGGCATATCACTAGGTCCCCATCTACAGATACTTATCAAGATGAAGGTCTTACATGCATCCTACTTGCTCGGTTACTTTTACACTGGAAGAACGAAAACTATCTTACCCATTTCTTTGCTCTTGCTACAAAATCTCCAAATGGTTCATTTAAGTAAATATTATCTAACCTCCTATTAGATACAAGAACTATTAGAAATACATACATAAAAAAGACCCAGTCCCTAACCCAAAGGAGGTTACAGCTTCCTGCAATGGGTTCAACAAGTACTCAACGGCAGTGTGAAGCTGAGAAAGATGGTGGTAGTTCTCAGAAGATTTAACTGTCAGAGAGGCTTAAAGGTAGGCAAAATTCCATCTTGTTGGGTTCAAATTCTAAGAAATTACAATCCACTAAATACAGAATGGCATTTCCTTCTGCATTCTCAGTAGAAAAACTGGAGCATTTACTCAATGACTTATGAATAGTCTATATACTTGGACCTAACAGTTTAGGTCCTAATAATCTTACTCCAGCTTGGCAACAGCTCTGTGTTCACTGCAATGGGACTAATTCTAAGGAGAACCACAGTGAGGCTTAACACAATACCCGCAAATTAGAACTCAGCTTATTCCTATGGCAATAACAACCCAAATGCAAGTACAGCATAGATGACTACACGGACACCAAACATTCACTTCCCATCCTTGGTATAAAGTTCACACTGGAAAGCAGTGGCCTGGACAAAAGCTAAAATGGCCAGAAATGTACATGCCCCTTCAAACTAGTTTCCTCCTCCTCCTCACTGGATGTGGAGGTTCCAAAGCTGCGGCTCTTAACTCACTGTAAATTGATCAACTTAAGTGAGAACTTTTATGAGTAAGAAATGAATTTCTTTCCCCTTAAATTAGGAGTAGGGAATGTGGCCACAGGCTGCCTGCAAAATCATTTGGTCTGGCCCTGCCAAGGCAACTACATTCAGGATTACAAAGTCAATAAATCTATAGTGGCCTAATCTTGAAGTAGATAATTTTGTGTGGCCTGTACATGTTATAAATACACAAATGGCCCTTAGCAGAAAAAAGGCTCCTCGAGCCTGCTGAGCCATGAAAATTTGGATTTGTTACTGCAGGTAATATTATCGAACAAATATAACTAATGAACCAGGGAAAACACAAGACTAGTATCTAGTAGAGCAAAAAGATGGAGGTGATTAAGTTGATAGTAAAAACAGTAATAGCATCATTACTATGGCACTGGTTTAAAAAAAAATATAAGACATACTATTTTCTGAAACACTTGTGTAGTCCAAAATGATCAAGTCCTGTTCACTTCTACATTGCCAACCCAGACTTATTTGTTCAAATCTAACAACCTAATCATTTTCTCCACCACACGAACTGCCCACTTCCTCCCATCAAAAGCTAATGTGTTTTTAAGACTACAATTTCACTTTCATATTAACCCCAATTTTTTCTTTAACTCATGGCCAAAAATAACTTCACAGTATAGGCAACTGGTACTTGAATTAAAAGTTAATCTATTGTTAAAGAGTTATCTAATGCCACTGGTCCCTATGACTGTCATAAGTAGATTGAAGCTGTAGAGATAAAGGTCCACTTACTTGATGCCTGGGTTGCTGCTGTGCAGTCACCCAGCTGAGCTTTCAGCGGAGGCACAATGATGGTACGGGTGCCAGTGCCATCTGCCACAACTCTGCCTGGCCCCTCCAGAAGAGCCCCACTATTGCCCCGGAGAGCACTCAGGGTGTCAGTGGGATACGGGCTACTCGAGGAAGAGTCAGAGTCCGGGGAATCATTGACAGTGACATAGCTGATGACGTTGGATCTTGGCTTTAGGCCAGAGCTGAGGGGAGGAAAAAATCACATCAAAGTTCAGTCGCCCTTTATAAGCAATGTTCTGAACAACCTCTGGCCTTCTGATGACGATGATAAGAATAATGCAAATAGTAACAGCAGCAAGCTTCGGAGAGTTTACTACATGTCAAGCACTACTCAGGCTCAACACACCTTCCTCAAGCCTTACAACAATCCTAACCAGTAGATATTATTATCCTCATATTGCAGTTCAAGTTCAAGCGTTAAATAATGAAGGCAGGATTCAGATACAAAAGAGAGATTCCAGAGTCCACACTTCTAACACCTATTCCATATCTTAGCCATTCCTATTCAGTCATTTCATTATTTATCACTCTTATCAACATCTAGTCAAACTTCTCACCATACTGTAAAAAATATATATTTTTTAATGATTTTCTTTATTCGAAGGGCATAGTGACAGAAAGACAACAAGACACAGAGAAAGAAATCTTTCATCAGCTGGTTTACTTCTCAAATGACTGGAACAGATGGGACTGGGCCAGTCAAGGGTCAGAGCCCAGAACTCCATGCAGATATCTCAGGTGAACAGCGGGCATGTGGGCCATCATCTGCTGCTTTCTAAGGTGCTCAGGCAGGAAGCCAAATCAGAAGTGGAGAAGCCTGGACTCACAAGTGGTGCTCTGATATAGGATGCCAGTTTCACAGGCAACAGCTCACCACACAGGGCTATAATGTCGGTCCCAATACATTTTAAAAAAATTCTTTTATTTTGATAATTTTACATAGTGACTAGGGCACAAAGGGTCAAGGGCTACAGGAAAGTGGGTAAGACCATTGTTTCCACATTAATATTATTATTATTTTTTCTGTATCCAGGGTAAGGAGAGAGATAAATGGAGAAGCCCCAGCCAGTCTCCCACCCATCCCAGATCCCCGATGTGGGGCATGCTCTGAGGGTCCTGCTCAAGCAGTTTTGATAGTTCAACTATTCTGAATTGCTGACAATCTCGCCATTTCAAGTACAATCAACTGTCTTCAGAATCCACTGGCTGACACAGTCTCTTCATGACTGGGGTTCTGATATCAGCAGTTCAGTTGGACGGATCTCCAAACAAACTACGTCTGAGGTGATCCCAGACCTGATTCTTGTGTGTACTTGCCAGTACAGGGTCCGGCACAGTCCGTCGCCCCAATCAGCTTATACACGTGCTGGTGGTTGGAAAGGCTGGGTCACATCTGCTTCCAACCCTGTCTTCCACATGAAACAATCAGTGTGGCAGTCCAGCCTGATTCTGCCCATCTCACACTTGGCCCTCACACAAACCAGAGGGAGCTGCAGCCTAGTTGGGGCGACTCCCTGTAACCCCCACCAATCCGGCCCCTTACCCTGGTTCCCGTGCTTGCCAGTATGTACTGCAGACTTGTCCAGTCTATCCCACATCCCATTCAGTTATCATACATGTCAATGGGCATTGAAGCCTAGTTCAACCCATCCAGCCCTACTTTCCAGCCCACATACATACTGGCGGGTGCCATTCTGTCTATCCACATCTGCCCCAGTCCTTGTTTTCATGTTCTACAGTGAGAGTGGTAGCCCAAGAGGGAGGTGCCCATTATTTCCCTATTGGACTAATCCCACTCCCAGATCATGTACTCTTCAGGTGGTTCTGTAATTTAATTTGACAGAATTAGCCCCTAGTGCTAGCATCTGCCAGTTGATGCTGAGGCGAAGCCCAACCAACCCTCACCCATTCTGATTTATGTTTGTACCATTAGGAACAGTCAGTCCAGTTGGCTTTTCCCTGATCTAGCTCACATGAGGTCCACAGGTGTTGTAGCTCTGCCTGGTCTGGTCTGCCCCCATCCCAACTCATGCTCTCCAGCAGTGGGAGTGGTGATCCAGCAGGGGAGCCCTCCAGATTCCCCCTACCAGGTTTTCCCCCGTGTGCTGGTTGGGTACTGCGGCCCAGTCTGACATAGCCCCCTCGCCTCGCATTTGCCAGTGGATGAAGTAGTTTGGCCTGGCTCACCCCCAATTCCAGCTGACGCTGCTGAGGGATACAGCCTAGCCCAGCCGGCACCCTGTCCTAGCTGTAATGTGTACTGGTATGTGTTGTGTCCAAACCTGGCACAACCCACACTCTGTCCTGGTGCTTGGATTCGCCAGCAGGTGATTTGAACTGGTTCAGCCTGATCGTCCCCAACCTGTGTCAAATGCCTGATGGTGGGTACCTTGCCCTGGCCTGGTCTGGGCTGCTCCATCTCGTGGTTCTTGTGATCACCTACAGGTACTATGTCCTGCCAGAGAAGTTGCCCAAGCTCCTACATCAGAACCTCTCTCAATGCCAGATCTTACACATATCGGTGGGTCTATGGGCCAGCCCTACTTAGTTTACCTCCTCTCCTGGCAGGAACAGTGGCCTTTCCTGACTGGCCTTCAACCCATTCTGGTTCTTACTGTTGGATGTTTCAGCCCAGACAAGGCTTGTCCATACCCAGACACAGTTCATACATGACTTAGTAGGGGCAGAGACCTAGCCTAGTCCGTCCTACATCTACCCTGGTCCTCATGAGCACCACATGGTGCTGGAGTCTAGCCTGGCTCAAATCACCCAGCCCACACTTGTGCCAAGGGACACTACAGCCATACCCAGACCAGAAAGCAGCCCCTACTCGGGTCCCCACACTCACCAGTGGAAACCCAATCCAGCCAGGCCTGCTCCCAGCCACAGATCGCTCATGTGCCAGTGGTTGCTCTGACCCATCTTGGCACAGCCCCCCACCTGTCCTGGCCTCCCTGGCTCATGCAAACTAGCCAGTGTAACAGCCTAGCTCAGCATGACCTGTGCTCCATCCTGATTTGTGTTCTTGCTGGTGAGCTAAGGTTTGCTCCGTCCTGCCCCGTCCGCCCCCTTTGCCCAATACTTTTATGGGGAGAGAACAAAAAATTTTACAACACCAGTTCCATTCCAACTCCATGTTTATAGAGTGGGAAAGTGATGAAGGTTTGGCTCATATCCTTGGGAGAATGGAAAGAAGCTCTTGGCTTTCAATTTCTGATCAGTCCAGCTCTGGCTATTCTGACAATTTGGGAAGTGAATCAACAGATGAAAGATCTCTCTTAACACTTTCAATTAAACTAAATAAATCTTTAACAAAGAAAAAAAAATTTTTCATGTCAGTTGTCTTATAGACAGTCTTTTTGAACTGAAAGGATCTAACTTAATTCTAAATTCCTTCTAACCAATAAATAAATACACCCAAATGTATTAAATAAATTCAAATTTATTAAAATTATTTGCATGAATCCTTAAAGTCTAAGTTAATTTCATGTGTGAAAGCGACCTCCTCAAACACAAGAAGGCTTATTTTCTTCTAAATGCCAACACCAAAAGCCCAATAAATATAACCCAGAACAATCACGGCAACTGACTACATAATGAGGTGTGCAGCATAGTTCAAGTAGTCACTTCTTCTTCCTTAACTGCCCAATGCCTTGATACAAGCTCTTAACAGGGCAGTTTACTAAGAGCAAGTAGCTAAAGGAGAAATAATATGGCACTTAAATTAGTTAGCTTTCAGCTCATGTACTAGAGGAAGAAGAAAAGGAAGTTCTAAGCAGAGTTATACCTCTTTCAAACAGAACTTTTCAGATCAACAAACTGCACAGCTTTCAAATAACCTCTTCTCGCCTACTCTTTCTGTTTAGGCTATTTATTTTCAGACTATAACATTCCTTGGAAGAAAGCAGTAGTTCACACTACAATGTGCATTCCAAGCTAGAGCAGTCTGTCTACTTATATCAATGTGCTTTCTAATGTATCTGAAAGGATGAATTAATTAACCAGTATGTGAATATTATACAAAACTTGGCAATTCCTGGTTATGGGCATCCTTCCAAAACACATTTTTTAACCCTTAATCTCACAGCCAAGTCTTGATTTATTTGCTGGAAAACAGTGGTCTAAGCCCAAACAAAACCAGGGAACCATCCACCTGTCTTACCTATTGGGCTTGTATTTGTTGTCCTCTTCCTCATCAGTGTCACTACGGATAGTGATGACACTCACAGGAGGGCTGGGAGTGTCTGGAATGATGATTGGTTGATGCTGATCTTGGACAGGGACTAGGGAATTATAAGAAGATGTGGTGCGGAGAGGACTGCTCCCAACCAGAGAATAAACTTGGGAAGGCAGAGTTTCCAGAGAGGATCTATAGGAGAGTTCACAAGGAAAAATGTCAGTCTTCAGCCACTTAGATTGTACATCTTTTCTTCAACTTGCATTCTAACATGCTCTTTGACCACAAAAGTTCCAATGAAAAGTAAACTAATCCCTTTGGCCAGAATTTCCAAGGGAAAAAACACCAAAATACAAAGGCTTTTCTATTTTTGCATGCCATTTCCCCATGGTTAAATTTCACTAATAAACAGAAAAAAATATCATAAAGAAAGCCCAGATTTTAGGTGATAGGGCAGCGTATCATTACAACTAGGACACCCCTGGCTGCATGCCCAGATGTAAAGGTTAGCTCTTCCTCAATTCAGCAGGTACCTGCTGTTTCCTATCAACAGCATCTACACCACATTTTCAGTGCTGGGCAACTTACGTCTCAAACCACTTTAAACACTGGCTTTACTGCAGACTTACTTGGAACAGACTGCAGCAGCCTGCTTATTCTTCTTTGAAGGGAGGGAACTGGATTGCTGCTGTCGGACAACATGGGCAACACCAACATTGAGGGGCTGAGCAGTGGCCAGCGTCACATGGTTAGTCAGCAAGGATGGCTGCTGCATGATGGTGCTATACTGGTTGCCGTGAGAGTGGGCATTTCTGTGCCAAGAGAATAAAATAAACAAGTGAATCCTGAAACCACTGGGAACTGGAACCAAACAGGTAGTCAAACAACTAAAAACAGTTACTTTTTAAAAGTCAGGGACCTGAATTGTATACAAAGCTTCAGAATCTCACTGTGTGACTTCCCCTATTCCTTTCTTTAAACTAGGAGAAAATGATCTCTGACCTTAGAACCCACTATTTTCCTGTAGTCAATTTCCTTACAATGTCACCTCCTAACCCGATATGGGTTCTTGGAGAATTTCAAGCATAGATAGATTTTATTTTCTTCTTGGTTTCTTCACATATCAAGTGCTCCTACTCCCAAGGAATCTGCCCTAGCAAACCCCACACAGAGAAACGCAGGGCACTTGCCTCCAGTCGGCTAGCTGTTGGCCACTCCCCAGGGCCTCTGGAATCACTGCGGCAGGCTGCACAGAGTTGTGTAAAGCTACGCCAGGCAACTGCTGCCAAGTTGAAGGCAGGAGAATTTGTTGAGTTCCTCCAGGCCAAGCCTGCTGTAAGGAAACACACAGAAAAAGATCCAGACTTGACTCATTCTTGACTTTTTCCTGTTTTTGAAAGAAAAATTCTTATCTTAGAAAAAGTGACTTGTAGATTGTTAACTTGCAGAGATTTAAAAAAGAAAGGTCAGAGGGGCTCGGGGCTAACAAGTCTTAGGAAAGGGGAAAGGGAACATCCTGCTATCTCAGGTCACCTCCATAACCTGACCGCCAGTGCGGTCAGATCCCTCCGGCCAAGTTTCTGTTACACTGTGGAGAAAAGGAGTCTGAAAATTCAGAGCTAAGTTCTGGTTAAAAGGGGAGTATTATTTGTGCAAAAACTGCAAAATATATCCCTTGAGAGAGTTAAGCAGACTCCCTGGGGACTAAAATCAGGAATTTGAACATCTAAATGCCAATCAGATATCAGATCTAATCAAGACATCAAACAAAGGGCAACATCTGTCCTTGCTTAAAAGATGTTTAGAAAATAGATCTAGGAGAGGCTCACCAAAGGCTGAAGTCTTTGGTGAACAAAGTGCTTGCCAGCAAGAACAAGCAAAAGCTTAACTTACAGCCATATGAGGGATTAAAAGTTAAGACACTAAGTAAAACACCTTTGATGCATAAAGCAGTTCACTTGTAAGCTTCCTAGAAATGTTTTACTAGTTTGCAGAGCATTTCAACATAAAACTAATCACTAAAAATACATATTATTTCTAGCTTTTAACAAGCCATGTCATTTGCAACAGACTGAATATCAAGTATATATTCTGTACTTGCAGAAATTTCGACATTTTCTGAAAAAAAAAAAAAAAAGAAACAGATTTGAATTTTTTTTTTAACTTGAATTCTGCAGTAAAATTACCTAAAATGCTTGGGTACATATGGTTCTGTCTCATGAATTTCAAACTTCAAGGCCATCAAACACTATTTTAAAAATATTTTGCAAGTTAACAGATCCACTTGTTACAAATATTGGTTCCCAACAAGAAGCCTTCAAAGCATAAAAACTGCAAACATGTCTGTTACCATAAGCAGAATTTCAAACAAAACAAAAACAAAACATAAGAGAAGTATGTTAAGTCACACCATGCGTCTTTCCATAAGCCAACACCTGCACAAGACAAAGTATGTAGTTTAATACAAAGCAAGAAATAACATTCCAACGTGAGGCAGAAATCTGGCGTTCCAAGCGACGAACTGTTTTGACAGAGAAAGAACAAAAATATGCAAAGCTTAGCAAATGACTAGAACAAGCTTATAAAAGCAGCAAAGGGAAGTGTCAACTAAACTAATATTCCTGATCTCAAAACCACATGTGAGCAGGTTCAACAGTGGCTATGGGTTAGCACAGGGGAATAGCAAGCTAAGCCTCCACATGCAGCACCAGTTTGAGTTCCAGCTCCTCCACTTTCAATCCAGCTCCCTGCTAAAGTGCCTAGAAAAACAGGAGAATGGCCCAAGTTTTTGGGCCTCTTTTTCACATGGTAGACCCAGAAGACGCTCCTGGCTTCAGACCAGCCCAACTCTGGCTTTTGGGGCCTTTTGGGAAGTGAACCAGAGAATGGAAGATCTCTCTATCTCTGTCTCTTTCTCTTTCTGAAAATGAATTTAAAAATAAATAACAGTCGCTAGATCACTCCAGTTAAAAATACATATAACCCCTTGCATTCAGATTCTGTTTATGAGAAAACTAACCCAGAAGTGACAAAGAGTTACAAACTGACAACAGAACACCTTCCAATCCAAGTGTATCTCCAGAAGTGTTTTACTCACACTTGGGGAAAAAAATGCGTTGAATCCTGAGGAATATTAGGATTCAATAATTGATAACTACTTCCAAATGCTTACCTAACTTTAAATTTCAAATGAGGAAACATTAGACAGCCAATGAATAATTCTAACTCTCCCAATTTGCCAAAATACATCCGAAGATCATTCTTAAAGTTAAAAATCCTAAAATAAACCTTGCAATCCAGTTTGTTTTTCTTATCTCTAAGCTCAATACAATTGCAGCCACATTCACGGGTTCTTCTCCATGACTTTTAATAACAAAGATTATATTTGCATAGTCTGTCATACTTTCACCTTTGTATAATCATTCGTAAATCTCTCCAAAAATTCCTAAAAATGACACTTTTAATTTCAACCAACAATATGCTCCAAAACACATTCTGAAAGCAATGTCTTTAAATGAAGATTGTAAGCTGCCAGTGATCACCTAGAGCAGAAAGCGCTATTTCCATGCACTCACAGAAGGAACATTAACAAACCGTTACAGTGAGAGCTGCTTAAGCATTTCTACCTGTACCCAAGTTTCATAAGTTTAAAACCACAAAAACAAAGCTAACTTGCTAAAGAATTCAAATTTTGGCCATCCAGGTACCTGTAGCAAAGCCAAACTAAAGGCCATTTCCTTCATTCTCAAGGATTAGAGGCTAAAAAGGTAGAAACCAGGGAACAGAGCTGAAACTCTTCCAAGGCTACACGCAGAGCTTTTTACCACTCTAGGCTGCTAAGAAGGAACCAAGGATCTGCCTTCTTATAGAGCAACACTGAACATCAGAGTGCAACAGTGGGTGCCACAACAAGTGTCAGGGAAGAGAACGAGACATTAGAGATAGAGCAAGAACAGCCACAAGATGGCACATGCTCCCATACCCTCCGCAAAGACTACACTAAAGAACTGCCTTTAGAAAATAAAAAACCAGAAGAAAATAGAACAGAAACAAACAGGAGAAAGTAAAAAAATAAAGAAACCAAAGAAACTCTGTTAGTAACACAATCAAGTGAGGGGCATTACCAGTACAGCGGCAGTCTGTTCAACCAGCGCCGGCCGGCCGGCTGCGCAGCTCAGAGTAAAGGGCACCGCATACTGCGGTGCGATGGTGGCTACTTGAGGGTGGAGAGTTGCTACCATTAGTGGTGTACAGCTTCCCTGAAATGTAGATTAGGCAGGTGAGTGAAACAAGCATGGAGGCTGGATTCAGAAGGGGTTTCATTCCCCCCAAGCTATTACCAACAACAAATAGTAATCTCATAGGCATAAAATGCAGGAACCAAACACAACTTTCCCTTCAACTGTGCACAGCACTGGCCCACTAGGAGATCAACTGTCAATGGCCTAAAGTAAAAAAAGGGATTAGAATCCTTTCTTGGGTCTGATTCAGAGGATCAGTTTCATGACACAAAGGCCTTTATTAAGAATCCTTCTTGCCACATTCACAAAATAGTTATGGTTTTCACAAGGGTCTGTGTGTTGTAACTCACAAATATTAACATACAGAATTTAAAACATGGTATTTGATGCTGTATAAATACTTCATGATTTTTAAGGTCCCCTTAGTTCTATGTTCATGGCAAGCATATAATTTTAAAGTTTCAAACAGCCTGAACACCACAAATCAGACACTATTATACTTTGGAAAACCATCTAAATATCCTGTCTGATGAGTTTCTAAAAGAGTAAAAGGAAGTCAAAATGAAACTTTGAATTTAGAATCAAAACGTTTCACGTTTACTCTATTTCTTTACAAGCTGCAAAATTAAAAGGAAAACATAACAAAAACTTTTCTCAAAAAAAATCAAAGGACCATTTGTCAAGTCCAAGGAGTCACTAAAAGAGCTGGGAGAGCGTGAGAGAGAAGCACTGTATTCTATACAGATCATACAGACATATTCTTTCAAGACCACTGAATCATGACCCAGAAAGATCTTATAGGCAAAGTAATACAGTGTCTAAGGCAAAATATCCAATTCTCTGTAGTGCTTCAGCATTACTAATGACCATGGTCCTCTGGCCCTTACCTGCGTGAGAACGCCTGACTGAATCTGCAGTGGCTGAGCAGCAGGGGCCTGGGGTACAATGGGCACGGCATTATCCATCCTCACAGGGAATCCAGAATGCTTTGTTGTTGCTTGCAGTCCAGCTGCTGAAACACATCACAGGTCACGTGCTCTGGCAGTCTAGAGCACCGTGTGTTCTGAGGGTTCTGTGGGGTGGCTTTCAGCTACTCTGCTCAAATAATCACAACCCAGGTTTTGGCTCTAGACACTTTAGATACTTAGACAAAGAAATTTTATTCAGATGAGTCTCAGGACATATAAGTTAAATAAAAGGGAGACTAAGTAAGTTCCCTGGAAAGATTTTTGATAAAAGTAACTCTGGTTCATCAGGGAGATTCTAATTGTTTTTAGTGCTATAGAGCTATAGAACTTAAAACACAATATACATTAACAGTATGGGAAAAAACTGAAAACATGCACTTATATAAGTTCCATATATTGTTTAAATCATTAGGAAGGGAAAATCTGAGAAGTGTTTCTTAAACTATAACATAATACTTGTATACAATTACAACTTTTGGTTATTAGTTAAGAAATAATATGAAAAGTTCAACAATTCAAAATCTTATCTGTTTCACAAGATGCTGGACGTTATTGCAAAAAACAGTGCAGGTCACAAACTAGTCAGTTTTTCAAACCTTTACCTACTAAGCGAACTGAAGAAATTACACCTGGAATATAAATACTTTAAAAGTAGACGTTTGGGCTTACAGGGAACTTGCTTTACTTATTTTAGGAACCTGCTCTTGCCTTTCACAGCTTTATGCTGAAACTCTTCTGTGGTTAATAGCTAAACAAGCAAGAGCTCTGCTGTCTTGAAAACATACACCATGTCTTATCTGTCTTTGTGTGTATTATTCTCTTAGCATGACACTAAATAAGAAGAAAACAGGAACATCTCATTCTGAGAATAAGAGGGGGCTAACGGCAGCTCTCTTTTCATTAAGACTTGGAAATCTTCAAAGCTTTTCTCTAAACCTACCCTGCTTCAAAACTTGTAATTTATAGAATTTACATTTCTGTTGTTTATAAGCAACTAATGCCTATAATTTTGTTAAATGAGAATATGAACATTTCATTAGAAGATTTCTCAGTGATATTTTCTAAGTTATCATTAACCATTTTTTCCTTAACAGTGCTATAAAGGTATCAAAAGAGCATAACTCAATGCTGGCATTGCAACACAACGGGTTAAGCCACCTCCTGCAATGCTGGCATCCCAAGGGGGGGCTGTTTTGAGTCCTACTGCTCCACTTATCTTGTTCCCAGCTAATGCACCTGGGAAAGCAGTGAATGATGTCCGAACTACTTGGACCCTGAACCCTCAATGGAGACCTGGATGAAGCTCCTAGCGTCTCCCAGGCCCAACATTGGCCGTTGCGGACATTTGGGGAGCGAATCAGAAGATGGCAAATTTCTTCCTCTCTGTAACACTGCCTTTCAAATAAACAAAAAGATAAATTTTTTTAAAAAATCCAATTATAAGGCTGTTATTTTCTGTAAGTCAGTCTTAGAAACAAATAATCCAGAAATACATGAAGAACTAGTAAAATCAAAATTAAAAACACTACAACATTTTTAAAAAATGCTTTTTATACAAAAAAAGTAATAAACCCAGATAAAGTAATGAAAAAGTTGCCTGTCATACTTCCTTAGACAATTTTATCTAGGAACCTAAGCAACACAAAATTTTTGTCAGTAATCCCAGGACTTCTGCTATGATAAGACAGTGTTGCTATAACAGGCCCCTACAGATTGGTAGGAATTGAGGCGGCAAAACCTGGGAGGAAATGTCCACTAGAACAGTTCGTCTGTGGCTCTTGGAGTGGTAAAGTAAAAGAGATAAAATGACAGAATAAGTTACCACTGAGAAAATTATCTATTTTGGGCAACTGGTAGAGTAGGAAAGCATTATTTACAGTACTGACCTACAAATGTGACTCGAAAGTATTAGACTGCTGCAGCATTTAGGTTAAACCTTAACAGTCAAGCTAGTTTAAAACTAGCTACTTATTCCTACCACAAATGTAAACAAAGAATCAGCAAACAGTAACACTTTTAGAAGGTTCTCCCTAAACCCTAAAAAGAATTATAGCTTTGGTTTTGCTATTTAAGCTTCAGTGAACACAGCCCTTTAAGAACCACAGATAAATGAACAGAGTCAAACCTGCCCAGCTGATGATGCTCTAGCCTTTTCTAAATACGGGCACCTTGTGAAAGATCAGACAGCAACGGCAAAAGGGCTAACCTGGAATCCAGCGCTGCTGCTTAGAAACCCACACACAGGAGTGGCTGGCACCAGACAACTCCTCACAGCTATTCTAGTTTAAATTCTGACAGGCAGTATGGAATAATACTACAAAATGCCCAAGTGATGAACTCCACTGCCTGATTTCAAATCATGGTTCTGCCACAGTTACTTAAAAGACACTGGGCAAATGAGGAAGTGTGCTTAATTTTCTCACTCACAAACTGAGTACAACATGCTCACCACCTTGTAGGGTTGTTTGTGAGGAAGAATTAATACATATAAAAGGTATTAGAACATTATCTAGTATATGTGGAAGTAGATACTAGATATCATCCTCATTTTAATTTCAAAACTCCCTTTCTTTTGGGGATTTTAAATTTGCTATATTACCTCCTTGGGCTATTTAGACGTTCTACATTGGGGGGGGGGGGAACCTGTCCAAGGCTTATTATTTACCTAATTACCCCCTTCCTTTGTTCTGCTTCACCCCTTAACCATCACCTGAGAAGCAGCAGAAGACATCAGGGTGCTAAATCTAAACTTGACCCAATGAAACTCACTTTGGAAAAAAGGTGGGAAAAGGTATGGATAATTTGCTATCAGTACAGTAAATCAACCACTCAACATATAGCATAGAAGTTACTATTATGAAACAACATACAAAAAATAATTTGGTAATTTAGGCTAAGTGTGCATTTACGGATTGTGCATCTGCTCCTCCGCTCGCCCTGTGGCTCCTCCCTGGTTTACATGGCTATTGCTCTCCTGTCCTCCCGGTAATCTCTCAGTCTCCCCGCCTAGCCCCTCATTGCCTTCAGCTTGCTCCGACGCTGTCAGAAACCAAACAGACAAAAGAGTCATGGTCAGCATGTAACTGAAGTAGAGGAGAAAAATGCTACCTACATCTATATAAAGTGCCAAGGGAAGCTAAAGTCCTGGTTTATTCTCCAGGATTCTTAATATAATGTAACCTTGAAATGGCTTATGCAATCAAGCAACACCCATTTCCCATATTTCAGAAAAAAATGAACTGGACAAACTATACTGTGGAACCATCATGATAACATGAAGGACAGAAATGAGAAAATTAAAATGTTACTGTTCCACATGGAGTCAACCTCCTTCTTCAGCTCTTTTCTTCCTTTGTAGCCGGGCATTTACAGAATATGATTCATAAGCCAAAGCAGATAATCTTACTGCCTTCCCCACACAAGCACTTCACCTAAATTTTTTCAGTTCAATAAATAATGACCTTTATTCTTGAACATAATTTAAAAGGCTTCCATATTTTTAAACATGATTTTTACATTTTAGGATAAAATTATCTCTTATTTGGAACATTATAATGGAAATAAGCCTCAATGTGTAATAATCCAGCTTACCGCATATTTTTCAATGCGCACATTCTGCATATTGAGAGATACATGCTTATACAAGATACATGATATTGAAACAGGCTTCTACTGACAAGAAAACTGATCCCAAGAAACTGAAATAAGGAACCAGGGGTGGGAATTGTGGCACAGCGAGTTCAGTCACCACTTGTGGTGCCTACCACTCATGCTGGAACACTGCTTCCAATCCAGCTCCCTCTCAATATGCCCAGGAAGCAGCAGATAAAGGTTCAAGTACCTGAGTCCGTGCCAGTCACATGGGATACTCAGAGTTCCTGATTGCTGGCTTCAGCCTGGCCCAGCCCTGGCTATTTCCAACACTGGCTATTTCCCTCTCTCCTCCTTCAGTCTTTCAATAATTTGTTTTAATGGAAACAAAGAGTGCTCTGACCAGGTGTCAGATAATACCACAATTTTACATAGAAAAGGGAAATTTACTTTGTAGTATCACCCAGTTTCAGGTACCCTTTCAGCACAGAGATAGAATTTAAAAACTTGTCAAAAGATCAGCACTAAACAAGCGTATCTGCCCAAACAAGTAAGATGATAAGCTATCACACTGTAGAGGAGTTTTTGCACTTACTTTGGAAAGCAGGTGGACACACTATAAACGTCTGTTGGAATGGGTCTGTCTGAGTGCAAATCTGAGTTGTTCCTGGCTGCAAAGAAACACCTTGCTGGGCCACTCCAGGAACCGGGGCTGCAGAGGAAGGATATAAAGCTGACTGGTAGCTTAGCAGCGAGACATCTGAATTAGCCAGAGAAAGAGTAGCAGCAGCTGCAGTGGAACTGGAAGCTAGAACACTGGCCTGAAAAAACAGAAAGATTATTTTATTTGTACACTAGTATGAAGTAGATAGAAGACATTTTTATACATACAAAGTCTATCCAGAGGCTGGCACTGTGGCATTAGGTGATTAAGCTTTTTATGCAATGCCAGAATCTCACAGGGGTGTCGGTCTCTGTCCTGGCTGTTCTATTTTCGATTTAGCTCCGTGCTAATTGACTGGGCAAAGCAGTGGAAGATGGTCCAAGAGCTTGGTCCTCCACCAGTCACAAAGGAGACCTGGATGCAGCTCCTGGCTTTGGCCTTGCTCAGCCCAGGCCACTGCGGCCACTGGGAAGTGAATCAGCAGAAGAAGATCTCTGTCTCTCCCTGTCTATAACTCTTGCAAATAAATAAATAAACCTTAAAAATTTCCTAGGATTGGGTGCTGTGGCATAACATGATAAGCCTCTACCTGCAGTGCTAGCATCCCAAACATACACCTCTTTGAATCCCACTGCTCCATTTCTGATCTAGCTCCCCACTAATCCATCCGGGAAAACAGGAAGGAAGGGAGGGAGGGAAGGAGGGAAGGAAGGGAGAGAGGGAGGGAGGGAGGGAAGGCGAGAGGAAGGGAAGAAGAAAGGAAGGAAGACAGAAAAAAAATGGCCTAAGTGTTTGTGCCCCTGCACCCACGTGGGAGGAAGCTCCTGGCTCCTGACTTCAGCCCAGCACAGCTCTGGCTGTTGCAGCTGTTTGCACAGTGAACGAGCAAATGGGAGAGCCTTCTCACTAAATAACTCCACCATTCAACCAAAAAAAAATTTTTCTTAAGATTTATTTTTACTAGAAAGTCAGATAAATATAGAGGAGCAGAGAGGAAGATCTTCTGTCCACTGGTTCACTCCCTAAGCAGCTGCAACAGCTGAAGCTGAGCCAATCCGATGCCAGGAGCCCAGAGCCTCTTCCGGGTCTCCCACACGGGTGCAGGGTCCCAAGGCTTTGTGCCACCCTTGACTGCTTTCCGAGGCCACAAGCAGGGAACTGGAAGTGAAGCGGGGCTGCTGGGTCAGAACCGGCGCCCATATGGGATCTCAGCATGTTCAAGGTGAGGGCTTTGGCCACAAGGCTACTGCACCAGGCCCTCAAATCTTTTAAAAAATGTTCTCCCAAAATAACTCAGAACAAAGTTTTAAAGTATAACGTTAACTATCTCTGAAATAATTCTCTGCTTAAGAAATCTCCCCAATTCCCAAATTTCAGGCAACAGTATAAGGTCAAACAGGCAAAGAATAACAAATGGTCTACACTAGCTGCAGCTATATAACGCCAAACACTCCATGCAAAAACAATGCTGGACCAGGAACCCTATCAAATCTCATATTCTCCTCCAATTAAAAAGGAGAGCTAGCTAATAAACTGCGGAGCTAATACTTTCAGAAGCAAGCTTAAATGTAAATGTCACTGGTCAGCAAATACGAAACCACCCTTAAAGTTTATTATTGGAAATTTCACTCAATAAATTAATGAGACACATGGACTCCTTCTCCTAGAGAGGAAAGTCACTTGGCTAAAGTGAACAGTAAAGCAGTCTACCACTCGAAGCACATTTACTTGACTGCTGAGACAGACGAAGTCAGGGATCAGACTGTGTTTCATTGTCAGCATGGCAGCGACAGGTATTATCAGTCCATCCCATCTTCCATCACTTCTGCCAAGAAAACAAACCTCAAGCAATAGGAAATACCAAAACAAAGCCTGTTTATCTCACACTGTACTCTTAGGTGTTTCTGTCCTACCTAAGTCTGAGTTTCCAAAATAGTTTATTGAATACCTGATTGTGCACGGTGTTGAGCTGGTTGCTGAAGCTCATTGTTAGGTTTGTGCTTGTATTTGGGGCCACATGTGTAGTGAAGGGACTCTTGATCTGACTCACTGTGTCATACATGTGAACCCTCCGCTTGCAGATCTCCATGTTCTGGAAGCAAGACTTAACACTGAAAAGACATCAATGTCACTAAATGAGTGCTACAATTTAAACAGACGGTAAATAAATCAAGACAAGGCTTTTTAAAGTACTTTCATATCAAATCAATCAAGAGTTTTGATATCATAAAGACAGAAAAATACAAACGATTTTTAATCTTATGCATTTTCAGTAAGAAAGAAAAGCATTACAGAGCCTCATACACAAATACTAAAGTTGCTGCTCAGCTACCATTTCCATTTAAAAGGCTGTAAGGCAACCAAGAATCACATCACAGCAAAAAGTCCCAGACCCTGTCATACTCACTGATTGCTATGTGGAAAATCCAGAAGATGGGTCATGGTTACAAACTGATGGTTAAGAGTTTTCAGAGGAGTAATTCTCTTGTCTGCATCAATCGTTAACATTTTTTTCAAAAGGTCAATGTATTCTCTTCGATCCGCCTTCTCTGCCAACATGTCTGTTCCCTCTAAGTCTGTAGACATATTCACCTTCAAGGAAAATTTACAAATAATATACCTTTTCACCTAAGCAGCATATTTAGCATTGAATCTATTTCCTTTTCTCATTTTGGAAATATTTAATGGCAACACAGAAGTTTCTCTTTTCTCAAAAAGAAAAACCTAGGGAAAATTCTTTAGTATAGGATTATCACTTTCACAGGAGCAAACTCTTCTTAAACTACATAATTTCAATCTTTGTCTAAATTTCGTGGTAGAATAAAACTGAATAAATTTTTGCCATTAAAAATTTAGAACAAGGGGCCAGCAATGTGCCACGGTGGGCAAGGTCACAACCTTAAGGACTGAGAGTTGCCAGCATTACCAGTTTGAGTCTAGGAGGCTCCACTTCCAATCCAGCTCCCTGCTAGCTTGCAAAAGCAGAAGAGGAAACCCAGATCCTTGGACCCCGGCATTCACATGAGAGACCTGGAAGAAACTCCTGCATTGTGGTTCTGATCTGGCCAGCCCTGGTTACTGAAGCCATTTGGAGAAGGAATCAGCAGAAGGAAGATGTCTCTCCATAATTTTTTTTTAAGATTTATTTTTATTGGAAAGGCAGATACACAGAGAGGAGAAGAGACAGAGAGAGAAGATCTATTGTCCACTGATTCACTCCCCAAGTGACCACAACGGCCGGTGCTGCACTGATCTGAAGCCAGGAGCTTCTTCTGGGTCTCCCACGCAGGTGCAGGGTCCCAAGGCTTTGGGCCGTCCTCGACTGCTTTCCCAGCCCACAAGCAGGGGAGCTGGATGGGAAATGGGGCTGCTGGAATAAGAACAGCCACCCATATGGGATCCCAGGCAAGAAAGGCAAGGCCTTAGGCACTAAGCTACTGGGCCACGCCATAATTTCGCTTTTCAAGCAAATAAATAAATCTTAAAAAAAAAAAAATTTTAGAGTAACCTTGGAGTTCTCATTACAGAGCAAAGGGTAGGTTAAGCCGCCATGTAAGTGCAGGTAACAGTTTGAGTGTTTGCTGCTCCACCTCTCCATTCATGTGCCTGAGAAAGCAGTGGGAAACAGTCCAAGAAATTGGGCCTCTGGCATCCACAGGGCAGACCCAGATGAAGTTTCTGGCTCTGGCTATGGCCTGGACCAACCTGGGCTATTGCAGCAATTGCCGAGTGAGCATTAAGAGTCTGTAACTCTGCTTTTCAAATAAACAAATAAAAATATTTTAAACAAATAAATAATAAAAACGAAATTTTGTGCAAGAAAAAGCATTTGTGATTACTCAAATATAAACAGTTCTATTATTGAAAGGATTAAATGACAAAGGTTTAAGCAGAGCTGAAAACATAATCAGCATTCAAATTTAGTTCCTCCATATTTAGTAGAAAAAAATCAAACAAGAAATCTTAGAAAATAATATCTAAAAATATGGATATGAGGGCCCGGCGGCGTGGCCTAGCAGCTAAGGTCCTCGCCTTGAACGCGCCAGGAATCCCATATGGGCACCGGTTCTAATCCCGGCAGCTCCACTTCCCATCCAGCTCCCTGCTTGTGGCCTGGGAAAGCAGTTGAGGACGGCCCAAAGCATTGGGACACTGCACCCGCGTGGGAGACCCGGAAGAGGTTCCAGGTTCCCGGCTTCGGATCGGCGCGCATCGGCCCGTTGCGGCTCACTTGGGGAGTGAATCATCGGACAGAAGATCTTCCTCTCTGTCTCTCCTCCTCTCTGTATATCTGACTTTGTAATAAAAATAAATAAATCTTTAAAAAAAATATATGGAAATGTAAGATCAGTTAGGCAAATGCAGAAGAGAAATACATACAAGCTAAATACCTCTATCTGAAATGTTTAAGATTTTGGAGTCTCCGATTTTTACATTAAGGGTGCTTATTAACTGGTAATTCTAAAAGTATCCTTCTTAGGACTCAGATAGAACTATAAGGCAGAGTATCAATATATTTTTTTTCTGTGAAAAATAAGAACACATACTTGAAAGATAACATCTTTCTTTTGCATAAGCAGTAGAAATTCGTCTCTACTTAAAGTGAATAGATGTCTGACGTTGTAAAACTCTGCATGCTCACCTGAGCCATGTCATCTAGACAGTTGAAAATATATTTCCGAGCTTCTTTTGATTTTATTCCAGTCTCCAACTCATGTTCCTCAGGTGTCTATAAAACAATAATTTTTAAATTCCATCTGTATTTTATCTTCAAACTTTATTTTAAAGCCAATATGTACAAGTGCTTTCACTTTGCCAAAAGAGATGGCAAACCTGAAAATGATTTACAACACAGCAATCTTCCAGTGGCTACTTATCCCTTGATATCTGGCCTCCCTTTCAACCGTGACAGAATACACACACAAGTGATGATGCAGTTCCTGAACAACATCAAGTAAGAAGAGACAATCGCATTTTTCTCGTAGGACTATTCTGTAAAGAAATTATACCTCAAATGCTAACTGTTCAAGAGGCTCAGGAAGTCAGCGAGTTAATCAAACTACTCAGTAATTTTTCACATCGAAAGGAAAGGCTCAGACACAAAAAACAAATATTTGGGGATTTTTTTTCTTTTTTTTTTTTTTTTTCAAATATTTGTTTTAATACAGAATGCCTGAATGTGGAAAGTTAGAAAATTACATTGCTTTGTCTTGTTTATTGAGAATTTTCTCTTTAAGTCATTACTAAACTTCTCTGGGTCTCTGGATCACTGAAGAGTGAACACCATTATATAAAACAGCCCAAATAGCCTCCAGCCACTGAAGTGGCACTTGGTAATTTGTTTTAAACTAAAGATAATGCCAAATGCGAATAAAAAATTCATCAGTCTTCCCATCTAAAAACATATATCCCTCTATTCTTTTCCTTGCTCCACCTCAAAGACTTAACAGCTAAATTTTGAATTCAAATTTGGGAGTGGGAAGCGTGGGAAACGGCAGAACAACAAAGCAGACAGACCTTAAGCCTCCACAGTGGGTAGCCCAGGGTAGGGTCTCTGCTGAAGAACCTGGTTGTTTTTGTTCCAGCACTGAGAAGATATTCAGCCGGTAGGCCTTGCGTTTGTGAAATATAACGAATCTGAAACATCAAAACCATCAAACATCAATTTGGAGTTAAAAAGATTGTTACACACTATGTTTTACATGTAACTCCAGCAAAAAAAAAAAAAAGTACAGCAAAATAAATAAATAAACTCCTTAATCAATAAAGTGAAATTTATCTATAAATACAAACAAGGAAACAACAGAAAGTTCATGGAAAATGTGCATTATATTTTAGTTACAGTTTCCTTGAGCTGTTATGAGATATTACATTTATTTATGTGAAAGTCACTGAGTGTTGAAACTGTGGCATAGTGTAAAGCCTCCTCCTATAACACCAGCATCCCCTATCAGCGCCAGTTCAAGCCCTGACTACTCCACTTCTGATCCCACTCCCTGCTAATGTGTCTGGGAAAGCAGAGGAAGATGGCCCAAGAGCTTGGGCCCTGTACTCACATTAGAAGTCCAGAATAAGCCCCTGACTCGTAACTTCAGCTTGGCCCAGCCACAATCAAAGTGATCACTTGGGGAGTGAGCCAGTAAAAGGAAGATCTATCTCTATAATTCTTTCGAATAAATAAATTCCTTTAAAAAGCAGAGAGGGCCCAGTACGGTAGCCTAGCAGCTAAAGTCCTCGCCTTGAACGCCCCGGGATCCCATATGGGCGCCGGTTCTAATCCCGGCAGCTCCACTTCCCATCCAGCCACTCCCTGCTTGTGGCCTGGGAAAGCAGTCGAGGACGGCCCAAAGCCTTGTGAGCCTGCACCCATGTGGGAGACCTGGAAGAGGCTCTGGGCTCCTGGCTTTGAATCAGCGCAGCTCTGGTCACTGCAGTCACTTGGGGAGTGAATCAGTTGAAAGAAGATCTTCCTCTCTGTCCTCCTCTTCTCTATATATCTGACTTTCCAAGAAAAATAAATAAATCTTTAAAAAAAAAAAAAAAGCAAAGAGAATGGAGAGAGGGAGAACAGGAGAGATGGAAGATAGAAAAGCAGAGAGAGAAGTAGAGAGAGAAGCAGATACAGACAGAATGAATGAGACAGGGAGAGAGATCTCCCTCCAGTTTCACTCCTCAGAAGGCTGCAAACGCTGGGGCTGGATCAGGCCACAGCCAGGAGATTCTTCTGGGTCTTACACCATCTTCCACTGCTTTTCCCAGGCCATTAACAGGAAGCTTGATTAGAGGTGAAGTAGCCAGGAGTCAAACCACGATCTCTATGAGACAGTCTTTGCAGTTGGTGGTTTTACCTATTCTGCTACAACAGCCACTATGAACTTTGTTTTGTTTTTTTAAGGTTTTATTTATTAACTTAATTCATTGGAAAGGCAAATGCACAGCGAGAAAGATCTTCCGTCCACCTGTTCACTGCTCAACTGGCTGTAACAGCTGGAGCTGAGCCAACTTGAAGCCAAGAGCCAGGAGCTTCTTCCCCGTCTCCCACGCAGATGTATACTCCCAAGGCTTTAGGTTATCTTCTATTGCTTTCCCAGGCCACAAGCAGGGAGTGGATGGGAAGTGGAGCAGCCAGGACAGGAACCAGCACCGATATGGGATCCTGGCAGATGCAGGGCAAGGACTTTAACAACTAGGCTATGATGCTGAGCCCTGCTATGAACATTTTTAAGTACCCTTAAACATGTTAACCTATCCACAGCCAATTACCAAATTATTTCTTTGTTACTATAGCTGTAATTTCAAGGAAATTCAGTTTTTGATACTTTTGCGTATAATCTTTTTAAATTTTTATAGACTTGCAAACTTCAGAACAAACTATTCAGAACATTTTCTAACAACCCCTTGCATGGTTTATCAACATTTTTTTGACACATTCAATGAGAAACATTAGGGAAATTTTTCCTCAACCCTCTTTCTTCTTGGAGTATCTAGCTCTCAGCTGCCCCACTCTTAGTCACAGAGCTTCTATCTTATACCATAAAACCTAGCCCTTAATTTAGCAATTCTATCCTCCTATCATAGAGGATAGGCACCATACTTCATTTAACACTGAATCTACCACAACCTAGGCCAAGATTTCCTCAAACAGTGGTCTGAATACCTGGAGTTCCCAAAACTTTTATGGGTGGGTCTAAAAAATAAAAACTATTTTCATCATAATAATAATCAGGAGTTACTTGTCCTTTTGAGTGATTAGCATGGATTCCCAGAAGTGTCATGTGATGTTACTGCGTATATCTCTGCTTCATTTTTTATTGTTCACATTTCTACAATTCTCCCAAGACAGAAAACGATATAATCAGTGGTTTGCTTCTCTTCTCACCCTCAATGGCAATACAAAAAGCAATTTTTTATAATCTCCCTACCTCATATCTTAAAAATAATAAAAAAAATTCATGCAGAAGGAAATAAATCCTACTTCTGATTTCCCACAGTCCAAACATTCTCAGCTTTAATTTCTAACACAACACATATTAACTGATCTAAGCCACATAAACAGAGCTCTTCAGAATCTTCAGGAATTGTTATGAAGGTAAAGCAGGTCAGTACACTACATTCTATAGGCCGAATCTGGTCCACCATCACAGACCATTCTAGACAAGAGCAAGGTGTTACTCCAAACACCTGGAAACCAAAACACAGCACTGGAAAATAATTAATTAATTAATTAATCTAAAAAAAGATCATCACTTTCTATGTGATTTTCTTTCACATATCAAACTTATTAAATAGTTTTTAAAATCCTGGATAAAATTATACAATGAAATACTGTGCAGACATTTCAAAATAAAGTAAAAGTACATGAACTGCCACCTAAAGATACTTTACAATATATTAAACAAAAAAGCAGATTACAAATTAAAAATAGTTATTTTTCTAAAAAAAGATTTCGTTGATTCTAACAAACATATTTTTCCACTAGCATCTTTGGAATCAGGATATGACTTAGAACTGACATGGTTTCATTACCAGCATTCTTTCTTAGAGGTACGAAAAAACACTGTGTCTTTAAACCAGCGGTGTCTCAGATTTGATAAAGTACAAAACATATCCTCTCCTGTATATCCACAAGGTTATATGTGGAACACAACAATATGAAGAACATATTCTCTCATTGTATATTCACTAGGGCAAGCAATAATGACTTTTTTGAGCATTCGTGCTCTCATAGAGTTTTCAGTTTACTAAGGAAAACTGATACTGAATGTATAATTCAAACTGTGTCAGCATTCTGAGGAAAATAATTAGGCTTCTATAAAAATACAGAACAAAGGAACCTGACCTAGACTGGGGACTGGAGAGAAGAAGCTCCTTTGGGAAGTGGCACTTGAGCTGACAGGAGAACAGCATGCGCACAAATCCTTATTCAGTGCTGCAATAATGCCAAGGAGGCAACAGCACCGACAGGAAGTAATGGCCTAAACCCAATCCAGACAGGAAGAAAGGCAGGCCCCTGATGCACGTGGAGTCCCATGTCAGGGAGCTCAGGGGTCATACTAAAGACAGCCCATGTATTTCAAAAGCAATGGGAAATTACTGAGGCACAACAGGGTGACACGTCCAAATTTATGCTTTGAAAAAATATCACTCTGGATTAAAAAAAAAAATTGGAGAAATACTAGAGTAGAAAAACAGACATGGTCCAGTAGCCCTGGTAAGTGATCAAGACAGCCTGAACAACAGCACAATAGCAATGGGAGAAAATGAGTAAAGTGGCAGACAGGCATGTGGGGCAGAAACCTCAAGCCCACTCTGAATCTCCTGCTCCCTGCCCGCCACCCCCCGCCACCCCTTCCCTCTGCCTCTCAAATAAGTTTTTTAAATGTACATTTTTAAAAATTACAAAGCACTGAAGAACCTAGATGTTTTCTGCTTTTGTGATTCTGCCTTAATTGCTTAGCTGGGGGCTGTGTGAACTCCAGGCCTGATAGTCTACATGACACCCGGCAAGACACCTGGCAGGTCACATAGGCAGACCACTCCTCAGGAAGGAGGTACCTGGTATTTGATAAGATCCATCGCCCTATAGCTCATCAATTTGTACCTTTTGAAAGTTGCTTGCTTCAAACCCACCAATAGAAGCCTGCTAAATCATGACTGTATAATTAATAGCCTAAAATGTATAAGAACCTCTGTGCTGTTCAACGGGGGGGTGGGGGGGGTTTCTCTCTCCTCTTTTGTCCTCCCTGCTGATCCTGCAGTAGCCTCAGCTGCAGCGGCCCCTCCCCCTCCAGCCCTGCTGGGCTTGGGAAGGTGGCTGGGAGACCTAGGCTAACCTGAATAAACCACCTTTATGCCTTAGCACCGACTTCCGACTTGATTTTCTGAGAATATCAAAATCCGGCACAACAGCACCAAGTTACTAATTATTTATTACATGGGCAACTCATTTTTTATACTGCAATTAAAACACTAAATTTTTACAAGTCGGTGAATTCTACACCCATTCAAATAGATTAAGGGAACAATTTTTTTTTAGATTAATAGGTAGAACACTGTTTCGTTTTGTTTTTTTAAATTTCAGATAATCATTTAATTCTCCAGAAAGGTAAGACAGAAGGTAGGCAGACAGACAAGCAGACAAACTCGGCCCCCTCCTGCGTGCTAGCGCCAAGAGCTGAGAGCACATGGCGGCACAGGAGTCTCCAACCTCAAAGAACTTATAGTACGGAGGGTTCATTTTTTTTAAAAGAACAAGAAATTAAAAATGTACAATTTACTTCAGTGGCAAACTCTTTTCCCTCAGTGCCCCAATTTCTTAAGAAACTGTGGCACAGCTAACACTAATGTGTGTCTTATTTTCAAACAGGTTTATTACAGTACTGTGTAACTCAGTGCCTTCCTTAATAAGTACTGTTTTAAAGTCACTATGTATACATACATATTAATTCCCAGAACCTAATGTGTTTCAAGTTCAAGAGAGTAATTTTTTCACTGTATGTCATACAGAAAAGAATATAAAACTTCTGAGTGATCGAAAGTTCACTTTTCAAATTCTAGGTCCACATCTTTGTTTCTTCATGTTTCAACATGTATATGAAATACAACAAAGCAATACAGATATATAAATATAACACTCTTTAATATAAAATAAAATCTTTGTAATGCTTTATACATATACGAGTAACTTTAGATTATGAAACAGGTAAAGGCAATTCTACATTCTGGTACAAATTTATAGCAGTGATTGGAGGACTCTTCCACAGCTACTTCTCTTGCCGTAGCAGCCACCTCACTGTAACTGTGTGCTTCCCGATTTCCAGTCAGTCACTCTTACCTGATCATATTCTGAAGCACCAGGATACAGTGGCCATCCCAGGAACAGCTCAGCTATCACACAGCCCAGGGACCACATGTCAATAGCTTCACAAAAAGGCAACCCAAGAATAATTTCAGGGGCTCTAGAAAAACAAAAACATGTGATTAAAAAGATCTTGTTGTGGAAATTAATGTTAAGTCCTATTTCAGAATTAGCTAAATGTACATTTATTTAATGAAACTAAAAACAATTCATCATCTGGAACTATTAGAGCTACGTGTATTCTCAAAAAATTTTTTCAAGTTTCAGAAATAGAACAAACTATGTATTTCAAAGAGCATATTTCTGCAACAAAACACTCAGTAGTCACATACAGTTGGCTAAAGACATAATACTGCATCTTAAAACCAATGCCCCCCCTTTTAAGTATTATCCCATTTTACAGATAAAGAATCTAAGCACTAAGAGATTAAACAATTTGCCATGTTACACAACTACCAAACAATGGCTCCAGGCAATCTGGATCAGGATCTGAGCTCTCAAACACCTTAGACAGAGAGAGAATATCTACTGTCCACTGATTCACTCCAATTGACCACAACGGCTGGTGCTGCACTGATCCGAAGCCAGGAGCTTCTTCTGGGTCTCCCACACGGGTGCAGGGTCCCAATGCTTTGGGCCATCTTTGACTGCTTTCCCAGGCCACAAGCAGGGAGCTGGATGGAAAGTGGAGCTGCTGGGATTAGGATCGGTGCCAATATGGCTTCCCGGCATATGCAAGGCGAAGACTTAAGCTGCTAGGCTATTGAGTCAGAGCCAACATCTTTTTTCTTCTCCTTAAATATCATGATACCATGGCATCTGCATTTTCAAAGGACATCCCAGACTCTTCATTAACAGGAAATAAAATAGCTCTTCATGTAGAACTATCTAACTGGTCATGTTTTCTTCCAATTGATGCCTAGTTTCAAGTGACTGGTATGCTTTTCCTGTTTTATGTGATTAGCAGAGGGCTGGGTCTGAGCAGAGGGTACAGGTATTTCTTTAAACAGGAAATCCTCCCCAAGTAATTATATATGATTAGCAGGCCTGATAAAATGAGGATAGTGGCAGGCATCTGGCTACTAACTCAGAATCCGGTTAAAACGTACATATCCCAAATGTGTCAGTGGGATACCGCCCTCCAGCTTTCTGCTAGTGTACATACCCTGGGAGGTGGTGGTGACTGCAAGTAATTCGATGCTGCCACCCCTTTGGGAGACTGGCACTGAGTGTCCAGTAACGACTACAACCCCAGTGAGTGGACATCTTGAGCATTTGGAGAACCAACCAGGAAACAAGAGCTCTTGTCTGCCTCATCCTCTCCCTGCTTACGAAGTCAAGTAAAATGAAGAAAACAGTTGGAAGGTGCTAGAGGTTCCAACAGCTTTTCTGGTCTTTGACTGTTTGACAGCTATAGATGGAACCACCAGTATCACCAGCTTTTGCAGTTTGATATGAATTGTGGGTCTGTTAAAAGACCTTTAAAAGTGGTATTCTATGGACCAACACCATGGTTCAACAGGCTAATTTCCACCTTCAAGCGCCAGCAGCCCACACAGGTACCAGTTCCTGTTCCGGCAGTTCCCATTCAGCTCCCTGCTTACGACCTAGGAAAGCAGTGGAGAACGGCTCAAAGCCTGGGGACCCTGTACCTCTGTGGCAAGAAGCTTCTGGCTGCTGGCTTTGGATCAGCTCAGCTCTGGCCTTTGCAGCCAGTTGGGGAGTGAACCAGCACATAGAAGATCTTTCCCTCTCTGTCTTTCCTTCTCTCAGTAAATCTTCCTTTCAGATAAAGTAAGTAAATCTTAAAAGAAAAGAAAGGAAAAGAAAAAAGAAAAGAAAAGAAAAGAAAAGAAAAGAAAAGAAAAGAAAAGAAAAGAAAAGAAAAGGAAAGGAAAGGAAAGGAAAGGAAAATGGTAGTATTCCAGACCCAACATTATGGTGCAGCAAGTTAAGCAGCCATTTGTGACACCAGCATCCCACAGTGGAGTGCCGATATGAGTGCCAGCTGCATCGCTTCCAACTTAGCTTCCTGTCAATGCACCTGGGAAAGCAGAGGAAGCTGGCCCAACCACTTGGAACCCTGTCACTCGCATGGGAGATCAGCATGGAGCTCCTAACTCCTGCCTTTGGCTAGGCCCAACCCCACTATTGCTGCCCTTTGGGCAGTGAACCAACAGGTGCAGATGAAAGAATTCTCTCTCTCCCTCATCATCTTTTTTTTTTTCGTTACTTTTTTTTTTTAAAGATTTATTCATTTTTTATTACAGCCAGATATACACAGAGGAGGAGAGACAGACAGGAAGATCTTCCGTCCGATGATTCACTCCCCAAGTGAGCCGTAACGGCCAATGCGCGCCGATCCAATGCCGGGAACCTGGAACCTCTTCCGGGTCTCCCATGCAGGTGCAGGATCCCAATGCATTGGGCCGTCCTCCACTGCTTTCCCAGGCCACAAGCAGGGAGCTGGATGGGAAGTGGAGCTTCCGGGATTAGAACCGGCGCCCATATGGGATCCCGGGGCGTTCAAGGCGAGGACTTCAGCCACTAGGCCACACCGCTGGGCCCCCTCATCATCTTTCAAATGAACAACTTTTTAAAAAATGATTATTTTGCTGGACGTGGAAGCCACATATTACTGACAAAATTTCAGAGTTCAGATAAATCTCAACGATTATGACATGTTTTTAAGATGGCACAAGTTTCATAGGACTATTAATACAGCTAAGAGTACTGAAATAATATAAAGGTTTTTCTATAATTGAAAAAGAACAAAAATGTTCTACTCTCAGCGAGTAGAATCATTAATTTCTAAGTTCATAACAGTGCCAAAAATAGCTGGCAGGGAAAGTGCAAATGGCTTTGTGCCAAAATAAAAACTGGGTTTACAACATTCTGAAGCATCAATTAGAGAGCAACAGATTTTGCCATTCCTATCATACCAGGAAGACATTTTGAAGCCCAAAAGGTTGGTCTCAGAGAATGTCCAGGACACCCCAATAACTACTTTCATGTATAAAAAAAAGGTAACAACAACATAACACTCTTTCTTTTTAAGAATATATTTATTCTGAAAGGCAGAGATTCAGAGAAGTGGCAAAAGCAGAGAGAGAGATCTATCTAGAGAGAGAGATCTATCTATCTTCAGTCCAGTGTTTCACTGCCCAAATGACCACAATGCCCAGGGCTGTGTCCAGTTGAAGCTAGAAGTCAGGAGCTTCATCCAGGTCTCCTACGTGGGTGGGTCCAAGTGCCCAAACAGTTGGGCCATCCTCCAGCAAGAAGCTGGGTTGAAAGTGGAACAGCTGTCACCTAAACGGGCAGACAGCGGCTTTACCTACTATACACAGCACTGGCTTCTAAGTCTTCCTAAAAGGTTTCAGAGAAATTAAAGAGAACACTAATTCCAGCCCTCAAGCCCCAGTTAAAAACAAATTACAAAATGAAAGACTGGCTGAAATTTCTTTTTTTAATTTAGTCTGACCCTGTTTCTGTACTGACAGGACATGCCAAGATTTCTAGCAAAGTTTACTCAAAATGACAATTCTCCTACATATATTCTTTTTTAAAAAAAGATTTATTTATTTTTATTACAAAGTCAGATATACAGAGAGGAGAAACAGAGAGGAAGATCTTCGTCCAATGAATCACTCCCCAAGTGACCACAACGGCCGGTGCTGCACCGATCAGAAGCCAGGAGCCTGGAACCTCTTCCGGGTCTCCCATGCGGGTACAGGGTCCCAAAGCTTTGGGCCGTCCTCGACTGCTTTCCCAGGCCACAAGCAAGGAGCTGGATGGGAAGTGGAGCTGCCGGGATTAGAACCGGCGCCCATATGGGATCCCGGTGAGTTTAAAGTGAGGATTTTAGCCACTAAGCCATGCTCCCAGGCCCTCTCCTACATATATTCTATTACGAAACAAGAATGGCTCAATTGGTTATTCTTCCCCCTGCAGATAGATATCAGGATCTCATATGGGCGCTGGTTTTGTCCCAGTGTTCCACTTCGCATCCAGCTCCGTGCTTCTGCCTGGGAAAGCAGTGGAAGATGGTCCAAAGCCTTGGGATCCTAAACCCACGTGGGAGACCAGAAGAAGCTCTTGACTCCTAGCTCCAGACTAGCTCAGCTGTGCGGACTAAATCAGCAGGTGAAAGATCTCTCTCTGTCTCCCTCACTGTCTATAACTCTTGAGTTTCAAGTACAATAAGGAAGGAAAGGAAGGAAAGGAAGGAAGGAAGGAAGGAAGGAAGGAAGGAAGGAAGGAAGGAAGGAAAGGAAGGAAGGAAGGAAGGAAGGAAGGAAGGAAGGAAGGAAGGAAGGAAGGAAGGAAGGAAGGAAACGAAGGAAGGAAGGAAACGAAGGAAGGAAGGAAAGGAGGAACAGAGGAAGGGAGGAAAAACTGTCAGCCTTAAACTTGAGGAAGCAAGACGCTAGGTTATTTTCCTCTTCACTGAGTAAGGCACTATTTGGGTAGGTATATCTACAAGGACTGAACATTTCTAACTCTGGATTCAATCATAATTCTTGAAAGTATTTTTGCTTAGTCTTTCCCCTGGCTTCCATTATTTTTCAATCTCTCAATATGTATTTTGTGTACACTGAAATTCTGCTTCCATTTCATCTGCATAACAGGAAGCCTAAATTAAATAATTAACTCTTCTAGCTCTGATAGCCTAATAACCAGACAGAAACACACACCACACACATGTGCACATACACACACATATCCACCGAAGCACAGGAAAGGAAGAAAGAAAGAAGCAAAATAAAAATGGTAACCTTCACTTCAGGAGGAAAATAGCATGAGCTGCGCTTTGACAGGACGGGTTTCCTTTTGGAAGATACATCCATCGCATTCTTAGTGAACAAATGATAAACAGGCCCTAATTACTAAAGTCAAGTAGAGAAATAATTATAATCCCTCCTTTCTGATTTCTCGACTTCAACCTCTTTACAAAGGGGACTTCAAAAAGTTTGTAAAAAAAATTAAAGGATACTTCTGATATAAAAAAAATCTCAAAATCCAGTTTTTTCATAGTATGCACTTTCCATGAACTCCTTGAACACCCCCCTCCTTGTATGTAACAAAAATTCCTCCAAGGGTCAGAAACCTTCACTCCCTGGCAACCACAGCAATCTGAGGTTAGGATCACTGGACAGCATAAATTCTCTAGTCACGTTCATGAAATACTTGCTTCTTTCCTCCTATTGCAAAGGCATCAAAGCTACTACTTATTAGATTGAGGTTATTATATAACCTACAACTTCCTATATCTGTGACATTAAAACTATAAGCTTGTGAATGTCAGAGGAAATTAAAATGTTTGACTAGGATCAACTGAAAACACACTTTACTTCCCCAGACTTAGTCCTTCCATAAATGACAAAGCAATCTCACCTTGAAAATAAAAGACTGGCTGGTTTGTTCTGAGTGGGAAAGCACTGAGCTTATAAGCATGATGGACCTTTGTACCAAAACTCAGGCCTCAAAGCATCAACTTTCTTGGGAATCAGTCTATATTCACAGTGAACCGGAAAATAAAGTATTATTTCTACTGCCTGAATCACATAGCTAAACCCGCTGTCAATGGAGACAGAACGGTGGCATATTCTGGCATGAAATCAAGACAAAGCAGTATAGTGAGTTTTTTAAAAAAAAAAAAAGCTAGTCTGAAATGCCCCATTAGACAAAAACGGCTTCACAGAGGTATTCTGAAATACAAGAGACTGGCAAAAGGGCCTGCATGGTAGCCTAGCAGCTAAAGTCCTCACTTTGCACGTGCCGGGATTCCATGCGTGCACTGGTTCTAATCCCGGAGGCCCTGCTTCCCACCCAGCTCCCTGCTTGTGGCCTGGGAAAGCAATCAAGGACGGCCCAAAGCCTCGGGACCCTGCACCCGCATGGGAGACCTGGAGAAGTTCCAGGCTCCTGGCTTCAGATTGTCCAGCACCAGCCGTTGCGGTCACTTGGGGAGTGAATCAACCAATGGAAGATCTTCCTCTCTGTCTCTCCTCCTCTCTGTATATCTGACCTTCCAATAAAAATAAGTAAATCTTAAAAAAAAAAAAGTGACTAAATAATGGATCCTAAAACAGTAATAAAGCAATAGGAAAGGAAGCTTAAGAGGACCACCACTGTGAATAAAACCAATGACAAAGGAGGAATGCTATTCCATCTGCCTTACATTTAAGTATTACTGTGACATAATAAAGCATTCATTTGAATTCTAAACACAGCCAAGCTGTAGCTACTGAACCTCAGTACACACAGTAATGAGTCCTATTTATAAGGGGTAAAATTAGTTCCACCTAAAATTAGTCAGCAACGGTTTATAGAAAGCTTTGTTCAATACTAATTCTTAAAATTTAAAAATCCTGGCGCAGGGCAATGGCATAGCAGGTAAAAGCTGACACCTGCAGCACCAACATCCCCTATGGACCTTGGATAAAGCCCCAGCTGCTCTACTTCCCACCCAGCTCCCTGCTAACACCTCTGGGAAAGCAGCAGCAGCGGACAGCCCAAACCCTTAGGCCTCCGCACCAACAAGGCAGACACAGAAGTTCCCAGCTCCTGGCTCCAGACCAGCCCAGCTCTGACCACTGTGGCCATTAGGAGAGTGAATTAGTGGATGGAGGATCTCTCTGTAAATCTGCCTTTCAAACAATAAAATAAAATCTTACCTTTCATAAGAGAAACCCAAATTGCTCAAGTGGCAGATTAAATTATAAGGACTGGAAGGATGTGAAGATCAGTACAACCAGGGCAGGTTCAGCATTAGACACCAGTGAAAGGCCCGGCACGATAGCATAGAGGTTAAAGTCCTCGCCTTGCATATGCCGGGATCCTGTATTGGTGCAGGTTCTAATCCCGGCCGTCCCGCTTCCCATCCAGCTCCCTGCTTGTGGCCTGGGAAAGCAGTCAAGGATGGCCCAAAGCCTTGGGACCCTGCACCCGTATGGGAGACCCAGAGGAGGTTCCAGGCTCCTGGCTTTGGATTGTCCAGCACCAGCTGTTGCGGTCACTTGGGGAGTGAATCAACCAATGGAAGATCTTCCTCTCTGTCTCTCCTCCTCTCTGTATATCTGACTTTCCAATAAAAATAAACAAATGAACCTCAAAAAAAAAAAAAAGGGAAAAGAAAAGAAAAGAAAAACAACAACAAAAAATTCTAGATCCAGGGAAAATCTCAGGGACTTCCAACAAAAGAAAAAAAGAAAAAAGAAATAGTTGTAGGTCTCACACATCCTGATTTGCCTGCATTGTAGTGTAGCAAACTAACCCTTTACTTGCAACACCAGCAATTTCATATGGTCATCACTTCATGTCCCAGGTGCTCTTCTTCTAATGCAGCTCTCTGATAATGTGCCTAGAAAAGCAGTGGAAGATGTCCCAAGTACTGGGGCTCTTGTACCCACGTGGGAGATTCAGAGAAAATTCCAGGCTCCTGGCTTCAGCCTTGGGCAAGACCAGGATGGGAAATCTCAATCTCTTCCTCTCTCTCCTTCTCTTGGTCCTTTCCAAATAAACAAAACAAAACAACCACAAGAGGGCCCGGTATAGTAGCCTAGTTGATAAACTCTTCACCTTGCATGCACCAGGATTCCCATGTGTGCCAGTTCCTGTTCTAGCTGCTCCACTTTCCTTCCAGCTCCCTGCCTGCGGCCTGGAAGATGGCCCAAAGCCTTGGGACCCTGCACCCACATGGGAGACACAGAAGAAGCTCATGGCTCCTGGCTTCAGGTTGGATCAGCTCTGGCCAATGCGGTCACCTGGTGAGTGAACCGTTAGACAGAAGATCTTCCTTTCCTCTCTGTCTCTCTGTAAATTTGCCTTTCCAAAAAAACAAAAAAAAATTCTTAAAAAAAAAAAACTAGAGAAAAAAAAAGACAACCCATAAAAAGGAAGAAAAATTTGTAAAGCAGGTTTGATAAAGAATTAACTGTCCAAAAAAAGAATTAACTGTTAGGGCCCGGCGGCGTGGCCTAGCGGCTAAAGTCCTCGCCTTGAAAGCCCCGGGATCCCATATGGGCGCCGGTTCTAGTCCCGGCAGCTCCACTTCCCATCCACCTCCCTGCTTGTGGCCTGGGAAAGCAGTCGAGGACGGCCCAAAGCCTTGGGACCCTGCACCCGCGTGGGAGACCTGGAAGAGGTTCCTGGTTCCCGGCATCGGATCGGCGCGCATCGGCCCGTTGCGGCTCACTTGGGGAGTGAAACATCAGATGGAAGATCTTCCTCTCTGTCTTTCCTCCTCTCTGTATATCTGGCTTTCCAATAATAATAAAATCTTTAAAAAAAAAAAAAGAATTAACTGTCATCCAGTCAACAATAAACAACTACATTCAAAATTGGGCCATGGCTTGTCGTGAGCACCTGCTGTGCGTTACTTGCAGGCCCAACACAGATGCCTTTAGTTCGCTGGAGGGACCCAGCCACCCAGAAGTGGAGAGGTCCTGAGCACTTGCTAACTATGGGAAGAGGGTTTGCTTGTGTTTTCCCAGAAACTGAGTCACAGCCTGTGTGGGTGCCTGGACCCCATCCACTGGAGGAAGCCCCTCCAGTAAGACAACTTCGGGACCTCATCCTGAAAGATCCATCACCATCAAGGAGACAATGGAGAACGAAGAGGTCAGACCCCCCCCCCCAAACATGGGGAGTGACATGGGGGATTTTAAGAGATTGGCACATGAAGCACAACTGTCCCTGACCTTATGATGTATTTGATCAAACAACTGAATGATTGATATTCTGGAACACTAATTATTTGTGGGAAAGGTTATGCTCTTATCCCTAGAATTTCCTGATGGATCCTCAAAGCTGTGGGTTTCCCTATGGCTCATCTGACCCCAGAAGTGCAGCAACTCCCTTAAATACAACGCTGCCCCTGGGAAAGATGGAATCCTCAGTTAAACTGCCTCTAAGAACTGAAAAACTAAATTTGTTTAATATTCCTCTTGTTTCACTACAGGTCAGGAGTGCAGAGAAATTCTCCACCTTCTTAGAATGTTTGAGGAAGACTTTAAGTGTAACTTATTATTTATAGATAACAAATTTTTAACGGCCTGAGACAATAGAAAAACCATAGAAATCTGTGGTGAGATCCAAGAACAACCCTGACATCTTCTTAAAAGGAGGTTGTGTGTACAGAGCAGGAGGGGATCTCAGGGTGGAACAGGAGGATAAGAGGTCTGTATCCTAGTCCCGGAGACTCCAGGAGGCATCCCAAGTGCTTTCGCAGACCAGGTCACCATAGTCGCAGGTAGGCAAGGGAGCTGAGACAAAGCGTTTTAGGAGGGGAAACCTAAGGGTACGTCTGAGTCAGGCCAAGGCACCAGCCCATGTGGGAGACCTGGGCTGTGCTAAATAGCATCAGCCACTGCCCACAGGCACACACAAAATCTGGGGCTATAGTTAGTACCCACCCGCAAGTGTCAGACCAGGGAGCAGGCCACGTCAGGCTGCACTGCAGCATCCATCAATTCATAGGAGACATGGGGCTGGAACAGAACTGACTTGGCAACTGCGTACACCAGTATGTACACTGGCTTGTACAGCTGGAATAATGATCCAGACCCTGCACTGGTCAACACACCAAGAGTCAAGTATGAGATCACCCAGGTGAGACTTCTTGGGGCACTCAACAACTCAAACGATGGCCAGAGGGAAAATCACAATAGATACAGTACAACCTTGGAGTGCATGCATTGGGACCGGGCACCCTCAGTTGCTGATGCCTGTGCAGAGGACAGCATGTCCAGATACACACGGAGGACATGAAAGCCAGCTTATCTAGGCCAGCAGAGGACATCTACTGCCTCACCAGAGGATGGAAAGCAGAACAGGTTGGACAATTCTGGCCAAGCTTTACAGCATGTTTCTGGGTCTGTGGACACACTAAGGTGGACTTTGTCAACCAACAAACCTTGGAAAAATTTTCTCAACCCTGATGCAACGAAACCAACAACTTCTCAGAACTATCAAAACCACTCAAGTAACACCCTCAGAACACTCTATCCCATATCCGGGTCTCTAAGGCACCATCAAATGACCACCCCCCATCCTCAGGTGCAGATGTAGTTTGACAGCAAGTACAGGCTCCCTCCCCTTCCTCCTCAAGGAGACAGGAGAAAAAACTGGAACACTTGTCCTATCCACTTTCCTCCATATCTAACCCTCCCCACCCTAATCAGAGGCTCACATGGGCTGCATCCCTCTCAACTATGTAAACAATATTAAAAGGAAAACAGAAATTTTAAAATATATTTTTAAAATAGAAAAACTGATAATGATGTAAGATGTGCTGTAGTATACATCTTTACTCCCACATGAAAGGAATCCTCGTAATAAAAGTTAAACATCCCCTGACACTATGATACTAGATTTTCCACCCTTGCCTATAACTACAGTGCCATGACACACTTAAATAGCAGAATGTTAAACTTGTAACTGTTACTAAAGGACTGTACTACCATAATAATATAAGGGAAAATGGTGGGAGAAGAAAATGAAGAGGGAGAGAGGGGAGGGAAAGAGAGGAGTCCCTGTTATCATTAAACATAATAACAACTGAATGTTTAAACATGGTATTAAAAAATAAATCAGATAGAATTCAATCAGCCTTCAAGTCATATTGAGTTAATTTTTCTGGTTCCAAGTAAAATTTCAGAAATAAGATAAGGTTACATAAAGCAACATCATACAAATGAGCTAAAAAAAAAAAACCTTGTTTTTGTCTTGGGATCTATAAATAAATTAATCATTATATGTACCTCTTTGCAACATGTTAAATGCAAGAATAGCTCTGTGTGTACAATACGGTTTTCATAATTTACCACTTACCTGTAGTAGCGTGACTGTAAGTAGGTGGAGCACACAGCTTTGGAAACGTGACTAGCAGAACCAAAGTCAATGACCTTCACTCGGTAGGGTTGGCGAACTGGATCAACCAGCATTATGTTTTCAGGTTTAAGGTCTGCATGAATCAAACCAAGGCTCTTGAGTTTCATCAAGGCTGTGGCCACCTGCTGCAAGATTGGCCTGATATACTTGAGTGGCAGTGGGCTAAACTTGTTCTGCTTTAGAAAATCATACAAGTTCTGCTCCAACATCTCAAAAACAAGGCAGGTATGATTCTTGTGTTGAAAGCACTCATAAGAACGGACAAAATTATACTCGTCAGCATTTTCACTGCTTAACCGGGAAAGAATGCTCACTTCAATCTGCCCTTGTCTAGCATAGGAGGGGTGGTTCTTCAAGATTTTAATAGCCACAATTTCCTTTGTGCTCCGCTTCCAGCATTTTGCTACCTGTCCAAAGGTTCCACGGCCCAGGAACTCCAAGACTTCATAGCTGTTGGTCATAGAGCAAAGGATCTCATGCTGGACCAGCTGGTAATCCCCTTCTCCGCTGGAACTGCTGCTTTTTGTGGTCACCGTGGTGGTCGTGGCAGCAGCACCCACCACAGTCCTGTTTTGCAGCATGAGAGGGGGATGTTCTTCTATGATCTGCACACTACCGTTGCTATCAACTTCCTCACTTTTTCTTTTCAATCCACATTTTTGATATGGCTCGAGCAAAGTCACGTTGCTTCTGTGAGTCAGGGTCTGGCTGCTCTGGAAGGTTGATGTAGCAGCACTTGCTGAGCTATCAGCAGCTGTTACAACAATGTGCTCCACTGCAGGGGCTGGAAGCAAGAGACCCTGGTCGTAAGCAGGGATGTTGAAATTTGCTACCTGCTGAGAGGAGTTGGCTTGTCCCTGTGTGGCTGGGAGGGTTTTGCTGTGGGTATAATATTTTTCGTTGCTGCTCTGTCCTGAAACATCCCAGCCAGAGGGCTCTATTTTCAGTTTCTTCGCACTGCAGAAGGCACTCGACGACACTGATGGGGGGGAAAACACCTGCAGCTGTGATGCCATACCTACAACCAAGGAAGGGAAGAATGAAACCACAAGGGTAAGTAAGCCACCCCATCCAAAAGTTGTAGTTGATAAAAGAAACATGTAGTAACGTTTCCCTCCTATTAGAAGCTAATTCAATCCTAGTCTACACTCAGAAAAGCGAAACCTTCCACTCTAGTCAGGTCCTACATGAAATACTGTTCAGCTCTGCCTAACAGATTTTAAAAGGATCCTCCATAAACTGACCAAAACAAAGTAACCAGGATGCTGAGAAAGCTGGAGGGTATCTTCTGAAGATCCAAGGAAAGCTAGAAAAGTACAGGAAAAAGGGAAACCAGTCCAGCTTTTTGCCTGAGTATTCCACAGTCACCTCAAGCTCCATAAAGCCCCAAACAAAACAAAAACAAAAGCAATTTTTTGGGCCCAGCAGCATAGCCAAGTGGCGAAAGCCCTCGCCTTGAACGTGGCCAGGATCCCATATGGGCGCCGGTTCTAATTCTGGCAGCTCCACTTCCCAGCCAGCTCCCTGCTTGTGGCCTGGGAAAGCAGTCGAGGACAGCCTAAAGCCTTGGGACCCTGTACCCACGTGGGAGACCCAGAAGAGGTTCCTGGTGCCCAGCTCAGATCGGCATAGCACTGACCGTTGCGGCTCACTTGGGGAGTGAATCATCGGACGGAAGATCTTCCTCTCTGTCTTTCCTCCTCTCTGTATATCTGACTTTGTAATAAAAATAAATAAATCTTTTAAAAAAAAAAAAGCAATTTTTTTTTTCAGGATAAAGTCCAAACGTGACGTAGCACCCAAACCACTTTACACTTAAATTCTTCATTCCCAATCATCTGACCCTCACAGGACTCGGGGTTCCAAAGCAATCCCTAACCCCTTCTTCCACGCATCCGCCTTCTCTAGTCCCCAGGGTTAGTCAGTCATCTTCAAGACAGTAAAATCTGTCTAATCCACACTTTTCTCTCTTGAACTCCAAACCCTACTTTCAAATGCATACTTAATACTGGAACCTGAATGTCTTAGATAATTCAAATTTAGCATCTCCATATTTAAATGTATGGGTTTCTGTGTCAATTATGAGATGCCACTAAATACCCAACAGCTCAAGTGAAAAAATCAGGGAAGCAACGAGCCCGAGACTCCTCATGAATGCACTGGTGACACAATAACCTATCTCACATGAGTTTTCTGAGCATTAATATATGTGGAGTGGCAGTGTCTGCCACACATTCATTACCCTGACTCACTCCTCCACATTTATATCTAATTAGTCCTATCACCTAAGCGTATTTCAAACCAGCTTTTTTTCTCAATCCCTTCCGGTATCATTCTAGTTCAAAACTGAAAACACATGCTTTTAAACCACACAAATGAATTAGCTGTTCTCTCCTTAACCATCTCTTTCCTTTTCCCCACAATTTTTCTTTGCTTTAGTGATAAGGCCCCAAACCCTCTCACCCTGTATTAAAAAGCCTCCAAAAATCTGCTTGCCTGGCATCCGATATCCTCCAGGTTGAATTCTCCACTCCAGCCACATCAACCTCAATCATCTTACCTCCAAATGCTCAGAACGTGTTGAAAAACTGTTCCCCCAACACTTGTGTTGCATATACACACATATATATACTCCCATCAATCACCCTCTCAAGTACTCCCATAGCAACCATGAAGTCCCCTGTAACTTGATATTCTTTATTTAATGTCACAATCCTTGCCATCTCATCTTCACTTAAATCTTCAGAACCTACCAGAGACTGACGATACAGAATACGTACTGCTGTTATGATCTGACAGGATTTGTTTCCTCAAATGCATGCAGATGCTTAAATAACAAAGTCTTACAATAAGTTAGCAGATTAATGTTGATGCCTGATGAATTAAAGCGGGCTTGATCCAATCATGGGTTTTTAGGGTGAGATCTTCAGGAAGTGACTGGGTTGGACAGGCGGCTAGGGAAGGGTCCTCCGTGGAAACACTCCACAAAGGTAAGATAAAAGAAAGCTTCCTGGCTCACCAAGTGACTTTCTTGCTACCACCCTCTGTCCTGTCAGGTGCAAACATCTATGGGACAGCCCAGTCTTGATCAGTGAACCTTCAAAACTGTAAGCTGAAATAAACCTCTTTCCTTTCAGACATTTGAAAGTAACTAACACAGGTGGAAAAAGCCTTGATCCCTGTCTACAAATATCATTATCTACCAAAAACCCTCTAACAATCAAAATAAAATTACAGTATTTCCAAATGTTTTTCTGTTTTTTTATATCTTGTTTCTTATCTATGTGATTCTTCAGATACTAACAGAAAACACCACTCCTGTCCATATAGTATAGTTTTACTAGCCATAAGACAAACATACACAATTAAAAAGCGATGAAATGTGACAAAGGACATTACAGAGCATAAAAAAAAGGTGTGGGAACCAGCACTGTAGCTGCATTTTTGACACCAGCACCCTGTGAGCTCGGTTCATGTCCAGCAGCTCCACTTCCAAGCCAGCTCCCTGGTAATGACCCAGAAAAGTAGAAGATGGGCCAAGTGCTGTGGTCCCTACCACTCACAGGGGAGACCCAGAGGAAGCTCCTAGTTTCAGCCTGGTTCAGCCCTGGCCGTTGTGGCCACCTGAGAGAGTGAACCAAGTAGCTCTTTTACCAAATTTACCTACTAAAATATATGCAAAAAAATACATGCAAAAATACTTCCTGTCATCTTAAAACTGTATCAAACTGGGGCCACTGTTGTGATGTAGCTTGTTAAGCAGCCATCTACAAGGCCTGCATCCAGTATGGGCCAGACCAGAGTCCCAGCTGCCCCACTTCTAATCCAACTCCTTACTAATGTGCCTGGGAATCAGTGGAAGATGGTCCAAGCACTTGGGTACTTGGATCCCTGAATCCAACTAAATAAAACTCCTGACTTCAGCCAGGCCCAGCCTGAGTCACTGTGGCCATCTGAAGACAACGGATCCAAAGTCTGTCTTTCCCTCTGTTTTCTGCAACTCAACCTTTCTGATACATGAATCAATCTTTTTTTAATTTCACCAAGCTGTTGAACAAAAGGAAGCAAATTTCCTAAATTTATTTTCCATATCTGTTGAAAATTTTAACAATCTATCAAAACTCATAAATACCAAAGTATTCACTGAAAGAACACGAAATGTAAAATGTGTAACTTGCAAGAACTATTTAGGAATAAGGTGTCATGGAGTTGTAATACTGCAAAGAACTCATGAAATGTAATCTCGAGATTTTAAAATTACATTCATAATTATGCTCTCTGGGTCACAGGGATTAAGCTGCTACTTGCCACCTGTGTTAGCAGCATCCCACTCAGAACTCCAGTTTTGATTTCAGCTGCTCGGTTTCTTTCCAGCATCCTGCTGACACATGGAAAAGCAACAGAAGATGCCCAGAGTACTAGGGTTCCTGCTACCCACATGTGAGATATGGATGGAATTCCAAGTTCTTGGCTTCAGTCTGTTGTAGCCTTTTGGGGAGCACATCGGTGAGTGGAAGATCCCTTTCTTATCCCTGTGGAATTCCAATGTCACAGACCACAGCTTTATCTGCTACGTAAAATTCAGGCCCAGCAGCTAAAGTCCTCGCCTTGACCACACCAGGATCCCCTACGGGCGCCGGTTCTAATCCCAGCGCCCCAATTCCCATCCAGCTCCCTGCTTGTGGCCTGGGAAAGCAGTTGAGGACAGCCCAAAATCTTGGGATCCTGCACCAGCATGGGAGACCTGGAGGAAGTTCCTGGTTCCTGGCTTTGGATTGGCGCAGCACGGGCCATTGCGTTCACTTCGGGAGGAAATCATTAGACAGAAGCTCTTTCTTTTTTTTTTTTTTTAAAGATTTATTTTATTTTCATTACAAAGTCAGATATACTGAGAGGAGGCGAGACAGAGAGGAAGTGGAGCTGCCGGGACCAGAACCAGCAGCCATATGGGATCAAGGCGAGGACCTTAGCCACCAGGCCACGCTGCCGAGCCCGACAGAAGCTCTTTCTCTCTGTCTCTCCTCCTCTCTGTATATCTGACTTTGCAATAAATAAATCTTTTTTTTAAATGCCCATCTTAAAAAAATTAAAATATTACATTTATCAGAGGATTGTCATTATCAACTTTTTACCCAATAACCAAAATATACTGGATTTAAAATTTTCATTCTTGGCACTACAAAAAAGCACTAAGTTGTAGAATATTCTTCAGAATATTTTACTACACAAATGAATACATGCTTATCTGGAAAAATTTTAAAAACTTAATTCAATTGAAACAAAAGAACAATCCAAAATTTCACTGACTTTTCACATGGTAAAAGATCAGAAAGATTTTTTTTTTATAACGCAACCCTGATTATGATTTCAACTAACAAAGAAAAAAGAAAATACAGAATCAAAATGGCAAAAAGCAACAGATTCTTATTATACTCCTTCTGAAACTCAACTCAAAAGTAGTATCTAGACACAGTATAATACTATAATCCACAAAATATTATTTTGGCAAAGAAAGAAATTCTCTTCCTCAGAAAAATCTCACAAACAAAAACACAGAACAGAAATAACATGTGTGCAAAACTGCTTATGTGTAACATTCAGTTAAGGACTATCACAAATATGTTCAATTCACATGAGAATATCTCCCAATAAGCTACAATTTATGACTTCCTGAAAGTGCTGAACCTCTTAACTTCGCAATGAACAGTCTCTTCCTTCAAACTTAACTTTCCAAGGACTTGACATTATCAATATAACGATAAATTTGCACACGGCCTTAAACTAGCTCTCAAACTAGAACTAAAAAACAAAAAGTTATTATTACTTACACTTAGTGCTAACAAGAGAGCTGAGTCTTGCTAGACCAAGGCTTTCAAAAATAATCAAATTTAACAGCTTTCCAAGCCCCTGGCATTGTCACATTATACACTGGGGGACCTTAGGGGTCAATAGTCATACTACACAATATCCAAGAATCATTACCCTCAGTGGACAGCTGGGTGTGACAATCAAGGTAATCATTTCTCAATGTTTCACCATTAAAAACCTCAGTGACTTCCATATTTTCCTCAACAATAAGTTTTTGTTGTTTTAGTTCAGTGCCACATTTGCGTCTTGAATACAACTGAACAGCTGGTGATCCAAATAAACTCAAATCAGTAGTGGATATTGGTTTCTTCCTCAAAAATTTGCTCCCAGCTGATACGTACACAGGTGTATACACAGATATACTTTTTTATAATAGATTATTTATTTTTATTACAAAGTCAGATATACATAGAGAGGAGGAGAGACAGAGAGGAAGATCTTCCATCCGATGATTTACGCCCCAAGAGACCACAACGGCCAGTGCTGCGCCAATCCGAAGTTAGGAGCCAGGAGCTCTTCCTCCAGGTCTCCCACGTGGGTGCAGGGTCCCAAGGCTTTGGGCCATCCTTGACTGCTTTCCCAGACCACAAGCAGGGAGCTGGATGGGAAGCAGGGCCATGGGGATTAGAACCGGCGCCCATATGGGATCCCAGTGCTTTCAAGTTTCAAGGTGAGGTCTTTAGCCGCTAGGCCACCATGCCGGGCCCCAGATATGCTTTAAAAAATCTGTGGGAAACACAATTAGAAGGGGCAGGCATTGTGGTACATTAGGTTGTGCCACTGCCTGCAACACCAGCACCCCACATCACACTGATCTAAGTGCCAGTCCCTCTGCTCTGATCCAGCTTAGGCTGACAGGCCTGAGAAGGCAGAGGAAAAGGACAACTTCCTGAGCCACTGTTCAGGGCAGAGACCAGAGCGGAGCTGCTGGCCCAGACCTGGCTGTTGTAGACAGAAAGTCACTCTCTCCATCTTTCCCACTCTCTATTGCTCTGCCTTTCAAATAAATAAATAAAAAGAATTTTTTTTTAAAGTTTGCTTAGGAACAAAAAAAAAATTTGAAACCCTATGCATAGTTCTTAAATTACATAAAATTTTCACAGACTTTCTGAAAAATATACCATGGCCTTGTAAATACAAGAATATTCTTACATTAGATAAAAAGTAAGAGTACATTTTAGAAAAATAAAGCAAGACCTGTGTGGAAAGAAAATTCTTCCACCAGAACACCTAAATATCTCTCTACTCCAAGTTTTTTTTTTCCCCCTTACTACAGTTCTACTTACTTAAATAGCCTAGCTGGTTTTCCCAAGTTGTATTCTTAAGTCCCTTGCTAAGTCCTACTTTCCAAATTATTCACCACCTTTACCTGTCACTTTGAAAGCATTAATCTTTTTTTTTAAAAGATTTATTCATTTTATTAGAGCCAGATATACAGAGAGGAGGACAGACAGAGAGGAAGATCTTCCGTCCGATGATTCACTCCCCAAGTGAGCCACAATGGGCCGATGCGCGCCGATCCGAAGCCAGGAACCTGGAGCCTCTTCCGGGTCTCCCACGCGGGTGCAGGGTCCCAATGCATTGGGCCGTCCTCAACTGCTTTCCCAGGCCACAAGCAGGGAGGTGGATGGGAAGTGGAGCTGCCGGGATTAGAACCGGTGCCCATATGGGATCCCGGGGCTTTCAAGACGAGGACTTTAGCCGCTAGGCCACGCTGCCGGGCCCGAAAGCATTAATCTTACACACCATGCTTCAAACCTGCGGCTAATGCCCCAAAGCTCTAATTTGCATCAGCAGGCCTAGTGTGGTCCTGCTTCATCTGGGCTTCTCCCCCACAATCCCTTTCAGGACGGGCGAACCCCATAGGCTGCCTTTCTTCTTGGCCTCCATTCTCCAGGCACAGTGCCCCCAAAACTTCATTTTCCCCTCCTGGCCTTCTTTTCCTAACTTCTATTCATACTCTCCCTCATGTCTCCACTTAATTCATTTGTTCCATGTGGCAGAGGCTTTCAAATTTTTATCAAAATCTACTCTCCCCTTCATCTCACACATGGCTAAATCATGTTCACCCATCCCCCTCATCAATTGGATGCCTTTTTAATGTTCCCTTCTATCTGCAGGTTCCCCAGGAGACCCAGCCTCCTTTCACTGTGAGACAGTACCTAAGGGATGGGAAGAATGTGAATCCCAGAACAGTCGTGCAAAGCACAGAAGCCTGCCAACCTACAATACATCCTCTTATATATCCACACATGAGTATACTCTTCAACCCCTTCATTTTAAAGGAGGTCCTCTGGTAAAGGTTCCCATAACACTCAAATAGTTCTTTGCACTTACCACACTTGTACATGTTTGTCATGTATTCATTTAACAAGCATTTTGAGCAGCTACTATTTCTGCCATGGACTATTCTAAACACAAGAGATAATAACAGTGTTCAGATGGACAAGATATCTTATCTCCTAGAGTCTACATTCAACTTGAAATACATACATACAAAACCAAGAAAATAGTAGTTAGTAAGCGCTATGAGGTAAACAAAACACAATGATATGGTAAGGAGGGAAGGTCTTAAAGTGGTGGCATTTAAGCTGAAACGTAATTGACAAAAAAGCCATTTCTGTGAAAAAGAATAGTACAAACACCGGACCATTCTTGGCCCCACTGGAAGAAGAGACCCACGTGGATGGAGCGGAGCAATGGAAAGAGCAGCAGTCTGCTGCGTCCCCAGAAGTGAGCAAGGGCCAGATCACAGGCCACTCTCTAGGCCACTCTGGACTGTATGACCACTGATGCTCACTCAAAACGTCTGCATGGCAAGAGCCATAAGGACAATCCGCAGCGGCCGAGCGGGTGTTGGGCTGTTTTTTTATCCCTAGCATCTATCACAATGGCTGGCATACAGTATGTGCCAAATGTCTGTTAGAATGAGTGATCAGGAAATGAACATTACCTCTCCATAGATAAATCTGAGAGGACCTCAGAAGCCATTCCGACTAATTAGAGAAATGCTCACGTGAAGATGTAAATTATGGTCTCGTCTATAAGTGTCCTATACATAATATCACAAGCGAAAAAGTAAGCTAGAAACCTCACAGCACCATTTGAATCAAAATTCCCCACCCCCTTTCCTGTGGTATTTCCTTCCTTCATATGGAACTTATGACAGGCCAGTTCCCTAACTGGTATTGCAATAATAGGATGTAGAATAGAGGATACCAGTGGAGTAACTCCACAATTCTATGTAATGTCCACCCTTCTAAGCCAATTTCTAGCATTTTAGCAAACTAAGGGATACTCTCCTTCTAGTCAGGATGTTTTCTGCTAAATTCCAATAGTTGTCTTAGATTTGGAATGATGACTATAGCAACAGAACAAGTAGGTCCTTTGTGTTCAGCAAAAGGGAACTGCTACAGTACATGGACAGGATAGTCCATAAAGTTCAGAATAAAGAACAACATACCTCAAAGAGTTTCAAGTGTCTATAGGAAACCCCAGAGTGAAAGAAATCTATTTCCTAGGGAATCATGAACTGTGAAATTATCTTCTTTTTTTCTTTTAGGAGGGTCCTGGCTAGAGCAGACAGCAAAGGTTGAAAGGAAGCGGGAGTGGAAGGTAGAAGAGGCTGCTTCAGGAGGACAAGGTGACCTCTGCCAGGGTGCCAAGGGATGTGGAAAAATGAGAAAGTGATGAAAACTGTAGAGTAGAAAACATTGGCAAAAAACCAAAATTATATACACACAGGGACTCCAACAGCTTACAAGCAACCTTAAAAGATTCTTTCTAAACTTCCCTAATTCCAAGATGAGAAGAAACCCAAAAAAGCCAAACAAGTTTTACAAAGTTAATGAGCAGCCAGGCTGGCAAAGAATTCAGGTCTTCTGGTTGTTTTCCATTGGACACTCTGGGAAAGCCCAGTACCAAGTGCTTTAAAGATCCAAAAGAACGACAATGACATTTCCCTACGTTGCAAAATCACAGAATGCTGAAGCGATATGACCAAAAAAAAAAAAAAAAAAAAAGTAAATTATTTCAAAATGCCAAATTATACACTAAAGAAATATATTAACCATTTCGGATCTAGGCTTCAACAACTAAAACAAAAAAAATAGTAACAAAAAAACAGAACTAAAAAAGCAAATCAGTGATTGTTGAAGTGGTACTTGAAAGCAAATGATCTTGATGACATGCTCAGAACAGCATGAAATGTAAGAAGAAACAGGCAAAGAGCTAATAATAGTAAGTCCTAAAAAAAGACCTAAAAATATATAGATTGCTGTCATAGTTATGAAAAGAAAAAAATAAAAGGGCAGATGGCAGATTAAGCAGCTCACATTTGCAAAATAACTTCAAATTACACAAGAACCAGTTAGAACCAATAAGCTGCACAAGTTCCAAATTTAAAAAGTTTGGTTCACTGTTTTTTTTTTTTCAAAACAACAAACCACTGATGGAGCTATGATTATATAAATAAAACCCCAGAATGAAAGAATTCTATTTCCTAAGGAACTGTGAACTTTGAGAGTATCTTCTTTTTTTTTTTTCTTTTAGGAGGGCACTTTCATTTGGCTTAAAATCCGAAGTTAGCAATCAACTAGCTCTTAAAAAAAACACACTACAACCCTGTTCAGAGACAGGACGAGCTATTGGTGCAGAGTGAAGACACTGCCAGCAGAAGACCTGACTGCCAACCTCAGCCAGCACAGTTAGAGGATCTCACCATCTTACTGGCTTGGCTGTCCCCCTTCCCACCATCCAACCAAAACTACATGCAAACATCCCTTGGGTCAGGAACAATATCTTCAACAATACCTTCATCTCACCAACACTACATACTAAAGAACCTGAAGATAATGAGGGGCCCACCTGTGGTGCCGTGGGGGCAGCCTCTCTGCACCCTGGCATCCCTTTTAGGCGCCACTTCCCAGCTTGCGGCACTTCCCATTCAGCTCCCTGCTAATGCCCCTTGAGTGCCACAGACATTAGGGGAGTGAACCAGCAGACGAAAGATCTATCTATCCCTCTCTGTAACAGTGCCTTTCAAATAAGTAAATACACACACATATAAAGAGATGTGAAGATACAAAATCAACTGAATGGTAATGATTAGGTTAAAATACTTGTCAGGGTTTTGTGTTTTGTTTTGTTTTGCTGAAAGCTTTTAGCATCCATATGAAAACAAAATTTAAAACGCTGGTAATGGTTTGCATTCTCTATAATCTCACACACATACACAACTACAGACCAAGAATCAAAAATAGCTTTACACAAACAAGAGCGAAATTGTAGGTTCTGCTAAGGGCATCAGCCACTTAATTGAACCCTGCTTCATCAGGAACAGGAAAGCACGCTGCTGTTTTCATTAGCAGTGCCTAAGAAACAAATGAGATAAACGGCAGAGCCCGCACCAGAGTCCATAGAGCAAAACTCACGTTTGAGGCAGTACTTGAGATGCCAAGGGCGAGCATCTAAGGCATCCTCAAAACGTGTCTAACACCCTCGGGGTTCAGTGAAGTTAAGATTTATAGAAACTCTGGGTCGCCCCTGCCTCCTCTCTTACCGCCCCCCCTCCACACACACACCCTCATTCTCCACCCCAAACAGGAAAGAAAACGCGCCCAGCATAAACACAGGCCATTGCTCAAGGCTCGTCACCACAACAAACTGGAGTTAGACCAGCGCTCCCGGGAGACGGAGCCCCAGGTCTTGGTTGCTAGGCACAAAAACCGACTCTTTCCCGCAAACCCGGGAACGCTGCGAGCTGGAACCACGAGCTCTGCTTGTTTTCCCATCTTCTCTTGGGGGGTGGGGGTGTCGCAACAGGCAAGCCAAAGTTCCCCCTTCCCTTGAAAACAGATCTGGAGATGTGCCCTGCACGGGTGCACGTTAGAGGGGGCTGGTCCCGCGGTGGGCTCCCACCGGCGCTAACAAGTTACAAACCTAACCAGCACCCCACAGAAGAGAACAGCAAAGCAAAGCTTCCACACCCACCCCGCGCCTCCCCGGTCCCCCCAAAAGCACCGGGACCCCCCTCAAAGCCGCGGCGCTGAGCCGCGCGGAGAAACGCACACGCACAAGCCACACACCGGGAACCTGCCCCGGCAGCCGGGTCAGACCGGCCCGGCCCCCCGAAAACAGCCCCCGAGCCTGCGCTCCCCCGGGGGTCCCCGGCCGGCACCCGGAGCAGGCGCCCCCCGCAGGCCGGGCGTTCCAGCTGGAGCCCGCGGGGCGACCCGGCCCCGCCTCGGAGCGCGCTCCGAGGAAGGAGGTCGGCGCCCGCCGCAGCCCCCCGTCCCGTCCGCCCTGACTCACCGCCGGTGTGCGTGGTTCTCAGCCGCGAGCTGGGGCTGCCGTGGGGAGGCGGCGGACGAGACGCGATCCGGGGCCCCGCTGCCGGCTCATCCTCGCATCCCCCCGCGCGAACCGGCCCGGGCCTCGACCCCCGCCGCCCGGAGCCGTCCCGGCGCCGTCCTCAGCCTCCCGCCCGCCCCGCCAGCCGGCCCCTTCCCGCCGCCACCGCCGCCGCCGCTCGCGCGCTCCCGCCTCGGCCTCCCGCTGCCGTCCGGGGCCGCCGCCGGGCCCCTCACTCGGCTGCCGCCGTTGTCACCAGACTCGACCAGAGGAGCGCCGAGCGGCCGCCTTTCTCCGGCCGGCCCCGCCTCGCCGGAACTGCTCGACCGCCGGGCGCCATGACACTTACTGAGACGGAAGTGAGAAGGCGGAGTTGCGCTTCTAGGACGGCTGCACGGTCTTAACGGCCTTGGGAGTGGGTGGGCCTCCGTGGGGAGCCAGGGTGGAACGCGGCCCGGGGACGGACTCCCCACCCCTCCGCAAGGCGGGCTCCGCAGTGATTTAAAAAATGCCTGGGAGCAGTAGGGAGGGGGGATCGGACTGCAAAATGTCATCCCAGCCAATGTGACATCACCACCTAATGTGACTCCCCGGAGCCCCGGGGAGGCAGTCGTGCCTACCTACCGGGGAAGGACTTCACTGCGGTTCAGACCTTAAAAGTGTCGTTGTCACCTAGACATTCCAGCAGTGTGACATCTGTGGACCGGTCCCGGAGGCCTCCCGGTTCGTAAGGAGCCACTTATGGAGAGGGGGTATCTAACATTGCATATATCGGGGGTGGAAACCGATCCTTCCAAACATTCTGTGAGCTCATGTTCACATTCTCTCGCTGGGGACTAGGTATTGAAAAAACAAAAGACGTTAGACACAGGATTCTGAGAAATAAACGTTAAGTGAAAACGAAGTAATTGCCATCCCCAAGCATGGTGAAATTCTGTAAGGTTTCAGATATACGCCTACTGTGTCATATGGTCTGATTCTTGAAGTGGGCTGGGCTGTTGAGGAGCCTGATATAATCTGTTCAGTGTCAGTGTTTCATCCCACAAGTGCTAGAGGCAACAACCAGCTGAGTCCTAGAAAGTCACTGGCCCTTGGGGCAATGGCTCAGTGAGCTCATCCAATATTGGCACCAGTTCCCGTCCCAGTTGCTCCATTTCCCATCCAGCTTCCTGCTTGAGGCGTGGGAAAGCAGTGGTGGCCGAAAGTCCTTGAGATCCTACAGACCTGTGTGGACCTAGAAGAAACTTCTGGGTCCTGGCTTTGGATGGGTCAGCTCTCTTGGGGACTTTCTGTCCCTCCTCTTTGTAACTCACCTTTTGTAATAAAAATAAATAAATCTTTTTTAAAAAAAGAAAAACCTGTCCCAGCTACCGGTGATGTTCACACATACCTGGCCAAGTTGTTTCTCAGAGATCTCACACGTTTTCATCCGTGATCCCTTTCAACCCCCACATCTCCTCACACACAAAAAAAAAAAGAAGGAAAGAAAAGAGAGAACAATTTTGTCAAAGGCGCTCAAGTACCTTTTAAGGGAAGCCACTTGAGTTTCTCACTGGCTTAACACTGGGAGAAGTTCCATTTCACTGGGAACAGGGACACACATTTCCCTAGAGGGCATGGGTTAGTGAGCGATCAGTCCCATGGGGTGGCTTTTGTTTGCTTATTTTCACAGACTTTCATAGAAACATCCTTCTTGCTGTTTAGAGAACATAAAGTCCCCACGTTGGGCTGACATGGGAAACATCAAGACGTGAAGAGGGACTTGAGTGTGCCTGCCTGTGAGCCAGGGAGAAGGCAGAAAACTTGAGGTCTGGGGAAGCACAAGCCACGTTCAAACTGCCATGCGTTGGCTCATCACAACTCTAAACAATGCTCCTCATCCGGTACTCTCCCAAGCCATGTCCCTCTGCACTTTCCCAACATGCCTGAAATGTCACCTCTTGAAGCCATCCCTGATGCACTCACATGGACTTCATTTGGCATCATCCTCTGACCCCTCACTGGTGCCTCATGGATTTATGCTTGTTGGTCTCTATTTTTATTGCTCTCAGGTCATTTCCTCAGTCTGTCCAGCACACAGGGAGCTGTTTAAACTCTAGAATTTTTTTCCCTTCCAATAAAGATTCAGCGAACTCCTGTGCGCCTGCTCTGTGTAACACTCTCCTAGATACTGCACCAAATGCAAGATGAATAAGATGGTCTTTGTCCCTCAGGGAACTTTCACTCTAGTGATACAGACAATGCATGCAGATCTGAAAGACTTCAAGAAAACGTCAGAGAAGGTGATACTTGAGGAGAACATCAAAGAACTTTCATAGTGAGAGGTCACTTTCCATTCAGCTAATATTCAACAAGCATCTTGTGTGTACAGGAACTGTGTTAGAAAACAAAGATTCCATGACCAAAAAAGCCAAAATAAATAGACACACACAAAAAAAGAAAAAAGGGTAATGCCCATACCCTATAGAAACTCAAAGTTAATGTAAAAGTGGTTAGATAAGCAGGATATCAAATTCGTAAAGTATGTTGAATCATATTGTGAAAGGCAGTGAAGGGCTTTTAGAATTTAGCCAAGAGAGCCTGGCACGATGGCTCAACTGATTAATCCTCCCCTGCAAGAGTTGGGATCCCACATGGGTTCCTGTCCTAGCCGCCGCTCTTCCCATTTCAGCTCCCTGTTTCTGGTTTAGGAAAGCAACCAAAAATGCCCCCCCAAACCTTGGGATCCTACAACCATGTGGAAGACTGAAAGAAGCTCCTACTGCTGGCTTCAGCTAGGCTCATCTCCGGCCATTGAAGTCATTTGGGGAGAGAAACAGAGAATGGAAGATCTCTGGGTCTCTCCTGTCAATCAGCGTTTTCAATAAGGATATTGGGCTACCACACTCATGTGGGAGACCTGGAAGAGGTTCCTGGCTCCTGGCTCCAGCATAGTTGTTTCAGCAAATTGGAGAATAAAGCAGAGGATGGAAGATCTGTCTCTCTCCCTCTCTTTTTCTGTTTGTCTTTCTGTGTAACTCTACCTTTCAAAGGAATAAAATAAATATTTGGAAAAAATGAAAGTCTGAAATAAAAGAAGGCAGAACCTGTGAAAATACCTTGAACTAACAGGAAAGAGGCCGCTATTTTTTTTTATTTATTTAAAATCTAGACCTCAAAAAACTGTTTTGGAAATAATTTCAAATGTGGAAAATTGCAAGAATAGGAAGCTAATTTATATATTCTTTATTTGGACTCACTAACATTGCATCTTTTGCTTCATCCTTTGCCTTCTTCAATGGGATTGATAAAGATATTTTGCACCTTCTGCTTTCACCCCTTATTTCTTGAATATCCTAAGAATAAGAACATTCTTTTACCTAAATATAATACATGGAATTAATAACAGCAGGCAATTCAACAAGGTTATAATACTTTGCCATCTGTTATGGATTGAATAGAATTTGGCTACCCAAATTCATAGAGACCCTTGTACTCTAAAGCCTTTTGCATTAACGGTTAATGGATTAACACTAATGATTAGGGTGGAGGTGAGATACAGTTATGGAGTCTGAAGGCAGGGCCCTGGGGAAGTAATCGAATTGGATTTGGTTGCAAGAGTGGAGCCTCATAACCAGATCATAATGTTGTTATAAGGAGAAACCCTCTGGGGGAAGAAGAGTGGAGCCCCGGTGTCTGGCTGCTGTAGCTGGCTATGTGATGGTTCCTTTACCATCCTTCAACCTGAACCAATGGAGCCACCTGGTTTTGAACTGCAAACTCCCAAACTATATGCTGAAATAAACTTTCTCCTTCTCAAGAGGCTCCTCTCAGACATTTTAGCCATATGTTCCAATTGTGTCCATCAAAAAGCACTCCTCTTTAGTATCTTTTTTCTCTTCCAACTCAAGTATCAGGTTAGGCGCTCCAGCATTGTGGTGGAGTGGGTAAAGCTGCCTCCTGGTTCACTGGCATCATGTAAGAGCACAGGTTTGTGCCCTGGCTATGAAGAACCTAAGTGTTTTCTGCTTTTGTGATTTCTGACTTACTTGCTTGGCTGGGGGCTGTGTGAACTCCAGGCCTGACAGTCTACGTGACACCTGGCAGGACACCTGGCAGGTCATGTAGGCAGACCACTCCTCAGGAAGGAGGTCCCTGGTGTTAGATAAGACCCACTGCCCTATAGCCCATCAGTTTGTACTTTTTGAAAGCTGCATGCTTCAAACCCACCAATAAATAGAAGTCGGCCAACTTGCTCTTTTTAAAAGTTAACAGTTAAACTGACCAATCATGACTGTCTAATTGTGTGGAATTGGCTGAAATGTATAAAAACCCTGTGCTGTTGAATCTCTCTCTCTTTTTGGATCTTCTTCTGCCCCTTCTGTTGCAGTTTTTCCTGCTTTGGCCACCTTGGCAGCGGAAACTACTCACGCATCCTGCTGGGCTGGGAGCCTAGGTTAATTTTGAATAAACTACCTTTATGCATTTGTGTTGACTTCAGATTCCTGATGATTTTCTGGGGATCACACAACTATGCCACTTCCCATCCAGCTCCCTGCTAATGGCCTGGGGAAATCAACAGAAAATGGCTTAAGTACTCTAATCCCTGCTACTCTTATGGTAGACCATGAAGAAGCTCCTGGCTGGCTCCCTGCTTGGCCGCACAGCAGCTATTGCAGCCATCTAGGGAGGGTAGTGAACCAACAGATGGAAGAGCTCTCTGTTTGTCTCTTTCTTCTCTTCCTCTCTGTAACTCACTTTCAAATAAATACATAAAGGGATCTTTATATAGACCTATTTTTATAATAGGATTTTTCCTATTTTAGATTTATCATTTCTGTTTATCTCATGTTTTATTCATTACATTCAAGTTACATTCCTGGCCAAGATACTACTACAGGAGTGATGTTATGTCCTTAAGATATTACACCCAGGGCCCAGCATTGTGGCCTAGTGGCCAAAGTCCTCGCCTTGTACATGCTGGGATCCTGTATGGTTGCCAGTTCTAATCCCAGCAGCCCTGCTTCCCATCCAGCAGCCCTGCTTGTGGCCTGGGAGGCAGTTGAGGATGGCCCAAAGCCTTGGGACTCCGCATCCACATGAGAGACCCGGAAGGGGCTCATGGCTTCAGATCAGTGCAGCACTGGCCATTGCAGTCACTTGGGGAGTGAATCATTGGACAGAAGATCTTCTTCTGTGTCTCTCCTCCTCTCTGTGTATCTGACTTTCCAATAAAAATAAATAAATCCTTAAAAAAAAAGATACTACACCCAAATTCACAGGATATCTCTGCCTCATTGATTATGCTAATTTTGATCAACTGGTCAAGGTGTTTGGTTTCTCCATAGTATATTTTTTCCTTTGCAATTAATAAGCAATCTGCACGGAGACACCTGACATGGTATTCTGTTCCTCCCTGAGCCTGTCTCCTGTTAGTCATTCTAGCCTGTGCCACCCCTCTGTTACTTGCTATTTACTTAGCTACTAATTAGTGACATAGCCTAATGGATTACAGTCTTTCAAGAGTTTATAATTAGCTACTGTCCTTTACTATTTTAGTGTCAGATGTTTCCAGATTTAGTACCCTTAAAAGTTGGTTTCTGTGTCGTCTTTAGCAAAATGAGATGTCTCTAATTCATCTTGTACTTTCCTTTCCCTAACCCTACGATCGGCTCATTCTCTGAGGAGCCTTGAGTTTAGTTTTGTATGTGAGTATGCGTGTGTGTTTAGTGGAGAATTATGTTAGAAAATAAAGTCTGGGTAGTAGGCTTGTTGTGATCTCCCATCAGATGCTTCAGGCCCCTGCTATACATGAGCAGGTTCTCATTCTTCCCCACAGGGTTGCAAGGCTGAGGCATATCCAGGATTTTTTCTTTTCAAGACTCTTTAGGGTATCTTTAGCAGAGAAAACTTGCAAGTGAGATGTGGCAGACATTGCTCATTGCTTACTCAATGAACAGTTAGGTTTCAGCCAACTCCAGTGACAACTCCCTTAACACAAGTGTTATTGCTTGTTTCTATCATCAGTCAAGTGTGAGTGGTTAAGGGTAAGGGGTTAGCTCTGTTCCATGGGGTCATTCAGGGATTCAGACGGCTTGTGTCTAGAGTCGTGTGGCTTCATCACTCCTTGGAGTCTTGGATTTCTTCTCTGGACACTTTGTGTCTGGCCAGGGGGAAAAAAATAAAAGAGAAAACATAAATGATTATGTGGGGGAATTTTGTTTTTAGTTCAGGCCTACCAAAGCAAATCTATTCAGCACACATTACATTGGTGGGAACTCTGGTACGCGGAGTTCTTCGCCACTAGTCACAAGGAAAAGTTAGGAGATACAATCTTGCTCTGTGCAAGGAAGAAAAGGTAATTATTAAAATAAAAACTAAACCAGATTCAGTCACACTCATCCAAATACCATTCCATTTATTTCTTCTTCCTTATTGATAGAACTCCAGTTTTGTTCAAGTGCAAGGGAGATCTTTGATCTCAAGCAAGTTAAGTTCCTCCCTCAAACTCAGAATAAATCAGTGTGGTCTAAACCAAACCTGGTAATTTCATTTCTCTTAGCCATTACTAGATATAGAGATGGGGCATGTAACTATACTAACAAGTGAACTAGGAAAGGAAATCTGCTGTGGGCAATTGCCTGCTACCTGCTGGGCTAGCTCTGAGCTTCCCTCCCCATGGCTTGAGGCACGACTCCCAGGCCTACAAGTGTAGTGTGACTTCTGACATGGCTAGAAGGTCAAGGGGAATACACATGGAACATGACCGGAAGGTCAAGGGAAATAGAAATGTCATGTAGCCAATTGTAGTGTCTTTGGAGGGCAGGGAGGTGGTGGGAAGGTGGGATGGGAAGGAGGGTTGCCTGCCCTTCCCTTCAGTAACCTTTATAACACTGGCATCTGCATTGAATAAACGGATATTCCTTGTCGGTTTGTCTCTGGTGGTTCTTTGGCCGAAGAACACTCGAGAACTGGCGCCCATCTAAATAAAGATCCCTGGGAGGGAGGAACTCTGTATAGAAACATCAACACTTCGGGAGAGAAAAGAGTGTTGTGCTTCTACTTCTATCTTCTTCCTGAGACAAGGCATGAAGACATGAGGCCTGGAGCTAACATGACCATCTTGTGGCCACAAATAACAACAAAAACTTCTGTGGTTTGGAAATGGTTTGAGCGTGTCTTCTGAATGCCCGTGTGTTGGGAGCTTAGTCTCCAGTGTGACAGGGGTGGCACGAGGAGGAAGGGGAGGGTGGCTTTACAAGATGTGAACTATTTAGAGGATATTAAATCATTGAGGACATTACCCTCAGAAGGGATTCAACCTGGTTAGTTTTCAGGAAGGCACTGTAGTAAAAGTACGAGCCCGGCCCCTCCCTGATCTTCTTGGCTCTTCACCTCACCATGTGACCTCTCACATGCTCCCTTGCCATGATGGGATGTAGCTACAGAGCCCCTCCTCAGAGCCAACACCAAGTGATGTGGACTGTAAATCTCCAAAGTGGCAAGCTAAATAAGCCTCCTTTCTTGTTCTTTCACCCAGCCTCAAGTACTTTGTTATAGCAGTGGAAAACAACTGACAGAAACAGCATGCTGAGGAGGAAAGGAGAATCCCATGAGCTCCATCTTGATCTCCTCTGTGGGGAGCAGGGATAGAGATGAGGGAGCCTGGGATTAAAGCAGGCCAGACCCAGGCCATCTCACAGCTCCTTGCCAGCACACACACTAAGAAAAACAAGTGGGAAACCCCCTGTAACAAACATTTAACATTGATGACAAGATCTAGGTTTTCGTAGAAACAAGCTAGAAAGAGTTCCATGAAAACTGCCCCACCCCAGGCTGGCATGATGGCTCAGCGGTTAAATCCTTGTCTTGCATCTGCTGAGATCCGATATGGTTCAGGTTTGTGTCCTGGCTGCTCCACCTCGCATTCAGCTCCCTGCTTGTGGCCTAGAAAAGCTATCGAGGATGGCCCAAAGCCTTGGGATCCTCCATCCATGTGGGAGACCTAAAAAGGCTCCTGGCTCTTGACTTTGGATCGGCGCAGCTCTGGCCATTGTGGCCACTTGGAGAGTGAATCAGTGGACAGAAGATCATTCTCTCTGTCTCTCCTCCTCTCTGTATATCTGACTTTCCTGATAAAAATAAAAATAAATCTTTACAAAAAAGATTTATTTTCATTTTTATCAGAACAGCAGATTTACAGAGAGGAGGAGAGACAAAGATTTTCCATCTGCTGGGTCACTCCCTAAATGGCTATAATGGCCAAAACTGAGCCAATCTGAAGCCAGGAACCAGGAGCCAGGAGCTTCTTCTGGGTCTCTCACACAGGTACAGGTTTCCAAGGACTTAGACCATCCTCCACTACTTTCCCAGGCTGTTAGCAGGAAGCTGGATGGGAAATGGAGCATCTGGAGCACAAACTGGTGTCCATATGGAATGCTGGCACTTGTAGGTAGAGAATTAGCAAATTAAGCCATAATGTTAGTCTGCTTATCCCTTCCTCTGTCTCTACTATTCTTGCTTTCAAACAAATAAATAAATTGTTTACAATGTAATCAGGGAGTGGGTATAGCCTAATAGTTAAGACTCCTGAATTTTTTTTTAAAGTTTTTTTTTTTTTTTTTTAATGGAAAGGCAGATATACAAAGAGGAAGATCTGTCTGATGGTTCACTCCCCAAGCGGCCGCAACAGCTGGAGCTGAGCCAATCCGAAGCCAGGAGCCTCCTCTGGGTCTCCCACGCGGGTGCAGGGTCCCTAAGTCTTGGGCCATCCTCGACTGCATTCCCAGACCACAGGCAGGGAGTTGGATGGGAAGCAGGGCTGCTAGGGTTAGAACCAGTGCCCATGGGCCCGGCAGCGTGGCCTAGTGGCTAAAGTCCTCGCCTTGAAAGCCCCGGGATCCCATATGGGCGCCGGTTCTAATCCCAGCAGCTCCACTTTCCATTCAGCTCCCTGCTTATAGCCTGGGAAAGCAGTTGAGGACGGCCCAATGCTTTGGGATCCTGCACCCACGTGGGAGACCTGGAGGAAGTTCCAGGCTCCTGGCTTTGGATTGGCGCAGCACCAGCCATTGCGCTCACTTGGGGAGTGAATCATCGGACGGAAGATCTTCCTCTCTGTTTCTCGTCTCTATATCTGACTTTGTAATAAAAATAAAATAAACCTGAAAACAAACAAACAAACAAAAGAACCAGTGCCCATATGGGATCCTGGTGCATTCATGGCGAGGACCTTAACTGCTACGCTGTCGCGCCGGGCCTGAGACTCTTGAATTTTGTATTGCAGCGCCTGGGTTGAACTTCAGCCTTCAGCTCTGTACTATGGCTTCCTAGGAATGAAAAACCTGAGAGGCTGTGGTAATGGCTCTAGTGATTGGGTTCTTGACCCCATGGAATCAAGACTGAGTTTCTGTTAGTCAGCTTCAGCTCTGACTGCTGTGGGCATTTGGGGGAGTATATCAACAAATGGAAAATCTCCTTGTCTCTTCTTGTCTGTCACTCTGCTTTCAGATGAACAGATAAATTGGCCTGATTGAATGATTTTTCCAACAATACCTCACTGCTCCAACATGAGCAAAGAGTAGATCGATGAGATGATTTATCCAGAATTAGAATTTTTCAAAGCAAGTATCTCTCAGACGGAACCAAGGTGGGATACTCTACCGGCAAGCCATGGGATACATAAAGTCATGTCAAGATGGGAGTGATACCCAGGGGCTTATGAACGGTAAGCCTTTGGCAGGGAAGACTTGAGCAAAGCTGGGACTGAAGATCTCAGACAGATTTCAGGTGCAGGATAACTTCTAGTAATGGCAGGATGGTGAGGTACAGGAAGAACAATGTCTTTAGAGACAACAAGTCAAGGAAACTGAATGACCAGACTGTTGAAGTCATCCAACATGATGACAGAGTTATGAGGGAGGAGAAGGCCATGAGTCAGTGGTTCAAATCTGGATAAACAAGTAAGGAAGAAGACAGTGTGGCTAGACAGCATGCCCTTCTAAGGATGAGAGACTGCCACAGGCGGGAACTAGAATGATGGTCAGGAGAAGCTAGGAAAGCAAGGAGAACATCAACTTCTGACGTAAAGGCCTCTGTCTGAGATGGCTGGACAGAAAGCAGTTGCTCAGAGAGCCAGTGCTCAGTTCAGGCAAGATGGGCAAAGGGGATCTTCCAGAAAGATTTTGAGGAACCAAGTGTTGGTTACTCAGTGACGCATTTTTTCATGTTGCTGTAATTTGTTGTTGTTGTTGTTGTTGTTGAGGTTGTTGTTCTAACTCATACCGGTTGTTGACCTTGTTTCACGGCTTCTCAATTATGGAAATGTTTAATGATGGAGTACTGGGGTCTACCATATCCAGATGTGGGGGTATAATGCAACATGCATCCCTGCTTCCAGATGAAAGATGGATTCCCATCAAAACTGTTGGACATGTGTAGACAATGGCAATGGGATGATGGACTGACTTTGTACCAGCAATGTTGGGGTACACTTAAATAAGAGACTAATGGAATTATATTCCTCATGAAGGATTATACCACTGTAGTAAAGAGGGGAAAATCTGTTGGGGGGTCGGAGTTTGGGGGGAAATCCCAGTCTACATAAAATTGTACCACATCATTCAAAATTAAAAAAAAAAATTTTTTGAGGACATGAAAATTACAGGCCCCAGAGCAAGGGACCTGGGGACTTAATGAAAGAATCAGAGGGCAAGGTGATTAAGCACTTGATTTCTCGGTGGTTACTAGGTTTAAACAGGGCTGCAAGATATTAGAGGGATTAATTTTGCCATCTCTGTGAGGAGGATGGGTAATCAGACCTGTTTCTGTGGTCCAGGGAAGCTGACTCAGGATACTGCAGGTCCAGACCCGTGGAGCCTAAAGGTGTCTTTCGATGGCTTCATATGTTGTAAGAGTTTGAGTCATAAAGGTTTGAAATATCACTGAAGTACACAGGAGTGTACTTATACACAGGAGTATACAAGAAGAGGAGAGGGCAGATCAAGCACATGTGGAAAGGAGTAGCATCATGGACCCCAAGAGAGGCCACACTTTGTGGTGATACCAGTTATTCCTTTTCCCAGTGGTTCTGCTCTCCTTGAATTGGAGTTGACTGATTCAAGCGCTAATAGTTTAAAGAGCTAGTGTGGGGTAAGAACCTACAACTGGAGCAAGTGTAAGGTCAGCCCCTTTGTTTCCCTACGACATTCTGAAATTCTCAACCAAATCTAGTCTCTCTATTCTGTACGTATAGTCACTCTCTGGGCCTCTCTTGTATCACTTGTTCGTCTGTTGTAATTTGTCCTTGTCTTTTTTAAAAAAATTTATTCATTTTGAACTTATTTTTATTTGCTTGAAAGGCAGAGAGAGAGAGATCTCCCAATTAAAAAATAAAATACATCTTTAAAAAAGAGCATTTTTAAAAAGATTTATTTATTTTTATTGGAAAGTCAGATATACAGAAAGGAAGAGAGACAGAGAGGAAAGGAAGATCTTCTGTCTAACGGTTCACTCCGCAAGTGGCCCCAATGGCTGGAGCTGAGCCAATCCAGAGCCAGGATCCAGGAACTTCTTCCAGGTATCCCATGTGGGTGCAGGGTCCCAAGGCTTTGGGCCATCCTCAACTGCTTTCCCAGGCCACAAGCAGGAAGCTGATTGGGAGACAGAGCTGCCGGGATTAGAACCAGCAACCATATGGGATCCTGGCGCGTTCAAGGCGAGGACTTTAGCCATCAGGCCATCATGCCAGGCCCTCTTTTTAAGTCTCTTTATTTTTGTCTGACTAGATTATTTCAGAAGTTTGGTTGGTCTATTCTGCTCTTGACACTCTCAACTGCATGATTCCACTTGTTGAAGTTTTCCACTCCAACATTTCTGTTTGGTTCTTTTTACAGCTTCTTTCTATTGAGGTTCTCCTTCACATCCTCTTATTTTCCTACATCTTTAAACTATCTGGATTGTCTTACATCTAGCTGAGTTTCCTTAGGGTCACTATTTTGAGTCCTTCTTCAGTCATTTCATAGCATTCCCTTAGATCAAGATCTATTTCTGGAGGACCACTGTGTTCTTCAAGAGGTAGCATGAGTCTTTGCTTCTTCTTGTATCCTGTGTCTTTACATTGCCATCTGCATATCTGATGCAACAGTTCCTTTTTTGATGGAATAAGCTTTCCTGGACAAGCCTTTTTTTGTTTAGATGGCATGCGGGATGTCACTTAGGCTTGAGTTATAATCTCTGAGTGATTTTTTTCATGTGGTAACCAGTGTCTAGACAACCACAGTTATCTATTCTGAAATAATTTGCATAGGTAGTTGTACGACTTTGAAGTGGATGTGAGCTTCCAAAAATGTATGTCTTTAATCCACAAAGAGTTAGATGTCAATTACTCTAGAATTCTGATGGCTGTAACCAGGTTTCCGGTGGTGTGGGACACAGAGGGAGCTGTCCCCTTGTCCTAAGAAGCAAGCCTGAGTGATGCTTGTGGCACTAATGGCTATGACCCTTGGACTAAAAATGTATATAAAACCTTCTTTAGGTCCTGCCTTGTGGGTGTAACTAATGTTGGGGCTTATAGCACCAATAACTCAAGCCCCAACCTCAGGAAATTTTAAGGAGACTTTGACTCAGTCCTTCAGGGTGAATACAGGCTATTCCTAAGGTTGCACATTGGCAAATGTGGGTCTGGAGAACTCAGTTGCGGGTAGGTTCTTCCCTAGGTCCTGGAAGCTCTGTTCCAATGACCATGAAGCATACAGTATTAATTTTCACAGTCCTGGAGCTGCTGGAAACAGTGGGGTCCTTACCCAGGTCTCACAAGATGAACGCCAGTTATTTCAGGGATTGTCTACAGGCAGTCACCACTCCAAGGCACAGGAATATAGGCAGGGCCTCTAGATCCTAGTGGTCAGTGCAAGTTACTCTAGGGGTTCTAGTACCAGCAGTGACAGTCCCAGAGTTGCAGGGTACAGCAGGGACTGTACCCAATGCAAGGGTGAGGTTGGGGTTTGTGTTCTCAGCCCCCAGTATCCCATGGTAAAACGCACTAAAGGGGCTTCCTTCCGGTCTGGTCCTCTGGGTTGAGTAAGGGCTGCTGTTGGTGATAAGCTCAAGAAACCATAGGAAACTTCCCTAGATGGCCCAGAGCAAGCAAGTATAGCTCCAGGGTTTGTGTTCAGAATGCCCATGGCTGCACAAATCGCATGGACCTGTTCTCTGCCCTGGAAAGTGCTGTGTTATCAAGGAGGGCTTCTGGTATACATATAAAAAAGCCTACTTGCTTCCTCCTAAGACAGATGGAATTTAGCAACAGCTCAAGTCTGGTGCTTTGGGGCAAAGGTAAGCAGTGTGGGTTCCTTCTTTGGAGCAAACTAGCTGCTTGAACCCAAGTCAGACCTCAAGTCAGTGAGCTGGCCATTTGCAGTAGTGTCAGGAGTCATGGCATTTTTCTGGTCACCTCCTCCTGGCAAGCAGACGCTCCCTGGCAGAGAGCTGGGGAAGGAAGGGTGGACTGCATCAGCAGGCATTGTGTTTTGTTCCTCTCTTTTCAGTTCTAGTATTTTACATATAAAACCCTTTTCTCAGCAACCTGGTGTCCCCTGGCAGAAGGGCAGCAGCAGTGGCAGGCCTTGTTTTTCTCAATCTGCTGGTTTTCAGTCTACACTGTTGGTAGCTCAGGTCACTTCCTCAATCTTGTGCAAATGTACTTCTGACAACTTTTCCTGTGTGAGACGGATATATACCCTCTCTATTCAGTCGTGTTCATCTCCCACAGCTATGAATCCTGCTGTCTTTTGATATCTGGATAAATGCATCTTTGGATGCTTCGGGTAATGGTCCTTCCAGCTGGACTGAACTCCAGGAAACTGCCTACCAGGAAATACATCATCAGCCAATCTCCTGGTGTACTTCTCCAGGCCTGAAAGGTAGATTAGCCAGGGTATCCACCCACAATGTCACCCTTTGTGTTGTAAACAGAATTCAAGGTCTGGCAAAGATAACAGGAAAAAAAATCTTCTCTAAAATGGATAGAATGCTTCTGTGAACTTTGGTCACTTTTCCCCCCATGTCATTCTCCCCTAAACCCGATGATGAGTTGGGCATTGTTCCCTAACAAAAAACCAAAAAGCTAAGTAACTGGCTGTAGAATACACAAAGCTAGGAAGTCACAGGTTGTCTGCTCCTTAAATGCCCATGCCTTTCCTATTATGACATATTAATCTCACAGATAGGGAAATCCTGATCACATGAACCAAAATCATATGGACCAAAAATATTCCTGTCCTAGTTTGAATTCTGAGTGAAGAATAAACATATTAGGGGCTGTCAGCAGTAGTGTAGCAGGCTAGTCCTTCACCTTGTAGCGCCAGCATCCATATGGACACCTGTTCATGTCCTGGCTGCTCCACTTCTGCTTATGGCCTGGGAAAGCAGCAGAGGGTGGACCAAGTCTTTGGGATCCAGCATCCATAATGGAGACTCAGAGGAAGCTTCTAGCCCCAGGTTAAGATTAGCTCAGCTCTAGCCCTTGCAGCTATTTGGGGACTAACCGAGCAGATGAAAGACTTTTCTTTCTGTAAAAATCTTCCTTTCAAATAAAAATAATTTTTTTTAATAAGCATCTTCTTAGAAGAGGTAAAGTTGTTGTTGTTGTTTCCCAACATTGAATGGGAAATAGGAAGTAGATAAAATGAGCCTGGAAAATAGGCAGGAATTTGAAGGCATGGAGCTGATTTTATTTTCCACCTGAAGGCAGGTTTTCTCCTAACTCTTTATCACTAATTCCTTAAATACCAGGTGTCTAATCCCATCCTGATACTTTGTCTCTGCAAAGGTTGATTAGCAGGGTAAATGAGCTTGACCCAATTTTCTTAGCTCCTCTGAAACATATGTTGAAGTGAGTACACTGAGGCTAGGATGCAGCATTGAGGAAACATTTCACCTTCCAGCAGTCTAACCTGATAATTGAAATGGGGATCCAAGACTACTGATAGCTATAATTCAAGCTTTTTAAAAAAGATTTATTTATTGTTATTCGAAAGGCAGATTTTTTATTCCCGTGACTTTTTTTTTTTAAAGATTTATTCATTTTATTAGAGTCAGATATACACAGAGGAGGAGAGACAGAGAGGAAGATCTTCCATCCGATGCTTCACTCCCCAAGTGAGCCGCAACGGGCCGATGCGCGCCGATCCAAAGCCGGGAACCAGGAACCTCTTCCGGGTCTCCCACATGGGTGCAGGGTCCCAATGCTTTGGGCCGTCCTCAACTGCTTTCCCAGGCCACAAGCAGGGAGCTGGATGGGAAGTGGAGCATCCGGGATTAGAACCGGCGCCCATATGGGATCCTGGGGCTTTCAAGGCGAGGACTTTAGCTGCTAGGCCACGCCGCCGGGCCCTATTCCCGTGACTTTTTAAAATTCATTTTTTTCTAAAATCACTGGTGCAAAACTTCCATAAACTAAAATTCATTTAATTTAAGAGTAAACTCCAATAAATTCTGATGTATGTTTCATCTTTATTTTTTTTAATAATCTTACATAGTTGATTAGGATACAAAGGGTCAAGGGCTACAGGAAAGTGGGTAAGACCATTGCTTCCATACCAATATCATTATTTTTTTTTTCTGTATCTGGGGTCAGGGGAGAAAGAGAGAAGCCCCATCCAGCCTCCCACCCATCCCAGATCCCCGATGTGGGGCATGCTCCGAGGGTCCTGCTCAAGCAGTTTTGATAGCTCAACTATTTTGAGTTGCTCCCTGTTTCAAGTACAATGAAATCTCTTCAGAATCCACTGGCTGACGTAGTCTCTTCATGACTGGGGTTCTGAGATCAGCAGTTCAGTTGGACGGATCTCCAAAGAAACTTCGTCTGCGGTGATCCCAGACCTGATTCTTTTTTTTTTTTTTTTTTTTAAGATTTATTTATTGATTTTTACAAAGTCAGATATACAGAGAGGAGGAGACAGAGAGGAAGATCTCGCGTCCGATGATTCACTCCCAAAGTGAGCACAATGGCCAGTGCTGCGCCAATCCAAAGCCAGGAGCCAGGAACCTCTTCCAGGTCTCCCACGTGGGTGCAGGGTCCCAAGGCTTTGGGCCGTCCTAGACTGCTTTCCCAGGCCACAAGCAGGGAGTTGGATGGGAAGTGGAGCTTCCGGGATTAGAACCGGTGCCCATATGGGATCCCGGCGCGTTCAAGGCAAGGACTTAAGCCACTAGGCCATGTCGTCGGGCCCAAGACCTGATTCTTGAGTGTGCTTGCCAGTACAGGGTCTGGCACAGTCTGTCGCCCCAATCAGCTTATACACATGCTGGTGGCTGCAACTGCTGGGTCAATTCTGTTTCCAGCCCTGTCTTCCACATGAAACAATGGTTGTTGCAGTTCAGCCCAATCCTACCCACTTTACATTTGGCCCTCATGCAAACCAGTGGGAGCTGCAGCCTAGTTGGGACGACTCCCCAAAACCCCACCAGTCAGCCCCCTACCTTGGTTTCCATGCTTGCCAGTATATACTGCAGACTTGTTGAACTTATCTGGACAATAAGATGCTGAACTCTATGCTTGGTATATGCCTGCAAGAAAAGAATCTCATGTGAACTTGAACTGTGGTAATGCAACAAGGTGGAGGAATCCACCGTGGGGGGAGGGTTTGGGGAGGGGTGGGGGGAATCCCAGTGCCTATAAAACTGTGTCACATAATGCAATGTAATTAATAAAAAAAGAAGAAGAAGAACATGTGTGACACAGCACATCCCAAGAGTGAGCAAGCTCCCTTGTGGCCAGAAGATAGCACCAGCAGGGTCCTTGTACTGAGAAGTCCCTTATCTGTCCCAGCCACCTTTGGGTGTCACAGGGGCGGAGGTTCTGAGTGAAGTCAGGCTGAGTCTTCCCCACACACTTCAGAAAATGTTTATTGATTTAACATAAGGTGACTTTCCACACGTTAGCATGTACCATTCTAGTGACATCATTGAAACTTGATGTCTTCAGGCTATCTTAATGGTACTTTTTATGCAGAAAAGATGGTAAGGAAACTTTTTTGAAAGGCAGTTTGGCACTATTTGTGTCAAGAACTCAAGTCCCACTTCTGGTCATCTTCTCTAAAGAAATAAAAGGGCTAAGTTATATGCACAAGTATGTTCATTGTGGTGTGTACAATTTTAAAAAATGGGTCACAAAATGTTGAATGATATGGGGATGAAACCATAGTATATTCATACAGGAGGAAGTTGTTCAACTATTAAGAATGACACTTTGGGGCCCAGAGCAGTAGACTAGCAGCCAAAGATCTCAGCTTGCACTCATGGGGATCCCATATGGGTGCCAATTCTAATCCCAGTGGTCCTGCTTCCCATCCAGCTCCCTGCTTGTGGCCTAGGAAGGCAGTTAGTGACAGCCCAAAGACTTGAGACCCTGCACCTGCATGGGAGACCCAGAGGAAGCTTTGGGCTCCAGGCTTCGGATCAGCGTACCTCTGGCCATTGTGGCTGCTTGGAGAGTAGATCAGTGGACAGAGGATCTCCCTTTCCTCTCTGTCTCTCCTACTCTCTGTATATCTGCCTTTCCAATAAAAATAAATACATCTTTTTTTTTTAAGATTTATTTATTTTATTACAAAGATATACAGAGAGGAGAAGAGACAGAGGGGAAGATCTTCCGTCCGATGATTCACTCCCCAAGTGACCTCAACGGCCAGTGCTGCGCCGATCCGAAGCCAGGAACCAGGAACCTCTTCCAGGTCTCCCACACGGGTGCAGGGTCCCAAAGCTTTGGGCCGTCCTCAACTGCTTTCCCAGGCAACAAGCAGGGAGTTGGATGGGAAGTGGAGCTGCCGGGATTAGAACTGGCACCCATATGGGATCCCGGTGTGTTCAAGGTGAGGACTTTTAGCCACTAGGCCACGCCGCCGGACCCAAAAATAAATACATCTTAAAAAAAAAAAAATGACACTGGGGGCCTGGTACAATAGACTATTGGCTAAACTCCTCACCTTGCATGCGCTGAAATTCCATGAGTGCCAGTTCGTGTCCAGGATGCTCTAATTCCCACCCAAGCTTCCTGCTTGTGGCCTGGGAAGGCAGCTGATGACGGCCCAAAGCCTTGGAACCCTGCACCTGCATGGGACACCCAGGAGAAACTCCTGGCTCCTGATCAGTTCAGTTCCAGCCATTGTGGCTGCTTGGGGAGTAAGCCAGCAAATAGAAGACCTTTCTCTCTGTCTCTATTTCTGTAAATCTGACTTTCCAAATAAATTAATAAATCTTAAAAAAAAGACACTGTGGGGGTGAGGAGTGATGCGATATTGTGACATAGCAGCTCCCCTATCGGCATTGTTTCATTTTGGATTCAGCTCCCTGTAAATGGCCTGGGAAAAACAGAGCAAGATGGCCCAAGCATTTGGGCCCCTGTCGGAAACCTGGCAAGTTTCTAGCTCCTGACTTTGCTTTGGCCCAGTGCTGGTTACTGCAGCCATCTGAGGAGTGAACTGGTAGATGCAAGATCTCCCTCCCTCCGTTTCTGTAACTCTTTCAAGATAAAATAATCTTTTTTTTTTAATGACATTTGGGGGCAAGCATTTAGGGTATCATTTAAGATGCAATTGGCTTCAAGTCTTGGCCCTGCACCCAAATGGAGCTCTCTGCTGGTGTGCACTCTAGACAGCAGGCAATGGTTCAAGTTCTCAGGTCCGTGCCATTTACATGGGAGACCAGGATCAAGTTCTAGCTCTTGCCTTCAGACTGTCCAGTCCCAGCTGTGAAATATAGGGGCTCTTTGTCTATGCCCAACTGAATTTCAAATAAAGTTTAAAAATTTTCAAAAGACATTTTTAAGATTTAATGACATAAAATGATTCAGATATTAAGAAAAGTTCAAGCTATAAATTATCCAGATTTTGAAAACATATATATGACATATTGTCATTACAGAAAGACTAAAAGCATAGCAACTGATGTACATGAGAGAAATAAAATATATTTTTGCTTACATTTATATATATTCCCAAAGCTTCTTATTTCATATAAAGAACATTAAAAATTTAAAACAAGGTAAGACACACAATTTTGAAACCCATCATGTGGCACATACCAAACCAGAATTTTACTGTTATTGACGCGCCATAGCAATGATGAGCAGGTATCTCATCCCTGTTTAATACCTGTGAGCCCAAGGCTCCACCAAGCAATTTGCAGAGGGTGCCCTGGATTCAAGCACAGCCAGGGGCCAGGTTTCCTGCTGTACTGCATGCCTCCTGTACCACCGTTCCTGGTGGGCCCTCAGGAGGCTCACGGTGAAGGTCACTGATAAAACAGCTTGTCCAAAAGCAAGCCCTTATTTTGCCTCCTAAACTCTTCACTGCTCCCTCCAAAAGTAACAACTTCCTTCCCCGGGCTAGGAAACTGAGCCTTCTGCAGGCTAAGATGGGCGGTTTCATTCTGAAGCAGTTTTATCCACCTGCCCAGCTCCATGGATCTGTGGCCTTTCTTAAAGCCCACTTTCTCATCCTGCTTACTGGCTTGGCACTTTGTCAGGTTGGGAACAGAAGGACAGGGCAGCACTGCACATCCCATCCCTTCCAGCCAGCTGGTTCCGTGGTCTCTTCCCTGGATACTAAAACAAACAGGCTGTGTGCTCTGGCTCCTTCCTCAAACCAAGGGGGTGGGGGGAGCAACAAACATCCCAGCTATGTGAACAATCAGAGCAATATCTGGCAGCACATTTGATCTTTTGTAACTATTTCAGCCAAATAATCAGGGCCTCCACATAACTGGGAGTCCTGTCACGGCTGTCATACCCTAGGCCTTAATGGTCACATGGATTCCCGGTACTGCTGCCTTGAGTGCTGCCCAGCCTCCCCGCCCCCCAACTGGCTCTGTTCCAGAAGGTTCCCCCAGCTCACTAATTGCACAGCCTGATGCGGGAGACAGGGGTGGAATTTTTCACCCCTGTTCCAAGCAAGCTCTCTTCATGGCTTCCTGTTCCCTCCCAGAGGCAGAGGCAGGAAGTGACTTGGATGGGGTCACAGCAAGTTCGGAACACAGGAGAGGAACCTGCTGCTGGAGCCACCGCTTTAGCCTCTAGCACCACAGTTCATGATTAATGATTATCCTCCAGCACCACAGTTCTCAATTAAAAACTAGAGCTCCTCCTTCACTGAAGGAGGAGGGTGAGGGGGCATGCTATGTGCCACCGAGCACACAAAAGAACAGTGGGAATGATGTGCTCCTTTTAAATTCAGATTCATCTCTTCCTGTACCCACGCAAGAAGATTGCATGTTCGCAAAAGCCTGAGCAATACTGGGTTAAACAGATTAAGTTACTGAAGACCTCTAAGAACCTTTAACATGCTGTGCACACACCAAAGAGTTTACAATGAAAAGCTTTTTATAAACAGTCATCGGCACAACTAGGGATCCCATAGGTGCCAAGATTCCAATAAACAAGCTCAAGTTCTGGGGATTACTGCTCCAGGGCAAACCCATAAGGATCCAGTAAAGATACATGGACAAGCCCCAAATAAACTCCACTGTCTTTGAAACTGCAGTGTGGGATCGAAGAGCGCTGTTATGCTGTACTCTCCTGTGTATGTTTCTGTAAGAGCTGGTGGTATTTTTCCACTTGCTGGTCAAAACTCCTGGAAGAGAACTCTGTCCGGAAAAAGTTCACTGGAGTCAGGAGATACTTCAGAGCCAGTCCCTTGAACTTGGCAGCTAGAAGAGGGGCAGCCTTGCTATGACACAGGGGAGAGTCATGGCCCACCCAAGTGCTGAGGTTTCCTGAGGTTTCTGGGCTACAGTCTCCCCTGGGTACCAGGGGCCTTAAACTGATTTCCTCCCTGGTGTCTGGAGAGATGAACTCCTCATCCACAGCCCTTAACTGCACAGAACATCCCACAGGGGCAGTCAACTCTGTCACCACTTTCTGGGACGCAGAGAGAGGGACTGACCCATCCCATTCATTGCTGCAGACGTCTGCAAACAACTGCTTCTGGACTAGCAAAGGAGCATGGGAAGGCTGCTTTTCAAGGTCCCCAGGCCAAGGAGAAAGGTTGTCTTTCTTGATTTTCTTCGGGTCTCTGTTAGCTTGAGATGGATCAGCATCTTCCTCAGGGGATTCAAACACAACACCCTGGGTCCTCGGCCTCTTCAGCCTCCTTTCCCACAGCCAGAGGAATCTGGACTTTCTAGAAGAGGAACACATGTACTGCTGCACAGAGTCTGGGATCAGAGGCAAGGAGAGCCTGGGGCTCAGGCTGTCCTGAAAGTAGTTGCCCCAGGGCTGGTGCCTGATGATGGGGACCACCTGGCATGGCCTCAGGGCTGAGACAAAGGCATGAAGCTCAGAGTAGGATGAATGGTCAGAGTAAGGGACAGTGTGGATATTGGGGTGGGAGGTGGGGATTCTCCGGCTGGTGGGAAGGATAGCAATGGTAGGGTGGATCTGGTTCCAACGCAGCATGGCGGAATGGCAAATCTCTGTGTGGTCCACGGCGTGGATGCGGCCCGCCTTCTCCTCCACTGTGAACACATCTGCCAGGCCCAGCATCTGCACCAGCTCCAGGCGCTGAGGACTCAACACTACCCAGGTCCGCAACTCCAGGGCCAGATGCTCCAGCAGGGATTCCTTTCCCAGGCGATAGAGTCCTGAATTGTGTGAATGGGGTTAGGGGAAGTAAGAGGAGAAAGCTATTGGGGAATCCTAAGACATCAACCAAGTACATAATAAAGATATACAGAATTCATGGGACCACCAGTAAGAGGTGGCATGTGAACTGAGAAACAAGGAGAATGGGGAGGAAGGAGACACACAGAATCCACCTAATCATTAGGTTTAAATAAGAAAGCATCCACCGGGCTCGGCAGTGTGGCCTAGTGGCTAAGGTCCTCGCCTTGATCCCATATGGCCGCTAGTTCTAATCCCGGCAGCTCCACTTCCTCTCTATCTCTCCTCCTCTCAGTATATCTGACTTTGTAATAAAAATAAATCTTTAAAAAAAAAAAAAAAAAAAAAAAGCATCCACCAAGCGTTAAGCCCATGAAAAGTAACAAACCAACCAAAAGAGATCTGGGCTACAAGGAGACCCAGAAGCCATGCAGTACAGGGCAATGCTGGAGACAGGCAGACAGCCCTAGGAAAGCACAGACAGAGTATTGACCGACTAACGGAGTTAGAGACTTTCCTGACTCAAACTCCAACCACAGGGAAAAACCACAGGATCTGTTCCTTTGAAATGTCAAAAACACTCTACCAGCTCTACGTTCAGACCAGAGATGGTCTCCACAACGAACTGATGAACTTATCTGGACAATATGATGCTGGACTTTATGCCTGGTAGATGCTTCCAATGAAAGAATCTCAGCTGAATTTGAAATGTGGTAATGCAACAGGGTGGAGGAGTCCACCATGGGGGAGGGCTGGGGGGTTTGGGAGGGGTGGGGGGAATCCCACTGCCTGTTAAACTGTGTCACATAATGCAATGTAACCAATTAAAAAATAGTATAAATTAAAAAAAAAAAAAAAACACAGGATCTGTGGTCTGACTGTGTAGTCCTTGGTTGCTGAAGCCGGCGCAGGGATGGCGTGCCCAGATGTACATGGGGGACATGACAATCACTTCATTGAGGCCTACAGAGGATATACAGAGGGCAGAACAAATTGGACAGCTCTCCTAGACAAGCTTCAACATCAAGCGTCTGGGCAAGTGGAGGGTGTAAAGTGGACTATGTCAGCCAATAGACATCAGAAGGATTTCTTCAACCTCAGAAAATGAACTCAACAGCCTCTCAGAACTATCCAAACCCACTTCAGCAGTACTCTCGGAATCTGCTCCACATCCGGGACCCTGGGATCACATTGAGTGGCCATCCCACATCCCCAGCACTGATGCGGTTAGGCTGCTGGGAGCCGCTCTTTCCCCTTCTTTCTCCACTTCCCCCAGATATAGGAAGAAGAAAAAGAAAATTGGAAACAATGGTCTCATCCACTTTCTCCTATTCCTCAACCCTTCCCACTGTATCAGTGGTCCACATGGGCATGCATGCTTTTCAACTATGTAAACATCATCAAAAAGAAAACAAAATACCTCTAAAATTTTAAAAAATTAAAAAAAGAATCCTTGCAAAGAAAAAAGATAAAAAACTGACAAAAATAGCACTAGAGAGTTAGGTAGGGAACACCTGTTAGATGGCCTTGTGTATACTGCTGAAAACCTTTCATTTAACTCTGGAAGAGAAGGAGAGGAGTTGCTGAAGTCTGAAAAGAAAAATGGCTAATTCTAATCCCAGGAATCACATGATCAGAGCAGGGCTTTAGAAAAAAGCATAGCAGCAATGCTGTTCAAATGAGAGCAAGCTGAAAGCAGAAGTTCCAGTCTGAAGGTCCCAACAGCAGTTACACAGAAATGGAGATGTGAACTTGGGTAACAGTTACAGTAACAGATACGGGAGCTATTAATAGTCGGTTCTCATATCTTTATTGAGCGCCTATTTCTAATCCACAGCCATATGTGAACTCTTTAAAGGAACATGTTTCTCTTACCTGTTTGTCTTTAAATTTGTAATTATTCCAAAAGCAGTGAGATAGAAGAACTCTCATGTGCTGGTTCAGTCCTAAGTGCCAGCGATGGCTCTGATGCTGGGCCAGGCTGCAGCCAGGAGTTAAGAACTTAAAGCTGTTGTCTCACATGCCAATGACTCAACAATTTGAGCAACCCCCTGGCACCTCCCAGTGTGGGCATTAGCAGGATACTGCGGATGTAGTCAGCAGCAGAGATAGGACGGGAATCCGGGTGCTCCAATAAGGAATGCACGTATCCAGATTAGTATCTTAATTGCTTGGCCAAACACCTGCGCTGTAGTTCTTCTTAATCTACATTGTTCTTGATTATGATTCAAAATCTTACCCTTTGGGTACAACTATAGCCAATTTCATTTTCTCCACTATACATATACATTTTATTTCCCTTTCTAGGTCCTGCCCTACTATTCTGTAAACTCTCAAAACCTGAGCAATATTTTACTCATGTTTATATCTCCACTGTCTATTGGATAGTTGGCCCAACGTAGAGATTTTTATACTATTTAGTATACTAATCATGCATTACCACAGCACCCTCCTAGCCAGCTCTGCCTCTGGGAAATTTTTGCTTTGAAAACCATAACTGGTATTTCCTCATGAACAGTTAAGCAATCTAACATTTCTCAATTGCTTAGTTGCCCAGGGAAGTATATCACCTTGTCACTACCTTTTATTTAATCTCACTTTGAAACTCCTTTTAGAATTTGGACATGTCATTTTTTTTAAAACATTCATTATTTTTATTGGAAAGGCGGCTATACAGAGAGGAGAGACAGAGAGGAAGATCTTCCATCCAATGATTCACCCCTCAAGTGACCACAACGGCCAGTGCTGCGCCGATCTGAAGCCAGGACCCCGGGGCCTCTTCCAGGTCTCCCACATGGGTGCAGGGCCCAAAGCTTTGGGCCGTCCTCCACTGCTTTCCCAGGCCACAAGCAGGGAGCTGGATGGCAAGCGGAGCTGCCAGGAATAGAACCGGCACCCATATGGGATCCTGGTGTGTTCAAGGCAAGGACTTTAGTTGCCAGGCTACTGCACCGGGCCCCGACATGTGCATTATAAAACATTCACAATGGTGCCAAACCTTTTCCCTCTTGTGTATCAATTAGAAAAGATATCAGAACTACATGCCACAAATTTTTTTTTTAAATTTTCATTGTATTTGAAAGGCAGAGGAACAGAGAGAGACAGACATGGATCTTCCATTCACTGGTTAATTTCTCAAATGTCCACAACAGCCAGGGTTGGACAGCCCAAAGGCAGGAGCCAATAATTCTTTCTGGGTCTCCATGCGGACGGCAGGGACCCAGGTACTTGAGCCATCACTCATTGTCTCCCAGGCTGTATATCTGCAGGAAGCTGGATTAGAAATGCAATTAGGACTTGAACTTAGACAAGTTCAAGTCGGTGTCCAAAGCAGTGTCTTAGGGCTTGACTGCTGCACCCGTGTTGTTGCTGTTGTTACTGTCTTTTAAGACATTTTTATTTGAAAGGCAGAGTTATATGGGGGATAAGGAGAGACAGAGATATTTATTATACTTTTCTAGAAACAAACTCGGGGGCGGGGTGATGGGGGCACACTGAGGTAGAGCAGATGCCTGTGATGCCAGCAGCCCATAGAAGTGCCAGTTCAAGTCCCAGCTGCTCCACTTTTGATCTAACTCCATGCTAATACACCTGGGAAGAGCAGGAAAAGATGTTCCAAGTACTTGCACCCCTGCCATCCATATGGGAGACCCAGAAGAAATTCTGGGCTCTTGATTTCAGTCTTAGCCCAGCTCTAGCCATTGAGGTCATTTGGGGAGCGAACCAGCAGATTGACAGATTGACAGTAAGATTGACAGATCTCTCTTACTTGCTCTCTCTATAACTATCTAAATAAACAAAATAAATCTTTTAAAAAAGTGATTTTTCACAAACTTTCTCAAAGGCAACTCTGAAAAAGAGTTCCAAAAATGTTTTGTTATCATTGTAGAATCACTAGGACAAACATGCTTCTTCAATGTCTCTATTTTAAAGTACAATGTCCAAACAACAATGTTCGAATAATTTTCAATCATATAACAGAATATTTTAAAAAGATTTATTTATTTTAATTGGAAAGGCAGATATACAGAGAGGAGGAGAGAGAGAGAGGAAGATCTTCCAACTGATGGTTCACTCCCCAAGTGATTGCAACAGCTGGAGCTGAGAAAATCCGAAACCAGGAGCCAGAAGCTCTCCCAGGTCTCTCACATGGATGCAGGATCCCAAGGTTTTGGGCCATCCTCAACTGCTTTCCCAGGCCACACGCAGGGAGCTGGATGGGAAGTGGAGCTGCTGGGATTAGAACCGGCACCCTAATGGGATCCTGGCGTGTGGAAGGCGAGGACTTTAACTACTACGCTATCGTGTCGGACCCATATAACAGAATTTTTAAAAGATTCATTCATTCATTTGTTTGAAAGGTAAAGTAAAGGAGACAGAGACATACAGACAAATCTTCCATTCAGTGATTCATTCCCCACATGGCTGTAATGGCTAAAACTGGGCCAGGCCAAAGCCAGGAGACAGGAATGTCAACTGGTTCTCTGATAGGTTCCAGAGCCCTAGTTACTTGAGCCATCTTTTGCTGTTTTCCCATGCACGCTAGCAGGAAGCTAAACTGAAAGCAGAGCAATCAGGACTCAAACCGGCAGTCTGACACAGGATGCCAGCATCACAATCGGCATCTGCACCTACCACTCCCTGACGGTAGCCCCAACAAGTATTTCCTGAAGGCCTCTGGATCAGGCATCAATTAGGCATTCAGGATATAAATCTTCAATAAAACAAAGAGCCCCCTGGGTCCTGATTCTTTCTGCTAACGCAGACCCTGATTGTAATGAGGATGACTCAGGTAATTATATTCTTGGGTCTGCTGCAATGGCTCAATTGGCTAATCCTCCTCCCTGCAAACGTTGGGATCCCAAATGGGCACCAGTTCCTGTCCCAGCTGTTCCATTTCCCATCCAGCTCCCTGCCAGTGGCCTGGGAAAGCTCTCAAGGATGGCCTAAAGCCTTGAGACCCTGCACTCATGTGGCAAAATCAAAAGAAGCTCCTGGCTCCCGGTTTAGATTGGCTCAGCTCTGGCCATTGTAGCCATCTGGGAAGTGAACCAATGGATGGAATATCTTTCTCTCAGTGACTCTGCTTCTCTCTGTAAATCTACCTTTCCAATAACAATAAGCAGATTGGAAAAGAAAAATAGGTTCCTGTCATTCACATGGGACACATAGCTCAGGCTCCCGGTTGCTGGCCTTGACCCAGTCAGCTGTCGTGGGCACCTGAGGAGTGATCCATCTCCCTCTCCCTCTCAAATAAATGAAAAAAAAAAAAATCCTTCCACAGCTCTGTGTTGAGTTCAGGATTAGCAGAGCTCCAGGGTGCTTGCCACCCCCCCTTACTGCTCCTCTAGTCCCCAAAAGCCTGTGTGTGCATACACATAACTTCTCCCCACTTCTATCCATATTCTCAAAGCATTTACTTCTGTGTGTGGGGGGGTATTTACTGCACATCCAGAGTAGTGAAGGACAGATAATAGGTAGCAGGCAATAGCATAATAATAAATGCACAGAGAATATTGGGAGGTGAAAAGTGATATAGAAATAGTAAAAGTTAAATTGGTATAGAGGACCAGGAACTGGGAATGCATTTTTTTTTTAAGGATTTATTTTATTTTTATTAGAAAGTCAGATATATAGAGAGGAGGAGAGACAGAGAGGAAGAGCAATGGCTGGTACTGAGCCAATCTGAAGTCAAGAGCCTCCTCCAGGTCTCCCACAGGGGTGCGGGGTCCCAAGGCCCTCTGTCATCCTTCACTGCCCTCCCAGTCTACAAGCAGGGAGCTGAATGGGAAGCAAGGCTGCCAGGACTAGAACTGATGCCCATAGGGGATCCTGGCACGTGCGAGGTAAGGACAGGCAGGCTACCATGCTGGGCCCTGGGAATGGCCAGGGTAACCTGTCATGGAGGAAGCAAGAGCTGGTACAGACTTGAAAGATGCAAGAACCTCCAAAGAACATAGCTGTGGCTGAGCAAAGGGAAGGAATTCACTCACCAATCTTTATCATATGTTGAGGATGCTGTCGAATGAGCTGGACAATCTGCCGGGCAGCTTCTTGTCGCGTAGGAAGAACCAGGGCTGGGTTGCAGTTGGTGTTGTCTAAGTATAAAACGTGGATCTCTTTCCCCCGTGTCAGAGCTGGCTCCTTCAGCATAGACGGTGTAAAGCGAAAATCGCCTAGAAGAATGGATATATGGGACAGAGGGCAGATACAAGATGGGAAGAGCCTCTTCTGCTGCATCCACAGATGGGTGTTTTCTCACTATTCTGTATCATATGGAACACAGTTTCTTTGCAGGAGCATCTACATTCTACCCCTGCTTTTTATTTACAAACTCTTCACAAGGTTTGGATCATTATAACAGTGGCATTAGAGTCAGCACTGTGGCATAGCACACTAAGCCTCTGTTAGCATCCCATATGGGCAGCTCTTCTTACCATCCAGCTCTCTGCTTATGGCCTGGGAAGGCAGAGAGGATAACCCAAGTGCTTGGGCTCTGAATTCATGTGGGAGACCTGGAAGAAACTCCTGGCTCCTGGCTTTGGATCAGCTCAGCTCTGGCCCTTGTGGCCATTTGGGGAGTGAACTGGTAGATAGAAGCTCTGTCCCTTCTCTCTTAGTAACTTTACCTTTCCAGTAAAAATAAATACATTTTTAAAATTTATTTTTTAAAAGATTTATTTATTTTTATTGCAGAGTCAGATATATATATATACGCAGAGAAGAGGAGAGACAGAGGAAGATCTTCCATCCAATGATTCACTCCTCAAGTGACCGCAATGGCCAGTGCTGTGCCGATCTGAAGCCAGGAGCCAGGAACTTCCTCAAGGTCTCCCAGGCGGGTGCAGGGTCCCAAGGCTTTGGGCCGTCCTCGACTGCTTTCCCAGGTCACAAACAGGGAGCTGGATGGGAAGTGGAACTGATGGGATTAGAGCCGGCACCCATATGGCCTCCAGGCCACGGTGCCGGGCCCATTTTTTTTTTAACAGTGGAATCAGGTGTGAAGGTGATAACCCTAAAGGTGTCCAGATTGCTAGTCTGTGTGCAGGTTGCTCAAGAAAAGTAATCCCCAGGCTGGGAGGAAGGGCAGGGACCCCGGGGAGGCCCACCTGTGTAGAGGATGGTTCCAAAATATCCTTCAAAGAGAAACATGACTGCTCCAGGGCAGTGATTGGCATCCAGGAGGGTCACGGTCATGGTCTCTCGGCCAATCTCATCAAGCGGCAACACATGGCTCTCACCCACCTCCAGGGCATGAATCCACTCCTTGGACACCTGGAGAGATGGCAGGTCACACAAGTGACCACAGACATTACGGTCCCCACCCCCCCCAGTACTGGACCAGAGACTGTCCTGTACACAAACCAAGTGAAAGCCAACACAGCCCTGAGTCACCGAGAACAGATGCTGTGATGAGGGTGGCCAAGCAGCCATCATCCTCCACACTGCCCTTCGTACAACTGCAAGGAGAACATGAGCTGTTTTCTGGAACAGTCGCCCATTCCCAGATTTTCTCCTGATCCCAATGATCCCTTGGGGTGACTGTTAACAAAAAAATCCAGCCATATTTTCAAGAGCCACACCAACCACATCTAGCAGATCTGAAGGGGTTGTGTGTAGAGGCTGGACAATCTTGTTTATTCATCCAGCACCTTCGGTGGATTCTTGTTAAGGCAAGTTTAGGAGACACTGGCCTGGCTTCTTTGGAAAGGTGGTGGTGGGGGTGATCTCCAGGGGGTGGACTAAAAGATTTCTCAAGCTTCACAGCTAGAATCTCAAGTCGGTGAGTTGAAAGCCACGCTCCCAATGTTCTGGATCCAAGCTGCTGCTGGGCGTCCTCTCCGAGTCGCCGTGGCAGTGACAGGAGGCCCCTCCCAGACGCCAGGACCAGCTGTCAGGGGCCACCTCCAGTCCCCACCAGAGCCCCCATACCTGTCGGTAGCGATGCAAGAGGTGGGCAGTGATTGGGGAGCAGTAGAGGGGCCGGGCCCAGGTGCTGGACAGGCCCACTGTGTGGTCCGAGTGCATGTGGGACAAGAAGAAGAGCCGCGCGGACCCAGCCCTGCGCAGGCTCCAGAAGTCCACGGCAATGGGCGTGTGAGGGATCAGGACCCCGTTCATGGCGGCGGGGCTGCAGGGGCACCACAGGGGTCTTCATGGGCACAAGATGTCCCAGCGCCAGGCTTCCAGAGCGACGCCCCACCTCCCCCTACCCCGAGTCAGACGAGAACAGAGCGAGAGATCCCAGGGAGGGGGGAGTCAGCTCAGCAAGGCGGGAGGTGGAAGCAAGGAAGGAAGCGGCGGTGCGGGCGCGGAGACCGGGCGCCACTCCCACCACCCGCGCGGAGCGCAGGCAGCCCCGCACTCAAAGCGCGCGCTGCGGGGCGGAGACAGGCCGAGGCAGCCGAGGGCCGAGGGCCCGGCGGAGAGAAGGGGGAAGGGCACCCCGCAGTGGGATCCCGGCCGAGCTCGGCGCTCCGGGAGGGCCCTCGCGAGGGGGCGGGACTTCCGCCGACAGCGTGCGCCGGCCTATCGGGTGCGGGCCCGGGCCGGGCCTCGGAGAGGAAGGGGTTTGGCTGACTGGCGGCGGCTGCGGGGTTGCCAATGGGACGCGGAGTGTAGGGCCGTGGCAGCCACCTTGTGGGGTGGGGCGACGAGCGAGCAGGTGCTGGAGCGGGTTAGGGCGTGAGTCCTCCCCCGGATTAGGGTTCCGGGGCCCGATCCCGCCCCTGGTCTGGTCGGTCACTGACTTGACGTTTCCTTCCCTCAGGACCCGAAGGCGCCCGCGGTTTCCCGGGCCTCCGGGCCGAGATGCCGTACCTGGGCTCCGAGGACGTGGTGAAGGAGCTGAAGAAGGGTCTGTGTAACCCTCACATTCAGGCGGATAGGCTGCGCTACCGGAATGTCATCCAGCGAGTGATTAGGTACCGCCCGCCTCTGAGTGTGCAGCCCCAGCCGGGCTCCTGGTCCCGCGCCCGGGAGGAAGCCAAGGCTGTTGGCACGCGCTGCAGACTGCCCCCCCTCTGCCCGGTGCCAGCTCAGTCTCGCTTGAGGGGCATGGTTTCCTCTCTCTCCCTCAGGCCTGATGACTCCCGGACCTATGGTAGAACTAGCACAGGCCTCTCTCAGTTGCTTGTCCTACCCGGCTGCCTGGCTTGTGTTTCCTCCAGGATAATTGATCAAAGTTTTATCCCTAAAGAGCTCTGGCATCCTTCCCTGCTCCCCAAACTTGCTCTTCCGCTTCTGTCCCTGTGGAAGGCTGGCAACAGCCAGCCTGCTTGTATGAGTCAGCTGGGCACCTGGTCCTGCTAGCGGCGATGAATTCATAATTCTCAAAGCTATCCTCTCCTTTGTTTTAATTGGCACTTGGTGCTGTTCTGGTTCAGGTCTTCAGTACCAAAGCCACCTGTGGTACCTATCTAGTAGCAGGTCACCTTGCCTCATTTCTGTCCAAACTTTTCCCTGTCTAAATCCTGAGATTTTTTTTTTTAAAGAATATATATATATATATATATATCCAGCCCATTGATGGTTCTGATTTCAAAAGAAGGGCTGGAAACCAGGAATCTGTATTTTTAACAAATATCTCAGCTGATTCCAGCAGGAGACCAGTGTGAAAAAGTGGCATCTATGGAAGGAAAGCTAAACTTATTGTGGCAGAGAGCATCCTGCTAATTCTGCTGCTTGCATTCTTTCCCAGGACTGAATCATCCTTGCACACGTTGTCGCATGACCTGTCTGTCACATCTGCCTTGAATAACTGCTTCTTCAGCTTCTCCGTGAGGAATGCTTTCTGGCTTCCTAGCCCGGGGTCCCCTCAGAGCCTTGTGCTTTGTTTGTTCCCATCACTTAGCTGTGGTGCTGTAATTAGTGGTATTCTTGTCTCCCTCCTGAATAGATTTTGGATTCCTCAAGGTCTGAGGTCATGCCTTTTCCTTCAGGATTCCCTCCCTGGAGTATATTCTTGGAGTGAACTAGGCACTGAATAAGTTAATTGAATGAGAACAATGTTACTGGCCCAAGGTGTGAAACACTATGTGTAGACTTGCTGGAAGAGATCCTACTGTGGTTGGGTAAGGAGTCAGTAAAAGCTATCTGCTAGGTTGGGCGTTTTGTGTCTCACTTGTGCCTGCTGTGTTGTGTTACTTTCAGGCACATGACGCAGGGTGTGGATATGTCTGGTGTTTTCATGGAGATGGTCAAGGCCAGTGCCACTGTAGACATTGTTCAGAAGAAGTTGGTCTATCTGTACATGTGCACGTACGCGCCCCTGAAACCAGATCTGGCACTCCTGGCCATCAACACCCTGTGCAAAGACTGCTCGGACCCCAACCCCATGGTGCGAGGGTTGGCGCTACGGAGCATGTGCAGCCTCAGGTGAGCTGCTCCTCCCTGCTTGGTCCAAAGCAACTGGATCTTTTTTTTTTTTTTTAAAGATTTATTTATTTTATTACAAAGTCAGATATACAGAGAGCAGGAGAGACAGAGAGGAAGATCTTCCGTCCGATGATTCACTCCCCAAGTGAGCCGCAACGGGTCGATGCGCGCCGATCCGATGCCGGGAACCAGGAACCTCTTCCGGGTCTCCCACGCGGGTGCAGTGTCCCAATGCATTGGGCCGTCCTCAACTGCTTTCCCAGGCCACAAGCAGGGAGCTGGATGGGAAGTGGAGCATCCGGGATTAGAACCGGCGCCCATATGGGATCCTGGCGCATTCAAGGCGAGGACTTTAGCCGCTAGGCCACGCCGCCAGGCCCGCAACTGGATCTTAAAAGGACCAGGGGGGATGAGCATTTGGCCTTGTGGATGAGATGCCCAAGTCTCATACAGGAATACCTGGCTTGGAATCCTAGCTCTGGTTCCCAATCCCAGCTTCTTGTTAGCGCAGACTCTGGTGGGGTTGGGTGTGCGGGGGGTGGGACATCAGGTAATGATGGTTCCAGTAGCTGGTCCTGTTGCCCACGTGCAAGAGCTAGATTAAATTCCCAACTCGTGGCTTTGGCATGACCTAGCTCCGGCCGCGGCAGGCATATGGGACGTGAACCAATGGCTGGGAGCCCTCCCTGTGTCTTAGCTCTCTGCTCTGAGAAACTGAAAGAAGGTCAGGAGGCAGATTTTTAATCAGGATGATTTATTCAGAAACCTTAAACCTAGGGAAAACACTGTTAGACCCCAGTTGAGCTCGGATTTCCAGCCATTGTCACACAGTTTTATTAACAGCAGTTTTCCTTTTTCATATCTGCAAAGTAGTCCTCAGCTTTGGTTGGAGATTTTAAGTAATCATGTATCTGTCATTTTTGCTGCCTGTGCAGCATTGGTTCAAGTGAAAAGCCAAGTGATAGCTTTCTAAGTTTGCTTACAGCTTTCTCTCTCTCTTTCATGATCTGATGAAAGCATGTTCAAACAGCCACTAAACTTTCCGTTAGGTACACAGGGGTTTCATTTGGTCCAAGCCAGTATTTCAGAATCCAGCTGACTCCAGAATGTCTTTGTCAGGATGCCTGGTGTGCGGGAGTATATCCAACAGCCCATTCTCAATGGGCTAAGGGATAACGCTTCCTATGTCAGGAGGGTGGCAGTCCTTGGCTGTGCTAAGATGCATAATCTTCATGGAGACTCTGAAGTGGGTAAGTTCAATGTTATCCATCGTGGTTCCTGTTCATTTGTGCCTCCAGTAGATACATATTTTTAAAAAATGATCTACTTTTGTAGAAATTAATGTGGTTCCACTTCTGTATATGTGGCCCTATAAGATGGAATGTAGGTCTTGGTATTTTCTGAGAGGTCCTATCTTTGGAGACCAAGTCAGATCCTTTATAAAAGCTCCTTAGGGCAGTCTGGAGATGGCCAGATTTTTTGCCTTTGTCATTTGTTTAAGCAGAGAAGGTCGGTGGTCCCTGCCAGAGGCCATTACTCTGGCTGTGTCTTTGTGTCTGTGATGCCTTTGTTCTTTTCTGAGATCCTCGTTCTTTTTTCTAGATGGTGCCCTGGTAAATGAGTTATACAGTTTGCTGCGTGACCAGGATCCAATTGTGGTCGTCAACTGCCTGAGGTCCCTAGAGGAGATTCTGAAACAGGAAGGAGGCGTTGTCATCAACAAGCCCATCGCCCACCATCTCTTAAATCGGTTTGGATGCCTCCGTGCCCTTCTCCGTATTGTGAGATCTGCATCCTGGTGGGACCTTGTTGATGTATTGAGTTAAGGAGAAGTCTTGAGCCGTGTCTATAGAGTAGAAAAGAAAGTTGACAATAATTATTACTGGTATTTCACTGAGGAGTCTCCTTGTATTTGCCTTAATTTCCCACACTAACACAGGGAGATGGCAGAAACATCCTGTTTGAACTCTCCCCTTGTTATGGTGAGCAGCTAAGACAGTAGTAGCATGGAGATCGTCCTAATTTTGTTACTAAAATAGCACTTTTGTTTTCGGACAGAATGTCAAAACTGGACCAGTGGGGCCAAGCTGAAGTATTGCACTTTCTGCTGCGCTACCAGCCCCGCAGCGAGGAGGAACTGTTTGACATTCTCAACCTGTTGGACAGCTATCTCAAGAGCAGCAGTCCAGGTGTGGTGATGGGAGCCACCAAACTCTTCCTGATCTTGGCCAAAAAGTTCCCTCACGTGCAGACCGACGTGCTGGTGCGCATCAAGGGACCGCTGCTGGCTGCCTGTTCTTCCGAGAGCCGTGAGCTCTGTTTTGCTGCCCTGTGTCACGTGCGCCAGATCTTGCGCAGCTTGCCAGGGCACTTTAGCAGCCACTACAAAAAGTTCTTCTGCTCCTATTCGGAGCCTCACTACATTAAGCTGCAGAAGGTGGAGGTGCTGTGTGAGCTGGTGAATGACGAGAACGTGCAGCAGGTGCTGGAGGAGCTACGAGGCTACTGCACTGATGTGTCTGCTGACTTTGCGCAGGCCGCTGTCTTTGCCATAGGTAAGTGTCCACTGTTTTTTGCCTCCTGAGAGCCCAGCCCCAGCCAGCCCTGCATAGCTGTGGTCAGAGGACCTGTAGAAGGTGAAAGGGAATAAACCTTGTCTCAACGTGCCATGCACCCAAGAATCAAATCTGTGATTATAGCCATGCAGGAAGACAGATTGTAGTTGTGGTGTTTGGTCAAGACTAATATTGCTAGTACTTACCAGGATATAGAATACAATCCATAAAATTCACATTACCTTTTGTTGTCTCCCATCCAAAATGCTTTCCTATAATCATCTCACAGAAAAAGCAGAAAAAGTGAACAAATGCTATTACTTTATATCATTTTTACAACATATGTATGTATTTATTTTGAAAGTCAGGATTGCCGTAAAAGAAAGAGTAAGTCATCTATTGGTTCACTCCCCCATATGGCCACAATAGACAGGGCTAGGCCAGGCTGAAGCCAGGAGCTTCTTCTGGATCGCCCACAAGAGTGGCAGGGTCCCAAGCACCTGGACCATCTTCTACTGCTTTTGGCAGGCCACTAAAAGATCACAATGGAGCAGCTGGATCATGACCCGGAGCCCATATAGGATGCTCGCATTGCAGGCTACACTTTTGTTTGTTAAGACACAGTGCGACCCCCTTAGCTTCATTTTTTTTTTTAAGATTTATTTATTTTATTACAAAGTCGGATATACAGAGAGGAGGAGAGACAGAGGAAGATCTTCCGTCCGATGATTCATTCCCCAAGTGACCGCAACAGCCGGTGCTGTGCCAATCTGAAGCCAGGTACCAGGTCTCCCACGCGGGTACTGGGTCCCAAAGCATTGGGCCGTCCTCGACTGTTTTCCCAGGCCACAAGCAGGGAGCTGGATGGGAAGTGGAGCTGCCGGGATTAGAACTGCTGCCCATGTGAGATCCCAGCGCGTTCAAGGCGAGGACTTTAGCCACTAGGCCACGCCGCCGGGCCCTTCTTAGTTTCATTTTTAAAGATGAAGAAAACATTGCACAAGGAAAGGTTAATAAACTGCCTAAAAGGTAATATAATTCCTGCACTTGGTCTGAAACCCAGTTTACTGACTCTAGGACCATGAACACGCTGGGATCCTATATGGGCGCTGGTTCTAATCCCGGCTGCTCCACTTCCCATCCTGCTCCCTGCTTGTGGCCTGGGAAAGCAGTGGAGGACGGCCCAAAGCTTTGGGATCCTGCACCCGTGTGGGAGACCTGGAGCAGGTTCCTGGCTCCTGGGTTCAGATCAGCACAGCACCGGCCGTTGCGGCTCACTTGGGGAGTGAAACATCGGACGGAAGATCTTGCTCTCTCTCTCTCTCCTCCTCTCTGTATATCTGACTTTGTAATAAAAATAAATCTTGGGCCCGGCAGCATGGCCTAGTGGCTAAAGTCCTCGCCTTGAATGCACCAGGATCCCATATGGGCGCCGGTTCTAATCCCAGCAGCCCCACTTCCCATGCTGCTCCCTGCTTGTGGCCTGGAAAAGCAGTCGAGGACGTCCTAAAGCTTTGGGACACTGCATCCACGTGGGAGACCTGGAAGAAGTTCCTGGTTCCTGGCTTCGGATCTGCACAGCACCGGCCCATTGCAGCTCACTTGGGGAGTGAATCATCGGATGGAAGATCTTCCTCTCTGTCTCTCCTCCTCTCTGTATATCCAACTTCGTAATGAAAATAAATAAATCTTTAAAAAAAATAAATAAATCTTTGAAAAAAAAAAAGAAATCCTTGGAGTTAATCAACTGCTATTAGTGCCCCCTGCAGCTGTAATGTTCCTGTACAGGTGTGCTGGAACCAGAAGGCTGCCTCCTGCCTGCCTGCCATATAAATACCTTTGTTACTGCAAGTTTGTCTAATGGGAAATTCCTCAACATTAACACTTCTTTCAGAACTTCCCAATTTCTAGCTATTAAAAAAAGTTGATTATTTAAAAATATTTATTTATCTGAAAGTCAGAGTTACAGAGGGGGAGAGAGAGGGGAAGAGAGAATCCACTGATACATTCCCCAAATGGCTACAACAGCAGGGCTGGGCCAGCCCAGAGCCAGGACTCAAGAGCTTCTTCCAGGTCTCCCACTTGGGTAGCAGGGGCCCAAGCACTTGAGCCATGCTTCACTGCTTTTCAAGGCCATCAGCAGGCATCTGAATTGGAAGTAGAGCAGCTGGGACTTGAAATGGCACCCATATGGGACGCTGGCATGGTGCAGGTAGCAGCTTACTGCACTATACCACAAATGGCCCTCACCAGGATTTTTACTAAGGTTTCCTTTATAGCAAACTTAGATTCTTTGTATTTCATCAAGTAAGGGATTATTTCCCCCCCCAAGGTACTTCTGGTCCTCCTTGTCTTTGGTAGAAAGTGATCTTAGATAAGGTGCTAGTATTTGGCTTTGTCATTTCCTGCCTTTCCTCCTTTGGTAGGTAGCATTGCCAGGACTTATACGGATCAGTGTGTACAGATTCTTACAGAACTGCTGGAGCTGCGACAAGAACACATTACCACAGGTAATAGCTGTCTTTCCAGGATTGTTTCGGTCACGTGTCTGGCCTGTGGAGGGTGCTGAACAAATATTTGCTGTTGAATGAATATTGACAGAAAGATCTTTCTTGTATCGTCATTTCGGAGAAGCACATGGGCTACAGAGCTCATAGAGAAGCTTTAGGATGCCTCCTCTCTTCTGTGGATATGAAACCCATCAGGATGGCCTTGCCTGTTGTTTTCGCCATCTTTACCCGTTCTTGCTTTAAGACGTAATACAATAGGCAGTGGCTTCCAGGGCTGGAACTGTGGTGAGGCAAGCAAAGTATATAGGATGCAAACCAGAAAAAGGCATTTATTAAGGGCTCACACAAGTGCCAGTTGTGCATGTCTTAGGTTTTATACCTGAAGCGCCCTTCTTGCTTCACCAGAGACCTAATCCTGGTGGCTCCATTAATACTGTCTTCAGAGTGATCTTTTACCAGCGACACCATTCCACAATTTACAAGAACTGTACACGTGACGAAATGCTTTCCCACACAGTACTACGTCTGTCCTCAGCCCAGTCTGGTACATCCATTCCAGGTGTTCTTGCCCATTTGCCAAGTCCTCAGTGACTCCCCTGCAAAACTCATTTCACAGAAAGCTAGCAGAAGTCTGAGCTGAGTACATGACTCCTGCGGTGACTTCTTCCCGCGTGGAGTTCTAACCCCGTGCTCCTGTGCCCCGGCTGTGTTGTAGTGGTGGTGCAGACCTTCCGCGACCTGGTCTGGCTGTGTCCTCAGTGTACCGAAGCCGTGTGTCGAGCCCTACCTGGCTGTGAGCAGTACATTCAGGACAATGAGGTAGGGTGCTAGCCTCTTTTATTTCTGGCCAGAAGGGGAATTCATGGGAAGCCTGCCCTCTGAAATGGATTCGATTTCTTTTAAGTAATTTCTTTATTTAAAGATTTATTTATTTATTTTTATTGGAAAGATGGATATACAGAGAGGAGGAGAGACAGAGAAGAAGATCTTCCGTCTGATGATTAACTCCCCAAGTGACCGCAACAGCTGGTGCTGCGCTGATCCAAAGCTAGGACCCAGGAACTTTCCTCTGGGTCTCCCATATGGATGCAGGGTCCCAAGGCTTTGGGCTGTCCTTGACTGCTTTCCCAGGCCACAAGCAGGGAGCTGGATGGGAAGCAGGGCTGCCAGGATTAGAGCCGCGCCCATATGGGATCCTGGCACATGAATGGCGGGGGCTTTAACTAATATGCCAATATGCCGGGCCCCTTATTTATTTATTTTTAATCTACTTATTTTGTCAGAAGTGGAAACTCCAAAAACTGACTGCCATTTCACATTCTCTTCAGGATGTGGATGACATATAAATTATGCAAACAGAAATAATCTGATTATTGTTAGAATTCTTTACACTGTCTTTTGCTCTTAAAAAAAAGGACAGATTTGGGCCTGGCACAATGGCTTAATTGGCTAATCCTCCTCCTTCCAGTGCCAGGATCCCCTATGGGTATTGGGTCATGTTTCAGCTGCCCCATTTCCCATCCAGCTCCCTGCTTATGGCCTGGGAAAGGAGTAGAGGATGGCCAAAGTCCTTGGGACCTGCACCCACGTGGGAAGACCCAAAAGAAGCTCCTGGCTCCTGGCTTTGGATCAGCTCTGCTCTGCTGTTGCAGTCATTTATGGAGTGATCCAGCAGATGGAGGATCTTTCTATGTCTCCTCCTCTCTGTAAATATGCCTTTTCAATCACAGTAAAAACATTTTTAAAAACATTTTTTTAAAAAGAAATTTTAAAAAGGATTTGTTTGTGCATTTTAAAGGCAGAGTTACAGAGAAAGATCTTTACTGTTGATTCACTCCCAAGTGGATACAATGGCTGGGGCTAAGCCAGGCTGAAACCAGGAGCCTGGATTTCCACATGAGAGAAGGAGCCCAGGCGCCTGGGCCATGTTCTGCTGCTTTTCCAGGTGCTTCAGCAGGGAGCTGAATCAGAAGTGGAGCAGCCAGCACACAAACTGGCACTCATATGGGGTGCCAGTTAACAGCTTAGCTCAGTGTGCCGCAACATCAGCCACTTTCCCCCAACCTCACATGGCTTTCTTGAACAGTTCTGAGCTAGAGATTGAAACCATGCAATTTACAGATAGAATCAGAAGCAGAATAATCTGTGAAAGTTTTACAAAGATTTGGCTTCACCACAAGTTTGCAGATTTAAGTATTATAGCATAGTGGATATAAGGTGCTCTTTGAAAATTTTATTTTATTTATTTGAAAGTGAGAGGCATGGAGGGAAGATGAGGAAGTAAAAAAAAAAGAGGAGGTAGAGTGAAAAGAGACACAAAAACAAAAATATTTATCTGCTAGTTCATTCCTCAAATGTACACAATAGCTGGGGCTTGGTCAGGTTGAAGCCAGGAGCCAGGAACTCACTTGTGGTTTCCCACATGGGCAGCAGTGACCCAAGAACTCGTACCATCACCTGCTGCTTCTCAGGGTACACATTAGCAGAAAGCTGGAGTGAGAAGCAGAGCCAGGATCCAACACTGCGATACAGTGAGTAAAGCCACTGTCTGTGTGATGCCAGCATCCCATACAGGTGTCGGTTCATGTCTGACCTGCTTCACTTCCAAGCTCCCATTAATGGCCTGCAATAAACAAGAGTAGATGGCCCAAATGTTTGGACCCCTGCACTCACATGGGAGACCAGATGAAACTCCTGGCTCCTGGCTTCATCCGGGCTTAGCCCTGGCCATTGTGGCCAACTCGGGAATGAAATAGCAGATGGAAGATCTACTGAGAGGTAGCTCTGACTTCCTACTAAATTAATCTTCAAAAAATAAGAAGAAACAACAGCAAAGCCAGGATTCAAACCCAGCAACCCCACTGTGGGATGTGTGATTACAGGCAGCACACCAGATGCTGCCCCAAAGAGATCTTCTTTAAATATTTGTTTATTTTTATTGGAAAGTCAGATCCACAGAGAGGAGGTACACAGAGAAAGATCTTCCATCTGCTGGTTCATTCCCCAAGTGGCCTCAATGGCTAGAGCTGAGCTGATCCGAAGCCAGGATCCCAGAGCTTCTGACTCTCCCATGCAGGTGCAGGGTCTCAAGGCCTTGAGCCATCCTCTGCTGCTTTCCCAGGCCGTAAGCAGGGAACTGGACGGGAAGTGGTGGGGCGGCCAGGACATCCTGGCACATGGCAAGGTCAGGATTTAGCCACCAGGCTGTTGTGCTGGGCCTTCAAGAGAGATTTTTCAAAAAGCTTCACAAATGATTCTCAGGTGCACTCTAGGTTAATAAGCTTCCATGAAACACTGAGAGAAATTCTGTCAGGAGATTCTACTGAAACACTAAGCCCCAGATTGAGCCAGAGGCCCCAAAAGCAGAAGCAGCCTACTATGGTTTAATCAACATAGGTTGTAGAACTGTGAAGTTCCCTCTTGTGCTTGAGAATTTCATGCCTGTGTGTTGTGTAGAATACAGGAGGGGACATCCATGCAGTGCAAGCTGAAAGATGACACCTTTCCTTCTGGTGCCAGGGGAAAAGCAATGCCATAAAGCCTTCCTGTCTCCTGCGTTTAGACAGCCACCTCCCGAACACCTGTTGTTACTCCTTCGTTCCCAGGGGAAGCAGGCTCTGATCTGGCTCCTCGGGGTCCACGGGGAAAGGATCCCCAATGCCCCGTATGTGTTAGAGGACTTTGTGGAGAACGTGAAGTCGGAGACGTTCGCAGCTGTGAAGATGGAGCTGCTCACGGCCCTGCTGCGCCTCTTCTTCTCTCGCCCTGCCGAGTGCCAGGACATGCTGGGACGGTTGTTCCATTACTGCATAGGTAGGCTTTGCTTTCCGGAAGAAAGCAGGACTTGCCAAGATGCCTCGTGAAATTCTCATCTTTTTTTTTTCTTTCTTTTTTTTTTTTGGTTGATGAATCATCTCTTGGACCTGAAAAAATAATACTAATATTCATGCTTTCTAGACTTTTTTCACTTCTCCATTTTTTTTCTCCCTAATGATTGGCACAAGGGTAAGAGGAGAATGTCCTTGGATTTTTGCTAACTCCCTCTGTTGTCTTACCCCAGAAGAAGAAAAGGATATGGCCGTGCGGGACCGAGGTCTCTTCTGTTACCGGCTCCTCTTAGTCGGCATTGAGGAAGCTAAGCGGATCCTGTGTAGCCCTAAATCTGACCCTTCCCTTCGACTTCTGGAGGATCAGGCCGAAAGACCTGTGAACAGCTGGGCCACAGACTTCAACACATTGGTGCCAGTGTATGGCAAGGCCCGCTGGGCAGTGATCACTAAGTGCCAGGGGGCAGAGCGCTATGGCCTGGAGCTTCCCAGCACAGCCTCGCTTGTCACAGCAGGTAAAAGTGGTCCCTCCCTTACTGCTTATCATGCTAAATCTTCACCTGTTGCAATGACTGGTAGACCAATGGACTGTTGCCTGGATTTGAAGCCGTTGTGAGGAAAAAAAGAAGTTTACCCTTGGTTTTTTAAGCCATTTCTCCAAAGACCAATTCATTGTGACTCTTTGAGAATTTAGATGAAACATGTAACTCTTCTAGATGAAGAACACCTCTCACACGAACTTTCTGTTTTTAGGACCCTTGATTCCCGAAGAGGACCAAGAGAGGGCACAGGATCTTCCTGACTCTGGAGCCCTCATGCTAGTCCCCGACCGGCAGCTGACTGCTGAGTGTTTTGAGAAGACTTGGCTGAGCCTCCAGGTTGCCCATCAGCAGGTGTTGCCGTGGCAGGGCGCAGTCCATCCTGATACGCTGCAGATGGCTCTGCAAGTCGTCAACATCCAGACCATCGCCATGAGCAGGGCTGGGGCCCAGCCCTGGAAAGCCTACCTCAGTGCTCAGGACGACACTGACTGTGTGTTTCTAGCAGAGCTGCTCTTGGAGCCCATGGACTCAGAACTGCGGCTCTCAGTGAAGCAGAGTGAGGCAAGGCCAGAGAAGCTCAGCAGCTTCGTGTCTGTGTTAGAAACCGTGGTTGGAACAGTCGGAGACATGAAGTCATAACAGACGCGTGCTATTCTTCCTGAAGGAGATGAGTAGCCATCAGAGTTCCTTATCTTTCTTGTCAGAGCTGCTGGAAGTCAGATACTATCAGAGACAAAGGAGAATGGGAAGTCTAGGAATCAGGATAGGTACTTTTTTTTTTTGTCCAAAGACAAGTGACTTAATTCTTTCCATGGCTTTGGTGAATGACCCCATTTTTTAATGGATGATCTTATAAAGGTGAATCTTGGTAAGGGAGTTGGAATGGTGTGAGATTTGGATTGGGATCTGTTCCAACCCATTCCGGTGTAACCTGTTTTACAATTAAAGATGGTTGATATCGGAGGAAACTTGTGGGAGTCGCTATTGGTGGGGCTCATTTTTTCTCTCCTGGGTTATAAAATTAATGTCTTGGGCCTGGCGTCATGGCCTAGCAGCTAAAGTCCTCACCTTACACGTGCCAGGATCCCATATGGGTGCCAGTTTTAATCCCGGCAGCTCCATTTCCCATCCTGCTCCCTGCTTGTGGCCTGGGAAAGCAGTTGAGGATGGCCCAAAGCCTTAGGACCCTACACCCATGTGGGAGACCTGGAAGAGCTCCTGGCTCCTGGCTTTGGATCCGCGCAGCACCGGCCATTACAGTTACTTGGGGAGTGAATCATCGGATGGAAGATATTTCTGTCTCTCCTCCTCCCTATATATCTGACTTTGCAGTAAAAATAAATCTAAAAAAAAAAAAAGATTTAAAATAAATAAAACAAAATTAACGTCTTTTTAAAAATTTATATATTTTTTATTGATTACATTGCATTATGTGACACAGTTTTATAGGCACTGGGTTCCCCCCACCATGGTGGATTCCTCCACCTTGAAATTAACATCTTTCTGTCCTCATGTTTTCAGTTTTGTTCTTGAAGCCAGAGTCCAAAGTCTGGTGGCAGCTAAAGTGTCTCTTTGATCTCATGTCTTGCTACTCCCTTAACACCCTGTCTTCTGGCAAAAGCAGGCAACTTGGCAGCTCCCTGAAGGTACCAGGCTCTCTCTTACCTCTGTGTTTCTCCCCCAACCCCAACTCTTTTTTTTTACATTTTATTTTATTGGAAAGGCAGTTTACAGAGAAGGAGAGATGAAGATAAAGATGTTACATCGGCTAGATCAGAAGTGGAGCATCCAGTACTCAATCTGGCACCCATATGGGAGGCAGGTGTTGCAGGCAGAGGATTAGCTTGCTAAGCACCACGTTGGCACCTCCAATTCTTAATTTCTACAAGAAAATTACATCCTTCATATATATATGTATCTGGGAAGCTGGTAAAGGGTTTATACCTGACTGTTTGCTTTAAGACTTCTTTATTTGTTGAAAGGCAGAGTTAGAGGGAGAGAGAGTCTTTCATCCACTGGTTCATTCCCCAAATGGCTGCAAAGGCTGGAGCTGGGCTGCTCTAAAGCCAGGAGACAAGACTTTCTTCTGGGGTCTTAGACGTGAGTACAGGGGTCCAAAGACTTGGACTATCTTCCACTGCTTTCTCAAGCACCTTAGCAGGGAGCTGGATCAAAAATGGTGCAGCTGGTATGTAAACCGGTGCCCATATGGGATGCCTAGCACCACAGGTGGTGTTTTGACCCACTATGCCACAGTGCTATCCCTATGACTCACTCTGTCAGTAATTTTCAGTAAAAGCAGAGTGTAATTTTAGCATGAGGCATAAATAAGGCATTTCTCAAGGACTTGGGATAACATGATCCAATGTATAGCCTTCATCATCCAGTTTAATTCCAGAACTCTTACTACCCACGTACAGACTGCATAGCCTTCAGATCATGTCTCACCCAGCACTCTCAACTAGGCTCTTCACAGAGCAGGGAACAGGTGGGCAGTTTAGACTTTTTTAGTTTTCTTAAAGATCTCCCCGTACTGGACAGCTACGAAGGATAGCGAAGGTATTTGTTTCCTGCTGTTTCCACAGTGCCTACCTAGTGACTGAATGAGTGGCTACAAGTAATTAGATTCTGGTGGTGGTTGGGGATTGGTGTTTTGAAGATACAGAAAATAATGGGATCCCATCTAGACAGATTTTCTTAACAATGGCAGTATTGACATTTGGGCTAGATGATTCTATGTACAGCATCTCTGGCTTCCACTTGTTAGATGCCTGTCAAAACCCCAGGCATGTCAACATATCAACAGAAAAAACATCTCCAGAAACTGCCAAAGATCCCCCTGGGTGGGCACTGTTGCCTCCGATAAGAACCACAGTCTTGGCTGTGGAGCCCCAGCATCGGAAGAGAGGAACCAGAACAGCTTCAGAGTTGCCTTTCTGTGTTTTCATTTGTTCAGTGAGACCCATAAATATTTACAGAAGTGTAAAGAGCTGCCAGTTTAAAGTGTGACAAGGGGAAAGAATGCAGGTGGTGGAGATCGAGTAAATGAGCTGGCTTTTGAAAATTAAAGACCAGGCTGGGAGAGTGACACCATGGCGTAACAGGTAAAGGTGTAAAGGTGCCAGTTCAAGTCCCCACTGCTGCAGTTTCCATCCAGCTCCCTTCTGAGCCTGGGAAATCAGTGGAGGATGGCCCAAGTCTTTGGGTCTCAGCACTCATGTGGGAGACCTGCAGAAAGTTCCTGGCTCCTGGCTTTGGACCAGTTCAGTTCTGCCACTGCAGGCATTTGTGAAGTGAATCAGTAGGTGGAAGATCTCTGTTTCTCGCTCTCTCTCTGTAACTCTGAATTTCAAATCTTTAAAGATTATGAATATAGGGCCTGGTGTAGTGGCCTAGCAGCTAAAGTCCTTGCCTTGAACACACCAGGATCCCATATGGTCACAAGTTCTAATCCTGGCAGTCCCACTTTCCATCCAGCTCCCTGCCTGTGGCCTGGGAAAGCAATTGAGGATGGCTCAGGGCCTTGGGACCCCGCACCAATGTGGGAAATCTGGAGGAAGTTCCTGGCTTCTAGTTTTGGATCAGTGCTGCACTGGCCGTTGCGGTCACTTGGGGAGTGAATCATTGGATGGAGGATCATCCTCACTGTCTCTCCTCCTCTCTGTATATCTGACTTTCAAATAAAAATAAATCTTTTTAAAAAAAGACTATGAATATAATTAAGAAGCCAACCTGAAGAAAATTGAGTATGGTTCAGCAATTTTGAATGAATAATTTATCAAAGAAATCCCAACTATCAGAACCTCAAGGTTCAGTTTGTTGCCAGCATTGTGGCTCAGAGGGTTAAGCTGTCACTTGCAAAGCTGTCAGAGTTCTGGTTTGCATGCTGTTCCTTTGTTTCTGATCTAGTTCCTGATAGTGTGTCTGGGAAAGCAGCAGAGGATGACCCAGGTGCTTGGTCCATTGACTACCATGTGGGAGACCAGAATGGTGTTCTAGGCTCTTGGCTCAGTCCTAACTATTGATGACATTTGGAGAGTGAACCAGCAGATGGAAGCTTTCTCTACTTCTCCCTTTCTCTCTGTGTGGGATCTGCCTTTCAAATGATTTTTTTTTTTAAAAGATTTTATTATTATTGGAAAGCCGGATATACAGAGAGGAGGAGAGACAGAGAGGAAGATCTTCCATCCGATGATTCACTCCCCAAGTGAGCCACAACGGGCCGGTACGCGCCAATCCGATGCCGGGACCAGGAACCTCTTCCGGGTCTCCCAGGCGGGTGCAGGGTCCCAAAGCTTTGGGCCATCCTCGACTGCTTTCCCAGGCCACAAGCAGGGAGCTGGCTGGGAAGTGAAGCTGCCGGGATTAGAACCGGTGCCCATATGGGATCCTGGGGCTTTCAAGGCGAGGACTTTAGCCGGTAGGCCACGCCGCTGGGCCCTCAAATGAATTTTTAAAAACAGAAAATTAAGTTCTACTTAGTTGCTTTTTTATAAAGTAAGAGGTGTACCCAGCAGGCCAGTGTGGTTGCTCAATTGGCTAATCCTTCACCTGTAAGTACTGGGTCCTGTGTGGGCTCTGGTTCATGTCCTGGCTGCTCTATTTTCATCCAGCTCCCTGCTGATGGCCTGGGAAGGTAGTGAAGAATGGCTCAACCCCTTGGAACCTTGCTCCCATGTGGGAGACCTGGAAGAAGCTCCTGGCTTTGGATTGACTCAGCTCTGGCCGTTTCAGCCATATGGGGAGTGAACAAATGGATGGCAGATCTTCCCCTTTCTGTCTCTAAATCTCTCTGTAAATCTGTCTTTCCAATAAAAAACAAACAAATAAATCTTGAAAGAAAAAAAATCCAGAGAACATGAAACTGTTGCTTTTGGAAACTATGGTTTTATTTATTTATTTTTATTGGACAAGAAAAGCAGAGAGAACTCTGCTTATGGCCTAGGGACAGTGGAGGACGGCTCAAGTCTTTGGGCTTCTGCACCCACATGGCAGACCCAGAAGAAGCTCCTAGCTCCTGCATTGGGTTTGTTCAGTTCAGGCCATTGCGGCCATTTAGGGAATGAATCAGCAAATGGAGAACCTCTCTCTGATCCCCCACTCTGTAAATCTTTCAAATAAATAATGAAATAAATAAAATCTTAATTAAAAACCACTGGAAAAACTGAAAACACATTCATTTTGTTTATAGAAAAATAGTGCTAGAAAACAACAAATGAAAATGACCTTTTATTTGTATTTGTTTTTAAGTATTCTTTTATTTATTTATTTGAAAAACAGACTTACAGAAAGAGAGGGAGAGACAGATCTTCCATCTGCCAGTTCACTACCGAAATGGCTGCAATGACCAGGGCTACACCAGGCCAAAGCCAGAAGCTTCATCTAGGTTTGCCTTGTAGGTGTCGGAACTCAAGTGTGTGGACTATTTTCCACTGCTCTCCCAGGTACATTAGCAGGAAGCTGGATGGGAAGTGGAGCAGCTAAGACCTAAACTGGCTCATATGTGATACTGATGCTTCAGGTGGCAGCTAGAAGTATGATGCCACAAAGCCAGCCCTAAAAATGAGCATTTAGAGCTTATGTACTAGGCCCAGCACAGTGGCTTAGCGGTTAAAGTCTTCATCTTGAATGCGCCGGGATCCCATATGGGTGCTGGTTCTAATCCCAGCAGCCCCACTTCCCATGTTGCTCCCTGCTTGTGGCCTGGGAAAGCAGTCTAGGATGACCTAGGGCCTTGGGATCCTGCACTCACGTGGGAGACCTAGAAGAGCTCCTGACTCCTGGCTTCAGACTGATGCAGCACTGGCCGTTGCAGTCAGTTGGGGAGTGAAACATCGGACGGAAGGTATTTCTCTCTGTCTCTCCTGTCTGTATATCTGCCTTTCCAATAAAAATAAAATAAATTTTATTTATTTTTGTGAAGATTTATTTATTTTTATTACAAAGTCAGACCTACACAGAGGAGGAGAGACAGAGAGGAAGATCTTCCATCCGATGATTCACTCCCCAAGTGACCACAACAGTTGGTGCTGCGCCGATCCGAAGCTGGGAACCAGGAACCTCTTTCGGGTCTCCCACGCGGGTGCAGGGTGCCAAAGCTTTGGGCCATCCTCAACTGCTTTCCCGGGTCACAAGCAGGGAGCTGGATGGGAAGTGGAGCTTCCGGGACTAGAACCGGCACCCACATGGGATCCCGGATGTTCAAGGCGAGGACTTTAGCCGCTAGGCCACACCATGCCGGGCCCAAAAAATAAAATAGATTTTAAAAAAGCTTATGTACTAATGCAATGGGTTAAGCCACCATCTGTGATGCCAACATTCCATATGATTGCATTTTAAGTCCAGGCTGTCTCTCTTCCCATAATTTCACCAGTTCTGACAGGTTTGTGCAACAAATTGAGTGGTAGACAGGCTGCTTGAGAGGTTTCAGTGTGTCGTACAACACCAAACCCACAGTCTGGGTTTAGCTACACTAAGAAGGCAGCTATGGGCCTACAGTGATGGCTCAAGGGCTAAATCCTCCCTTTGCATGTGTCAGGATCTCATATGGGTGCCCATTTGTATCCTGGCTACTACACTTCCCATCCAGCTCCCTGCATGTGGCCTAGGAAAGCAGTAGAGGCTGGCCGAAAGCCTTGGGACCCTGTATCCACATGGGAGACCTGAAAGAAGCTCCTGGCTCCTGGCTTCCGATCGGTTCAGCTTCGGCTGTTGCGAATACTTGGGGAGTGAACCAGTTAACAGAAGACCTTTCTGTCTCTGTAAATCTGTCTTTCCAATAAAAATAAATACATCCTTTAAAAAAGAAGGCAGTCACAACATTTAAGTAATCAATCCTAAAATATCTTAAAACAATAATGGAGTCCACTCCTGTTAGGAAAATCCCTTTTTTTGGTGAATGTCAGATCTGTCTTGTCCTAATTATTAGGCCTTGGGCTAAATGGAAGACAAGCATTTGTTGCATGCCAGACAGGGCTGAGTCGTTCCATATAACATCATCTTATTTAATATTCATAATGTCCCTGTGAATCGCTTCATATTGTCACCATGTATGATCCTTCAAATGGCCAAGTTGTTTGTTTGCAGCTTCAAAGCCTGAATTCTGCGTGTACTCTCCTGCACTTGGAACATTCTTATTTCCTTCTTTTCACCTAGCAAATCTCTTTATTTTTATTTTTAAAGAGATTTTATCTAGTTTTTTTAATTAAAAAGTCAGATATACAGAGAGGAGCAGAGACAGAGAGGAAGATTTTATATCTGATGGTTCACTCCCCAGGCAGCCACTGCAGCTAGAGTTAAGCTAGGAGCAGTAACTTCTTCCAGGTCTCCCATGCGGGTGCAGGGTCAAGGCTGTGCTCGACTGCTTTTCCAGGCCACAAGCAGGCAGCTGATGGGAAGTGGGGCCACTGGAATTAGAATCAGCGCCCGTATGGGATCCTGGCGTGTGCAAGGCAAGGACTTTAACCACTATGCTATCGCACCGGGCCCTGTTTCCCTATTATATCTCAATTCACCATATCACAATAGGCTAAATAACTGTGTGATTAGAAATTCAATAGCAGTCATTTCTGCTGAAGTGTAAGCTCTAGAACAGAGTAGTTCTGCTTGTATCATTTTTTTCTGTGTTGTTTTTAGTGTGCCAAAGCTCTTTGCACATAGCTTTTCCATAAATAATCCTTTTTTAAAAAAGATTTATTTCTTTTTATTGGAAAGTCAGATATACAGAGAGGAGAGACAGAGAAATATCTTCCGTCCGATGATTCATTCCCCAAGTGAGCGCAACGGCCGGTGCTGCGCCAATCCAAAGCCAGGAGTCAGGAACTTCCTCCAGATCTTCCATGTGAGTACAGGGTCCCAAGGCCCTGGGCCATCCTCAACTGCTTTCCCAGGCCACAAACAGAGAGCTGGATGGGAAGTGGAGCTGCCGGGATTAGAACAGCCGTCCATATGGGATCCTGGCTGGTTCAAGGCGAGGACTTAGCTGCTAGGCCACCGTGCCAGGCCCCATAAATAATCCTTGTATGAAGATGGCAAATAAATGCCATAATCTGAAGTTGAATGCTAGTCTACTGTGATTTCAAGGACATCCTATAAATTATACTTTAGATGCAATCTAAGAGGAAATATTTCTTAAAGATCTAATCATTTAGTTGAAAAGTAGAGCAACAAAGAAAGAGAGAGAAAAAGAGCAAGATATCTTGTGGTGGATCCAGTGGTTCATTCTGCAAATGGCTGTAACAGCCACGGCTGGGCCAGGCTGAAGCCACAAGCCTGGGACTCCATCTGGGTCTCCCTGTGGATTTCATGAACCCAAATACTTAGTCCATTTTGCATTGCTTTATTGAGCATGTGAGCGTGGAGCTGGATAAGTGGAATAGCTGGAACTCAAATTAGTGGTCCAATAAGGGATGCCTGTGTCACAGGCTGTGGCTTCACAGGCTGTGCCACAACAGGATGTATTTCTTAATGATTTTTCCAAAGAACCTCTTTCTCAACTCTATCTCTGTTTTAGACATAATTGCAATTGTGAAAGTTACTCATTAACTGGGTAGGGTGTGATTCTGAGAAGAGGAACTGAAAGTCTTCAAGTCTCTGTCTCTGTGAATTAGCTCTTTAGACAACAAGTCCCACCTTTCTTAGCAGCTGGTTTGGAAGAGGTTTTCAGGGCTACTTGTCAAGAAAAAACAAAACAAAACAAAAAAAAACCCAACCAAAAAAAAACCAACCAAGGTATAGATTAGCAGGACTTCTAACTTCTTGCTGGACTGAATTTGTTAGTTGTATTGTTGAAATCACTCAACAGCAAGCATCTAAAAATGAAGACTCCCAAGACATTTGAGGAGCAAACGGAAATCATTGTGAATGGTCTTCTCATGGACATGTTGGACTCCAACTCGCAGGTTGCTAACCGGGTTCTCATTGCTGGCGAAGAACCGGACGCAGGTAAGCCTCCTGCCCCGAGGAGGAAGTTAAAGGGAAATAAGAATCTGAGCATTCTGTCTTCATTTCCTCTTACAATTTCTTTTCTTTTTTTAAAATCTGGATGGCATTTTTTTTTTAAGATTTGTTTAATTTGGGTCCAGCGCGGTAACCTAATGGCTAAATCCTTGCCTTGCACCTGCTAGGATCCAATATGGGCACTAATTTGTGATCCAGCTGATCCACTTCCCATCCAGCTCCCTGCTTGTGGCCTGGGAAACCAGTAGTCGAGGAAGGCCCAAAGCCTTGGGACCCTGCACCCGCATGGGAGACCTGAAAGAAGTTCCTGGCTCCTGGCTTCAGATCGGCTCAGCTCCGGCCATTGCAGCTGCTTGGGCAGTGAACCAACAGACAGAAGATCTTCCTCTCTGTTCTCTCTCTAAACCTGACTTTCCAATAAAAAATAGATAAATCTTAAAAAAAATTTTGTTTATTTTATTTGAATGTGAGAATTACAGAGAATGAGAGACAGAGAGAGTGATCTTCCATCTGCTACTCCCACCAGATGGCTACAATGGCCAGAGCTGAGCCAGTCTGAAGCTGGGAGCCTGCAGTGTCTTCCAGGTCTCTCACGTGAATGCAAGAGCCCAAGGACTTGAGCCATACTCCACTGCTTTCTCAGGCCATTATCAGGGAGCTGAATGATAACTGGAGCATTCAAGACTCAAACCAGCATCCACATGCTATGCCAGTGCCACAGGCAGAAGAATACCATCCTATGCCACTGTGCCAGGTAACTTAAATTTCTTTCTTTATTTATTCTTTAAGATTTATTTTATTTTTATTGGAAAGTGAGATATACAGAGGAAGAGAGACAGAGGAAGATCTTTCATCCTATGGTTCACTGCCCAAGTGGCTGAACCGAAGCTGAACCGATTCGAAGCCAGGAGTCAGTAGCTTCTTCTGGGTCTCCCACAGGATACAGGGTCCCAAGACTTTGGGCCGTCCTCTACTGCCCTCCCAGACCACAAGCAGGGAGCTGGATGGTGAAGTGGGGCCTCCTGGATTAGAACTGGCACCCATAAGGGATCTTGGCACATTCAAGGTGAGGACTTTAGCCACTAGACCACTACATTGGGCCAAGTTCTTTTTTTAAAAAAAAAATATTTTGGGCCTAGTACAGTGGCATATCAGGCGAATCCTCCAGCTATCACACCAGCATCCTATATGAGCAACAACTGGAGGCCTTGGAAGAAGCTCCTGGCTCCCAGCTTTGGATTGGCCCAGCTCTGGCCTTTGTGGCCATCTGGGGAGTGTGCTACCAGATGGAGAATCTCTCTCTGTTTCTAACCTTGACTTCTAAGTAAAATGAATCAATCTTTTTTTAAAAGAGTGATTTATTCACCATTTATTTATGAGGAAAAAGGCAGAGTTGCAAAGAGATCTTCCATTCTCTAATTCACTTCCCAAATGGCTATAATAGCCAGGGCTGGGCCAGTTTGAAGCTAGGAACCTGAAACTCCATCTGGGTCTTTCCCAGAATGTGGGTCACCTTGCATCGCTTTCCCAGGCCCATAAGCAAGGAGTTGGGTAGGAGGTGGAACAGCTGGGACTCCAACTAGCACCCATATGGGATGTAGCCACACTGGAGGTTTCTTTTTTTAAATTTCGAAAAATGAACTCTAAGCTTTTGGCCTACCAGAAGAGAAACAGACTTTGTAAGAGAGAGATTTTCTGTTTGTAAAAATATTTGTTTTCCTATTTTCATTGTTTTTATTTGAAAGGCAAGCAGAAACTGAGATCTTCCATCTGCTAGTTCACTCCCCAGATGTCTGCAATACCTGAAGCTGAGCCAGGCTGAAACAAAAGCCAGGAAATCAATCCAGGGACCCAACCACTTGACCTGTCCCTTGCAGCCTCTCAGAGTGTGTGCATTAGCAGGGAGCTGGAATGGCGAGCAGAGCCAGGGTGGCACCTGGCATGCTAAGGGAATACATGCCTCCCAAGCAATATCGACCCTTAACTGCTGCTCTAAACACCTGCCCCTGAAAGGAGATTTTCATGTGCTGTTGACCGAATGCTCTTGGGAAAGAACAGTGCCAAGACTGGAGAACTCTTCTCCATTGCCTGGGTGTCATCCCATCAAGTGTTGTGACAAATGTGTTCTCTGTGTCTTAGGAGAGGCTGACTCTTTCGATGTGGCCGTCATTGTTGGTCGCCTGCGGATGTTGGGGGACCAGTTCAATGGAGAGCTGGAGGCTTCTGCCAGAAATCTCATTGAAGAAACCATTCGGGGACAGGTCAGCTTTTACTTCTTGCTGTTGCTTGCTGCTTTTTCCTATTTTGAGCTTTCTTTTCTTACTACTCCTATACACTACCACTAAGAATGGATTTAGGGGTTCTCGTCATTCCAGGAGGCACAGCAGGAATTGTCCCATTGCTAATTTTAATAGTTCATGGAAACCCAGGTGGTACAAACATAGAAAATTCTTGGCGGAGGCCGGTCAACCTTCAGCTTGTCTCTACTTGGTTTTCATCAGAAATATGCTCAGTGTGCAGGGAGAATGATTGACAGTTTATTCTTGACCAAGTGTTTCTATGCTTGTTTTTGCTAGATTTACTGACCACCCATGAAAAAAAACATGGGCTCAGTATGAATAGGTCTTTATGAAGCAAAGAGAAGTCTGTTCCTGGGCCTTTCCCCGTGCAGCGGAGGAACAAACAAGCGAGAGGACAGCAAGTGGGAAAGACAAGCTGGGTAGCGCAGACAAAGGTTTTACACCACTTCTGATGTGGGTGCTGGCATCGGCCCTGTTTGGGTCCTGACAGGGCAAGGAATATTGGTCTTTGTCCATCATTGGCCCATACGTGGCCTTGGCTGCCTTTGGGGCATGCTAGATCTCTGGCTGAGGTCACCATGGTGCCCATACACTTTTTTTTTTTAAAGATTTATTCATTTTATTAGAGCCAGATATACACAGAGGAGGAGAGACAGAGAGGAAGATCTTCCGTTTGATGATTCACTCCCCAAGTGAGCCGCAACGGGCCGGTGCGCACCGATCCGAAGCCGGGAACCTGGAACCTCTTCCGGGTCTCCCACGCGGGTGCAGTGTCCCAATGCATTGGGCCGTCCTCGACTGCTTTCCCAGGCCACAAGCAGGGAGCTGGATGGGAAGTGGAGCTGCCGGGATTAGAACCGGCGCCCATATGGGATCCCGGGGCTTTCAAGGCAAGGACTTTAGCCGCTAGGCCATGCCGCCGGGCCCCCCATACACTTTTTATAACTGCAGTAACCATCAGCTTTAATATTTATTTTATCGGGCGTTGGCAATTCTGCTTCTTCCCTCTCCTGCTCCAAGGTCCAATAGTGAGGTCTGTACAGGAAGTGTAAGCAGTTTACAGGCCTGATGTGACAAAGCCTTATGGAAGCCCATGGGCTTCTCATTGCAGCAGGGATTACTGGCAGGAGAACTTGCAGTCTATATTAGATACAAAGATCACATGCCAGCGTTCTAGAAGAAATAGCTGGTTAATATCAACAGGGACAGCTAGTAAGAGCTCACCACTTACCATGTGCCACTGTGGTCTCATCATTCTATCCCTCCACAAACTATCAAACTGTTATCCCTGGAACAACCTATCCCCTTCTGCGTACAGCACCAGGATAGTAAGCATCTGGCATCTTTACTGCATTTGCAAAAACTCGAACAGTGCTGGACGCCCAATAGGTCCCATAATAGTAAGTATTGCCAGTCACTCATTTAAGCAAATAAAGAAACCAAGGCACAGAGAACTTCAGTAACCTGTGCTAAAGCTAGGAATGGAATTCAGACTGATAGTGTTTCTGAACATAGGAGGAGTGATGGCCTGCACTCCACTTGGGCAAAACTGGACTTCTATCCTCAGTGACTTACTCCTTCACTGTCTGCAAGTGATCCTATTAATTGGCACAAGATTTCATTTTGTCCCATTACTTGGAATTGTTAACTTTAGTTACTTGTAAAGCTTTCCCACTGTAAACTTACTCTTTTAAAAAAAGATTTATTTGAAAGACAGAGTTACAGAAAGAAAGGAACAGACAGAAACAGAAGGGGAAGAGAATGCGTCCATCCACCGCTTCATGCCCAGATAACTGCAATGGCCAGGACTGGACCAGGTCCCTCCATGTCTCTCATGTGAACCAAACACTTGGGCCATCTTTCACCTCTTTCCCATATGCATTAACAGGGAACTGGATTGGAAGTGGAGCAGCTGGGACTTGAACCAGTGCCTATATGGGATACTAATGGTACAGGCAGTGGCTTAACCCTCTGTGCTACACCCGTGGCCCCAAGTCACCTTTTTCCTGTTGGTAATTAGTGTTTCATAGAGAGGTACTTTGAAATTATGTAAATATCCCCTACCTTATTAAAATTTCAGTCCTTTTATTCCTATATCAACATGGACCTATGCTGTCCTACTTTTTGAAGTAAAACCTGTTACTGTCATTACTTAGTTGCTAAGATTGCCTCAAATTTAGGAAACAGCAGCCCTTTCTTTTAAAAAAATATACATATATATATTTTAAAGATTTATTTATTTTTATTGGAAAGTCAGATATACGGAGAGGAGGAGAGACAGAAAGGAAGATCTTCTGTCCAATGATTCACTCCCCAAGTGACCGCAATGGCTGAAGCTGAGCCAATCTGAAGCCAGGAGCCAGGAACTTCTTCCAGGTCTCCCATGCGGGTACAGGGTCCCAAGGCTTTGGGCCGTCCTCGACTACTGGTTTCCCAGGCCACAAGCAGGGAGCTGGATGGGAAGTGGAGCTGCCGGGATTAGAACCGGCGCCCATATAGGATCCCAGGGCGTTCAAGGCAAGGACTTTAGCTGCTAGGCCACGCCGCCGGGCCCAGGAAAGACAGATTTACATAGAGAAAGATCTTCAATCTGCTAATTCACTCCCCAAAAGGTCTTAATGGCTGGAGCTGAGCCAATTTGAGCCAGGAACCAAGAGTTTCTTCTGGGTCTCCCATGGGGATGCAGGATCCAAGTCTTGGGGATATCTCCACTGCTCTTCCAGGCCACAAGCAGGAAGCTGGATGGCAAGTGTAGAAGCCATGGCACAAACTGGTGCTTATGGGATCCCCATGCTTTGCAGATAGAGGATTAGCCTGCTTTGGCACTGTGCCAGCCCCAACTTTCTTCATTTCCTTCTTTCATTTGTTTGGTCATTCATTCTTTCTTTCTAAATACTTATCTATTTTTAAAAAAGATTTATTTTTATTGGAAAGTCAAATTTATACACAGAAGGAGAGACAGAGATCCTCCATCCACTGGTTCTCTCCAAGTGGCCGCAATGGCCGGAGCTGAGCTGATCTGAAGCCAGGAGCCAAGAGTTTCTTCTTAGTCTCATGCAGGTGCAGGGTCCCAAGGCTTTGGGCCATAATGTACTGCTTTCCCAGGCCACAAGCAGGAAACTGGATGAGAAGTGGATTGAATCAATGCCCGTATGGGATCCCAGCGAATGCAAGGCAAACATTTAATCACTGAGCAATCAAACCAGGCCCTCTAACTTTCTCCATTTCTAACAGAAGATCATACACTTTCCATTTCCCAGCCCGGAATCAGCCATTCTCCAGGGAGCTCTGGTTTCTTTTCATGGAAAATGACATTCTGAAACCAACATCTAGATCCACTGCCACATGGGTGCCTTCTCGGTTTGTTTGGGCTTGGACTCACTACTCCGACTGACTACTGTTGTTCTCAGTCCCTCTTGCTCTGGTAGATCTTGCTTGGCCCCAGCTGATGACTTTTGGGTCAAATCATTTGGGGAGGAAGGTGAAAGAAGAAAACCAAATCACTTCTCCACACTCCCCTGCCCCTTGTAGCATTTCCTAGTCATTCAAGGAATACCTTGCTATGTGACCAGCTGTACTATCATGTATTTAATATTCTACCTTTAATACTAAGTAATAATATCTGAAATAATGCATTTCATGGCTTATTTGTATATTTTATAATATATCGGATATACTATATTTTACTTACATATATCCCTTAAAATAACAAAATGTTAGAACGAGAAGTTCATCTACTCTTTAAGATGAGCTCAGCTCTACCCGCACCTGCAGCCTCCTGTACTTTCTGAGCAAACCTTCCCTGATGTACCTGACTCTTCTCTCAGGCAGGAGCTGTACTTCAGGGCATGGTGCAATCTCTGAGCCAGACCTGGTGTGCTCAGGATTCCAACTTAGCATATGAAAAAGCCTTCCTGGCAGTGTCAGTCAAACTGGTGGAGTGTGTGATCCGCTTGGCTCCTGGAATGCTGCAACGGATGAGCGATGCCATGAGGGATATGATCAACGGGAACAGAAACATCCGGGAGTTTATCCAGGGTCAGGGAGGTTGGGTAAGTATGTCGAGGCCCCTGGATTTGCTAGACATCTGTGCTGTGTTTGTATTCATACCTAAAAGTTATGACCCTTTTTTGTAAGGTGGAAATCAAGCATGAAAACAGGCCTCCCTACTTTGCTAACAATGCCGAGATTGTCTTACATTGGAAAAGAGGGAGCAGATAGCCGCCCAGTGTATGGGCTTGCATCACAGGGTCATGCCGTCTAAAACACTGACGCCAATTGTAAAGCTAATAATTTCCCAAGATACAACTATCTTATAAAAGTTTATTGGTTGTGGATTAGCCTGGATTCACTCTGCACCCTAGAAAATTTTTAGGTCTTTAGATACATACTGAAGAAGTTCAGATGGGTACTGAAGTGGTCTTGGCTGTTCTACTTCCCATCCGTACTGAAGTTCAGAATCCTTTTGTAAAATGTTTATTGATTATTTATTTATTTGAAAGTCAGTGCAAAGAGAAAGAGGAAGAGGGAGAGGGTGAGACATCTCATGGATTCACTTCCAAACACCTGCAACAGGCCAGCACTGGGCAAGCGCAGAGCCAGGAGAAGCCAGAAACTCCATGTGGGTGGCAGGGAATCAAGCACTCAAGTCATCATCGACTGCGTCCCAGGCTCAGTAGAAGGAAGCTGCATCAGAAATGGAGGTAGCACTTAATTCTGGGCCCTTGGTTCAAGACGTGGGCCTTCCAAGCAGTGACTTAACCCTCTGAGGCACAGTACCTGCCTGCCCCAGAGCCATCTTAAAATGCTCTGATGAAAACCAGTAAATCTCCAGTGTTCTTGTGCTAGCTGTTGTAATGATTGGGACCCCGGGTGAGAGAGCATTCTCTTCCATTTTCAGAAGCCACAGTCCCTAGCTCGTTAGGAAGATCTTGAAGAACATCCTTTTTGACTGTAGACTTTTCACTGTTCTTCCTAGGAAAACCTGGAGAGCTGAAGAGCTGGATTTTTTCCCTACACTGAATGACACTGCCTATTTGATCAGGCATTTGATTTCTGGCAATGAAAATGGATACACAGAATTGAAGATTAAATAAGATGTTCTCTATTGATTTTTTTTTAATTTTTATTGTAAAGTCAGATATTTAGAGAGAGGAGAAAGAGAGGAAAATCTTCCATCCAAAGATTCACTCCCCAGGTGACCAAAATGGCCAGTGTTGAGCAGATCCAAAGCCTGGAGCCAGGAGATCTTCCTCCAGGTCTTCCATGCGGGTGCAGGGTCCCAAGGCTTTGGGCCGTCCTCAACTGCTTTCCCAGGCCACAAGCAGGGAGCTGGATGGGAAGCAGGGCTGCCAGGATTAGAACCGGCAAACATATGGGATCCCGGCACTTTCAAATTTCAAGGCGAGGACTTTAGCTCTTAGGCCACAATGCGGGTGCCTCCCTATTGATTGTTTTTATTTTAATTATTAATTTTTTTATATTCTTACATAGTTGATTAGGGTACAAAGGGTCAAGGGCTACAGGAAAGTGGGTAAGACCATTGTTTCCACATTAATATCATCATTTTCCCCCTGTATCTGGGGTAAGCCCCACTCAGTCTCTCACCTATCCCAAGTCCCCGATGTGGGGCATGCTCTGAGGGTCCTGCTCAAGCAGTTTCGATAGTTCAACTATTTTGAATTGCTGACAATCTCGCCATTTCAAGTACAATCAACTGTCTTCAGAATCCACTGGCTGACGTAGTCTCTTCATGACTGGGGTTCAGATATCAGCAGTTCAGTTGGACGGATCTCCAAAGAAACTTCGTCTGCGGTGATCCCAGACCTGATTCTTGTGTGTGCTTGCCAGTACAGGGTCCGGCACAGTCCGTCGCCCCAATCAGCTTATTTACATGCTGGTTGTTGCAGTTGTTTCCAGCCCTGTCTTCCACATGAAACAATGGTTGTTGCAGTTCAGCTTGATCCTGCCCAGCACACACTCCGCCCTCACCCAAACCAGTGAGAGCTGCAGCCTAGTTGGGGCGACTCCCCATAACCCCACCAGTCCAGTCCCCTACCCTGGTTCCTATGCTTGCCAGTATGTACCACAGACTTGTCCATTCTGTCCCACATCCCATTTAGCTCTCCTACATGTCAATGGGCATTGAAGCCTAGTTCAACCCATCCAGCCCTACTTTCCAGCCCACATACATACTGGCAGGTGCCATTCTGTCTATCCACCCCTGCCCCTGTCCCTGTCCTGGTTTTCATGCTGTCCAGTGGGAGTGGTAACCCAAGAGGGAGGTGCCCACTATTTCCCTCCTAGGCCAACCCACTCCCTGATTATGCATTCTTCAGGTGTTCCTGGAGTTTAACTTGACAGATTTAGCCCCCCTGTGCCAGCTTCTGCCAGCAGATGCTGCGGCAAAGCCCAACCAATCCTCACCCACCCTAAATTTTGCTTGCACCAGTCAGAACAGTCAGTCCAACCTGCCTTTTCCCTGATCTAGCTCACATGAGGCCCACAGGTGTTGTAGTCCTGCCTGGTCTGGTCTGCCCCCATCCCAATTCATGCTCTCCAGTGGGTGTTGGTCAGCAGGGGAGCCCACATTCCACCTGCTGGCTTTTCCCCCTCCTGCCCTGGTTCTCACATGTGCTGTTTGGGCTCTGTGGCCACATCTGGTACGGCTCACCTCACCTTGGCATTCTGTAATGTGCACTGGTTTGTGTCACGACTGAACCTGGCCCGACCCACACTCTATTCTGGTGCTCAGATTCGCCAGTGAGTGATGTGAAGTGATTCAGCCTGGTCTGCCCCCGACCTATGCCAAATGTATGCCAGTGGGTATCTTTCTCTGGCCTGGTCTGGGTTGCTGCCTATCGTGGTTCTTGCACTCACCTGCAGGGACTGTGTCCAGACAGAGGAGTTTCCCAAGCTCCTCCATCAGAACCTCTCCCTATGCCACATCTTGCGCATACTGGTGGGTCCTAGGGCCAGCCCTACTTAGTCCACCTCCTGTCTTGGTAGGAACAGTGGCCTTTCCTTGCTGGCCTGCAATCCATTCTGGTTCTTACTGTCGCATGTGTAAGCCCAGACAAGGCTTGTCCATTCCCAGACTCTGCTCACACATGGCTCAGTAGGGGCAGAGACCTAGCCTAGTCCGTCCTACATCTACCCAGGTTCTTCAGAGCACCAGAAGGTGCTGGAGTCTAGCCCAGCTAGGTATAACCAGCCCCAGGTCACACTTGTGCCAAGGGAGATTGTAGACATATCCAGACCAGAAAGTAGCCCCCACACCAGCCCCCACATTCTCCCCTGGGAGCCCAAACCCAGCAAGGGTGTACTCTCACAGCTCCCCAACCAAGCCTATTCCCAGCCCTAGATTACTCACATGTAAGTGGTTGTTCTGACACAGTTAGCTCATCCCTCACCTGTCTCAGCCTTTGCCTTCAATGCTGTGTCCTAGTATCCCTGGCTCATGCAGACCAGTCGGTGTAAGAGCCTAATTCAGCATGATCTGTGCTCCATCCTGAATTCTGTTCTTCCTGGTGAGTTGAGGTTTGCTCAGCTCTGCCTGGTCTGCTCCCTTCCAGTTTCCCACCCCACATCCTATTTTAGGTTTCACATTCAGGTACTGCTGCCTTGATCTGCTCAGACTGTTGGTTCCTTTACCTGTAAGTGATGGCAGGTTCCATGGTCACACCTAGCTCAGCCCATCACCACCGCAGCTTGTGAGCTAACCAGTGGGACTTGTATTTCCACAGGGCTGGGCCCACACTTCCCTCACAGAATCTATCCCCTGACCTGGTTCTCTCATGTGCTGTTTAGAGTCTTGACCCTGCCAAGCGTGACCTGTCCACTGTTCCACCACTCAGTCAGGTACTGGTACCTAGCCCTGCCAGACAGGTCCCCAGCCATAGCTTTTGCGTGGTCTGGTATGTGGCAATCAGTGATGCTCTATGCTAACAGCCCATCTCAGGATTCCCATTTGGGCTGGTGAATCAGTATGGCTCAAATAGATCTTATGGACTCTTCCCTCCAAACTACCAGGTCTCATTCCCCATGCTTGTCAGAAAGTTCTGTGACCCCATTGCTGGGAATCACCCAGAATTCATCCCTCACCTACACTCACACTGACCTTATCCATGGGTGTCCTTAGGCAGCGATTACATATCCTAAAAACCCCAGAGCTCGCTGCCAGGTGGCCAGAGGCAGAGCCTCATGCCCAATAGGTGTACTGGCCACCCAAAGCCTAGGGCTCAGTCACTGCCTTTCAGCAGTGACTTTGGCCTGACTCCCCTGCCTTGGGTCTTGCCTGGCTGGGCCACCCACCCCCGACAGCCACCACACTGCAGGGAGCTGCTTTTGCCCCAACCCCACAATTAAACCAGAAAGGCAGATTTGTAGTGAGGTAGGCAGCTAGGTCAGGATTGCGAGCTTGGAAGCCACTCCCACCACCACCTTGTTTTTCCCTCCTGTCCACCTATGATGCTCACCCATCATCACCTGGAGTATGAGAGGGGGCAATATTTGTATTGTTGTCTAACTACTTCCCTCATAAGCCCCTGTAAAAGTCCTTGAGAGGAGGAGCTCTCTCTCTTGATCATGTGCCTCCATTGCTCTAGCACTCCGACTCTTGGCCTCCCCAGTACCTGCTGCTCTCTGGTTTCCCATGGTCAGTCTCTGAGGATTGCTAATCCCCTGAGCATGGCCCCTGTGTGTCTATATTCCTCACCCTCCTCTGTTTACTGCTTGAGTGGGACAGTGAAGGTAGCAACCTTTGTATTTCTAGTTTGTGTACTATCAGGAGTTCCAGGAGAAGTGAGGTCTAGCAGTGGTGGAATGTGGGCAGAGAAGCCAGGGAAAGATGAATGTCTGCAGCTTTGTCAGTGTGTCCAGGTTATTTGTTGCATGTCTTAGGATAGCTTATATTGTTGGGGAAGCTGGGACATAGGTCTTCAGCTTAATGGATGGACTTCAGGGTAATGATCATTTGTTCTTGGGGTTTTGATTCAGATTGGATTGCCATATGGACTACTTGTGATTCGCTAATTCCTAGTGGTCCCTGTTATCACCAAGCTTGGTTAATAAAGACTCCTTAATAAAGCCTAGACTTGTGTGGCGTGATCTTGCTTGCACCCCACAACACATCCACAGAAGGCAAGAGAGTAAGTTAAGGCATGCAACCAAGACAGCCCACAGCCCTTACCCATCAAGGACCTTCATGAGGGCTTGAGAAGGGAGTGGTTATGCAGCAATGCAACACTGCCCCCTTCAGGTTACAGGTGATGGCAGGTGAGCCAGAAAGGATTACAAAGATGGGGAGATGTGGCTTCCAGACTATTGACTGAATAACAGTATACCTAGACCATATCAAGTCCGCTGGTTCACTCCCTAAGTGGCCATAATGGCCTGAGCTGAGCCATTCCAAAGCCAGGAAACAGGAGCTTCCGAGTCTCCCATTCAGTTGCAGAGTCCCAGGCACCTGGGCCATCCTCGACTGCTTTCCCAGGCCACAGGCGGGGAGCTGGATGGGAAATGGAGCAGTTGGGATGTGAACTGGTACTCATATGAGATGCAGGTACTCGAAGGTGGATTAGTCTGTTGAGCGATGGCACCAGCCCCTATGCATGTTAGATGTTGGAGCCAAACATGACTGCTTGTTTGTTGGTCCTTTTCCAAGAAAGGTCAAAAAAAGATGAAACAGTTACTGTGTTTTTACTACTGTTAGTTATTTTAAAAAGCCAAAGTTCTAGTTGTTTCGATATTATTATGCACAGCTATTCCCACAACCTGGTTCTTTACCATGAGCCAAAAACACCAAACACAACGAGGTATCTTAGGAAGTTTATTCCAGCGGGGCAGGAATGGGATGGAGGTGGTGGGAGATCAATGGGGAAAAAGGGAAGATGGAGGCACCTGGGGCCCCTTATGTTCAGGTGAGCCTGCTAGGAGTAGGGGCAGGATTGTGAAGGATTGAAGACAGGCCCCAGGGGCTGGGTGCCTGCAGGTGAATGCCTGGGGATGATTGGTGAGTGGGCGGTGAGATTCTCAGGTTAAATGCCAGTGGATGACTAGACCAGAGTGAATTTCGTGAGCTGTGGGGAAGGAGGAATGGCGCCAGGCAGGGTATCAGTCTCTGGGATGACCTTCAAATTGCTCCTCACATTCCTCCCTTTTGCTATATATAAAAGGAGAAGGGGCGCAGTTTTCTTCTACAGCTTCTTCGAGCTGAGTTTGGGTGTAGTATTCTCTAATCAGTGATCTCCTGGTGGTCGGGGGAGGAATGGAGACTGGGAGAGGCTCATAACTCCGCAAAAGAAACTGGTTAGCAGTGTTAACGATTTTTTTCCATTTGAGTGAGAATAAATTTTTGAAGAAAATTGATGAAACAAGGGGCCATGGCGAGTCCTGCAACAAGTGTTATCAGAGGGGTGAGAAGAGGGGCAAGCATGGACATTAGAGGAAACTGAGCCCACGAATACCAGGAATTGCTCTTAGTTCCAGACTGTTGAAGATGATCCTTGATGTCTAACAGGTGTTCAACATTTTGCTTAACTATTCCTGATTCGTTAACATAAAAACAACATTCCTCGTGGAGGAACATGCAGGTGCCTCCCTTTTCTGCTGTAAAGGTCCAGGGCCCTTCTGGAGAGTTACCTGAGCCAAGGAGGTAAGTTTGATGCTGGAGAGAGGCTAGGGAGAGAGAACAGTGTTTTCTAGGGCTGATTTGAGCTTCTCTGATAGCTGCTGAATTGATGTGATTGAGTATCGCAGGCTTCTTGCTGCTAACCCAACCCAAGAGAAGACAGGGAAGTAACTATGGACGCCACACAAGTACTTGGAGGAAAATTGCACGCTTTTGACATTCTGATGAAGAAAGCATCCATGAAATTGCGCCCTCGCTAAGTAAAGACAGCTGGGGTATGATTACTACTGGGAGGTAGGGGCCAGGGGAGGTGGACTTGATAGAGAGTTGTTACACCACATGAATGAGTCTTTAGGAGAGGAAGTAGGCTTGGTTACCTGAACTATGGTAGAGCAGGGGAGGGGTTTATGATAGGTCCTGGATGTGTTATAGCAAGTCAGGTTATGGGCTAGTAGATCCCATAGGGGAACAGCGCCTAAGGGAGTAGCTAACTGGAAAGCAGTTGGGGTTTGTGTCCTGCCTACGTTGATAAGGGGTACTGTAACCAGAATGGGTCACTGCAGTGAGGTACAAAGGAAGCACTCAGTGAGGTCGGGCAAGAGATGTGGAGTTGAGCATGTCTAAAGTCATAGCTAAGATTTTAAACCAGGAGGTTGGGGCATCTAAGTTGGTATCTGACTCAAGGGAATTGGAACGGGAAGTGTCAGAATTAAGAATGTGGGCAACTACTGTGGTAACTTTATCTGGATTGGGGCCTAGTTGCATATATATATTATAATAATATATTAATATATAATAATATATTAATTTTATATATTAATAGTATAAAATATCTATGTTATTATATAATATATAATAAATGATATGTAATATTAATATATAATAATATGTATACATAATTCCGGAGAGAAAAGTGACATAGCTATGAGGGTAAAGGCAGCCCTTTTGAGGGATAATCCATCTGCTGTTCCTTGGGTCTCTTATTATATACGCACCCGTGGAGTTATGTCAAAAAATATAACTGGACTCATGGGAATAATGGATTGTACATGATCAATAGGGACATTCTCCATGGATGTCTCCATTGGGGAAGTCTGCCTTGCAATAGTCATGTGTCTGTTCATATAGCAGGCACAGATATGGGTTGGAAGTGGCCCAAAACTTGATTGATGGAGGCTTAATGGATATGAACAAAGCAGCAGAGCACCCTGTTGGGGGACAATAACCGGTCCCAATAGTTTGGGTGTCAACCTGGTAGGTTTCTCTTACATAAAACTGCCATACCAAGGCAGGAGGGGGTTGGATTGGGGCTTGGCTAAGGCTAGCTATGGGGGAAGTGACAAGCAGCCAATAGCAGAGAAGCATCCTATAGAGGTGCTGGGGAAGAAGAGTGACAGAGCTGAGACTACCTGAGAAGTAGAGCAATGGACCGAGGTAGATCAGTGGGATTTACTTATCAGAAGTCCTCCTAAAAAGCAGTTTAAGTCCCTCCAGAGGCTCACAGGAATATGTGGTCTCTGAGGGTTGGTCTCAATGGGAAGCTTCACTCTCCGGGGGTGTCTCCGTGGCAGCAGGGATGTATCTGGAGATGGGGTAAAAAGTTTTAAATGGGGGTTATGAATCCAATAGGGCAAACCTTCAACTTTGGCAGCCATGGCAATGGTCAGTATGACCTTAACAGGGCCCTGCCATTTGGGTGTAAGTAGTGAGGAGGGTGTGGAAGGGGAACAGTTGAGAACTAGGTAGAGGACTTGGGGTGGTATGGGATGTGAAGGTGCCACGAGATGTTTAAGGCTTGGAAAATAAATTGGGTCACTTGGGAGCTAAACTCCAGACCATTGTCAGATTGGATGGAAGAGGGCAGGCCAAAGTGAGGTATGATCTCGTTCAGCAGAATGTTTGCCACTGTCTGTGCCCTCTTGTTAGTGGTGGGGAGGCTGCCATCCAGCCTGAGAAGGTGTCAACTAACACCAGGAGGTACTTAAACCTCTTGACTGTTGGCATGTGGGTGAAATCCACTTGCCAGTCGGTGGCAGGAGTATGTCCCCTAGCCTGGTGTGTGGGGAAGGTAGAGGGACGAAGGTTGGATGTGGGGTTAGTCTTTTGGCAAGTAGGACAAGTTGCTGAGAGAGATTTAAGAAAGGAAATGTCTTCAGAGGAAAGTGGCATGAAAGTCCGGATATAGTGAATCAGGGTAGAGTTATGAGGATAGAAAAGATTGTGCAAGTACCTAAGAATGTTGGATAATTGGGGGTTCTGGGTTTGACACTAATGGATCAGGATTGGAAGGACGAGACAGGAGGAGGCTAGGGGTGGGGAGAATATCTGCTCTAACTGAAGCTACAGCCCTCTCTAAGGCTGCTTCCCAGGCTGCTGTATCAACCAAATTATTTCCATTCAAGACTAGGGAGGAGTCCATTTGGTGAGCCTTGCAATGAATAATGCTGATAGCTTGGGGGAGGTAGGAGGCCTGAATAAGGTCAGAAATAAAGGAGACACTGCTGATTGAGGTCTCTCAGTCAGTGAGAAAACCTCTTTCCTTCCATATGGCTGAGTGAAAGAACAAAATGTGGAAGGCATATTTGGAGTCAGTGTAAACATTGAGGGTCTGTCCCTGGGCCAAGCGAAAGGCTCTAGCTAGGGCCATTAATTCAGCTTGCTGGTTTGTGATGTTTATAGGGAGGGGCATGGCCTCAATTATGGTGTCTGCAGTAGTAATGGCATAGCCAGCCCTTCGTGTGCCCTCATGAATGAGGGAGTTGCCATCTATGAAGCAGGCAAGGGTCACTGGTGGAAGGGTCCCTCATGGATTGGGGCATTAGCTCTTCCAAGGTTTCTATGCCTGAGAGGGAGGGTTAGGTACTGACCTAAGTGGACAGGGGGAGTAAGGTGGAGGGGGGAAGGGGAGGACAGCTCTGAAAGATTAGCATGGGGTCCTCTACCAGTGAGACCTGGAGAGTTAAGGTATGTGAGAGGGGAGAGTTTGAAGATCCTTATACGTAAGTAACTTAGAGAGATGGTGGGGGTATAAGATAGTTATTGGGTGAGTTTTTTGGATACCTGTATAAGGAGTGCTACAGCTGCCAGGGCCTGAAAGCAAAGGGACCATCCTAGGACTGTGGGGTCTAATTCCTTAGACAGGTAAGCTACCGGGGCAAAGCATGGTCCAAGCTGGTGCCCTAAGGTTCCTAAAGCAAATTTGGCCTGACCTCTCAGTGAGATAGAGTAGCAAGGAACTAGTAAAGTCGGGTAGATGGAGTGCCAGGGCCTGAAGAATAGCTTGCTGGAGTTTTTTTTTTTTTAATTATCATTTTATGATACAGTTCCATAGGCTCCTGGTATTTCCCTTATCCCAGCTCCAATCACCCCCCCCCCCAACTAGTTCCTCTATATCATTACCAAAGTATAGTTCTTCATACATAGTCATGTCCATCATTGCGGGCACGGACAATGGCAGAGAGTCCAGCATCCTATTGTCAAGATATAGTCAACAGTTTCATTGGGAGTCTATCCTAGTCTGGAAGTAGAAATGAATACAATATTGTATCCTCACATCTAGATATGTTAGTCTCCATTTCACAGCTAATAAACATATCTCGTGTAATAGTTGAAGCTCGGTAGTAGCCCTAACAGTTCCCTTCGATATAGCTATAGATAGGGTTTAGTGCAAATAAACGCAGCTGTTGCTTTAGAACTTAGCTTAGGAACATTAGCTCACCCTTTTGAATTCACCCTTTCAAGTCTTCACCCAAAGAAGTTAGTGGCTCCTTAGGGATTGAGAATGTGCACCTTTGCTTGGCCCCACAAGTGGCAATGATTGGAAGTAAATTTTCTAATATCTGTTATCTGTGTATCTCAAAATGTCATGACCATCTAATAGCTCAGTCCTCAAGTGCAGACTCCAGAAGTCAGGGATCTGCCTGAAGGTCAGCAAGTGTGTTGCTGCATCTTTATTAAACCAGGTTTACCAAGAACAGTCCCTTCCCTTCCCTCAGCCAGCTGTCTGGCTCCCCTAATTGCAAAGAACTAAATATGTGATGCTGTGAATATTTTTTTCAAGTTATGTTTATCTTTCCTGTCTTTTTATTTTTCAATAAGTCACAATTGCTCAATAATTCAGCGATGAGGGTTATTGTTTCTCTCTAATAGAAATCAGTACTTTTTTTTGGCTACCAACTAAGATATTTGACATTCTGACATTCTCCTTTGTCCCTTTGGTACCATAAACTCATTTTCATGATATTTGAACTCTTAGGAAAAATATCACTACTTTCACTTTGACTAATGGTATTGTTTCTGAAATAAAAATTTTCTGTCTAGCATTTTAACCAAGTGTCAGCAAGTGCATTCTAAATTAACTGTTGAAGGTCAAAACCCAGCAGCTTCCTCCTTTCATTTTCTTTCCCCTTCCCACACCAGTTCCGTATTATGTTCTATGCTTCCCATAAAACATGAGACTATGAATTTAGTTCCAGCCATACTGCGGTATCTCAAGATTTGAAGATAAGGTCCCCCTGGGGTCATAGCAGACAAACGAATAAAAGCAGCTATGGCCTAGGCATTGTATTTGCTCCAGGCCACCCTTTTAAGAGAGCTAAAATGACTGGGCTACGGAAGACATCATAGCCCGGAGATGAAGAGTACATTCAGATTGCCTAATAATGTGACATGGGCAAGTCACCTAATTTCTTTGCACCTCAGTCTCCACATCTGCGAAATAGAGATGATTTAGTAGCTGTATCAGGGGATTGTTATGAGGGATAAATGAAACAATGCATGCTGCAAAGAACTTAGCCCCGTGCCTGGAATCTTTTAAGCTCTGTGCCATCAGCAATTTGGGATCCTGTGATCTGCAGTTCACAAGGCCGCGACTCGATTGTCCCCCTCCCATTAACTCTGTCTTCTCAGGACCTTGCACCTCCGTGTGGCTGATTCCTAAGTAGCATTTCCTTCCCTTTTCCCCAAATCCAGATCCACAGGCTCCAGGCCCACGGTTCTGCCTGGCTCTTGTCTCGTATTCCCCTGAAATGGCCAGCCAGCTACCTCAAGACCGCAGGCATTCTTGCCTGCCTCTCCAGACCAACTCCCTCATCAGTCTGTGTCCTGCTCCTTTTGCCTCCATGATTCGTCCTGCTGGGTTTTTTTTTTTAAAGATTTATTTATTTTTATTACAAAGTCAGATATACAGATAGGAGGAGAGAGGAAGATCTTTCATCTGATGATTCACTCCCTAAGTGGCTGCAATGGCTGGAGCTGTGCCAATCCGAAGCCAGGAGCCAGGAGTCTCCCACACGGATGCAGGGTCCCAAGGCTTTGGGCCATCCTCAGCCGCTTTCCCAGATCACAAGCAGAGAGCAGAATGGGAAGCAGGGCTGCCGGGATTAGAACCAGTATCTGTATGGGATCCTGGCGCATTCAAGGCAAGGACTTTAGCCATTAGGCCACCACGCCGGGCCCTTCCTGCTAGATTTTCTTAGCATTGGCCTGAGCTATTGGTAGAGCTTCCCTCCCAGCTTCACTGTCTCACCCTGTCTGGCCTACATTCTGCAACCAAGGTGACCAAAGCTGTGACTTCTTTGTCTATTGTTTTGATTTATTTTTAGGGCTGGGGTAATTTGCTTTTAACATTTAAGCAGATGATGGAACATTTGAATAGTTCATCAGAAGGGATTGTTTATTTTAAAAAATATCAAGAAACATGTTTCGAAAACATTGCTTTGATGAACCATTCTGTTAGATCCCTTCAACGGGACATTTGAGGTTGATTGGTTACGTGTATCACCTTGATGATCATGGATTGATTATATATATATGAAGACTGTATGCTTTGAGATGTATAATTTATTATGGGTCAATATTCGATCAGTAAAATTGCTTTTAAAAAGTATCAGTGGTTCCCTACTGCCCATAAAATAAATCCTGTTTTGTTTTTTTTTTTAAGATTTCTGTATTATTTTTATTGTAAAGTCAGATATACAGAGAGGAGGAGAAACAGAGGGGAAGATCTTCCATCCGATGATTCGTTCTCCAAGTGGCCTCAACGGCCGGTGCTGCACTGATCCGAAGCCAGGAGCCAGGAAATTTCTTCCAGGACTCCCACGTGGGTGCAGGGTCCCAAGGCTTTGGGCCGTCCTCGACTACTTGCTCAGGCCACAAGCAGGGGGCTGGATGTAAAGCGGAGCCGGAGCCCATATGGGATCTCAGTGCATTCAAGGCGAAGACTTTAGCCACTAGGCCATGGTGCCAGGCCCAATCCTAAGTTTTAAAAATACTTATTTTACTTTTATTTGAAAGGCATGTTGGGCAGTGTAAAGCCTGTTGGTGTAAGAAGCTGCTGCTTTGCTAAGTCAAGGCCGTTAGAAAATTCCACCTAAGTCAGGATGAGTCAGGGTTGCAAGCCCTAGCTACAGAATAAATGAGGTGCAGGAGGGCAGGGGAGCAATTCTCCAGTCCCAGGAACCAGAGGAGCCATAAAGATAAGGGTGTGAGAATGGTATGAGCCATAAAAGATAATTAGTGTGGGAACAACAGAGTAGACTGCTTGCACCTGGGAGCCATAAAAAATCTGAAGTTGCTACATTTAAGTTGACTTTGATGTATGTTACAGCCAAAAGGGGCCTATATAATCTCTAGCCTTTTGCTAGTTCCGGGTCGACCCCTCCTCGGCTGGCCTGCGTGCCCCAAGAATGGTCTGACCCCAGCACGCTGGCTCAAAAAACTGCCTGCTTTCTGCATTATCAGCGAGATTCTTTGTCGTTTCTGGGGAGGACTCAAACTCGGACCCTAACAGGAAGTTATAGAGAAAAAGAGAGATCTTTCAGCCACCCTTTCACTCTCCAAATGGCCACAATGGCTAAAGCTGAGCTAGTTTGAAAACAGGAGCCAGGAATTTGCTCTGGGTCTCCCACAAAGGTGAAAGGGCCCCACGCACTTGGGCCATCCTCTGCTGCTTTGGCAGGCCACAAAGAGGGAGGAGATTGGGCAGTGGAGCTGTCAGGGCTCAAACCTCACCCTTAAGGGTTGCTGGAAGCGCAGAAAGAGATTTAGCTTACTATATTGTGGCGCTGAGCCCAACAAATCCTAACTTTGCAGACTGGTATTCAAATTGCCTCCAGTTCTGGGCTGAATTTATCCTTTCTAGTTTCATCAATTGCGGTTTTCTTTTACCTACCCATTGTTCTAATAAGACTGAACCACTCACTAAAATAATCTACTGTTCTCTACATGGGGACTTCAAAAAGATCATGGAAAATGTTATTAAAGGGTAAATTGTATTTTGCTGCAAAAAAAATTTGAGGTTGTATGTACATGGGATCTTTAAAAAAGTTTACAGAGCCCGGCGTGATACCGTAATAGTTAAAGTCAATGCCTTGAACATTCCAGGATCCCATACGGGCACCAGTTCTAATCCTGGTGGCCCTGCTTCCCATCCAGCTCCTTGCTTGTGGCCTGGGAAAGCAGTGGAGGACGGCCTTGGGACCCTGCACCCACATGGGAAACCCAGAAGAGCTCCAGGCTCCTGGCTTCGGATTGGCTCAGCTCCTGCCGTTGCAGCCGCTTAGGGAGTGAATAATTGGATGAAAGATCTTCCTCTCTCCTCCTCTCTGTATATCTGCCTTCCCAATAAAAATAGATAAATCTTTAAAAAAAAGTATACAGAAAATGTATATTATGAAGATACCATGCATTGGTTTAAAAAAACTTTTGTACCAAAATTAACATATTTTTTGATTCCACTTTTCTTATTTTATCTATTATTATTATTATTTTTTAATAATTTTGTATAGGCTGGGATTTCCCCCCCAAACTCCCACCCCCGTCAGATATTTCCCATTTTGTCACAATAGTGTAGTCCTTCACGAGGAATCATAATTCTCAGTCTGTTATTTAAGTGTACCCCAACATTATTGGTGCAGACAATGTCAGACAGTCTAGCATCCCATTGTCTGCACACGTCCAACAGTTTCATTGGGAATCCATCTTTCGTCTGGATGCAGGGATGCATGTTCCATTGTACCCCCACATCTGTATATGATAGGCCCCAGTACTCCATCACCGTACGTTACCATAATCACGTGAGAAGCCATGAAACAAGGTCAACAACCGGTATGAGTTAGAACAGTGATTCCACTTTCCAATAAACTTTTTGAAGTCCTTTATGTGTTTCACATTGCTTTTTCAGACAATTCCCATAGACATCCCCAACTGAATCATCAGGTCCTCTGTGGAAGCTAGGCAGATAAGCTGCGTAAGTATCTCACCTCCTCAAACTTGTTCTTGAATGGTTGTGCTGGTTCTCATCATGAATGGCCTTGAAACTAGTAATCTGTTCTCTCAACTTTCCCACTAGAAGAAAGGATCATTAAATGATGATGGAATTGGACTTCCGTAGCAACCCACATCCCATTTCCCCATTAAGTCAACGGGGACATGATGGCACCGAAGGACTGTACATAGGGCTGTATTTTCAAGGGGATGCCGAGCCTCACCCACAGTCCCAATTCTCAGTTGACTAGGAGGAAAAAAAAAAGTCAGCTGCAAGTTCTCACTCAATCTTTGCCTCTGGAGGATTCTGAAAGCAAAAGCAGAGGTCGGAGGGCACGTGTGGTACTGGGGAGGCTGGCTCTGGAGTCTGCGGCAGGTGGCCTGAGGGTCTGCTGCCCTCTGAGCACTGCAGCAGCGACAAGCAGCAGATTGCAAGTTGGCAGGGGATTCTCCCGCTGTGCACGATGCAGCAAGCCAGCGAACGAAGCCGCCTCCTCCAAGATGCTCTCCATCAGCCTATTCCACGTCTGTTTAGGAGAGGAGAGGCAAGTCTATGGTGGAATCCACAGAGGTCATTCCTGCCACTTGGCCAGTGACCTGCAGGGAAGCGCTCTCGCCAGGCCCCCGGGGGCCCCTGGAGGGAAGGCCCATCTGTTCGTGGCCCTGTGGCAGTGGCCTAGCCAGAGAGGAGAAGCAGGAGGCCTGGGGAAATGACAGCACAGGCACTGAACCGGAAAGTGAGAGCAGGTTGCTCCCCGGAGCCTCGTCACATCACCACTGAGCGCAGACTGACTCGGACATGGTTGGTACCTTGTTAAGTACCATGATTCTTCCAATCAATGGCTAGGAGTCACCGTCAGCCTCTTCTCTTCTGCATGCACTTAAAAAATCATCTATTATTATTATTATTATTTTATTATTATTTGAAAGTCGGGTATATAAAGGAGAGACAGAGAAGGTCCTCCACCTGCTGATTACTCCCCAAGTGGCTGTGATGGCTGGAGCTGAGCCTATCTGCAGCCTGAAGCCAGAAGTTTCTTCTGGGCCTCCGACATGGGTGCAGAGTTCCAATGCCTTGGGCCGTCCTCGACTGCCCTCCCAGGCCACAGGTAGGGAGCTAGGTGGGAAGCATGGCGCCAAGATTCGAAGCGGTGCCAATATGGGATCCCGGTACATTTAAGGTGAGGACTTTAGCCACTAGGCTACTGTGCGGGACCCTCTGAATACACTTTTTAAAAGATTGACGGGGTGTGGTGGTCAGCGGTGGGGTGGAGAATAGCACACATGCACAGGTCTTCCATCCACGCATTCACCTCCCCAAATGACCGCAGGAACCAAGCCAAAGTCAGGAGTCAGGGCTCCACTGCCTTCCCAGGAGCCTGAGAAGAGAGCTACATTACAGTTGGAGTAGCTGCCATTCAAGTTGGCACTCGGATACAGGGTAATGTTGTTGCAAGCTTCAGTTTAACACAGCATCATTCCCTTGAATGAACTCCTTTCCTCCCTCCCTCCCTTGCTTCCTTCCTTCCTTCTTTCCTAAAGTTTTTTTTGTTTTATTAGAAAGGCAGATTTATACAGAAGAGAGACAGAGAGAGATCTTCCATCTGCTGGTTCTCTCCACAAATGAACACAATAGCCTGAGCTAAGCCGGTCCAAAGCCAGGAACCAGGAGCTTCTTTTAGGTTTCCCATGCACCTGCAGGGTCCCAAGGCCTTGGTCTGTCCCTACTGCCTTCCTAGGCCACAAGCAGGAAACTGGATGGGAAATGGGGCCGCCAGGACACAAAGCAGTGCCCACATGAGATCCCAGTGCTTGTAGGTAGAAGATTAGCCAACTGAGTCATCACATCAGCCAAAGTAAAATTATTCTTAATTATAATATTTAGAGATTTATTTATTTTATTGGAAAGTCTAATTTACAGGGAGGAGAGATAGAGAGAAAGATCTTCCATCCACTGGTTCACTCCCCAAGCAGCCACAATGGCCAGAGCTGAGTTGATCCAAAGCCAGGAGCCAGGAGCGTCCTCTGGGTCTCCCATGCAGGTACATGGTCCCAAGGCTTTGGGCCATCCTCCATTTCTTTCCCAGGCCACAAACAGGGAGCCGGATGGGAAGTGGGACTGCTGGGACAGAAACCAGTGCCCATATGAGATCCCGAAGCATGAAAGGGGAGGACGTTAGCCACTAGGCTACAGCACTAGGCCCCTCTGATTCTTGTCTTTCTTTTTTTAATTTTAAAAAATTCTTTTTTATTATTTTCTATGATAGAATTTTGTATAGGGATTCTCCCCTTTCCTCCCTCCCATTTTCCACTCCCACCATTTCCTAACCATATATATATATTTAAGATTTTATTATTTATTTTCATTGGAAAGTTAGATTTTACAGAAAGAAGGAAAAACAGAGCAAAAGATTTTCTGTCCGATGATTCACTCCCCAAGTGACCGCGATAGCTGGAGCTGAGCTGATCTGAAGCCAGGAGCCCAAAGCCTCTTCTTAGTCTCCAGTGTGTGTGTGCGCAGGGTCCCAAGGCTTTGGGCCGTCCTCCACTGCTTTCCCAGGCCACAAGCAGGGAGCTGGATGGGAAGCAGGGCAGCCGGGATTAGAACCAGCGCCCACATTTGATCCCGCCACGTTCAAAGCGAGGACCTTAGCCGCTAGGCTACCACACTGGGTCCATCCCCTCATATTTTACATTAGTATAGTCGTTAAGTAAGTCACAGATTAGCATCCTACTATTTAAGTGCATCAAGGACATTGTAGGTCTAGACAAAGGCAAAAAACACCTCTACTACTGAGTAAAAGGACTCCAAATAGTTAAATATGCCTTGACAATATGATCCTAGTTTTTTGGGTGTTGTTGCTGTTCTTGTTGTTGTTTTCAGATGGTTGGTTAGTCCTAACTGGCTAACTGTGGAAACTGCAGCTGTGGGCACCAACTGCACCTGCCGTAAGAGAGAAATCTCGAAGATACCACGGACTGAGAGAACCTCATTCAGCAATCTGGGTGACTTAACTCATGATTGACAAATGTATGGTTGTGGTTTGCATTCTGAGCATTAAGACTGAGATGTTCTTGACAGGTCGATGGTACTGTGAGTAGAGTCTTTGGAGAACGGCTTCGCTGAGTTGGTAAGTTCGCCTTCTCCGGACTTTAATGATTTCCCCAGTTCTTTCATAATTCCTCAGTGCCCTGGCCATTTTTGGGTAAGTCATGGTCTTCCGGTGACCTTTTCTTTGTCTCCAGAGTTGAGCAAGTTTCTCTTTGTGTTTTGACACAAATTGGAAGATACCTTTGCCTTCATCCATCCACTGGATGCAGGATGCCCGCTCAGGACTACACAGGGACTCGTGAAGGTCTCCAAACAGCCGGAGCTTCTTCCTACCTTGTGCTCCTTTTTGTGGGAGGAGAGCAGGTTGTCCCAGCTGGTTTTCTGTTGTGTGCTGCAGAGTCTGGTGAAGATTCCCTTCCAGGGAGAAGTCTGCAGCATTGTTCTTTCGTAGTAATACCTGTGTATCAGAGTCCAGTCTAGCAGGCACTTGTACTTCTTCTGAGACACGTATGTGTGCATTGCTCCTTTTTTTTTTTTTTTTAAGAAATGACCCAAAGGAGGTCTCTCTCTCTCTTTTTTAAGATTTTATTTTTATTGGAAAGATATATAGAGAGGAGGAGAGACAGAGAGGAAGGTTTCTGTCTGATTATTCACTCCCCAAGTGGCCACAACAGCAGGAGCTGAGCTGATCCCAAGCCAGGAGCCAGGAACCTCCTCCAGGTCTCCCACGCGGGTACAGGGTCCCAAGGCTTTGGGCTGTCCTCAACTGCTTTCCCAGGCCACAAGCAGGGAGCTGGATGGGAAGCAGGGCAGCCGGGATTAGAACCACCGCTCACATGGGATCCTGGTGTGTTCACAGCGAGGACTTGAGCGTTAGGCTATCATGCTGGGGCCCCTCTCATTCTTTTTAGAATGGAGTTTTAAAAGCTTTCAGTCTTTGTTACCAGAAGATAGCAGAATGACAGGGGATTTTCCGAGAACCCCGAGTGCTTTTGCTGTTGGCCAGCCCGGCCTAATAATCTGAAATTCTCTGTAAGAGATTTATTTTCTCATCTAATTCCTGGTACACTGTTGTTGCCCCTTACACTGGTAGATAGATGGCTTTATGCCGGGCACGCCTGTTGGCCTTTTTCCTACGACGCCAGGGGGCAGCAGTGAGCTGCGGCGTCTTCTGCATTTCCCATTCAGGTACAGGCAGTTTTAGTAAGCCTTTCCGAGTGTTCACATGGAATTGTTGTGTTCACGGAGGGTTTCTGCCTCGCTGGCTTAAACGTTTCGGTGTAAAGTCTCCGACTCTTGTAGGTATTTTCCAACCTTTGCTGCATTTTGTTTCCCCTCCTGTGCTCTTCATCTTCCCACACGACACAAATGAGTCAACACAATCTTCATTAAAAACCAAGAAGCTCCTTGAAGGAAGTGTGAAGAATTAAGTAAGAGCTTAGATTTGTTAAAAACAAAACTGGAGGGTATTTTGTCTTGTTTTGTTTTCTCCTGTAGTTTGTTGTTTGCTTGCTTGAGTGGTCTACTCAGGAAATGGCCCTGTAGCTGACTGGGTTTTGCTTATTTATTTAGAGTGGGTTTTGAGGTTTGATACCTTTGTGTTTTCTAGACCTTTGGGTTTTACAGTGGAGCAGACACGTAAGACCCAGTGCATGCCTTAAACAGAATTTATTTATTGTTATTGGAAACTCAGACTTACAGAGAAGGAAAAACAGGAAGACCTCCCATCTGCTAGTTCAAACCCCAAATGGTCCCAACAGCCAGAGCTGAGCTGATTCAGGAACCAGAGGTTTCCTTCAGGTCTCCCATATGGACTCAGGGGCCCAAGGCTTTGGCCACCCTCCGCTGCTTTCCCAGGCCATAAGCAGGAGCTGGTAAGGAAATGGAAAAGAGGGGACACGAACCATGCCCATATGGGATGCTGGCACTTGAGGGAGGAGAATTAGCCTGTTGAGCCACTGTAAAGCCTTCTTTCTGTAACTTTTTCAAAATATAAATACTTTAAAAAAAAGATCATCAGATATAATAAGGAAATAATACGGAATTAGTTGTCTTGTCCATCTTCCTGTAGTGCTTGAACCTTTTTACCCTAATTATGTCAAGATTGTAAAAAAAAATTTTTTTTAATTTAAAAAAAGATTTGTTTATTTTTATTGGAAAGGCAGATACACAGAGAGGAGAAGAGACAGAAAAGAAGATCTTCCATCCACTGGTTCACTTCCCAAGCAGCTGCAGTGGTTGGAGCTGAGCCAAACCGAAGCCAGGAGCCTGGAGCTCTTCCGGGTCTCCTACACGGGTGCAGGGTGCCAAGGCTTTGGGCCGTCCTCGACTGCTTTTCTAGGCCACAAGCAGGGAGCTGGATGGGAAGCAGGGCCACCGGGATTAGAACTAGCTCCCAAAAGGGATCCCGGCATATACAAGGTGAGAACTTTAGCTGCTAGGCTGTTGTGCCAGGTTCCCAAACATAAATACTTTTAAGTTGAAATTATTATTTTTTAAATATGAGGCTTTCCTAAATCTCTTGTTTTAGAATAGAGAAATTAAAAATTGTATTGGGCCTGGTGCAGTAGTCTAGTGACTAAAGTCCTCGCCTTGCATGTGCCGGGATCCCGTATGGACCAATTTGTGTGCTGGTTGCTCTACTTCCCTTGCAGCTCCCTGCTTGTGGCCTGGGAAAGAAGTCAAGAATAGCCCAAGCCTTGGGACCCTGCACCCGCGTGGGAGACCTGGAAGTGGTTCCTGGCTCCTGATTTCAGATTGGCTCAGCTCTGGTCATTGCGGCTACTTGGGGAATGAATCAACAGGCAGAAGATCTTTCTCTCTGTCTCTCCTTCTCTCTATAAATCTGACTTTCCAATAAAAACAAATAAATCTTTAAAAGATTGCATCATATAGAGTGCCAGAAATTCTCCTTGTAAGCTACACAGGGGATAGCTGGAGGACTATTAACCTTTTCCCCTCAAAATATTGCTGAAAAGTTTCAGTTTATTTTCATTTACATGGGCTGGCATTGAAATTCTTTATTGTGAATATTGGCTTCACGTTGCCTGTGACCTCAGTGACCTTTCTCTTCACAGGCAGCTGAAGCACTTTAGGGCTTACAAGTAAGTTGAGAATTATGATTTCCTGAAAGGAGTTGGAATAATACTTAAGGCAAAAGGGGTTGCTAACATTTAGATACATTTCCCCTTTTTCTTTAAGATTACTTTTTAAAAGATATATTTATTTTTCTTGGAAAGGCAGATTTACAGAGAGATGGAAAAACAGAGAAAAAGATCTTCCATCCACTGTTTCCCTGCCCAAGTAGCTGCAACAGCCAGAGCTGAGCCAATTGGGAGGCAGGAATTTCTTCAGGTCTCCCATGTGGATTTAGGTCCCAAGGTCAGGGACTATCTTTACTGCTTTCCGAGACCATAAGCAGGGAGCTGGATGGGACACGAACTAGCACCCGTGTAAGATCCCAGTACTTGGAGGTGGAGGATTGGCCAGTTGAGTCATCATGCCAGGCCCTAGGATTATTCTGGATGAATTTTGTTCACATCATATTTCTTGAACTTCTGTCCTCAGCCCAATATGATGTGCCAGTTTGAATGCTTTCATCCTAAATTTGGCACGGGGGGAGTTTGTCCCCTTTGGTGACAGATGCAGAAACCATCTCCACAGCAGCCCGCTTGGCGAGGCCCCAGGCCCACATGCACAGGGGAGCTTTTCCAGGATGCTGAATGCGAGGTGCCTAGAACCAGAAGGAACAGTTCTCGGGCTGCACCCCGAAGGCACACCACTGGCTGTCGCAAGGTGCTTGTGGTTGATTTTACTTTCTTTTTTGTGCCTTTGCCGTTTCCCAGCATTGCATTTAGAGGCTCTTGTGCTAACGGCCTGTGGTCAGGGGCCGTTTGTGGGGGCCGCTTGCTCACCTGATCCTCGGTAGACCCACACCCTCAGTCTTTCTTTCGCAACCCAAGTACAGTTCCAGGAGGTACTGGGCTCAGCCACACTTTCTCAGCCGAAGGCAGAGAAACGCTGGAGAGTCACTGACTGTCAGAAGCAGCTGACTTTGTTTCATCCACGGGAGAACTTGAGGTCTCTGTGTGGCAGGTGGAAAAGTTCTGAATAGAAACTGATGGACAGTTCACGGCTGATTACAGTGATAAGAAGCCCCGGGGTGGGGGACTGTCTCCATGAAAGATGCAACTCCAAACTGCATCTGTCTTCTCTGCTAGGCACAAGTGCATTCGGGGTTTCCTTTGGGGACATGAGGAACAGAGGTGTGAGCAGGTGCCTTTGCGCACACTGCAGACCCTGAGAGATTTTTCTGGGAAGCAGGCCTTTAGGTAGAATCGCTGCTTCCCGGTGCTGGAGCGGGAAGTCTCCAGCTCGGCCGACCACACTTGCATTCTGGTTAGCCTCTGGTTTGCAACCGGGTGTCTTTGTGCAGAAGGAAGGCACTAGGGCCCCGGGAGTTGAGAAGGCGGGTAGCTCCGTGACCACAGAAGCTGCTTGTGCACTAATTTCCTCTAGAGCGTGCGATGAAGTCAGTCAACCACAGCCTGCAGCGTGCTCCGCTCGGGCGGCAGCGGCAGCTTCGCAGCGGTGGTGGTGTCTCGGCCATGATACACATCTGACATGCCCTCCCCCAGGCAGGTCAGCCACGGCTTCTCTGGCTCCACAGCATGGACCAAAGAGAAGTTCTGTGCAGGTTCCTGGAGGAGGCCCAACTCAAGAACACCCGCAAAGAGGAGTTGGCCAACGAATTTCTGGTGAGTCCTGCTGGGGCCGCTCCCGGTGGCTCCTACACAGCTTAAATGGATGAGGTTTCTCCAACTCTCTCAGACCAATCTAAGATGGGATAGAGGGAGTGTGTCAGATCTCCTAAAAGGGGAAGAAGGACGCTTAAGTGTTTAACTTTCCTCCGTGGTTTGCATGTGTTTTTAGGTATTCTCTCAAAAATACTCGTTTTGGTGCTTTGTCACTGAGTGCTTGAAGTTTGACTAGGAACTCTACCAAACACATACAGAGCTACAGTGTAAACATGGTGCTGTTCACTGAATATCCTGAATTTCCCAGGATCTGCAGTGTGGTTTGTGCTGCAATGTGTTTGCGTTCATTAAAAAAATTTTTTAAATTGTTTTTATTGGAAAAGCAGATTTACAGAGAGGAGTGACAGAAAGATCTTCCATCTGCTGGTTCAGTCCCCAAATCACCACAGTGGCCGAAGATGAGCTGATCCAAAGCTAGGGGCTGGGAACTTCCTCCAGATCTCCCATGCAAGTGCAGGGTCCCAAGGCTTTGGGCGTCCTCCATGCCTTCCCAGGCAGAGGCAGGGCACTGGATGGGAAGTGGAGCAGCTAAGACATGAACTGGTGTCCATGTGGGATACTGGCACTTGCAGGTGGAGGACTAGCCTCATGAGCTATGGCACTGGCTCCCAGACTGCTCATTTTAACTCATACTAAGAGGGAAGTGACTTGTTCACGGAGCATTCCATTTTGAGCCTCTCTAGGGGATTTCATTTGGCTGATAAAGGTTTTTGAAGAGCATTCAAATTACCCAGTGCCACATTTCCTTTCTTCTTGACTTTTCCCTATTCTTCACACACACACACACACACACACACACACACGCACACACACACACACGTATCATCAGAACACATGGTTTTGTAGCAGATTTCTCATAACTTTTTCCTGACTGAAGAGGTATATAGCCAGTGTGGGGAGCAGAGGCCAGCAGGGAAGGTGGAGTGCCAGGGGGTGCAGGCAGGTGGCCTTGGGTCGGGAGCGTTGGGTTGGCAGCTGAGCAGGGAGCACAGGGCTTCTGCTAACCCAGAGAGTCTGCGATAGTTTCAACTGTGTTAAGAGAGGCAGAAGACACTGAAACCTTCGCTCGCTTCACCTGTGAAGAAGTGGGGGTGGGGAAGCACGAGAATTGAATGAATCTTGTTTCTGTCGCCAACCAAGTTATTATTGATTTTTTTAAAAAGGTGTGTTTATTTTTATCACAAAGTCAGATATATACAGAGGAGGAGAGACAGAGAGGAAGATCTTCCATCCGATGATTCACTCCCCAAGTGACCTCAATGGCCAGTGCTGGGCTGATCCAAAGCCAGGATCCAGGAACCTCTTCCAGGTCTCCCACGCAGGTGCAGGGTCCCAAAGCATTGGGCCGTCCTCGACTGCTTTCCCAGGCCACAAGCAGGGAGCTGGCTGGGAAGTGGAGCTGCCGGGATTAGAACGTATGGGATCCCGGGGTGTTCAGGGCGAGGACGTTAGCTGCTAGGCCACGCCGCCGGGCCCAAGTTATTATTGATTTGATGTGTTCTTTATTTTCCCTGAGTACTACCACTGTCTGATTCACAGATTGAGGATAATCCTGTATGCTTTAGCTATCCTTACAGGTGACTAAATATAAATAATAATCGTAGTTACATGTGGTCATTCACTCAGTTGTATTTCTCAGGTCCCGGCCATGTATTGGGTTGAGCTCTAGGCCTTGGGGAGACAGCAGTGAAACACAGAGACAGAAACCTTGCCCTCGTGGAGGTAGCATTCTGGTACCAGGCAGTAGAGATACAACCACAAGGGATTATGCTTAAGTGTTGTTTTGTGGTGGGAAGCCCCCCTGTCAGCTCAACTTGGAAACAGCAGTCTCTCGCAAAACACATTCTCACTACGACTGACCAGCAGTCCAAATCCCTTTGGGCAGGCGTCCCAGAGAGCTGAGACGGCGGAAGGCCTGGTCCATGTGTCTGCTTGGACACGTGCCTGCCCTTAGACTATAACTCCTGAACTAAATGCCTGTAAGGCCTAAGAATCAAAAGGACACCGTGGGGTAGGGCAGGCTCTGTGTGTTCAACAGCAGTGATCCCACATGCTTCAGTGCTTGCAGTTTCTTACTCTGGTCATTGTCATCTCTGAGCACCTTAGAGCAGACTCCCTGTCTCCAGCCTTGGTCCATACCCAAGTGAGCTTCTAATATACAGATCTGGACTTTGCTTAAAAACTTGTGTGTGTGTGTGTGTGTGTGTGTGTGTGTGTGTGTGTTTAAAGTCGCCTAAAGTTGTGGATCTAAACACTTTTAGAAAATGATGTCAAATGTGTGAGTACGATTACAAAGCAGCCGTCAGCCAGCTAACCCCTGGGTCAAGAGATGCCAAATTGCCAAAAGGTCATGAACAATAAGAACAAACAGGAAAGAAAGAGAGAGAAAAAGAAAAGAAAGAAAAGAAAAGAAAGAGAAAGAAAGAAAAGGAAAGAAAAGAAAAAAAAAAAGAAGAAAGAAAGAAGAAAAGAAACCGCACAGAATATTGTCAGACCCCCAGGCCCTGGGTAAACTCCTCTCCAGCCCCCGCTCCTCCTGCTCTCCTGTCTGTCCTTCCCCACTGATAGTCACCATGCTGACTTCTACATTAATCACTTCCTTGCTTTTCGAGCTTCTCGTATTAAGACCCTTGTTTTGGGAAGATGATTAAGTGGAATCACGCTCTTCACTGACTCATGTCCCCAGTGGAAAAAGTTTTGTCTTCATGCAGCCCCACCTAAAGGTGCAGCTGAGACACCAGAGAGACAGAGAGAGAGAAAGCGCGCACACAATTCTGCAGGTTGGGGAAGCATTAAAACAGTGGCTAGGGCCAGATTGTGTTCTGGGACAAGGTGGGCTCAGCCATTTGATTGGAGGTCTCTCCACCTGCTGCCATGCCACATCCCACCTAAGCTCAGAAGACCCTTGCCCAGGGTTTGATGGTTATGGAGGTTGGAAGATTGAATCTGTGACCCCAAGCCAGTGGCTTAGCCTAATGCGCTGGCCTTGGTGATCATCCCCAGATCACATCTCCACTTTCAACTGGATGCCCTGCGCACCTTACTCTGTTTTTTCCTTCCCCAAGCCCATGGTTCAAATTTCAGCCCCTCCTTCTATTTGGCTTTTTTCTTTGAAGAGAGACAGTGAGAAAGAGAGAGAGAGATTTTATTTATTTGAAAGGCAGAGCTACAGAGAGGGAGAGACATAGAGATCTTTCACCCACTGATTCACTCCCCACTGGGGCTGCTGGGGCTGAGGCGGGCAGAAGCCAGGAGCTTCTTCCGACTTCCCAGGAGAATGCAGGGGCCTAAACACTTGGGCCATTCCTGCTGCTTTTCTCACCACAGCGCTGGCCTCCTTAGTCCCTACTTCCATCTTGGCCAGGTATCTTTGTGTGGCGCGCAATATTTGTAGGTGGATACAGCAGCCCAGCTGTGATAAACTGAAGTCCTGGCTAGGTCTTTTCTGTGAGCCAGGATTGAATGCAATGATCCTTCCGACGTTGAAGTTGCCACTGACCACTCATCTAAGGATTTAATATGGACATTCAAATATTTATTGAATGCTTACTGTATGCAAAACGTTGTTCTACATTCTGGGAATGCACCATGACGTGGTGGCGCTTATTTTTCTAAGACATTAGAGGATGTCTTAGAGAGGCAGACATTAAACAACTAAGCACTCTATAAAATATTTAATTACAATTGTGATATTTTGAGGGGAGATGTCAAAGCAGTATCAACATTTATTATGTTATTTACTTTTCAATAATAATAATAATAAACCCTTGGGGCCAGCTTCGAGGCACAGCAGGTTTAACTGGTTTGTGGGTGCTTGCTTGGGTCCTGGCAGCTGCGCTTTCTATCCAGCTCCCTGTTAAAGAACGAGGGGGAGAGCAGAAGATGGCCCGAGTGGTCGGGTCCTTGCGCCCCTGTGGGAGACCTGGATGACACTCTTAGATTCCAGCTTCGGCCTGAATCTGAGGCTCTGATTGGCCTACATTCTTCCAGTGTTCTGCTTTAGAGAAGAAATTTAAGCCCAGAATGTCTTATTGCAAAGCCCTGGCAATTCATGCTTGTGCCATAGTAGTCTGCGTTAGCCAGTAACACCGATTTCCTCAAAGCGCCCAGCCTGAGGGTGTGTCTCCAGTCAATACTATTTTTAAATTTTATTTTAATTTTTTAAAATATTTTTTTAATGACAAAGTCAGATATACAGAGAGGAGGAGATAGAGAGGAAGATCTTCCATCCGATGGTTCACTTCCCAAGTGACCTCAATGGCCGGTGCTGCGCCGATCTGAAGCCAGGAGCCAGGAACCTCCTCCAGGTCTCCCATGTGGGTGCAGGGTCCCAAGGCTTTGGGCCATCCTCGACTGCTTTCCCAGGCCACAAGCAGGGAGCTGGATGGGAAGCAGGGCTGCTAGGATTAAAGCTGGCACCCATATGGGATCCTGGTGTGTTTAAGGCGAGGACTTTAGGAGCTTGGTCACTGCACTGGGCCTAAATTTTATTTTAATTTTTAAAGACTGATATATTTGCTTGAAACTCAAAGTTATGGAGAGAGAGGAAGGGAGAGATGAGAGATCTCCCATCTATTGGCTCACTGGCTGCAATGGCTGACTCAGGCTGAAGCCAAAGGCCAGGAGCTTCTGCTAGGTCTCCTACTGGCTCAAGTTCTTGGGCCACCTTCTGGTGCTTTCCAGGCACATTAAGAGGAAAATGGATCAGAAGTGGAGTAGCCAATATGGAACTGACACCCATAGGAGATTCTGGTGTCACATAGGGTGGCTTTGCCTGCTACACCACAGCCTGGGCCCCTAGCACAGTTTCCATGTAGCAGAAATAGCAGTGTGCAACCACACCATGGAAAATTTCTTAAAGGCACTTTCAAAAGCACTTATTATTGTGACTCTGGCTAACACAGCATCATTGCAAGTTAGAATAAAATAAGTTAACCGTGACACCAACATTCCAACAAACAAAACTTTCTATCTGCATCTTTTAAAATTTGTCCATTTATGTAACATGTTATATATTTTTATATTTATCTATGTTATAATAATAGCATAGATAAAATTTTATATTCAGTTTCCATTTTGCATTATGCCAAGACTTTTAATCATGCTGATTAAAATGTATGTAAATTTTAATGACTGATGATGTAGGCTGGTATAATGAAAGAATAATAATTGTAACACCAGCAAAGCCTCCTCTATCTCATGTAGACGCTTTCTAAATGCTCATGTCATAAGTCATTTGCTCCACTGAGGGAGGTCCTGTTATTATTTCCATTTTATAGGTGAGAAACCAGGCCCTTAGAAGTTAATTGACTGGCTCAGTGTCACGTACTAAGTGGTAGAACTGAATTTCTAGCTTGGGTATTCTGGCTTTACCATCTGTTAGTCATTCCTACTCTGGATTTACACAGCTTGGTTTGAATTTAGTTTCTGCCCCTTATTCGCCTTATGACCTTGAAGAAGTCACCAAAAGCAGGAAATAAACATTTACTGCAGAATTGCTGAGAAAATAATGGAATAAGTTATATAAATTCCTATTTGTACATTTTTAAAAATAAATTATTGCTAGTCCTGGGAATGAAAATGTTTGACCTTTCACTTCCTCGTATGTTAATGCTGAAGTTAGACCCCCCATTATCACTGAGCAACATAATTAGGAGGGGGACAGACTTTAAAATAACTTTATTTTGCTGTAAAATAATTTCCTTTTTCCTCTTTTTGTCCTTTTTTTCTTTTTTTCCTTATTCAAGCATATTTATTATTTGCGACAATGTAGTTTTGTGGGTATAGGAATTCTTCCCTCCATGTCCCCATCCTCCCTCCTCATTTTCCCTTGAATTATCACAGTAGTATAGTCCCTTAGTAAAAGTTATAAGGTTAATTTTTTGCTATTTAAATATACCATGATATGGTAGATATAGGCAAAGATAGAAAATCTGGTATCATACTGTACAGGTTTATTTACATGTTTCATTGGGAGTGCTACTTTCATTTTGGAATAGAGACGCATACTGCAACATTACTTTCAAGTGTGCTAGTCTTTATTACACAGTTCCTCTATGAGATATAAATATATACTTAATTACCTATATCTATTTATTTTGTAATTTGCATAGCAACTGATTTATATCAGAGAGAACATACGATATTTGTCCTTTTGGAATTGGCTCTTTTTTAAAATTTTAACTTTTGATGATTTTTACATAATTGATTAGGAGGATTAGGGTCAAGGGCTACAGGAAGGTGGGTGAGAACAATTTCCATGTTCTCTTTCTTTCCTTGCTGTATCTGGGGGAAGGAGGGAGACAAGGAGAGAAGCCACAACCAGCCTCCCAGATGCCTCTGCATCCTGGGATGGAGTGTAGCCACCGACACCACCCCAGGGTCCCCAACGTGGGGCATGCTCTGAGGGCACTGCTCATGAGGTTTCGATAGTTCAACAGTTTTGAATTACTGCCGATCTTGCCACTCTAAGCATGAAGAAATCTCTCCAGAATCCACTGGCTGACATTTTAGGGTCATTGTGCCCAGATTTTCATTTTTACTGGCAACACATGGCTGGGGTAGTTGATTGATTTGTTCTGTCCTCCGTCCTCTGTTGCGGTACCAAGTGTTCTCTGCCAGTTCTGATGGATTGCCATATCCTCCATATGCACCTGGGTATGCTGTCCACTGCTCCATTTGAGCCACTGAGGCTCAGCTCTGACCCATGACTCAATGATCAGACCATGAAACCTGAAATTCTCTCCATGGTTCGAGTTCTGAGTCCAGTGGCTCAGTTGGGGGATTCCCATAGAAACTTCATCTGATTTGATCCCAGACCTGGTTCTTTGTGTGTGCTCACTAATACAGGGTCCGGCACAGTCCGTAACCCCAGTCAGCTTATGCACATGCTGGTGGTTGCAATTACTGGGTCAGTTCTGTCCCCAGCCCTGTCTCCTACACAAACCAATGGGTATTGCAGCTCAGCCCAATCCTGCCCACCAAAAACTCGGCCTTCATATACACTAGTGGGAGCTGCAGCCTAGTTGGAGTGACCCACAATAACCCCCACCAGGCCTGCTCCCTGCCCTGGTCCCTGTGCTTGCCAGTATGTACAGCAGACTGGTCCAGTCTATCCCACATCCCATTCAGCTCTCATACATGTCAATGGGCATTGAAGCCTGGTTCAACCCAACCATCCCCACTATCCAGCCCACATACTCACTAGCGAGTAGCACTCCCTATCTGGCTATGCCTGCCCCAGTCCTGGTTCTTATGCTCACCAGTCAGAGTAGCAACCCAAGGGGGAGGTGCCCACTGTTTCCCTACTGGGCCCACTCCCACTCCCAGATCTTGCACTCTCCAGGTGATTTTGCAGTTTAATTTGACAGAATTTGCCCCTCTGCCCGTGCCAGTATCTGCCAGCTAATGCTAAGGCAAAACCCAACCAACCCACTCTCACTCTGGCTTAGGCTTGCACCAGTAGGAACAGTCAACCCAGCCAGGCTTTCCCCTTATCTAGCCCACATGAAGCCAACAGGTGTTGTAGCCCTACCCGGTCTGGTCTGCCCCCATTTCAACTCATGCTAACCAGTGGGAATGTGGTCCAGCAGGGGAGCCCTCCACATTCCCCTACCAGCTTTTCTCCCTCCCCCCCTGGGTCTCACGTATGCTGGTTGGGTGCTGTGGCCCAGTCTGGCATGGCCTGCCTCTCCTCAACATTTGCCAGTGGGTGCTGTAGCCTGGCCAGACCACCCCCAATTCCAACTCACACTTGTGGGGGTGGTCTAACCCAGCCCAGTCAGCCCCCAGTCCTGGCCCTCATGTGAACTGGGCTGTGCTGCGACCCAACCCGGCCAGACCTACACTCCATTCTGGCACTTGGATTCATCAGCAGATGATATGAACTGGCCCAGCTTGGTTCGCCCCAGACCTGTGCCAAATATATGCTGGTGGGTACAGTCCCCTAGCCAGGTCTGGATTGTTCTCTGTTGTGGTTCTTATGCTGGGACTGTGTCCCAACAGAGGAGTTGACCAAGCTCCTCCATCAGAACCTCTCACAATGCCAGCTCTTGCGCATATTGGTGAGTCCATGGGCCAGCCCATGGCAGGAACAGTAACCTTTCCTGACTGGCTTTCACCTGTTCTGGTTCTTACTGTTGGGTGTTTCAGCCCAGCCAAGGCTGGTTGGAACTGGCTTATTTCACTGAGCATAATGATCTCCAGCTGGGACCATTTTGTCACAATCAGTAGGATTTTGTTCTTTTTTAATGGATGAGTGGTAGTCTATGGAGTAGATGTACCACAATTTCTTTATCAATTCCTCTGTTGACGGACATCTGTATTGTATCCATTTCTTCACCATTGTGAATTGCACCACTATAAATATAGGGTTACAGGATGCTCTCTCTCACACACAGATTTCCTTTCCTTTGGATATATTCCCAGGAGTTGAATAGCTTGGGTCACATGGTAGATCAATTTTCTGTTGTCTGAGCGCTCTCCATACTGACTTCCATAGAGGCTGCACTACTCTATACTCTCACCAACAGTGGAGTAGGACACCTTTTTAACCACATCCTCGCTAGGAGTTGTTGTTTAGTTGACTTCTGCATATAGGCCATTCTCACTGGAGCTAAGTGGCACCTTATCATGGTTTTTATTTTGGGCTAAAGAATATTGCCAAATAGCTGCAAACTATGGGAGCTGGGCTGGTCAGAAGCTGGGAGCGAGGAGCTTTATCTGGGTATCCCCTGTGTGTTCAGTGGCCTAAGTACTTGGACCGTTTCATTGCTTTCCCAGACATACAGCAGGGAGTTGGATCGGAAGTGGGGCAGCCAGGACTGGATATTGTGTTCACAGGGGACTCTGGCATCGACCTCCTCAGTTCCTCATTATAACAACCTCCAGAGGAAAGTATGATTCTCATTTTACCCACCAAATGAAAAGCCAGGATTTGCAACCCTGGGTAAAATCACAACATAATTTTTATAGAACATTCTTAACATTAATTTAATTTCTTTTAACTTCTGAATCATAATTACATTTTTTTAAAAAATGATTTATTTATTTTTATTGGAAAGGTAAACTTACGAGAGAAGGAGAGACAGAGTGGGAGAAAAATCTTCCATCTATTGATTCACTCCCCAAATAGCTGTAATGGCAGAAGCTGAGCCGATTCAAAGCCAGAAGCCAGCAGCTTCCTCTAGATGTCCTATGTGTGTACAGGGTCCCAAGACTTTGGGCCGTCCTCTACTGCTTTCCCAGGCCATAAACAGAGAGAGCTGGATGGGAAATGGAGCAGCTGGGACGTGAGCCAGCACTCATATGGAATGTTGGCACTGCAGGCAGAGGATTAGCTAATTGAACCATTGTACCAGTCTCCTCCCTGCCCCCCTCCCCCATTATTACTTTCAGTCTGTATTTCCTCCTGTGGATGTTTTATTCAACTGCTTTCCAAAGTTGCAGTAGCTCACTCTGGAACTGTGTTGCAGACTCTGGGCATTGTAAGATATCATAGGGCAGCCACTTCAGCTGCTGCCAGCCACTACTGCATCCTCAATTGGAGCACCAAGTTGAGTTTCGGCCACTCTTTTTCTTTTGCTGCTAATGCACCCTGGGAGGCAGCAGCTGACAAATCAGGTGCTTGGGCCTCCCTGCCATCCACATGGGGACCTGGAGGCATTCTGGGTTTCTAGCTTCGACCTGGTCCAACCTTGATTTTTGTGGTCACTGGGGATTGACTGTGGATGGCACATCTCTGTTTACCTTTGTCTCTGTTGCTCTATCTTTCAAGGAAGTGAAGATAAATTAATTGATAGTTTTTAAAAGTGAGTCATGAACAGAAACCTCGTTTACTTCCAACACACTTTGGATCTACTAAAAACTAATTAAAAATTAAAAAATCACGGCCCAGCATGATAGCCTAGCGGTTAAAGTCAATGTCTTGAACACACCAGGATCCCTTATGGGCGCCAGTTCTAATCCCGGCGGCCCCACTCCCCATCCAGTTCCCTGCTTGTGGCCTGGAAAAGCAATTGAGGACGGCCCAAAGTCTTGGGACCCTGCACCCACATGGGAGACCTGGAAGAGCTCCTGGCTCCTGGCTTAGGATTGGCACAGGTATAGCCGTTGCAGCTGCTTGGGAGTGAACTATCGGATGGAAGATCTTCCTCTCTGTCTCTCCTCCTCTCTGTATATCTGACTTTGCAATAAATAAATAAATAAATCTTTGAAGAAAACACTTAAATCACAAGGGGTGAACGCTGTCTAGCCTTCCAGTGTGTCATGTCATGTGTAATGTCTTGTCCTTGCCCTGGTTCCTCCACTAAGGGCCTTTGCACACCTGCGTTTGCCTCTGTCTTGCGCTTCTCTCACTCTTTATATGGTTGACATTTTGTTTGTTCTTCAGATCTCCGCGTGGTGGTCAACCTCAGAGCAGTCTTTCTTGATTCCAATCTCTATTGTAAATTCTTATTAGTTCCTTCTGTTTCCTATGGCATTTATCACAATTTCAACTTTGCTTTTCTTTGTACCATGGATTGCTCCCTGCTTTCATCAGACTGAAGCTTCCCGAAGGCAAGGCTGTGACTCAGTTCTGCCCGTTAGCCTCCTGACTAGCACACTGTGAGGCAGTAAAGATCAAGACTCTTTCCTAAGTTCCAGGATTTGAAATAAAACTCTAATGTTCTAATTGCTTCTTTAGCTTATATTTTAATTGTTTTCTACTTGTCTTTCCTTTTTCTTCCCCTTCTTTCTTTCTTTTGAAAAACAAAGACAGAGATTTTTCTATTTGCTGGTTCATTCTCCATATTTCTGCCACAGCTGGTGGTAGGCCAGGTTGAACTGTAATCTGGATCTTGCGCATGGATGCTAGGGACCCACATACTTGAGCCATCACCTGCAGCCTCCCATAGTGCTTGTTAGCAGGAAGCTGGGATTGAAACTGGAGCTGATACTTGAACTCAGCACTCTGATATGCCACGCAGCCATCTCAAGCAGTGTCATAACGGTGGCACCAACACTTGCTCCAAGGTGTATAGCTTTTGAGCCTGTGGTCTTGATCCCTTCCATCTCTGTTCTACTAACCTCCAACTTATCTACTGATTTTAATTTTTAAAAAAGCTTTAGGGCCCAGCATGATGGCCTAGTGGCTAATCCTTTGCCTTACATGCACCAGCATCCCATATGGGGGCCAGTTTATGTCCCAGCTGCTCCACTTCCCTTCCAGCTCCCTGCTTGTGGTCTGGAGAAGGCAATAGAAGATGGCCCAAAGCCTTGGACTCTGCACCCATGTGGGAGACCTGGAAGAGGCTCCTGGCTTTGGATCGGCTCAGCTCCAGCAGTTGTGACCACGTGGGGAGTGAATGGAAGATCTTTCTGTCTCTCCTTCTCTCTGTAAATCTGCCTTTCCAATAAAAATAAATAAATAGCTTTTTAAATTACTTATTTGAAAGCCAGAGTTACAGTGAGAGAGAAGAGAGGAAGAGAAAGGCAGAGAGAGATCTTCCATCCACTGGCTTTCTTTGCAAATGGGTGCAACGACCAGGGATGGTCTAGGCCAAAGCCAAGAACTGGAGCTTCTTCTGAGTCTCTCACGAGGATGCAGGGGTGCAAACACTTAGACCATCCTCCACTGCTTTCCAGGGATTTGGATTATAAGAGGAAGAACTGAAGGACCAGTGCAGTGGTGTAGCGAGTGAATCCTCTACTATGGCATTGGCATCCCATATGGATTCTGGTTCAAGTCCCGATTGTTACACTTCTCAACTCTGTCTCTCCTTCTCTCTCTCTGTAGCTCTGACTTTCAAGTAAAAATATGGAGCTCTTTTTAAAGAAAAAAGTAAGGTTGAAATTTTTTTATTAAAAAAAAAAAAAGTGGAACAGCCGGGACTTGGAACCGGTACCTGCATGGAATGTCAGAACAGTTGTGGCTTGATCTGCCACCACAGAGCATCGTCTTCTAATTTTAATTTCTTAAATGTTTGAAAATTGCAACACACAATATGTGTATGTTGCAAAATGCTTTTAAGACAGATATACAGGTTAATGCTGAGTAATAAATCAGACACTCATGTAAGCACCCTTCAGATCAAGTCAGCACTCCTGAAGTCCTTTGGGTGTCCTTTGAGATCACAACTCCTGGCACCTGCTGCAAGGCAAGAGGGAAGGAGCATCCTGGTCCTTCGTCTGGCATGGCTTGGACATACCCCCCTCCCCAGCTGCTGAGCTATCTAGATCAGTAAACAGAGGGGGTTTTTTTCATTTTATTTACAATTTTTAATCTTAGGACATGTCGATTTTGCCTAGCTATGATTAAAATCGCACCACTGTTGAAATTTACTGTATTCTTCAGAAATTGTGGCTTCAACAAAACTGCTCACTTTGTTATGGCTACATAAAACATTGGCAGTTTCACAAGCAAGCTATCTCTTACTGAAAAATGATTTCCCAGGATCCTTATTTCAAAAGCAGAATAACACATCGATGCAAAAGTACTCATACTTGGTTGTCAGTCCTTTGTGCCTTGTTTAGATGGGGATGAAGGCTGCCGGGGAACGTACATAAACACTAGCAGCATTAGTTATTTTTTAACAGAGATTTTTTTTTAATCCTCTTTGAACTACATGTTAAGTGTTTTCTGTTTTACTTCTTTCACTCTATATTTGTAAAAGTCATCAATTTTGTTGCATGCAGCTGGGTTTTAATTTTTTTTTCCTCATCATTTTTATGAATTCTGCCAAGGTCAGTGGCTATGATTACTGCTGTGACTGCAGACTACCCAGTGTCCACTCAGGGGTGTAACTCATGTGGCCACCATTGTCTAGGTTTTAGTGTCGCTGCTCTCAGAATTCAGCATTGTTGGTATGTCTGGAGTTTATCAGGGTCAAACAACTGTCTCACAGTACCAGAAAAATGACAAGTTATCTGTTTTTCAAATTATAAGAATAGGTGTTGTCATTGACCAGCAGTATATTGTTGACTTCAGGAAAGTGGAGAAGCCGACTGCAGTCAGACAGTGTTGGCAGAGGGTGGTGATGCTGCGGCTGGGACCATGATGGTGTGAAGTCTCCATTTCCTTGTTTGAACCGGTGGTCAGCACTGTTTCTCACACAGAGCTAGTGGAACTGCAGCGAGTGCTTGCTGTCTTACTTTCCTTCTTCTACATTTAATGCATGTATTTATGAAACACACTCTTCCATTTGTCAGATAGATACGATTTACCGAAGAATATCTTCTTTTGTCCAGTGCCTGCAGGTGATTGTGGTGTTCTGACATGTACTTAAAATTTTTAATTTTATTTATTTGAAAGACAGAGTTACAGAGAGAGAATGAAAGAGAGCAAGAACGAGTCTTCCATCCACTAATTCACTCCCCAAAGGGCTGGGCCAGGCTGGAACACAATCCAGAAGCTTCCTCTGGGTCTCCCAAGGGCATACAGGGACTCCGCTACTTGCCCATCCTCTGGTGCTTTCCCAGGCACATTGGCAGGGAGCTGGATTGTAAATGGAGCACTTGAGATGCAAATCAGCACCCACATGGGGTGGCAGTGTTTCAGCAAGCAGCTTAACTTGCTGTGTCACAAAGCTAGCCCTAAGACATAATTTGAAATTTATGCATAGTTTTTTGTTTTCACAGTGCCCATTTTCCATGAACTTTGTGGAGAGCCCTCATATCTGGCTTAAGGCTTGGTTGTGTAGGTTGGTTTAGGATTCTTGGGTTTAGAACTCAGATTTTTTTTTTTCTACATATGAAGCAGCTGGAGTATCTTCATTCAGAAAGCTTCTGTAAAAGTATAAGTTGTGTATAAGAAGTGAGCGCTTAGCAAATATTAGGTATTGGGTTAAATCTGCATATGTTGGTTCATGTGATGTTGCTATATGTACCTGTATGATTACAGATATATGTAGATAGTGTAATTTACTTACAGTGCATTTTTTTCCTTTAAAAGATATTTTGAAGTGAAGAAATTGCAAAAGTTCAAATAACAAAAACACTAATTTGTCTATTAAATGGAACATATTTAATGTATAAATACTGTAATTCTAGTGTTGGTCATAATTCAAACACATGTGACCTTATTTATCATTAGTATAACACCTTTCTAGAGTTAAAACCTGTTCAACATTTCATATTTGGCAATATGCATACATATGAAAACCCTTTAAAATGGGCATGTTCTTTGATCACTCCTAAGAATTAAGGCAGGTTGGGCTAGGTTGCACCACCCATCAGTTTGTATGGGAGATGCAGCTGAAGCCTGAAACGACCAAGCAGCTGTATCTACCAGTATGTGTGTTGGCTGGTGGAGGTGACAGACTGAACCTGGCCCTGCACTGGTTAGCACACACAAGAGTCAAGTCTGAGGTCATCCCAGGCAAGGTTTCTTGGGGGACGAGACAAATAGATGGCTGGACTCAAACCCCTACCCCAGGGGAAATCAAAAGATATGTGGTCCAACCTTGGGATGCATGTGTCTAGATTGGGCCTCCTCAGTTATTGATGCCTATACAGTGGACAGCTTGACCAGATGAACACAGGGGATGTGACAGCCAGCTCATCTAAACCAGCAGGGGATAGTGAGCAGCTCATCAGAATATGGAAAGCCGAACAGGTTGGAGCACTCTCCTGGCCAAGCTTTGCAACATGTTCCTGGGCCTGTGGATATGTTAAGATGGACTTGGTACACTAATAAATCTTGGAAAAAATTTCTCAACCCTGATGCAACAAAGCTGATCAGATCTCAGAACCACTCAAAGTAACACCCTCAGAATTCTCTTCCTTACATCAGGTCTCTAAGGTGTCATCAAAGGACTGTCACCCATCCTCAGGTGCTGTTGTAGTTTCACAGCATGGAGTGGTCCCTTCCCCTTCCCTGCTGTGGACACAGGAGAGAAAAAAAATGGACACATTTATCCCAATCACCTTCCTCCATACCTGGACCTTCCCCACCCTAATTGGAGACCCACATGTGTATGCATCCCTCTCAACTATGTAAACAATAGTAAAACAAAACAAAACAAAACAAAAAAACAAAAAAACCCCTTAAACATGTTTCTTACTCTCTAAAAAAAGAAAACCCATTTGGTCAAGTTGTTGTCATTGTGTTGTTCCCCACCCACTTTTTTTAAACCTCTTAAGTCTCCTTACATTAATTCCTACACATAGATTGCTTCATCTTTAAACACTTCAAGGTCAGAGACCAGTAGGAAATATGGGAAAGTCAGTGTAGGGTCCAACTAGGAAGAGTTGTGTTGAGCATGGGAGTGACGAAGAGAGCAGCATTTTAGGAAATAGTACAGAATTATGCCCAAAGAATCTGAATGGAGAAAGACAGAAACATGTGAGGATGAGACAAGGGGTAATGTGATGGTTCAAAGTTTACAGGAAAGAATCCATCAAAGGTGTCTATGGTGACCCCTTGGAGGACAGCTAGCAGGTACAGATTCCACATAGGCAACACTGGTTGGGTGAACTTATTAACTGGAAATGGAACTAGTTGGAAGGGAGAACTAAAGTGACTCTGGGTTTTTAGCATGTAGTTGAAAGGGGTAAAGATAAGCTTCCCCGGGGTGTAACGAAGACATAAAGGTTTTAGTTTTAAGTATGCTGAGACTGAGGCTCTGGGAAGATTCAAGGACCTAGTTAGGGATTTAGGACTGGGATTAAGGAGTTAAATAGAGATTCAACATTTCTGCAATAGGGGCTAGAAATAGGATTTTTGATTTAGTTAGGTAAGTCACCAAGTACTGGTATGTCTTCACTAGGAGATACAATGGGAGAAGGGAAGGAAGTACAGGATTCAACTTTGGATGGAGCTTAAGGTAATTTTCAACTAGAAGGTAGAAAATAAGAAAAGGAAGGGAAGTGGGAAGGAGACGTCAGAGGGGAACCAAGATAACATAGACCAGTAAGGGCCAGGAAAAGAGGAAATGTCAAGAAGGAAGTTGGGGGCCACGGCTGATTAAGCCACCGCTTGTGATATTGGCAGCCCATAAGGGATCCTCACTTCAAGACCCAGCCCCGCACTGCTGGTCCAGCTCTTGTGCTAGAGCACCTGAGAGGCAGTGGATGATGATCCAAGACCTGGGCCCCCTCCACTCATGTTGGAGACTTGGTGGAGTTCAAGGCTCCTGAACCAGCAGATGGAAACTTCTCTCTCCATCCTTGTCACTTTGCCTTTCAAATACAATCTTTAGTTTGGTAGCTGGGCACATAGTTTTTGGGTGTGTGAAGATTTGCGTTTATTGGAAAGGCAGATTTACAGAGAGAAGGAGAGACAGAAAGATTTTCTATTCACTGGTTCATTCCTCAAATGGCCACAACAGCTGAAGCTTAGCTGATCCAAAGCCAGGAACCAAGGAAACTCTTCTGGGTTTCCCACACAGGTACAGGGTTCCAAGGCTTTGGGTCATTGCTTTCTCAGGAATTAACAAAGGAGCTGGATGCCTGCTCTCTGCTTGTGACCTGGGAAAGCAGTCGAGGACAGCCCAAGGCCTTGGGACCCTGCACCTGCACAGGAGACACAGAAGAGGATCTGGACTCCTGGCTTCAGATCGGCGCAGCACCGGCCATTGCACTCACTTGGGGAGTGAGTAGTAGAGCAGCCAAAACTTGAACCAGCACCAATATGGGATGTTGATGCTTATAGGTAGAGGATTAGCCAATTGAACTGTTGTGCTGCTTCCTGGATATATAATTCTAAAACAAACATTTTTCTTTTAAAAAAAAGGAAAGGGCCTGGTGCAATGGTTCAATGGCTAAATCCTCACCTTACAAATGCTGGGATCCCATATGAGTGCTGGTTCATGTCCCAGCTTTTGCATTTCCCTTCTAGCTCCCTGCTTGAGGCCTGGGAAAGTATAGAGGAAGGCCCAAAGCCTTGGGACCCTGCACCAACGTAGGAGACCACAAAAGAAGCTACTGGCTTCAGATCAGCTCAGTTCCAGCCACTGTGGCCATTTGGGGAATGGACCAATGGGTGGAAGATCTTTCTGTCTCTCCTCTCCGTAAATCTGATCTGCCTTTCCAATAAAAATAAATAAATCAAAAAAAAATTAAAAATGAAAGAAAGTAAAGAACATGATGACCGGGTTGAAGCTTAGGAATTCTGCCCATAAAGGGTGATTAATGCTCATTATGTGACTAATTCACTGTTGAGTCAATAGGAAAACAATGACAATAATGTTCTTTAGTTCAACCGAACAAATGCTTCTCCTGATGATCACAAGTGTCTCTCGCCTCCATAGTTCAGAAATGTGGGTAAGTTGTCATGAATCAGAGCTAGTGCTTGTGGTGTCTTTGACTGAAAAGAAGATAAACTTTGAGATTACAATGATTGCTATCAAGAAGCCTCAGAGCAGCTATCATTTCCTCTGACCCCCAGTTTTGGTCTGCAGTATGGTACACAAAAGCAGGAATGTCACCATCATGGCTCCACCTCTAAGCATGGCATCCCACATGGGCATCAGTTTGTCTTCTGGCTGCTCCACTTCCCATCTAGCTCCCTGCTTGTGGCCTGGGAAAGCAGTCAAGGACGGCCCAAAGCCTTGGAACCCTGCACCTGCGTGGGAGACCCGGAATAGGCTGCAGGCTACTTGCTTCGAATTGGCTTAGCACCGACCATTGTGGCTGCTTGGGGAATGAAAAAACAGATGGGAGATCTTCCTCTCTATCTCCTTCTCTCTGTATATCTGACTTTGCAATAGAAATAAATAAATTTTTTTTAAAGATTGAGGCGTGAACAAGTGAAAAAGAAAGCAAACAAACAAAACAAAAAATTAAAAATAGGAGCTGGCATTATGGCTTAAGCCTCCACTTGTAGTGCCAGCATCCCATATGGGCACTGGTTCAAGTCAAGCTGCTTCACTTCCAGTCCAGCTCCCTGCTAGTGTGCCTGGGAAAGCAGCATAGATGGCTCAAGTCCTTGGGCCAGTGCATCCATGTAGGAGACCTGGAGCAAGCGCCTGGCTCCTGGCTTCAGACCACATCAAATCCCACCATTGAAGCCAGACTGCCATTCAAATAAAAAAATATATAATTAAAAAAGTTATTTATTTTTATGGAAAGTCAAGTTTCCAGAGAGAAGGACAGACAGAAGGAAAGATCTTCCATCCACTGGTTCACTCCCCAGGTAGCTGCAATGGCCAGTGCTGAGCCAATCCAAAGCCAGAAACCAGGAGCTTCTTCTGAGTCTCCCAGGTGGGTGCAGGATCCCAAAGATTTGGGCCGTCCTCCATTGCCTTTCCAGTGCACAAGCAGGAAGCTGGATAGGAGGTGGAACAGCTGGGACACAAACCAGCGCCATATGGGATCCCGGAGTATGCAATATGAGGACCTTAGCCATTAGGCCACAGTACAGGGTCCAAAATAAATGTTTTTTAAAAATAACAAAAGTTGAGAACTGAGGCTTAAAGTTTGAGTCACATTTTAAAAATTACTGCTTTAGGAAGTGACGTCTTCAAAAATTTACTTGACATAGAGAGATTTTATTTAATGTATGCTCAGTGTCCATGGAGTAGTGAGAATTGGGTCTATAGAAAAAAAAGGAAGGAAGGAAGGAAGGAGGGAAGGAAGGAAGAGAAAGAGAGAAAGAGAAAGAAAAGAATGAAAGGAAGAAAGAAAGAAGAGAAGAGAAAGAAAACAAAGAAAGAAGGATTGAAAAAAAGGAAGGAAGAAAAGCAGTGGAACCCAATAACTTGACTGCTGGCCATTGAAGTAAATGGTAGCTGCAAGGGAAGTGAACTTTTAATGTTTTCCATTGGGTGGAGTGTTCAGCTTGCTTTCAGAAGACCGTTGATCTTTGAAGAGTGTGTGAGTTTCACCTCAGCTTTAGCTCTCTGTGACTCAGCTGCCGTGCAGTCTTGTGCTTCTCTGACCTCACTGAACTCTGCAGCCATCTCGCCCAAAGGGCTCTGTCCGCAGGGGTGTTAGCCCACCCCAAACGCTCCAAGGAGTGAGGTGAAATGTTTGGACAGAGAAGGACTCTTTGGGGAGCGCTTATCACCTCCTTTTTCTCAGAAGTGTGATTATTCTTGATTTTTTTTTTGCAGAAGCTGAAAAGGCAATTGACCAAGTACAAGGCAGACAAAACCTATCCCACAACTGTGGCCGAGAGGCCCCAGAATCTCAAGAAAAACAGATACAAGGATATTTTGCCCTGTAAGTGCCATGCATGTTTCCCGGGAAATTTGCCTTCTTCTGAACTCCGACACTGCTGTCTGATTTGGCTTACCGTGCCCTGGACCCAAATCTCAGAGTAGATTTACTCTCCAGTTGTCAAGAAAAAGAATCAGTCTGTACTCTTTTTGAACTACAAAAAAAAAAAAAAGTCTTCATTCATCCATTCATGTACTCCCCCATGAAGCGCATGCACCTGCTGCTCGCCGGCTCAGGCGCTGACCTCTGGCACACTCCCTGACACTGTATTTCTTGTGTGTTCTAGACGATCACAGCCGAGTAGAGCTATCCCTGATAACCTCTGATGAGGACTCCGATTACATCAATGCCAGCTTCATTAAGGTACAGAGAGAGGAAATCAGGAGCCTGCCATGTCCCTCCAGATCCCTAACAGGACTAAAGGCAGGCTCTGATTCGCACTCATTGCCTGCCATTTCCCTTCCTCCTTAGGGGGTTTATGGACCCAAGGCTTACATCGCCACACAGGGTCCATTACCGGCCACACTGCTGGACTTCTGGAGGATGATCTGGGAACACAGCGTGCTGGTGAGTGCAGGGACGCCTCTCTTACTTATTCCCAAGGAAGGGAAGAGAGGTCTCAAGAGGGTGTGACTGAGGTCTCCTATCTCTGAAAAACGGTGTTTTTTTAATTTATCTTTTCAGAAAAAAATTTTTTTAAACATTTATTTTACTATTACTATTATTGTTGTTGGAAAGGCAAATTTACAGAAAGAAGGAAAGACAGAAAGAAACATCCTTGATCTGCTGATGCACTCTCCAAGTGGCCCCAGTGTCTGGAGCTGCACCAATGCAAAGCCAGGAGCTTCTTCTGGGTCTCCCACACATTTGCAGGGTCCCAAGGCTTTGTGGCCTCCTCGACTGCTTTCCCAGGTCACAAGCGAGGAGCTAGATGGGAAGCGGAGCAGCCAGGACACAAACCAGTGCCCATGTGGGATTCTGGCAGATGCAAGGCGAGGCTTTAGCCACTAGTGCTTTGTACCTGGCCCAGTGCTGTTTGATTTTTAAGTTTTTAAAGATTGATTTCTGGAGTTACAAGACTGTGGGAGGGAGCATCATTCATCAAAATGACAATGTCATGATTGTTCAAGGAAATGAAAGTTCCCACATCGACTGGCTCATTTGGTGACAAGACTGTCAATTTGAATAGAGAAAGGGGAAGTGAGGCTGGAAAGAAGAAGAGGGAGCGGCAAACTTATCAGGATTTCTTTTTTGGTGAAAAAGCAAAGCAAACTAGAACAATGATTAACCCTCTCTGACCCTGGGAACCTGTTATCTAATTGCTGTTCTAAGTTGAGTTTCTATTTGTTTCATCCCCCAGGTAATTGTCATGGCTTGTATGGAGTTTGAGATGGGAAAGGTGAGTCCTTTCTAGGGCGGGCTGATCCAAAGATCAAGGAAAGAAGGAAAAGAGAGATCACTAACAAACTTTTTCCTCAAGTGTTTGGGAATTCCACATGACTCTAGGGTTGGTTTGGTGGTTTTCTTTAGTTTTGTGTTTCTTTTTTTAAACCCATGTTATCTATTTCCTCAGTAGTTTCTGTGTATTTTTTCTTTTAAAGATTTATTTTTAATGCAAAATCAGATATACAGAGAGGAGGAAAGACAGAAAGGAAGGTCTTCCATCCGATGATTCACTCCCCAAGTAGCCACAGTGGCTGGAGCTACGCTGACCCAAAGTCAGGAGCCAGAAGCCTCCTCCAGGTCTCCCATGTGGGTGCAGGTTCCCAAGGCTTTGGGCCGTCCTCGACTGCTTTCCCAGGCCACAAGCAGGGAGCTGGACGGGAAGCAGGGCCAGCAGGACTAGAACTGGTGTCCATATGGGATCCCGGGGCATTCCAGGCGAGGACTTTCACCGTTGGGCTACTACACCAGGCTTAAGTAGTTTCTGTGTTTTAAAGTAGAAACAAGACATGCTTAAAAATGACAACTCACTTTCTCATTTCTCGTAATGAGATAATTTGTAATTGTTAGTAAGAGCTTCCAGTCCTGTGCTGGCCGGCTCAGCCCAGCCCAGCATCCACCGTCCACTTTTACATGTTGGCACTTAGGGATCAGAGCAGTGGCATAGCAAGCTAATCCTCTGCCTGTGGCACCAGTTTGTGTCCTCATCGCTCCACTTCCCATTCAGCTCCCTGCTTATGGCCTTGGAAAGCAGTGGAGAATGGCCCAAGTCTGTGGGTCCCTGCACCCATGTGAGAAACTCGGAAGAAGCTTCTGGCTCCTGGCTTTGGACTGGCCAGCTCTGGCTGTTGTGACCATATGAAGAAGTGACCAGCAGAAGGACGATCTCTCTCTCTCTCTCTCTGTGTAATACTGGCTTTCAAGTAAAATAAAATAAAATAAATCTTTTTAAAATGTTTTTAAAAACATAGCTAAGAGTGACCAGGAACTCTATTAATTCATGTAATTCATTATAATTTAAATTCTTAAACATTGATAATCAATTCTGTTATTAGAAAGCTTCAATTATTTTGAAACAACTGGGGCATGTGAAACTTATTTTTTTAAAAAAAAAAAAAAAGATTTATTTATTTATTACAAAGTCAGATATACAGAGAGGAGGAGAGACAGAGAGGAAGATCTTCCATCCGATGATTCACTCCCCAAGTGAGCCGCAACGGGCTGGTGCGCGCCGATCTGAAGCCGGGAACCTGGAACCTCTTCCGGGTCTCCCACAAGGGTGCAGGGTCCCAATGCATTGGGCCGTCCTCAACTGCTTTCCCAGGCCACAAGCAGGGAGCTGGATGGGAAGTGGAGCTGCCGGGATTAGAACCGGCGCCCATATGGGATCCTGGGGCTTTTAAGGCGAGGACTTTAGCCGCTAGGCCACGCTGCCGGGCCCGTGAAACTTCTTTTTAAGATTGTCTATTTGAAAGGCAGAGTTATAAAGAGAGACGGGGAGAGGCAGAAGAGAAAGATCTTCCACTTGCTGGTTCACCTCCAAATGCCTATCAACAGCTGGGACTCCTGTAGGACCAAGGCCAGGAGCCTGGGATTCCAATCAAGTCTTCTACGTGGGTGGCAGATGCCCGTGTCTGATGAAGCCAGTTTTCATTGCCTTCCCAGGTGCATCAGCTGGGAGTTGGATTGCAAGCTGAGTAGCTGAGGCTCCAGCTGGCGTGCTGATGCTACAGGATACTAGAGCTGCAGGTGGAAGAATCACTCGCTACCCAATGCCAGCCCCTATGTGAAACATTTTCAGCCATGGATTTTATGAAATATTCAAATGGAAATTAAAACGTTTCCAATGGGTGTTGGTGCTTGTCCCAGCTACTCCACTTCCCATCCAGCTCCTTGCTTATGGCCTAGGAAAGCAGAGGAGGATGGCCCCAAACCTCAGGAAGCTGACCTACATAGGAAAACTGGAAGAAACTCCTATCTCCTGAATTTGGACATGATCAGGTCTAGCCGTTGCGGCTTCTTAGGTAGTGAACCAGCGGACAGAAGACTTTTCTCTGTCTCTCCTGCTTATCCAGTAAAAATAAAATTAATCTTTATAAAAAATAAAATTTAACGTCTTTGAGATGAACTGTAAACATAAGACACTAGGCTTTTGAGATTTGGTTTGAAGAATGATAAAATATATAATAAGTTTTTTATATTGATTAAATATTGAAATTGTTTGATATTTGTATATTAAGCTAAATACACTATTAAAGTTCATTTCACCTTTTTCATTTTTATGTGTGACATTAGGTAACTTTAAATTACATATGTGGCGCACATTATATTTTTACAGAACATCACTGTTCTAACTAAGCTGTTGTCACTCAAAGTTGACAATTTTAATCAACACCAAAGGAATTTGGTGTTTCACTTGTGCACCTGTTTTAGTAGATGCATTATTTCTGCTAGTCCTCCTGAAATATTGAAAATAAGTCAGAGATTTTCATTTTCTCTCTCTTTAGACCTCTAGGAAGTCTTTGTCACTTCTATATCTGTTGATTTGGTTTTCCCATCCTTGGCGCTTCCGGGCTGAGGCGGTGGGGTTGGGGTCTGAGGGCATTGGCAATGCCTTACCTAAGGCGAAGGGCAAGGGCATTAGAGCTATTTCTGCTTCTGAGAAAGGGAATGGGTTGATTTCCCAGAAGCGCCTAGAGCAGGAGGGAAGCAGAATCATAACTGCATTCTGCTTTTTTGCCACAGAAAAAGTGTGAGCGCTACTGGGCTGAGCCGGAAGGGATGCAGCTGCAGGTCGGCCCCTTCTCCATCTCCTGTGTAAGTGCGATTTTGAAGGGATGGCTCAGCCAAGGTGCCAGGAGCCATCTGGAGCGCTGGTCTTTGAAATGACTAATACTGTCCTCTTCTTCTGCTTAGGAAGCTGAAAAAAGCAAATCTGACTATATCATCAGGACTCTGAAAGTCAAGTTCAATAGCGTAAGTACGAAACAGGTGTGATAAACTCAAAAGCCTACCTAAAGGAGGCAGATAAAAACATCTTGTATGATTCAGGCTCTGGGGGGGGACTTTAACTCTTTATATTCTGAAGAAACCTTATAGTGTCATCTGTGCTCCCCCATCTATTCCACACCATGGCACACATATCCAGTAGGATCTGTAGGGTGAGCAGAGGGCCTCATTTTGTTGAACAGGGTCTGGGAATCAACTTGGTGAGCTCGGATTGCCCTGAGCGCCCCTATCCTCTCTCAAAGCAAAGGGACATAGCAGCATGTCTGTGATTCATTTGAGGTGCACCAACTGGGAAGGCCTAGTTTAGACTGTTCTCCTATCTAGTCTCATCTTGTGAATGAGACAGATGGGGACAAGTCAACAGCAAGTGACCTTAGGCTGCTGTTTTTTTGTGTTTTTGTTCTTTTTTGAAAGATTTGTTGTATTTATTTGAAAGGCAGAGTTACACAAAGTGACAGAATGAGAGTGATATATACGGCATATATGTGTGTGTACACACACACACCCCATATATATACACACATATGGAGAGGGAGAGAGAGAGAGAGAGAAATTCCATCCTCTGGTTCACTCACCACATGGTTACAACTAGTCAGGGCTGGACCAGATGGAGGTCAGGAGCTTATTCCAGGTTCCCTGCGTGGATGGTAGACCCAAGCACTTGAGCCATCTTCCGTTAACTTTCTCCAGGCATTAACAGGGAGCTAGATCAGAAGTGGAGCAGCCAGGACTCAAACCAGTCCCCATATGGAATGCCGGCATTAGCAAGAAGTGACTATCTGTTACTCCACAACATTGGCCCCAAACTGCTTTTAAATTGTAATAAAAAGGCACTTAGTTATCTGAGACCTAAAGAGAAGGAATCAGAATAAGTTGCAAAAAGGATACAGATGCCTTCAAAGACGGCAGACTCATCTTTCATAGAAGCAGGTGGAGTCCTAACCTTGAATTTTCCCTTTGATCTGGCTTCTTATCACAGGAAATGCGAACCGTCCATCAGTTTCATTACAAGAACTGGCCAGATCATGATGTGCCTTCATCTATAGACCCTATTCTTGAGCTCATCTGGGATGTGCGTTGCTACCAAGACAGTGACAGTGTTCCCATCTGCATTCACTGCAGGTACGATGCCTGGCATAAACCACACAGCACAGTCTGGCCTGGACTCTGTCAATGGCAGAAACAAACTGGGCTGTTACATGTGAGCCATACAGCTTTAGCGACCCCTGGTGTAAGGAGTTGGCAAGGACTTGTCCCGAGGTTCCCTGTAACATGAACGTGCGAATGATGGGACTTAAAGCAGTTGTGTTGCTGCCAGGCTGCTTCCTCTTGAGATCTGCTGCTGGAATTTTCCAGTTCCTGCCAATGACTCTTCCTCTACTAGCACACATACCCCTGTGCTCTTTCATTTCAGTGCTGGCTGTGGAAGGACCGGTGTTATTTGTGCTATTGATTATACATGGATGTTGCTGAAAGATGGGGTGAGTTTCTCTCAACTTGAGTTTGGACTTTGGACTTGTTTGGTTTTTCAAGATATCTTCGTGATTCCTCTTTTCCAGAATATTCACTCGGAGAGCCCCTCTGTCAGATGATTAATTAGTTCCTAAATTGTCGGTTCCTAAAGTGTGATCTCCTGGCAGGATGCATCAGCATCACCTGAGAGCTTGGTAGAACCTGAATCATTGTGTTGGTCTGAAGATGGAGGGTGGGAGCGGAGTCCAGAAAGCTCCTCAGGTGACGCTGATGGGTACTAAGTGTGAGAGCCACTTCCCTAAATCACACTCATGAGTCCTGAAGTGAGTGTCTACTAAGAAATGGAAAGTTGAAGTATGAGCTTTCCACTTGTCTGCCAACTCCCTTTCTTCTCGGGAAACTCCCATACTTGGTCTCAACTGAGCTTTGTCCCTCTTCCTATCTCTAACTGTTAAGACATTTGATCATGGGAAATGATTCTGAAGAGTTTCTTCCATCTTTTCTAGGGAAAACATGAGGCTCTCAGTTATGGTGCATTACAAAAGGCATTCTCTTTCTCCTACAGTCCCATTCAAGGAGAGCTGATATCATGGAAGTATAAGATTATAAGGATGAGGTAATAAGCTACTAACAAAGCATCAAAATGAATATATTTCCTTCTTATTTGATAGATTCTTCCCGACAACTTCAGCATTTTCCATTTAATCCAGGAAATGAGAACTCAGAGGCCTTCATTAGTTCAGACTCAGGTATGGAATACAGTGGTGGATCACAGTGTGTGTCTGCATCTTGTTCTGTCTTTGTGTTGGATGGAAAGACATCAGATAGAACTGACTTCCCAGATAAACAATATTATGTTTCTTATCCCCAAAAGATGTTGAAAAAGTTCAGTAAGCCTGATTTCTTAGAAATCAAATACCTGGGTCATATTAACTTAAAATTTTGTGGTAGAAATCCATCTCTGAAACCATAGAAATTCAGTGATTCATAATTTCTGTATCAGGAGGCAGTGTTGGAATCAGGTAAATTCAACTTATTTTAGGAAATATTAAGAAATGAACATAAAATCAGTCATTTTCCTACTATCTACAGATGGCCACTGTTACTACTTTCCTATAGCTTTACCTACTCCTTGTCATATGCATACTTCACAAAAAAAATCACATTCTTACTATTTTATGTATCACAATTGCTGCACCTATACCAGATTTCCTACATTCATCCATTTCGTTAAGAATGCTCTTTTTCTCTCTTTCTAGCCCAAATCTCTTGCTGCCTAAAATATTGATTTCAATCACATTTCTTTTTAGGTTTATTTATTTACTTGAAAGGTAGAGTTGTAGATATCCACTGAATCACACCCTAAAAGGCCTCAATGGCAATGCCTAGACCAGGCTGAAACCAGGAGCTAGTGTTTTTCCCAGGTCTTCCACATGGATTCAGGGGCCTAAACTCTTGGGCTGTCTTGCAGTGTTTTTCCAGGGAGTTGGATTGGAAATAGATCAGCCAGATGGTGTCACGGGCGGTGACCTTACCAGTCATGCCATGGCATTGGCCCTCAACTGTTTTTCCACACCAATAATTTAAAACCTGTTTCAGGGTCCGAGCAGTGGCATATCAGGCTAATCTACCACCTGTGTCTCCTACATTTCATATGGGAGCCTGTTTGAGTCCTGGTTGCTCCACTTTTAATCCTGCTCTCTGCTAATGACTTGGGAAAGCAGTGGGGAATGGCTCAGGTCCTTGAGTCCCCCTGTGTAAATGTGGGAGACCTGGAAGAAGCTCCTGGCTCCTAGCTTTGGACTGACCCAGCTCTGGCCATTGTGGCCCTTTAGGAAGTGACCAGCAGATAGGAGATCTCTCTTTATCTCTCTTGCTCTCTCTTTGTGTCCCCCTCCCTCTCTGTAAATCTAGCTTTCAAATAAAACAAATGTTTCTATTCTAAGTGGTTTACATTTGTGAGATAGAATTTGGCTTTCACCCTTTTGTTCATTCCTCATGTAATTTATTGATGTTTATTTTATAACAGGCACTTCTGAAAATTTGTTAGAATTCCTTTTTACTGTTTGGATAGCAAACCCTAAAGTGTTTAAAGCACACGAATGATCTTACTCATAGGTTTAAAGCAGCAGAATTGACAGTGTGAGTTTAGATGTTTTACTTTGGAAGCCATGAATTAAAGGGGAAATATAAAAAGCTATTGTAATATAGACCTATGTCTTCAGCCCACACAGGTTTTCCACTAATAGATTATGATGGAAAAAAATACTTTTTTATGTGTTGGCTGTAGGTGTTTTCTATATTCAACCTGTGGGGGAAAAGTTTATTTGAAATGAAAGCATTAGCTGGTTTAGTGTTGTCAGACCCTTGTAAATGCATTAAAAAAAAGCTTCAGGAAGTATACAACCTAGTTATATATGTTGTAATTCTAAATGAATAAAATCATGCCTCATTTCAGAAACATTCCATCACGGGTCTACTCAGAATTGGAGACACTTGAAAAAGACTTCACATCTTGGCATTCTCAACATGTGTCTGAGCAAAGATTTTAACAGTTGTAGCTGCTTTTTCTGATACTCCTTTAACCACGAAAGGGCACTGAACCACATGCTTCCTGTTCAACTTTTCTGTCTTGAGAATATTAAAGACTGTATCAATGATCATGTGGTGGGATACAGATGTGTTCTACTAAAATTATCTGTAGAAAAAGTTGTCCTTTATCTGTATAGGACTGTATATATTGTCAGAGAAGATCCTGGATATACCTATAGAGGGACACAGTAAAGCCCAAGTCAAGTGTCAGAGCAGGTATAGTGGCAAAGACTGAGGTAGAGAAAATCCACACAGCTTGTCTCATTCCTGGATAGTGAATCCTTTTACCAGCACAAGTTTCCAAACCTTATTTAATGGTTTACTTTCTTTGGTATGCTTACTAGAAGAAAATTGTAGTAGCAGTTCGATCTAGTGCACTAAGTGGAGAGTCACAAGATTTCAATTTCTAAGCTAAGTCCTGGAAACTAGTTTTGATTGATCTTGGACAAACTAGAGATGGGCACACAGGCCTAGCTACTTCACAGAGCACTTGTGCAGAAAGGATGAAGGTGTTTTTCCCTTTAAAAAATGCATCTGGGATGAAATAAATTAAAAAAATACGAGCAAGGAGATGATGGAAGAAGACAGAATATGAGAAGGAAGATGGCAGAGGGGGGAGAAAAGTAAGAAAACGGATTAGGGTATAAAATAAACATACCACATTCCTTGCACGTTAGCTAGAATTGTACACACTGTTTAGCTATCTGGCAGCATAGAGGTGAAATCTGAACTGGGTTATATAAACATGGGATCCTGCTATTAAGTTTAATAACTTACACTGATGGTCCTTTCAGGTCCGCTGTGTTAGTGTTTGACTGGTACTCTTATTACCGAAATCTAGTTCTGCAGTTCACCCATATCTGTTTTTCCAACTGTCCCATTTCACGACAATCCTCAGGAGCAGTATGAACTGGTCTACAGTGCTGTGTTGGAACTCTTTAAGAGACACATGGACGTTATCAGAGAGAAACACCCAGAAATGGAGGTAAAGTTTAAACTGGATATTCTGTTCCCCCAGCCCCGTTTTTAAATTTTTTTTCTATGCTTGTTTCTGATCAGGGATTCCAGATTTGTCATAAGACTTCCCTACAGCTAACCTAAAGCATCAGGTATGCATAGGACTGTGTTGGGAAACTGTAGCAAAGGACAACTCGTTTTCAGGTATTTAAGTTAGAGCACTGACCTTTTAGTTCACCGAGTATGTACAATTTTCAGCTAGATTTAGCAACAGTCTACGTACTGGGGGGTAAGGAATAGAGCAGCATGTGTATTGCTGCCAATTTTTGTGCTGCATTAGAAGTGAGAGTAACAAATGCAAACTGAACTCTCAGCTGGGTGACTTTTCAGGCTACACTAGCCTTAATTTTAGGTTTTAAGATATTCACAAATAAAAAGTATATATACTTATGGTGTACACATGATATGGTGGAATATGGATACACTGTGGGATAACAAATGAAGCTCATTAACATTTCACATCGCGTGCTTATCATGCTTTATAGTGAGAGCATTTAAGATCCACTCTGGCATTTTTCAAGTATGCAACACATTGTTGTAAACTATATTACCATGTTGTACAATGGATTTAAAATTTTTGTGAAGTTTTTTATAGAATTTTATTTATTTTTAAAAAAAGATGTTTATTTATGTGCCTAAGAGTGAAAGAAAGCAGAAAAAATAGAGATAGAGCTATTCCAACTTGTGTTCATGTTCCAGATGACCGCAGTAGCCACTGCTGGGATAGGCCAAAGCTAGGAGCCTTCCAGGTTTCCCAAATGGGTGGCAGGGGCACAAGTACTTGGGGCCTCATCTACTTCTTTCCTAGGTGCATTAACAAGAAGTTGGATTGCAAGAGGAATAGCTAATACTTGAACTAGCACTCCTATATGGGATGTTGCTGTTTTGTGTGACAGCTTAACCTGCATACTGGCCCTATATCCTTGTTTCTAATTCTTTGGTGTAAAACCTGAAGTGGAATTGATGTGATCACATGGAATTGTGTTTGCTTTTTAAGCAATCACCATGTTGTTTTCCATAATAGTTGTACCATTTTATGTTACCATTGATAGTACACAATTTCCAATGTCTACATTCTTGCAAACACTTAAAAATATATTTATTTATTTATTTGAAAATCAAAGTTAAGAGAGATATCTTCCATATGCTGATGCACTTCCCAAATGGGCACGATGGTCGGGGTTGGGTTAGGCTGAAACCAGGAAACAGAAGCTTATTTCAAGTCTCCCACACGGGTACTTGGGAGATCTTCCACTGCTTTTCCCAAGCCATTAGCAGGGAGCTGGATTGGAAGTTAAGCAGCTGGACATGTCCAGTGCCAATAATGGGATGCCAGTATCAGAGGTGGCAGTGGCTTTATCTACGACACAATGACCCCTGTTTTGTTTCAGATGGTAGCTATCCAAAAGAGAGTGAAGTGGTATCTCATTTGGTTTCTTAAAATATTTATTTAATGGAAAGGCAGAAGGAAAGGAGGCATCTTCCATTTATTGGTTCATGTCCCAAATGCCCAAAGAGCCAGGGGTCGGCCAGGTGGAAGGCAGCGGCTTAGAATGCAGTATGATCTCTGGTATGGATGGTAGGGACCCAGATCCTTGAACCGTCGCTTGCTACTTCCTAGGGTTGGACATTAGCCGTAAGCTGGAATCAGAAGCAGAGCCAGGACTAGAACTCAGGCTCCAATACAGGATGCAGATGTGCCCAGAGGCATCTTAACCAATGTGCAAAATGCCTTTTATGTAGTTTTGTCTTTTCCTCACGACTAGTTATGTTAAGCATCTTGTGTGTTTATTAGGTCACTTTTGGATTGAACTGCTGATTTTTGTTGATCTTGAGAAATTTTCAGTATGTTTTATATTAAATGCCCCATAAAACATCTGATTTGCAAATACTGTCTCCCATTCTGTGGGTTGTCTTTTTATTTACTGATTGTGTCCTTTGATGTGTGGAAGTTTTAAATTTTGATGAGGTACAATTTGTCTATTTTCAAAAAAGATTTATTTGTTTGAAAGTTAGAGTTACAGAGGTGGGGGGAGAGAGGCGGAGAAAGACAGAGAGAAATCTTTCATCTGTTGGGTCATTCCCTAAATGGTCACAATATGTAGGGCTGGCCCGGCCAAAGGTAAGAGCCATGAGTTTCATCTGGGTCCCCCACATGGGTGGCAGGGGCACAAGGTCTTGGATTCTCTTTTCACTGCTTCCCAGGGCACATTAGCAGGGAACACAATCAAAAGTGGAGCAGCTGGAAATCAAACAAGAACGTATGCTACCAGTATAGGTAGTGGCTTAATCCACTATGACAGAGTGGCAGCCTCCCAAATTGTTTTTATTTTGATTTTATAACCAAAAAAAAAAAAAAAATGCGAATTCAATGTCAAAGCTTTTCCTTTATGTTTTCTTCTAAAAGTTGTATAGTTTTAGTTTTAACTTTAGATCACTGATGCATACTGATTTAATTTGTTCTAGTTCCTAAAAAAAATGATTTATTTTTTTAATTTGAAAGGCAGAGAGAGAGAGAGGGAGAGAGACTTCAGTCTTTTTCTTTTTTTTTTTAAAGATTTATTTTTATTACAAAGTCAGATATACAGAGAGAGGAGGAGAGAGAGGAAGATCTTCTGTCCGATGATTCACTCCCCAAGTGAGCCGCAATGGGCCGGTGCGCGCCAATCCGATGCCAGGAACCAGGAACCTCCTCCAGGTCTCCCACGCGGGTGCAGTGTCCCAATGCATTGGGCCGTCCTCGACTGCTTTCCCAGGCCACAAGCAGGGAGCTGGATGGGAAGTGGAGCTGCCGGGATTAGAACCAGCGCCCATATGGGATCCTGGGACGTTCAAGGCGAGGACTTTAGCTGCTAGGCCATGTCGCCGGGCCGTTAGCACTTCTATAACATGCATTTCAAATGAACGACATTTAACACATCAGAAACTTGTTTGCTCACAATTCTGGAGCTGGGAGTCTGAAGTCTAGGCATTGGCAGAGCCATGCTCTCTCTAATAGCTCAGAGAAGCTTTCTTGTCTCCCTTTTTTTTTTTTTCTTTTTTTCTGTTTCCAACAACTCCTGCCATTTATTGGGTTTTCGATCTGTTATGTCAGAATCTGCTTCCATCATCACATGGCCTACCTGCGTGTTTATTTTCTCTTTTTGTAAAGAAGCAAGTCATTGAATCAGGATCCACCTTAATACAGTCTATCTCATCTTAACTAACTACACTTGCAAGGACTCTATTTCCAAATGAGATCAAAGTCTCAGATATCAAAGTTTAGATTTCAGCTTACCTTTGTGGGAGACACCATTAATCATCAATAACAGAAGATATATCCCTATTTTATTTATATCTGAATATGTTAACATCTCTGAAATCAAGGATGTATTTTACACTCAATGGTATCCACGAACCACACGACCTGATAGTTGCTACACAGACGATAAAGATTGACAGTGGTTGGGCAGATGTGGGAGTTTGATTTTAGGTTGGGTGGTTGAAGGTTTCCTTATGCAGAAGATAATTATATGGTGATCCAATCATGTAGATAAATCCAGCTATATAAAATATGGAACAAGAGTGTGTAAGTCAGAAGAACAGTAGCTGTGAGCCTTGAATAGGAAAATAGTTTAGCTTGCTAAAAGAATGACATACCTGGAATGCAATAAGGAGGAAGCTCCTATTAACTTTAAGGTTAAGATGCTAAAATTTCTGAAGGTAGAACATTATTTTTTATTTGGAAGGCAAAGGGAGAGAGAACACAAACAGATGTTACATCCCCTAGTTCACTTCCCAAATACCCACAGCAGCCTGGAGTGAGCTAGGTTGAAGCCAGCAATCCACAATTAACCTATGTTAGTGGCAGAAACTCAAGTAATTGATCTATCACTGCTGCCCCCAGGGTGTGCCTGAGCAGGGAGCTGACATTAGAGTGAAGCCAGGACTTAAGTCAGGCATTCCAAAATGGTATATGGTTATCCCCAAAGGCTTTATCATTGATTGCACTTAATATCCACCTCTGTTGGGTGCTCTTCAGACTGAAGTGAGCCCCAAGAACATTTTACAATGCCCAATTTGAAAGAATGTTATAAACAATCCCTTCTAGTTTCTGGAACACTAGCAATCCTTTATTGTGACCTTTTTCTTCTCAGTAGATGAACAAGTTCTTGCTGGGTTCAATATTTCAGAAATCTTTATTTTCAATCTTCATACTTCCTGAGAAATTATTTCTCATGCTTTTGAGTATTAACATATATCATTCACTAAAAACCAACCTCTGACTTTCTCCTCTCTTGAAGATTCAAACGAAGTATTCAGTTCCTGAGCAACAGCCCATTCTACAAGCTGGTACTCATTCTCTAACTTTACCCACAGAGTGAGTAATAATTTTCATATCTACATGTTGGCTAATTATGTCTTTGTCGGAGAAATGAACCTCACCACTGTACTTGTAATTGCAATGCTAGGAAGAGGTCTTTGAAGTAGGTTGTCATTATTCTTTTCGTTTCAGCACCATAAAAGAAGTAAAAATGGTGAACCAGCAGAGCGAACGGAGGACAAAGGCAGAAAATATTGAAGATTCTTCCTTTGACTATAGGACTTCCCAAATATGTACAGATGAGGGGTTAGATGCATACTCCAAGAAACTGAACACTTCGTTTGACTTCTTGGAGTTAAATTATGATTGCAACAGAAATGCTGACATGACCATGAAATGGCAACCACAGGCTTTTCCAAGAGTTGGAGAACCTCTCCAGAAGCATCAAAGTTTGGACTTCAGCTCCATTTTGCTTGGGACATGTCCTAATTTCAAACCTGCAGATGCAACGGGAAAATATTTTAACTCAAAGGGACTAGTGGTACGGACCAAATCAACTCCCTTTGAACTGTTACAGCAGAAAGAAACTAACAAATCAGACGTTCGAGAAGATCTTTCTTACTTGGAATCTCGACGGCACAATTCTTGCCTGGGGGAGATGCAGGCTCCAAAAGTAGTGCATGTTTCTTCAGCAGAACTAAATTCTTCACTGTCATATGATGCTAAGCACCAAAGTTGCAATGCCTCTCCTATAAACCAGTGTGACTCTAACTCTTTTAACATATATTCTTACATGTCTCTAGTAGAAGATCCATATTTTTCCTCATTGCCTCCAAGTTGTGCTGGTTCTAAGATGTCTCTTGATTTTCCTGAGAAAGAAGAGGAAACTAGTCATCCTTGTTCTCTGATGCCAACACCTTCTTCAACTCTCTTCTCTTACTACAATTCCCATGATTCTTTGGCACCAAATTCTCCAGCCGGTGTTTCCCTACCACCGAACCAACCAGACACTGTTGGGGGTAAGTTATTTCTTGAAGTTTGTATAGCATTTTATTTATTTTGTATCTATAGAAGAATTTCTTCCTACCCTCCTCTTTCTACTCCTTTTCCTTCTTTTTTCTTCACTCTCCTCAAATTAATAAATCCTTGAAGTGTTTTTATGATGTGGTAAGTTGAAAACAGCGATAGCATGTAACAGTCTACTTAACAGGCAGGAGTGGAGGCAGTTAGATCTGGCATATCAAGTGTGTCAAGAGAACTTCTTTTTTTTATTAAGTTTATTCATTAATTACATTGTGTTGTAATTTCGTAGGAACTGGGATTCTCCCCACCCCTCCCCACACCCTCCCCACATGGTAGGTTCCTCCACCTTGTTGCTTAATCATAGTTCAAGTTCATTTGAGTCAAGAGAACTTCTAAAGAAGGCAAGCCTTATTCCTAGAAATATGTTTTGAAGGCCACAATTTACCCTTACCATATAGAAGCAGCTTCCCCCTGCCTCCCAAAAATAGCAGAAAAATCTGACCAACAGCATCACATGATCAACCCAGAATTTTTGTTTTATAATTGTGTGCCTATAATAAGTTGATAATATTGCCAAGAATTGAGTCCTCTTCCTGTAGGAGTTAGAGGGAGAGAACATAATTGCCTACTCTTTTGTAGTAACTTAGTAGATAAAAATATTGTATTTAACACTTGTATCCAACTTATATGTACTTTAATATTTTCTGTCTTATAAATCTGAATTACACATTACTTTACCTTACTGAGTAGTTGAAGAATAGAAGTGATATCCTGTTAGAGATAATTATAAGTTGATATAGGAGAAAGGAAAGCAAAGTGTAAGTTTAACATCTTGGGCATCATTAGATAATTTATAAAGAGCATTCTAGACAGGAAGTAAACCCAGACAGGAAGTAAAATAACCTTTCGCTCTACCACATTTTTATTGTGCAGTTTTCCTTTGTAAAATGTTTTTACTTTTCTTTTTTGAAGTTATCTTATTTTCATTTCTTTGAAAGGCAGAGACCCAGAGAGAGACCTTCTATCTGTTGGTTCACTCCCCAAATGCTTGCAATAGCTAAGGCTGGGCCAGGCGAAGCAGGGCATCTCTGATACTGGCAGCAGGAGCTAGCCAATTGAGCCAACACCTGCTGCTATCCTGGGTGTTCATTAGTTTGTAACTGAATGGAAGGAGGAGCCAGGACTTAAATCAAGTCTGACATGGGATATGGGTGTCCCAAGAAGTGCCTTAACTGCAGAGCTAATATCCCCACCCCGACCCTATTTAGTTTTTTAAATACATGTACAACTCAGTTGGTAGCTTTAATCTAGATCTAAGAAATTCCTTCTGTTTAGATTATATGCTTTGATCTTGCTTTAAATTTTAAAGATTCTTTTTCCTAGACAGTAACAATACCTTAGGCTTCTCAGAGCATCAACATCACTAAAAAAAAACAATCCTTCGTTCCAGTTATTGTAGCAACATTGACATATGTGCCATCTGGTGGTAGTTTTTTATAATAGCATTGACAATTTTCTATACAAATTCTGTTTCTATGGAAATATTGAAAGTCATTTTATACTGATTTGAAAAAGAAATCCATATTATTGGATTCAGTGAAGAATAAAGAAGAGATTCTAAAATCTTTAGGATTCTATTTAATGTGTAATTGAGTCTTTGACATATCAAAATGCTTTATAATGTGTTGTATATAAAACGAAAGTGTATATTTAGAAAATAACCCAAAGCATCCAAGATTAATATAATTTTCATATTAATGTTAACTGATGCTCAGTGATTCAATCAAAATACTTGGGTGGGGCGGCGCTTTGGCACAGCTTAAGCTGCCACTTGGATTGTCAGTACCCATACCAGGATTCTAGCTTAAGTCCTGGCTGCTCCACTTCTAATCCGCTCTATTATGATATACCTGGGAAAGAAGCAGAAAATAGCCAACATACTAAGGCCCCTGTCATCCATGTGGCCAACAGATATGGACTTCCTGGCTCCTGGCTTTGTCTTGGCTCAGTCCTGGCTGTTGCAGGCATTTGGGGAATGAACCAGCAAGTGGAAGATTCTCTCTCATTCTTTCTTTTTTTAATTGATTACATTGCATTATATGACACAGTTTCATAGGCACTGGGATTTTCCCCACCCCTCCCCAAACCCTCCCCCAGTGGTGGATTCCTCCACTTTGTTGCATTACCACAGTTATCATTCTTTTTTTTTTTAAAGATTTATTCATTTTATTACAGCCAGATATACACAGAGGAGGAGAGACAGAGAGGAAGATCTTCCATCCGATGATTCACTCCCCAAGTGAGCCGCAACGGGCCAGTGCGCGCCGATTCGAAGCTGGGAACCTGGAACCTCTTCCAGGTCTCCCAAGCGGGTGCAGTGTCCCAATGCATTGGGCCGTCCTCAACTGCTTTCCCAGGCCACAAGCAGGGAGCTGGATGGGAAGTGGAGCTGCTGGGATTAGAACCGGCGCCCATATGGGATCCTGGGGCTTTCAAGGCGAGGACTTTAGCCGCTAGGCCACGCCGCTGGGCCCCACAGTTATCATTCTTAAGATGAGATTGGAACATAAGAATTGCTGTTATCTTGTTCTCGTATCAAATTGTCATTGTATATTTGGATACCAGCTTCTCCAGTGGTTGATGATGAAATCCCTCCTCCCCTTCCTGAGCGGACGCCTGAGTCCTTCATTGTGGAGGAGAAGGCTGGTGAGTACAGTTCAGGACATGGGAAACCAAGTGTGCATTACCTACGTTGTCTCTCAGGTGCTTTCAGGGGTCTGTGTGCTGCTGCTGAGTGACACTGGGTTTCTCGAAGAGCAACACTCTCCCTAAGAACTGGACTGTATGCACTTTCTTCCAGGAGAATTCTCACCTGGTGTTCCAAAGTGTTCGTCTTCAGCTGGGCAGGTGAACACTGCAACAGCACAGGAATGGAGTGCAACATCGGAAGCCAGAGAATTTGATGGCTCTGTAAGACAGCGGCCACGTGGGGTCAGTGACTTTTTTTTTCTAACTCTATTCATTTCGATAGTTCTGTTCCCCATGTCTTGAACACCTGTTAATCATCATAAAGTAGATAGAAAATACAAAACAAGGTGCTAGAAAATGGATGTAGGGATTTGAAGGACATAGAAAAGACACAATTCATGACCATCACTTGCAGATGAAATTAAGGATATGGACCCACGTCTTCATTTTTGTGTCTGTTTATGCAAACAAAGCAGAGGTGAAAGAAACAGATTCAAAATGTATGAGATCCCTTTGGGCTGGAAGTGGCAGAGGGACACTCAGTTAAAGGGGAGATAGTTGAGCTGATTCTTAAAGGATTGTTGAGGCAAAAAATAAATGATCTGTAAGTAGATAGCTTGTTCACTCAAGTTACTTCATGGGCTGCTTCATGTTAGCTGTGAAAATGCGTTAAAGATAGCCATTATTGAAATGTCATATATGTATATTATTTAAGATAAAATTTTTGGAATAACATTTCCTGCTACTGAAAGGAGAACCTACACTTTTTTTTAAAGATTTATTGATTTTATTATAGCCAGATATACACAGAGGAGGAGAGACAGAGAGGAAGATCTTCCCTCCGATGATTCACTCCCCAAGTGAGCCGCAACGGGCCGGTGCAGTGCCGATCCGAAGCCAGGAACCTGGAACCTCTTCCAGGTCTCCCAAGCGGGTGTAGTGTCCCAATGCATTGGGCCGTGCTCAACTGCTTTCCCAGGCCACAAGCAGGGAGCTGGATGGGAAGTGGAGCTGCCGGGATTAGAACCAGCACCCATATGGGATCCTGGGGCTTTCAAGGCGAGGACTTTAGCCGCTAGGCCACGCCACCGGGCCCAGAACCTACACTTTCAACAAAAGTCATCAAACAGTTGAAAGTGCTTCCAAGGAAGGGCAGTGTTTGGTTTTAGATGTTGCTTGTGATGTTTGTATCCCATAAGGAGTGCCTGGGTTGGAGTTTCAGCTCCATTTCTGATTCCAGTTTTCCACTTAACACACATCCTGGGGGGCAGCAGGTGATGGTTTAAGTCCTGGAGTCCCTGCACTCACATAGGAAACAGATTCCATTCTAAACAGCCTGGCCCAGCCCTGGGTATTGTGGCATCGACCAGCAGATGGAAGACTTCTGTGTCTCTCCACCCTTCAAATAAATGAATGAAAATAAAAATGCCTCTAGGGACAGTCAATATGCTTAGCAATTAAGACAACATATCCCATACCTGAATATGTAGGTTCAGTACTCAGCTCTCCTCTAACAGGTGGAGGTGATGGCTTCAGTTCCCTCAAAGGGAACAACTGGATTGGGACTTGGCCTAGCCCAGGCTGTTGTGAGCATTTAAAGGGTTGAACCATGGGCCCGGCACGATAGCGTAGTGCTTAAAGTCCTCGCCTTGCACACACCGGGATTCCATATGGTTGCCTGTTCTAGTCCTGGCAGCCCCGCTTCCCATCCAGCTCCCTGCTTGTGGCCTGGGAAAGCAGCTGAGGACGGCCCAAAGCCTTGGGACCCTGCACCTACGTGGGAGATCCAGAAGAAGCTCCTGGCTCCTGGCTTCAGACTGGCTCAGCTTCAGCCGTTGTGCTCACTTGGGGAGTGAACCATCAGACGGAAGATCTTCCTCTCTGTCTTTCCTCTTCCATATATCTGCCTTTCCAATAAAAATATAAATCTTTAAAAAAATAAAGGGTTGAACCAAAGAAAGGGAACTCTGTTTCTCTCTGCCTCTCAAATAATACATATAGTGGCTGGAACCATGGCTTAACAGGCTAATCCTCCATTTGCAAGCACTAGCATCATCACATAAGGGCACTGGTTCATGTCCCAGATGCTCCACTTCTCATCCAGCTCCCTGTTTATGGCCTGGAAAGGCAGCAGATGATGGCCTAAAGTTTTGGGTTCTTTACCCATGTGGAAGACCTGGAGGAGGCTCCTTCTTTTAGCTTCAGATTGGCTCATCTCCGGCCAATGGGGCCATTGGGGAGTGAACCAGCAGATGGAAGATCTTTCTGTTTCTCCTCTCTGTAAATCTGACTTTCCAAAAAAGTAAAGAAATCTTTAAAATTTTTACTTTTATTAGAAAGGCAGATTTACAGAGAGAAGAGAAAGACAGATCTTTGGTCCACTGGTTCTCTCCCCAGGTGGCCCCAACAGCTAGAGCTAAGCTGATCCAAAGACAGGAGCCAGGAGCTTCTTCCGGTTCTCTGTATGGGTGTAGGGTCCCAAGGCTTTGGCCCATTGTCCACTGCTCTCCCAGGCTGTAAGCAGGGCGCTGGAAGGAAAGTGAAGCAGCCAGGACACAAATTGGTGCCCATATGAGATGCCGGCATGTGCAAAGCAAGGATTTAGCCACTGGGTCACCGTGCCAGGCCCTTAAAATAAATTGTAATAAAAAATTCATAAACGTTTTTTTAAAAAAAGTGCCTATATTATAACACTGATAGGCAAAGACTCTATCCCTCTGAAATATACAATAATCTTAATGCACTGATGATTGCTATCATTATTACATACATTGTAGTAGTCTTTATCTCAACTCCTAGAGCAAAGCACAATCACTGCTTTTCCATCATAAATTAGCCTCAACTTCAACAATTTACATCAAACTAAAATGTCGGAAATGTTCAAGGTGAGAAAAAACAAAAAAACCAAAAAGGATCAATGTGGGACTATTTTCCCTGAGGTACAAAAATCACAGAGAGTTAAGGATCTTTTTTGTAATTCAGCATACATATCAATGACAGACATCAGATTCTGCATTGTATAACCTCATAGCTCTAAGAAATGTAATTGTCAAAAAGGCATTTATTGCTTCAACTTGTATAACACATACACATATAACTCATTTTCCACTTTTCTTTCTTTTAGAGAGTAAAACTTCGGAGTCCCAAATCAGGTAAAAAAAAAAAAAAAAACTTTTTCTTTTTTTGCCTTAGATACCATTTTGGACTGTGTCCTGAAGGATGGTTCATTACATTTAGGTTAACTCCCCTTAGGAAGCTTCATGGTTCCCATAACAGCTTGCATCATTTATTGATTTATCTGTGTTTTTCCCAGACTAGGGATTTTGTTTTGTCATAGGCAAGCAACTTTCAGATAACATGTTTAGCATTTCCATTATTTAGCTTTTATATTTGTCAATAGTGTGATCCTAAAAAAAATTATTTCCAGCCACTTAGTTCTTTTCTTTGCTATTGCTTCTTCAGTAACTTTCCCGAGTTTGTTTTACATATTGAATAACAACAATGACTAATACTGATTCCACACTTAGAGGTGTTTTGCAAACATTGTCACAAGTGTAGCTATCTTTGATACATGGATTCACATTATCATCTTCTGCAAACACAGAAAGTGGTAATATAACATGGAGGTTTGAAAACATGTGCTCTGGGATTAGTGGGACTCTAATTCAAATCCCCTGTGTGTCAAGAACGATCAAAACGCATAACCGTGGCTAAATTATGTAATTTCTCTGCCAAATTTTCTCATTTATAAAATGGAGATAATAGAACCCCTTGGGGCATTTTTGTGAAGACTGAGACAGTGGGTATGAAGCTTTTAGTGCAGGGCTTGTCAAATAGCAAATCTTCATTAAATGTTATCTATTGTAACTTCTATAATATAATCATGAAATGATAATTTACTAAGCAAGTTCTGTGAACTTTACAGTGATCTAGATTAACTAGGATATATAAGAAACTACTTCATGCTTATATTCAAGCTGAGTAGATACAATGAATACTCATATGGGAGCATCAAGGGTGAAATGTGCATGATACTGATTATAACCATCAAGAGCCTAGAAAGGCAGGATGAGAGCACCAGAATGGTTAGGAGACTTCACTAAGAATCTGAGGATGAGGTGCTGTGGCATAATAACCTCTGCCAGCAGCACCAGCATCCCAAATGGGTGCCAGTTTATGTGCTGGCTACTCCACTTCTGACCCCACTGTCTGCTTTTAGCCAGAGAAAATGGCCCAAAGTCTTGGGACCCTGAACCAATGTGGGAGACCCAGAAGAAGCTCTTGGTTCCTGGCTTTGGATCAGCTCAGTTCTGGCTGTCATAGCCATTTAGGAGGTGAACCAGCAGATGGAAGCTTGCTCACTCTCTCTCTGTATTTCCTTTTTCTCTCTGTAACTGTCTTTCAAGTACAAATACATCTTAAAAAATAAAATTAAAAAAATTTGAAAATAAAAAATTTGAATAGAGAAAGGGGGATTTCAAAGGAACAAGGACAAGCCTAACGATGAGTCAAAATAAGCCATCAGCTTGAGGTGTATAGAGAGGCTGAGTTGGTTATGTTGTTTGTGGAATATTGAATGTAAATTGGGGTGGTTAAGATGCGGCAGGGGCATGTGTTGCTGTGGGCTAAGCCATGGCCTGTGACACCAGCATCCCTACATGAACACTTCAGGGTCAGCTGCGACACTTAAAGTCTGATTCTCTTGTTAATGTACCTCGAAAAGCAGCAGAAAATGGTCAGGGTGCTAGGGCACCTTGCCTCCCAGGTAGGACACTCAGATGAAGTTTCAGGCTGCTGGTTGCAACATGGTCCAGCCCTGGCCATTGCAGCCATTTGCAGGGTGAATTAGCAGATGGAAGGCCTTTCTTGCTCTGTATGTGTCCCTCTGCGTTTCAAATAAATAAATCAAAGCATTTAAAAAATACTAGATGTGGCAATATTCCGGTCTTAAAAGCTAATCCAATGAATTATCTAGAATAGGCAACTCCTCAAACACAGAAAACAGATTAGTGGTTGGTGGAAAGAGGGAGTAGAGACACCTCGTGGGTGTGGAGTTTCCTTTTGGGGGTGGCAAAAACATTCAGGAACTAGACAGGTGATGACTGTACAATACTGTGAATATACTAAATGTCACCAGTGACAAAACTAATGTGCATTTAACACACATACGTGGGCAGAAAAATTTAGATTTAATGCACTGATATGTATTATGGATTATTCATCAGGATACTATTAAGAGGAAATAGTATTTTAGGAAGATATCTGTTAGGATATCATTAGCTGACAGCTCTTCTTTTCTTCTTTTTTTTAAAGCAGAGTTAAGACAGTGAGAGATCTGTCACCCACCAGCTCAATCCCTAAATGGCCACAATGTCCAGGGATGGGCCAGGCCAAAGACAGAGGGCCAGGAGCTCCTCCTGGGTCTCCTGTGTGGGTCTAGGGATTCCAGCATTTAGGCCATCTTCTGCTGCTTTTCTAGATGCATTAGCAGGAAGCTGCAGGTCTAGAACTGGTGCCCAGAAGGGATGCTAGCACTGCATGTGATGGCTCAACCTTCTGCCCTACAGTGCAAGTCCTACAAAGGCAGTCTCAATTCTTAAATATTGCCTACCAGCAAAGTAGAAGATGACAGATTATTTGAGAGTAGTTATCAAACATTTATTAAATTTCTATTGTAAATTAGTTACTATATTAGATGCTTGCTGGGAAAGTCTTATACTTTTGTGTGCCATCCAGTGTATAAGAAATGAGCAAAACTTTCTTAACTCTAAGATACTAAAACCACCAATGACAAGTGAAATTCTAGTACTTCATGAATTTTCATTTTGAAAAGGTATTATTAATGTAGCACATAATAGCACTGTATAAGGAGAAGCTTATGCCAACAGAATGCCATCTGTATCTTTAGAAGCTTACAGTGTGGGAAAATGGCTCCATTATTTGAAATTCTTTATTATATTTTAAATTCACTGCAATTACCTAGTATACCAATAAAATGAATAATTTCTTCTTATGCAATATCGATTGTATTCAATTTTTTAAAATTGTCTCAAAAATGTTTTGTAGTTGGCTTATTTCAATATGTTCTTCTATTTTTTAAAGAACATTTTTCTTTTTTTAAGATTTATTTTTGTTGGAAAGGTAGATTTACAGAGAAGGAGACAGAGATGATCTTCCATCCACTGGTTCACTCTCCAAATGGCTGCAAAGGCTGGGGCTGAGCTGATCTGAAGCCAGGAGCTTCTTCAGGGTCTCCACATGGACTTACGGTCCTCTGCTGTTTTCCTAGACCATAAGCAGGGAGCTGGATGGGAAGCAAAACAACTGAGACATGAACCGGCATTCACATGGGATGTCGGTACTTGGAGGTGGAGAATTAATTAGTCAGTTGAGGCCCCAAAGGTTTTTGCTTTTTAAACTTGTAACAGTTCTGTTTAAAAAAATTATTTCATTTATTTGAAGGGCAGAGTTACAGAGGAGGAAAGAGAAAAAGAGTACTTCCATCTGTTGGTTTGCTTTACAAATGGCTGCCAGGGCCAGAGTTGGGCTAGTCTGAAGTGAGGAGCCAGAACCTTCTTCCAAGTCTCCCATGTGGGTGAATGGCCCCAGCACTTCGGCCATCTTTTGTTGCCTTCCCAGGCACATTAACAGAGAGCTGGATCAAAAGTGGAGCAGTCAGGACTCAAACTGCCATTCACATGGGATACCAGTACCACAGGCAGGCAGAGGCCCTGGTTTTAACTAATTGCATCCTCAAGGTTTTATTTAACATATTCCTCTATCCCCAGGATTTCTTACAGAACAGTAGTTAGACATTGATTAAATTCAATTCCTTTGGAAGAATATATCTGTGAGTAAGCTATGACTTCTTGGTAAATATGGACACTTCTTCGTAAATATGGCAAAAGAGGTATAAAGACAAAGTTCTTGAGGCTCTGGTCATTGGTATTTGGTGGTTGTAGAATAAGAATGATTAGTTAGGAAAACTGTGCAAGGTGAAAAGGGCTCTAAGACGTCTAACTGATGGGCTGCTTTGCTTGCTTCTTTCACAGCAGAGCTGCCCCGGGACAGCTCTTCCTCGCCACCACCTCCACTCCCAGAACGAACTCTGGAGTCCTTCTTCCTTGCGGATGAAGACTGTAAGTGGCAGGATCTTCACTCCAAAAGAATTATTTTAAAAAATTAGAATGTTAAAAAAGTTGCTAAAGAAAATCCTAAATGGAAAAGGCAAAGAGTGATTATATAACACAGAAAAATGTTTTAAATGCTTAGTGTATATGTCAGATAATGCCTACAAAAGTCAAACTAAGAATTATCCAATGTAACACAAAGGTTAAGAAGTTATATCACAGCACTCTTTTCTTTCATTGAAGGTGTGCTGGCCCAACGTACAGAAACATACTCTAGTAGCTGTCCTGAAGCCGCGGAGAATTCAACATCTTCAAGACAGACGCTGAAGACTCCTGGGAAAGGCTTTACAAGGAGCAAGGTAAAGAAGACAGCAGTTTCAAAAACATGCCAGAAGCCTATATTCTTTTTTTTTTTTTAAGATTTATTTTATTTTTATTGGAAAGTCAGATATACAGAGAGGAAGAGAGACAGGAACATCTTCCATCCGATGATTCACTCTTCAAGTGAGCACAACGGCCCATGCTAAGCCGATCTGAAGACAGGATTCAGGAACTTCTTTCCAGGTCTCCCGTGCAGGTGCAGGGTCCCAAGGCCTTGGGCTGTCCTCGACTGCTTTCCCAGGCCACAAGCAGGGAGCTGGATGGGAAGTGGAGCTGCAGGGATTAGAACTGGCACCCATGATGGATCCTGGGACGTTCAAGGCGAGGACTTTAGCTGCTAGGCCACGCTGCTGGGTCCTGAAGCTACATTCTTAAAGGCTTCCCCCTCTCTTGCATGAAGATGGAATACTAGATTACACCTTTGCTAAAACCAACTGCTGATCATAAAATAGTCAAAATTGACAGAAGGAAACCAAAAAGAAACACAGCTTTGTTAAGTCATAACTTGAGCTACGTAAGTCTGATTCATACAATAAAAAGGTGCCAATGAAACTACCAATTTGTTTATCGTGGGAACATCTGAAACTGATCTAAAGTTCATTGGAGGGGGGAAAAAAAGAAAGGCCAGAAAACTGCATAAACAGGCAATTAAACAGGAGAGGATTTTGAAAAATCAGAACATATAAAACTTCAGTTATTAAAATGGTAGGATATTGGTATTTGAAAAGAAATGGATCCAAATATAGGGGGGAATTCAGTAAGTGATGGAATGTTACCTCAAATCAGAGTTAAGGACAAATGGTTCAACAATTGCTATTGGAGCATATGATCACCTGGAGGGGACATAGGATTCGTGATTCACATCTGTACTGTGATCAGTTCTAGATGGTGAGCAGACAGAAATGTTTAAAAACAAGCAAACAAACAAAAACCCCAAAAGCCAAAGTAAAAAAATCCCTCCAAGTTTGGCAAAACAATTTTATAACCTAAGGAGTAAAAATGACATAATTATGACATTTATAATTATGTCAGAAGTCATAATAAAAGCTAAATGTAAATTCAGTTACATAAAATACAATATTTCTGCATGTGTGGGGACTGGGGTGCTGAAGCCACTACCCAGAATAGCAAAGCCTGAATAGAATAGGCCATCGCAAGATGGCGGCTGGCCCAGGGCCAGAAGGCAGAGTTGGTCTCACCAGCAGGTAAACAGGAAGTCACAGGGATAGGCTAATGCCCTTGCTGTGATTACTGGCCTATCACATAGCGCCAAGTGGACCCACGGGGAGAAGTGATTGGTGGAGAACAAAATAAAAGTAGCCAGTAAAAGCTAGGCGGGGAGAACGGAGGAGACGGAGAAAGTACGGGAAGAAATATGGGAAGAAGGGTGGCAGAAAGAGGGCTGGAGAAGAGTTAGAGAAAGCTTAGACCAATGGGGACAGGAACAGTGGAGATAAGGATTTAAACACAGCCGCTTTTGGCAGTGAAGGGTCTGGTTGTGGTCCCGGCTTTTCCCAGACCCTCCAGAGTATGCCTCGTAGTTTTAGTGTCGCTGCTGGGCAGTGGTGGCATGCATGATTAAAATAATCTTAAAGAATCAAAATGGTAACAAATTGGGAAAAAGAATCTGCAGCTGACACCATAAGCAGAGTGCTTATTTCACTTACATATAAAGATCTTTTAGAAATTCACAAAACAGGGCCCGGCAGCGTGGCCTAGTGGCTAAAGTCCTCACCCTGAACACGCCAGGATCCCACATGGGTGCCCATTCTAATCCCGGCAGCTCCACTTCCCATCCAGCTCCCTGCTTGTGGCCTGGGAAAGCAGTCGAGGACAGCCCAAAGCCTTGGGACCCTGCACCTGTGTGGGAGACCCAGAAGAGGTTCCTGGTTCCCAGCTTCGGATCGGCACAGCACCAGCAATTGCGGTCACTTGGGGAGCGAATCATCAGATGGAAGACCTTCCTCTCTGTCTCTCCTCCTCTGTGTATATCTGACTTTTCAATAAAAATAAATAAATCTTTAAAAAAAAGAAATTCATAAAACAGTAACTCAAAATGGGCAAAAATGTATGATAGTTTAAGGAAAGTGGTGCAAATAAATCTTGAAAACAGCACTTAGAAAGTAGCAATTTTGCAGTGAATTACAAATTAGTCAGATGGGAGAATAAGTCTGTGTTTCTTAAAAGATTTTTTTTTAACTTTGAAGTATGCAGGGTTCAGCAGAAGGGAGGGACACAGGGAGATCTTCCATCCACTGGTTCACTCCTGAAGTGGCCACAATGGCCAGAGCTGGGCTGGTCTGAAACTGGGAACCAGGAGCTTCTTCCAGATCTTCTGCATGCATGCACATAGGGGTCCAAGACCTTGGGACATCCTCTGATTCTCCCCCAGGCCATTAGCAGGGACCTAGATTGGAAACAGAACAGCTGGGACACTTGAATTGGTGCCCTTATGGGATACCGGTGCCATAGTCTGAGGATTGGCTTGCTACGCCACTGCACTAGCCCTTAATTGTAGATTTTCACACTTTTTTTTTAAAGGAATTTGACTTTTTTTGTAAAAAAGAATTATTTATTTTTATTGGAAAGACAGATATACAGAAAGGAGAGACAGAGAAGATTATCTGTCCAATGGTTCACTCCCCAAGTGATCACAACAGCTGTAGCTGAGCCAATATGAAGTCAGGAGCCATGAGCTTCTTCTGGGTCTCCCACGTGGGTGCAGGGTCCCAAAGCTATGGGCCATCCTTGATTGCTTTCCCGGGCCACAAGCAGGGAGCTGGACGGGAAGTTGGGCCGCTGGCATCAGAACCGGCACCCATATGGGATCCTGGTGCTCAAGGCAATAACTTTAATCGCTATGCTATCGTGCTGGGCCCGAATTTGATGTTTTTAACTGAAGTCGATACTTCCACTTGATTTTTTTATGTGACACAGGGAAAACTGACTTTTTCCTTTACTTTTGCAGAGTTTGAAAATTTTGCGAAACATGAAAAAGAGTAAGTTTCTTTGTGCTTATTTTTTTGGAATATATGTTCCTTTCATGATTACATTTTTGTGTGGCCTTCCCTGGATCCTGTGGACCAGAACCACCACCTCCAAGCCTTGTGTTTAGCTGGGCTCCACCATGAAGAGGCCAGGTGGAGAGCAACAGGGCTGGAAGGCTTTCTGTTTACACACGGGATGACAGTCAGTGCAGTGTTTGGTACTCTTCTCTACCCATACAAGACTGTTACTTAGGGTTCTCAGCAGTTTAACCTCTGATAATTTCCTCTGAAAATAACCACAGCAAAAACAGATTGCGAAACAAAGGTGCTGATCTAATGAAATAAGCAAAGCATTGACACATTTCCATTTTTACCAAGTATTATTAACAATGGTATTGCTGACTTTTTGGCTATACTGTTGTAAAAATGAAACCTACAGACCCCTGGATGTGTGATAAACTGTCTTAGAAATCTTTATTTACAAATTCAAAGTATATGAAACATAATGATACACATTTTACAAATTCAGTTTGTTTGGCTAGTCATGAAGGACCAGTTGATCGGTATTATAATGGTGAAACAGGGAGGGACAAAGAGCACTGAGCAAACTTGACTTAGGGGCCCAGTCTAAGCAGGAAGGTTTATATAGTATAGCTGCCCTCTATTTTTCTGGTTTTATACTCTACCTCCCTCCATTAACTCAAGATTCGTGCTGGTTTTCTATCATTGCCATTGTAAATGTGATATCTGAAGTCAACTGATTCCTACCAATGATGGCTTAACTATGGTCAGAAAATATGCCTTTTCTTTTAAAGTCAATCAAAAGAGAATTTAACTATTCCAAAAGGAAATTATGGTAGGAAACAGAGGAATTAAAGCCAAAAGTGAAGAAATGAGTGACTTGTACAGCTAGCCAAAGATTGATCTGACTAGCCCAATTTATGATACACCTAATTTTTTTTTCTGTGGCTCCAAACACTCATTTGGGGGATATCAAGCAAAGAAACCTAACACTCAGGCCGACTTCAACTGGCACAACATTACGGTATGGTGGGACTTTCTTAGATATTGAGTCTTAAAGAGCTTCCGGGACATTTCTCTGGATCCACACTGCTGTATTTCTACCTCTGCTACCCTGATTCTCTGGTCTGTTGCCCTGAAATGAACAATGTCCTACCCCCAAAACTGACACTCAAGTTCTAGACTTTTCTGTCTACACCTGCATACATATCTTCTATCCCTTCCAGATGGTTCATGACTGCAGAATTTCGTAAGTTCTCCCTACAGCCAGCATCTCTTACTGGTCTGGACTTAAAGTTGGTACTGGTTTTAATGAAATCAGGCTTTCCTTGTCTGTCTAACCAAGCATATAAGCCCAGTGTCCTTCAGGCATCCAACTATCATTTATTGAATGCCAGCTATGTGTCAGGTATTGTGGAAGGCACTTTGTGTATAAGATAGTGAGCAGAACAGACACAGATTCTTGCCTTTGTGGCATTTAGGGCTGCTCAGGGGCTGACATTAAACAAGTAAATTCACAGAGACACACATAATAATACGTCGTGATCAATGCTATAAAGGAAAACACAAGGAAAATTACAAGAGGGAATAACAATGGATGGTCCTGGAAGCCCTTTCTAGGGAAATGACAGCTGCACTCGAGACAGACGAGGCAGCCAGTCAGGCTCAGTATTGGGAGATCCCTCTATAAAGGGAGCAGCACACACAAACTCTTCAAGGTGTGAGAATCTGTTACGGAAGAACTGAAAGGGAAGCCATTCTAGCTGCAGGGCAGCAAGAAAGAGAAGACAGGTGAGGTTGAACACAAGGGTGGAGTAGGTTCTTAATGCGTCATGTTAAGTAGAGTTTATTTTGTGCGCAATGGGAAGCCGTAAAACAGTTTTAGGCAGAGATGTTACGTGACTTGTTTTTTAAAAAAGATCCTTTTGTCTGCTATATGGAGAATGAATTATAGGGTGACAAGCGTGGAGGCTCTCAACTATGATACCCGATACCAACTCTGGTTGGTAAGCTAATTGCTCAGGAATCCTTCAGCTGCAAGTTTCCAAAAAAAAAAAAAAAAAAACAAAAACAAAAAAAACAAAAACCAAAAACCAAAAAACAAAAAAACCCAACTTGGGCTGACTTAAACTGAAAAGGGCCAGGCATTTGACACATTTATTGGCTTATAACTAATACCTGGTATGATGTAATCAGGACCTAATCTCAATCCCTATCGCTCAGCTTTGTTTTGCTCTGTATTAGCTCACTCGTAGGCAAGTTCTGCCATGTGGTTCAGGGCTTATGATGGGGAAAGGAGAGCAGTCTTCCCTGGCTGCTCACTGATGACTAGTTTTAATTGGATTAGCTGATTTGCCCATCCCTGAATCAATTATTGCCAGTTTATTTGACATTCAGTCATTCAGGAAGGTGTCATACCTAATGATTAACAATTTTTACATGTGCACACCGATCACTTAGAAAGGAGTGTGTTCATGCCCATCTACCAACAATGAAACACTGAGTCTGCATGTGCTGCAGAATACTGCCATGATCATAAGGGAGAATCAGCTCCACTGGAAGCATGGAAGCTAAAAATTGGGCGGGATTGGTGGGTCCAGCATGGTAGTCTAGTGGCTAAATCCTTGCCTTGCATCTGCTGGGATCCCATATGGGCACTAGTTTGTGACCCAGCTGTTCCACTTGCCATCCAACTCCCTGCTTGTGGCCTGGGAAAGTCATCAAGGGCTGCCCAGAGCCTTGGGACCCTATATATTATGTGGGAGACCTGGAAGAAGCTCCTGGCTCCTGGCTTTGGATAAGCTCAGCTCAAGCCACTGCTGCCACTTAGGAGGTGAAGCAGCAGATGGATAATCTATCTCCTTCTCTCTGTATATATGCTCTTCCAATAGAAAAAAATCCTTAAAGAAAAAATTGGGAAGGAATGAAAAGGAATACTAAAGTTTTCTTACCAGGAGCAGAGAGAATGAATGTTGGGGAGGCAGCATACAAATAACCACGAGAAGGCAATATGCAAAATAGCAATGCCTCCAGATACAGATACGTACGAACTGCTGCCTTCTTTGTAAAGTATTTCCGTTTCGGAGACAGCTGAGGATGTATTCAGCTCTGTTACATGCAGTATAGATCACTAACATCTCTCAACCTCCTCACCATCATTGCTTCCATATTCATGTCTCAGTCCTTGATGCCTGGCCCAGTGCTCACTACATAGTGGGTATTCAATAAATATGCATGAGTATTTTAAATATTATTTACTTAGAAAACAAAAAACAAACAAACAAAAAAAGAAAGAAAAACCCAAGAAATAATAAAACAAGATTATTTACTTGTTTTCATTTTATTGGAAAAGGGCGGGGCAGGGAGAGTGAGCGAACTTTTCTACTTGCCAGCTCTCTTCCCCAGTGTCCACTAGTTAGGGTTTGGTCAGGACCAAGTCAGGAGTCTGGAACAATCCAGGTCTCCCAGGAGCCCAAGCACTGGAGTCATTATCTGCTGACTCCAAGAATGCACGTTAGCAGATCCAGGATGGAAGTGGAGGAGCTGAGCCTTGTCCCAGGAGGGATCAGCATTTTAACTGGCTTTGTCATCTACTACATATTAGTATATTAAAATTACCACTGATTCATACTGAACTATCTCCAGAAAGAAAAAGTGCTTCTACAATTCTACGTGAAGTAGCATGGACAAGCACTTGTGTGCATTTTTCATGTTGCATTATGGAAATGTTAGGGAATAAAAGAGAGAATATCTAATAATTTCACCTCATTTATGTGTTTGGAAAGAATATACAAATTTGAAATTTATTTTTTTTTGTGCTAGCACACATCAAAGATGAGGACCAAGTTTGCATTGTTTTTAAACTGGACAGAAAGTAACACAGGATAAGGAGCTAGGAAGACAAATATTTTTAAACTATTTATTAGAGGCAGATTGAGAGAGAAAAGAGAGAGACATTAGAGCATGGGTTTGCATCCTGGCTCCAACTCCAAGTTCAACTTTCTACTCCCTGTAAAACAACAAGTAGTGGGGCCCCTACCACTCCTGCAGGACAGCTGGAGTCCCTAGCACCTGACCTGGGCCTGGCCCAGTCCTGGCTACTCCGGCCACTTAGGGAATGAATCAGCAGGTGGAGTGGCTGTGTTTCTCTCTCCCTCTTTCTCCTCTGTGCCTCTTTAATCAAAATAAAAATCTGTATAAAGAGTATTCAAAGTACCCAATAAGGTTAAGTCTAAAGCCAAAATATGAATCCCACAAAAAGTTGGTTCATGATATAATGGATCTCAATCTTGGCAACAATCTTTTTTTTGTTTGTTTGTTATTATTTTTACTTCATTAATTACATTGTATTATGTGACACAGTTACATAGGTACTTGGGTTCTCCCCACCCCTCCCAAACCCTCCCACCATGGTGGATTCCTCCACCTTGTTGCATAACCACAGCTCAAGTTCAGTTGAGATTCCCCCATTGCAAGCGTATACCAAACATAGAGTCCAGCATCTTATTGTCCAGTCAAGTTCAACAGCTTCTTAGGTATACCCTCTCTGGTCTTAAGACAGAGCCAGCAGAGTATCATCCAAGTCAATTGAAAGGGCAACAATCTTTAGTGGTGGCTTTTACTATACAATCTATTTGCAAAGAAAATAAAACTGAAAAAAAAAATAAAACCCATAAGACAGTGAAATTGCAGTGTCAACTCATTTGTAAGTATTTAGTTAAGATTTGATAATGCTACGTTATTATTTGGGAGTATTAATCACTTTGGAGGGAAACGTTCAGTGTCAATAATTATGCAGTCTGATCAACAGCAATCTGAGTTGGTCGTCATTCTTTTCCTGCTGTTTTTTCTTCTGATCTCAGGTATCTGTAATTCTCCACCACCAAGCAAGCCAGCAGAAGCTGTTCAGTCAAACAAGTGCAGTTCCTTTCTGAATTTTGGTATGTACAGTATTTTACAGCAGAGTTAAAAATTGTTAGCTATTCATTTACAATGTAAGAGATACAACTTCAAATAAGGTTGTGAATACAGATCTTTGTTATTCTTTGCTATGTGGTTTATATTTTTATTTTAAAATATTTCTATGAGAGGCAAAGCGTGAGATAAAAGAGTGAACCTTCCACTGACTCACTCCCCAAATGCCTGCGGCAACAGCAGAGGCTGGGTCAGGCTGAAGCCTGGAGTCTGGAAGTGTCTGGAGCTTCCATGTGGGTGGCAGGGACTCAAGTAGTTGAGCCATCACCTGCTGCCTCCCAGGATGCACAGTAGCTAGAAGCCAGAAGCAGCAGAGACAGGGCTCCAATCTGGGCACTTTGATGGGATCCAGGCATCTCAAGGGGCATCTTAAATGCTGTGCCAAATGTCCACTTTACTATTTCTAGCTTCAGTTAACTCTTACTATCTCATAAGAGGAACTTTTTTTCAAAAGATTTATTTTATTTTTATTGGAAAGTCAGATACACAGAGAAGAAGATCATCCATTTATTCACCCCCCAAGCAGCCACAATGGCTGTAGCTAAGCCCATCCGAAGCCAGGAGCCAGGAGCCTCTTCCAGGTCTCCCACATGGGTGCAGGGTCCCAAGGCTTTGGTCTGTCCTCGACTGCTTTCCCAGGCCACAAGGAGGGAGCTAAATGGGAAGCAGGGATGCTGGGATTAGAACAGGTGCCCATATGGGATGCCGGTGCATTCAAAGCGAGGACTTTAGCCGCTAGGCCACCATGCCAGGCCCTCATATGAGGAACTTTATGATGCCATGGGTTAAGCTGCCACTTGCCATGAGAACAGCCCATAATAAACACTGTTTTGAGTCCCAGTTGCTCTGATTATGATCCAGCAATTTGCTAATGTATCCAGGAAAACAGCAAATGATGGCCCAAGCAGCTGGGCTCCTGCCACCCATAGAGAAAACTTGGATAGAGCTCCTGCTGCTGTACCTGACCCAACCCTGGCTGTTGTGGCCATTTGGGAAGAGAACCTGTGGGTAGAACAAGATGTCTGTCTCTCCCTCTCTGTCATTCTGCCTTTTGAATAAAAGATTTAAAAAATATATTTAAGGAGCTGGTGTGGTTGAGTAGCAAACACTGGCATCCTATATGGCTGCTGGTTTGTGTCTGGTCTGCTCCACTTCTAATCTTGCTCTGTGCCTATGACCTGGGAAAGCAGAGGAGGATGGCTTAAGTCCCTGGGTCCTTGCACCCACGTGGGAGACCCAGAAGAAGCTTCTGGCTCTCAGCTTTGGATCAGTTTAGCTCCGGCCACTGCAGCATTTTGGGGAGTGAATCAGCAGATGGAAGATCTCTTCTATCCTCTGTAAATCTGCCTTTCAAATAAAAAACAATCTTATAAAGAATGCATTTTAAAAAACTCACTTAAGACTGATGTGTTTAGCATCTGTGGACAAATTATTAGGCTGCACACAGTAAATAGATGACTAGTCAAAAGAACTGACTTGCTACGATGATCTAGTACGTATTTAAAGGAAAGGTATAAAAATATATAAGTATGATAAAAATAGCAGTTATTTATACATTTATACATTTATGTATAAATACATAATTACATGTACAGTTTATTTGAAAAACAGTAATAAAGGGAGAAGTAAGAGGGGAGAAGGAGGAAGAGAGAAAGGAAAGTTTAAAAAAAAGATTTATTTTGCTTCTTCAAAGGGCAGCTATAGAGAAAAAGAGGAACACAGAGAGCTTCTACCTGCCGATTCACTGCCCAAATCCTCCAAAGGCTAGGGAATGAGCCAGGCTGAAGCCAGGAGCCAAGAGCTTCTTTTGAGTCTCAAGGCCCAGGTAGTTGGGCCATCTTCTGCTACTTTCCCAGACATATTAGCAGGGAGACGGACTGAAAGTGGGGCAGCCAGGACATGAACTGGCACCCACATGGGATGCTAGTGCCTTGGATATAGCATTGGCTGGCCCCAGTCTCTGAGACAGCAAAATTAATTTCCATCTGCTGGTTCCTTCCCCAAACAGCTGCAACAGCAAGGTTGGTCCAGGGTTCTGACCAAAGACAGGAGGCAAACTCCATCCTGTCTCCCACTGGGGTGACAGGGTCCCAAGTTCTGAACCATCTCTGGTTGACTTCCCAGGAGCATTAATTAGTAGGAAGCTGGTTTGGAAGCCGAGCTGCAGAGACACTTACTGGCCTTCATGTAGGTTGCTGATAGCTCCAGTGTTGGGTTAATGTGCTGGGCCAAAACACAAATCCATAAACTATGGCAATTAAATGTAGGAGATACTATAAAAAAATTACTGTGTAACAACAACAAAATTAGTGTGAACTCAAAGGCCGACTTCCTCCCCTCTCTCCTCCTTCCCCCTTCCCAGAACTTGTGGGACTCCCAGGAGTATCTCAACCCTGAGAACTGTTGCTCAACAGCCCAGTCCTTATATGTATGGTCAAAATTAGGTTGCTGTCACATCCAGATTCCAGGTGGCAGGGAGGTGTGGCTTCCCTTCCTTCTCTTCTCGTCTTAAGGGACTGAATGGAAGTGGTAACATAACCTGAGCTCACGGTTCCTTGAAGAGAACACAGACATGGACTATAGCTAAGTGTAAGAGGCTGCCAGAGGTTAACACTGGTGGACAGGCACACCCGGTTGCCTAGAGTCCATTCTATTCCTGAAGCTGCAGAGTCATTATGATGGCGTGGTAGTAACCGCTCTCACACTTTTTCTACCTATGATCCCTGTCTCACACTGACAAATTGTTTTAACTAGAATATCTTTAACCATACAATTTTATTTGGATTTCATGATCTTGAAGATTAAAATTAAAAAAAAAAAGTTATTTGAAAGGCAGAATCACAGATTGACACATACACACAAACACATATCTATCTCTATCTTTATCTCTATCTTTGTCTTCCAAATGCCAGTTCACTCCCCAAATGACATCAACAGCTGGGGCTGGGCCAGGGCCAGGCTGAATCCAGGATCCAGAAGCTTCCTCTGGGTCTCCCACATGAATGCAGGGGCCTAAACACCTTAGCTAACCTTTGTTGTTTTCCTAGGTGCATTAGCAAGGAGCTGGATGGAAAGTACAGCAGCTGAGACTCGAACTGATGCCCCTATGGGATGATGGCTCTACAGGCAGTGGCTTTACCCACCATGCCACACACAAGTCCTCTTATTAACATTTAAAATTTTAAATGCCAGGATTTAAAAAGAAGTCCTGATTTCATTAATTCATTTAGTTAAAACATTCATGTTCAATGTTGCATAAACTATGAAAACAAGAGAAACCATTCAATTGTGCCTGGAACACAAATGTTTGCTTCCTTTTTTTGAACCCAGTAATCCCACCTGAATAACTCCTGGCCCACCCACCTTTACAACAGGCTTTGATCTAATATCAGGAGCTGCCTTCAGAGTGCTACTTCTCAAACATGCCTGGATTCAAACATTTCACCTACTAAAAAAAGGAGCAGGGCCCGGCGGTGGGGCCTAGCGGCTAAAGTCCTCGCCTTAAAAGCCCCGAGATCCCATATGGGCGCCAGTTCTAATCCCGGCAGCTCCACTTCCCATCCAGCTCCCCACTTGTGGCCTGGGAAAGCAGTCGAGGACGGCCCAAAGCTTTGGGACCCTGCACCCACGTGGGAGACCTGGAAGAGGCTCCTGGAAACCGGCATCGGATCGGCGCGTACCAGCCCGTTGTGCTCACTTGGGGAGTGAAACATCGGATGGAAGATCTTCTCTGTCTCTCCTCCTCTCTGTATATCCGGCTTTCCAATAATAATAAAATCTTTAAAAAAAAAAAAAGGAGCAGTTATTATTTTTCCACTTACTTCTTTTTGAAAAGAAGGCAACAGTAACTGTATAAGTGTCATTCAAAAGAGTATTTCAGTGTGAGACACTTGTGGCTGAGTTTTACTGTTTCTGAATTGTCCCACATGCAAAGAAAAAGTAGATCATTATGGTTCTAAATAATAGAAAACCGACCAGTAAGAGACTGAATGTAGAAATTCCTCATTTTTTTGATATTCATTAGTTACATAACATGTTTTTCTATTCCTAGTCCATCTGTGTTACAATCAAGCTATCTAAGCTGATCGGAAAATTTTGACTACTATGCAAAACTGTTTGACCTGAAATACTTTTCTGTGGTCTTTACCACCAAGAGGAATAAAATGTGCCTGAACTATGCCAAGCAGTCGTCAAATTGCCCATTCTTACTTACACCTTTTTAGTGGTTTAAAAAAAATTTTTTTTAAGATTTACTCATTTTCTATTAGAAAGATCTACAGAGAAAAGGAGAGACAGAAAGATCTTCCATTCGCTGATTCACTATCCAAGTGCCGCAAAGGCCAGAGCTGAGCCCATCTGAAGACATGAGCTAGGAGCCTCCTTTGGGTCTCCCGTGCAGGTGCAGGGTCCCAAGGCCCTGGGCTGTCCTTGACTGCTTTCCCAGGCCACAAGCAGGGAGCTGGATGGGAAGTGGAGCAGCTGGGACACAAATAGGTACTCACATCAGATCCTGGTGCATGCAAGGCAAAGACTTTAGCCACTAGACTACTGTATCAGGCCCTACAATTTTGTTTTAAAATTAAAAATATTTAAATTTTTTTCTCTTTTCTCTGCCCTGCTACTGTTTACTTCTGGTATAGTCTTCTGTAATTCAGTTTTGAGCAACATTTGAGAAGTTGCTTCATTCCGGGCATTTTTCTAGATATCTTCTAAACCAATATCTCATTTGACCCTTGCATTAGTGCTCTGGGGTAGAAACACATTTCTAAGATGTAAGGTAGATAATACATATTCCAAGATGATTAAAGTTTAGGAAAATCTTGGCATCTCCCATTCTCTGTCCTTGCTCTTTTTCAAACATTTTATGTATCGATTTCAATCCCTAAAGTTGTTAAGTGTAAGATACCTTGAAAATATATCACCAGCAAAGAAAAAGAAAAAAGACCTGTTGCAGCCCTGGTGTTGTGGGCATGGATGGGGATGGAACCAGGGGACAGAAGGTCTCTCTTGCTCTCTTTCAAACAGACACAAGTGAATTCTTAAAACTAGATAGATGATATTATACACTGAATTATCAAACCAGAGTTCTTCATTCAATTATTGCCATCATTACATTTCTGAGTGCTTTAAAAACTTAAAATGTTACTGCTATTCTATTGTTAGTATTTAGATGTAATTACCATAAATGCCTTTACAAATCTGCTATCAAATTGATTAAAGATTCTAACCTTTTGAAAATAAGCTATGTATTTGCATATATTACAATACTCTGAAACCCAAGTGTTCATTTCTATATTAAAGAATCTTTCTTTTTTTTTTGTTCCCAGGCTTTGCAAAACGTTTTTCAAAACCCAAAGGACCAAGGAACCCACCGTCAACCTGGAATATTTAATATAACTCTGCAGTAAAAGAATAGAGATTGCAAGTACATCTGTAAATAAAACCACTAGAATACTGCTAAGTGCAATAAGTGCTCTCTATTCTAAACAGCAATAATAAAGATGTGCTAAAGTGTTAACAACAATCAAGAGGAAAGCAATATGCAAACAAGTGCCAGCAGTTTTGCATTTTCATATCACTTACATTGGGTTGGAATCTGCAAATAAAAGGCTGTCACTTGAGCTTATGTAAAGAATCCTGCTGGGGGCGGGTGGGGGACTGGCACTGTGGTTAAACTGCTGTTTGTCATGCTGGCATCTCACATCAGAGTGCCAGTCCAGACCACTCTACTGCCAATCCAGCTTCCTGCTCCCGTGCCTGGGAATGGAGCTCGAGAAGGTTCTCAGGTGCCAGGCCTCTTCTACCTATGTGGGAGATTTCAACGGCGTTCCTGGCTTCAGCCTGCTTTCAGACCTTGTTGCTGTGGCCATTTGGGGAGAGACAAGTTTTTCTCTCTCTACTGCTCTGCCTTTCAAATATATAAATATATCCTTTAAATAAGCATTGTATGAGACTCACTGTTTTAGAATGAATGAATTTTTCATTTGTGGAAGTTACTTTTACTTTTCTATATTAATGAAAACTTCAAGAGCCTTGTTAAAGAACTGCATTGCTTTAGTAGTTTAAAAAGGGGACCAATGTTGTGACACATCAGAATAAGCAGCTACTTGTAGTGCTGGCATCCTATCTGAAAACTCCGGTTCTGACCCAGCGCAATAGCTCAGTGGCTAAATCCTTATCTTGATTGCACTGGGATTCCCCTAGGCACTGATCTGTGTCCCAGCCACTCCACTTCCCATCTAGATGCCTGCTTGTGGCTTGGGAAAGCAGTTGAGGACGGCTCAAAGCCTTGGGACCCTGCACCGATGTGGGAGACCTGGAAGAAGCTCCTGGGTTTGGATCAGCTTGGCTCTGGCCATTTTGGCATAAGGAGAATGAACCAGCAGATGAAAGATTTTTATGTCTTTGCTTTTCTCTGTAATTCTACCTTTCCAACAAAAATAAATAAATCTTAAAAAAAACAAAAAACACAACAAAAATCTAGGTGAATGGATGGACTTTGGGAAGACTTCCTCATCCTTAGATTGGTGAAATCCACAGCAATTCAGAACTATCCAAACCACTTAGGTAGAACTCTCAGAGCATGCTCCACCATGGGGACCCTGGGTTGATGATGGGTGGCGGGTCCCCACCCCTGTTTACTGGGCATTTGGAAGGCTGGGTATTGCTTCTCCCTTTATCTTCCCCCTCCCACAGAAACAGAAGAAATACAAAATTTGGAAACAATGATCACAGCCACTTTTCCCTGGACCTCAATCCTTTCCACTCCAATCAACTATATAAACATCATCAAAAATTTTTAAAAAAAGCAAAAAACAAAACATAAAAACCCTGGTTCATGTCCCAGCTGCTTTGCTTCTGATCTGGTTTCCTGTTACTGTGTCTGGGAAGGTGGTGGGTTCCTGGTCTCTGCCACCCATGTGGGAGACCAGGATGGAGTTTCCCACTCCTGTTTTCAGCCTGGCCCAGACCTGGCTTGTGCAGTCCTTTGGTGAGTGAACCATGAAAACATCTTCTGTAGTTGTAGCATATAATTTCTGCTTGACAACGACTATTCCCTGGGAATTATATTTACCTAAGTGGAGGCTTTCACATCTTCTCAAATATTGTGGCAAACTAGGAAGAAAAGCAGTTACAGCAAAGAGATGAAAGTGTGGCAATAATGACAATAGTCATTTTTGTTTTGGTATACTAACACTGAATACATTCCTGAGAAGTTTTACTCATACTTAGTGAATTATGAATTCTAGAAAGAGTCCATGACATTGGTATCTTATGGCAACCCCTTTTTCATTTAGAAGGTCCTGCCCAAACATGTGCAGTTTCTACCTAATCTATCAGAGGTGCTGCTAATTTAAAACATATTTCTGTAAGAATATGGATCTGTCTTAAGAAAATCTTCCATTTCAAATCTAACCTTATGTAATAAGCTAATAATTGTTATGATGGATTCACAGGACGGCTCCCATGACTTAACATCCTTTTAGTTCTACAACAAGTTAATAAATTTAGAAAAAAATGTACCACTTAGGGCCCAGCGCCGTGGCTTAGCGGCTTAAGTCCTCACCTTGAATGTGCCCCGGGATCCCATATGGGTAGTGGTTTTAATCCTAGCAGTCCTGCTTCCCATCCAGCTCCCTGCTTGTGGCCTGGGAAAGCAGTCGAGGACAGACCAAAGCCTTGGGTTCCTGCACCCACATGGGAGACGTGGAAGAGGCTCCAGGCTCCTGGCTTCGGATGGGCTCAGCTACAGCCATTGTGGCTGCTTGGGGATTGAATAAATGGACGGAGGATCTTTCTCTCTGTCTATCTGACTTGCAGTAAAAATAAATAAATGTTTTTTAAAAAAGTATGACTTAAATATTGTTCTTCAATGAGGGGGCAAATTGAATGAAAGAGTTATCATGAACCCAATACCCAGGGTGCTCTGTATAAACTTTGCCCTTGCAGTAGTGTCCATTTAGCTTAAGCAATTCTTCAGAACCAGTGATGTGAAACCACAGTGATTTTATCTGTTGAGCCCGTTAATCACTTCCAACTATCTGTATCAGTATTAAAAAGAATCCTTGATAAGAGCGAAAGTGACAAACTTCCAAAGGATTTCTACGCAGCAGCATCCTTGTGTAAACAGTAACGAGTTTCAAGTGTTCTGTGGCAGACACTTCCCAAATTTTGCAATTAAGAACTTAAAAAAAAATTTTTTTAAAGCAATGGTTTCCCATCAGCAAACAGGCTGGTAGCTACCCGTCCAGACATTGGGAAGGGATGGGACGCGACTCGCCGCGCCCTCGTAGCACCTGCCTCATGGAACGCCACCAGCGTGCTGCCCCACACTCCTGCACGGCTCCCGTGTGTTTCCAATCAAGTCGCCTTCATTTCACAAATGATTACATCATTTTTTCCCCTCTCACCTCATCGCTTGTGAAAGGTGGAAAGGCTGGAGAATTCTTTTACCTGACAAAGGTTCAGAGGAGGCCACGAAACTTCAAAAGTCACCATGGAAACCGCGACCTCCTCGAGTCAAACACACACACACACAAAAACCAAGGAAGCCGCACAGGAAGACGAGAGCGGGAACGCGCCGCGCCGCCACACTCGGAGCGCCATTCACATTGTTTGGGCCGTTAGGGCGGTTGGCGGCAACTCGCCGCCCAGCGGCGGTTGCGTCGCAGCCCGAAGCGTGACTCGGCGCACGCTCCCCTTCCGCTCCTCGGCTCCGCCACTCAGAGCCGGGGACGCGGCGCTCCCAGGAGGCCTTGCGCGGCCCAGGGCGCTTTACAATAGAAGCTCGGTCGGCGAAGCCTGCGGAGGAGCGCTAGGGGAACCGCCGCTTCCGGCATGTACAGCTCCGGCCGGAGAAACGCCGACACATGGAGGGCGGGGGAGAGACTCCAATGCCCAGAGGGCCCTGCGCGGGCGGCGCTTGCGCGATGCGCGGACGGGGGGGCGGTCGGGCCATTTAAATGTGTGTTTGTGGGTGAAATGGCTGCGCAGGTCGGAGCGGTGCGCGTAGTACGGGCGGTGGCGGCGCAGGAGGAACCGGACAAAGAGGGAAAGGAGAAACCCCACGCTGGGGTCTCGCCGCGGGGCGTGAAGCGGCAGCGGCGGACCAGCAGCGGGGGTTCTCAGGAGAAGCGGGGGCGGCCGAGCCAGGACCCCGCTCTCGCTCCCCCTCACCGGCGGCGTCGCAGCCGCCAACATCCCGGGCCGCTGCCGCCGGCCAGTGCAGCAGCCCCGGCCGTCCCGGGCCCTGTGGAGCCTCTGCTCCTGCCGCCTCCGCCGCCGCCTTCGCTGGCGCCCTCCGGGCCCGCTGTCGCTGCCCCGCTCCCGGCCCCGGGCACCTCGGCCCTCTTCACCTTCTCGCCCCTGACGGTGAGCGCGGCCGGGCCCAAGCATAAGGGCCACAAGGAGCGGCACAAGCACCATCACCACCGCGGCCCCGATGGTGACCCCAGCTCCTGCGTCCCGGGCGATCTCAAACACAAGGACAAGCAGGAAAACGGCGAGAGGACCGGAGGGTTGCCTCTGATCAAGGCCCCCAAGAGAGGTGAGAGCGGACGAAGCGTTCGCCCGGGCTTGGGCTCTAGGTCTCCCTCGGTGCCGTTCCCCTCCCTGCCGCCGCCCCCCCAGCCTCCCGAGCCCACCGCGGTGGACGGCGGATTGCAGCCGGTCGGCACAGAGTGACCTACTTGAGGTTCCCGGGGCCGAGCTGTCAGTAACCCACCCCCTTTTCCAGTTCCCCGGAGCCCTCGCGACGATTGTTTTCAAATTCGGCTGCGTTTCCGCGCTGCACGGAATTAGTAGGTGGGGTGCCCAAACTGCCTCTCTGCAAGTAGTCGCCACAATTCTCTTCTTCCTGTTTGCCTTGCTTGGAAGCTTTGGTGCTCCCCCCTCCCCTTTCGCTCCGAAATATTCAACAGGGAATGGGTTGGGGCTTCATTGAGTTTGATTTGTCATAGTAGCTCCACCACTAATTGGTTGACTTGGCTTCTGCAAGGTAAACTACCAAATGCAGATATCCAGAGGTTAAATTTTTCTCTTCCGCCCCTTTTTTTTATTATGTGAGCAAATTTTATCCTTACAGTAGGTCCTATTTCTCATGAAATAGTGAAGGTTGTGTACGACATATGGTAGAGGCAGGCGTTGTAGTTGCATTTTTGTGTTAGGACCAAGACAGATTTTTTTTTTTTTTTGTCATCCCCATCACCCGTGAGAATTTTTTTTAACACGTAAACAATGTGGCATTCTCTGACCAAGTGCAGCTCTGGAGGAATTGCATTGGCCGCAAATCGACGTCTGCACTGGCCAGTACCTGTAGCATTGCTATGTGTTCTCTGTAGAAGAAATGGGATATGCTTTTGATTATGCTTCTTGTTGGTACTTTGTATATGACGGGATCGAATGTGTTAGTTGTATCTCCTCATGAGCATTTTAAGATGCTTGATGTTTCTTGGGAGGTGCAAGTGCTTAGGTTATTACATTCTAATAAGCCTGAATTTCAGTCTGTCAAGTTTTGGGAATTCTTTTTGCATAGTTGGGCTTAACTTAGGGCTAGCCAGCATAACCAGCATTTCATCGTGCTGTTTGCAGTTAGTTGCAGATAATTGCTGGGTAAGTATTTATTAAAGTAGAAGTCAGGCAGCCTTCCTTCGACGGGTTCCAGATCTCAGGAATAAAATTGGTGGTGGTAAGCTGGCAGGACTGCCAGGTTCCACCAAGGTGTGTGGTGGTGATGTTGCTTTTTTTTTTCCTCCCCACCTTCTCATTTCTTCTGTGTGTCTCTGTTTAACCATATAGAGGTAGAGGGAGTCGCAGTGATCATTTGGTTTCTGTTCGTCTTGTGGAAGGGGAATCGAGGCTCCAAGCAGTGTAGAGACTTGTCGAATCAAGTCACAGCTATTAATGTGTACCAACTACAACAATAACAAAAAATACCCTTCAGTGTTAAGAGCATGAGTCATGAGCATAATCGTAGAACTCAGGCTCTCAAATCCCAGTTCAAGCTCCCCCCAACACTGCGTGATGGGGCCTTCTCTCCTTGCTGCTGAGGCCTCCGTCCCTTTGCTTACCTTTTCCCTGTACCTTGACATTAGAATGAAAGTAGCCAGTTGTAAATCAAGCATTGCTGACCTAGTCCCCTTTTGTGTGAGGATGGCATTGATGACATTGAATATTATTTCCCAGTGTGCTTCTCGGAAGATTGCAGTGGCCCCATGTATTTTTTTTTAATTGTCTAATCCAGCGCTGATGGGCAATGGTTTCTCAGGTGGTAGGAACATTCTCTTGCCTGTGCCATCCAGTATGATGGCTCTACCAGGCCTTGCAAATGAGGCTTGTGTTAACTGAGGAACTGAGGTTCTGATTCTATTTAATGCTGGTTAATTTATAACAACGTATGACTTACAGCCCCCCCTCCCCCGTTGGACAGCACAGCTCAAAACATTTGTAGTTTGCCAGTAAGTGAAGGTGAGAAATGGGTTAAGATCAGGTTGTTTAAACATCTTGGCTAAGAGCTTATTGGTTTATACACCCCACCTATATAACCTGGGAGGAGGAGGGTTGTCTGGTTTGGTCGGATAGGTTCAGGAAAATCTGTGTACTATAGCCTTCTAGATGGGTGACATGTATTGGCATTTTGAAAGTTCCAAAAGCCCCATCCAAAGACTAGTTTTAACTTTTTTTGGTCCAGCTTTTTGCAGTTTGACCAACACATTTTTCCCCCTTTCTGTCATCTTTTATATGTTACCATGCAGGACTCGTGCCTCTGGAATTAACATGAATTTTTTTCTTTTATACCCCTTCCCTTAGATTTTGTTTATTTGATATTTCTAATTTGAGAGGCAGCGAGAGGAAGAGCCTCTCCTGTTTCACAGCCTGGTCTCCCTCGTGGGTGTAGAAGCCTTCATCACTTGAGCCGTCACTGCTGCCTTCCAGAGTGTGCATGTGAAGCTGGAAGCAGTGGGGAGCCGGAAGCAGGAGGCACCCTTGGCACTGAGATGGGGAAGACGGGTGTCTTACCTGCAAGGCTAAATGCCTCTCCCAAATCTGTGTTCATATTGTACTACGTCATGCCCATGAATGCATTATTCCAGCTCTTAATCTGAGTTTTTCTGTCTGGGGCTACAGTAGCTCGTGTATAGGGGTGTTGTGAGATTCACACTGCACAGAAAACAATTGAAAAACAGCCTCTGTGGGGTTGATGATGTGATCTAGCTGGTAAGCTGCTGCCTGCCACTGCAGCATCCCCATCTGCGTTGGGTCCTGACTGGTCCTTCTGACTTCCTGCCGTTGTGCCTAGTGCTTGGGCCCCTGCCCTCATGGTGGGATAGCTGAATGAAACTACTGGCTTCTGCCTGGCCCAGTCCTGAGCTTTGAGGCCAAATATTTGGGGGTGGTGAACCTGCAGATGAGTGGTCTGTCTCCCTCTTTATCTTTCCTTCTCTCTGTAACTCTTTCAAATAAATAAATCTTAAAAAAAAAAATAGTGCCTAATTCATGACTGGCACTAAGTTAAAAGTGGCTTTTAATTTTTATTATGCTTGGTCCTTGAAACAGCCTTTAAGATTTATAAGGTGAGTCAGTAATCTTTGTTATTTATAGGGCTATCTTCTTTTTGTTTGCCCTTAGATTTTCATTAACAATTTTAACCTCTTACTTTGAGATGAATGTCACAGAAAATTGTAGGGGCTGGTACCGTGGTGTAGCAGGCTAGATGTATTGTACGCCTGCGTCATTGGCATCTCATACAGGCCTGTTTTGAGTCCTGGCTGCTCCAATTCTGATCCAACTCCTTGCTTATGGCATGGAAAAGCACCAGATGATGGCTCCAGTCTTAGACCCCTGCACCTACGTTGAGACTTGGAGGAAGTTCCTGGCTGCTGGCTTCAGATCAGCTTAGTTGTGGCTGTTGTGGCTGTTGGAGTGAACCTGCGGTTGAAAGATCTTTACTCTCTCTTGTCTTTGTAAAGTTAAAAAAAAAATTGTAGAAATAACAGACAGAAGTCCTTAGCTCTCACCAGATTTTCTTTAGTGGTCACATCTTACGTAACTATATGATACCAGTGACAGGAAATTGGTACTGGTACAGTGTGTGTGTGTATAGTTCTGTGCATGATTAGATCAGTGTATCTGTCACTGCAGCTAAAGGCAAAGCTGTTCCATCACCAAAAAGATCCCTCTCGTGTCAGCCTTTTACATGGCTTTGGGTATTCCCTCTACTTCCCCACTGCCCCGGCTAATCCTGGCACCTACTAACCTGTTGTAATTTTGAAAATCTTATGTAGATGGAATCTATTTGAGCTTAGCCTTGTTTTCATTGAGCCTGATGTTGGGGAGATTCGTCCACGTTGCATTTGTATGAAGTATGGCTGTACGACGGCTCCCCTGTTGACCCAGTTATTTGTTAAAGGACATTTTGATTGTATCCAGGTTTTTCCTATTGTGAATGAAAGCTTTGTGAACATCCATGTTCAGATTTCTGTGTGGATATAAGTTTTAATTTATTTGTGGAATATAGTTAATGAGTCAGAATAGTAAGTGCATGTTTAATTTTATTTTAGCATCTTGCCAGACCGACTTGTATATCATTTCTGTACCATTTTACATTCATAAGTAATGTATAAGAGATCTAATTTATGTGCGTTCTTGACAGTATCTGTTATTTTCATTATTTTAAAATCATTTTACTAAACACATACTATCTCTTAAAGCCTTCATTTGCATTTTCCTAATGGATAGTGACATTGACAACTTTTGATGTTATCTTTTGCCATCTGTATATCCTCCTAAGTAAGATGTACCTTGCGCATCAGATTTTTCTATTTTGAGTTTCAGAAATCAATTTTATATTACAGGTACAAGTCCTTACCAGCTGTATGATTTGCAAATATTTTCTTATTGTCATTTGCTTGTTCTGCCATCATTGAAGCAAGATCTTGCACAGAGTAAAGAACAAATGCAGCAAAAGTTTTAAATTTTGTTGTTCAATTTATTGGTTTTATTTTTTTCTTTAGTGAATCTTACTTTGTTGTCTAAGGTCCCAAAGATTTTCTCCCATTTGTTTTGTACAAGTTTCAAAATTTTTAACTTTAGTCTGTGATCCATTTTTGTTAATTTTTTATGGGAGTAAGTTTTAGATTAAGGTTTTTTATTTTTGAATTTTTTAAAAAATGTATGAATAGCCAATTGCTCCAGCATTTTGTTGAAAGAACTGTTTTGCATTAATTAACTTTTCTTTTTTGTTTTTTTTAAAGAATTATTTATTTTTATTACAAAGTCAGATATACAGAGAGGAGTAGAGACAGAGAGGAAGATCTTCCATCCGATGATTCACTCCCCAAGTGAGCCGCAGTGGCCGGTGCTGCGCCGATCCGAAGCCGGAAACCGGGAACCTCTTCCAGGTCTCCCACATGGTTGCAGGGTCCCAATGCATTGGGCCGTCCTCAACTGCTTTCCCAGGCCACAAGCAGGGAGCTGGATGGGAAGTGGAGCTGCTGGGATTAGAACCGGCGCCCGTATGGGATCCTGGTGCATTCAAGGCGAGGACTTTAGCCACTAGGCCACGCCGCCAGGCCCTGCATTAATTAACTTTTCAAAAAGAAACTCTTTAATACAACCTGTGAGGTAAGAATTTTTTTGTATTTAAAAATTTTTTAAATTGTTTACGTGAGGAACAGTGAGAGAGTGCAGGTGCAGGTTCCCAGCCGCTGGTTCTCTTTCCCTAATGCAGTAGCAGTGACCTTGGCCAGGGACCAAGGCAGGGAGCTGGGAGCTCAGTCCAGGCCTCCCGGGTCTGTGTTACTGGAATTTACAGTCCTGAGATTGCTCGGGAATGTGCCATCTTAACTGCTCAGCCCTGTTTTTACATTTTAAGTGGCTGTGGAGGGAAAACCCTCATAATATATGACAATGTGGGAGATTCAGATTCTGTATCTGGAAATAAAGTTTATTGGACCACAGCTCCATTCATTCACATATATGGTTTTTGGTAGTTGTTCTGTTGCAGGAATATTAGGCGAGACAGAAACCATATGGCCTGTGAAATCTTACTATCTGGTTCTTCACATTAAAAATGGCCGGTCTCCAGGTTCCTCTCAGAGACATGTTCCTGCACACCAGCCTGACAGTACTCAGTCCAAAATCATGTGCAGGCTAATTATAGCTGGTTATGACCCCAGACATTTGGAGTTGCTCATAAATAGTTGAAATAAAAATTTAATCTGTAAATGGTAAACTTGTTTCATCTATAAAATGGGGAAAAAGTAATTTTTAAGGAGGTAAAGTGATATAAAACTTCCTAGTTTTACTGGTAGGACATTTTTTTTTCACTCATAGTCCTGTTTGTTGTGTTTTATTTGGTTGACTGCATATGGAAATTAGTAAGTTAATGTATATTAAAATTATTTTAGTTCTTGTAATCAATAAGCTTGAATCTAAGTAAACTGACAGCTATCTATATCTTCTGAAATTTTTTCTGTTTATAAAATGGTAGGATAAGCACGCTTCCTTTAAAAACCATTTTAAATTATTCTTTGTTAATAAACTTATGATTTTAATAATATCTATATATTTTTAAGGATTTGTTTACTTGAAAGTCAGCATTACAGAGAAGGAGACAGAGACTTGAGCCATCTTCTCTATTTTCCCAAGCTGTATTCCGGGGGCTGCATCAAAAGTGGAGCAGCTGGGACAAAAACTGGTGCCCGTATGAGATAGCGCCACAAGCGAAGAGTTACGTGCTATGCCACCACACTGGACTCTGATTTTAATAATATTGTAGTGTATTTTTAGAAAGAAGAAAGGGAAATAACCCCCACAGTTCTGTTCTCTGGTGTCGTCAAGTGACTAGATTGCTGTTGTTGGTGTCATTGTGAATCGTACTTCCTTTTTCATATTGTGTACACACATGTAATTTTATGTATACTGACACACACACAATCTTTGACCTAACTACCGTCATGGGGAAAGTGTGCCTAAGGTAGACAGTTGAAGGGAATTCTCTGTGATATCAGAAAGCTGTTCGCAGGAATTTGAAATCTAGAAACGTTTGAATTTATTTGGTGATAGGAATAGTGAGTAAGTAAGATTTTAAAGATAATTGAAATAAACATAATTTTTTATAATAAAGTCTGCTTGATCCTTATGCTTTTTTTTAAAGATTTATTTTTATTGCAAAGTCAGATATACAGAGAGGAGGAGAGACAGATCTTCTGTCCACTGGCTCCCTCCCCATGCAGCCACAACGGCCGGAGCTGTGCCGCTCTGAAGCCAGGAGCCAGGAGTCCCCTCCAGGCCTCCCATGTGGGTACAGGGTTCCAAGGCTTTGGGCTGTCCTCGACTGCTTTTCCAGGTCACAAGTAGGAAGCTGGATGAGAAGCAGAGTTGCCGGGATTAGAACCAGCGCCCACATGGGATTCCCTTGAGTACAAGGTGAGGATTTAGCAACTAGGCTACCATGCCAGGCCCAAAGAGATATTTTTTATATAAAGGGATTTTTTTCCTGCCTATCAAAGGAGAGGCAAAAGTGCCATTAAGAGCATAGAAAGTTAAGCATAGTGTTAATAATGCCATCTTTGTGATTATGCAGAATTATGTATTGGATTCTGAGTATTGACTTGGGAGTGTCCCTTTAATTGAAGATTCTTTAAAAACTTTTCAAATTTGTTTTAATCTTAGTTGATTGTGTGGGAGAGTATTTCAGGAAGAGGTCGGTATCGGAAACAGAGAGTGTTGTATGGTGTATTAGAAAATTAGAGTTTGGAATCAGACAAGTAAGTGTTTGCGTTTTGAAACATAAATTACATAATCTTGCTTCAGACTCTAGTTTCTTCCTTGTAAAAAAAAAGGGGGGGTTTCTATTTATTTCACTGGTTTATTTGGTTTATTTAGAGTTTAAAATGAGATAGTATTTTGTTTTGTTTTCAGCAGATATTTGGTGAATGTATTTTCTTCATTCTTTCTAAGATTTTAATTTTCTGTGGTATACAACGTTGATATAGTGATATTGGTATACAACATATATACTGCTAACTTCTGTTTTTCAAGATTTACTTACTTATTTGAAAGGCGCAGTAATGGGGAGAGAGAGAGAGAGAGAGAGTGAGCAAGTAAGCGAGAGTGGTCTTCTACCAAGTGGTTCGCTCCCAGGTGAGTGCAACAGCCAGGACTGGGCCAAGAGCCAAGAACCTGGCACCCCATCCTGGTCTCCCATGAAAATGGTAGGGGCCCCAGTACTTAGGCATCTTCTGTTCTCTTGCCAGGTGCGTTAGCAGAAAACTAGATTTAGCATCCTACTAATGTATACTGCGGGCGGTATGAGTTGATGGCGCAAGTATCTGGATCCTTACTACGTGGAAGATTTGGAGGGAGTTCTGGGCTCCTGGCTTCAACCTGACCCAGTAATAGCTATTGCAGGAAATAAGGTAGCTGGGACTTAAAGCAGCACTCTGATATAGGATGATGCCATTGCAATGCAGCTTAACATACTGTACCACAGTGCTGGCTCTTTTGTTTTCAAAAAAAATTTTTTTAAAGATTTATTTTAGGGCCCGGCGGTGTGGCCTAGCGGCTAAAGTCCTCGCCTTGAAAGCACCGGGATCCCATATGGGCGCCGGTTCTAATCCCAGCAGCTCCACTTCCCATCCAGCTCCCTGCTTGTGGCCTGGGAAAGCAGTTGAGGACGGCCCAATGCATTGGGACACTGCACCCGCGTGGGAGACCTGGAAGAGGTTCCAGGTTTCCGGCTTCGGATCGGCGCAGCACCGGCCACTGCGGCTCACTTGGGGAGTGAATCATCGGACGGAAGATCTTCCTCTCTGTCTCTCCTCCTCTCTGTATATCTGGCTGTAATAAAATGAATAAATCTTAAAAAAAAAAAAGATTTATTTTAATTTTTATTGGAAAGGCAGATATACAGAGAGGAGGAGACACAGAAAGGAAGATCTTCCGTCCATTGATTCACTCCCCAAGTGGTCACATCAGCCAGAGCTGAGCTGTTCTGAAACCAGGAGCTTCCTCTGAGTCTCCCATGCGGTGCAGGGTCCCAAGGCTTTGGGCTGTCCTAGACTGCTTTCCCAGGCCACAAGTAGGGAGCTGGATGGGAAGCAGGGCCGCTGGGATACGAATTGGTGCCTATATGGGTGTACAAGACAAGGACTTTAGCCACCAGGCTACCATGCTAGGCCCAGTGCTGGCTCCTGACTTTAACAAATATATATAATTTATTTGAAAGGCAGAGTTAACAGAGAAAGAGATTGCAAGCTAGTGAGAAGCTTGTACCTTGGTTCACCCACTGAATCAGCAGCACAGGCTTTACCAGGCCAAAGGCAGGAAGAGCCAGGAACTTCTGAGAGGTCTCATACTTAGGAGCCATGGGCCAAAGTACTTGGGTCATTTTCTGCTGCCTTACTTGGCACATTAACAGGGAGCTAGATTGGAAGTGGAGCAACCAGGACATGAATTGGCTGGGATTCCAACATTGTAGGCAATAGCTTAATTCACTGTGCCACAGACTGCACTGGGGCATCCCCCACCCTGCCCCAGCCACTTTACTTTTTCTTTTTTTAAATAGATTTATTTATTTTTATTGGAAAGGCAGATTTTAAAGAGAGAAGGAAAGACAGCTCTTCCATCCACTGGTTCACTATTTAAGTGGCCACAATGGCCAGAGCTGAGCTAATCTGAAATCAGGAACCAGGTGCTTCTTCCAGGTCTCCTGTGTCGGGGTGCAGGGTCCCAAGGCTTTGGGTCTCTCCTCTGCTGCTTTCCCAGGCCATAAGCACGTAGCAACAAGTGAAGTGGAGTAGCTGGAACACCAACTGATGCCCATATAGGATTCCAGCACTTGCAAGGGAGGATTAACCAATTGAGCCATCTTGCCAGGCCCCATTTTACTTTTGGGGCTTGCTTGCTTGCTTGCTTGCTTTTCTTTCTTTCTTTCATTCATTCTTTCTTTCATTTTTCAGGCAGATACAGATCTTCTATCTAGGAATTCACTTCTGACAGCTGCAATAGCAAGTACTGAGGAGGGTTGAAGCCAGGAGCCCAGAACTCTTTTATCTCCCTCATAGGTAGTAGGGATTCCGATACTTGAGCCATAACCATCTGCCTTCTGAAGTGTGCATTAGCAGGAAACTGGGATTGGAGGCAGAAAGTGCAGTGAAACACAGGCACACTGATAGGGTGTGTGGATTTATAAAGTGTGATCGTAACCATTGTGCCACTTGCTTTCCCATGATTTGCTAATTATTTCAAGATATATTAGCAAATACTTTTTTGTGGTTATGATCATCAGAATGACAAGGACTTAGTTATGAAACAGATACTATAACGAGAGCCTTGTATTCATTTTCTCATTCAATCCCTACAGTGACTCTGGCATAAACACTATCATTAATGACATTTTCTGATGAGAAAATTGACACTTAAAGAGGTTTTGAGTGTGACCAAAGCCTTCATAAGCACTGAATGAATATGGGGCATTAACCTCGGTCTGAGTCTGAAGCGACTTCTTTTAGCTTCAGTAGTTACATTCGTCTGTCTTTAGAATTCAGCTGTTTTGGGCTAATAGTAGTAGTAAATGTGGAGTGAGTATTTCTTACATTCCAAAACTATTCTAAGTTCTTAACATGTATTTTTCCATTTACTTTGCACACTGGCTTTATGAGGCAGTGCTGCTCTTTTCATTTTATCAGTAAGAAACAAGTTACAAAGATAATGACTTGGAAAAACTATGCTGCTTCATTTGTTAGTGGGAATGCAAAATGATACAGCCACTTTAAAAAAAGTTTAATTAGTTACTTGAAAATCAGAGTTAGGGGTGGCAGGACAGAAAGAGAGAGAGAGATTCATTGATTGCTTTCCATGTGCTGGTTCTCTCCCTGCTGGGGCTGGACTGTTCTTGTTCTGAAGCCAGGAGCTTCATGCATGTCTCCCACATGGGTGCAGGGGCCCAACCACTTGGGCCATTCTTCACTGCCTTCCCGGCACATTATCAGAGGACTGGCTTGAAAGTGGAGCAGCTGAGACTCAAACCAGCATTGTTGCAGGAGAAGGCTTAACGTGCTGCACCACAGTGGCAGCACCGGTGCAGCCACTTAGAAGACAGTCTGTCAGTTTAGTTGTATAGAGAATAGGAAAGTGATTATTTTGCCAGTTTTAGTAGGCTGACTGCATGTGTATTTTGGTATATGATCTATTTCATTGTAAGTAATATTTGCAGACGAAAGCTTTGTGTTTTTTAAAAAAAGACATTTTATGTATATGAAAGGAAGAATAATGAGAGAGGGAACAGGCAGATCTTCGATTCACTGGTTTACTCCCAAAATCATTGCAATGGCTGGGATTGTGCCAAGCTGTAGCCAGGAGCCAGGAACTTCATCTAGTTTTCCATATGGGTGCAGGGACCCAAACATTTGAGTTATCTTCCCTTACTTTCCCCAGGTGCATTAGTAGGGAGTGTATTGGAAGTGGAACAGCTTGGATTTCAACTGGCTCCATATGGAGTACTGGCAGTACAGGTGTGGCTTTAACCCATTGTGCCACAGTGCCAGCCTCCCTTTTCTTCTTAAATGCAAATATTTAAAGCACGATCAAAGTTCTGTTTATATGCTTTTGAAGTCTCTGCTTTGCAATTTAAAATATTTAAACATCTCGTAACTATTATGGTATCTGGTGATATGAACAGTTTTTATATAAAATAATGCAACTATTACAAATGTATTTATATACAAAAGGTAGTTCAAAATATCCATAGAAAATGGACATTAAAGATTTTTATTTTGGTGCAAAAAATTGAAGTCCTTTTGGTTTTTCATAGTATGCATTTTCTGTGAACTTTATGAACGCTTCTGTCTGGATTTCAGAACTTTTGTAATATAATAAACTTGCTTTTAAACTATTTTTCTTGCACTTTAAAAAATGTCCATTGTTTATACCAGATATTCTTTGTAATTTGTTGAATTTATTTTACTCAGATCTAGTATTAATATTACCTGAAGTATCTGTCTTAAAGTGAATTTCTTTAAGATTTTTTTTTTTATTGGAAAGGCAGATTTTAAGAGAGAAGGAAAGACAGAATGATTTTCCACCTACTGGTTTACTCCCCAAATGTCCACATTGGCCAGAATTGAGCCAATCTGGAGCAGGAGCCAGGAGCCAGCAGCTTCTACTGGGTCTTCCACATGGGTACAGGGCCCTGCCCAAGGCTTTGGACTATTTTCCACTGCCTCCCTAGGCCATAAGCAGGGAGCTGGATAAGAAGCAGAGAATCCAGGACTTGAATCAGCACCCATATGGGGTGTTGGCATTTGCAGGTGGAGGATTAACCAGTTGAACTATTGTGCCTGTCCCAAATGAATTAATCTTAAGATGAATTACTTGAATCATTCCAGAAGTAGAATTGTTTGGATCGATTTCATGCAAAACTAGACCAAACTTAACAATTAGAATTTTATTTGATATTTAATTCTAGAGTTCTTACAAAGTGTAATTTCTAATTAGAAATAAAAGACTGCATTCTATCTTGATCTTGCTAGTCCATGATGATGTTTTAGAGATTGAAAGTTTTTTTTGTTTTTTTTTTTTTTAAAGATTTATTCATTTTATTACAGCCAGATATACACAGAGGAGGAGAGACAGAGAGGAAGATCTTCCCTCCGATGATTCACTCCCCAAGTGAGCCGCAACGGGCCGATGCGCGCCCATCTGAAGCCGGGAACCAGGAACCTCTTCCAGGTCTCCCACGCGGGTGCAGGGTCCCAATGCATTGGGCCGTCCTCGACTGCTTTCCCAGGCCACAAGCAGGGAGCTGGATGGGAATCAGGGCTGCCAGGATTAGAACCGGCGCCCATATGGGATCCTGGCACATGCAAAAAAAGGACTTCAGCTGCTAGGCTACTGTGTCAGGCCCTATAATTTAAAACTTTCGGGCCCGGCGGCGTGGCCTAGCGGCTAAAGTCCTCGCCTTGAAAGCCCCGGGATCCCATATGGACGCCGGTTCTAATCCCGGCAGCTCCACTTCCCATCCAGCTCCCTGCTTGTGGCCTGGGAAAGCAGTCGAGGATGGATCAAGGTCTTGGGACCTTGCACTCATGTGGGAGACCCAGAGGAAGAAACTCCTGGCTCTTGGCTTTGGGGTTGGCTCAGCTCTGACTGTCACGGGCACTTGGGGAGTGAACCAGTGGATGGAAGATCTTCCTCTCTGTATATCTGCCTTTCCAATATAAATAAATCTTTTTAAAAAGTTTTAAATTGGGGCCCGGTGGCGTGGCCTAGCAGCTAAAGTCCTCGTCTTGAACGCGCCAGGATCCCATGTGGGTGCTGGTTCTAATCCCGGCAGCTCCACTTCCCATCCAGCTCCCTGCTTGTGGCCTGGGAAAGCAGTCGAGGACAGCCCAGAGCTTTGGGACCCTGCACCCACGTGGGAGACCTGGAAGAGGTTCCTGGTTCCTGGCTTCGGGTCGGCGCAGCACCGGCCGTTGTGGCTCACTTGGGGAGTGAATCATCGGACGGAAGATCTTCCTCTCTGTTTCTCCTCCTCTCTGTACATCTGGCTTTGCAATAAAAAAATAAATAAATCTTTTAAAAAAAGTTTTAAAATATAAGCGGTTTTTTTTTTTTTTTGGTGAGAAAGTAAATACAAATGAATGCTACTTCCCATAGATGCCTTGATATGTATTCTTAAATATCTTTCTATGTTACATAACCAAATTTATATCAAGCAGACTTCTTCTCTCTAGTCCTTTGCTTCAGTCTGGACTATTTTACCTTAGAGCTTCAGATGCATGGATAGCTTAGTATTTAGGACTGTCAGAGAGTACTTCCCAGCCATTTTGAGCTGTGTGCTTATCACTGTCTGGTACTCTCTTGTCCAACTAGACCATAGTGTTCAACAGAGTAGGCTTTATGTCTATCTTAGTGTGCATGCTTAATGTTTGAATGAATAGTAATATGAAAATAGATTCACAATATGTATGGATTAAGTTCTCTGGAAACAAAAGTAAGATGCACAGCCCTGGCGTTAGTGGCTTACAGTCTAGAGGAAAAGTAGACCATTAACAGAGGATGGTAGAGAAGTCTACTGTTGGGAGCCTGCGGCATGAGGGGCTGTCCAGGTTGGGGGGAGGGGAGGAGTTGTTAGAGAAGGTTTTTTAAGAGTGGCAGTGTTAAGTATTTGTAACCTTGTAATTGTTTTAATCTATAATGTAAGTGGACGGGGTAATATTTTATAGTATGCAACTACTAGCGTTTAGTCTTCTATTAGGCATTTATGGAATTCTAAGTTTTTGTTTTACATAGCAGTGATTGTGATATCTTTATCCATCTTTGAATATTTTCTTAGGTAACTTCCACTTGGAAGTAGAATTTCTAGGTCCTTTTAACAATTTTCAAGGCTTTTGATGCACACCTCTGAATTGCTGTCCATGGAAATTGTATCTCTTTTTACTTCCAGCAGCAGTATATGAAAATGACCAAAAATCCAAATATCCATGATAGGCAAGGATAGCATTTTAGGGCTTATTTTGCCTTTGCTTAATCCATGTGTATGAACTATAACAGTTTATAGACTGATAGCAAAATATGACTAGGTTCTTTAATATAAATTTACAGTGGTTACCAAGTGAATGATTCATATATTATGGCCTATGTGAATATCTTGGTTATTTCCTCTAGTTTTTATTGAAAATCATTTTTTTATGTGAGTCATCTACTTTTAAGCATAATTTTCTATCCAGAATGCTCTTGTATTAAGAATGATCTTTGGGTGGTGGGAATCCCAGTACCTATAAAACTCTATCACACTAATACAATGTAATTAATTTAAAAACATCCCTAAAAAAATTTCAAAAAAGAATGATCTTTTATACAGAATGATCTTGTATAAGATCTTTGTGTCATTCAGTTTCTAAAGATGCAAGTTTTAATGGCAAATTCTGAGAAATTAAAAATAGACTGTATAATTTAAGAACAAGAACCTTAAGAAGCTTGTATGTTGACCCTAGTCCTAGCAACTAACTTCTTTTTAATTATTGTGGCCAGAAACACCAGATGAAAATGGTAAAACCCAGAGAGCTGATGATTTTGTCTTGAAGAAAATAAAGAAGAAAAAGAAAAAGAAACACCGGGAAGACATGCGAGGAAGACGTCTTAAAATGTACAATAAGGAAGTACAAACAGTCTGTGCTGGCCTGACTCGCATCAGTAAGGAAATTCTCTCCCAAGGACAACTCGGTAGCACTTCAGGAGTTAATAAGGAGTCCTTCAGGTATCTGAAAGATGAACAGCTATGCCGGTTAAATTTGGGCATGCAAGAATATCGGGTACCCCAGGGAGTACAAACACCTTTTGTGACTCACCAGGAACATTCTATTCGTAGGAATTTTTTAAAAACAGGTACTAAATTTAGCAACTTTATTCATGAGGAACACCAGTCCAATGGTGGTGCTCTTGTCCTTCATGCTTACATGGATGAACTCTCATTTTTGTCTCCAATGGAGATGGAGAGATTTTCTGAGGAGTTTCTTGCTTTGACATTCAGCGAAAATGAGAAAAATGCTGCTTACTATGCTTTAGCAATAGTGCATGGAGCGGCCGCTTATCTCCCAGACTTCTTGGACTACTTTGCTTTTAATTTCCCCAACACTCCAGTGAAAATGGAAATTCTGGGCAAGAAAGATATTGAAACAACCACGATTTCAAATTTCCACACTCAGGTAAGGTTAAAATTGTTGTTTAATTGTTTAGTAAACACAGTATCTGAACAGTGTTGACCTCATTCTATTGCATAGTTCATACCAGCACACTGTGATTAAAATTCATGCTGCTAAAGATGCTGCAGATAGTTTGTGCATTTGTCCCATTGCAATCGCTCAGTTCTTTGGAGTGGGGTTTTATACATGTTATGCATCATTTGCAAGTCTCTATTGGCAGACCAGCTTGAAAACTAATAGTCTTTCATGAGTCAGGTAATGGTAGTATGGAAGATGTGGTTTAGATCTGGTAACCTCAAGGTAACTTTAAGACTTCAGTTTATTGTCATAATAAAAACATGTGAGGGTGTTGGCCTGCGTATTTACTGGGTTTTTGCTGTTCGTGTTTCTCTTCTTTCAGCAATTCGTTGGCAGATCTGTCCTAGAAATATGCCCCATTATGTTACATGGGAGTGTCCCTGGGAAGACTGCCATAAGCTGTGCTCCTTGTGCCTGTGCACTGTTGTAGGTAAAGATACTTCTGAAGCCTCGCTTGGGCAGCTAGGCTTAAGTCAGCAGGGAACCGTCTCCTTCCTAACCAGTATTTAACCAGACTTTTTTTTTTCATTGAAGTTGTGTTAGGGCATAAAAAGAGCATGATACTGTGTCCTAGTTTTTTTCTTGCTTGCTTTTCTCTTAAGGATTATGGTTACGGATGGTAGGCTGTAAGTTTCTGCTGTATATGTTATAAATTTTTAGTGGAGACTATTTCACTTTTTAGCAATTTATGACCATGTGTCCTGTTTTTCAGGTTATGTAGTAATTTGCTGCCATTCTTTTCCCTTAAGGTTTTTCCCCCCTTTTTTTAGGATAGACTGTTGCATAATAAGACTCTCAGCTGCTTACATTAGAGTGGTTTTATGCCACTTGGATTTATTTGAAATCTCTGACTTGAATCTTTTTAGCAAATCTTACCATCCTTGCCTCCAGTGAGGGGAGAAGCCAGTATAGATTTACGAGCTTCAGAATTTCTCTAATTGAAGTTCTCTCTGCAGTAGAGAGAGCAGGAGCAGCCAATCTGGAGAGGTCGCAAGATGGGCCTGCCCAAGACGATGGAACACGATGTGCAATAAAGGGCTTCGTCTTGGATTTTGGCCTTGTTACCACAATCAGGTACTGAAGTGCTGACTTTTGTAGTAAGATTTTCTTTTTTTCCTTTTCTTTTTTTAAAAAAAGGAGTTTTGCCTTTGGAAGGTTAAGGAGTCCTATTTTTATAAGTGCTGCAGAAGAAACAAAATGATTTTCCTTTAATTCCCCTGTGTCCCTAGTTAACAAGGAAAGATACTGCTGAGAGCAGAGGTAACATACCTTGTCACTTTTTTAGTTTAGAAAAATGCAGCAAATTTCTCTTCTGATTTGGCAGACCAGCAAGCGGATCTGAGAAATAAGCCAGAATTTGTTGGGAGAAACGTCCTGGTTTTGTAAGAGTCACATTTTAACTTTCATATTAGTAGATAAAGTTAGTATGTCAATAGACATACATCCTGAACAGTTTTTTAAAAAATAGTTTTTAAAATATCTTGAATATTCCCTGCTGATTTTTGTCCTCCAACTAATTCTTTAAATGGAGCTGAAATTTTAATGGCTGTACTAACAACTTACCTTGAGATTTACTTTGAGATTTCTAAATACCACTTTTAAAGAAGTCATCAGATTGTTATTAAACTAGGTGTTAAATGTGACAGTCACATAAAGATACCGAGGACTAGTGGACAAGTCTTATGGTCTGGTGGTCCTGGAATTTAATTTCAGTTTGGATTTTCAGCCTTGCATAGAAATGTGATATTGATGTAGGAGGTTAAATTAGCCCCATGAAACTTTAACTTAAATTTATACCTGTAAACTCTGGGGAAATGTTGGTATCTAAACTAACAGTTAGTTCATTTTTATTTATTACTTCATGGATTATGGAAATGCCTTCACGTTCACATATAAATATTTTAGAACAGTTGGGGGATAGATAAGCAATTTTGTCTCTGCCATTCATTGAAGAATGTGTTCATTATCCAAGGTCACATTGCTAGTAAGTAGAAGAGTGACGATGCAAGCCTAGGCACCTGAGCATTATCACATCATTTTGTTGTGCATGTTCCCAGCTTTAGTCATTGGAGAAGAGGTTAGTGCTGTCATGTATTGGTGGAATTAAACGATCTCCATTTAAAACAGTATACAAAAGGCTTTGTTTCTAATGTCTTTTAACAAATGCCTTTAGATTATTAGGAATTAAGTGAATGCCTGGTGTTATTTAGACGTTTTTGTCTTGTGAAGCCTTCTACAATTTGGTAGACCTAAATAAATTTTAAATTTAGAGTTTCAGTTATTAGAAGTTACTTATACTTTATTATGTACTGGGAAGTTCCTAAAAGACTCATTGGTGAGCTCTTTTTAGCAAGATAGATGAACAAACTAGCAGATCTAGTACAGTTTAAGGACTAGAGAGAGACGGCAGAAGTCTGGGAGGGATTACCTCACACTCAAGATTAGAAACGGCATTTTATTTTAAAGATTAAAAAAGTTTTTTTTTTAATTTTTATTACAAAGTCAGATATACAGAGAGGAGGAGAGACAGAAAGATCTTCTGTCCATTGATTCACTCCCCATGCAGCCATAATGGCCATAGCCGAAGCAACCCAAAGCCAGGAGCCAGGAGCCTCTTCTGGGTCTCCCATGTGGGTGCAGGGTCTCAAGGCTTTGGGCTGTCCTCGACTGATTTCCCAGGCCACAAACAGGAAACTGTATGGGAAGCAGGGCCGCCAGGATTAGACCCGGTGAGGATTTTAGCCGCTAGGCTACCATGCTGGTCCCAATTTTAATGATTATTTATTTTGAAAGTATTACAGTGAAAGAGAGAGAGTCTTCCATCACTGAGTCAGGTTCCTCCTCTGCTCCACCCCTGTCGAGTTGGCTACAGTGTCCAGTGTTGGGCCAGGCAGAGGCTAGGAGCCAGGAACCAGGAGCTTCATCCAAGTCTCCTATATGGGTGACAGGGGCCCAAACACTTGGAGCATCCTTAAATGTTTTTTCCCAGGCCACCAGTAGGGAACTAGATTGCAGAAACTGATAACTCATGAAGGATGATGCTGGAGCTGTAAAGAGGGAGGACAGGAAGATACACACACCACTACACCCTTTCCTTCACTGGTTCACTTCATAAATGGCTACAGTGCTGGGGCTGGACCACACCAAAGCCTGTAGGAGCCTGGAACTCTAGATCTTCCACATTGGTGACAGCACTCAGGCTGTTCTGCTGCTTTCCCAGATGTGTCAGCAGTGGTGCAAACCAGGACTTGAAATGACTCTCATAGTGGATGCTGGCATCAGAGACTTAACTTGCTGTGTTACAACACCAGCCCCTTCAGTAGAATCTTGAAGGCAGATTAATACATAACTTGATAAGGGTATTTTAAGCACAGGAGAAGTGCAGCCTATGCAAATTTGAGGCATGTGAGAATATTCTGTTTTCAGGGAGCAGCAAATATGCTATCATGTCTGCCTGTGGCTAATTGTTAAGGATTTCAGAGAGATAATTCAGAGAGAGAGGGAATTCACAGAGAGAAGGAAAATCAAAATTGTGAAGAGCTTACATGTTAAACTGCAAAAAATAATAATAAAATAAGTAAATAAAAATTAGTTTTTGTCCAAGTAGTAGGGAGTTACTAGTGAATATTACCAGGTAAGTATTGAGCAATTTATATTTGCCAATGTTGCATGGTACTATGGAGAATGTAATCAAGGGTAGAAATGAAATGAGAATGTACTGTACTAAACAAATCAGAAGTGATCCATGTCCAATCGATATTCTCTTATTTATTTTGAAAAGCTTGATTTACTTGTTTGTTTATTTGGAAGGCAGAGAGTGTGTGTGTACTATCAAGTAATGTTGTCTATGTGCATGTGCATGACTGCCTCAGCTGGGGCCGAGCAGAAACCAGGAAGTCCATATGAGTCTTCTGTGCTGGTGGTTGGAGCCCAAACACTTGAGAGAGTGCTTTTTCAAGTCTCATTAGCAACAAGATGGATCCAAAGCAGAGCAGTGGAACTTAAGTTGTATGCTGGTGTCAGAAGCAACGGCTTCATCCACTCTGCCACAATGCCTGCTCTCCAAACTGGTATTGACACTAAAATAAGAGGAAAAAATAAGACTGAGAGGTAGTTGGGTGATAGAGAGTAACTGGACTTGGTGAAGGACAAGAATACCATCTTTTTTTTTTTCTTGTTAAGATTTATTTTATTTTTTTATTGGTGAAGCAGATTTACAGAGAGAAAGCTCTTCCATTCACTGGCTCTCTCCCCGTGGCTGCAACGGCCAGAGCTGAGCTTACCCAAAGCCAGGAGCCAGGAGATTCTTCCAGGTCTCCCATGTGAGTGCAGGGTCCCAAAGCTTTGGGTCATCCTCAACTGCTTTTCCAGGCCACACACAGGGAGTTAGAAGGGAAATGGAGCAGCCAAGACAGAAACTGGCACCAGTATGGAATCCTGGCAGATGAATGATGAGGATTTAGCCACTAGGCTATCACGCCCGGCTCAAGGATAGTCTTAGGAATCGGTCTAGACAATGGGGCAGTGGTGGTGGTCAGGCAATACAGGCTTGGAAAAGCTGGTGTCTTGCAAGTGGAAGTTGTTGATGAGTTCAGTTTGTGGTTTTTGTTTGTTTAAGATTTGTTTATTATTTTGAAAGGCAGAAAGAGTAATGGGAGGAGAGAGATTTTCCATTGGCTGGTTCACTTTTCAAATAGTTGCAACAACTGGGCCTGGCTGAAACTAGGAGCTAGAAGCTCTATTCTAGTCTTCCAAATGGGGTCAGAGGCACAGACACTTTAGGCATAAGCCACTGCTTTCCCATGCACATTATCAGGAAACTGGATTGGAAGCAGCTGGGACTTGAACTGGTTGGCACTCTGATATGAAATGCTAGCATCACAGGCAGCAGCTTAACTAGCTGTACTACAGTGTGAGCCTTCAGTTTTATTGTTCCCAACTTTCATTTTCATTAATTTTTTTAAAATTTAATTTAATTTTAAATATCATTTACACAGTTGAGAAGAATGCAAGACCATGTGAGTCTCTGATTTGGGTGGAAAGGGTTGAGGTATGAGTGGTTTTGCTAGTCCTGAGACATTGTTGACGTCATTGCATCAGTATTGAGAGAACCTACCCAGGGTCCATTGACTCACCAGGTCTGCCCTAGTATATCCCCAGGCCCAGAAACACATTGCGAAACTTGGCCAGGAGAGTTGTCCAACCTGTTCTGCTTTCCACGTTCTGATGAGGCAGTTGACGTCCCTTACTGGCCTAGATGAGCTGTGTGCATCTGGGCGTGCTGTCCTCTGCACAGGCTTCGGCAACTGAGGATGCCCTGTCTGGACACAGGTACTCCAAGGTCACACTACATATATTGTGATTTTTCCTGTGATGGAGATTTGAGCCCAGTGGTCTGGAAGGAGGGAACCAGATTAGTCAAATGCTGGATCCCAAGTTTTCTAAATTTTAGGAACGATGGAGTGATTATTGTATCTTTATAAGAATCACATATGATATAGTGAAAGAGTGTTTAATTAGGAATTTGATTAGACACATTGCTAAGATCAGTGCTTTGTGAATTATGCCTGTTTAAATGTTATACATAATATCTTTTCCTTGAAACCTTTCTGCGTAAAGTGTGCTATACTTAAGAATCCGGCGCTGCCTAGGATCTTGCCACAGACTGACTCTCTCACCCTTGCCCAGATCTTCTCAATCAGAATCTGCATTTGCAAGTTCCTCTTGGTGCTTCATATCTAGTTGAAGGTTGGAGAGGTCCTACTCATGTCATCCAGCCAGAGGAAATAAAATGCAGGGGATGTTGTGTGCAAGAAAAATTGCGGTTTCTGTTACTTAAGTGTAAGGGCTATAGGATCCTTTTAACTTTTTTTTTTTAACATTCTAAAAACTCACATTCCTGTAGCCTTTTCAATTTTTAGCATTCTATAAAGGAAGTTTGTATCAGTTCACAAAAACTAAACTGATTCTTAACTTGATTAACTCAGCAGTTAATACAGGATAATGTGACTTTGAGTTTCTAATCTAAGAGAGACTACATCTGAACAAACACAGTTTGATGTCTTTGTAATTCTGTAGCATCATTCAGTTCTGAATACATTTTAAATTACTGGCTAAATACCAGTTTTGACCAAAAGGTCTGAGTGTTTGTGGAATAGTTAGGTCAGTTAATAAAGAAAACCTGAACACACCTACAAATGTTATTTCTCCCAAATAAAATACATGTGTCTGTTTGAACATGCATGCTTTAAGAATAAATTTATGGTATTTTAAAATTGGGCTTTGTATTTGTAATTACAACATTAACTACCTGAAAACTTATTTTAAAAAAATTTATTGGGACCAGTTGTGGCATAGCAGTAGGCTAAACTCCTCCCATAGCGCTGGTATCCTGTATGTTCTGGTCCCAGTAGGTCACTTCCAGTCTGGCTCCCTACTAGTGGCTTGGAAAGGTGGCAGAGGATGGCCGAAGGCCTTGGCCTCCTGCACCCACATGGGAGATCTGGAGGTAGCTTCTGGCTCCCAGCTTTGAACTAACCCAGTTCTGGCCATTTGCGCCATTTGTTCCATTTGGGGAGTGAATCAGCGATGGAAGATCTCTGTCTTTGTAATTTCTTTAATTTTAAGTTAAATTTTTAAAAACTGTTTATTTGAAACTCGGGGTTAGAAAGAGTAAGAAAGATCTGCTGTGTGCTTGTTTACTCCCTAAATGGCCAAAATGGCCAGAACTGGCCTAGATTGAAGCCAGGAGCCTCTTTCCTGTCTCCCATGTGAGTGGCAGCGACCCAAGTTCCTAGGCTGTGTTCTACGACTTTTCCCAGGCTGTTAGCAAGGAAGTGGAGCAGCACCCATATGGGATGCTGATGTAACAGGCAGCAACTTAAGTACTGTGCCACAACACTAGCCACCAAAGCTTTCCAATTATTTTGTTTTAAAGATTTATTTTTATTGGAAAGGCAGATTTATGGAGAGGGTGGGAGAGAGAGATGTCGATCCTCCATCCGCTGGTTCACTGCCTAAGTGGCCGCAGTGGCTAAAGCTGAACCAATTTGAAGCTAGGATTCCAAGGCTTTGGACCATCGGCTACTGCTTTCCCAGGCCATAAGCAGGGAACTAGGTGGGAAGTGGAGCAGCTGGGTCACGAACTGACACCCATATGGAATCCTAGCGCTTACAGGGGGAGGATTAGCAAATTGAGCCATCATGCTGGGCTGTTAAAAAAGGTTTTGAACTTCAAATTATGATTGCTCAGCAATGAGTATGCGGCCGTTGGCTTCTTCTGTATTATAACAATCTTATGGTGAGCAGTCAAGACACTTGGGGTAACTTCATCTCATTTTGAAGCCTGGGTTCTTGTACCATCTTCAGTCTTTAATGCGTACCTTGGAGGCAACAGGTGGTGGTCCAGATACCTGGTTGCCATGTGAAAGACTCAGGTGAAGTTCCTTGCACTTGATTTTGCCTGATCCAAGTCCAGTTTTTAGGGGCATTTTGGGGAGTGAACTAAAACATGGATTATTTCTGTGAAATAATCTTTAAAAATTTATGGCAGCAGATAAACTGAAAATTCAGGTTTTCTATTCATCTTTTGTGTTAGCAGGGCTTTAGTAAAGAAGAGAATCATCTTTAAGCCCTTGTTAGTAGACGATGAGAGGTGTATTTGATGTGGTTAAAAGCAAAATGTCTTCAACGACAAATTGTTTTTCCTCTTTATGGTATTATCCTATGAGTTAGAGCTTAGCAAAGTGTAATGTGCCTGTAATTTGTTAAAGAATCTTGGTTTCTGGGCTCCTGGCTTCAGACTGGAAGGCAGATATACAGAGAGGAGGAGACAGAGAGAGGAGGAGACAGAGAGAGGAAGATCTTCCATCCAATGATTAATTCCCCAAGTGGCTGCAATGGTCAGTGCTGAGCCAGTCTGAAGCCAGGAGCCAGGAACTTCCTCCAGGTCTCCCACGTGAGTGCAAGGTCCGAAGGCTTTGGGCCGTCCCTGAATGCTTTCCCAGGCCACAAGCAGGGAGCTGAATGGGAAGTGGGGCCGCCAGGACACAAACTGGCACCCACATGGGATGCTGGTGCGTGCAAGGCGAGGACTTTAACTGCTAGGCTACTGCACCGGGCCCCAAAATAAAATCTTTAAAATTTTTTTTTTAATTTTGGTTTTTGATTTGGAAGGTCTGTGTGTGGCTTTATAGACTACATTTGTAACGAACTCCCAGGTAGTGTTGAAGTATAGGTCTCAAAATATGTATGAATTACAAATTAAAACAGTCAAAACAATGAAGTTAAAAGGGAGTTGTTTTAAATATCACTCTTTGAAACACTTCGTATTAACTGGTTGAAAGTGGATACATGGGGCCCGGTGGCGTGGCCTAGCGGCTAAAGTCCTCGCCTTGAAAGCCCCGGGATCCCATATGGGCGCCGGTTCTAATCCCAGCAGCTCCACTTCCCATCCAGCTCCCTGCTTGTGGCCTGGGAAGGCAGTTGAGGACGGCCCAATGCATTGGGACCCTGCACCCGCGTGGGAGACCCGGAAGAGGTTCCAGGTTCCCGGCATCGGATCAGCGCGCATCGGCCCGTTGCGGCTCACTTGGGGAGTGAATCATCGGACGGAAGATCTTCCTCTCTGTCTCTCCTCCTCTGTGTATATCTGGCTGTAATAAAATTAATAAATCTTTTAAAAAAAAGTGGATACATGAAGGAGGGCACATGATAAATGTGCTGAGAAGAGGGGGAGATGGGTAAATATGCAATAAAAATTTTCACTTATGTAGAAGGCAGACACAGAGAGCCCCATCTGTCTATTCACTCCTCAAGTCCATCAGGGCTTGTGGTTGGGCCTGAGTAGGGACCGCGTCAGGAGCTGGAAACTCAGACCAAATCTCCCAAGTGAATGGCACCACCCAAACAGCCAGGCCATCACCTACTGTCTCGCAGGGTCTGCAGTGACAGGGAAACAGATTGGGAGCCTGAACTTGGATAGGAAGCCAGGTCCTCCTGCACTGGTGTGAGCCTAGACCGCATGCTTGGCCCCAGTCCCATTTATTTTACATTTGGCTGGCGTGTGAGGGGAAGAGAGAGAATGAGCACTCATAAGCACTAGCTTACTCTCTGAATACCTACAGGCCCCACCACCACCCAGCCCGCTCTTGCTTCCCAGGGTCCACAGGAGCAGGGCTGGGAGCAGGAGCCAGTGCTGAGAACTGATCAGAGCTATTCCTACATGGAAGCCACTGACTTAACCTCCAAGCCACACAGCCACTCAGGTTGCATATCTCAAGTTCTCTTTCCAGAAAAAGATCATACCTTTTAGCCTTTAGTTAGCAGTGTGTTTTACAAATGTTGACTTTAGTTACTCTTTTAAATGGTTGTGTTCTGTAAGCTTGTATGCAAAAGTCTGCTGTTTTGGGAAAAAAAATGTTATTTCTTTATTGCATGTTGGGACAAAGCCTTAAATGGTTTTATTATGTGCTTTTAGATCTTTGATTAATATAATTAGCTTTTTGCAATGAACTGATACGTTTAATAAAAGTAGAATGTGTATATTGATGCATGGTTTGGAAAATAAGCCCTTAAGGAATTGCATAAATCAGTGTGTTATGTGAAAGGAGAAATAAACATTTTAAGGAGCTGGCTTTATAAAATGTAACTACATCAGTTTAAGTGGTAGATTTGATTTCTTTTTTTATCATTCTAAGTACAGCTTATAATGAATTCACTTTGACCCATTCATGCTGTTTCTTGTCACTGCATGGTTATTGCAGGAAGTGGCAGGAAGGTAGCTACCCAATCCACTAAGCAGAGGAGATGCCTCTTAAATGATCTCTGGCCTGCTGCCTAAGTGACTTGACTATGGTGGAAAACTGTAAATCTTATAAAGTTGACTGGGTCCTTCTGCTGGAATGAGAAAGTTAAACTTGTATTCAACAAGGATGCCCAGGCAGCATGCAATTATAATTCACTACAGTATAAAGATAAAAACAGCATGAATATTTTTATGCTTTCTGCACATATTCTGCAGATTGTTCTGCAGGCTCAGCCTTGTTTTTGAGGAATTTATTGAGACATATAATTATATTGATACATATAATGCCAGTTTGTGCATTTTAACCACTATATTTCGTCTCTTGTGTGACTTCAGCAATATTTATTCTCCTATTCTTGAATACTTGGATTGTTTATAGTTTTGTGATTGTGTTAAAGTAAATGTTTGTATAAATGTTAATCCGCATGTGTGTCCTTCAATTTCTATTTGTTTTTTCTTCTGTTCTGGGATTCCATGACTACTGTTTGGATTTGATGATTCACATAAGACTTCATGTTTCTGAAGAGTCATGTTTAGTTGGTAGTTTAGATGTGAAATTCTAGGTTGGATGTGGTTTTGATTTATGAAGGGATTACTCCCATGTCTCTGAACTTCCCCTGTTGCTCTTGAGAAATGGAGTTAGTTGTGATTCCTGATCCTTTCTGGTTGTCCCTGTTTTTATCTTGAATGCTTTCAAACCTCTTTACCGTAATATTTCTTAATACTATGAAATTTTTAGGTAGGGTTTTTTTTCTCTTTTGGGGGGTAGGTGTTTTTAAAGGAAATATTTCACACCTATCAAGAGGTAGAAATAATAATGAACAGGGTTGGGTGTATGACAGAATGTTTAAGCCACTGCTGTAGCACACCTAGCTTCCCCTATGGCATTGCCTGGGTTTGAGGACCAGTTCTGCTCTTCTTATTCCAGCTTTCTTTTCATGCTACACACTTGAATTCATCAAGATCCTTGGCTTCTTACCAGAACTGTTAAAAGCACTTGAGCAGAATCTTGGAGCATGCTCCACATTGGGGACCATGGGATGACATTGGGCCACTGTTTCCCGTCCCCCGGTACTGAGGTGGTTGGGAGGCTGGGTGCGGAATCTCCCCTTATCTACTCAATTTCCCCCTATCCTCGACCCTTCTCATCCTAATCAACTAGGTAAACATCATCAAAAATAAAAATAATAATAAAAGATCCTTGGCATTAATATGGCCCTCCCCTGGCTGTTGTAGGAATTTGATAAATGACCTAGCTATGGGAGATCAACATGCCTACACTCTGTTTCTCTAACCCTCAGCTAAATAAGATACTTTTTTTTAAAAGCAAAATAGATAGTGTTACTTTCACCTGGCTCAAGAAATAAAATGGCACAGTGCAGTTGAACTTGCCTCATTTTTCATTATGGAAGCACCTGTCCTTCCATTTGAATAAAGTTTTCTTATATTATTTGTTTGTTAATTTTCTTCCCTCGGTTTTTATTCTATCTGGAACTCTTATTAGTTGTATATTAAGCTTTCTAATTGAACCTTTAATTTTCTTATCTTACCTCTTATCTCTTTTTAGTTCTTTTTGAGATCTTTTTTCTCACTGATAATTACAGCTATGTTTTCAATTTGAGAACTTATCTGTTCCTAGTTTCATAACTTTCGTTGTTTCATGAACTATCTTTTATCTCTGATATAAGTCATTTAAAGATTTTTATATCTGTTTGTTTTTATTTTCACTGGAAGGTAGAGACAGAGACCAAAGATCTCTTTAGGAGTAACTGAGGTGGTTCATTCTCCAGATGCCCACAGCAGCCAGAGCTGGGCCGGAACAGAGCCAAGAGGCTGGGACTCCATCCAGGTCCCCCTGGTAGGCGGGTGGGCCATCATCTGTTGCTCCCCCGGGTGTGTATCAGTGGGAAACTGGATTGAACTGGGCATGTTGATAGGAAGTGGAGGCGTTCCAAGTGGAAGTACCAAACATTGCCCTAATACTTGTTTGAAGTATTTTTGTGTGCTCTATGTTGTCTTAGTTTTTCAAGCTGTTTTAGTCTTCTGTTTGTATTCCATGTTTTCTTCATACTTCAGCCAGTCAAAGTGAAACTGTTGAGAAACTCTGTAAAACATGGGTAGAATTATCAGCTGATGACTAGAGAGAGAGTCTGGCCATATCACAGAGAAAAAATATCCAAATATTAGTGTTTAGAGATCTCTGTTACTTTTATTTTTTTTTATTTTTTTTATCTCTCTCTCTTTTTTCTGCTGGGGGTAGAGTAGGTTATTCTCTTTGTAGTAGAATTTTTAGACCTGAACTATAGAAGGAGATAGGTGATTTCATTGTTAAAAATACAGAATTTTACTTAACTCTTTGTACTTGTGCCTGGTATCTTTGTGTCTAGTAATTTTTTGTTAACTTTCATCAAAAGTAGATAAAGCAAAAGAGTAAGTGGAAAAAATCATCTAATGGAAACTTAAACATCTTTTAAACCCTCTCATTTGTCTTCATGCTTTGTTCCCAGCCTTTTTTTTTTTTTTTTTTTAAAATATTCGGTAGAATTACGGAGAGAGTGTGATGGAATGAAGAGATCTGTCTCCTGGTCGCTCCTCAAACGGCTGCAGTAGCTGAGGCTGGGCCAGGCTGAAGCCAGGAGTCCAGAGCTGCTTTTGGTTGTCTGTCGCTTGTCGGTGCTGGAGTCATCTCACTGCCTGCCCGGTGCATTGTCAGGGAGCTGAATCGAAAGTGGAGCAGCTGATACTTTGTGTGGTACACTTATGGAGATGCTAGCACTGCAGGCTGCACCTTATTAAACACCCCACCTTTATTTTCTGCAATCACTTAGTCTTTTTTATGGTTTTGTAGCACAAACTGGCTTTTTTGGGATATCCTGTATAATGTTCCTCAGGTATTCAAGGTTCTCACTGTGTTCATTTCTCTATATACTTTTCAACTTCCAAAATTGTTTTGACAACTTGGTTCTGTAGTTTTCCCTTCTGTTCTCTGTTAATATAAGCTAGTTTTCCAAATCCTTTGGTCATCAGTCTCTTAATCCACCCACAATTCATTTTTTTGTTCTCAATTTTTTTTTTAAAAAATTTGTTGGAAAGTCAAATATACATAGAGGAGAAGAGATAGAAAGGAAAATCTTCCAACTGCTGATTCACACCCCCCCCCCCCAAGCACCTGCAATGGCTGGAGGGGCATGAATCTGAAACCAGGAGCCCAGAAGCCTCTTCCAGGTCTCCCATGTGGGTGTAGGGTCCCAAGGCTTTGGCCACAACTGCCTTCCCAGGCCAGAGCTGGATGGGAAGCAGGGCCACCGGGATTAGAACCAGCAGACAACCATATGGGATCCCAACGCGTACAAGGCAAGGACTTTAGCCACTAGGCTACCACACCAGTCCTTCTGTTCTCTAGTTTTGTTTTCTGTGTTGTCATTAGCTTTCTTTTAGACTTGGAAAGGACAGTGAAGAGATATTTCCTTTTTTTCCAAGTCTTCATTTTCATTATTATTATTATCATTTTATGATACAGTTTCATAGACCTTGAGATTTCCCTTACCCCTACCCCAGGTCCCCCTGACCCACTGAATTCCCCTATGTTATTATAGTAGTATAGTTCTTCATAAACAGTCATATGTCCATCATTGCAGGCATGAACAATGGCAGAGAGTCCAGCATCCTATTGTCAAGATATAGTAAACAGTTTCATTGGTAGTCCATCTTTGATCTGGAAATAAGAGATGCACACTGCATTGTATCCTCACATCTGGACATGAAAATATCCATTAAATGGTTACCATACATCCCTTAAACGAAAAGCCACAATACAGAATCAACAACAGGGTAGTTGAATTGCTGGCATTCCCGCCATTCCAATTGTGATGAAATCTTTCCAGAATCCACTTGCTGCTATGTCCACCTTAGTGTCTATCTCTGCCCAGATCTTCACTGCCAACACTTGGCTGGGGCAGTGGATCAATTTGTTCTGTCCTCTGAACTTCGTTATGGTACCAGGCGTCCTCTGCAGGCTCTGATGTACTGCCATATCCTTCATTTGCTTTTGGATATGCTGTCCATTGCTCCATCTGAGCCACTGAAGAGGCCCAGCTCTGACACATGCACTCCACGATCAGACCATGGAACCTGCAATTCTCTCCATGGTTGGGGTCTGAGTCCAGCAGTTCAGTTGGTAGAGAACTGCCAAAGAAACCTCATCTGATGCCATCCCAGACCTGATTCTTGTGTGTGTTTGCCAATACAGGGTCCAGCACAGTCCGTACCCCAGTCAGCTTACGTATATACTGGTGGTTGCAATTGCTGGGTCAGTTCTGTCTTCAGTTCCGCGGTTTACGCAAACCAGTGGGTTGGGGTTCAGCTCAATCCTTCCCACCACATAATGGCTGAAGAGATTTTTATTTCCCTCTAAATGTATTGCTTGGGTTAATGCTGTCTTGAGAAATATTTTATTTCTGGATCAAGATTTCATTTCTCTCATTGTCACATAAAGGGAATCTTCAGAAAGTTCATAGAAAATGTCTTATCTCAAAGCTTTGCATGGATTTTGATTTTTGCACCAAAATAAAATTAATTTCATTTCCATAACTTGAAATATTTTCATATTCTTTTCATTCTGAAGGCATCATAATTTATAATGAAGTGCTTTAGTTAGTGTCTGCTGCTCCCCATTACACACTAAGCATGAAGGGGTCAGGAACAGTTCTGTGTCTTGCAAACAGTGTCTGGAATATAATTTACAGGACGTTCGTGTTGAGTAAATGAGGCCTGCTTTCTTGTAAATCTTATTTTCTGAGGTTATGTAAATTTACTCTTCTGTAAGGTCCTTAGTTTGTTTTCTGTTGCTACAACAAAATATCTGATGCTGGACACTTCAGTTTGTTTAGCTCATGGTTCTGCAGGTTCAGGAGCATGGTGCCAGCATCCGCTTGTGCCTCTGAAGGCCTCATCACAGTGGCATGAGCTTGGGTGGCATATTTAGGAGGAGGGGATTCAGGAGACATGCAAGCTCTTAACACATTCTGCAGGAACTGTCTTGGTGCTGCAAGAATGGCCTCGTGTCCCTGGGGGCGAGGCCTGCTTGGGTACTTGGCCCCACTTCCTAAAGATTCCTATGTTGCTCAGCAGCTGTGGGGCCATGCAGTCACTAGTGCAGCTGTGTAATTCTGCTCTTCTAATGTTAATGAGTGGGCACGACCGTTCTAGTGAAACTTTGGCAGTCTGGTTTTGGCCTGTATGTCGTGGTTTGCCCACTTTGTTTACCTGTTAACTTGTCAGCTTTAACCTCGTTGGTTACTAGAAATGCCTTCTGTAGTAATTAGTACATTCCGAAGCAGCATCCACTCTTATTTAAAGGCAATCTGAGCATCACTGATCACCTTTTGAGATGTCCTTATGTGAGTTTAGTTGTCTTCTTGGTTCTTATCCTTTCACAGTTTCTCTAACTTTTCTGTCTCAAATATCCACCTTTTTTTTTTTTCAGTGTAATTCTTGGTCCTGTGGTTTGCTATATTTTTTCTGTCAAGTCTAATTCACTTTAAAAACAGCACTTTACAAGTCATTTCTACATCTGTGCCTTTATTTCTTTTTTGTTTTTAAGATTTATTTATTTTTATTGGAAAGTCAGATTTCAAGACAGAAGGAGAGACAAAGATCTTCCATCTGCTGTTTCACTTGCCAATAGCCACCACAGTCACAAACACACCCATATGGGATCCTAGCACATGCAAGGTGAGGATTTAGCCACTAGGTTGTTGCATCAGGCCCCATTCTTTAACTTTTTTGATAAGGTACAACTCCAAATTTGAGTGAAACCTGAAAGGTTTACATATGTCATTTTTCGGAGCATTGAAGTATTATTTTGAGTCCTTTTTGATCTATGTCGTCACTTGTGGATAAATAGAAGTTATAAAGGTGGATAATAGCATGTAAAAAGCTGTGAAACAGCACAGATTGTTTAGGATGTGGACAGTGTGGCAGTTCTTTTGGACTAATAGGTCAGGAAGGACTCTGTGCATCAGGAAAAAGATTTTGTTTGATGCTGTAGTTAACATAGAGCCACTTGAACTAAAGGATTTAAAGCAGGGAATGTGTTGCCAGCATGATTGCTCAATTGGCTAATTCTCTGCCAGCAAGTGCCAGGATCCATGCAGACACCAGTTCTTGTCCCAGATACTCCACTTCCTGCCCAGCTCCTTGTTTATGGCCTGGGACTCTGCACACATGTGGGAGACCTGGAAGAAGCTCCTGGTTCCTGGCTTTGTATCATCTCAGCTCTGTCCCTTGCAACCATTTGGGGAGTGAACCAGATCTTTCTCTGTAAATTTGCCTTTCCAGTAAAAATAAATAAATCTTTTTTTTAAAGATTTATTTATTCATTTTATTACAGCCAGATATACACAGAGGAGGAGAGACAGAGAGGAAGATCTTCCATCTGATGATTCACTCCCCAAGTGAGCCGCAACGGGCCAGTGCGCGCCAATCTGATGCCGGGAACCAGGAACCTCTTCCAGGTCTCCCACGCGGGTGCAGGGTCCCAATGCATTGGGCCGTCCTCGACTGCCTTCCCAGGCCACAAGCAGGGAGCTAGGTGGGAAGTAGAGCTGCCGGGATTAGAACCGGCGCCCATATGGGATCCCGGGGCTTTCAAGGCGAGGACTTTAGCTGCTAGGCTATACCGCCAGGCCCAAAAATAAATAAATCTTAAAAAAAAAAAACCCAAAAAACAAAAAACAAGCAAACTAGATGAGTGACTGTAAGATGTGCTTTCATAAAGAAATCATTTGTTAGTAGTATGTAGGATGATTCTTGACAGTACGAACCCCATTGCGAGGCTGCTGATTCAGGTGTTTTGCAGTTAAGTCATTAGTGCTTATGGCAATGGTACTATAGTCTTAGAAGGGCAGATTTTTTTTTTTTTGGTATTAAAAGGAATAAGGAAGAACAATCTATATATTGGCAATTGGTGAAGCAAATAGAGAAGGCAGGAAAAAAGGTTTGATGGTGAAGGGACTCTTAAAATTGATTTCACTTTGTACTTATAGCAACATACAGGTGGAGGTTCATCTATAGTAAATTCACCCACAGGTAATGTGGTTGATACGTTAGATAAGAAGTGGAGCAACTCTGCAATCAGCACATTTTGGAGAGGAGGAAGCTTGGAAGGGAAGTCAAGAAAATTCATGACTGAAAAACACACCTTAAATTTGCTTGTGAGGAAGGCACTAGTGCTGTGTTTCAGGCGAGTGGTGTGGGTAGAAGTCTGCATTGACATAATAGTGAATAGAAAATGAAGTGAGACAGCAGAGACAGAAGAAAATACAGATGTTAGGTAAGTGGGATTCTGATGTGGAAAATGATGTAGGTTGCAGGATATCCAGTTTTAAAATAGGCTTAAATGATAAAGGGAATTTATTGCCTTATGAAATAGAGAAGTCCAGAGGTAGTACTGATGATTAAAATGTTTCAGGCTTGGAGTTGGCAGACAGAACTGATGGGAAGGACTAGGATGGCGTATGAGAGAGGGTAGAAGAAACTAAAAGGAGGAGGCTGATACTGAGAAAAACAAAGGCTAAATAAAGCAAGGGATCTCATTTAGTGTAAATAAAAGACTGATAACAGTAAGGTTGTCTAAAAAAGCCTTTTTCTAGTTAGCCTAATTCAACTGCAGTGTCCCAGATAGGCTTTAAACTTGGTAGCTTTCATGTTCTGGTCCTGTTATTTTTGTAGCACATTTGTTTATTTGTTGGCTCTTCTCCCATGACATAAAAGTTGAATCTGGCTAATTCCTTTGTACTTACATGGATACAGTATTGGTTCTCCCATAAAGGGGTGAACCCAGAGATCATTATGGGAAGCTTTTCTTTATGTGTAGGTGACAATAAAACGAGTAGTGACAAGTTTGTCTTAGCAAAATTATGACTTCTTAAAGTTTGCTGCCTCTGTCTTTTTTTTTAAAAGATTTATTTTTATTACAAAGTCAGATATACAGAGAGGAGGAGAGACAGAGAGGAAGATCTTCCGTCTGATGATTCACTCCCCAAGTGAGCCGCAACGGGCCAGTGCGCGATGATCCGATGCCAGGAACCAAGAACCTCTTCCGGGTCTCCCATGGGGGTAGTCCCAATGCATTGGGCCGTCCTCGACTGCCTTCCCAGGCCACAAGCAGGGAGCTGGATGGGAAGTGGAGCTGCTGGGATCAGAACCGGCGCCCATATGGGATCCCGGGGCTTTCAAGGCGAGGACTTTAGCTGCTAGGCCACGCCGCCGGGCCCTGCTGCCTTTGTATGTTCACCTCTGTTCTGTTGTCCCTTCCTGCCCTTTTGCAGGTTTATGGACCGTTTCCAAATAGGGAAGGATGCTTTATATTCTTCCACATTATATAGGAGTTAACCTGGATGTTTACATTTTTAAGTTGTCTTTGAATTCAGTACTTTAACTAGTGCTTGAATTAGAGTAATGTGATAGAATAATTCAGTCTCAATTTGTATGTAAAATTTCAAGTAATATGGATTCCTTCAAATTAATAATGCATTAAGAGTTACATAATTTAAAAGCCAGCAGGCCAACTAAATTGCAGACTGCCGTATAGCAGTGTACTTTCCAGAATTGGTCTTGAGTTTCAGTAGCTTTAAATTAGAGATCTCTAGGGCATTTCTCCCATAAAATACCACTACCCTCGGGGCTGGTGTTGTAGTGCCATGAGTTAAACTGCTGCCCTAATGCCAGCATTGCATATGACCCCCTCTTGGCTGCTCCATTTCTGATCTGGGTCCCAGGTAATGTGCCAGGGAAAGCAGAAAAAGATACTTTAAGTGCTTGGGTTTCTGGGAACCCATGTGGGAGGCCTGGATGGAATTCCAGGCTCCTGGCTACAGCCTAGCCCTGCTTCAGCTCTAGCTCTAATCCCAGCCATTACAGACATTTGGGGAATGAGCCAGTAGATGGAGGATGGAGGATCAGTCTTTTTCTGTTTCTGTCTCTCACTTTGCCTATTAAATAAATAACTGAGCAAATCCTTTTTTTTTTTTTTTTTTTAAAGCCACTGCTGTATATAGATTAGAAGTTGTTCTTGGTAAATGATTTTCTGAGAGCTGGGACTAGTTGGGGAATAACTGATATTTCTTACTGCCCCTGACAATGTGTGATTCTTAGAAGTAGTATTGAAGGTTAAATCTGCTTCTGTTGCTTTAGGGAAGTTGGTTTAGAAAAGTTAGAATAATGATTAGAAAAGCTTTCCTTCATCCCTTTCCTTACCCTGGTATCACATAATGGTCCTCTTTTCTACGCTGCCTGCTTCGGCATTTCTAATATGATGGTCATGCAGATCTGTGCAGGGTAGTGCATATAGATGTGTGCAAGTTAATTCTGACTTGAGTGGTAGCCAGGTAAGGATCACCTGAAGTGATGGTGTGGTAACGATTTGTAAGAAAGGAGGAAATCTTTGCTATTGGAGAATAAGAACTAAACAGCTGTTGTTGGGTGCAGTGGTTACTGATGCTTGTAATACCACATTCCATATCAGAGTCAAGCTTCCTGATCTTTTTTTAAGACTTAATTATTCTTATTAGACATATTTATAGAGAGAAAGAGAGACAGATCCATGCAACTCCCTGTATGGCTACAACAGCCAGAGTGGGGTTGATGTGGAGCCAGGAGTATCTTTCAGGTCTCCCTTGTGCATGCAGGGTCCCAAGGCTTTGGGCCATCTTCTACTGCCTTCCCAGTCCATATACAGAGAGCTGAATGGGGAATGGAACACTTGGAACATAAACTGGTGCCCATTATGGGATCCCAGCAATTAAAGATTAGAGGATTAGCCTGTTGAGCCCATAACATCAGCTTTGCTTCCTGCTTTTGCATGTGCCTGGAAAGGAAACCGAAGATGGCCCTAGAACTTGCCCCTTATGGAAGCCAGGGCGGAGTTACTGGCTCCTGGCTTTGGCTTGATTCAGACTGGACAGCTGTAAGCATTTGAGGAGTGAACCAGCAAATGGATGCATTCCCTCTGTCTCGATCTCAGTGTTTGTTTCTCTGTCGGTCTGCTTTTCAAATAAATATTTTTTCAAAAAAAAAATCTAACATCTTTTTTCTGTATATTTTTGCTTGTGGGTGATGTTAAATTGTCTAAAAACTAGGTTCTGGGCCCGGCGGCGTGGCCTAGCGGCTAAAGTCCTCGCCTTGAAAGCCCCGGGATCCCATATGGGCGCTGGTTCTAATCCCAGCAGCTCCACTTCCCATCCAGCTCCCTGCTTGTGGCCTGGGAAAGCAGTCAAGGACGGCCCAATGCATTGGGACACTGCACCCGCGTGGGAGACCCGGAGGAGGTTCCAGGTTCCCGGCATCAGATCGGCGCGCACTGGCCCGTTGCGGCTCACTTGGGGAGTGAATCATCGGAGGGAAGATCTTCCTCTCTGTCTCTCCTCCTCTCTGTATATCTGGCTGTAATAAAATGAATAAATCTTTAAAAAAAATGTCTAAAAACTAAGTTCTAAAAAATGCTACTTAAGAACTAGTGAAGAATTGTGTAAGACTGTAAGTAACTGCTTTCTGTTAGACAAAATATATGACAAAACAATAACAGTTGGTTCTTTAACAAATTTTGTATGTATAATGTACAATAGAGGCCTAGATTATAAAGGTACAGCTGTATGTTCAGCATTTCAGTTTAATTTGCATTTAACTGATACATAAATGCTCAGTAACTGTTCTGAAGTAAAAATTCTAAATAGGAGCCACCATGTTTTTAGTCTAGACCATATTATGCAAGATTTGTTTTCCTGTCCTTGAGAAACACTCATTTAAAATTTAAAGTTAGGGTAAGGGCCAAGTGCAGTAACCTGGCGGGTAGAGTCCTCACCTTAAGCACACCCACGGATCCCCATATGGTCGCTGGTTCTAATCCTGGCAGCCCCAATCCTGGCAGCCCCACTTCCCATCGAGCTCCCTGCTTGTGGCCTGGGAAAGCAGTCGAGGACGGCCCAAAGCCTTGGGACACTGACCTGCGTTTGAGACCTGGAAGAAGTTCCTGACTCCAGACTTCAGATTGGCTCAGCTTCAGCCATTGGCAGCTACTTGAGGACTGAATCAACAAACAGAACATCTTCCTTTCTGTCTCTCCTCCTATCTTTATATAGGACTTTCCAATTAAAAAAAAAAAACAAAACAAAAAAACACAATAGTTCTTTAAAAAAAAAAAGGGTAAAATGAGACCATACTTGAAGTGGCTGGAGGAATAATATCAGATTTTTTAGAGGCAGTAGATTCCATTTGAATGCTAAATAGGATGTGCTGTACAGATTTGTAAAGCATATTCCCTACCCTCCTGAAAGGGTTGAAACAGGTCAAGCATCCCTAGTCCAGCACTTTAAAAAATTTCAGATTTTGGAACATTTTGGATTTTTAGATCAGTGATACTCAGCAAGTGAAGTATTCCAAAATCTGAAATACTACTTGTCCCACATGTATGAGATAATCTGTTTTAGTGTTTGCAGACAATATTAGGCTTCAGCAAAGGAAAAGATTGTGGAGTGTATCTAGGAAGACTTGTGGGAGGACCTGGCGTGATGGCTAAGGGACTAAATCCTTGCCTTGCACATGCCAAGATCCCATATGGGTCCTGGTTCATGTCCTGGCTGCTCCACTTCCCATCCAGCTCCCTGCTTATGGCCTAGAGAGCAGTGGAGGATTGCCCAAAGCCTTGGAACCCTGCATCCTTTTGGGAGATCCAGAGGAGGATCCTGGCTTTGGATTGGCTCAGCTTTGGCTATTGTGGTCATTTGAGGGATGAACTAGTGAATGAAAGATATTTCTGTCTCTCCGTCTTGCTGTAAACCTGACTTTCCAATAAAAATAAGTAAATCTTTAAAAAGGGGGTTGGGGAGAGAAGACTTGTGGGAAAAAGGTCTTTTTAACTGATCTTCAAAAGATGGGTAAGGTATGGGTTGGCAAGAAAGAGGACATTTCAAGTTAGGCAGATTAAGGAGAGAAATCATGACAGGTAGAAATACATTCAGCGTTAAGTTGGGCAGAGTAAGCAGCAGCTTGAAGAGAAGGCTGTGATAGGGAGGCTGGGTTTGGTATCAATCAACCTGGCACCTGACCTGACGTGAAAATGTGGGAAGATCATTTGACCATGGTTTCTTTTTTTTCCTCCTTGCTCTATCATTTTCATTGTTGTTGCTTTTTCCCTAAAGCTCATACTTTAAAAAGTTTACAAAACCCCAAAACCAACATTCTTAGAGAAGTTTATTCTAATCTGTTCAGTATTTCTTTGAGTTGTTGGAACCATAGACTGACTTTCACATTGAAATTTCCATTTGTGGTTAATACCATATCATATCTCAGACCATTTAGATTTGCTACTGTGCTTGGATGCCTCTCTGTAACCGTTGACTTCTCGTCATTGAGTGTTTAGAATGTAGAAGAAATAGCAATATTAGCAACAGTTCCTTTTTCTGATTCATTATTTATAGCATATTTCAGTCCTTTTTTTGCCCTTTCCTTTTACCTCAGGTCAACAGGACATACTGCTGTGGCACCTACCGAGCAGGTCCTATGCGACAAATAAGTCTTGTTGGAGCAGTAGATGAAGAAGTTGGTGATTACTTCCCAGAGTTCCTTGATATGTTAGAAGAATCTCCATTTTTAAAAGTGAGTATTTTAATTCAGATGATTAGAACTCTGATCATTAGTGATTATTAAGTTAATTTTGCATATTAAAACTAAATTTTAGCTGATTTTTTAATAAAAGTGTTTAAAAAACAGTGGTACAAAATACTTAGATTCTCTTTTACGTAACTTACGTTGTGTAGCATTTATGTTTTGTCTACATATATGAAGAATATTGTTCAGAATTTGTATTTGGAGTGGGGCATTACGCTGTGGATAGTCCTGTAAAATGTTGTTTTAATGTGACTCATGCATCTGATTCTAGATGACTTTGCCCTGGGGTACACTTTCCAGCCTCCGACTGCAGTGTAGGTCCCAGAGTGATGATGGGCCTATCATGTGGGTGAGGCCAGGAGAGCAGATGATCCCAACAGCAGATATGCCAAAGTCACCCTTCAAACGACGACGGTAAACATATATTTTCTCAAATAAGCCGGATTACTCCCTCTCCACCCTCCCCTGCAGTTGGTTGCTTATAAAAATGCTTGTGTCCTAAGCACTGGGTTATTTGAAGAATTGCCTTAACTAACTCTTCCAGCTTCACTTTATTCCATATTACTCATTACACAGACATCAGGTTGACACATTATCTGTAGAAATAAATACAACTTTTATTTCATTTCTTAAAACCTGGGTTTTAACTCCTTAAGTGTGGTCTACTTCAGAGTAACTCCAGCATCACTGGAATCAGCTTTCAAACCACGCTCTTTCGTTTATCCCTGCTTCTATACTGTTCTTTTTTTGAATAACATGCCCTCCTCCCCCCATCTTCCTTTAGATGTCTTCTCCTCTGTGAAGTTTTGTTTGCTTAGATAATTATTCTCTTCATTAATGATCTGTTTACATGTTTTTGGTTCTTACTCAGTTTTTAGTTCCTTAAGGATAGACTATTTAAGTCACCTGTTTCTTCTTGACATAGTATGTAACCAGAATTTGCTGAATGAAACCAATAATATGTTGCAGTGCAGATTTTAATAATTGATGTGAATTTTTACATAAATTTCTTTTGATGATGTTTACATAGTTGAGAAGTATGCATGCCCATGTGGACCACCTATTAGTGTGGATGGTTGAAGCCTGGGGAAAAGTAGATAAAACGACTGCTTCTAGTCACCTGTTTTCTTCCTGTATCTGGGGAAAGTAGGAAAAGAAGAGGAGAGGGATGCTGCCAGCAGCCCAACTGCATCAGTACCCAGGAATGGGGAGGTATATTCTAAAACATGGAAGCTTATTTCAGCAGCTCTGTTACTGATATTTGTAGACATATCATTTCTAATGACTGCATAGTTTTACTGAATGTATGAAGATTTAGTGAACCAATTGTTTCTTAGTGTAAATATTTTCTGGTTTTTCAACATAAGCAGCATTTGATGAGCTAGACAGTGGTATGCTGGAGCCAGTTTGTGCCAATTTAGAAGGGCCACCCCTGGGGCTCATGCGATGGCTCAGCTGACTAATCCTCCACCTTTGAGCACCTGAGTAACCCATATGGGCACCAGTTTGTGTCCTGGGTATTCCACTTCCCATCCAGCTGCCTGCTTATGGCCTGGAAAAGCAGTAGATGATGATTCAAAGCCTTGGGATCCTGCACCCATGTGGGAGACCCGGAAGAGGCTCCTGGTTCCTGGTTTTCAATTGGCTTAGGTCCAATTGTTGTGGCCATTTTGGGTGTGAACCAGCAGATGGAAGATCTTTCTGTCTTTCCTCTCTGTAGATCTGCTTTTCCAGTAAAAATATGTCTTTAAAAAAAATAAAAAGGGCCACTCCTAGCATCCTTTTATTTCCTCATTGAATGATCTCATATTAGTAGTTATCAGCCTTATATCAGCCAGTCTACCTCCCAACCACCAGATGCTGTATCTAATTTTAGATGGGTGGGTGTCTGTTGGTAGAAATACAAGCTATCTTTGTAAATTCATGGAAAATGTGTTCTGTGGAGAAACTACATATGGATTTCAAAAAGAAAATTTTTGTACCAAAGTAAGATTGTGTTTGAATTGCATTTTTCCCACCAAGTTTTAATAATCTGCAAATGAATATTTATTTTCTAATAGAAATTCCTGAATACTTACACTGTGTGCAGTTATGTCTGGATATGTGCTAATGTATATGCCTGCTCAAGTAGCAAGACGTGTTACTTTCCCCACACTGTTAGCATCTGACAAAGTTGGCTCACTTTAGTTTTCTTTGAGGAGTTTGTTATTTGGTGATTCTCTTTTAATTTCCTTCACCTAAATTCTGTTGGGATATTTTTCAGTTGAAAATTTCTGAATATGTTTGTTTTAAAGTTTCATATTTCTCTTCAGTTTCCTTTTAGCTTTAGTTTTTTTGTTTTGTTTTGTTTTTTTCCTCTTTACTCACAGAAGTTTGTTTATATATAGTCAGGGGCTTTTTTTTATCTTTTTCTCTGTAGTTTTCTCTTTTGTGGTAGAGTTAGCTCTTCTCTCATCACACTATAAAATATTCACCTCTGTCTTCTCTTAGTATTTGTCTGATTTCATATCTACATATTTAATCTTCCTGTAATTGGTCAGTGTAGAGGAAGAGATTTAACTTTTTTTGTTTTTTTTTCTAATTAGGTAGCTTTACTTAGTTTATTTAATAATTATTATTCTTCTATTAGTCTGAGTTGCCATATAATTTTGTTTTTGTTGGTATTAAATAGTCTCAAGTGAGGCATTCCAAAGCACTTTGAATTACAGTGAATTAATCAGAACACTAAAGTCAACCTTTTGTCTTAAAGAGAATTTCTTACTGTTCAATATGGTGGATTTAATGTGAACAGCTTTTCTAGTTATCAAGGATATTGCTAATGAAGGTCATACTTTAAAAAAATTTTAAATAGGGCTTGTAGTGAAGAAATCTTCCCGTCTTTTTCTCCCAGAAGCAGACATATTTTTGTTAAAGATGAAAACAGCAGAGGCCTGGCTCAGAAATACTTGCCTTGCCAAATGCCAGTTTGGGTGACAGCGTGTGTCCTGGCTGCTCCACTTCCCCTCCAGCTCCCTGCTTGTGGCTTGGGAAACAGCAGAGCATGACCCAAAGCCTTGGGATCTAACACTTGTATGGGAGACCTGGAGGAAACTGCATGACTTTGTGGTATAACTTCTCTGTTTTTTTTTTAAGGTGTTGGTACTTAAACCTTGCATTCTATCATTTTGTCATATCCTCAAGTCTTTACAGAATTTTATTGTACTGTCTGTCTTAACATCAATCTTAAACAATTTAATTGACATATAACATACATTTATGGGGTATAGTGTGATAATAGCTATATAATACATAATGATAAAATCAAGATAATTTGAAGTTTGTTTCCTCAAACATTTATCACTTTTTGTTGTTTGGAGTCTTTGAATTCTTCTGTTCTAGTTATTTGAAGTATACATTAAATTGTTGCAAATAGTAGTCTACTGTGCTATACAATGCTAGCGTTTCTTGTCCCTATGTAACTGTATTTTGATCCCTGTTACCTAATTATATCTCCTTTCTCCCGCCTCTTGTGACTGTTATTTTATTCTCTACTTCTGTGAGATAAACTCTTTGTTTCTCTGTATATCCCTCTGTCTATACACACACATATTGGTTCTTGGAGGATTTGGAACCCTGCTTTCTACTGCTTTAATATAGTTATTTCACAGTTTTCAGCCCAGGGTTTCCAATTTGATGCTTTCCTGAAACTGCAGTAGTTGTCATCCTGGAGTTTGCTTTTCTTCTTCAAAGAATTGCTTATTTGAAAGTTACAGAGTGGGTGAGACAGATACCTATCCATCCACCGGTTATTCCCCAAATGACTGCAGAGGCCAGGGCTGCAGGCTGAAGCTGGGAGCCAGGAGCCTCCTCCAAGTCTCCGGCATGGGTACAGAAGCCCAAACACTTGGGCCATCTTCCACTGTTTTTCTAGGCCATTAGCAGGGAGGTGGATCAGAATTAGAATGTCCAGCACATGAACTGGTGTTGCATGTGATGGCTTAACCTGCTGTGTCTGCTGCTGCCGCTTTTTTTTTTTTTTAAATAAGATTTATTTTATCTACTTGAAAGGCTGAATGAAAGAGGGAGGGAGAGGGAGATCCTGCATGTGCTGGCTGATGCTTTGAATGGCCACAGCAGCTTCAGGTGGGCTAACCTGAAGCTTGGAAACTGAAGCTCCATCCAGGTCTCCCATAGATGTGCCAGCGGCCCAAGCACTGGATCATTCTCTGCTGCTTTCTGAGGCACATAAGCAAGACCCTGGATTAGAAGTAGAGCAGCCAGGACTTTAACCAGCTCTCTCTGAAGTAATACTCTAGGAAAGGATATTCCAAGTTGTATGTTTAGAAATTAAGTGTAACTGGTAATTTAACTAGAATTCACAGGCTGGTTTTCACTTGGGATTTTTCATGTTCATTCATTAGCTTCTGGCATGTGATACTATTTACGAGAAGTGTTCACACTGGTGTAGATGTGGGTCCTTTGTAGGTAACTTGTGTTTTTTTCTTGTCTGAAAGGTTATAGCATCCTCTGTTGCTGGTAGTCTGAAATTTCACAGCAGTAATATATTTGGTTTGAATCTTTCCTTCTTTGTAAAAATTTTTAAATCTGTCTTCATTACTTAAAAGACAGAGCAGCAGAAAGATGCGCCCCAAGTCTTTCGTTCTTAGTTTTATATCATTCTTATTAGTGGTTGCACCCTATGGTACAGTGGGTTAAGTTCTGGCCTGGTCATTGCAGATATTTGAAGCTTGGGCTATCCATCCCACTTTTAAGATAAATAGATGTTGAAATCATTCACTTTGTAGAATTCTATGTTAATTTTTCTTTTCTTTATTTTTTACTAAGATCATTATTGTCTGAATAATACAGGGGACCTCCAAATAATTGATGGAAAAATGGAATTAAAAGGTGAATGTATGTTGATACAAAACATTTTTGAAATCCGTGCATTTGAGAGGTCTTAAAAGGTCATGAAAATAGATATTATCTAAAAAAACTATACAGGAATTTGGAAAAAAAATTGCACCAAAATAAACTTATTAATTAGTACCATTTATCCAAAAATTTTTTGAAGTACCCTTCTAGAACTGGTTTGATCATCCTTATTTCTTCTGGACTTAACCTTTTGCTTTTCTGGTAGATTACTTGACTTTGTCCCTTTGTTTCTTTTGATCTTTTTTTTTTTTTTTCTTTTTTTAATTTATTTTATTTTTATTACAAAGTCAGATATACTGAGAGGAGGAGAGACAGAGAGGAAGCGGAACTGCCAGGATTAGAACCAGTGGCCATATGGGATCAAGGCAAGGACCTTAGCCACTAGGCCACACTGCCAAGCCCTTGTTTCTTTTGATCTTGACATGTTCAGATATCTGATGATTTTTTTTCTTCATATTCTGGATTGTGATGCTGGACTTATTAGTAGTTCTGTTTATATTTGAGTGAGGCTTGTCAACAGATAGTTTCATTGTAAGGCTGGGCCAGAGCCTGAAACTGTATCTAGGTTTCCCATGTGGGTAGCAGGTACCCAAATTCTTGGGCCTTCCTCTGCTTATTTCCCAAGCGCATTGTCTGGGAACTGAACCTGAAGTGGCGCAGCCAGGAATCCAACTGACCCTCAAATGGGATGCTAGCATCTCACACAGCAGCTCAGGCCACTATGCCACAATGCTGGCTTCTGTTCTCTTTCAGGAGTTGGGAATCTTGCAGAGAAACTTCTTCAGATTTCTTTCATACTGTTAGGAAGAATCAGCTCATCTCCATTCCTAAATTAATCACTGGCAAGAGGAATGAACTTACAAAATTTATTTGCAGGATTTCACCTTAATTCTTTCCTCACTTCATTTTTATCTTTTCATTATTATGCTAGGCCTTTTTTCTTTTATTTTTTTATTTGGGCTTCTCAAAGTCTGTTCGGCAGATTTGCTTTCTGGTAGCCAAGCCCTTATGTATCCTAGACCTGTGGCTCTTTCTGCTCAGTTTGATTAGTGTGAGGTACTGATCATTTTCCAACTTGCAGAAATTTGTTTGATATTGCTCATTCTTCACTTTTCTTTGTTACCTCATGGTCATTGCTATCACCTTTAGACTGTTATGTTTAGAAAATTTGAGCATTGGGCCTGGCGCCATGGCCTAGCGGCTAAAGTCCTTGCCTTGAACACCCCGGGATCCCATATGGGCGCCGGTTCTAATCCCGGCAGCTCCACTTCCCATCCAGCTCCCTGCTTGTGGCCTGGGAAAGCAGTTGAGGGCGGCCCAAAGATTTGGGACCCTGTACCCGCGCAGGAGACCCGGAAGAGGTCCAGGTTCCCGGCTTCGGATCGGCGCAGCACTGGCCGTTGTGGCCACTTGGGGAGTGAATCATCGGACGGAAGATCTTCCTCTCTGTCTCCTCCTCTCTGTATATCTGACTTTGTAATAAAATAAATAAATCTTTAAAAAGAAGAAAATTTGAGCATTTAAATCAGACTATAATAAACTCCCATGTATTCACTAACAGTGTTCAATTTATTGGATTTATTCTTACATCCATTCTACCACTGTATTCCCCTACTTTTAATGTGAGCTTGAAGTCTTTCCCTTTCATTTTAATGTATGGAGATCATAGGTATGCTCAGTTTGCCATCTTGAATTAAGGTCTAATAGGGTTAGGACAAGCATTGTGATGCAGGCAGGTGAAGCTGCCACTTGGGATACTGCATCCCATATCTGAGTGGCTGGGATCAAGTCCTGCCTCTGCTTCTAGTCCAGCTTGTTGCTAACATGGCCAAGAGGCAGTGGATGATGGCCCAAGTACTTGGGTTCTTGTAATGCATGTGGGAGATCCAAGATGAAGTTCTGGCTCCTTACTTTGGAGAGGCCCAGACCTGACCTACTGTGAACACTCAAGGAATTATCAGTTGATGGAAAATACTTCTTTCTCTACCGCTTTCACTCTACCTTTCAAATAAGCAAGTAAATATATATATATACACACATACATAGGTTTTTTTTTTTTTTAAGATTATTTTTTATTTGGAAGAGTTGGGCTATCCTCTGCTGCTTTCCCAGGCAAATTATTAGGGAGCTGGGTCAGAAGTGGAACAATCAGATGTGAATCTGTGTCCATATGGGATGCCAGCATCACCAGTCGGGATAAATTTCTGAAGAAAAAGTCTCATAAAATATTTTGAGAAAAATAAAGATGGGTAAGAGTAAAGATACACAGAGTCCTAGCCTTTTTCTTTTTTGTCACAGGATAATGAAGTTTACATGTCCAAATACTGTATTTGAGCCTAATCAAAGGTATAGCTTCTGCTTTATCATGGCCTACAAGGGAGGAAGGGAGGTAATCATTAATATTACAATGTAGTGTGTTAAATGTTAGTGGTAAATATCACTGAACCTTCAGTCCCCACCTTAAATTAAATATGGTGTCTAATAGGATTTTACTTTTACTGCTACTAAATGTTTGTTTGTCTTTTTCCCTTTCCCTTTCCTTGCAATATATCAACTCTAGATCAATGAATGAAATTAAAAATCTCCAGTACCTACCTCGGACCAGTGAACCCCGTGAAGTTCTCTTTGAAGATAGGACAAGAGCTCATGCTGATCATGTAGGTCAGGGGTTTGACTGGCAGAGTACGGCTGCTGTTGGGGTTTTGAAAGCTGTACAGTTTGGTGAATGGTAAGTTAGTGGAACTCAACTACGAGGTTCATTAATAGTGTCTAAGAAAATGTGGGCTCCATTTAAAAGGTTGATGACCAGTTTTATAAATTTGGTAAGATACACTTTATGTTTGCCTCTGAACATTTGAAAATACCTATTGTAGCAGTGAATGTTGTGTTACCACAGGGTAAACTGGTTTGGGATACGCACGGCCCCTGTTGAAGTGCCCTAGTTTCCCTGTGCTTCTGATTGACCTTCCTGCTAATGCACTGTCAGGCAGTACACAGCGACACAAGTATTTGGGCCACTGTATCCCTGGGGAGACCCAGATGTAGCTCCTGGTCTCTGTCTCTCTTCCCTTTTTCTCTCACTTTTCAACAAATAAATAATCTCTTTTGAAAATGTATATACTCTAGTGTTATAATTACATTGTTGTAAAGCAGATTTCCAGAATTTTTTCATTTTATAAAGCTGAAGCCCTGTACTTCCTAATTAAACAGCTCCCCTGTGCTCTTCACTCCCTGGCTCTGGTAACTGTGATTTTACTGTTTGTATGAATTTGACTACTTTAACTCTCTCACATAAGGGATGCCGTACAGTATTTGTCTTTATATAGCTAGCATAATATCCATGTAATTCATATTAGCAAGTGTCAGACTTTCCTTCCTTCTTAAGGCTGAATACAGTCCTTTTTATGATGCATCCCACATTTTTGAAATCCATTGATTCATTACTAGACACTTGAGTTGTTTATATCTTTAGACTATTTGGCAATGAACATGGCTATCAAATATCCTTTGTGTACTTTTTCAGCTAGATCTTTGGGGTATATTATCTTCTTTTATTTTTGATGGTGTTTACATACTTGAGATAGATGTATACCCTGTGGACCACCGATCAGGGTGGGGAAGGTCGAGGATTGGCGAAAAGTGAATGAGACAGTTGCTTCCAACTTTTTTTTTCCTTCCTGTTTCTGAGAGAAGGGTAGCTAACAGTCTAACCACATCAATAAGGGTTGTTATACTCAGTGGAATTGCTGCATCATTAGCAATCTAATTTGTTTAAAATTATTATTTGGCAGAGAGAGCATTCCAATCCTCTGGGTAACTATCCAAATGTCCACCACAGTTGGTGCTGGGAAAGTTTGAAGCTGAGAGCCAGGAATTCAATTCAGATCTCCACTGTGGGTGGTTGGGACCATCTATTTGATCCACCACCTTGTACCTTCCTGGTGCATCTGGATAGGAAGCTTGAATCAGGAGGGAGCTAGGATGTGAACCCAGGTAATTTGATAAAGGATGTAGGCATCCCAACCTGGCATCCTAGCCAATAGGCCAAATGCCTGTGTGCTCTATTATTAATTTTCTGATGAGCTACCAGACTAAAGTTTTCCATAGTAGGTGTACCATTTTATATTCAATTTTCGGTATTTTAATAAAGCTAAGGAAATAGAATTGCAAATGATAAGAGAACTGCAAATGCAGTTGGCTTAAAAGAAAGCTATTCTTTTTAGTCATTGGTATTTTAAATTTGTAACATCTGAATTTTGTAGAGATTTTATTTATTGGTATTTTTGAGAAAATGGATTAAAGAAGTCAATGTATGCTTAGTCTTAGACAATTTGTATCTCTTTGCTGTTAGTAGCATTTGCAGTAACTAGAAAACTAGAATTTTTGTGATATTTTGAGATACTTGTTGCTAAAACTTGATTTTATCAATATTAGGAGTGACCAGCCTCGCATAACCAAAGATGTGATTTGTTTTCATGCTGAGGATTTTGCTGATGTTGTACAGAGACTTCAGTTAGACCTTCATGAACCTCCAGTTTCCCAGGTAACAACTACTGCATTATTCTTGGGGCGAGAGATAATAGACATAAGTTGTTGTACTGTGTTATTTTACATGTTATAGCTGGATACATTGGGTGAATTAAATTTTATTTTTATTAAATGTTATAGGAAAGAGAAGCAAGCAGCTTCTCTAGGCTGCTTGAGAGCCTTCAGTCTTAAGGAGGTCAGGTGGTTGGGATGATTCACTTGTCCTTCCTGCTCTTTTCTGGCCATGAACACTAAGGGCTGTTAACTAAGGCATGGAACAAGACAAAATTTTGTCCCTGTGTGTGGCAAAGAACAGTGATAATTAACTGTACTTTGAAATGCTTACTTCATTCTCTAGACCATCTAACTTTTTTGTACTTTGTTAATAGAAGGGTAGTAAAAAATGTGGCAAAATTTTTCTTAAGCATTACAAGATATTTTAGCAATTTTTATATCACTTAGCATTATTTAACTTTCCCTACTGTTTCCCTATGTTAAAAAGTTGTGAAATTTGTTTTCCTGAATTATTACATACACTAAAGTCTCATGTAATTTTTTTCCTTTCCTTTCCTTCAGTGTGTACAGTGGGTGGATGAAGCTAAACTAAACCAAATGAGGCGGGAAGGCATTCGTTATGCTAGAATTCAGCTATGTGATAATGATATCTACTTCATCCCTAGAAATGTCATTCATCAGTTCAAAACAGTGTCAGCAGTGTGCAGCCTAGCCTGGCATATAAGGCTTAAACAGTACCACCCTGTTGTGGAAGCCACTCAAAACACAGAAAGCAATTCTAAGGACTGTAGTTTACCTGGGAAGCGAGAATTAGAGGTTGACCCTCAGTGTGTGAGAATAAAAACTGAATCTGAAGAAACATGCAAAGAGATGCAGCTTTTGACCACTGCTTCGTCGTCCTTCCCACCTTCCTCAGAACTTAATCTCCAGCAAGATCACAAGACTCAGCCTATTTCAGTTTTCAAGGTGGAAAGTAGACTGGACTCCGACCAGCCACACAAGCTGCAGGAACATTCAAGCACTCCTGTGTGATATGTACATATTCAAACACATTTTTTAACTTTTTTAAATTTTGATGTGAAGTTATAGTTTTATAACTGGCTTAAGTTAAGTTTTATTGGAGAAATCTTGCCTATAATTCTATAAAGAGAAATGACATTCCACAAATGTCAAGCATATCTTTTTTACACAGATTATGCAAAGTTAAGAGTTGTATCTTATCCTGTTAGTACAGTATGTAATAGTGGGTCTGCTGCTACTTTCTGTTTTAAGGTGTGAGGTAACAATTCAATCTCTTCTTTAAATCAAAATGAGAATTCTCTGGAATAAGAGATTCTTATTTGGTAAATTATTCACTTCCCCTTAATTTTTATCTTGCCTTGTCTCTTGCCATATTTTTATCATCACATTTATGATTTAGTACTTGTGTCTTTATGGCACAAAATTCAGTTTTCCATAGTAAAAATGGCATAGGCTACAGGAAGAGTTCCTGCATCTGTTTCATGGGCAAGTTATTTAGTTCTAACCACAAAGAATGACTAGTTTCTAAGGAAAATTCAGTGGCTCTCTGGTTTCTTAACAAAAGAGAAAGCACAGCACTTTCTTATCCAAACTTTTTTTTTTTTTTTGTATCTGTTATTTTAAAGCCCAGTGGGTATTTGGATATTTCAATTAAAAAAAAAAACTAAAGATAAATAGTCCTTGGTCATTCATTACCCATGGTCCATTATTCTTTTCTAGAATATACGGTAGCAATGGAAGATTATTTTGGGTAAAAGAGAGAATGTTGACATGACACTCTATTCTGCTTCCTAGCATCCTCACATTCCATGTGGACACTTTTGCTTCCTAAACGGATCACAAGTATCAGACATGGAGATTTCAAATGATATCAGCCTTTCTGATGAGGCTGCCAAACTTAGCGTCAAACTTAGAAAAAACGATTTTGGTTACTTGGCATCAGCCTCTTCATTATAAATATCTACTGTCGAGACACTTAAGTTCACAGTTTTAACTGGTGAATGCCTAGGTTTATTTACTATGACTGTGTTGCTGTTTTCTAATAAAGAATATGGCACTAGATTTCATCAGTAGCATTTCCAGTAGCCTAATGGTTAGTGCCTGAGTATTAAATTTTTTAATTTTTCCAACAGGCACAATTCATATAGCTAGTGTGGTCTATTATTGTAGAATGTTAATGTGATACACATCACACTTTCTCTTAGTTAATCATATGATAGGCCTTTTGTTTATTAAAGGAAGAGTACTCCCCACACCTAAGACCAGATTCTTGTATCTACCTGGTTTCAGTGCAATTTGAAGATTTTTTTTTTCTTGGATGGTGAGATTTGAAATAGTTACATAAACATAGGCAAAAAAGAAAAAAAAAGAAGATGCTGCTTTATAATGTCTGTCACCATGAAAACATAGCTGCATCTTTTGAAATATCAAATATGAATTTTCTCTAAAATATTCTGAAATAGTTTAAATCTTATATAAATATTACTTTGTGCAATATTGTTGTGTAGTTAAATGCATATTAGCAAAGTATAGCAGTCACTGTGCAAACTGATAGAAGAGTAACCATCAACAAATACTGCAGTGATTAGTTAGGACCTGTATTATTCCTTATATATATATATATATATATATATGTATGTATTCTCTGTTACAAAGGGTGAAGACAAATGGGGAAACATTTCAGTGTAAACCATTTATGAATTGGAAGTGATGTTGCTTTTAGTTATCTCTGTAAATAAGGTAATTAGAATGATATGAAAGATAATGTGATTATTGCAGGGGTGTTTTTAAATCTTGAGTATAAATTCTAGGGTAAACTCTAGTTTATCAAGACTAGTTTTTAAGGGACCTGCCTTTGAGGGTATTTTTTGTTGTTGTTTTGTGGGGAAGGAGGTTAATCACAAAGTGTGTGAGTTTGAGTTACTTCTTGTTTTTATTTTTTCTGTCCAGAAGAATTTCATAGAGCTTTCCCAGGCTGTGCAAAGTAAAATTCTTCTCAGGCAACATTTGCTTTTTAAAATAATCATGAAGAGCAAGGTTGTTAAAGCAAAAAGTGTTTATTTTTATGTTACTTGTCTTCCAAGATCCAGTTTCCCCCTCTCCCACTTGCCATCCAGCAGATGCCATCTGTCATCTAAGCTGGTCATTACTGATACACAAGGATACTGTCTCCTGAGAGCCAGCACTGTGTACAGTCACTCAGGAACCAGCGGATCTGCAAAGACCTACAATCAAAAGTAAAGCCCTGTTTTCCTTTTACAAAACATTTACCCTCACCTCCAATATAAACACATTAAAGGAATACTAAAAATGTTTAAAATCATGTACTAATAAATTCATTGTATGTTAGAATTGCAATAGAAAGGAGAGAAACATTTAGCTAGTAATGTATCTGGAAACTCTGAATGTCCTATGTGAGTGAGTAATAGATTTTAATAGCATGCTTTAAAGACTGATTACTATAAAAGCAGTTTTGAGTTTCTCACTGCTTTCAAAACTGTATCCTAGTTTATTGATACAAGTGACTGCAACTTTTCTAAATCATTAAACTATTTGGTTTGGTAGAGTGAGGCATGGAACAATCTGGCGTCTTCTAATTTGTAAAGTAGTGATGGCAGTGAAGTTGTTAACTGAAACTTAAGCTGATCTTCCTTTTTGGTATATTATCTGTTGTGCCAACTCTTGAGATTACTTGCAGAATGTGGGTATATGTTTTAGTATTTTGTGGAGCAGAGGGATATTTTTAAAATGTGCTTATGGAAAAGACCCAATACATGAATATTCCTACCTTAAATAAAAGAATGATTTTATGGTATCCATTAAGAAGGATAAATGTCTTCCCCTGCCCTGGAAGTCATTCTATAATTACCAAGATATGCTAGGAAGGATTATGATTCAAAGAAGGATCCCAAATTCATAAAGCAATAATAAAAACCTACATATTAGTTTCCCCCTTCCAAAGTTTTTAACTCTAAAATTGAGTCTGTAGGCCTAATTGTACTTTTAATTTGCTTCTTGAGTACTAACAATGTGTTTTAACTTGGACTTTTTTATTTGTAATTAAAGACTTTTGGCAAGTGCCTTTTCCCCTTAGAGACAGTTGGAATATCAGTTGACTAATATTACAAGCTCTTGTAGGGGGAAAAAGGAGCTTATTAAATAAAATTCTTAACTAAACCTTAGAAAAAGATGTCTTGCATCAGTCTTAACAGACATAAAAGGTCATATTTAAAGACTGAAGAGACTTTTGCTTATTGCCTTTCCCTATATAAATACTATTATCTAGAATGAAAGCTAATATAGGAACAAGACTCCAAAATCCATGAAAATCCTTACTGAATATATTCTCAATCATTAGTAGTAGCCCATTATATTTTCATCTGTATTTGCCAAATTTTATTTTCATTTACACTTTAGGATACTTGAGTATGTGTTAGTCAATCTGTTGGATCATTGCTACAGGTTTTCAAAGGAGGAAACTTTCACTAGCACATGCCAGAGGTTCACGTGTGGGCTAGATTGTAATATTTTCAAAACAGGTTGTAGCTCTATTTATTGGTCATGCAAGTAGAGGGATGCACAGTACAGTGTTTCCCGTAGCACATAAGGAACCTCTCCTCATCTTGAAAGTTTGTTGCTTTAAAAGCAAGTATGTCTCTATAAATATTATGGCCTTCCATTTTTCTTCATGACATTTTTTAGGATCCACTTGTGCATGCAGTTGAGACCACTGTCTCTCAAAAATATAGCACTTCTCAATTCTCTCTAAAGAAATACTTATGTACTACTATCACATGTTGTAAATTTTCATGTAATAGTGTTTTTTGTGACTAAACTCCATTTTGATTGGCAGCTAAGACTTTTTTTTCCCTGTGGCTTTAATTTATCTAAGAGGTCTTTGCATATAGATGAAATGTATAATTTGCCTGGCGGACTATTTGCGTTGTGTGGCCTTAGTTTGTTTTTTGACATTAACGAGTGTTTTAAAAAGGTTTTTAATGAATAGTCTTAAATCTAAATTTGTGTGAATAATAATCCTTTTAACAGTGCTTTTTTGTAGCTGTCTAAGTGTGTTAAATTGTTAAGCTATTTCTTTGTAAAATAGGACAATGGAATGCATAGAGATTTTTTTTTCCTGTAAAGTATTTTTTTAATAAACAAAGTCTGATTTGTCCTTTACTGATGATTTACTACAAAGTGAATAGCATATGTGAATGCTAGATATGTGGAATCTTTTTTAAAGAGAACTAATCACCCCCTCATGTTATTAAAAAATGTTTTTAAGGAAGATCTCTAAAAAAGAGGTTATACATGCTTGGAGAAAATTCCTTCCATATTGAAGTGCAGTTAACTTTTCAGAAGAATAAAAAAATTACACTTGACACTGGGGGCAGTTACGCCTCTTGCTAGTTATATTGGTTTATATCTGCTTATAAGAGAACTATTTTAATTTTTATTCCTGGTCGAGGAGTATAGACTTTTTGGGTTTCACTGATGTATATCATATGACACAACCCAATGGATCCTTTTTCTCATCACTTTTTGTTGATATGACCTCTTTGAGGTACACCTGTGCTAATCACAGATTGCTGTTGGTGCTGGAGAGGAAAAACAAGGGAACTAACATTTACTGAGCAAGCGCCTGACTTCAGGCACGTGGTGTGAATGAGCTGGCATCCAGCTCCTAGCAGGAAGGTTCATTCCTTCCCTAACGCAAGAATGATGCTGGCTAAATTAATGAAGAATGAAGTTGGCTGAATTAAGTCCACATCGGGCTATGAATGCAGTGCTGACTTCCAAGCTCCTACCTTTCCGTTGTGTCCAAGCCAGGCAGAACTGTTGTTGAGCTTTGAGGAAAGGAGAAAGCTGTCCAGTAGCAGAGGAGGAAAGGACTGCCCATGAGTGCCTGAAGTACCTTAGAGTCAGTTCTGCCGGCCCTTGATCCACCTCTTAATCGGCGGTGACTCCGATTCAGTGGCTTCGAAGAAATAATGTGTGGCGTTCTCAAAGGGTAGACAGTGTCTCAATTAGCTTTTTACCGTACTCAAACATGACAGAACAAGCACAAAGAGAAGGAGAAAGCGCTTTTTGCATTATTCACACGAACTTGTCCATGAGTAAATTTAGAGCGCAAGTGTTCCTGATTTTCATCAGCTTGCTTGATCCTTCTACAGTTTTCTTGGGGGCCTATGGTAATTGCCCTTGGTGGGGGCGGGGGAGGTATACAGAACTTGATCGACGTAGCAAAACTGTTCCCATGCTACCTCCCTTTTATACAGGCTTAGGTCTAGACAGCTCCAGGCCTAAGCTTTGTTGTCCCCCCTCCCTTACCATTGAGCATCAGAAAACTCCAGTCCCAGAGCCGCCAGGGAGTCGGTAAGCCTTGATCCGCTGGCCCTGCCAGACCTGCGGTCCTAGGCCAGCGTGAATTCCCAAACACCTCCAAGCGAGCTGGCGGAGGGCAGGTTTTAAGTCGGGAATCAGTGGGGGCGAAAAAAAAGACACCAACCCGGAACTGATAGACTAGCAGGACCGACCTCCGAAGACCTACGGGTGGGGAGCCTTCTTCTGAGGCAGTGATTCGGGCTGAGCCCCTAAGGGTAACGAGAGGGGGTACAGCTCGCAGTCAGTGACCTTCAGCGGCTGCATTCTCCCTGCGGGGCCTGAGGCTTGGCGGAAAGGTCCGGGCCAGGGGCGGAGCCACCCGGGCTGCCAGAGCCGGAAAGCGGAAGCCAAGCCGAGCCCGGCCGCACGTCGTCGGTCGCCCAGCTGTCAGCCGGCGGAATCAGCCCGTCCGGCTCCCGGAGGACGAGCGCCGCCGCCCCGCCTTCCCCAGAGCCCTGGGGGACTTTGCACCTGTGCATTCCTGCCCGGCACAGAGCGTCCTGTCGTTGCCGTGCGACTGGCGAGCTAGCGATTATCCCTTCGCTTTCCCTGTACCTCATGCCCCAGTTCATTCTTGGCTGATTTTTCTGGTCAGTCCGGTGACCCGGTGGGCCGGGCTCGAAGGGCGCCTGGTCGGTGGCCACAGACTTCCCCTCCCTCAGGATGGTGCCTGGCGGTAGGCTGCCAGCGAGCTCCCGGTGGCCGCGGCGGTCTCCATGGTAACGGCCCCGCCGGCGTCTCCGCCTCGGGGGGAAGATGCGGCCTGCAAGGCCGGTCGCCTCGCCCGGGGCCTCACGGCCGGCCGGGGGCCTCTGAGGAGGACGGTCCCGGCCACCGGCCGGCGGGTCGCGGGCGTCAGGTGAGAGAGAGCCGGACGCCGGGCGGCGGGGAGGCGGGGAGGCCTGCTCCCGCGACGTCCCTGCCCTTCCCCCCTCACAGATACTGCCGAGGCTTCGGTCGCCACTGCGGCAGTATTTTTGATTTGTATTTCTCCCCGGCAATCAGCCGGAGAAAGACATAGCAGCTCATGGCGAGGCTGAGAGGAGTCGGGAGAGTCATCTTCGGCGACTGGTCTCACACACGAGCTTTCCTTCATTTTCAGTGAAATCCCCCTGGCTGGAGACACAAATGGCCTCAAATGAGAGAGATGCTATATCGTGGTACCAAAAGAAGGTAACATCAATATGTTTTGTTTAAGTGTGTTTTCTGATATTCCCTCCCCTCCAGGAGGAAAAAAAAGGCTTCTTTAAAGAGTATTGTGTTAGTTGGCTGAGGCCGGTATTCCTCTGTGATATGTCAGTATCAGTGGGAAAATGGATGCTTGAGGTCGTTATGTCTTTGAACGCCAGTTTCGGGTTCTAGGATAGGATTTTTCCACGACCCCGTTTCCCAGCTTACATGCACAAGCCACCAGCACGCTGGCTTATGATGAAACTTAGTGGGTTTCCAAAGAACAGGCGACGGTGGCTACGCGGCTGGAGCCTGGTATTGTCAACAGTCTTGGGGGCTCGTTTTCCTCAAAGGGAGGAAACATCCTTGATGTGAACGTTTAACTTGAACTCTTAAGCTTTTACGCTTACTTTTGAAGCTAACTGCTATAGGATTTTGACGGAATCAGCCTGTGCAAGGTATTATTTATTTTAAATCTGAGAAGCACAAACATTACCCAGTCATCATCTGGGTGCTTACTGGCTCCATGACCTTTCTGGAGGCTTGCCTTAGATAGGAGCGTTTCCTCTGCATTGTATAAATGGCCTGCTCCCTGTTGCAGATTGGAGCATATGACCAGCAGATATGGGAGAAGTCCATCGAACAGACTCAGATTAAGGTAAATTGATTTCTTTGATTCTAGTTTTGTTTCACTGTGTTCATATGAAGGGTGGGTTATGCTATTCAAAGATTCGTGTGTATCCACCAAGTGTGGCATTATCTCTTGGAGTTTATAACAATAGCATAAGTGCAAGTGTAATGGTAAAAATGGCAGTTGGCTACAGTATCAGTAGCAAGGGTTGGACTATTAAATAAAGGGCAGGTGTCCCAAAGTGATGAGGCAATGGGTAATATAGCTCTGGGCAGTTTGTCACATGGTGAGAGTATTGGGCCTGGTGTTACCAGAGTTTCAGAATTTTCAAGGAAAGCTGGAAATAAAGATGTGAAATTTCCAGACTGTTAAGAGTGTGGTTTTTGTCTGTTACTTCCCCTTCCACCCCTCCTGTTCCTCATCACCATACAATTCGCATCAAATCCATTTGGGGCCTAAATCCAGCCTGTGACCTCCCACTTTTTTTTTTTTTTTTAGTCTTGAGTTTAGGTTAGGATCTTAGTGTAAGTGTTTTTTCAGGTTTTTAAACTTTTTTTCTACACTGCTGTTAGAACTAAGCAGATTCTTCGGTTCTTAACCGCTAGCGAAGCAACCAGAGACTGATGTGTAATTGAGAGTGGCAGCTTAAGAATTTATAATAGGAGAGGAGAGGTTTAAATAACCCGCTATTCCAGTAGTCAGGGCTGTGAGGTCAAGATCTGTGAGGGTGCTTGCAAATTACTCCAAGTGGTTGCTTGGCAGCAGACGTCATGGGTTAAATAGAGAAATGTAGAAAAACCTAAAGGCAGTAATGGCTCCCAAGAGGATGTTACCTCTGTACTGACGTTGATTCTTAGGGGTACACAATACCACTTCTTTGGAACACCTGGGAAATTCTTGGTCTTGGACTTCTTCTTTTTTTAAGAGTTACTTGTTTATTTGAAAGAATTATAGAAGGAGAGAGTGAGAATTTTCAGTCTACCCTTTTGCTTCTCAGACAGCTGCAACAGCCAGGGCTAGGCCAGGCAGAAATGAGGAGCCAGGAGCTTCATCTGGGTTTTTCTCGTGGCTGCAGAGTTCCAAGCTCTAGGGCCATCTGCTGCTACTTTCCCAAGTGCATTACAGGGAGCTGGATGGAAAGTGGAGCAGCTGGGACTTGAACTAGCACCTGTCACAGATGGCAGCTTTACCCAGTATGTCAAAATGCCTGCTCTTGGGCTTTCTTTTAAAAAGATTTGTTGCAAGCTTCTGGTAATAATTTAAAATATATTGGTTAATACAACTTTAGTAGTTTATTCTATAAGTAAGTTAGTCACACTAGTTGGAATGGGAGATTTGAATCTGTTAAAGAAATGAATTTGACCAATACTTATGTTGCATAATTTTTGTGCAGACCAGCTAACCAAAAAGCTGCTTAAACAACATGGTACCTTTTTGCAATATTGTATAGTCCTTGATTATTTATGTTAATAGAAATAGGAAAGGATGCATCAGTCTCCTGATTTTATTTTGCAGCTCCGAATCTTAATCTGCTATTCCCTTGTGAGCATTACTGATAGTGAGTGTGGTATAGTAGAACCAGCATAGAACTCAGAGTTAGATCTTGTTTATGATCTGTAGTCTTGTGGTCTTTTTTAAAAAAAATTATTATTGTTATTATTATTATTTGAAAGATATAGAGATGAAGGTTGGGGAGAATCTTTCACTGCTGATTAATTCCCCAAATAGTCTCACCAGCAAGGCTAAGGGAGACAGGAAATTCATGCAGTCTCCCACATTGGTACAAGAGCCTAAACAATTGGGCCATCTTCTACTTTTCTGAGATGCACTAGCAGTGAGCTGAATAGGAAGTAGAGCAGGCTGGATTCAAACCAGTGCCTTTAAGGGATGCTGGCATTGCAGGTGGTTTAACCCACTATAACACAGGCCCCTGTGTGTTTTTATCTACTTGAAAGCCAGAATATCAGAGAGAGAAGTCAGACACAAATTTTCCATTTGCTGGCTTTCTCCTCCAACGCCAGGGCTGGGCTAGGTTGGCAGCCAGGAGCCCAGAGCTCCCTCTAAGCCTCCTGTTGGGGTGGCAGCACTTCAAACCCTTAAGCCACCATGTGCTTCCTGCCAAGCTGCTCTAGGAAGCAGGACTGAGAGTATGCAGACTGCAGCCAGCACTGTGACAAGGGAGGTGGGTATCCTACGCAGCGTAATTGCTGTGCTGCAGTGCCCTTCCCCCTGTCCCTGTGGCCTTAAAGAAGTTGCTGTGGTTTGTCGAGTTTTGGTTTCCTTACCCTTATCTACCTCCTGTCCCTAACCAATTTACCAATGTAAAGATTTCTCGGCCATTTAATGCACACTTGTAGTATGCATATTGAAGTTATGTGTTGAGTTGTGTGTTCATAGGCCTCAAAGAGGGGACTTATCTTTTAGAATGCCTTTATGTGTATAAGGAGCGCTGGCCTGTGGTATTTAATTGATCCTAACCATCGTGCATATTTTTACTCATTGTTCTCTCCCAAGGGTAATCTGCCTACCAACTCCTTAATGTGGGAATGGAGAGAAGGAAAACTGTAAAAGGTTCCTGAACTAATGCTCACACGTATACTAGACGCTAAGAATATTGGTTTAAGGTCAGAGAAGGTTCTTGCTTTCAGGGGTTTTAATGGTGTGATGGTGTTGGGAGAAAACCCAGGCTATCTCTTTGAATGTGTATAGTTAGATTAAAAAAAAAAATGACCAAAGTGTAGGATACAAAAAGTATTCAATGCAATTTAAAAGTCAGTTAAAAGTTTAAATAATATTTGAAAGCAAATAAAAAAAATAAGGAGAGGGGCGCATGTTTGGTGCTAGTGCTAAGATGCCAATTGGGACACCTGTATCCTATATCAGCGTACCTGGTTTGAGTCCAGGCTCTGCGTCTGAGCTAGCTCCCTGCTAATTGCCTGTAAGGCATCAGATGATGGCCCAAGCATAGGGGTCCCTGTTTGTGGAGAACTAAATTAAGTTCCTGTCTTCAGCCTGCCATGCCTACGCTGTTGTGAAGGTTTGGGAGTAAAGCAGTCTGTGGAAGAACTCTATCTGTCTCTTTGTGTTTGTATCGTTCAAATAAAATAACTAAAAAAAAAACAAAAAAAACTTTAAAAATAAAGGAAAAAAGTAAAAAAGGAATTAAAAATATTACATCAGTCTAAACATTACTATCTAACAAAATACATAAAAAAGGAAAAAGATGATTAAAATATTAACATCAGTCTAAGTATTATCTGATTGAAATACATAAAATATAATTTGGAATTATGAAACAGATTTTTAAAATCTTAACTTGCATCATGAAAAGCAGTGTGATCTCTTCCACGAACATCTACTGAGCTGGTATGGCGAAGGCATTTTGTTAGGTGCTGAACACAAGAGAAAATGTATGACGAAACAGAGGTGTAAGAGAAAAGTAGCCTGGTGTGGTGGATCTTAAGATACGGACAGAGTGATAAGCCATTGGTGAATCTGAGGCGTACTTTACTGCTTTCCTAAGAATTTGAGATACAATTTTGTAGAAAACAGGAAGATTCTGATGGCCTCAGGCCTCATCATATCTGTTTTTTTGAAGGAGAGAAATTAAAATGTAGACATTATAGAAAGATGTATGGAGGGTTTCCAGAGCAATAATTAATGAAATTGCATAACTCTAAATCCCTGGTAATAAAAGATGTTCAGGGATGGGCATTTGGTCTAGTGATTGAGACATTAACAAGAGCACCCATGACCCATTATCTGGGTGTGACTCCTAGTTCCAGCTTACTGCTAACATGTAACTTGGGAAATATCACATGATAACTCAAGTAGTTGACTCCCAGCCACTCGTGTGAGAGACTGGCCTGGCTAGTCTTGACTATTGCAGGCATTTGGAGTATAAACTAGCAGATAGGAGATCTGTGTCTATCTCTTTTGCCTGTTAAATTTTTTTTAAAGATTTATTTATTCATTTTATTACAGCCAGATATACACAGAGGAGGAGAGACAGAGAGGAAGATCTTCCGTCCGATGATTCACTCCCCAAGTGAGCCGCAACGGGCCAGTGCGCGCCGATCCGAAGCCGGGAACCTGGAACCTCTTCCAGATCTCCCACGCGGGTGCAGTGTCCCAAAGGTTTGGGCCGTCCTCGACTGCTTTCCCAGGCCACAAGCAGGGAGCTGGATGGGAAGTGGAGCTACTGGGATTAGAACCAGCGCCCATATGGGATCCCGGGGCTTTCAAGGCGAGGACTTTAGCCGCTAGGCCATGCCGCCGGGCCCGAAATTTTTTTTTTAATGTAGATTAATATTGAAGAGTTAGAACAAATCAAATTAATATTGAAGACTACAGAGAAATAAAGTAAGGACTGGTATGGTGGCTCAACTGGCTAATCTTCCACCTCCAAGTGCTAGGATTCCACACAGGTGCCAGTTCGTGTCCTGGCTGCTTCACTTCCGATCCAGCTTTCTACTTATGGTCTGGAAAAGCAGTGGAGGATGACCCAAAGCCTTGGGACCCTGCTCCCATGTGGGAGACCCCAGGGAAAGCTCCTGGCTCCTGGCTTTGATTTGGCTTAGCTCTGGCTGTTACGGCCGTTTGGGGAGTGAACCAGCAGATGGAGGATTTTTCTCTTTCTCTCTCCTTTACACTATAGATCTGCCTTTCCAGTAAATGAATCTTTTAAAAAAATAACAAGGCAAAGTAAAGCAGGGAAGGGAATATCAAAAAGATAATAAAAGGGGCCATTATATTTTCTGTATTTAGCAAATGTTTGTTGAGAACCTACTTACCATGTGTCATGCAGAGGCTAAATCTATCTAGTGGGGAACGAGAAATGCTTAACTTCTTTTTTTTTTTTTTCATTGAGTTTATGGCAAAATGGGAGGGAAATACTAAAAATCCCAGTAATGTATGGAAATTACTTTATGGACTCTGTCTGTATCTAAGATTGAGTCTGCAGGAATCCATGTATTTGAGTAATTTTCCTTCCAGAGTGTGCATTTGGCAGAAAACTGGAGTTGGGAGTGGAAACCGGAGACAGACACAGGGACTCTAGTGCAGGACATAGGCATCCCAGGCAGTACTAGGCCGAAAGCCCAGTCCCACCCACCCACCTCTTTTTTTTTTCTTTTTAAAACTTATATATTTATGTAGGGGCTGGTGCTGTGGTGTCATGGGCAAAGCTGCCGCCAGCACTGCTGCCATCCCATATGGACACCAGTTTGAGTCCCAGCTGTTCTGGTTCTGATCCAGCTTCTTGCTAATGAGCTTGGGAATGTAGTGGAGAGTATATATAGTATAATGTAGCTTGGGTCCCTGGACCCATGTCTCAAGGCACTGGCTCATTCTTCAGATGCCTGCAATGGTTGGGGCTGGACGAGGCTGAAACCCTTCTTCTGGGTCTCCACTTGGGTGCAGGGACCAAACACCTGGGCCGTCTTTCGTTGCTTTCCCAGGCACGTTAGCAGAGACCTGGATCAGAAGTGGAGCAGCTGGGACTCCAACTGACCCCCATGTGGGACGCTGTTACCAGAGCAGCAGCCCCTCTCTAATCATTTTAATTGGACATCCTATAGGCTTCCATATGCCTATAGTAAGATATAATGGGTATGTGTTTTCTATATTTTAGTTTTGATAATTTCCTAGAGTTTGCAGAAAAGATTTTCAAATAATCTAAACCCACTAAAATTGTACTATTTTCTGGATAGATCATGTATCTTATAATGGAATTTTTCTAATTCTTCCCTCCTGCTCTCTATATAACTTTTCATTCCTTTTAGCTGATAGAATGTGAAGCAATCCTGTTCATTGTTGATATCATCATTTTGAATGAAAATTTATCGTTTAGATCATATAGGAATAAGGAAAGTAAATATTTCATAAATTTAAAAAAAAAAAGGAAAGAGAAAGAAGAAATAGCTAGGACATGGGAATCCAAGATAAAGAAGGGTGAGGCTGGAGTTACTTTTTATTAGCCTTGTAATATGAGTATTATTTTTAATAAAAATGAGGATTTTTTTAAAGGTTACCTGGACACACACACACACATATATTTTCTGTGAATGTTTTAAGTGTTGAAGTCAGGAATATTTTTTTATTTACATTTTGGATATTGACTTATTTTTTTTTTAAGATTTATTTATTTTTTGTTGGAAGTCACATATCCAGAAAGGAGGAGAGACAGAGAGGAAGATGTTCTATCCACTGGTTCACTCCCCAAACGGCCGCAACAACTGGAACTGAGCCCATCCAAAGCCAGGAGCCTAGAGCCTCTTCCAAGTCTCTCTTGTGGGTGCAGGGTCCCAAAGCTGTCGTCAACTGCTCTCCCAGGCCACAAACAGGGAGCTGGATGGGAAGTGGGGCAGCTGGGATAAGAAACTGGCACCCATATGGGATCCTGGCACATGCAAGACGAGGACTTTGCCACTAGACTGTCACACCGGGCCTGGATATTGATTTATTTCAGAGTTCTAGAGAGAAAAGAGAGAGAACGTGCCTATCTACTGCTTTGCTCCCCTAGTGCCCACAACAGCCAGGACTGGAGCAGGCTGATGGTAGGGGGTTGGGAATTTAGTTCAGCTCTCCAGAGTGCATGGTAGGGACTCAAGATCTTAAGTAATCATCAACTGCCTCCCGATGTGCAGATTTTCAGGAGGCTGACATTAGGAGTGGAGCCATGACTGAGCCTAGGCACTCTGATCCAGGATGTAGACATTCCAAGTGATGTGTTAACCACTAGGCCAGAGACCTATCCCAGTAAGGGGCATCACCTTTACACTAGTAACATGCTTTTCAGTTACTGGTACTTCTGGATTCTGCCTATTAAGTACTTTTGAGCATGAGTGCTTTTTGTTATTCATGTTTCTAGTTACCTGATCTGAACTACTGTCTGTTTTTATCTGGTTGGCAAGCAACTGCTGGTGGACAGGTGGTTTACATCTTTATTATCAATGTCTGTCTGCTTTCAGAAACAGTGACTGGTTGCAATGGAGATGGTATAGTTTGGAAAGCCGTAAATATCCCCCTATCATCTGTGATTTCACTCCCCAGATGCCCACATCCCCTTGCCTCCTCCCAGTGTGTGCACTGGAAAAGCTAGAATCAGGAGCCTCAGGTGGCTATTCAACCTTGGTACTCAGCTATGGGATATGTGAATCCTAACCTAACATCTGATCCACCAGGTCACAGGCATGATTGCTGCAATAGGCTTTTTAGCTAATGTTCTTCCTCTGTCTTCCTGTCCATCATTTATTTCCCACAGTGCTCCAGGTTTTTAAACATTTTAAAAAAAATTTTTGATGATGTTTATATAGTTGATCAGGATGAGAAGTATTCAGGATTAGGGGAAATTGGGAAAGACCATTGTTTTCAAGTTTTCTTTTTCTTCTTTCTATGTCTTGGAAAAGCGGGGAGGTAAGGGGAGAAGCTGCACCCAGCCTCCCAGCCACCTTAGCACATGCGGATGGGGAATGGTCCACCTGATGTCATCCCAGGGTCCCTGATGTGCAGCATGCTCTGAGGGTTTTGCTTCTCTGGTTTTGATAGTTCTGAAATGCTATCGGTCTTGCCGATCCAAGGATGAGGAAATCCTTCCAAGGTCTGTTGACTGACACAGTCCATCTTAGAGTCTCCATTTGCCCAGATATTTGCTATCAAATCTTGACTGGGGTAGTTGATCAATTTGTTCTGCCCTCCTTCCTCTGCTGTAGTACCAGATGTCATTCGTAGGCCCCAATGGACTGCCATATCCTCCATGTGCATCTGAGCATGCCATCTACTGCTCCATCTTAGCCAATGAGTAGGTCTAGTCCTGACACATGCACTCCATGGTCAGACCACAGATACTGAGATTCTCCCCCTGGTTGGAGTTCTGAGTTAAACGGTTTACTTGGGGGGGGATCCCCAAAGAAATCTTGCCCGAGGTGATCCCAGACTTGACCTTTATTTTTGTTTTAATGCAGATTCTCATATTTAAAACTGTCCTCTGTCTTCCTGGTATTCCTAATAAAATTGTACAAATAAAATTTTGCTCTTAGAAGAATGGAAATGTTCATGATAGGACTTCTGCCTGCTTCTCCAGTTTACCTTTTTCACCATACCTTGAACCTTTTTCATTAGCAATCTGTGCTTTAGTCCTTCCCAAACTTCTTTAGTTTCTTGCCATAATGTCTCTTGTTTCTGAGTCTCCTCATCTGTGAAAGGAAAGGAGACAGAGACAGAGGCAGAGAGTGAGAGAGTAAGAGAAATCTTCCATTTGCTGGTTCACACTCCAGGTGACTGCCATGGCTGAGTTGGGCTGAGTAGACATCAGCATCCAAGACCTACTTATGCATCTCATACATGGGTGACAGGGGTCCACAGCTTGGGCCAGCCTTGACTGCTTCTACCGGGTCTTAACAGTGAGTTGGATGGGAAGTAGGGCAGCTGGTACATGAACTGGGACCTCTGTGGGATGTCAGCACTGCAGACAGTGGCTTGATCTGTGGCGCCACAATTCTGGCTCCCAAGAGGTTTTCTTAATAACTTTGTATACTTCATGCGCAACTTTGAAAAAATCTTAAGATGTCATTAACCATTTTTTAAAAATTAAAATATATTTAAATTATTTGAAAGATACAGTGAGAGAGATCGAGGTCTTTATTTTTAACTCCAGATGGCAACAGCAGCCAAATCTGGGCCTGGTCAAACCCAGGAGCCAGGAACTAAGTCCTGGTCTCCCACATGGCTGGCAGAGGCTCAAGTGCTTAGACCACCTTCTGCTTTCTCAGGCACATGAGCAAGAAGCTGAATTGGAAGTGGAGCAGCTGAGATTCCAACTGACCCTCTCTCCTGTTTACTAGTGAGAGAGATTAAGATTGGGTGATTGTTTGCTAGTTCATAGCAGAGGCTGGACCAGGCTGAATCCAAGAAATGGGAACTCATTCCAGGTCTCACATGTGGATGGCAGGGGATCAGATTGATGCTTCCCAGAGTATGCATCAACAGGAAACTGGAATTGTGAGTATAGCTAGGACACAAATCCAAACACTTAGATACATGATACAGGTGTTTCCAGAGGGGTCTGAACTGTAGGCTAATCCTCCATCTGTAGCACCAGCATCCCATGTGGGCGCTGGTTCATGCCCAGCTGCTCCACTTCTGATCCAGCTCCCTGCTTACAGCCTGGGAGAGTATGACCCAAATCTTTAGGACCCTGCTCCTCCATGGGAGACCTAGGAGAACTTCTCATTGCTGGCTTTGGACTAGCTTAGCTCTGACCATGGTGGCCGTCTGAGTGCACCAGAAGATGGAAACACTTTCCTGCTGTCTCTCCTCTGTAAATCTGCGTTTCAAATATAAATAGGTAAATCTTTAAAAAAGAAAGCAGGCAAACTTACTTCTCTTGAAGCTTATCTAGTTGGGACAGTTGTATTTTAAATGTGCACAAGATCCAGGGAGCCACTGGTCCAGTTGGAATAGCAAAGAGAATTCTGAGAGGGGGACTTTTTGGTAATTTAAAAATCCATTGTAAACATTGATTTATAGGGTACCATGTGGTATTTCTTTTTAAATTTTTATTGGAAAGGCAGATTTACAGAGAGAATGAGAGACAGAAAGAGCTTCCATCTGTTGGTTCACTCCTCAAGTGGCTGCAACAGCCAGAGCTGGGCCAATCTGAAGCCAGGAGCCAGATTCCAGAAGCTTCTTCCAGGTCTCCCACGCAGGTGCCGGGTGCCAAGGCCTTGGGCCATCTCTAATTTAGGCCAGGGAGCTGGATAGGAAGTGTAGCAACCAGGACTGAACTAGTACCCATATGGGATCCTGGTGCTTGCAACGTGAGGATTTAGCCACTGAGCCATCAGATCAGGCTCACCAAGTGGTATTTCTTCTGGGAATATCTTTAAAACAAATTCTGGCATTTACTTAAATTTAAATAATTGTATGTTATTTACTTCAGTTTAGATAATTATAGATATTGTGACTAATCTCAGAATAGGTAGAATATAAAATGTAGCTTACAAGGAGCAGTATTTCACAATGTTCATACCATAAATGCTGATACCTAGTATACAAAATCAGTGTAACTGTTGTGAAGATAAGTAGCTTTGATGTGTACTTTAGGTGTCTGGAGAGGTCTGACATTGTTTCAGAGTGAGTAAAGCCACTACCTGCAATGTTGCCAGCCCAGATGGGTTCTTGTTCCAGTCTCAGCTGCCCCATGCTAATGTGCCTGAGAAAGCAGAGGCGTATGGCCCAGGTACTAGAGCCGCTGCATCCACATAGGAGATCTGGATAAAGTTCCTGACTCAGCCCCACATGCTGTAGCCATCTGAAGAATGCCTTTTCAAAAATAATAATAGTAACTGTTATTATTTAAAAAATTAAGGAAAGTGATGAAGTATATGCATGCATTAATTAGTGAGCCTAAAAGTGAAAATAAAATAAATGTTAATGACCAGTTCCCTTAAGGAGCCTTAGGATTATATTATTTTATTTTATTTCTATTTATTTATTTATTTGTTTATTTATTTATTCTTTCTCTTGCTCCCTCCCCTAATCTCCTCCACCCCCACCAATTCCGCTGTATTACTAAGGCATAGCTCTTCATAAACAGTAACATGTTCATCGTTGTGGGCATGGACAATGGCAAAGAGTCCAGCCTCCCATTGTCAAGATACAGCTAATAGTCTCATTAGTAGTCCATCTTTGATCTGGAAGTAGAGATGCACACTGCACTGCATCCTCACATCTGGACATGATAGTCTCCATTACACAGTTACCTCACATCCCTCTTAAATGAAAAGCCACAATACAAAATCAACAGGAAGAAAAATGGAAATTTACAATACCATGAATTTCTCAAGAGGTTTTGATAGTTCAGCAGTCCTGAATTGCTGGCAAACCCACCACTCCAATCACAATGAAATCTCTCCCAAATCAACTGGGTGTTATAGTCCACCGTATTGTCTCTGTCTGCCCAGGTCTTCACTGCCAGTGCTTGGCTAGGGTAGTTGATCAATTTGTTCTGTCCTCCGTCCTCTGCCATGGTACCAGGTAAGGAGCCTTAGGATTATTTTAAATTCCTAGTAAAAGGATGTCAAATGTGAATAAAAGAAATACAAGTTTATCTTTTATATTTTAAAGGATTTTTTCCTCATTTACTTCTGGTTTTGTTTTTGTTCGATTGTGTTCTAGGGTTTCAAAAACAAACCAAAAAAGATGGGTCACATAAAACCAGACTTGATCGATGTTGATTTAATCAGAGGTAAGTTCTAAAACTGATTTTTTTTTTAGGCAAACTATCATATTATTTCATTGTGCTACTATAGATTATTTTTAAGTAACATGCCTGTGTTTTTGGTGCACTTTAATTTCCCAGCGTAACAGCATCTTTCCTTCATTGCTTGGGTGCTAGTGTTTTTCACCTCCACTTGGGTGGTGACTCTGAGGGTGGCTTGACTCTCATGAAAGAGAAAGAGGGAGCAACTAGGAAGCTTGCCGTTGGGTAATTAGGAAAGATACATTGTTCAACATTCAAGTGGGCCTTGGGTTAGCTCACTGTCTTAAGGACTGGGGCAAGAAGTCCTTAAATTTACCGAACAGCTAAGCATTCTTTGTAACCAAACAGGTTATATATGTCGGTTTTTGTTGTCGTTTGTCTTTAATGTGATAAGGCAGCTGGATATGAGTATAGTGTTATAAATGGTTAATATTTTGTCTTACTGTATCTTTAAAGGCTCCACTTTTGCCAAAGCCAAACCTGAGATTCCGTGGACCTCTCTGACTCGGAAGGGGCTTGTTCGAGTTGTGTTTTTCCCATTGTTCAGCAACTGGTGGATTCAGGTTACCTCTGTAAGAATTTTTGTTTGGCTGCTACTGCTTTACCTCATGCAAGGTAACTGAAAGAGCTGGAATAAGCTAAGACTGTGGGTTTTTGTCTGTTTGTTTCTGTTTTTGGAGTTAGATGATGGAGACCTACTGTTCTTACATTGACTTATTCAATCATGGTTTAAAATACAAAGATTGAGGACATATAATTTGGGAATCATGTTAAAAATGTTTGCTTAAAGAGAACAAACATGCTATGTAACTTCGCTCCTCGCTTGAATTTCTTTGCACCTGTCTCTGGCTGTCTTCTGCCTCACCTGTCGATTTTAGATTACTTCCAGATTGGATCCCGTGTTCTTGTCTGTCCTTTGGGTGTTCTCATCAAAGTCTGTTGTTTAAATATAATTGATGCACTGCTGATTGCTTAATTTATACCTCTAGGCCAAATCTCCGGCTCATCTCAGACTTAAGTCCAGCTGCCTTCTTGACATTTTTATATAGAGAGTTAATTGTCTGTCTGGACTTAATCATGTTTTAAAAATGGAACTCTTGTGTTTTTTTTCGGGTGTCGGGTTGTGGAGTAGGTGTTAACCAATTTGTTCTTTACATTTTCAAATGATACCTTTAATCACCCAGTTTTCAAGTGAAAAGTTTTGTCTTCCTAACCTATCCTACCATCAGTTCTCACATCTGATCTGTCACCGAGTCTCTAAGTTCTGACTCTAAGATCTGTCAGTCTTGGTTTCTGCTGCCCGGCTGCACTCTGGCAGTAAAACCCCTTTGCTGGAAATGTCTTCTCTGAGCCTTCTTTCCACTAAATGTTCTATCCACAGCAATTAAGAAGCCTTTTGAAAACAAAAGCCATGCCATGTCGTTTTCCTGCTATCAACTGATTTATAATCCCTTCAAAATCTGTTCCCTGCCCTCCTCTCAGACTTCATCTCTGTTCTGCACACAGAGCTTTGCTTTTCCTCTGAACGTTGTTAAAGGTTAAACTGACTGGCTTGTTCTCATCTTGAGGACCTCAGCTCAGCTGTAGCTTTCTTGAAGCAGCCAGACACTCTAAATAGTGCTGCAGGGAGAGACCGTCTAACAGGAGTTGATTTGAATTTCTGCCTTGTATGTTACTACTTGATATTGTTTTGTTTTGTTTTTTTCTTCTCACTATGTTCAGGGACCCAGAATATTCTCTTTACTGCTCTTTCAGAATGTGGTTAGTGTATACTGTGACAACACATGTGCAAGGAGACATGAAATGAGAAAATAAGAAAGTTGGATTAACAAATTCTTAGTGATTTTAAAAAAAAATCTAGGCCAATTATTATTATTATTAATATTTTGTTTAAAATTATGGGGGCTGGTGCTGTAGGTAAAACAGCCACCTGCAGTGCTGGCATTTCACGAGTCCTGGCTGCTCCACTTCTGCTCCAGCTCCCTGCTAACGTGCCTGGGAAAGCAGCAGCAGATGACTCAGATGCTTGGGCCTCTGCCGTCCTGGTGGGAGACCTGATGACTCTCTAGGCTGTGACTCCTGGCTTCGGCCTGGCCCTGGACATTATACCATTGGAGGGAGTGAGCTTACAGATAGATTTCTCTCTCTTTTCCTCTCCCTCTCTATATAAAAACTCTACCTTTCAAATAAATAGTATATTATAAATATTTTAATAACATTTTTATGGAAAAATAGAATTGAAAGAGGTTTATTAGGACCAGTGCAATGGTTCAACTGGCTAATGCTCAGCCTTCAAGTGTCAGCATCTCGTATGGGCAGTGGTTCATGTCCCATCCAGCTCCTTGTTTATGTCCTGGGAAAGCAGTGGAGGGCAGCCCAGGTCCTTGAGATACTGTACCAGTGTGGGTGATTTGAAGGAGGCACGTAGCTCCTGGCTCCTGGCTTCGAATCAGTGCAGCCATTATGGCATTTGCGGAGTGAGCCAGTGGATGGAAGATCTTTCCGTATCTCTGTCCCTCTGTAAATCTGCCTTTAAAAAAAAAGTTTATTTTGGTGCAAAATTTGAAATTCATGTGTCAGCTTCTCATAAGAAATTTCTGTGCTCTTTTTGAAGACCTCCCATGTGCCTAGATTTCAGAATGCACCAAAATAAACTTATTAGTTGTTTCCTTTTTTTCCATGAGCTTTCTAATGTACCACTGAATGAAATTTAGGTTTAATTTTTCATAGTTAAGACAGTGCTATCCAATAGGGTCTACAGTGATGGAAATGTGCATCTTTGCTGCCCAGATAGTAGCCACTTTGCCACGTGTCGTTACTGAGTTCCCAGACGAAAGTTAGTGTGAATTATGAAATGAGTGTTCAGGTTCTTTTTTTTTAATATTTTAATGTAATCTACATAATTTTTAATAGATGCATAATAATCCTTTGTATGCATTTACAACCATTTATAATTATTGTTTCTGATATCTGTATCAGGTTTACTATAGAAGTTTTTTCCATCTCTGATAGTCTGTTATGTCAGAGTACTGTGATTGACAGACTTCTTAATATGTTCAGGCTGCTGTAACAAAAATAGTGTGAACTTAGGTGGCTTGTACAAATCCATGACTGTATTTCTCACAATTTGAGAGGCTGAAGTGTGGAAGGTGGAAATTCTGGCCGCCACAGCATCCAGGGAGCTTCCTTCTGGTTTAAAGCCCTCAGTTTAGTCAGAGCCTCCCAGGTAGTGGGGGAGGTGCTTCTCCACAGCCCCTTTAGGGACAGTCATTTCATCACCTACCAAAGGCTCACCTCCTTGTATAATCACCCAAGGGGTTAGAATTTCAGAGCAAATTTTGGGAGGACACACATTTAGTGTATAACATCTTCCCATATTGAGAGTATTTATGCTATTGTGGTTTTTCGTTTTTTATTTTTGTCCTATTAGTAATGTCTTTATGAGCAAAAGTTTCCATACTCTATCTTACTTCTTTTGGATTTATTCTCTGAATTAGAATTAACATAATGAAGAATGCAAACACTTTAAGGCATTTTTATTCATATGATGGTATTGTGCTAATGGCATAGTTTTTCTTTTAGAAAGCAATAATGAATGAGCTGCTTGTTTACTACAATTTTACCAGCATTACTATAGTTTTTTTTAATTGTTAGTTAATTTTCTCATTTAATGTGCATTCCTTTGGTCATTTATAAGGGCGAAGTTAAATATATTTACCCAAGTGGGCATTTGGTAAGTGATTAAGATGCTTCTTGGGGCTCCTGCATCCTGGATCAGAGTACTTGGGAACTAGCTCAGCTTTCCTTGGGATTCCAGCTTCCTGCTAATACACATCCTGGGTGCCAGTGGGTGATGGCTTCAGTGTTTGGGTCCCTGAGTTCAGTTCTTGGCTCTTGGCTTCAATCTGGTCCTGCTGCAGCTATTTAAGACATTTAGGAGTGAACCTAGTGTGGATAGAACATCTCTGTCTATAAAAATCAGTAAATAGAAATTTTAAAAAAATCCTCCTGGATTTCTACATATATATATATACATTTACATATGCTATTATTTAAGCATGTGTTTCTTTCTTATATATATGTATAAAATACTTACATATACCAAAATTTCTTTCTAGACTTAACATGTTGTGCCATTGATCTGTTATTCTCATATCTACACCACACCGATTTTGGAATGTATCTGTATCATTGAGCTGGACAAGTAGTGTTGGTCTTATTCTGATTTCAGCATTTGCTCCTAGGGCTGCTTTCTTGTTTACCAATAGTTAGAATTTTCTTATCATTGTTAAAACAAAACAGATAAAACAATCAAAAAGCCACCACTACCACCAGAATTTGTATTGCAGTTTCCCAAAACCCTACTCCCAACACACACACACACACACACACACACACACTCGCAGATCTTTTTGGAGGAGGGTAGAAAATTGATTTTTACAATATCATATTTCAATATAGGAATATTATGTCTCCCTTTAATCAGTACTTCTGTTTTATCCCACAAAAAGGTTTGTGAGATTGTTTTTTCTTCCATGACCTGTTTAGCTCTTGTTAAATCAGCTTAAAAAAAAAATTGTGGGGAGCTAGCGATGATGTGGTTCGAGAGAATCAAGATGGCAAAATAGGGTAAGGACATGTTTAAACAGATGGAGAAACATTAGACAGTGTGAAGCTGAGAGGGCACATTCCAGGAAATAGGAGAGGACAGAACAACAGTAAAGGGGCACCTGGAGACTGACAGACACAGGAAAGCAGCAGACACAATGGTGTGGTGTTGCAGTGACTGATACCCCAGCAGCATTCAGCCAGTGGAGATATGAACTCCACCAGCAGCCAGAACTTCATCAGCAACAAAGTGGGAAGGGACATTTACCGGGAGCTCCAGAGGTGAACCCAGACTGCTCGTCCTGCTGATCTGTTTGATTTGACCAGGATCAGAGACAGGTCCCAGTGACAGGTCCCAAAAGGGCAGTGCAGGAACAGGATGGATTTTACAGCCCAGTCCATCCCCTAGAACTGAATCAGGCGCTATTTTGTCTAAGGAGGCAAAGGCTGTGGGACAGGACTGCGCAGGCACTGAGCTGGGAATGAACCAATTTCTGTCTCAATGAACTGTAACAACATGGCATTCTACAGATTCCACCAAAGATAGTTCCCAGTAGCCCTCAGACTTACAGCCAGCAGATCAAGAACTCTAGTAGTGGCACATCAGGTGCCATTTGTACAGTGCGGCAAAGACTTTAAGACTACAGGTATGGGCCCCATGTGGTGGCCTAGCAGCTAAAGTCCTCACCTTGAACACATCAGGATCCCATATGGGCACTGGTTCTAATCCCAGAGGCCTTGCTTCCCATCCAGCTCCCCACTTGTGGCCTGGGAAAGCAGTGGAGGATGGCCCAAAGCCTTGGGACCCTGCACCCATGTGGGAGACCAGGAAGAGCTCCAGGCTCCTGGCTTTGGATCGGCACAGCATGGGCTGTTGTGGTCAGTTGGGAAATGAGTCAACAGATGTAAGATCTTTCTCTCTGTCTCTCCTCCTCTCTGAATATCTGACTTTGCGATTAAGAAAAAAAAAAAGCTGCAGGGACAACAGTGAGCTGTGTACGTGCTGAGCTAGGAACAAACTCAATGAGCTCAATGCATTGCACTGGTCCCATAGGGAAAATAATACAAACTTTGTCATAATACGGGTCAAAATAGGTCTGTGTGGCTCTCAGACCTAATGACCAACAAGTTTTGCAAGATTAGCACCACCAACTATATAGGACACCTGGTGTCTCCCTAATCCTGGGACCAGATCCAACTGGAAGTGGGACAAAGTTTGTACAAACAAGGTGCAGCCTCACCGTGGTCTCACAGGAGGTGGAGACTGGTGAGCCAGGAGCTGGGGCTACAGAGAACATGGTGGAAATCTAACATAAAAACCCAGACCTGAATCTCGCTAGAGGGAGTAGCACAGGTGACTGCAAACAAAGAACCATGTACCAACTGCAATTAGTAAAATCAAACTGTAGACCCATGGGTGACACAGTTTAGATACCTGCCCCAAGGAGAAGAATCTGATAACTGGAAGTGCAATGACCAAGAGCAAAAGAAGAGACAAAGGCACAATGAATATTACTGAAGACTCCCCTGCAAAGGAGCAAAACCCTATGCCAACCTCAGAGTTAACCGAGGAAGACATCGAGGAAATGGGGATACAGATTTCAAAACACTTGTTGTAGAAAACTTCTTATCAACAACAAGAAGCACGTGATGCAGGATTACAAGGAATTTAAGGAATATGTCGCACAGAAAATGATTCAAATGAAAGCTGATATGTCAGAAATTAAGAACACAGTAGAGCAAATTAAAAGTACAGTGGAGAGTCTCCAAAATAGAATGAAGGAGGCAGAAGAAAGAATCTCAGAATTGGAAGAATTTTCTGCCACCAGGGGGAAACAAATGAAAAGCTTGAAGAAGAGCTGGATCAGATGAAAAAACGTATTCAAGAATTGAGACTACTAAAAGGCCAAGTATAAGAGTTACGGGAGTCCCAGAAGGTGCAGAAAGAGCAGCTGGGATTAAAGGTGTATTCAATGAAATAATAAGGGAAAATATCTCTAATCTAGAGAAAGAATTGGGAAACAACATCCAGGAGGGGCACAGAACTCCCAACAGGGTTGACCAAAAGCGATCTTCACCATGACACATGATAATCAAGCTCTCTTCAGTTGAACATAAGGAAAAGATCCTTAAATGTGCATGTGAAAAAATCAACTGACATATAAAGCAATTTCAATTAAACTCACAGGAGACCTCTCTCAGGAAACTCTACAGGCAAGAAGAGAATGGAGCCACATATTCAGATTCTAAAAACAAAAAAATTGTTGGCCCAGGGTAACATACACAGCAAAGCTTTCCTTTGTCTTTGGAAATGAAATAAAATTCTTCCATAGAGAAAAACTCAAAGAATATTCCTTTTCCAAACCTGCCCTACAAATGATACTTAAAGATGTTCTTTTGACAGAGAAGAATAGCACTCACCAAAACCAAAGGCAAATGTGAAGAACATCCCAGTAAAATAACAACAGAAGACTAAATCAAAGAACAACCCATTGCTAAAATGACAGGAGCAAATTACCACCCATTTATATTAACCCTGAATGTAGATGCTTAAACTAATCAATCAAACATCATAGATTAGTAGACTGGATTAAAAAACAAAACCCATCTATTTGTTGCCTACAGGAGACATATCTCACTAGCAAAGATCAGCAGAAACTATATCTCATGGATTTTGATTTTTGGTTTTTAGTTTGGTTTTTGGTTTCACCTCTTCAAAACATGTTCTCATTAAATTCTTCAGTGACTCATAGCTCATACGGTAACATCGTTTTCTTCAAAAAGGTTCTTGATTTCCCTTTTCATTTCTTCAGTGACACATTAGTCATTCAGTAGCATGTCATTTAACTTCATGACATTGTTAATTTTTTTTTCTTCCTGTTATTGATTTCTTTTTGTGGCTTTTCATTTAAGGAGATGTATAGTAACTGTGTAATGGAGACTATCATATCTAGTAGCATGTTATTTAACTTCATGGCATTGTAAATTTCTATTTTTCTTCCTATTGTTGATTTTGTATTGTGGCTTTTCATTTAAGGGGATGTACGGTAACTGTGAAATGGAGACTAACATATCCAGATGTGAGGATACAATGTAGTATGCCTCTCTACTTCCAGACAAAGATGGACTCCCAATGAAACTGTCAACTATATCTTGACAATAGGATGCTGGACTCTCTGCCATTGTCCATGCCCACAATGATGGACATATGACTGTGTATGAAGAACTATGTTATAGTAATGATATAGGGGAACTCAGTTGGGGGGGGAGAATGAGGAGGGGTAAGGGAAATCCCAGGGCCTGTGGAACTGTATGATAAAATAATAATAAAAAGCAAAATTTAAAAAAAAATTGCGGGAAAAATATATATATACAACATGAAATTTATCATCTTAAACATAGGTGTACTTCTCATTGTCATGTAAGTGTAGTCACATAATTGTTCCGCCAGTAGACCATTCATCTGCAGAGTTTTTTTCACTTTCCCAAAGTGTAATTGTCCATTGAACAATATTTCTCTAGCCCCTGCTCCTGGCATCCGCCATTCATTCTACTGTCTCTGTTAACTGAAATCATACAGTATCTATTACAGTATCTATTCATTTGTGATTGGCTTATTTCACTTGCCATCATGTCAAGATCATCCATGTAGCATGTCAGAGTTTTCTTCCCGTTTGCAATTGCATTATATTCCTGCATATGTATATACCACCTTTTGATGATGTAGTTGTAAATCCAAATCTTCAGATTCCATGTGAACAGACTGAGCCAACCAGAAAATAAAAAAAAAATTGGAAAAAATTAGAGCCACAATGAACATACACATACTTTTTTTCTTCTCATTACCAGGATTCGCTAAATAATACAGTCTCACAACTCTTCATGTGGTTTTAGGTATTGGAAATAATCTGGAGATGCCATCCAAAGTGTATAGGAGGAGGTGTATAGGCTGTATGTCAATTGTATACCATTATGTGTAAAAGACTGGACTTTCTGCGGGTTTACATCTGTTGGTGAAGACTTGGGGATTTCCACCTGAAATCAAAGTATTTTATATTTTTGTTGCTGCTTTAGATTAGACTTGTTTTATAAATCTTAGCTAATTATTACTGTTACATTGGAATGTTATTGATCTATCTGAATTAGTTATTTAACAAGTGCTATAGTTTGTATCTGGTTTTTCCTCCCGATGTTGTTCCTTGTGTTGAAAGTTTGGTCCTTAGTGTGTTGATACTGAACACATGTGTCTTGCTGAAGATATTGCCCTCAGAGATTAAGAGAACTCTTTTGGGATGCTGAGTCCGAGCTTGCAGGAGTGAGTTGTTATCAAAGAGCCCCTCCCTGCTGTCTGCTTTTCTACCACACTGCGTGGCGTCTCCCAGTTAGCTATTATGCATTCTGCCATAAGGTGATAGAGAAGGGAACTCTCACCAGAGTTGGCACCATACTGGTCAGACTTTGAGAACTAGCAAAAGAAACATTTTTCTTTCTGTTTTGTTGTTGTTGTTGTTGTTTGTTTGTTTGTTTTGTTTTTAAGATTGTTAGATTTTGGAAGAGATACAGAAAGAGAGAGACAGAGCTCTTCTACCCCTAGTTCACATCCCAGATGACTACAATGTTTACCCCGTGGCCAGGCTGAAACTAGGAGCCAGGGGCTTCATCTGCATCTCCTATGTGTTTACAGTAGTTCAAATATTTAAGTCATCTGCTTCTGTTTTTCCTAGGCCATCAGGGATAGGATAAGAAGTGGAATAGCTGAAACATGAACTAGCACCTATATGGGATGCTGGCACGACAGGCAATGGCTTTACCTGGTAGCAGCAACGCCGGCCTCCAAACTTTTTCTTTACAATTTATGCATCCTTAGGTATTTTGTTGTAGTAGTAGAAAGTGAACTAATGCAACTTTACTAGTTAGTAATAGGTTTTTTCAGTGCTTAATGCTCATAAATTCTAGTAATTTCTCAGTGCTTCTCTTAGATTTTAACTACTTCAGCCTCCCATGTCTGTGCCAAATGTTCTTCTCGATGCGGAGATAGATTTTCTGCTTTTAAGGTATCTTTCAGTTTCTAGCATAAACCCAGTGTGACTGTGGTGCAGTGTTCTTTTGCTTTGTTGTGGAGTTCACTTCGGTAGTGTTTCAGTCACTTATTTGACAGTGACTCAGTGCCCCCTGTGTGCCAGGTACCGATCTGGCTGTCAGGGCGAGTGAAACACAAAAACCCTGAGCCTTAGGATGTGTATCCGTGTGCACAAGTCAGCATGGTCTGTAAACTTGTTGTTTAAGCTTTTTGGGATAATTTTGAATATTTGTGCATTTCTTTCATCATTTATTATCTTGAACACTTCATATACATATACAAATAGGCAGTTGAGCACAGTAGCTAAATGGGAGGATCTGGAGCCTGATTCCCGGGTTCAGATTTCAGCTTTGCTAGTTGCTACTTGGGCCTGGGAAAAAAACTGCTCTGAGTAGAACAACACTTGAAAGTGTTTATCTTAAATAGCATCCAGTGTTTCTGTGGTGGAATCCTTATAGAAAACCCAAATTGTCTTGTTATCAGAAAGGCTGATTCTTCTCTGTTGTTCTTTAAATAAATTAGTTTCACTTTTACTTGAAAGGCAGAGAGAGAGAATGAGAGAGAGAGAGAGAGAGAGAAAGAAAGAAATCTTCCCACTGATTCACTCCCAAAATGCCTGCAATGGTCAGAGCTGGATTAAGCTGAAGTCAGAAGGTCAGAACCCGGTCTCCTGAGTGGCAGGAATCCGAGTTCTTGGACCGTTACCTGCTGCCTTCCAGGATCTGCATGGGTAAGATGCTGGAGTCAGGATCTAGCACTTGGTTGGACTCAAATCTAGCTGTCTAATATAGCATGTGGGAAAGTTAGCTCCTATCTGAGCTGCGGGTCCAGATGTCTGCCTCATGTATTTTTTTCCCCTAAATGATAGATTTTTATAGAAGCAATTTGTAGTTACTAGAATTAATTTTAAAGATGAACTCTCATGTGGTCCTTTTCAGTTATCGCGATTGTGCTGTATTTAATGATGCCTATTGTGAATGTAAGTGAAGTGCTTGGACCCTTGTGCCTTATGTTACTCATGGGAACTGTCCACTGTCAAATTGTGTCTACTCAGATAACAAGGCCATCATCAAACAACGGAAATCGGAGAAGAAGGTAAGATGAGCAATTGCATGTTAGGTGTGTGTTTTCTGAAAGAAGTAATATAGAGCAGTTGCTGTCATCCATTCCATTTGGGCTCCGGTTTGAGTCATGGCTGCTCTACTTTTCATCCAGTTCTCTCTTATTGTATGTGGGAAAGCTGCTGTAGATGGCCCAATTGCTTTGTCCCCTGCCACCTGTGTGGGCTACCTGGGTGTAACTTGTAGCTCTGTGCTTTGATTTGGCCCAACCCTGTTATGGCATCTGGGGAGTGAACTGGAAGATTTTTTCTCTCTCCCTCTCCCTTTCCCTCCATCTATATAATTTGGCCTTTCAAATAGAGCTTTAAAATTTATTCAAATTCATCTTATAACTATCTAAATATACTTATTTACCATGATGCAGTTTTGTTGGTATAAGGGTTCTGCCCTCTCCTTCCCCATTCCCCACTCCTGCTATTATTCCCTGAATTATCACAATAATCAAGTCTCTTACTAACAGTTACAAGATTCACTTTCTGCTATTTTGTCATTTTCTGTTTTAAAACTGAAAGTTTTATTTTTCGCTTTTTTTTCCAGATGCTCAGAGGCCTTATGAATTCCCAGTCCCTGGTGGGATTTTGTCATTTGGTATAGTTGTTTAAAAGACAAACTTGTGGAGCTGGCTCCTCTGCCTATAAAGTGTCGGCATCCCAGATGGGCGCCAATTCTAGTCTTAGGCATTCTGTTTGAAATTCTGTCTTAATGAAAATTTGGTAAAAAAAAAAAAATAAACAAGAATCTTTGAGGTAGATTTAATTTAATGCTGACAAAAATTTTACCAGTTTCAAAGTGTATAAGAATTGATTTCTGAGGCTTGTTTGATGGCTCAGTTGGCTAATTCTCTACCTGCAAGTGCTGGAATTTCATGTGGTTGGTGGTTCTATTCCCAGCTGGCCACTTCCCATCCACCTTTCTGCTAATGGCCTGGGAAAGCAGCAGAGGATGGCTCAGGTCCTTGGCCCCTGCACCCATGTGGGAGACCCGGAACAAGCTCTTGGCTTTGGATCGGCCCAGCTCTGGCTATTGTGGCCATTTGGGGAATGAACCAGTGAGTGGAAGATCTTTCTATCTCTTCTTCTCTCTGTAAATCTGCATTTCCAGTAAAAACAAATAAGTCTTTAAAAAGAGAACTGATTTCTTAGTGATCTAAAATTTATCTTTTTTACACATTGAATTTATGATTATTGTATATATATTCAAATGTATTATCTTTTCTTAGGATTTTGTTCTACTAAGTAATTACTAATTTTGTTTGATGCAAAAAATGATAACATGCTTTTTTTTAATGTTTTCTTCACAACATTTTTTTCTCCAAGAAGAATCTAATGTTTTCTAGGGAATTCTTACATGCCATACCGTGTCTCTTTGATATTTGCAGGATATGACTTTTTAACAATGTAGGATTGAAAACAATCATCAGTTGCTTCTCATTTATGTTACTCTGATTAAGAAAGGCAAAAGAAGTAGTCATCTGTATTTGAAGATTTATTTACTTATTTCTATTAGGAAAGCAGGTTAATGGAGAGGAAGAGAGACAGAGATCTTGCATATACTGGTTTACTTGTCAAATGACTGCAGTGTCCAGAGCTAAGCAAATCTGAAACCAGGACCAGGAGCTAAGATTTTTTGTTCTGAGTCTCCTACATGGATGCATGGGTCTCAGGATTTGAGCCGTCCTCTGCTGTTTTCTCAGGACATAGCAGGTAGCTGGGCTGGAAATAGCCAGCTGTGACTAGATCCGATGCCCTTATGGGATGCTGGCACTGGCAGATGGAGGATTAACCTGTTGAGCTATGGCTCTGAGCGCTAGACATCATATTTAAATAAATTGCTGCTTCTGCTAGTGTTATTGAGTATGCTTAAAACAACTTGGTTATATAAGGACAATTTTCCTTCAAGTAATGCTTGTAGACAGCAATTAGAGCAAATAAAATGATAGGGTTCTATGGTTTGGAATCTGTCTTGTTCCTTAGGTCAAAAGTATTTTTACATGATTTATTCTCAGTATATGAAGTTAACCATTATTGTCAGTATTCTTTTCTGGAGGGACATTTGGCAGAAACAGTTAAACAGTAATGTGAAGTTATTGAAATGTCTTTTTCTTTTTGCAGAAAATTACGAAAAACTATAAATGGTGATGGAAACCGAGAAAATGGAAACAATAACTCCTCTGAAAAAATTAGAGGAATAGAAACTGTGGAATGTGCACCTGTTATTGGTGGGTTTTGGAGGTCTCTCTTTGGCAGTAGGTGAGAGTCTTTCTTACATTGGAACTTCAACTTTGTTTTATGTTCCTGTGTTTATAATCCAATGTGTCCGCAAGAGTAAGTGGCTTGGGAATGTTATCACTAAGGGCTGAAAAGGATTTATTGATGCATACTTGTCTTTTCTGTCACATTATCTATAAATCCAGTAATCTACCATAAAAGTTTCATTCTGTTTGATTATTTTGATGTTGGTTTTTTTCTAATTGTATAAGTGTTATTTTTGATAATTTTCACGTTTTTGATTAGGATGCAAATGGTCAAAGGCTAGAAGAAAGTGGGTGAGACCAGTGTTTTCACATTCTCTATTTTTCTTTCTTTTTTTAAATATATATTTTATTAATTACATTGCATTATGTGACACAATTTTATAGGCTCTGGGAATCCCCCACCCCTCTCCATATCCTCCCCCCATGGTGGATTCCTCCACCTTGTTGCTGTATTACATTTCAAATTCAGTCAAGATTCTTTCATTGCAAGAGTATACCAAGCATAGTGTCCAGCATCTTATTGTCCAGATAAATTCAACAGTTTCTTGGGGAGACCATCTCTGGTCTGAAGGCAGAGCTGGCAGAATATCATCCCGATCAATTTAGAGCCACAACATAACAACGATAATTTACAACATTGTGGAGTTAATTTACATGGTGTTGAGTAACCAATATGTTAAAAAAAATGCAAGTTCTTAACCACATCCTGTGACTATTTCATTGACATTTCAATTTTAGTTTATACACAGAACTGGCTGCTATACACCTTAAAATGGCTATAGGGTACTATTCAGCTGTCTCGTGTCTATTTTCATTTTAGTATTTAGCAGTTTATAGTGTTGAAGCATAATTTTGCTGAACTTGGCAGATTTTAGGATAGTCTAAACTGGGTTATAACTCTAACAAGGCATATGTCAACAATTGAGGTGCAGAACAGTTCTAGGAGGGGTGTGCAGAGAAATCTTCAATACCTTAGTGAGGAGTAACTAATCTTTGTGTCCTACCTAGTAAGATATGTGTGAGTCCATGCTGACCATTTGCTGTCTGGTTCTAAGCTTTCCTTGTTGTTCTCTGCTTATCTATTCTAATGTGTGTGTGTGTGTGTGTGTGTGTGTGTTTTGGGGTAGAGGGCTCTGGAGCGACCCTGATGGTCATTGCAAGAGAGGGTGGAGATCCAAAGTTGGAACTAAGTAAGGACCAGAGAAAGCTCCTCTCCCTGGTCCCGAAGGAAGTTTACTGTTCTGTTTCTGCAGACCGCTCAGGGCTGCTGGCTTGTGTTCTGATGACCTTGGATCCTGAGAGGAAGGATTTGGGCTTCTCCCATCCCATGTGGTAGATCCAAAAGGGGGTGGATGACCTCAGAGTTCTCGGCCTCCAAAGGCACTCCAGTTCCCCATGGTCTCTTTGGCAGTTGGGATGTAGTCATTGGTGCCCGTACTGATAGTCCTTGGTGAGGACCCAGGAGTCTCCAAGGTTGGGATACAAGCCTCCTCCTGTCTGCCTGCTCCACTCTGGGGTTCCCCCATGCTCTGTGCATATGACCTCCTGTTAGGAGATTGTTAGGATCGCTCTTGATTCCCCCTGTATGTTTTTGTAGTTTTACTGTTGTCTAATGCTGATTTGAATCTGTTGTCTATAAATTACCTGTTATGTTCCTGATAGGTTATACTTCACTTTTTCCTCACACATTCTAAGGAGATGGAAGATTTCTCTGCTCTCCTGCCCCATTTCCGAGTAGCACAGGGTTTTAAAAGTATATTAGGTTTTACAATTTTTTGATGTAGATCATAAGCTGTCTGACTCACATTGATTGTTGATTCATTGGTTACATCACAAGATCTTATTGCATGAGATACAGGCTGTTTGGGGTTGAAATAATATTGCAGTTTACAGGTACTGTTTTTCTGATTGACATCATTTCATGTTAAATTAAGGCAAACATGTGTTATCTGACCTTTTGGGATTGGCTCATTACATTCTCTATTTTTCGTCCTGTAACTGGGGAGAGGGGAGAGATAAATGGAGAAGCCACACCCAGCCTCCCAACCATCCCAGTGTCCCCGAAGCGGGGCATGCTCCGAGGGTCCTGCTCAAGTGGTTTCGATAGTTCAGCAGTTCTGCATTGCTGCCGATCTTGCCACTCTAAGCACAATGAAATCTCTCCAGAATCCACTGGCTGACGTAGTCCACCTTAGAGTCTCCGTTTGCCCAGGTATTCACTGCCAACTCTTTGCTGGGGTAGTTGATCGATTTGTTGTGTCATCTGTCCTCTGTTATGGTACCCGAGTCCTCTGCAGGCTCTAGGGTGCTGCCATATTCTCCATGTGTATTTGGATATGCTGTCCATTGCTCCACTAAGCCACTGAGGAGGCTCAGCTTTGACACATGCATTGTACAGTCAGACCATGAAACCTGCAATTTCCTCCATGGTTGGAGTTCTGAGTCCAGTGGTTCAGTTGAGGAGAATTCCCAAAGAAATCTCATCTGAGGTTATCCCAGACCTGGTTCTTGTGTGTGCATGCCAGTACAGGGTTTCGCACAGTCTGTTGCCCAAATTGACCTATGTACACACTGGTAATTGCAATTGCTGGGTCAGTTATCTCCAGCCTTGTCTTCTACATAAACCAATAGGTGCTGCAGTCCAGCCCAATCCTGCCCACCACACATTCTGTCTTCATGCAAACCAGTGGGAGCTATAGCCTGGTTGAAGTGACCTTCAATAACCCCTACCCAGGCAACCCCCCCTTGCCCTGGTTCCCATGCTTGCCATTATGTGCAGCAGACTGATCCAGTCTGTCCCACATCCATTCAGCTCTCATACTTGTCAATGGGCATTGAAGCCTAGTGCAACCCAACCAGTCCCACTATCCAGCCCAAACACATGCCAGCAGGTGCCACTCTCTGTATAGCCATGCCTGCCCCAGTCCTAGTTCTCATGCTCCCCAATTGGAGTGGCAGCCCAAGAGAGAGTTGCCCACTATTTCCCTACTGGACCCACTCCCACTCCTGGATACTGCACCTTCCAGGTAGTACTGCAGTTTGGCTGGACAGAGTTTCCACCCCCCACCCCCATGCCAGCATCTGCCAGCTGATGTTGCAGCAAAGCTCAATCAATCCTCACCCATCTGGCTTATGCATGTACCAGTAAGTACAGTCTGCCTATGTCCCTGATCCAGCTTGCATGCAGGCTAACAGGTGTTGTAGCCCTGCCCAACCTGGTCTGCCCCAATCCCAGCCCTTAACACTCACCAGTGGGAATAGTGGCCCAGCAGGGGAGCTCCATGCAGCCCCCCTTCTGGGTTTGCCCACTCTCCCCTGGGTCTCACCTGTGCTGATTGGGCACTACAGTCAAGTCTGGTATGGCCTGCCTCATCTTGGCATTTACCAGTTTGTGCTGTAGCCTGGCCCAGCCTGACCCAATTCCAACTCATGCTGGTGGGGACTGCAGCCTAGCCAGCAAAACTGGCCCCCAGTCCCAGCCCTAATCTGAACTGGCTGGTATTGCGGCCTGACCTGGCATGGCCCACACACCATTCTGGCTCTCTGATTTGTCAGCAGGTAATATGAACTGGCCCAACCTGGCTTACCCCAGACCTGAGCCAAGATTAAGTCCTTGGGTACCATAACCTGGTCTGGGCTGAGCTGCTCTCTTTCTTGCTTCTTGCACTCACCTGCAGGGACTCTGTCCCGAGAAAGGGGTTGCCAAGCTCCTCCATCAGGACCTCTCCCAATACCAGATCTTGCACACACTGGTGAGTCCCTGGGCCAGCCCTACTTAGTCCACCTCTTGTCCTAGCAGGAACAGTGGCGCTTCCTGACAGACCCTCACCCATTCCAGTTCTTGTTGTTGGGTGTTTCAGCCAAGCTAAGCCTGGTCCACACCCAGACACAACTCACGTAAGTCTCAGCAGGAGCACCCTGGTCCACACCCAGACACAACTCACGTAAGTCTCAGCAGGAGCACCCATCCTACACATACCCTGGTTCTCATGAGCACCAGTGGGTGCTGGAGTCTAACCCAGTCTTGCATGCCCCAGACCCAGTCCACACTTGTGCCGAGGGAGACTGCATCCATGTCCAGACCAGACTGCAGCCCCTACTCCAGTCCACGCACTCACCACTGGGACCCACAACCCAGCCAGGGTGTCTCCTTAGCTCCCCAATCATGCCTGATCCCAGCCACAGATGTTGCACATGCCAGTGGTTGCTCTGACCCAGCTTGGCACAGTGCCTCCCCTGTCTTAGCCTTTACCTTTGGATGCTGTAGTCTGGCGTGGTCCAGCCAGCCCTCACTCCCAGCTCTTGCTGGCAGGTGCTAGCAGGTACTGCTCAGTTTGCTCTCATCCTTGGCTCATACAAACCAGAAGGTATAACAGCCTAACTTGACCTGTACTCCCTCCTGGTTTCTTTTTTTTTTTTTTTTTTTAAATTTATTTTATTGTATTGTTGTTGACAATGGTTACATAGTTAATTACGGTTTAAAAAAAGGTTCAGGGGTATAGGGAAGTGGGTAATACTATTATGTCCATATTGTTTCCATCATGTATCCGAGGTAAAGGGGAATATTGAGGGAGAAGCCTCACCCGGTTTCCTGCCCACCCCAAGTCCCGGATGTGGGGCATGCTCTGAGATATTTACTCAGGTGGTTTTAATAGTTCTCCAGTTATGAATCACTGCCAGTTTCGCTCAATGAGGTCATCCACTGATTGATATGGTCCATCATAAAGTCTCTGTTCACCCCATATTTCGCTGCCAACAATATACAGCTGAGATGAATGAATGACCTGTTCTGTCTTCTGTCTTTTCTTGGTTAGAGTTCTGAGTCCAGCAGTTCGATTGGGGAGATCTCCAAAGAAACTTTGAGGTATTCCCAGACCAGATTCTTGTATGTTCTAGCAAGCACAGGGCCCAGCACAGTCCATCACCCTATCAGCTGGTGGTTGCAATTGCTGGGTTGGTTCTGTTTTCAGTCCCAAGTTGCACTGGAACCAATGGGTGTTACAGTCCAGTCTGGTTCTGCCCAGCACGTACTCGGCCCTTACATCAACCAGTGGGAGCTGCAGCCTAGTTGGGGCGACCCACAATAACCCCCACCAGGCCCGCCCCCTACCCTGGTTTGCCAGTCTGTGTAGCAGTAGACCAGTCTGTCCCCCATCCCATTTGGCTCTTGTACTTGTCAATGGGTATTAAAGCTTAGTTCCATCTAACCAACTCAACCATCCAGCCCTCCCGGATGTTGTTGAGTGCCTCTCTGTCTAGCCACCCCAGCCCCCGTCCTAGTTTTCATGCCCTCCCACGGGAGTAGAGACCCAAGAAGGGGGAACCCACTATTTCCCTCCCAGGTCTTTCTGTCCTGGTTTATGCACTCTTTAGGTGGTTCTGTGGTTTGACTTGACAGAATTAGTCCCCAGTGCCAGCTGATGCTGCGGCTAAGCCCAAACATCCCTCACCCACTCTAATTTATGCTTGCACCAGCAGGAATAATCAGCCCAGCCTGGCTTTTCCCTGATCTAGTCCACATGCAGTGCACAGGTATTGCAGCCTTGCTTAGTCTGGTCTGTGTCCATCCCAGCCTACGCTCTCCAGTGGGAGTAGCTGTCTGGCTAGGGGACCAGCCCCTTAATCCCCCCGCCGGCTCTGCCCCTCCCTTCCTGGATCTCACGTGTGCTGGTTGGGTGCTGCAGTCAAATCCAGTACAGGCAACCACGCCCTGGCATTCCATAATGTGTACTGATTTTGTCGCGACCAAACCCAGCTCAACCCACACTCTGTTCTGGTGATCGGATTTGCCAGTGGATGACATGAACTGATTCAGCCTGGTCTGCCCCTGACCCATCCTGAATGTGTGCCAGTGGGAAACTTTCCATGGCCTATTCTGGGCTGTTTCCTATCATGCTTCTTGTGCTTACCTGCAGGGACTGTGTCCTGCCAGAGGAGTTGCCCAGGCTCCTCCATCAGAACCCCTCCCAATGTCAGATTTTGCGCATACCAGGGGGTCCTTGAGCCAACCCTACTCAGTTCACCTCCTGTCCTAGCAGGAACAGTGGCTTTTCCTGGCTGGCTTTCACCCCATTCTGGTTCTTGTTGGATGTTTCAGCCCAGCCATGGCTCATCCATACCCACATAGAGCTCACACATGACTTAGTAGGGGGTTGAGACCCAGCCTAGTCAGTCCCACATCTACCCTGGTTCTCCATGACACCAGATGGTGTTGAGGTCCGAACTAGCCTGGTGCATCCAATCCCAGCTCACACTAGTGCCTTGAGTGACTACGACTGTTTCCTAGATAGAACACAGCCCCCTTTCCAGCACACGCACCCCTTGGTGGGAATCTCAACCCAGTTAGGGTGTCCCCTTACCTCCCCATTTGGGCCTGTTCCTAGCCGTAAATCACGCACCTGCCTGTGGTTGCTCTGAGGACCAGTAGGTGCAAGAGCCTAGCTCGGTATGACCTGTGCTCCATGTTGGTTTCTAGTTTTGCTTGTAGGCTGAGGTTTGCTTAGTCCTGCCCAGTATGTTCCGTTCCATTACCAATTTCATAGCTCAGCATTGTTAAGTGATTAGAAGTTCTTCAAAGGAAGAGTTACTGGCATTGGGAATCTTTAGAATTGACTCAGATCCCAGAAACAGTGCGGTCAGCCTGGAGCTACCTAAGCAACGATTCAGACAACCAATACCTCAGAGCTCCCGGCCGGGGGGCCAGCAGGCACAGCCTGGCGCCAAATGGCACACTGGCCGCCCAGGCCCAGCTCACCATGAGCACATGGTGGCTGGGATCGGGATCCAAGCTAGACGCTCCCTCCTGCAGCCCACCCCTCCTGGTTTCTTCACTTGCCAGTGGGCTGTGGTTTTCTCGGCCCTGTCTGGTCTGTCCCTTTCCAAAACCAACTCACACACTTGCTAATGGATGGAGCTACCCTGTCTAGCCTGCCCAATACCCAGACCTGGACCATGTGCTCATCAGTGGGAACTATGACCCACTAGGAGAGTTTCCCAGTTCCCCTGCTTGGGCCATTCCCATACCCAGATATCACGCATGCCAACAGGTTCTTGACCCTTACCCAACATGTCCTGCCCTATCCATCCCTGTCTTTATATGATCTGGTGTTGCTCGGTCTGCCCCACACCTTGTTTAGGGTGCTCATGCAGGTGCTGCAGCCTGGACCTGCTCCGCTTGTTCCCAGCCCCAGTACCGGTGTGTTCCAGTATCAGTGAGTTCCGTGGTCACACCTAGCTCAGCCCATCACCATTTCAACTGTCAAGCTAATCAATGGGACTTGTAGTTCCATAGGGTTGGGCCCACATATCCCCCACAGAATCCAATCCTGGACCTGGTTCTTTTGCCTGCTGATTGTTGTCATGGCCCAGTCTAATGTGACCCATCCCCTGATCTGACACTAATTGTCAGGTACTGGGATCTAGCCCTGCCAGACAGGCCCTCCAGCCATAGTTTGGGTGTACGCTGGCGTGTGGTGGTTAGCCATGTTCTGTGCTGACAAGCCCAACCCAGGACTCCTGTGTGGGCTGGTGCATCAGTCTGATGCATAATATCTTCAGGTCTCTCCCTTCCAAATCACCAGGTCTCAGTCCTGTTGCTTACTTGCTAGTACAAGTGGCCCTGTTGTTGGGTGTCCCTCAGGATTCATCCTCAGCTACATGTATAGTGGCCTTATCCATGGATGTCCCTAGGCAGTAATTCCATAGCCCCAAGACTCCAGAGCTTGTTGCTGGGTGGCCAGCGGGCAAAGGCTGGTGTCAGTTGGCACTCTGGCTGCCCACAAGCCCAGAACCCTCTTTCCAACCTAGCAGCAGAGGATGGGGAGCTAGGATTCCCAGCATGAAGTCTCGGCTGACACAGGTACTCCCAGCAGCTCCCACATGGCTAGGTGATCCAGATACCCACGCTGCTACTCAGACTTATCTGGACTCCCGTTCTGTTTGATTTTTACTTTTTTTTTTAAACCATTAGAAATACATACCTGTTCTGAAAGGGTCAATGTTTACATCACATCAGATAACAGGGAGAAAGAGGCTGGCAAAAGAGTTTGTGTTCTTCAGTGTGAGACTGATAACCCTTGAGAATTGGGGTGTGACACGGGAACTTGGGGTTGGTTGGCTTTGAGGGAGCTAGGAGATGGCTCATAGACAGAGTTTTGCAGGTCCTGACAGCACTGTTATGACTCCATGAAGTTATTTTGTCCGATATTGATAATTCTTAGATTTCTTTTGCAGTTCCTTTTTGAAGATGAAGAATGTGTGCATGTTTTTCTGAAGTTAACTTTAGCCCCCTTAGTTGACATGTTTGAGCTCTTTGTCCTGGGCATGGTGCACCCCTGTTCTCAGTGATTTTTCCATTTGGGAAGATGAGATAGCAGGGATGGTGCAGTCACAGCAATGGGAGAGCCATCTACTGCATGCTGCCTACAGGCCCTGCAGCTCAGCACTTGGAGTGACTTTTCTGGAACTATCATCAGGTCTGAAGGAGGTTGCTGGGCTCTGAAGGATGGGGTAATAGTTATGGAACTGGACAGGAGAGGGGAAGATAGTCTAAGAAGTGGTATCAGCAGACAGAAGAAGGCAGCAGCTGGAGTGTGCGGAAGGAGTAGTGGAGCACATGGTGCCCCGCATACAGCATATGTCGCAGCACTGAGAGGCACACATTTCTGCTTGGTGAGCTGACCAGAGTGTTTGGAGAACGGATACATGTTCTCTCTCTGCATCTCGACCAGCAGATACTGTTTTCGTCTGTACCTTTAGCAAACCAAACGCCTGAAAAATGTGATTTCTGGATTTTCTTAATTTCAGAATACTATTTTGTCCTCATCAGGAGAAAGTGATTTCATGGAACAAATTTTTTTTTAAAAAATCCAGTTATTGATTTTTTTCCCTTTTCTAAAAATAGGATTAGAAGAGTAAGATTAATATCTAATAAAGGAACTGAAACTGACAATGACTCGAGTTGTCTCCATCCCATGATTAAGAAGAGACAGTGTCGAACAGAGCTTAGAATGTGGCAAACCAGAGAGAAAGCAAAGTCTTCAGATGGAGAAAAGTGCCGTAAGGTGAGCATTAGAAGGGACATCTTTCCCAAGTAAGATATTCCTGTTTTTACTTAGGCTCTGCTTAGAAATATGAATGGATACTGGCAGATTTGTAAGCAGATCTTGACGACTGAGCAAAACCGCAGGATATGAGAAAGCAAATGCCACATGAACACCGGAGCATATTGAAATTTCTTGCTTATTGATTCTGCCACTGACGCAGCCTTAGCAGGGGGTTAGTGAGTTAGTGTGGGCTGCTGTGGGCGTTCACAGGAAGCAGCGACAGTGGAGTCAGGACTTGAGGGGCCATTTCTTAGCTTTAGGCAGAGACGGTCTGCTCTGTGACTCAAGCTGACTATGTACTTTCACCATATAGTTTTGAAATCTTATTTGCCAGTCCAGCAGTAGCTCAGTACCTGTTGAGCCATTGCTGTAACCAGGTGATTTCTTTGTCTTTAACAACCTTCTGAGAGAGGCGCTGTTACTCTTAGTTTCTATTGAGATAAGGAAACTGAGCCCCAGGGAAATTTAGTAAGCTTCCCAAGGTTACAGAGCTAGTAAGTAGACAGCTGTGATCCATGCTCTTTTAACTACCATGTCTCACTGCTTCGTCATTTACACTGTTAATATTTTTCCTTACTGAGGTCCAGTACTCTTTAGGTTTGTTTAGTTTTGGTTTCTTTTCCTGTTTGGTAGTTTTGTTACGGTGTTTGTTTTTAGCTGTGCAGTTCACTGAGCATTTTGGGCTGTCTGGTGTTTTCCCTTGCAGGAGGCTTTCCGGCGTTTGGGTAATGGAGTTTCAGATGATCTGTCTAGTGAGGAAGATGTGGAAGCACAGACGCAGATGATACTGCTGCGTCGGAGTGTGGAAGGGGCCTCCAGTGACAATGGGTGTGAAGTTAAGAATAGAAAATCGATACTTGCAAAGCACCTCAACTCTCAGGTAATTTTTGTTGAAGTTTATGGAGCGACAGGAATTAATTCCTAAGCCATTGAAGAATAAAAAGGCATTTGACAATGTTTTCCTGTTATTTGGTGGTTTCATTTTGGCAGGTAAAGAAAACCAGTGCACGGTGGTGTCACATGGTACGGGATTCAGATAGTCTCGCTGAATCAGAATTTGAGTCAGCAGCCTTCAGCCAGGTAGTGTATTCAAGGCGTATTCTCGACTGTGATAACTTTATCCATTCATTTTGTGACAGGTTGCCCTAAAGTAGTGTTTATACTTGCCAGTGCTTCCCCTGCCTCCATGATCTGTCTCTTTGTTCTGCTCCTTTTAGATGGTTATTCACCCTGAGAAAGACCTTTGACCTTAATTTTAAAAGTATCACAGGTGATGCTCAGAAAAGGGGTTACTGAATTTGCTAAATGATGCGATTACGTGATTTTCACCTGGAGTATGAAGTTTCTTACTAAGTGTCGTAATTGGGATTCATAGAGAATCCCACTTAATTGGGATTAACATGAGTGAAATCGGACAGGGTTTTGAGACAGGACCTCTTACAGATGTGAACAGTAAATCTCATTATGAAAGCTAATGAGAATATTTGTATCATTCAAGGATGAACAGAGTAGAGGTGGCAGTGTGGGTTTGAACACCTTAGGTGAGCAATCCTATGACTTAGCGGTAACTTCTCAGAAGGAGGTTTTCTTTTTTTTATGACTTATTCATTATTTGAAGAGCTATACATTTATGTGTGTGTGTATATATATGTGTGTGTATATATATTTATATATATAGAGAGAGCGAGAAAGCGGAAGAAGCTGTCTATGTGTATGTATATGCTGTTGTAGACTTCTGTGGAGTGAACCAGTGGATAGCAGTTCTTTCAGCTTCCCTGCCTCTCTCTCTCTCTCTCCCTCTGCCTTTCAAGTAAATATAAATAAAATTAAATGTATTATTATATGAAACCTTATGGTGGTATGACTATGCAGTGATCAACTTATAAAAGTTCACCAACAGTTGTCATAAATAACCTGCTGTCATTTTATTTTACATATGTTATTACTTTTAAAGATGAATGAAAGATGACTGTGTTTTCCTTCCAAGGGTTCTAGATCTGGTGTCAATGGCTGTTCCCGAAGCCTCAACATGTCACGAAGAGACTCAGAAAGCACCCGCCATGACTCAGAGACTGAAGATATGCTGTGGGACGACCTGCTGCATGGCCCAGAGTGCCGCTCCTCTGTCACCAGTGACAGTGAGGGCGCCCACGGGAACACTCCCCACTTAGGCACCAAACGTGACCCGAAAGAGGATGTTTTTCAGCAGGTGTGTGAAAGTTGTTATCCCAGTAGCTAATATCTGTTGTCTACTTACAATATGTCAGGCACAATGTCTGTCACTTGAATTTACAATAATCCTATAGGATGAATATTATTCTCCTCAATTTTGAGGGAAGCACATTAAATATGGTTTGGAAGTCAAGCATTTGGGATTAGAACTCTGGGAGAAGTGCTTTTGAGTTGCTCTAACCTAACTTTTCTTCCTAATATCTTCTCATTATAATTTTTTTCTGAAGACTTATTTTTAGTTACTTTGAAAGGCAGAGTTACAAAGAGAGGGAGAGAGAGATACAGAACTTTCACCTACGGGTTCTTGCTCCAAATAGTTGCACTGGCCAGGGCTGGACCAAGAAAACCGGGAGGCAGAGGCTTCCTGTAGGTCTCCCATGTGTGTGCAGGGGCCCAAGCACTTGGGTAATCTGTCACTTTCTGAGGTGCATTAGCAGGAAGCTGGGTCAGAAATGGAGTACCTGAGACTCAGATTAGTGCCCATATGGGATGCAGGCAGTAATTTAAACCACTATACCACAATGCTGGCCCCTCTTGTTAGTTTTCTTAGTGTGATTCTCAATGTTCATTTTTTATGAGTAAGGTTGTTGGATTTGTACATTCATTTCATGTTACATTTTCATAACCACAGTGTTACTGAATTATCAGGAAATGACAGTTTGTATAACAACGTAAAAATCAAGCTGTGTTTTTTAACTTTAGGTTTATATTATTGTAAAATCGCAAAGCCAGGAATTAGTGATTTCTTGGAAGGATATTTGAACCTTGTAGACAATGTAGGAATTCATTTTACATCTATAGAAATTACCATCTGTCTTGGGGTAATAGTTCCTACTTCTCAGGTTTACTATGAGACAGCTAATAAGGTTGCTGCAGGGATGTGTACTGTACCCAGTGACTGTTGTGGTGTTGTCATCGTCTCCTCTAGATGAACAGTCATCCTTTGCTAAAATGCTGCTGGAGCTGCAGTAATTGTGCTTCCTGTGAAAGCTTCTTCCATTGCTGGTGACACTGACTTAGAAATGCTTCTTTCTACTGTATTTCTACATCGCCTTGTAAATAGTAGTAGATGATGGGTGTACTTTTGTCTGCGTAATGACTTTTCTTGATTCTAAAACATCATTTAATTTATAATTTTATGGAAAAAAATCACTACATATATGTAGAGTTAAAACAACTAATCAGGAGCAACATATTCACTTTTTTCAGTTTTATGTTACTATCTTCAATTTTGGTGTCAGGTTAGAATTTAATGCTCTTAAAAAATACTTTATTTGAAAAGCAAAGTTAACGGGATGGGAAATAGAAAGAGAGAGATCTTCTGTCTGCTGGTTTACGCCCTGTGGTCGCAGTGGCCTTGACTGAACCAAGCCAAATCAAGGGATCAGAAGCTTCCTCCTGCTGTCTTGGTGCAGGGGCACAAGCACTTGGACCATCTTGTGCTGCTTTCCCAGGAGCATATGAGAGTGGAGCAGCAGGGACTCCAGCCAGTGCCCACATGACATGCTGGCATTGCAGGTGGTGATTTAACTTATGTTGCAGTGCTGGCCTCTAATGTTCTTTGTATTTAGTCTGAAGATTCCACAGTTTATGTATAACATCATGGTAATCTTGGCCTCCTTAGCATTTTGGGGATGTGCAGTGTAATTGTAAGTTACAGGTAGGAATAACTGAGTCAGGTGAACTCGTGTAGTCAAATGGCAGTCAAGGTTTCCCAGCTTTATTCCCTATGTGTCTGAGCATATTGCTAGCACCCAAGGCAAGGACCTCAGAGTTCCTGTTGCCCTTGCTCCCTGTACCCATCAGAAGCCCTTGTATTGTCTTACGTTCACTGTCTGGGTATTGACATCTGTCCCCGGTGTCTCCCTTTTGGGGTGGAGGCCATCGTCAGCTCTCATCTGAAACATGACAACGACTTCGTGAGGCTTGCCCTCCTTCCTCTCACTGAAGCCAGAGTGGTGTATCCAAAATACAAACCCGAGCATGCCACTCCCTTTAAGTCCTTATTCTTCCTTCTGGATTATCTGCTTCTGTTTCTTCTTTGGCTATAATGTATAGTCTTGGCTCCCCTCTCCAAACTGCACACACACATGCTGGTTCCTTTGCCCAAGTGAACTTTTTCTTCTGAATTCCTTTTTATTTTTCAGACAGGTCTTGTGTTGAATAATACTTCCTGCAAGAAACATTTCCTATTTTAGAATTTTTCAAAAAATTCATGAAAATAGAATTAACTTTTTTTTAAAGATTTATTTATTTTTATTGGAAATCCAGATACACAGAGAGGAGAGATAGAGGAAGGTCTTCCATCCGATGATTCACTCCCCAAATGACCCCAACAGCTGGAACTGAGCTGATCTGAAACCAGGAGCCCGGAGCCCCTTCTGTCTTCCATATGGGTGCAGGATTCCAAGACATTTTTGGACCATCCTCTACTGCTTTCCCAGGCCACAAGCAGGGAGCTGGATGGGAAGTGGAGCCAGGATACGAACCAGCGCCCCTATGGGATCCTGGTGTGTGCAAGGCAAAGACTTTAGCCACTAGGCTACCGTACTTGGCCCAGAATTAACTTTTTGAAATCCATGCATTTTCTTTTCTTTTTTTTTTTCCCACAATGCATGTTTTCCTTGAGCCATTTGAAGGCCATTGATATCTTATAAAGCAGTCTTTTTTTTCTCATCACTGAGTGTATTGTAGCTTAAGTAGTAGGAAATCCGGAAGCTGCTAGATAGCAAGGACACCTTGTTCTCTAATTGTATTCAAAGTGCCATTACACAGTAGGTGCTTAATCAATATCTGTTACACAAATCAATGAATCAATGAAGAAAATCAATAAATGCCCATAAACATTATGCTAAGCATGGTTGTAGGAAGGGAAGAACTGTTCCATTTGGTGCTTTTGTAAAAACTTGTATTTGGAGGTGTGGACAAGATTGTAGAAGACATAAATACGACATAAAAGCACCGTGTAATGACTGATTTGCCGGATACAGATTTGTCGGGGTTTTAATTTCAAAGGGCAAACTTGGTGTGATGTGTGGTTGTCAAAGACCATTTGGTTGGGGATCTGAGCCGAAAGGCTGCCACGTGATGTGACAACAGTCGGGAGGCTGGTGCTGCCTGTCCCCTGCATGGCTGTGCTTTCTGTGCTTCCTGTGTCCTCGGCAGGGGAGAGGAGTAACCCTTCAGTTCCGTGAGTTACGAGGCCTTCCAGTGCCTCTCCGTAGACTTCCTGCTGCCCCTGCTGTAGGCAGCCTGCTGTAGAAATCCTACCCTCCTCTCCCATCAGTGCCCTAGGCTTATTCCCTTCCATACCTTTACAGAGGGGTGCAACCTTAGATTATGGACTCTGTCTCTCCTCCTCCTAGAAGATATTTAGCCTCTTCCAGGTAAGAAAATTGCATGGTGCAGCAAGGATAAAAGGCCTAGAAATCAGCATATCCTACAGGTTTGATGAGCTCTGCGAGGGAAAACAGATTGATGGACTGAGAACTGGTGAATGTGGCCTAGGAGCTTGACTAAAGGCAAGAAAACAAATGAAGGCAAGACAAAATGGATGTAACTCTGTGTTTCTCCTCAGAACCACTTATTCTGGCTTCAGAACTCAAGTCCTGCCTCTGAACGAGTCAGTGCAATAATCTGGGAAGGGAATGAGTGTAAAAAGATGGATATGTCTGTGTTGGAGATTAGTGGCATCATCATGAGCAGGGTAAGGTTAAATAAGTTGTGACTGCTTAGTGATTAAGGACTATTGTAGAAGAACCTACTTAGTGATTAAAACAACATGAATGCCTTTAGAGCAAATATATGTGTATATATATTTTACTACTGTGATTTTTAAAAATCTATATTTGAAAGGCAGAGTTTCAGAGAAATGTGAGGACAGAGGAAGATAGAGAAATCTTCCATCTGCTGGTTCTCTTGCTGTCTGATTGCAACTGCTGGGACTGGATGAGGCTGAAGCCCGGAGCCTGGCACTCCAGCCTGATCTTCCATGTGTGGCAGGAGCCCAAGCACTTGGGCCGTTATCTGCTTCCTTTCCAGGAGCATTAGCAGGAAGCTGGATTGGAAATGGGGCAGCTGGAACACAAACCAGCACTTACTTGCAATGTTGACACTCAGGGCTGCTTTTATTACAGATGGCAGCTTGGATCCTGGAGCCACAGTGCCAGCCCCTAATATTGTAGTTAGAATCTTGTGGTATATCATTTTTGTTACAGATGGTCTCTGTAAGAACGATCAATTGTTCAAGTATATTCTATAAATATTATTTATCTGATCTAAGCTCAGATTTTACTAAGTCATAAATTTGTATGTCCTTTTTATTTGTAGTTCCTTTAAAATGTACTTTTAATATTCTAAAAATGCTCTCTTGCAACTCCACTGAGCTCTGCAGTAATGCTGGAACTTTGCCTTCGCAGGTTAATGCATATCAACAAGGAGTAGGTTATCAGATGCTGGGAAACGTCGTCACCATCGGGCTGGCGTTTTTTCCTTTTGTGCATCGGCTCTTTCACGAGAAGAGCTTTGATCAACTGAAGTCCATTTCGGCTGAAGAGGTCTTGACTCTCTTCTGTGGGGCACCGCCTGTTACGCCTGTCATTATTTTGTCTATAATTAATTTTTTTGAAAGATTGTGTCTTACATGGATGTTTTTTTTCATGATGTGTGTTGCAGAGAGAACATATAAACAGGTCAGTAGAAAAACAAGTATAATTTCTGGTGTCTGTTTTTGTATATGATATACAAGCTGTTTATTCTCTTGGTTGAATATCTTCCCAAAAGCTTATGTGGACAGTAAAAGATTAGTTAGTGGAAGTGGTAAGTGGGCATTTGTTGACTCTGTGTCATTGACTAGTTACAGCTTACATGCTGTGACCTAAAACTGTGTTGTGCCCTGTGTGTAGAAGCAAGCAGCTCAGCCAGTGCGTGAGCCTGGGTGACTGGGCAGCCTCTGGACCTCAGTGTGTCTCCGCCACTGCTGATCCCATTGCAAATGTGCTAACTCTGTAAGTGATACTGCTTTTGTGAAAGACGGACACATGAGAAATGTGTCTTTTTTGAAATTTTGTGAAGAGTTCTTGAAAGCGGCTTGAGGACTTAGTGTATTGATGCTGTCATGAGGAGGGTGATTTGAATGGAAGTGTAATTTGGGAGTAGGAGTTTTCCGCTCCATGCATCGGCATTTTATCCTGTGCATGTGGGGAGTCACAGCGCTGCTCACTCATGTGCTTTGGGAGCAACGAGGTGATGAGAGGTTAAAATCCTTCCCACTGCCAATCTTGGTGGTCGATGATGAGAATCTCATGCTGTTTATGTTTTTATATAGTTTAAATATTAGTTACATGAATACTCACCCAGAGGAACATACATACATTTCATTTTAATTTCTCTCTTTTTTAAATCTCCTCTAGAGATTTTTATTTGCAAAACTCTTCAGCCATATTACTTCTGCCAGGAAAGCTAGGAAATATGAAATACCTCATTTTAGACTTAAAAAGGTGGAGAACATTAAAATATGGCTGTCACTGCGTTCTTACCTAAAGGTGAGTTTTATTTGATTGGTAGTCAAGTATATGCACAAGTGTACAGAAAATCTGTCCGCCTGAGCGAGCAGCAGTTACTCTGAGGGTGCGACTCTGGGTGTTGGATGGGTGGTATCCACTGCCTCCAGGCGGGCTGGAATCTCAAATTAGCCACAATTTGTCTGCACAGAGATAGCAGAGAAGAGCATAGGAAGAAGAAAGAAAAATGTAAACTTCATAGGACGGGATGATAGATATTTCATCTTTCAATACACTCTGGGAAATATTTCAGTTGAAATATGTCAGTGAACCAGTTGCCCCCTCTTAATCTGGAAAGGCCTGGATTTCAGCGTTTGAAGTTGATGGTGTTCACGATCCATCAACGTCCCATCAGGCACGCCTCCCGAGCCTTGCTTCCACATGCCGTGAAGCCATACCACACACGGGGGGCTGGAGGGCAGCTGCTGGCCCCAAGAGCGACCTCTCAGTGACACCTGCCTCTCCCTCCACAGAGACGGGGTCCCCAGCGTTCAGTTGATGTGGTCGTGTCCTCCGTCTTCCTACTGACCCTTTCCATTGCGTTTATCTGTTGTGCCCAGGTAAAAGTTTTAGATCTTTTAATGAAAAATAGAAACTATTCTAAAATTCACACTTCCTGTTTTAAGTTGTGTCACTGTGATCATGTTTTTTTTTTTTTAAATGTGTCTGTTTCTTGGGCTATTGTAGATGTTTTTTAATATTTCTGTTAAAGGTAATTTTGAAGTTCTTAAGACTCTTAAGATTACTCAAATTTTTTTTAAATTTTTTTTAAAGATTTATCTTATTTTTATTACAAAGTCAGATATACAGAGAGGAGGAGAGATAGAGAAGAAGTGGAGCTCCCGGGATTAGAACCGGTGACCATATGGGATCTTGGTGCGTTCAAGGCGAGGACCTTAGCCATTAGGCCACGCCACCAGGCCCAAGATTACTCAAATTTTAATTAGTTGTTTCTGATAATAAAAGCTGTGAAATCAGAGCTGCAAAATAGTGCATCTCTTAATTACACTATCTCATGTACATTTATTAGTTGCCACTTCAGAAAGGACACATTTCCTTTCCTTCCCATTCATTCACTTGTTCATTTATTGACTTACAGTGGGATCAAGTGTTCTTATTTTTATCTAATAAATAATAGTCTATACTGTATTTGTTTTGATGCCTGAAGTGTTCCAGATTTGCTCCAAATTTGGGAATCTCCTTGAAACCTTTGACTGTATCCTTTTGATTAGTCCTTCTGTTTATTTATTTTAAAGATCTGTTTATTTGAAAAGCAAAATTCTATTGTTGAGAATCAGAGAGAGCGAGTGAGAGAGGGCTCCCAAGTCTGATTCTCTCCTCAGAAGTCCACAAAGATGGGCTGTGCCAGGGCCGGGAACTGAGAACCGGGTCCAGCCACCACTGCTGCCCCCAGGGTCCCTGTTCACAGGAAGCTGGAGTCAGGAACTGAAGGGGAGGATTGGACCCAAGTTTTCTGTGTGGTATGTGGGTGCCTGGGAAGACAGCAGAGGGTGTTTCAAGAAGTTGGGTCCTGGCCACTCATGTGGAAGACCCAGATGAAGTTTGTGAAGCCTGGCCCAGCACTGACTGTTGCAGTCAAGAATCCAGTCACATGGGTCCAGCATGGTAGCCTAGCAACTAAAGTCCATGCCTTGAACGCACCAGGATCCCATATGGGTGCCAGTACTAATCCCAGCAGCCCTACTTCCCATCCAACTCCCTGCTTGTGGCCTGGGAGGGCAATCGAGGATGGCCCAAAGCCTTGGGACCCTGCATCTGCGTGGAGACCTGGAGGAGGCTCCTGACTCCTGGCTTTGGATCAGCACAGCACTGGCTGTTGGGGTCACTTGGGGAGTGAATCATCGATAGAAGATCTTCCTCTCTGTATATTTGACTTTGCAATAAAAATAAATGAAATCTTAAAAAAAAAAATCCAATCACCTGAGCCATCGTATTTCCTCCCAGAGTCAGCATTAGCAGGAAGCAGGAACCAGGTTTTGGCTGACAGATGTGGGTGTCTTTCCCTCAGTGCCAATACCTGCCCTTGTTTTCTCTATCTTGGAGTTGTGTGGGTGGTTATACCTAAATTTACAATAGTTCTCTGTCTTCTTGATGGATTGATTTTTGTGTCCTTCATAGGTATTAAGATCTGGTTCAGAATCGGCCTCTACATTCAGTTGTCATGTCTTGTCCATCTTCTTTAATCTGACAGTGTCAAGGCTGTTTGTTTTTTACGACCTTTTATGTCTAGTGTTTCTGCTTATTTTGATATTCATTCACACCTGCCATCTTTTGGTTACTCTGTGTGTGTTCTGTCCTTGTTTATCTCCTTAGAGTTTTTGTTGTCCTCATATCAGCTGTTTCCCATAATCAATGTGTCCTTTTTGGGCTGCTTGCTTCTTAATCCAGCATCACAGTCTTGGTGTTTTGGAGTGTCTGGGTCATTTATCCATGATTTGATCACTGTGACTACAGATATTATCTCGTATCTGATCCATCTGCTAATTTTCCTTTTGCTCTCCTGTGTTGCCATCTTTTTTCTCATCAGCTATTCTTTTTTTTTTTTTTTTTAAGATTTTTATTATTATTGGAAAGCCGGATATACAGAGAGGAGGAGAGACAGAGAGGAAGATCTTCCATCTGATGTTTCACTCCCCAAGCGAGCCACAACAGGCCGGTGAGCGCCGATCTGATGCCGGGAACCTGGAACCTCTTCCGGGTCTCCCACGCGGGTGCAGGGTCCCAAAGGTTTGGGCCGTCCTCGACTGCTTTCCCAGGCCACAAGCAGGGAGCTGGATGGGAAGTGGAGCTGCCGGGATTAGAACCGGCGCCCATATGGGATCCCGGGGCTTTCAAGGTGAGGACTTTAGCCGCTAGGCCACGCCGCCGGGCCCCCTGTTCTTAATCTTCCATATATTACTATCATTATACATTCCTTTACCCTTATTTTATTGGTAATAGAGATTACAGCCTGTATCCTAATTTATAGTCTAATAAAATGATCCGTTTGTCACTTTTTTAGTAGAGCCAAGACCCTTATACCGATGTTTTCATTTACTCCTTTGTCTTTTGTTGATTGTTCCCTTTCATTTTAACTTGATATGTATTTTAAACCCATAAGATATAATTATTATTGCTTTTAAAAATCAGTTATTTATATTTGCCATTCCCATTACTTTTTATTCTTTCCTGTAACTTTGTGTCTCTGGGATAATTTTCCTCCTAGCTGGGTAACTCTTGGTACTTCTTACAGTACCAGTCTCCTAGTGATTGCTTTCCCTTTGTTGAAACGGTCCCTTTGTCACTTTCATTTTGAAGAATTATTTTTTGATGGCAAGAGTGTCCTAGGTTCCCAGTGCAGCCCTTGCAGGAGTCTCTTATCTTTTGGTTCCTGCCATATATTTTGAGAAGTCGCTTATTAACTTACTGCTTTTCTTTTTAAAAATGCTGTTCTTTTTTCTCTGGCTGATCTGGGGCTTTTCTTTGTGCTTGGTTTTGTCGTGGCTTGGCTGCAATTTGTGAATTATCTGTTGCTGGGAAACACATATTGGCACCTTCTGAAGAGGTGGCAGTGTCCCGCTGCTGATTGTCCCTTCCTTCCTCTCTGTTATAGAGAAGTGTAACCCAGACTTAAGTTGTACTCGTCCTGTCTTGGAACCTTAGAATTAAAAATGTTGAGGTGTCGGGCCCGGCTGCATGGCCTAGTGGCTAAAGTCCTTGCCTTGAACGCCCCGGGATCCCATATGGGCGCCGGTTCTAATCCCGGCAGCTCCACTTCTCATCCAGCTCCCTGCTTGTGGCCTGGGAAAGCAGTCGAGGACGGCCCAAACCTTTGGGACCCTGCACCCGCGTGGGAGACCTGGAAGAGGTTCCAGGTTCCCGGATCGGCGCGCACCAGCCCATTGTGGCTCACTTGGGGAGTGATTCATCGGATGGAAGATCTTCCTCTCTGTCTCTCCTCCTGTCTGTATATCTGACTTTGTAATAAAAATTAATCTAAAAAAAATGTTGAGGTGTCTGTGGTGGCATCACAGACTGCAGATCAGATCAGTAGAGGTCAGTGTGGCTGGACTGGCCTTTGACAAACCAGGGCTGCGAGAAGTCAGAGTTGTTAGGGAAGTGGGATTATCTGAGGAGAGATGGGATGCCACATGGCCTTATCGGAAGAGCGTGGAAAAGGGCAGCTGCTTCCTGACTTCCCGCCTTTCAGAGTGCCTGTGTTTGCATTTAACCTTGGATTTGCTTGATTATATTTCTTTACTTTTAAAGCAGCATATTTTTTTGAAGATTTGTTTATTTATTTTTATTTGAAAGGCAGATTTTACAGAGAGAAGGAGAGACAGAGAAAAAGATCTTCCATCTGCTGGTTTGCTTCCCAAGTGGTGGCAGTGACTAAAGCTGAACAGATCCGGAGCCTGGAGCCAGGAGTTTCTTATGGGTCTCTTGGGTGGGTACAGGGTCCCAAGCACTTGGGCCATCTTCTGGTATTTTCCCAGTCCAACAGCAGAAATCTGGGTTGGAAGTGGAGCAGCTGAGACATGAACCAGAGCCTATATGGGATGCTCGCACTTGCAGGTGGAGGATTAGCTTGCTGTGCCACTGTGCTGCCTCCCTTTCACTCCCCGCTGCCCAGTAACACACACACACACACACACACACACACACACACACACACACACACATATTTAAAGATTTATTTATTTGGAAGGCAGAGTTACAGGGACAAACAGGGAGAGAGAGAGAGAGAGAGAGAGAGAGAGAGAGAAAGATACCTTTCATGTGCTAATTCACTCCCCAAATGGCTTTGGTAGCCTGGGTTAGGCCAGGTCAAGCCAGGAGCCTCTTCCAGGTTTCCCAAATGGGTGCAGGGACCTGAGTACATGGGCTGTCCTCTCCTGTTCCCCTGGGCACCAGCAGGGAGTTTGATGGAAAGCGGAACAGCCAGGACTTGAACCAGATTTCACCATTCAGTCAGCCCCAGGAGAAATTAGAGAAACAAAAACTCTATCAAAAATATTGACAATATTTGGCACTCAGTAACTAGTAGCTGCTGCTACTGCTGTTGTGACTTGGTTCCTAAAATGGAGTGAAAAAGTGCTTCTTGGGGCTTTTAGATTAGGTACCTGTGTCTCACATTGGGAAGTATCTGGGTTCAGTCATTAGCTCTGGCCCTTGACTCCAGTGGTCCTCTAATACAAACACTGGGACACAGCAGTGCTGGCATAGGAACTGGGTGCCTGGCACTCGAGGGAGACCTGGGCACCGTCCCCGCTTCTGGCCTTGGTCCTGGCCCAGCATGCCAGCTGCTGCAGGTGTCTGTGGAGTGAAGCAACACAGGGAACCTCTTTCTCTTCCTGTGCTTCTCCAATTGACAACAACAAAGGAAATGATCCTTAGGATTTTGTAGTCATAGCAGTGGGATGGACTATGTTTTAGGAAGCTTACTTGAAAGGTCATACTCCATACCAGGAATGGTCTCCATGAATCGCAAGTGGACACACTGGTGGTTAAAGTAGCTAGAAGTATGTCTGTCTTACTTTACTTTTCATATGTTTTCTTTGTATATTACTTCCAAATTGCTGCTGTCTTTCATGAAAAGGAGAAAATCTAGAAAAGTTAGAGAAATCTGTGATTAATTAAAGAGATGGTACTTTGTAAGTGTGAAAACTCTTCTGGATTCCTGAAAATGTGTTAAAATTGAAAAGAGAGTAACTACATGATTTTAAGACAAATAGAAGACTGAACTATTTTTTCCCCCTTTGCATAGGTTCTCCAGGGACATAAAACTTTCCTGAATGATGCTTATAACTGGGAGTTGCTCATCTGGGAAACGGCTTTATTACTTTTCTTATTGCGCCTGGCCTCCCTGGGGTCAGAAACCAACAAGAAATACAGCAATGTTTCAATCTTACTCACTGAACAGGTATTGCTTGTGGGTCCCATGAGTATGATGCCATAGTTAGAGATGGCATGATGCATGCCCTGTGAGATGTGGACAGAGAGTTTGGGGTTGTGGCACTACTTGACAAGTCACTCTGCTGCTCCACACCAGTGTCCTCTGTGAAATGGGTGTGATGTCTTCCTCAGCTGCTTTCAGGAGTCTGAGAACTGAGAACTGATGAACCTGAAGTTGTCTGTAAACTACAAAGGTATTTTGATTGGTTGCAGTGGAACATACTTTTAAATCTCATATTTGACATTAAGTATTATTATTAGAGCACTACTAGTAAGCAAGCTTTTTAACTTGCTTGTGTGTCAGTCATGAAATATATTAGCTAGCCTGTGGAAGATACTTGTTTTCCGGTGTGTTACTAGGCACCACATTTGAGAAGTGCTTCTTGTAAATATGTCGGAGTGAAAGATGGGTTTTAAATATTCTTGTTCTTAATTTTACCTTTAGCTATTTTTAAATCTCAAAAATTAATATAATTTGCTGGTTTTGTGATCTTTAAAAAACATATTATAATTTATTTTATTTTAGATGATGTTTACAAAGTCGACCAGAGTAGGAAGGATCAAGGGTTAGGGAAAAGTGGGTGTGGTCACTGTTTCGTTTTGTTTGCCTTAGAATCATAGTGCCAAATTATTTCTATAAAAGAAAAAAAAAAGAAAACACTGAATAAAAAACAGCTGTCTTTGAGGCCAACTTTATGGTGTGTTGGGCTGGTCAAGCTAATGCCTGCACATTCCATGTGAGCGCAGGTTCATGTCCCAGCTGCTCTGCTTCTGATCTAGTTACCTGTTGAGGTGCCTAAGCAGCACCTGAGAGCAGCCAGAATGCTAAGGCCTCTGACACTCACCTGGGAGACCCAGCCGGAGTCCTGGGCTCCTGGCTTCAACCTGGCTTAGCCCAGCTCAGTCCTAGCCACTGCGGCCATCTGGGGGGTGAACCAGTGGATAGAAGATCTGTCTCTGTATTTCCCCATCTCTCTGTAGCTCTTTAAAATTCAAACAAACGAACGAATAGCTGTCATCCACAAATGAGGAGATTAGGGATTTTGAGGAGTACTTAGATAATGAGATAAAGTTTTTGGATCAGAGGTGTTTATATGCTAATTATATTATGGCTTTTATTAAAGATTTTTCATTATTTTGGTATTTCAGTTGCTTCATTATTATTCTTCACTAGATATTTTCCTTTGCTGAGGGGAGACCGATTAGGCCTGGGAACTGGGGTACATGTCACATGTTCTCTGGGGAAATGCTACTGGCATTTCAGAATTTGTTTTACTTGAAAAGATGGACCCTCAGAATCTGTCCTGTTTTATGCAGTTTATATATCTGTATTCTCCAATATTTACCTTAATCTTTATTCTTTCCCTTAGATTAATTTATATCTTAAAATGGAAAAGAAGCCAAATAAGAAAGAACAGCTCACTCTAGTAAACAATGTATTAAAGCTGTCCACCAAGTTGTTGAAAGTAAGCACTGTCTTATGCACTTTCAGTACCATTTACATTTAATCAGCTGTCTCTGAGAAAACCTATTATGGTTGATAATGCCCCTGGGGTGGGGTAGGAGGTCCGGGAGGAGGCCAGGGAGCCATGGCTGAGGCTGTGGTGTCCTGAGTGGCCGGGTCACCTATGGCACTGGAGTGGAGTTGAGGTGATGGAAACCCCGAGGCAAGTTGAGGCTGAAAAGTGGGCTGGCTGACTGTCTGGTCCAGACCCCAGAGGAGGAAGTCTGGCTGTCTGTGAGAGTCTGGCTGTCCGGTCCAGGCCCTGGAAGAGAGGGAGTCTGCTGTCTGGGTCAGCACCGGAGGTGTGGGAGTCTGGCTGTCTGGTCCAGGCCCCAGAGGAGAGGGAGTCTGCTGTCTGGGCCAGCCCTGGAGGAGAGGAAGTCTGGCTATCTGGTGCAGGCTTGGGAGGAGAGGGACTCGCCTCTTCTGCCTGTCTGCCCTACTTGTTCCTGGGGATGGCCCTCAAGGACAAAAAGCTACTTGGCAGAAACAGACTTGTGCTTGGCAGCAGGCACTGTTCAAGGTTTTTGTCACTTTGGGGGACTACAGATGGCCCTGTTTGTGTGGATGTGAGTGCTCTAAGGTGGCTGGGCTGGTCCATGGGGCTGTTACCATGGCCGGCTCTCCATTGTCCCTGCATGCCCCTGCATGCAGAGGCTGCCTCGGGAGCAAGATGGGCATACCCAATTGCTGCCAGGCATGGTGCCTGGCTGTTGGGGCTCTGTGTTGGTGTCCTCATGGCCATGCTTGACACTCCTGTACCCAGAGAGCTGCTGCTGCTAGCTGCTGTCCACCATAGTGACACCAGGCCCAGGGCTCCCCTGCTGCTCTGAGCAGTGTCCCCCACACTCGCTGAGCTGCTGGCTGGCTCCAAGCCCTGCAGCTGACCCACCATGCCTCTGGGGAAGAGGAATGTGGTGGTCTTGGCCTGAAGCTCCTCACTAGTGTCTTTCTGAAGAGGAGCCAGGCTCCTGCTGTGGTTACCTTGTAGGGAAAGCAATTTAAGCTTTCAATAAATTCCACCAATAAATTCTGGTAGAGGACCCCAGTGAAGGCTAAGCCTTACACTTTGTGATGTCCAAATGCTGATATGATGGGTTTCAGTCTAATGTGCCTAAGGATAGAATCCCGGGGGCAGGCACTGTGGCATAGCTGGTAGAGCTGCCGTTTGTGTTGCTGGCATCCCATTTGGGCATCTGTTCATGTCCTGGCTGTTGCCTTTCTGATCCAGCTCCCTGCTGGTGTAGCTGGGAGAGCAGCAGCAGAAGCCCCATGAGCTTGGGCCCCTGCTACCCATGAGGGAGACCTGGCTCAAGTTCCTGGCTGTGGCCTGGCCCAGCCTCTGTTGTTACGGACACTGGGAAACAGCCCTGTCTCTATCCCTGTCTGCCCTGTAACTCTTTTCAGTTAAAAAAAATTTTTTTAATGTATTTATTTATTATTTTTAATTCATTAATTACATTGTATTATGTGACACAGTTTCATAGGTACTTGGATTCTCCCCACCCCTCCCCAAACCCTCCCACCATGGTGGATTCCTCCACCTTGTTGCATAACCACAGTTCAAGTTCAGTTGAGATTCTCCCATTGCAAGCATTTACCAAACATAGAGTCCAGCATCTTATTGTCCAGTCAAGTTCAACGGCTTCTTAGGTATACCCTCTCTGGTCTGAAGACAGAGCCAGCAGAGCATCATCCCGATCAATTAAAAGCTCCAACATACCATCAGCAAAAATTTACATCATTATGGTATTAATTGACATAGTAATGAGTAACCAATATGTTAAAAGTAAATGCGAGTTCTTAACCACCTTCTGTGACCATAATGCTAAGGGAAATGAGCCAATCCCAAAAGGTTAAATACCACATGTTTGCCTTAATTTAAGATGATATGATGTTATGGATAACATGTTATGTATGTTATATGTTGTGTATAAACTAAAATTGAAATGTCAATGAGGTGGTTACAGAAGGTGGTTAAAAAAAATTTTTATAGAAATCCTAAAATCCTAGTTATTAGAAAAGTAGATGAGAGGAGCTGACCGGTTGACTGTTGCTTGTTGGCGTGCCAGTTTGAGTCCTGGCTGCTTTGAGGTGCAGCTTCCTGTTGATGACCCTGGGAAAGCAGCTGAGCAGAGCCTGAGAGCGTGGGCCCCCGCACGTCTGTTGTGGGCGTTTGGGAGTAAGCTAGGAGGTGTAACTTCTCTGTCCCTCCGTCTCTCTTGCTCTGCCTTTTAAATAAATAAATGGATTTTTAAAAGAAGTACCTTGTTCTTTTTTGAAGCTTTTTTGAGAGTAGCCTTTAAGTACTGTGCAAAGGGAGCTATAGACGCTCGCCCTCACCTAAGACTTAAAATACCAAGAAGTTACCATCCGAAACCGCGTGTCTCACCATAATCTGCTGTGTTTTTCCAGGAGCTGGACACACCATTCCGACTGTATGGACTGACCATGAATCCCCTCATCTACAACATCACACGGGTGGTCATTCTCTCCGCCGTCTCCGGAGTCATCAGTGACCTTCTTGGCTTTAACATAAGAGTGAGTACGATGACCTTCTGTAGCAGCTTCGTCTTAGCAGTGCCTGCATTCTGCTGTCTGTGCCCTTCGCAGTGTGTGGACTCATTGGGGACTAACTGGTGCGGGATGGGGCTGGCTCATTGCTGGTCCGCAGGCTGCACAGCCTGTGACGTAACCAGGCGACAGACTGAGCTGCTGAATGGAACAAAACATAAGGCTTGGATGTCCTGTCAGTTTAGTAGCATGGACCAAGTGAGGTCTGCCTGTAATGGAGGGAAGTGTGTAGGGGAGAATGGGGAAAAGCCAGGGAACAGCAGGGTGTCATTTTTTTTGTGGGTGATGTTTACATAGTTAATCAGGGTGAGAAGGGTTGAGGATTAGGGGAAATTGGGAAAGACCATTGTTTCCAACTTTTTCTTTTTCTTCCTCCTGTATCTGGGGGATGGAAGGAGATAAAGGGAGAAGCCATACCCAGCCGCCCAACCACCTCAGTACCCGGGGATGTGGAAAGGCCACTTGTTGTCATCCCAGGGTCCCCGATGTGGAGCACGTTCTGAGGGTTCTGCTTCTGTGGTTTCGGTAGTTCTGAACTGCTACTGGTTTTGCTGATCCAAGGATGAGGAAATCCTTCCACTGGCTGACATAGTCCACCTGTCTCCATTTGCCCAGATTATTTGCTGTCAATGCTTGACTGGGGTAGTTGATCAATTTGTTCTGCTCTCCATCCTCTGCTATGGTATCATCTGTCCCCTGTAGGCCCCAGTGGCCTGCCATATCCTCCATGTGCATCTGGGCATGCCATCCACTGCTCTCTCAGCTACTGAGAAGGCCCAGTTCTGACACATGCACTCCACGGTCAGTCCACAGATTCTGTGATTCTCTCCATGGTTGGAATTCTGAGTTCAACGGTTTACTTGGGGGCATCCCCAAAGAAACCTCGTCTGAGGCGATCCCAGACTTACCCTTCTGTGTGTTTGCCAGTATGGAGTCTGCCTCAGTCTGTCACCCATGTCAGCCTGTACGCACTGGTAGTTGCAATTGCTGGATCAATTCTATCTTCAACCCCATCTTCTGTAAACCAATGGATGTTGTGGTCCAGCCCAATCCAGCCCACTACACACTCGGCCGTCATGCATGCAAAAGGGAACTGCAGTTGCAGCGACTCCCAATAACCCCTACCAGGCCTGCATCCAGCCCTGGTTCCTGAGCTTGCCAGTATGTGGAGTAAATTGGTACAGTCTGTCCCATATCCCATTCAGCTCTCATACACATCAATGGGTATCAGAGCCTGGTTCAACTCTACCAACCCCATTATCCAGCCCAGACTCATGCTGGTGGGTGCCATCTCCTGTCTAGCCATGCCTGCCCCCAGCCCTATTTTTCATGCTAACCAGTAGGAGTTGTAGACCATCAAAGAGGTGCCCACAGTTTCCCTACTGGGCTCATTCCCAGTCCTGAATTTTACACTCTGCAGGTGGTTCTGCAGTCTAGCTTGACAGGACTTGCTCCCAGTCCCAGCACTTGCAAGCTGATGCTTCAGCAAAGCCTGACCAGCCTGCACTTACTGTGTGGCTCAAGCATGCACCAGTAGGTACTGTTGGTTAGCCCAGCCTGGATCTCCCTTTAACCCAGTTCACATGCAAGCCAACAGGTGTTGGAGCCCTGCCCATCCTGGCCTGCTCCCAGTCCCAGTTCTCATGTTCACCAGTGGGAGCAGTGGCCTAGTAGGGTGTGTGCTGTAGCCTGATCTGACCTGGCTAGCCCCCAATTCCAGCTCATGCTGGTGGGTGCTGTGGGCTAGCTCAGCTTAGACAGCCTCCAATCCTAGCTCTAATGTGAACTGGCTATGTTGCAGCCCAACTCAGCCTGTCCTGCACCCCGTCCTGGTCTCATATTTGCCAGTGGGTGTTATGAACTAGCCAGCCTGGTCTGCCCCCAGACCTGACCCACATGTATGCTGGTGGGTACTGTAACCTGGCTTGGTCTGGGCTAATCCCAGCCTCGATTCTTGACCTCACTTGCAGTTCTGACAGAGAAGTTCCCCAAGCTCCTCTATCAGGTCTCCTCCTAGTGGCAGATCTTACTCCCACCAATGGGTCTTTGGTCCATACTGATTTAGTTTACCTCCTGTCCTGGCAGAACAGTGGCCTTTCCGAACTGGCCCACACCCGTTCTGGTTCTTACGGTTGGGTGTTACAGCCCAGCCACACCTGATCCATACCCAGACACAGCTCTTGTATGGTTCTCTGGGTGTCAACACCTTGCCCAGCCTGTCCTGCACCCACCCTGGCTCTCAGTAGGTGCTAGAAGCTAGTCCAGTCTGGCACACCCCAGACCCTGTCCATACCCATGCCGAGGGACACTGCAGTCATGTCCAGTCCAGATCTCTGCCCCAACTCCAGCTCTCGCATTCCCCAATCAGGTCTATTCCCAGCCACAGGTTCTGGCACATGTCAGCTTGGCATAGCCCATTCCCTGTCTTGGCTTTTGCCATTGGATGCTGCATCCTGGCCCACCCCTAGTCCCAACTCTCGCTAGTGGATGCTACAGCCTAACCCTGTCCAGTCTGTTCCCATCCCTGGCTAATGCAAACCAGTAGATGTGATAGCCTAGCTCAGCGTGACCCTCACTGCAGCCTGGCTTCTGCACATGCCAGTGAGCAAAGATTTGGTGGCCCTTCCCAGTCTGCAAACCTCCAGAACCAACCCACACTCTTACCAATGGGTAGAGCTACCTTGCCTGATCTGTCCAACACCTAGGCCTGAATCACATGCTCACCAGCAGGAGCTACGGTCCACCAGAGGTTTCCCAAGTTTCCCCACAAGGCCACTCCCAGACCGAGATCTCACATGTGCCTAGTGGCCCTTTCCTGGCATGGTCTGCCCGCTCCGTTCTGGCCTTTGTATGAGCTGGTGAATGTTGTTGCCTGGCCTGTCTTACACCCTATTCTTGTGTGCGCCCGTGGGTGCTGCAACCTGGACCAGCCCAGCCTCTTCCCAATCCCAGTACCCATAGTGTCGGTGGGTTCATGGTCATGCCTAGCTCAGCTTGTAACTACCCCCAGCTCTTAAGCAAACCAGCAGAAATGAACAGGGGTGGGTCCACATATTCCTCACAAAATTCTCCCCCAGACCTGGTTCTCTTATGTTCTGTTTAGTGTCATGGCCCAGCCTAACATTACCTGTCCCCTGTTTCGACTCTCACTGGTGGGTACTTTGATCTAGCCCTGCAAGGTAGGCCCCCAGCCCTACCTTTAGTGTGTTCCAGTGAGTGGTTGTCAGTGATGGTTGATGTTAACTAGCCCAGCTCAGGTTTCCCACCTGGCCTGGTGCATTAGTCTGACCCAGAAAGGTCTTCCAGTTTCTCTCTTCCAAACCGCTAGGTCTCAGCCCCTCATTTACCTGCAGGTACAATGGCCTTGTTGATGGAAGTCCCTTAGAAGTCATTTCTCACCTGCAACATACTCCCTCAGTGGAGCTCGTTCCCACGCATCCTCTTACTTCTTTCCCTGGGTGATCCATAGTCCCTGCACCTGGGTGCACATGGATTCCCCAACCCAGTCTTCCGAAGCCATCTTCCAGTGGGGTGCTGTGCTGGCCTGGAACTCTGCATGCCCACTAGGATCCCAAGCTCCTGGCATGTGTGCTGGCCTGGGACCTTACCCCATCACTCAACTTCCAAGCCCATTCAAAGTTTCCCAAGCCTGACCCACCAGGACACCACATGCTTGATCCAAGGCAATGGGGATGTGGAGGGTGGGGGAAGGAAATCTCCAGGCTTGCTCCCACAGCCTTGGTGTGAGCCCCCACGTCCCTGTATGCCCCTACTGGTGCAATCCCCCAGGCTCCCATGAGCCTGCAGGCCAGTGACAGGCACAGTGGTGGCAGTGGCCTGTGCCTGCAGTGGGTATAATGGCCAGGGTGTAACTTTTGCTTTCAGATGTTTTTGTTTTCTTTGATGTTCTGTAGTTGCTATTTGCAGAGTTGCCTTGGTGTGTGTGTGTGTGTGTGTTTTTCCTGCTTAAGGGTTCTTGTTTCAGAGCCATGAAAATGTACCTATGAATCCCAGGTTTGTCTGAAAGCTAACTTACTTTCTTTCCTTAGCTATGGAAAATTAAATCATAAAGCCACTGCATCATATGGCTGGACTGCCTCCCCAGGCTCATCTCAGTGCTTGCCATGAAGGATGCCAGCAAGGGGAACTTGCTTATTCCTGTGCACAGGTGCCTCAGCTCTGCCAGGCCGGAGGAATTGTGGGTCCAGAGGAGCAAGTCATTCTCCAGCCAGGTGTGCATGCTGCAACACCTGCACTGCTGTGGTTTCTCCAATGGTGAAGAGTCAGGAGACGAGAGACTGTTGTGGCGGCACAAGAACAGTCGTCGAAGTCAGGGACTGCATTCTGGGCTCTGCAGTATTCTGACTGGTGCATTTCCTGGAAATGGTCTCCTGGATACTTACGGCAGATTGCCCCAAGCAGGACGACAAACATCGTTCTTTGGAAACAAGCAAATCCAGTACTTTTCTATTACAATCTGTGGAGTCGTTGAGTTTGTTACTCTGTCAAAGACAGACTGGATAAGCTATTTTAGGTTGAACCCAAATAAAAGAACTTTACTGAGAAATTTTGAATTCTAGGCTTTTGTTGGAAAAAAAAAATCGCCTTTTAAACTGACTTTGTCAACCTGAAATTTTACTTCCTTTATGATTTATGTTTAATCCTAACACAGACTCACTTGTTGGTGATACTATGTGATGCCACTTTCTTAAGCAGGAGGAATAGCTGTGGCCTGCTGCTGAGCTGCGCCTGCTCGTCCCCCGACGCGCTGCTGGGTCGCCATGCGTGGCGTCATTTGTCTGCTGTGCACGTGGATGTATCCAGCCCGCCGTCCAGTTTCAGGTTCTCAGTGTTTGTCGTTGAGCCAGGTCCTTCTTGATGTAGGTTCTTCCATCGGTGTCCCGTCACACAGACGGGCATGCATAAGCCTATGTTAATGAAAACTCCAGTAGTCTTATTACTCTTGTTTTCATGAAGTTACCTGCTTCGAAAAGTCTTTGAGGCAGATTGAAACAATGTTTTAATTATAAGATTTTGCAAATTTTTAAGCAGAAATTAGGAATTTATTTAATCTAAAGCATATATTCATTCAAAACTTCAGTGTGTCAGGCCCCCGTGTCCTACACAGAGGAAATGTCTGAGGATTTCTGCAGGGCCCAGGGATTGAGGTCAGGGCTTCTGGGCTCAGCCCCTGGGCTATGCTGTTCGGTGGCATCATAATCTGGGACACCTAAGCCTCTCTGCTTCAGTTTGTCACCATTTCAGTTCAGCTCAGTGAGGGATGGACAGCAGCCACCCAGCAGGGCTGTTAACAGGCGATTATCATACGAGGTATTAAGCACAGAGCATCAGGACTTAGTAAATCCATCTTAAACTATAGTCTTCCCAAAGACTCACTGACAGCTGCCTGTGAAGTCACCAGCATAGGAAGCAAGGCTGCTGAACTAGAAACTGGTTACCAAAACTGTGCAGCTGTTCTGAATGCTGAGTTTGACTTTTGTTTTAAAGACTAGTTTTTATTTGAGAGACATAGTTACAACAGAGGAAAGACACAGAGAGGTAGTCCATACAGCCAGAACTGAGTCAGTTCAAAGCTAGGAGCTAGGAGCTTCTTCAGGGTCTCCCATGTGGGTACAGGGGCTCAAGGGCTCCAGCCATCCTCCACTCCTTTCCCAGGCCATAAGCAGGGAGCTGGATGGGAAGTGTAGTGTGGACACTAACTGGCATTCATATGGAATGCTGATACCTCAGGTGACAGCTTAGGTTATCATGCAATAGCACTGGTAAAACTCCGTTTTATTGATTGACCTTTAGAAAAAGCTCCTATGGGGAGAGTTCAGCATGTCTCCAGGTGGCTCATGGAAATCACGCTTTTACTGTGTTCCAGAAGGAATGGCAAGCGTCGGAAATCCAAGGTGGAGCTCCATGCAGGTATCAGATAACAAAGCTGATGCTTGATTCTTTTTCTCCTACAAAAAAGTGCTGTTTTCTTTTTATTTGTGGAATGAATTCTCTGGTTTTAATATGTGAGTTTATACTTTGCAGGTGTTTCACTCATGGCTCTGATGGTGTAAGTTGTTTTTCACGTGGGTGAAATTGCATGGAAGTGTAGCAGATCATGTGGGAGAGCTGGGCGTGGGCCGCGGCTGTGCCTCCCTCCGTGCCGCCGCCCGCAAGGCCTGCGCTCTGTCTCTGCTCCACCCACTGTTCTCCGGGACCTCCACCTCTCCCTTCATGGAGGGCGACATCCTTTGTTTTCTGAGCAACTTTCTCTTCAGCTCTTAGCGTGGCTCTCTGATCATGTCCACTCCATTCCTCACAAAAATGTTTTTTCTGAGAGACATTTTAAGTCTTATCACTTAAAAAAAAACTATTCGTAACCTAACTATCACTTTGAAGATAAAAATCCAAAATTCTTTTAGGATGATGTATAGGTTCAGTCTGTTGAAAATGATTTTTTTGAATATTTACATTTGAAAGATTTCTTGCAGGCATAAAATTCTAGGTTTACAGTATCGTTATTCACTGCCTCCTGGACATTTCATTTCTTTCTTTTCTTTTTAAAGATTTGTTATTTGAAAGGCATAGTGACGGAAAGTAAGAGACAGATTTACTGATTTACTCTCCCCATTCCTGCAACACACAGGCTGGGCCAGGCTGGAGCTGGGCACCAGGAGCTCCATCTGGATCGTCACTGGGGGTGGCAGGAATCCAAGTGCTTAGGCCATGACCTGCTGCCTTCTGAGTAGATTAGCAGGAAACTGCCTTGGAAATTCAGTGTACTTGGGACTCAAACCAGGCATTCTGATGTGGAATGTGGGAGTCCCGAGCAATGGGATAAGCCACCGTGCCACATCACCTGGATCCTGTGTTTCTGGTAAGAAGCCTGCTGTTAATTTTATCTTTGCTCTTCCGTAAGTATTATGTGTATATATTTTTTTGCCTGTTCCCTGACTGCTTTTAGAATTCTTTTACCATTGAATTTTTGCAATTATGATATATACTAGTTTAGTTTTCTCCAGGGCTTCTTATTTATACATTGTTTTATATGTAATTTTACATTTTCACATAAAATTTGAAAAGATTTTTGGCTAGTTTTTAAAAAGGGTCTATTTATTTTTATTGGAAAGACAGATTTTACAGAGAGAAGGAGAGATAGAGGTCTTCTGTCTGTTGGTTCACTCCCCAAGTGACCCAATGGCTGGAATTGAGCCAATCCGAAGCCAGGAGCCAGGAGCTTCTTCTGGGTCTCCCACGTGGGTGTAGGGTCCCAAGGCTTTGGGCCATCCTCAACTGCTTTCCAGGTCATAAGCAGAGAGCTGGATGGGAAGTAGAGCTGCCGGGACACAAACCAGCACCCATATGGGATCCTGGTGCTTGTAAGGCAAGGATTTAACCACTAGGCCATCACGCCAGGCCCTTAGGTAGTTTTTAAAATAATACTTGGGCCCCAAATTTAATGTGTTTTGTCTTCAGTGTCACAAGCTAGTGGTGCTGACAGGGCAAAAGCTTGATCTAATAATGGTATCTAAGAGGCAGGCCGAGTGAGAGGTCTTTAGGTCCTGGGGTCGTGCCTGAGAAAGTACTGCTCATGGAGGGTTGGCTGTTTGAGCCTTGGTGAGCCCAGAGCTCTCTGCCTCCAGCCTCGCCATGTGGCCCTCCACAGGACTTCCCCGGCCCCTCCCCGCTGCCACGCTACAGCCTCACCTGCTCGCCTAACCAGAAGGGCCCCTGCTCTTGGACCCTAAGCCTCCAAACTCGTGAGCCTCAATCAGCTCCCTTCCTTCATTCCCAGGTTGTTGTAACAACAATGCCTGTTGGCCTCTCAGTCTGTATTTTAAATACCAGGTCAACAGGTAGTTGTTTACTTGTGGTTTTGCTGCAGTATTACAACTTCAAAGGAGCTTTGAAGCAATTTTTTATAGGAGTCTTGAGGGAGGTATTGGCTCTGTGTCCAGGTGGTGGTGTGAGGAACCCTCATCTGTGTGTTCAATCCATAGTATGTTGGGTTAGGGTTAGGGTCAGGGTATGACTCAAATCCTTGGGACCTTGCAGCCGTGTGGGAGACCTGCAGGAAGTTCCTGGCCCCTGGCTTGGGATCCACGCAGCACCTTCCATTGCGGCCACTTGGGGAGTGAACCATAGGACAAAAATCTTCCTGTCTCTCCTCCTATTTGTATATCTGACTTTCCAATAAAAATAAATAAATCATTGGATAAAAAAATAAAAAAACTCATTGGATGAGATTAACAATTAATGCAGAAAAGTAGTTCAGTTAACCTGAAGGCATAGTACAGAACCTAGCCAAAATTAAAAGACTGGAAAAAATGTATGCGCCATCATTGGCTTACAGGGGACTGGAGAGCACCTATGTCTGCGTGAAGTCGAGTCCCAGGAGCAGGTGGGAGACAGTAAGGTGCTCGCCAACTTTCTGTTACAACAACCTGGGACACAGGCAGGGAGCTGCATGGGAAGTAGGGCTGCCATGATCAGAACTGGCGTCCATATGGGATCCTGGCATATTTAAGGTGAGGACATTAGCCACTAGGCCACGGCGCCAGGCCCCAATGTATTGTTCGTTTCTAAAAATTTTAGTTCTTATATGTTATGTCTTAATATGCTTATTTTTTTCTACAGCTTGTTGAACACAGTGTTTTGAATAGCAACAGTGAATAAGTACCTTAGAACAGCTCTGTGTGTTGTTTGAGGGGTTTGTTTTTCATGATTGAATTTTCTCTTTGTCATTTTCCTGAGAGGGTTTTTTTTTTTTTAAAGATTTATTCATTTTATTACAGCCAGATATACAGAGAGGAGGAGAGACAGAGAGGAAGATCTTCCGTCCAATGAATCACTCCCCAAGTGAGCCGCAACGGGCCGGTGCTGTACTGATCCGAAGCCGGGAACCAGGAACCTCTTCCGGGTCTCCCACGCGGGTGCAGGGTCCCAATGCATTGGGCCGTCCTCAACTGCTTTTCCAGGCCACAAGCAGGGAGCTGGATGGGAAGTGAAGCTGCTGGGATTAGAACCGGCGCCCATATGGGATCCCGGGGCGTTCAAGGCGAGGACTTTAGCTGCTAGGCCATGCCGCCGGGCCCGGAGGGTTCTTTTTTAATTTTCCTGAGCTTTTACAATTTTTTTTATTGGTTATGAATTTTGTAGTGTTAGGTGTTGCCTTTTATCCTGTGGCCTTAATTTTTTTTTTTTTTAATGTTAGACTTATCTGAAAGAGTTACAGAAAAAGAAATATTTCACCTACTGGTTCATTCCCAGTTGGCTGCCACAGGCACCGTGCAGTCCAGCACTTCTCCGGGCGCAGAGGTCCGAGCTCCCGAGCCTTCACCTGCTGCTCTCCAGGCGCCTCAGCTGGGAGCTGAAGCAGAAGTGGAACAGCTGGCTCCACTATGTGGTGCCCATCACAAGTGCTGGCTTTACCCAGTTTGCCATAAGGCCATCCCCTATTTTCATGGTCTTTTATATATTCTTTAGCTTTGGTTGAGAAGGCAGGCAAGCTCCCTGCAAACAGCTTGCTGATTTTGAAGCTTCTGTCAATGGGCCAGAGTAGTTTTAGGACTACCTGACCGCTCTGCAGGATTTTTTCCCTTTGGCTGTGGAAGGTGAACCACTCCCAGCTTGCTGTAGACTCCAGGAATTTTCCTGCTTAATTTTTTTGTTTTGTTTTTCCCTCATCTTGGATATTTCCTCATGTGCTGGTGATTGCCATTCCTCAGCTGGAGACCTGAACGGGACCCTGTGCGCCTCCTGGGGGCTTTACCATGAACTGGACAGACTGTGGTCCCCAAGTTCTCTGCTTCCTGGCTTCTCCAGATTCTCATTTGTCTCCTCAGTTCTGCAAGACTGCTTGGCGTGGCTTGGGTTCTCCCTTGCACAGCAGAGCCTAGGAACCCTGCAAGTCATCTGGGGTGACCACCACTGTCCCATGCTGCCTCTCACCCAGACAGCCACGACCCACTGCTCATGAATGGCCCGTCCATTTTCTCTGAGTTTTACGATTCACTCTGAGTGAATGTTTCCACCACCTTGGTCTGCTCATGGTTCTTACTTATGCAAATATCATAAAAGACACATACCCACATAACTGCCAAAACCCAGATTTTGGTTAAAGCTCTGTACTGTTTTCATACTTTAATGTATTAGGAAGATTCAGTTTTCTACTAGATAAAATTGCAACTGTTTATAAGCCTTCATTCATATTCCTTTCTTACAATCTATTTTGAAAGCAGGCTTATATAGAGAGCGAGCGATCGTCTATCTACTGGTTTACTCCCTACATGGCTGCAATGGCCAGAGCTGGGCTGGTTTGAAGCAGGAGCCAGGAGCTTCGTCCAGATCTCTCACATGGGTGCAGGGGTTTTCTGGGCACATTTGCTCAGAAGGGGAGCAGCTGGGACTTGAACTGGCATCGACATAGAACGCCTGCTTAAGCTGTTATGCCACAACACTGGCCCCCTCTTAAGGCTACTTGAATCGCAACACCGAAAACAGCAATTCTGTGAATATCTTGAGCAGTTCTGATTTAAATATAGTATGCTGCACACAAGCCTTTGCGATGTTAAACTGCAGCTCAAGTTAGGATTGGTCATTACACTGGTAACTCTTCTAACAGTACAATCAGAAAGCAGCTGGCTAAGTTAATCAGTCTGTTGCTGTTTTAAAAATGTAGTTTGCATCAGTGAAGCATGCCATGGCAGGAGACCCACGGTGCAGGCCACCCACCTCACCCAACCAGGCCGGGCAGGTCGTGTGCTTCTGTCCACGCAGCCATTCAAGAGTTGGGCTGATTTAAAACCACCCTTTGCTCTTTTATAACCCAACTCTCTCTGGATTGAACAGAAAGTTAATTTGTCTACATGTTTAAAAGCACATCTTGCTGTAAGATATTCCCATAGAGTAATATAAAACTAATTGTGTTTCTAAGGCTAAGAAGTCTCACATAGGAATTAACTGTGAAAGCAGCTGATTGGCTCCTAGGAGACAGGATTACAGAGCCTAGCTTTCTAATCTTGCAGTAAGCCAATGTGAAGCGTCCTCCAGTTCCCTGCCTGTTGTGGCCAAGAAGAAAATATGGCCCACAACAACAAATGATTGTGCTGCCATGTTTTGTCCACTGCTGTAACTGCTGTGGGGCCTGGAGCCTGGGGGCCTGGCTTTTCAGTAGGAGCTCATACAACTGGCAAGTAGGAATTCACTTACCCTGATGAGCACCAGCTCCTCATGGTCTTGAAGTAAACATTAGCTAAAACTAAGTATAAATGTTAAGTGATCTGTTAAAATAATGTGAATTGCCGTGGTGTGCTACAATCAAATCCTGTGCTCGTGTGGTAAAGTGACCCTGACACACTGTGGTCCTACCAGCCAGCAGCCGGCTTTCCGACAGGACACTTCTCTCCCTGACAGTGTGAGAGAGGGCCTCTTAGAAACAAGATGTTCATACACACACACTGCAACAATACGCGACGTGGACAGGACTTCTTTTTTGCTTTTTCTCTTTTTTTAATATCTATATAAAAAATAACGAGCGATTTACAGATCTTTCTCTAATCAGAACCTCAGTGTATAGATAAAGGAACTGTACAATATATAAACATTTACAACCAGTATTCCATAGTTCGCTCAGCATTCCAAGGCCACATTGCTCCATTAGTATATGATTGGTACAGTGACAGGTTACTTAGGGAGAGCCACATCGGACTGACAACATATGACATCAAAGTTATGTCACAGTTAATGATAAAAATAGGATTTTTATCACTAATTGTGAACTACAGTGATAATAAAGCATTTCTGTGGTACTAGATTCTTAGCAGTTACCAAGCCTCCTAGTTTTGCTCTATTCAGGTAGTTACACTAGGTGGGGAAGTACAGTTCCAGATGAGAAGGGAATTTCACGCGGCTCCCTCTGGGGAGCACGTCCTATCTACAGGGGCTGACGGAGCCATGACGGTGAACCTCACGGGCAGGCCCTCGGAGGGAGGGGCCTGGCAGAGTGTGTTTCACAAGATGAGCCTGGGTGATGGACGAGTGTGCTCAAATATTCCATAACATCATTTTCTTCAGAGAACAGGTCTTTATAGATGCTACTGGATGCTGCTTCAGGGGACTGCAAGGCCCGGACTATTTTACTGGAGTTTCAAACTTCCTGTGACTTCCCACATGAAGAACAACTCTGCGAGTTGGTACAAGCTAAGCACAGGTATAATCCCTCATTTTTAAATAAGGTTACTGTAGCTCAGAGGACAGGGAGACAAGCTTTAGGACGAAGCCCCTAGCACGCTCTGCAGTATCTGCTTCTCCAGATACGTTTGCAGACTGATGACTCTAGGTGTGGACACAACACGAACCTCAGCAGGACAGCTGGCAGCTTTTGTTCGAAGAGCAATAAAGCAGTCGTTCCATGTGCTGCTTTGTGGCCTCAGGATGAAACTGCGACACAGAGAGGCGACCTGAGAGAACTGTGTCAGGGCCGCATCGCAGGCAGGAGCTCAGCTCAGGGCTTCCAGGCATTTCCTCAGTCGGAACACTGAGCTGTTGGGGATACAGCCAAATTATGCAGCCAAAGGAAAATACAAGCCGTATGAAAGGGTCAGTATCTGACTCTATATATTTAGAGTAGTGAAATCTGGAGTTTAATTTTTAAACTGGGACATCGATAGCTGATGGAAGAGCAACTGCCACCTTTATTTAATGGTGAATTAATAAATCTTTTCTGCAAAGACTCAAGTATTTCTCTCTGTAAACATGCAACATGCTATTGAGAACAACTTTCAAGCCAAACTTAACTTTCGCATTACTGTGGGCGTGTCTGCATGAGGGGGATCAGACTGACACGATACAGTAGATAACGTGGCACCTGTAGAGTGTGTCGTGACCACACTGCACCTGTCAGCGCAAGTTGCTCAGCTCCTCCTGCAGGCGAGCTGGGAGCATGGCTGCTGCTTCCTGAGTGGGACGGTGGGCACGCACACGTGGCTGGGGACAGTTTGCCGCAGCCCCAGAGGCCCTCCGTGCAGCCTAGGTAGTTTGATACTCCAAATGTATTTGTTGTTTCTGAACTGGAAGGAAGAAATGCTTGGGGGAAATGCTTTCTAGTAAGGAAAGATTCCGACTGGTTTGCTACTGAGGGTCACACCCGCCTCTCAGTCTGAAAGTCACCAGCACTGGTGACTTGGTTTCCGCGCGGCACCTTCCAGGGCCCTGGAGTTATTGGTGGCCGTTTAGCTGGGGACCCACTTGCAGGCTTGGCCCTCCTGTCGGCTGCCTCTGCTTCCTGCCCCTGGTGAGCCTGGTCTCCGGGGAACCCGCCGCTCTCCTCAGGCTCCTGCCGTGGCTGCCCCTCTGACACCTGTGCGCTCTCCACCAGTTCTGCTTGGCGAGAACTTGTCTCTCGGCTTCCTTGCCCTCTCTCCCTTGCAGCTACGGCTCTGCCAGTGGCGGGCATGGTCTTTTTGGATGGCATGGACTTCTCCTCCCTCCGCTTGTCCTTCTTCTCTGGAGACCTTGCTCTGTGTTTCCCCTGTGTCGCCGCCTCCTTCCTGACGACCCCTGACTTGTCTTTGCCTGTGGGCATCTGCTCGGGGTGGGTGCCGGCCTGGCGCCCGACTTGACCGCCCTTGCCCTCTAACCGCTCAGCTCCTGCCTTTGCCAGTTCCTTGTCCCCTTCCATCAGGCTGCCAGGCCGGCCTCGGCCGCTTCCGCAGGGATCCAGTCCAGGGCCCGCCCTGCTTCTGGGCAGGGAGCTGTTATTCTCCCCTTGCCTGGGACTCGGGGACCGTTCTCTGGGTCTTCTTTTGGGGTCATTTTTTAGAGTGCTGGGAATCTTTCCCAAATGTTCCTTGGAATGTGGACTGGCCGACTTTTTGGGACTAGCAGATCTCCCTCTTCGTGTAACACCATTTTCTACTTTTAATAGCTGTTTCTTGTCCCCGTGCCCATGACTGCTGGGTAGATCTCTCTTTTTCACATTTTTCTGGAGAGTAGATTGGTGCTTCATCTCAGAGTGAGTGTCACTTAAAGTGCTTTTTGTTTCAGGCACACTGTCCTTTAATTCTTCTGCCTTTTTACCTGTTTGTGCTCTCAAACAGTCTTCAGTTACCGGCACAGGAGACTCTTCAAACACGGAAGCAGAGTGTGCAGATGGGGGATATGGTGACTGCTCGTCATAAATCACGTTTGAAGATGAAGGATTATTAATATCCCAATCGCCTGCAAAAGTGATTTGAATAGAGCATTACATTTTAGAGTTATACACCGGCACAGTACATTTTCAACTGGAACAGCTATCTCGTGTGTGCAGCTGTGGGCGTGCAGCTTCCGTGGGGCGTGTGTACAGCCCTGTGTGCTCACAGCCCCCGTAACCGCAGCCGTGCACACACATCTGCTCATACAGGAAGGGCGGCTTGTTTATATAAGCACAATTCATTTCCAGTTATGTATAATTAGCAGGGTAATATATGAGCTGTAAATTATTAGTAAGGCCCAATAATGAACTTATAAGAAATAAAAACAAGACTGGACCCAACTACCTGGTCCATGTGTTTACTAATTAAGTCATTATCTTACTGATACAACAAAACTGCTAATTAATAAAGGAGACCAAACTGTGGTAACCAGAATGAGACATATGGGCATTTGCAAATCATTTTCTTGTAGTAAACTGTCCAATTTAATGTCAAAAGGAGACTGAAAAGTGCAGAAGATAGAAATTATCTAACAGCATCATTTTTAATTAAAAAGAAAACAAAAGAAGGAAGTGATTTACAAGACATGCAAATTTACCAAGTCTGTTTAAGGAAAGACCAAGAAAAGCCCTGAAAGCCTTAATGCTGCTCAGGTTTCACGTAGGAGCACAGACCGGAAGGAGCCAGACCTGAAGGAGGAAGAGAAAAAGCCTAGGACTAAGTGAAAAAAAAATTTTCAGCGCAGTTAGCAAAGACGTCATGGGGACCGTATGTTGCCTAAGCACACGGTGGCAGATGACACAGTTGGCCAGAAATCACAGGCCGGGGTGGGAAGGGGGGCTGCAGGGGCTGCCAGCTGCCTTTCTTTCTGGAATAAGTGGACTCAGTGAAAAACAGTGATTTTTTTCAAATCCTGTGATATTTCAAAATTATATGATGAAACCAAGGAAGTCTGAGATTAGTACGGGAGTGCAGATATGGTCTCAGGCCCAATTCTGTCTTGAGATTGGACTATAGCAACTTGTTCCTGACAATGACCAGTGAGCCCCAAGTTCTTATGCTGCCCACTGAGACAGACGGATCTTACTGCACAGGGAGAAGTGACAGGTGCGGTGAGGCGTAATCAGTCAAGGAGGGAGAAAGCTGGGTATTTGAAGGAGTCTTAAAGTGCTTTGCATGGCATTTACATCACCGCCTGGCATGCCCTTCTGTTCTACAGGTACATTTCTCTGCAAAAGCAATCATGTGTTTTCTGATGCAAGCAATTTAAAATATATTCCATCCCAACCTAGCCCTGCTTGAATTCACTTGTACACTGGGTTATGCAACTCATTTCTAATCGTTTGGTTGATCACCTCTGAATTAACTAGTTAAGAAACAACCTAGCCTCCAGGCAGACATTCCTTCTCCTTAGGCTGCCCACCCCGACTCACAGCCCGTCAGTTGATGACTTTACTCACCGTGGTCTGGTATCAGGCCAGTTCCTGGCCTCAGCAGCAGAAGAACTTTGTTCCCTCCGGCCTGAATGAGCTCGATCGCTCGAGTATGCGTGATGCCTTGGGTGGGCTCCCCGTTGATTTCAACAATCTGGTCACCAACCTGGACAGGAACATTCCCAGGGAAACATGAGGCTAGGCATTCTCCAGTTCTGATGTTGTCACCTCTAGAGTCATGTGGACTTGCTAAATAACTGATTTGTCAGATATTTAACCTGGTCACAGTGCTGTTGTGTGAGCGCTGATGAGTGGACAGATGACAGCAACAGGAAGTGACAACGTCCGGTTTTACTTACTCTCTAAAAATCCCACAGGCTGTTAGTATGGCTAGTAGGTCAGGACAAGGACACCTTCAAATCAAGAACCAAATTCTACACTTTCCACCAGAACCTGAGCAGGCAGCGAAACATGAGGTGAAGAACTGACGTTCCTACCAATCCAGACGCTCCCACAGAGCCATCTCTGTATCAGGAGTCTTTCATTAAGCGATGTTTTTCAATTTTTATCATTGTTTTCCGTGATACAGTTTTGTAGGCATGGGGATTCCCCCAGCTCCTCTGTTCCCCCTTCCTCTTTTCCCTCTGATTCTAGTAGTATAGTGCTTTAGTAACAGTTACAGGGGTAACATTCTGCTGTTTAAGTGCATCACAGTACTGTGGGTGTAGACAAAGGTAGAAAATCTAGTGTCACACATGAAGGGTACTTTCAAACTAAAGCTGAACCTCTAATCTCTTCCCTAAAATCTGGGTAGGTGCTCCCTCATCTTTTAAGTCTTTGCTGGGAGAATTGCTCATCTCTTGATACTGCCACTGTATCTTTACAGGTATGCAGCACTGGATAAATAGCATATTTACAGATAAAAATCCTAAAAACAAGTAGGCTTGGAGAACAGAATAACCAACACTTAAAGCCAATACGATCATTTACCTGGAGTCAGAGTAGGACACCTCAACAATGTTCCTACTTCACTACAAAGGCTGCTGGTAGTTTTATCGTAAAAGGAAAAGGACAAATATGGAAAAGTCAAATGTAACTTCTGCAAAGGACATGATTAAAAATAATGGTGGTAGTGGTTTAAACTCTATTTTGAGAAGACAGGCCAGCGGAAGACTGTGAGCTTCAGAACAGGACTAAATTGCAGAACACTGATAAAATGCCCAACAGAATATTCTAAATTACTCCAAGGGCTTACTGAAATGATCTGTAAGTAGCTGTGCTGGGGACTCACTAATTACTCCTCAGAGGTCAGTGCCTGCCACCCGGAATGCAAATCCTACCAGGCCAGGAGGCCGGGCTGGGCAGTCACAGGATCCAGGGCCCCTTTGGCTCTCCTTGCTAGCTGTGTCATCTCATCTTCCTCGTTTAATAAAGGAGGATTTTTATACCAACCTCTGGGGTTCTGAGAAGGATTAAATGAGGTGGAACAGCACTGTATACCATGTGCAAGTAAATGTTAGTTTTCAAGTTACTTTAAAGTGTGCTCTTACAACTTATTGTTCAGAACACAAGAATTTCAAGTAGTAAACTGTGAAACAGAAAATAATACTGTATATGGTCATACAGAAAAAAAAAAAAGACAAGTCCCACTCTTGGAGAAATGGTAGATACATCATCAGCAGACGGATTCAATATTCTTAAGATTGGAATGTTTGTGCCCAGAATTTATGTGTTGAAAATTTAATCCCTGGAGCCATGGCACTGGGGATGGGCTTTGTGGGAGCATGCCTGCCTGGACGTGTCAGCACTGCAGAGTCAAGCTGTCTGGGTGGCCCTCATTTATTTATAAGTCACCCGGTATCTGGTTTTTCCATTATTTTTTTAAAAGATCATTAAAAACAGGATGGAGAAAAGCATTAATTAAAAATTATTTAAAATACACGTGTGAAACAAAAACCAACAAACCTTGGCTTTCCTGGGTAAGTGGAGGGAGAACTGTTATGAAGAAATACAGGGGCGAAATCGGCATGAGATACACAGTCCTGCTGACAGTTTGATGAATGTCAAAGAAGGTAATATCTGGGGCATGCCTTGGGTTTATTTTATTTCTAATTAATTTCAATCTAGTTATTTCTAGTTAAAAAAAATTTTTTTTGGATTAACTCTCTAAATCAGTGCACTTTACTTTTAGTAGAATAAACTGTAAATAAAGCTTGTAATGGGATAGATTTGCCACCAGGTGTCATTTTTGTTTAAAGACTACGTTGGTGGGAAGGCGAGGGTGCTCAGGCCCGCAGACAGGAAAGCAAACAAGCTGAAGCCCTCAAGGCTCCTCGGAGAGGCACGCGCAAGAATCCTGCAGTGTCATTTTGAAAATGCACTAACACGGGGGAACAACTTTGGATATACAGAAACAAATTAAGGTTCAAGTTTAATTGTTTATTATGTAAAAGTAAAATTGTGGGGAACAAAGGAAGTAAGTAAAGCAGAGAGAAATGAAGGGGGAGGGGAGAAATAAAATAGAAGAAAAAGAAAATGAGTTAGAAGGGCTGGAGAACAACAATGCCACTGGACTTTCTCATAAAATTCCCAACAGTGCTTCTGACGCAGGCTTACATCATCACTACGCGCACCATCGAATGCCAACAGAGCGTGTCCAGGCGTGACACTGTGCACAGCACGTGGCTGAGCTTAGAGCTCAGAGCAGGGCCCAGGGAGCCGCAGTTTCAAATCTGTAGATGGGTCAGTGCCACTTGCAGAGCTTCTGTGAGATTCAAGTGACAAGAGGCTGCCTCGAAGACAGCTCTGCCTGTTCCTGTCCAATGCTGGTCTGACAGCAGCCCCTAGCTTTCCTTTCAGCTGTTTTTACTCCCTGTCTCAGGACACCCTCATGGCACCCAGATCTAAGGACCAAACCAAAACTAAACGTACACATACATCCTCTCAATTCCCTTTCTTCTGTAAGTTAACATTTTCTTTTTCTTTCTTTTAAAGATTCATTTATTTTTACTGGAAAGTAAGATTTACAGAGAGGAGAGACAGAGAGGAAGATCCTCCACCTGCTGGTTCACTCCCCAAATGGCCGCATCTGCTGGAACTGAGCCGAACTGAGCTGAACTGAGCCGAAGCCTGGAGCTTCTTGTGAGTCTCCCATTTGGGTACAGGGTCCCAAGGCTTTGGGCCATCTTATGCTGTTTTCCCGGGCCAATAGCAGAAAGCTGGATTGGAAGTGGAGCAGCCAGGGCTCTAATTAGTGCCCATATGGGATGCTGGTGTCAAGCAGCAGCTTTATGTGCAATGCCGACAACGCTGGCTCCTGAACTATCTCTACGAGAAAGTGAACTGAGACTACATCCAGCAGTTCTTCATTAGTACCTGGGCCATCCTTGTCTGTCTGCCCAAATACAAATGAACAGGAAGCTGGATTGGAATTGGAGGTGTGACTTGACACCAGCTACTCTGCATGGGACGGACATGCTCAGAAGTGGCGGCTTAGCTTGTGGTGCCACAACATCTTCCTAGAGAATCCTTTGATTACCAGCTGCAGGAGAAAAAATCTTATGAAGATTTAGAAAAAATTTTGTCTGCAACACCCTACTCAAAGCTACAATGTTTTGGAGTTGAAATACACAATAAAGAAGGTTGGGAGAGTCACTTTTTAACCTTTTCTTACCTCTACAGATAGTAAGAGAAAAAATATAGATATATGGGCTTTTTGTTTCTTGGAAGAAACTGAAGATCCTGCCCTATCCCCAGGAAGTATTTTACTGGCTGACTCATTTGCTTGCCAGTGTTGACTGTGCAAGTAAGAAATGATATTCTCTAGTGATCAGGGTCAGTATACTGCAATATAAAATAGCACACTGAGTGAAAACATGTAATCATCAGGAGGTCGAAAAAGAAACACAGCAAGCGTGTGGCACGGTGGTCAGGATGAGGCCCACAGCCCATACTGGGTGCTGAGCCAAGTCTTACCTCCTTCCCTTCAGATCCAGCTTGCTGCTAACGCACACCCCGGGAGGCAGCAGGTGACATTTGGGTCCCCACCCCCCCATGTGGGAGACCTGGACTCAGCTCCACATCCTGGCCTCAGCCTAGCTCAATTCTGGCAGTTGGGGGCAGTTGGGGAGTGAGCCAGCAGGCAGAAATTCTGTTTCTTCCTTTAAAGTAAAATGTAAATAAACAGGCAAAAATTAAACAAAAAATAAACAAGTGCCAAGTATTGGGGTTTTAGTTTTTAGTACCGGATAAACCTGTTTCTTAAGGTTCTGGAAGTTTCTTTCCGGCTTCCCCGTAAATATTATTTTTAGCTGAGAAGCAGTGGTTGTGGCCAGCAGCCCACTCACATGAATGCGGCCGTCTTTGATGGCAGGCCCGTCCTCAGCGAGGCGAAGGATGAACAGCCCCATGTTGTACTCCTTCCCGCCGCGCAGGCTGAATCCGAAGCCCCGGGGCCCTCTCTCCAGCTCCACTGGGTAACAGCCAAGGCTCTACAGACCAACAGGGAAGAACAATCCTCAAGGGCTGACACATGTCGTACTGGAAGGAAGGTTAGCTTTCGTGGGAAGTCTATTTACTTTTCATAAATGGACCCTAACTACTCTGAAGATTTACATGTCTTCTCTACTCATTGGTCGATGTGCGGTGGCATGGTTGGGAATGAAACATTTAAAAGGTGCTTCCTTTAAGCAGATTTTGATATTTTCCTGAAGACAAACCAATCCTACTTTGTTTCGTTTAAGCACCAATTACTTTTAAGGACTTAACTAAGGGCTCACATTTCTCCTATTTTAAGAGTAAGCTGTTTTTGTTTTTACTTTACATTCCTTCATGGAAGATAACTGAATGCCAGTTACACAGTAGGTAGACAAGAACTAAGCTTGGCAACATATTGCTGAACTCATTTGTAGAAACCCTGCATCCATATCCACACCAGAGCAACCCCCAGATCAGCTGCATTTGGGGGCGTCGGCTCACCTGGTTGTGCCGGCTGCCCACCACTGAAATGGCGCCGGTGTCAGGCTGGCCCAGGTGCTTGGGATCACTCCAGGACTGCCTGTAGGACATGGAGGCATCTCTCCCCATTTCACCTTCTAGGACACTTCTACAAGAGAGAAATCAAGTCACTCTCGGAGGACAGAAGTGAAAAAGCAGTCCAGAAGTCAAGGCCGATCAATTTCTTTTCTTTGAAACACTGAGCCTTGTGATTGTTCCCGGAACAAAGGCGCACTGCGTGTGGAAGCAGGACGCTGGTTAAGCCTGCTCACTGCCTCCTGCCCAGCTTGCACCCTGCTAAAAGCCCTGGCTTGGGAATGCCTCAGTGCAGTTCCTATCAAGGAAAACTGCACCACGGGGCAGGGAGGCTGAAGTGGTCACAGTGAAAAACAGCTTTCCTGGAGCACCGGGCACCATGCAGATGCTGGATTCCAGCAAATGCAGTGTTTGCTGTACAGCTAATGTTCTGAAAAGAAGAGGCGAGAAGGAGGTCTGCTCCGCTTTGGAAATCTGAGACAATACTCCATGTGGATCTGGAGTTTCCTCACCAAAACCATGACAAATGAGCACAGCGGAAGCATCGCCTGCAGTCACTTCCTTCCAGCCCTTGTGTGCCTGGCCCGACAGGATAACTGCGCTGGGCCTGGGAAGGGGCTGAGGACTGTGAGCCTGGGATGAAGGCACCACAGAGAAGGGGTTGGGGAGTTGCTGCAGGTGGAACGTGCCAGAGTGCTCACTCTGACCTCCATAGCTGCTCCTGCACATGGGCACAGGAACAGGGAACACGGTGAGATAAGACAATTTGGAAGAATTGTCAAGGCAAGAAGGGAACCAGAGAGCAAGCTCACCTGTCCCCGAGGGCGTGGCTGGCCTGGGACTGCCCCACAGGCCTGTGCTGCAGCGCAGGGCTCTGCCGGGCTGAGTTTGTTCCTGATGGTGGACCGTGATGTTCTGTTCAAATAAGAGCAGAAGTAAGAAGTGATTCCTAACAATGTGGGACCAAGAGAATATGCGACAGTGAGAGACAGTTACGAACAGGCCTTCGTTGACATCAGGGTGAAGTATTGCTGTTGGCTATCTGGAATTGGAACATTCACACCTCGCTCCCCTTGGCTTTTGGTATTAATGGCTATATTTCAGGGGAATCGAACTCATACTCTTACATACCACTTTCACTTTTGTTTTTGCTCATCCATACATCACAGAAATCAGCAATGAACTCAAGCCTCCTATTGATGTAGCACAGAATTCCAGGAACCACCTTGCAGCCTGCTCTGCGCTCTCCAGTCACACTCCAGGCTCGCTCGTCAGGACGGGGCATCCATTCTAGGTAACAGGTGGCAGGAATGCTGAGACACAGGCCAGCCGGCGGACCACACACATTGGTACACCTGTTTCCACGAGGCTCCTGCACATGGGAGCAGTTACTTGGGCTGACAATGAACACGACAGAATTACCCTTTGCTGACAAATGTTTGTTGATTCTACTGTTTCTGGCTTTCAGGAACACAAACACAGGTGAAAGCAGCAACGTTTCTGTTTCCTTCCCTGCTGGTCCCTGCTGGTCCCTGCAGCACAGCACTGCTTTAAGGGGAAGTCATGGGGCCCAGCAGTAAGACGAGGTTCTAAAGTTCATCACTCTTGCTCGAAATGGTCAAACTTTGACAGTCTCTTTAAAGTATCAGAGAGCAGGGATGACAAAGGTCATGTGCTCTGATGTAGGACAGAAGAACAGGTCTAGGCCTGACCTCACGACTGACTTGCTGTGGGTTCTGTGTACTCCGTTTTTACAAATCTGAATTTTGGGCTAGGCAGGTAGCCTAGTGGCTAAAGTCCTTGCCTTGCAACTACCGGGATCTCATATGGGTGCTGGTTCGTGTCCCAGCGGCCCTGCTTCCCACCCACCTCAGTTTGTGACCTGGAAAGCAGTAGGGGAAGGCCCAAAGCCTTGGGACCCTGCACCTGCACGGGAGACACGGAAGAAGCTCCTGGTTTCAGCTCAGCTCAGCTCTGGTCGTTGTGGCCGCTTGGGAAGTGAATCAGCGGACGTAAGTCTTCCTCTCTGTCTCTCTCCTCATCTCTATATATCTGACTTCCCAAAAAAAACAAATAAATCTAAACAAAAAAATCTGAGTTTTAAAATTTATTTTTAAACATTTATTTATTTATGTATTTGAAAGGCAGAGTTGTAGAAAGCAGGCAGGAAGGGAGGGGGAAGAGATCTCCCATCAGCTGGTTTGCTCCTCAAATGACTCTAACAGTCATGGCTAAGCTAGGCTGAAGCAAGGAGCCTGGAACTTCAGCCAGGCTCCTCTGTGGGCAGCTGGGGTCAAAGTTCTAGGGCCATCTGCTGCTGCTCTCCCAGGTACATCAGCAGGGCGCTGAGTCAGAAGGAGAGCAGCAGGGACTAGAACTGGCACTCAGATGGGATGCTGAAACCACAGGCAGGGATGGATTCCAGTGCTAACGCAGCCTGAAACCTTGCTTAAAACCCCCTTGGGCACTGTTGCCTGCCCACTCACTTTCTGTTCAAAATGTCAGCTTCTCTGTGAAATCCTGCGTAGTTCCTTCAGCACACGGCGATCAAACCATTTCCATAGCATCTGCCACATGGTGTCAGAGCTGGCTGAGCACCTGTCTCTTCTGCCAGCCTGGGAACTTCTGGCTTACAGGACCCAAGGCTCATTTATCTTTTTTTTTTTTTTAAAGATTTATTTATTTTATTACAAAGTCAGATATACAGAGAGAAGCAGAGACAGAGAGGAAGATCTTCCCTCCGATGATTCACTCCCCAAGTGACTGCAACGGCCAGTGCTGTGCCCATCCAAAGCCGGGAACCAGGAACCTCCTCCAGGTCTCCCACGCGGGTGCAGGATCCCAAATCCTTGGGCCATCCTCGACTGCTTTCCCAGGCCACAAGCAGGGAGCTGGACGGGAAGTGCAGCTGCCAGGATTAGAACCGGTGCCCATATGGGATCCTGGGGTGTTCAAGGCGAGGACTTTAGCCGCTAGGCCACGCCGCCGGGTCCGGCTCATTTATCTTTACACTTCTGTACCTACTGGAAATTCCCAGGAGACCTCTGACCTGGCTGGCATGCCAATTTTATTTCTAAACTTGAGAGCTCATTAGAATTGAAACCTTTTCTCCTCATTGTAAACTCATGGCTGCATTCCGAGGATGGACACTGGTAAGAAGGTTATACCCGCGAATAGGATGACTAGCAGATGCACCGCAGACGGTGGAGTGTGGCTCACTTTTGGGCCTTCCTGTTTACTAGTTGGTTAGAGTAATGGGTGTGCAGCACTAAGGCAGGACCGCATAACTAACTGGATCAGTGTTCTCTACCTTTCCAAGGGTGAGACATGCCACTCCAGCCAAACGTACTACAAATTGGTGCCTGCCTTTTTTGTTATATGCTGTTGTCTATACCATGGTAAAGGAAAACCTCCCAACAGGGGCATTCTTTTTCTTTCCACTGCAACCCAACTGCATGGCTGTTACATTTGACTTCTAGGCTATAAGTAGTTCTACTTTGCAAAGTTAAATATCCATCCTATGACATCCAACAAGGCTATATTCTCTCGGTTTATCTGAAATATCTTCAAACAATAAAGCGATGCGATCAATGCATCCCTCCTTCAGTGAGCTTCTGTGAGTACTTGAGAGAAAATGTATTAGCACAGGATAAATACAAATCCACAGTTAAACTACAGCAACAAACATGATGTGTTATCTTCACTAAGAGTAAATATGAACCTGAGAACATTTTAAAGTAAGCGGAGTCATGCAGTGCTTTTAGGTGGTGTGAACTAACATTTACAGATTTCAATTCTACCAGGATTAATCTATATCTACCTATATACATATTCAATACATTCCAATAAAACTGGAGTTTTTTGAATGGCTTAATAATTTGCTCTAAAATTTTATATGGAAATCTTCCATGGATATTTGATTCAGGAACTGATTCCGAAGGGGAGAGGAAACGACAGGTATTTTCTCTGGTGGACAAATAGATTGAATATCACAAATACACAGATTACAAAATAATAAATAAAAATGTATCTCATCAGCCCAAGAACAAACACCTGGAAACTCACACGTATAAGGAAGTTTACACAGAATATCTCTCCTAGAACTATTTACAGGGTTACACAGATGAACTAAAGAATTTAACAAAACCTTGCAAATCTATAAAAAGATGATACAACAGAGGAATCTTTGTGATTGTGGGATACAAGAGAGACAATCTCAAAAGCTCAGGTTGTAAAGTAATAATCAAATAATGTGATTACATCTGAGTCAGGAATTTCTGTGTAATAAAGAGTACCATGGTCAAAATTAACATACAGATGGTAGGAAAACATAGTTGTACCTTCTAAAATGAAATTGGACTAATGCTTGTATAATTCATAAAGTACTTGGCATAACAATGAGAAAAAAACCAGAAATCCCACAAGGAAATGAGTGAAGAGTATGAACATTTATTTTCAGGGGGAAAAACTCAAGCATAGGAAGAGATGCTCAAATACATGGATAACCAGAAAAATAAAGTAACAATGAGATGATGTCTTCGCTGCTTAGACTAGCAAATCTGAAAGCTGATAATGCCACCATGGGCCAGGAGGTAGAGGTACAGGAATCTTCAGTGGTCTGTGGGTGGGAGGACAGATGGATGCAGTACTTACAGAGTCCTGAGTCGAAGTACACCCCTGTACTCCTGGATCAAGCAAGCTCACTTCCATTGATGTCCACACTATGTTACAAGGTAGTATGAGGCTACACACACACACACACACACACACACACACAGCAGGACTGTGTAATATGCTGAATTAGACAACTAATGCTACACATTATAGAAAATTATCACGTGGTTAAAAGGAACCAACTATACTCACTTAGCTTAGGTAAATATTTAAAGCATGTGATATGACACCAAGACAAAAATATGTAATTAATTTCATGGGCATTATAACTTTTATGCATTGAAGGATAACATCAAGAGCAGAAGGACAACTACAGAACAGAAAATATAAACAGAAGAAGGCACTTCAAAGAGATTGTGCAGAGGCTAGCACTGTGGTACAGTAGGCTAAGCTACCACCTGCAGAGTCAACATCCCATATGAGTGCCAGTTCGAGTCCTGGCTGGCCTGCTTCTGATCTAGCTCCCTGATAATAATGTGACTGGGAAAGCAGCGGAAGATGGCCCAAGTCCTTAGGTCTCTCACCTATGTGGCAGACCCAGAAGTTCTTGGCTCCTGGCTTTGGTCTGACCCAGCCCTGACTGTTGTGCAAATTTGGAGAGTAAACCAACAGATAAGGACCTTTCTCTCTCCAACTCTCCCTCTAACTGTGTCTCTCAAATACATAAATAAATCTTTAAAAAAACGTTTGTAGAAAAAAGGAAGTAACAGTTTTATTTTAATGCCCCAAATTTTGAAAGCTGTGCATAGTTTTTTTCACGACCTTTTTGGAGCCTACTACATCTGGAAAAGGTCTAGAATTCAGCATATCTAAGTCTTACAATTAAATAATATAAAAAAGACAGAGTTATAAATGAGCAAAGGAATTTCAGAACTATCAAAACAGTATTAGATAGGAAGCCACATACCCCTCAGGGACTCACGTGCATGTGGGATTTCTAAAAACATTCTGGGGGCCGGTGAAATCGCTTAGCAGTTAAAGTCCTCGCCTTGTATGTGCTGGGATCCCATATGGGCACCGGTTCTAAATCTGGCAGCCCTGCTTCCCATCCAGCTCCCAGATTGTGGCCTGGGAAGGCAGCAAAGGATGGCCCAAGGTCTTGGGACCCTGCACCCGAGTGGGAGACCCAGAAGAAGCTCCTGGATCCTGTTTTCGGATCAGCTCAGCTCTGGCCATTGCAGCCACTTGGGGAGTGAATCAATGGATGGAAGATCTTCCTCTCCGTCTCTCCGCTATGTATATCTGACTTTGCAATAAAAATAAGTAAATTTTTATTTTATTTTTTTGAAAGATTTATTTATTTTATTACAAAGTCAGATATACAGAGAGAAGGAGAGACAGAGAGGAAGATCCTCTGTCCAATGATTCACTCCTCAAGTGAGCCGCAACAGCCGGTGCTGCGCTGATCCGATGCCGGGAACCTGGAACCTCTTCCAGGTCTCCCACGCGGGTGCAGGGTCCCAATGCATTGGGCCGTCCTCAACTGCTTTCCCAGGCCACAAGCAGGGAGCTGGATGGGAAATGGAGCAGCCGGGATTAGAACCGGCGCCCATATGGGATCCCGGGGCTTTCAAGGCGAGGACTTTAGCTGCTAGGCCATGCCGCCGGGCCCAAAAATAAGTAAATTTTAAAAAATAACTAAATAAAAGCACTTTAACCCATACACTCGTCATGTGGTTGATAGACTTCACATCCAATTTAATGAGAAACCTGAAAGGCTTACAAATCTATGAATAAGACTTTGCATAGACAGATGGGATCTTTCGAATTTTTTCCTGAGAAACATTAAGAGATTATCAATGCTTTCATAGTTCCGTAAAAGCGAAGAGTGTAATAAATGCTGTGTGATAGCAGAAGTGTGCCTTTGCGTCTCCAATGTGGTTCTATTTTAAGGTGCTCTAAGTACACATCTGCTGGGGAGTCTGCTTCCTCTCCTCCCCTGGACACGGGCTCGATTAAATAGGGAATCTTGAGTCTTTCCTGAAGTACCTGCACCAGAAAGTCTTAGTCAATGAAAACTGCTAAGCATGGGACTGGTACTGTGACACAGTGATGGGTTGAGAGCTGGTTGTTCTACTTTCTATCCAGCTCCGTGCTCATGTGCTTGGGAGAGCAGCAGCAGATGGCCCGAGTGCCTGCCCACTGCTACTCCAGTGGGACACCTGGGAAGAAACTCCAGGCTTCTGCTTAACACAGTCAGGCTGTGGCAGCCATTTGGGAAATGAATCAGGGGAGAGAAGATCTCTCTCGTCTCTTCCTATCTCTCTGTAACTATGATTTTCAAATACATAAATAAATACATATTTTAAAAGGAAGTGCTTTCTTTAAAAAAAATGATGAGGAATTCTGGATTAACCTCTTAGAGAAAACACCATCAACAATATTTGGTAATACTGAAGAAAATACACTACAGGAAAGAAATTAACCCTTTTTCCCTACTAAGTTATTTCAAAGCTACTCAAAGTAAGGGTCAGTCAGCAATGACATGAACTACTGAGAATACGCATTTAGATAACTTTTAAAAACACTTATTTATTTGTTATTTGAAAGACAGAATTGCAGAGAGAAAGAGAGACACAGAAAGTCTTCCATTCCCTGGTCAACTCTACAAATGGCTGCAATAGCCAGAGCTGAACTGATCCAAAGCCAGAGCTGAACTGATCCAAAGCTGGCAGTCAGAGGCCTCCTCTGGGTCTCCCACATGGGCGCAGGGCCTCAAGTCCTTGGGCCATCCTTTGCTGGCTTCCCAGGCCACAAACAAGGAGCAGGAAGGAAGTGGAGCAGCTAAGATATGGGATGCTAGTGCCACAGTGTGGAGGATTGGCCAGTATTCCCAACGTGTTGGCCCCCAGATAATATTTTAACATCTTGGCAGAATAGCTTTGTGTTTTAGCTTTTTTTTTTTTATTTTATTTTATCTCAGAAAGACTACACCAAGATGAAGCTAGGAAAAAACACACTAGTCCTTTTTTATAATGGTCTGACTCATCTACGCTACTGTCGGCACCGTGTCTATAGCTGTTTATGTCACTGAGTTCTTGCAGCCAGGCGTGGTGTCACATAAGTGCACTATACACCTCTTTCAGAATCCTGCCATGTTATTTCTAGTGGCAACTAAGGTCTGTTTTCCTCTGTGGAATACAGAACAAACGTGATGGCTAGAACTCAGGCTACAGAGGCCATGGACTAGAAACTGAAATAAAGAAACATGGCCTAAATCATAGGGAACAGTCAAAAAAAAATTTTCAATCCTTTTCTTTCAAAACCATTTTACTGAACATTTATACTTGGTGCCTAATATTGTTTTAGATCGTTGAACATGAAAATGTCCACATTTCTGAATCCTACGACTGAATTCTAGCAGCTGGGGAGCTAGATACAACAATAGTCTTAGATGTAAGTGTGATGATGAAATAGTAAAGGAAGGCAAGGGATTATAGGAGCCCTGGAACTGGGGAGGGTCAGACACTATGGTTCTGAAAGGCACATCAGCTGTAAGGACAGATGCTAAAGCCATGAGACCATGAATGGTTCAAGTACTGGCTCTATTGCTAACTGGTTTTGTGGTCATAGGCAAATTGTCTGCTGCTCCATGACTCAGTTTCCTCAACTACAAAATGGAAAGGTCATGGTGCTAATCTAGGATGATTATGCTGTATGAGTTAACAGAGATAAAGAATTGAGGGCAGTGCCTGTGCGGGTTATTATTCCCTTAGCGGCAGATACTCAGTAAAGACCTGAATGAGGCAGCCTGTCATGCAGGTAATATTAAATGAACCCAATGTACACTAATAGCTATGTAGATTTTCACCTTTAATCCCAGGTAGTTTAACAAAAATCAGGAAAAATGAGGTAAGTACCACATCATAATTTCCTGTAACTCACATACACAGAACATGAAGTGGTTCAAACTAGTTCCTAATTAGAAATTCTTAATAATCAAAAGCAAGTCTTACACAAGGGAAGCCACTCAATGTATGTATTAAACCCCAAGGCTGCCAGCTTGTGTTGTATGCCTTGTCTACCAGTTGTTCTGCCCACTTCCTTTTCTCCTGTTTATAAAGCAGCTGCCCAGAACAAAGCCCTGTCCATGGCAGGAAAGACATACTCTGGCATGGCTTGACATACAAAGCTTGACACTAACAGCGCCTTTCTTTGAACTGCTTAAAGGATTTCTCTTACTAAAGCAAAAACTTAAAGATATCATTTTAAGAAAATAAGATCTGAAAAGTATTACCAATTTCCTCAATTCTGGGTACTGGATTCTTCGGCACATAAACAAATGACCATCATTCACTAGCTGGATTATTTTCTTGAGCTACTGGCAACTGTCTTTGGGGGCAGGCATTATGGTAGTGGGTTAAACCACTACCTGCAACATGGGCGTCCCATACGGGCATTGGTTCAAGTCCTGGCTGTTCCAGTTCTAATCCAGCTCCCTGCTAATGTGCGGGTGATGGCCCAAGCGCTTGGGTACCTGCCACTCACCTGACAAAAACTGCTGGTTTTAACTGACAGGGGCCAGTCCCAGCCATTTCTCCCTGTCCCTTTTTCTCTGACTCTGACCTCCAAACTGCTAAATAAACTTTTTAGCTCCACGCTTCTCAGCTTGGGAGAGGCCGACCTCTCGGCTACTCACCTTCATCAGCAACAACTGTGAGTGTGACGGTGACGCCAGCATCTTTGATCAGCTGAACAATGTTGTCGTGGGATAGCTCAATAATGGACTGCCCGTTCACTGCAGAGATATGATCTCCAACTTTGAGTTTTCCACAATGATCAGCTGGACTTCCTTCTATGACTCGACCAATTTTATGAGGAATAACTAGGGCGGAAATCCAAATTTTTCAATTATTTATCTAACAGGACCGAATTTACCGCTATCATCATTTCGACATTCAATGTAACAAATTTTTTTGCAGTACAGAAAAAAAAAACCCAAAAACAAAACAAGCAAACAAAAACCAGCTCTCATCAGCAACCTAACCAACTATTTAACTATTTTCTTCACCTCTCACTTTTGACCTTAGACACAGATAATTTTTACATAGTTGTAATTATAGCAAATAAGTTTCTCTGTTGTTTCCAACACTTACCAGGAACTTTCCCCCAGTTTTCCCGTCATCAGAATGACCTGGAGTAAGCGTTACTGATCTCAGTGACCTGCAGTCCACTGTTCACTGTTGGTCATTTAGGCTGTATCAAGTTGTGAGCTATTTTAGAACCAGAACAATCAGACTATCTCTGGTTATGTTGGCAGGACAATTACTCCCATAAGGAATCAAACTTGAGTTTAAGGCTCAGTAGTGACTGGTAGAAACACAGGGAGTAAAATGATCAGTCCTTAAAAATCAGTCATACTTTGTTCCACATAAAGATTAATTTTTCCTATCTACCTTAGGTGTTTTTAAAATTCAAAAGCCAAAAAGAACTAGAATATTAAGCACTTCTCATGAGGATCACTTGCTCACGGATAAGATTCTAACCTGAACGCCTAAATCTGAGGCAAACATTTTCTAAAGACACTCAGGGTCACTGTGGTATATCCTTAGTTCATAACACTGCAAGTTTTCCTATACTAATTTTTAAAAGACATTTAGCTTAAAATTATAATTTAAAATCAGTTCTTAGGCATTCAGGAAATTTTTCCAAATAATGTATTTTCCATCCCGGAAAAAGGGACATTTGTAGTAAGAAACAAATGCCTACATTCTCTGAGACTTTTCTGTTTGAAGTTAGTAAACTTATCAGACATTTGGGCTCCAGCTGAACAGTGACTTCTACGAATTAACATTTTCAATTTTTTTTAAGATTTATTTTATTTTTATGAGAAAGTCAGATATACAAAGAGGAGGAGAGACAAAGAGGAAGATCTTCTGTTTGTTGATTCAGTCCTCAAGCAGCCTCAACAGCTGGAGCTATGCCAGTCTGAAAGCAGGAGCCAGGAGCCAGGAGCCTCTTCTGGGTCTCCCACGAGGGTGCAGGGTCCCAAGGCTTTGGGCCATCCTCAACTGCTTTCCCAGGCCACAAGCAGGGAGCTGGATGGGAAGTGGAGCTGTTGGGATTAGAACCAGTGCCCACATAGGATTGTGGTGTGTGCAAGGCACGGATTTTAGCTGCTAGGCTACCGCACCAGACCCACAAATTAACATTTTTAGATGGTACTGTGGATTACATATAATGTCTTTACTGCTAGAGTTTCTGAATCATATCGAGGAGGACATTAAAGGCATTTTAATAGACCTTCGTTTGGACCAGAAAAGTTAATGTTGACCATGGTTTATGTTTCTACATTGTGTCTAAGTTCTTTTGGGATTACAGAGTAGGATACTTAGAAGTAGTAGGTTGTTTCTGTGTTGGCATTTTTTTTAGTAGTACCATCAAAATGGCTAAAAAATTACACAGACCAGCAAAGAGGTAACTTCAGAGCATTCTGTGCATGGAATAAGACATTTTTCAAGGTAGTCCCTTAGAGAACACACAGCTACAGACTAGCCCGAAGTCTTGCCTTATTTTACTGGCATACAAGGTCTTTGGGACTTGCATAAAGCCAACTTGTCCATCTTAATCATCTGTGGCTTGAATCAATCTCTTGAATCAATCAATCCAGGCCTGGCTGTCCAGCTGTGAGATCATGTTACTGTATTTCTTTCCAGAAAAAGAAAGCAAAGTAACTGGAAATGGCTCCTTCTCAAAGAAATCCTTTTTGAGCAGGACTAAAAATTGTGTCATGAGAAAGCTGTGAGGCATTGGCAAAGCCAAGACACCAAGGCCTCTCCCTCCTGGAGGCCTTTCTGAGGGCAGGGCCATTCGGTACTGCCAGGGGTTGGGGACCCTTCCCCTGCCAAGGGCCATCTGGCTATCTGGAACATCGTGTGTGAGCTGCACACAACGACCACCTTACAAACTAGCCTGCTACAGATTCACTGAATTTTGAGTCCTGCCTGTGGCTGCAACTGGCGTTGCAGACACAGCTCATTGCCTAGACATTTCTCACCCTGACTCAGGCACCCAGTGAAGGTGAGGACTTGGATCCCTGCTTTCCTTGGGAAGAATCACAGAATCACACAGGTGGAGAGGCTACAAGGAACTCTTTTCATGGCATACCTCACCAGAAAATAGACACAATTTAGAGAAAAGAGTCACCTGCGTTGAGCAGAGCTAAACAGCCTATGCCACATGATCTATCCTGACAGTTTCTGGCCTTCCCACTTGCACTCATTGCTTTCTAACCCATGCCTTCCTTGATAGGGTTTGCAGTGCCCACCGTCTTGGCTGAGAGTTCCCCACCCACACACACCCCAGGATCCTTCTTCTATCTCTACCAGACCGATGGAGTTCCAGGGAGAAAGCTTACAGCGCACAGTGTCTACAGAAATTGCTAATGAGCAGTTTAGTGAAATTACAAATTCTGGTTTTATACTATGAGTGCAAATCTCAAGTACTTTACATAACATTCATCATCCACCCACGCCTAACGTACCATTCATGTCGATAATTAATGAGCTGCAAACACTCATTTCCTGTCATATGTTAAGCTACTACTTCAAACCTACATTTTAATTGTGCTTTCTTTCCCATCTCAGTATTGATAAACTTTTAAGCTTTCTTTTTGTTTAAAGGTCAAGAGAGTGACAATTTTTAATTAATGATGATGACAACTACGGCAGTAGAAGCTATAGCAAACAAAAGAAGCAAACAAAGTCTGGCTTAAACACTGCACTGACGTAATCTTGTGTGACGTTCACCCTCTGAGAGGTGGAGTGTTACTAGCCTCCTTCACAGACGAAGATCGAGCTTGTGGAGGGTGGGTGATTTGTCCAAGATGACACAGTTATTCAAAGAAATAAGAGGGGGCTGGCACAGTGGCACAGCCAGCCAATTCTCAACCAGCGGCATCCTACTTTGGCATCAGCTTGTGTCCTGGCTACTGTACTTTTGATGTAGCTCCCTAATAGCCTGGAAAAGCAAAAGAACTGCTCCAGTATTTGGGACCCCGTACCCATGTGGAAGACCCAGAAGAAGCTCTAAGTTCCTAGTTTCGGATCTGCTCAGCTCCAACTGTTGCAGTCATTTGGGGAGTAAAGAAGCAGATGGCAGATCTGTGTCTGTCCTTCTCTATAAATTTTACTTTAAAATAAAAATAAATACCCACTCGTCGCCATCATTGCGCGGTGGATGGGATTGGGGAGGGAGCCAACTTGGGGTCTGGGGATTAAAACTTCCAGCAGCGTTGGTTGCTGGTGGGTGCCAGGCTGGGATCGTCTCCATGCTCAGAGCCCCATTCCAGCCACCGCGTACACATGGTGACCTGTCCCTGGGCCTGCCCAAACTCCAGAGGCTGCTCCCTTCATGGTGAGTACACCTAAGGGGGAAGTCTGGAGAGCCAGGTGGGCCCAGGCCCCACCCGCTGCCATCATGGCGTGGTGGATGGGATTGGGGAGGGGGCAGCCAGCTATGGGGGTTTGGGGCTTTGAACTGCTGTTTAGGTAGCTCCATGTTAAACCCACTGTACTTCTGGGATGTCAATCAATCCTAAAGACTCCCAACAGAGTAACTTTTCCTTTGAAGGTAAGGGAGGGTAATGAGACCTGGTAGGAATGAGGAGAGGGACCAGATGATCTTTATGGAAAAGTCTGATATACCAACCACCTATCAATCCTGTGCAGAACTTGTAATCACTGAACGATGCTGACCACCGAACACCAGTCCATGCAAAAGCTAAGGCTCAGGGCTTGACTAGCATGATCATATCCTATTACATGACATGATAATGGATCAGGAGATGGGTCTCATTAGGCAGGACCATGACATTAACTAGCACACGAGAGAACCGTATCTGGGGGTAGATTCTGTGGAGGATGTGTGGATCAAAACCTGTGGAAATACTCACCCCACTGGTTAGCTGAAGAGTTGGGGTGGTAATGGACTAAGCTATGTGGGACCAAGGAGCCTGCCATCACTCATGGGTAAAGAAACTGGTAACAGTCTGGACTGGTCAAGGCAGCAGCACCCAAATGTGCATCCCGAATAGGGTGTGGGGTGGGCCGGGCTGCAACGTTCACCAGCTTACACAAGGCCAAATGGAAGGCCAGACTATACCGGACACTGGCCTAAAACCCAATGGCATATGTGAGAACTGGGTCTGGGAGTGGGTCAAGTGGAGGAACTTGGGAAATTCCCCTGGCGGGTCCTAGCTCCCACTGGTAAACACCTGGTCCAGACTTGGGGGTCGGACAAGCTGGGCAAAGTAGCTCCAATGGCTTGTTAATGGTTGGAAATGGAACGGGGCGGACCAGGAAGGACTGAGCAAACCATATCTCACAAGCAAAATTAGAAATCAGGATGGAGCACAGGCCATGCCGAGCTAGGATCTTGCACCTACTGGTCTGTGTGAGTCAGGGACATTAAGCCACAGTATCTAGGGCAGGGGCCAGGATAGGTGAGGGGGCTATGCCAAGCTGAGTCAAAGCAACCACTGGCATGCACGCAATCTATGGCTAGGAACAGGCCCAGTTGGGGAGCTAAAGGGACACCCTAGCTGGGTTGAGGTTCCCACTGAGGAGCAAGGGGGCTGGAATGGGGGCTGTGTTCTGTTCTGGATATGGCTGTAGTCTCCCTTGGCACAAGTGTGGACTGGGACTGGATGCACCAAACCAGGCTAGACTCCAACACCATCTGGTGCATCTGTAGGATCAGGGGAGATGTGGGATGGTCTAGGCTGGGTCTCAGCCCCTACTGAGCCATATGTGAGCCATGTGTGGGTATGGATGAGCTGTGGCTGGGCTGAAACATCCAACAGTAAGAACCAGAATGGGTTGAAGGCCAGTCAGGAAAAGCCACTGTTCCTGCTAGGACAGGAGGTGAACTGAGTAGGGCTGGCTCATGGACCCACTGGTATGCACAAAATCTGGCACTCGGAGAGGTTCTGATGTAGGAGCCTGGGCAACTCCTCTGGCAGGACACAGACCCGGCAGGTAAGTGCAAGAAGCATTATAGGAAACAGCCTAGAACAGGCCATGGAAAGTTTCCCACTGGCATACATTTGGCATGGGTTGGGGGCAGACCACACTGAATCAGTTCACATCACCTGCTGGCGAATCCAAGCACCAGAACAGAGTGTGGGTCGAGCCAGGTTTGGTTGTGACAAAAACCAGAGCACATTACGAAATGCCAAGGTGAGGTCGCCTGTGCCAGATGTGCCCGCAGCGTCCAATCAGCACACGTGAGAACCACGGAGGGAGGGAGCAGAGCCGGCAGGGGGAGTATGGGGTGGCTCCCCTGCTGGACAGTTACTCTCAATGGAGACAGAGAGCTGGGATGGGGGGCAGACCAGACTAGACAGGGCTACAACACCTGCGGGCCTCATGTGAACTAGATCAGAGAAAAGCCAGGCTGGGCTGATTATTCCTACTGGTGCAAACAAAAATTAGAGTGGCCGAGGGTTGCTTGGGCATTGCCACAGCATCAGCTGGCAGAAGCTGGCGGGGGGGGGGGGAGGGGGGCGGGGGGGAGGAGGGTGTGGCTAATCTGTCAAGTTAAACTGCAGAACCACCTGGAGTGTGCATAATCCAGGAGTGGGAGTGGCCTAGAAGGGAAATAGTGGGCTCCTCCTTCTTGGGTTACCACTCCCACTGGAGGGCACAAAAACCAAGACAAGGACTAGGGTGGCTAGACAGAAAGGCACCCAACAGCATGTGTATGGGCTGGATAGTCGGGCTCGTTGAACTAGGCTTCAATGCCCACTGACATGCACGAGCACCAAATGGGATGTGGGACAGATTGGACTAGTCTGCTGCACATAATGGCAAGCATGAGAACCAGGGTAGGGGGCGGGCCTGGTGGGGGTTATTGTGGGTCACTCTGACTAGCCTGCAGCCCCCACTGGTTTATGTGAGGGTAAAGTGTGTGCTGGGCAGACTCAGGCTGGACTGTAACACTCATTGGTTCCAGAGGAAGACAGCGCAGGAAACAGAACCGACCCAGCAATTGTAACCACCAGCTGATTGGGGCTGTGGAATGTACCGGGCCCTGTACTTGCAAGTACACACAAGAACCTGGTCTGGGTTCACCTCAGACAAAGTTTCTTTAGAGATGCCCCCAATTGAACTCCCTGATTCAGATCTCTAACCATGAAAAGACAGAGGACAGGACAAGTCAATCAACTACCCCAGCCATATGTTGGCAGTGAAAAACTGGGCAAACCAAGACTCTAAGGTGGACTATGTCAATCAGCGGATTCTTCAGCAACCTCCTGGTGTTTGGAATGGTGAGATTGGCAGCAATTCATAACTGTTGAACTATCAAAACCACTTGAGCAAGACCCTCAGAGAATGTCCCACATCAGGGACTTGGGATGGGTGGGAGACGGAGTGGGGCTTCTCCCTTTACCTCCCCCTTTACCCAGACATGAAAAAACAATGCTGAAATAATAGTTTTACCCACTTTCCTGTAGCCCTTGAACCTTTGTGCCATAATTAACTATGTACAGGTTGTCAAAAATAAAGAAAAAAAAAATAAGTAACAAAAAAAAAGATATAAGCAAGGCTTACATTCAACTCTGTCTATAACAGAATCTAACACTTAACAACGTTGCGTTACAGAGATCTAGCACGTATGTAGGTAAAGCTCACAAAATGGTAAAATACTTCAAATAACTAAAAAATACCTAAAAATGTTTAAATATACACAAATGTATCAAGAAAGGACATATTTGATATATATCAAAATTTGAAGTACAAATTCAACAGTGCTTAAGCATATTTAAATATGCAACTGATTTTGCTGAATTTCTCTTCTAAGCCACTTTCCTCATTTCTGCAATGCTAGAAAGGGAACATGTTTACTATACATAGTGGCTAACCACTATTACCCTGAGGAATTGTCTTTTTACAAGTTTTGTTAATCTGATTATTGAGCATTATTGTAAGGTACTAGAATAACAATGTGATTATCCTGATTTCCAATGATACAACACGAAAAACCATCAAAAAGCTGCTTTTCTTTCATTTTTCTGACACAGGCCACATAAGAATCTTCACGGCATCAGGGACATCTCCAGCTCCAAGTGTTGCCATAGCAACTGCTTTTGGAAACTGGAAACTAACATTAGTGAGCACTGACCTGACACTATAGCAATAACTCATCCATATCACTGAACCTTCTTCCTTTACATACTTGCAATAATTTTAGCAAGAGTTTTAGCAAATTAGTTTGGCATACATCCTTTCCTCTGAGTAATTCCTTTTTTCTTTACTTAGGTTTTGATGATCATTTAGTCTAAAAAGCTCTATTTCAAGATAGAACCACACCTCTTGGGAAACATGAGGGATATTTTCATGTGGTCAAGAATTTTCATTACTTGACTTGGAAAAATAAAGTTACCAAGAGAGGTGAAATATATAAATCTCAATATTAAGTTCAATTTCATAATATTTAAGTTTTTTCTTAGAAACATCCAGACAAGACAAATGTTCTATTTGCTGAATCACAATAAACCTGAACCTGCCAGACATACTTCCTTCTTTGCTCAAGGAACAGACACAACTTACTCTCCCAGATGAGAATGTCCTTTAAGGTCTGATTGAGGATATTTAGATTAGGTTTAAAAGGTCAGACAAATTTTTGACCTTTCCCTGAAACATATGTGCAAGGTAGGAATGACACTTATTATTCAACAATGGCATCTTACAGCAGAATACAGCAAGTATTACTAAATAACATGAAAGACCTATATGACAAATCTCATTCTAGACTTTTCTATTAATGTGTTTTGCTTTTTCTCAATTGTTTTTAGTATGTAGTTCATTTTTACAAACACTATTTCTTCCAATTTAGAAAACCTAGGTTCAATATTTAAAATTCGGTCACTAAGTCCCTTCAATTGTGTTCCTGACACACTGACTCAGTGTGATATTTGATGGAATTTGAGATGACAGATAAACCTGAAACCTGAAGGGTTTGGTTCTGATGACCTAATAGTCACAGATACTAAAAAACAACAACAACAGCAAAAAAGAAAAAACAAAAACAAGCCTCTAGGGAAATTCGCAAGCTCCAGTGGAAGGCAGAGAAAGCAGAAGTTGACAGAGGCAGACCAAGGATCTAGCATCCTTACCGCCAGGAGGGGGTTTGTTTTTGGAGGTGAGGATCACGAAGCCGAACCCTTCATTTTCTTTTCTTTGCAAGACGACATCATAGGTCTCTTGGGGACCAGGCCTGCCGGGGACATGGTCTGCTCTGTTCAGGCGGGGAGATCCATTCTGGGCTGAGAGGAAGGCTTGGGAGCTGTCATCCTCAGGCTGCTTCTCTGTAATAGACAGGACACTTTTTGGTCATATAATAAACATGACATATTTAGATATTTCTGGAAAACTGTAAGTCTAGATGAATCAGTATTTCTGTGCAAAACCTCTTACAAGAAAGTTTAGTTTCTAACAATACGAAGGATAGAAAAGCAGTCTTCTAGGTGAACTGGGGGCAGAGTATGAGGACAGATACAGGCAGCAGCACACATTTAATTTTGTAAATACATAAACGTACATAATTAGAAAACTCATGTGCCATCTTATCTCATTTAATAAAATTATTTATGTATTTTATTGGAAAGGTAGAGTTTCAGAGAAGACAGAGAGAGAGAGCCTCCATCCACTCCCCAAATAGTTGTAATATCCAGAGCTGGGCTGGTCTGAAGCTGGGAGAACATTGGGCCTCCCAAATACCTTACTTTAAAAAATTCATTTATTTTTATTGAAAAGGCATATTTACAGAGAGGAGAGACAGAGAGAAAGATTTTCCATCCACTGGTTCACTCCCTAAGAGGCTGCAATGGCTGGAGCTGAGCCAGTCCAAAGCCAGGAGCCAGCACCTTCCACAGGGCCTCCTCTGTGGGTGCTGGGTCCTGAAGCTTTGGGCTTAGGTACCTGCTGGTTATTGAGGACTGGGCCAAGTTTTGCAAGAAGTGTCTGAGTCTGTGGATGCACTGAGGTGTACTTGATCAGCCAATAGACCTTTTAATAATTTTTTTAAAAAGGGGGGTTTCAACCCTGGTGCTTCCTGCTTGTGGCCCGGGAAAGCAGTAGGGAACAGCCCAAAGCTTCTCTGACAGGCATTCAATGTTTTCTGCTGGCTTAGATGAGCTGGCTGTCATCCCATTTGCATCTAGGGATGCTGTTCACTGTACAGGCATCAGCAACTGAGGAAGTCCAGTCCTGATACATGCACTCCAAGGTTGGACTGATGACATACGTCGTGATTTTCCTTGTGGCTGGGGTTTCAGCCTAGAGTTTATTTTAGTTGGTAAGTTCCTAAAGAAACTTCATTTGGGAGTGACATCAGGCTTGATTCTTGTATTGTAACAGCTAGTGCAAGGTTAGGTTCGGTCTGTTACCTGCACCCCAGCCAATGCACATATTGTTAGATGCAGCTGCCTGGTCATTTTGGCTCCCAACTCCATCTCATGTGAACTGATGCATGTGCAGCCTAGCCTAGCCCAGCCTGCACCCCATCTGGCTCTCATGTGCACACATGGGTGCTGTGGCTTAGCTCAGCTTGTTCTGTCCCCAGACCTGGCCCAAACATATTCCAACAGATGCCGCTGCCTTGACTAGCCTGAACTGCTGCCGACCCTGGTTCTTGTTCTCATCAGTGGGAGGTAATCCAGCAAGGAAGTGGCCACTATTCCCCTATCAGACCTGCTCCAGTGTTGGATGTTGAACTTGCCAGATGGTATTATTGTTTAGCCTAACTGACTCACATCCAGTCTCAGCATTTGCTAGTGGGTGCTGCAGCCTAGCCTATCCAGGCCTGTGCCCACCGGCAGCCCTCATATGAATGGGCAGGTACTGCAGCTTAACCTGGACTGGACTGTACCCTGTGCTAGCTCTCACATGTGCCAGTGGTTGCTGCAGACTGGCCCAGCCTGGCCTGCCTCCAGACCCAGCTCACATGTAGGCTGACCAGTGCTACAGTCCAGACTGGCCTGGCCTGCCTCCAGCCCCAGGTTTCATGCTCACAAGCAGGAACTTACGCCTGGCCTAACTGGCACACATTCATTCCAGCTCTTGCTGGTGGTTGCTACAATCTAGCCTAGCCTAGCCCAGCCTGTCCTGTACCCATTTCTGGCACTTACAAGCCCCAGTGGGTGCTGGGGCCTAACCCAGTCTGGTTCACCCACGGAGCCAACCTACCTGAACTATCCTCCCTGCCCACCCCCCCTTTTTTTATTGGAAAGGCAGATTTAAAGACAGAAGGAAAGACAGAAAGATCTTCCACTCACTGGCTTACTGCCTAAGTTGCTGTAATGGACAGAACTGAGCCAACTTGAACTCAACAGCCAGATGCTTCTTCTGGGCCTCCTGTGCGGGTATAGGGCCCCAAGGCTTTGGGTCATCCTCTACTGCTTTTCCAGGCCACAGGCAAGAAGCTGGATGGGAAGTGGAGCATGGGACATGCACTGGTGCCCATTTAGGATCCTGGTGCATACAAGGTGAGCATTTAGCTAATGAGCTATCAAACCAGGCCCTTTATTTACTTAATTATTTTAACAGCATATCTTGTGCCATAATTTGGTAACATGTCAATCATCAAAACAATTACAATACATTGAAATTGTGGAATACTTAATAATAAGGTCTCCTGGCCCAAAATTTAGACTTAAAAATATTTATTTTACTTATTTCAAAGGCAGAGTGAAAAGAAGGAGAGACAGATAAAGAAATCTTCCATTCACCAGTTTACTCTCCAAATGGTCACAAAGAACTTGGCTTGAAGCTAGAAGCCTGGAACTCCACTTAGGCCTTCCATGTGGGAGACAAGAGCCTGAGTATTTAGGCTTTCCTATGCTGCTTTCTCAGGCACACTATCAGGGGCTGGATTAGAAGTAGCCAAGACTCGAACTAGCACACTCCACATGAGAATGCTGGAGTTGCACGTGACACCTGAACCTAGCGTACCACCACATCAGCCCCCAGATGATATTTCTTTTAGGAAGCAGTTTCATTATTTCTCAAAGTTATTCATTTATTTACTTCAATTTATGTGAAAGTCAGAAACACAAGCACAGAGAGAGAAAGAGAGAGAGAAAGAGAGAGAGAGAGAGAGAGAGAAAGGAGAGAGACACACAAAGAGATCTTTCATTTCCTGGCTCAATTTCCAAATGCTGACAATAGTCAGGGAAGCGATCTGGTGCAATAGCTCAGAGGTTAAAACCTCGCCTTGCATGCATCAGGATCCCACATGGGTTTTGGTTCGTGTCCTGGCTGCTCCATTTCCCATTCAGCTTCCTGTTTGTGGCCTGGGAAAGAGGATGGCCCAAAGTCTTGGGACCCTGTACCTGGGTGGGAGACCCAGAAGAAGTATCTTGCTCCTGGCTCAGTTCTGTCTGTTGTTGCCACTTGGGGAGTGAACCAGCACACGGAAAATCTTTCTTTCTTTCCTTCTTTCTGCAAATTCGTCTTTCCAATAAAAATAAATAAACTTCAAGAAAAAAGAAACACTAATCAGGGAAGAGCTTGGCTGAAGCCAGAAGCCTGGAACTCTATCAAAGTCTTCCACATGAGTGTTTCGGACCCAGTATCATCACCTGCTGTCTCCTAGGATGTGCACTGGTTGGACTGGAAGCACAGCAGGTGTTACCTGAACCACAGCATGCATGTGTCCCTAGTGGCAACTGAACTGCTGCAACAAAAACAATCACCCCACAGAATTTATATGATTTTTAAAATAAATTTCAGAATCCCAATATTATTAAAAATCATGGATTTTTTTTTCATATACTGTATGGATAGAATGAATTAGCAAAGATGCCTCAACAATATCAACCATTATGAATCTTCTTCATGATGGTTTCCAGGAGAGAGACAGCTTGTAGGTTGTATAACATCACACTTTTACTGCAAGTATTTATGTCCTGGTTCCAGCACAGCCAAACTGGGGCACACTGGTCCTCATCTCTAAATGCCAGGGATTTCCTAAGATAAGCGGGCCTTTACTTTGGATGCTGCAATCACAATTACAGCATGTAATTTAATCTTAAGAGTGATATAAATATCCTCCAAGTCAACAAATATTTCTTGATGTCTATTTAGCACCAGGTGCTGTTCCACATTCTGAGGACACAGCAGATAACTAGATGGACTCAAATCTATATTTTCATGCAGTTCTTTTTTTTTCTGCTATAGTGTTGCCTTTAAAATTTACAGGTGCCAAAAATTCACAAATACAATTCCTGTGTAGCATTCACAAAGAAATTGATGGGGAAACTACAAGATATGCTCATATTCTAATGTAATGATTTAGATCCTGGGCTCTGAAACTAAGCTGAGTTTTCCTCAACCTTTCTGTGAAATTACATAATCAGGTAATGTCAGCTTCTGCATCATGTTATGAATATGAAATATACAATCCTTGTATCTGGGACACAGAAAAGCACTAAATCAATGTTATCTCAGGGATGGGTACTGTGGTACAGCAGGTTAAGTTGCCACTTGGGAAGCCTGCAGTAATTTTATTTTCACTTGAGAGCAGAATTACAGAGAAAAAGACAGAAAGAGAAGTCTCTTCCCTAAATGGCTGCAAAGGCAGGAGCTGAGCCTATCTGAAGGAAGAAGCCAGGAGCTTCCTCTGGCTCTTCCATGTGGGTGAATGGGCCCAAGAATGTGAGTCATTATCTGTTGCTTTCCCAGGCATATTAGCAAGGAGCTGGATGGGAAGCGGGGCAGCTGGGACAAGAACTGGGATGCCAGCACTATGGGTGGAGGCTTAGCCTACTGCACCATGACATTAGTCACCAGCTCTTCTACTTTTGATGCAGTTTCCTAGTAATGCATTTTCAGATGCAGCAGCTGATGCCTCAGGGTTCTGCCACCCACTCGGGAAACCAGGATGGAGTTCTGGGATACTGGATTTGGCTTTGCATAGCCATGACTACTATTTTAGGGACTCACAGAGAGTGAATTAACAGTTGGAAGATTCTTTCAAACACATGAAAAATAAACTCTAAAAATGTTATTATTCACTAAAACTTCTTAGAGTAGACACATTCTACTTCACTTGACCATATGGAGTTTCTTCAGTATCTAAAGTCTTTTTGGTATTCAGTTAAAGAGATACCAAGATACCTTTGTATGTCTAAGTAACTGCTTCTGAGTTTTAAAAACACAGATCTAAACAATAGTCCCTTCTCCAAACCACAGGGAAAAATCCAGTAACATGTCAATAAATAAAATATTAACATTGAGCCCCCAATTTTTTTTTGGCAATACTATTTCTGAGTCCATCTGACCCCATACAGCTTTCCACAACAAGACCCGGATCACATCAAACAGGGTATCTCACACACTACTAAACATAATCAAATAGCCTGCAAAATCACACAGGAAATAGACTCAGTCTGTGATTCTTTCTTAATTTGTCAGAGTAGGAACAAGTTCACATACCTCCAAAGAAGATCTTCCTTCTGACAGTTAACAACACATGGCCGTTGCGAGCAGCAGTTGTCATTAGGTCCAAGACCTGCTTGTGTGACTTCCCTTTAACAGGAATTCCATCAATGCACATCAGCTCATCAGCAGCACGGAGCCGGCCATCTTTCTCAGCTGCTCCCAGAGGAATAATTGCTCCAATATATATCTAATAAGGTAACAAAGTACAGCTTGGTCTATCTGCGCACTAAGATCAGCTGGAGAGTAGGGGACAGCAACCCAATTATAAAAACATATTTTAGAAAGGTGGCATCTTATGAAGTGCCCCTTCTTAAATGCACTTTAAATAACCATTCTGTATAAGGTAACACTTCTGGATTCTTCAGAGTAAAAGAAAGGCAGAAAATGTAAATCTTGTTGGAATAATTTAAAAAGCACCACATAACCTCTATCATTACAATGAAACAAAGCAAATTCAGAAAGGCAATTTTATGTGAAGCAACTATTACTAGTGCAAAAGGTCTGTTCAGGGCCAGCAGGAAAGATCTTCTGCACACTGTTCACAGTAAGCGGGACCATTCTCACAATGTTTCATCACACAGGGCTAACAGTACAAGCTCAGTATGCAAATCAAACATCTCTCCTGGGTATCAAAGGCAGCAAAGTGGTGAGAGGTTCTTTTGCACCTAGTTGAGAAGATCTGGGTTCACTCTGCTCCCCAGCAACTAGCATCCTTTTATTAGGTAATCCTGGATGTTTGGGCTAGTTTCAGAGCTGCCAACATTTGATATTTAAGAAGAAAGAAAGAGTCCGCCAATGTTTAAACAGACAAACTCTCAAAATGTCTGAGTGAAAATTGTGATTACTGGCAATATAGAAGTAACAAAAATACATATACCACACAAAAACAATAATACATATATCACACAAAAACAATGAAAACATCTTGCATTTGTCCTATAAAGGCAACATTAGATTTTATGTATCTTTAAAAAATTATTGTAAATGCAGCCAATATGATTAATTAGAACACATTTATACTACACAAATCAAATGGATCTGTAATATTATACCAAAGACAATGGCACGAGCATTGTTAAGCCACCATCTGCAATACTCAGTGCCGGTTCAAGTTCTGGTTGTTTCACCTCAAGCAAACTCCTTACAGAAAACTAGCGAAAGCCTGCCCCTCCCTCATACAAGAGTATTGGGCAGAGTTCTGGGCTCCTTCCTTCAGCTAGGCCTAGACTCAGGGACTACCCTCCGGGAAGCAAACCAGAAGACTTTCTCTCTCTCTCTCTAACTCTGCATTTCAAATAAATGAAATAATAAAATATCTCTTTTAAAGAAAATATAAGTATGTTCTAAAATTCCACAAAGCACTTTATTTCTTCGTTATTTAAAGAAAGGCAAAAGTTAAAACCAAACCCACTGAAACTGTTCTTTTAATTAATGTGAGAATCATGTCCAAGCAAATTTCAAGATTTTAACTTTTTAATGAATATATGTTTCAGCAGTTTTTAAAAAGCTTAACTGTGTTCATCTATTTCAAGGGCACAAGGAGGGAGCGGAGATGGAAGGAGGGAAGGAGAGAGAGAGAAAACTGATTCTTCAGCTGCTGATTCATTCTTTATATGATCACAATCGGTGGGCTGAGTTAAAGCCCGGATCCCAGAGTTCCATCTGGGTGGTGGGGCCCAGGCACCTGATCTGTGACCTGCTGCCTCCCAGGATGCAAAGGAAGGCAGATGAGGCAGCACTTGGATACAGGATGTGGGTGTTCCTAGCAGTGGGTTAAACCATTGCACCGTAACGCCTATCTAAAATTCTAGGCAATAAATGCTTTACAACTATAACCCTTATGTTTTCTGGCAGAAATATTGATTATTTTATACATCTGTAGTTTCAAATATTAACAGTTGTAAGGACATGCCAAGTCTGAGTATGAAAATGCCACCCCATTCGTAAGAGCAGGTGAAGTCATACATGGTTCAGCCAATGACACTGGAATATTCAGAAGACCCAGCATTTGCAACAATGATTGTGAAGGACAAAAAGGACTTTTAGAGAAAGAAAATGTCTTAGGATCTGTTTAACAAAGGCAAGGCAAATAATAAAGTAAAATAAGCTTTACCAACTTATACAGAAAAGCAAATACATTAATCACTGTGCAATTTACACTTTCTATCCTCAACGACACCACATGAACAGAGGGACAATGATATTCACTCACAAGATGCAGCTGCTTCTCATACCAGAGAACCTACTAGAAAAACAAAGCTTAAAAAAAGATCCGCAGGTAACTGCCAGACTCAGAACCCATGGACTGCTATGGAGTGCAAGTGCCAGAGCCTAGCCTCCTAAGAGGCTCAGACGGAGCAGTGGAGAGCATAACCAGCTGCACACGGAGGATATGGCAGACCAGAGGAACCTGCAGACGATACCTGGCATCACAAAGGAGGACAGGACAAGTCAATCAACTACCCCAGCCATATGTTGACAGTGAAAAACTGGGCAAACCGAGACTCTAAGGTGGAATATGACAATCAGTGGATTCTTCAGCAACCTCATCGTGCTTGGGATGGCAAGATTGGCAGCAATTCATAACTGTTGAACTATCAAATCCACTTAAGCAAGATCCTCAGAGCATGCCCCACATCAGGGACCTGGGATGGGTGGGAGACTGGGTGGGGCTTCTTCCTTTATCTCCCCCTTTACCCCAGATACAGGAAAAAAACAATGTGGAAATCATAGTCTCACCCACTTTCCTGCAGCCCTTGAACCTTTGTGCCGTAATTAACTATGTAAAGATTGTCAAAAATAAAGAAAAAAAAAATCCATTTTCCGGATCAAAAAAAAAAAAAAAAAAAAATCAGCAGGCAAACAAAATAAAAATATACCATGGCCTGCCAAATGACTACTTGTAAGTTTTAACAGAGGCAGTCATATTCCAACGCGCTAACACTTACAGATTGGTCGGGTCCATCTCCTCCTAGCACCCTGAAGCCAAACCCTGACTCCTGTTTCCGAAGAAAGACATCCAAGTCTTTGGTGTTTGGTGCTAAGAAAAAACAGAAAATACAAATACATAAACTTATATTTTAGAAGAATTAGACACTTGATCTTAGCCAAAAGGCCAAGAAGCAATTATATTTTAGAAGACTTAGAACTGAAAAAAAAATTCATTGAGTAAGAAACATAATCTGAGAAAGTTTTGTTATGTGAAAATTTACATAGGAGCATAGCACACATTCAACTATAAAGCCTTATTTTGAGCAATAAACAAAGCTGAATCAAGATTATTTAGGAGTGTTTACCGCTTCTTTCATGTACTCTCTGCCACTAACTACTAATTTTTAATCAATAGTAAATTCAGAATTCTTCAACTTGAGTTTGTTATTTGACAAGTACAAATTATCTAAGTTAACACTGGTAAAATACATTTTAAATCCAAGTAAAAAAGAACTCATAACTTTTTAATCAATATTTTTGTCTCAGAAATTGTCCCATGGAACTATTTATGACAGCTTTGCAAAACAACAGTAGTATAAAGGAAAATAAAAAGAACATCTATTATCTAGAATGTACCATTTCCCAGAGGGCCTAAGAAACCAGTCCAGTCTCACACAGTAAGTAAATGGTGGAGCTTAAATTTTTATTATTACTTTTTCCTTGGAAAAGAGAGAAGGAGAAGACAGAGAGAAAGTTCTTCCATCAGCTGGTTCATTTCTCCAAGTGGCTGCAACAGCTAGAGCTGAGCCAATCCAAAGCCAGAAGCCTGGAGCCTATTCCAGGCCTCCCACATGCATGCAAGGTCCCAAGGTTTTTGCCCATTCTCTACTGCTTTCCCAGGCCGTACGGAAGCTGAATGGAAAGTAAAGCAGCCAGGACATGAACTAGCACCCATACGGAATCTGAGCACTTGCAGGGAGAGGATTAGTCAACTGAGCCATCACACTGGGTCCTGTAGCTGATATATAAACCCAGATTGATTTCACAATGCAGGCTCTTAGCCCACAGTGTCCTGTTCCCAGAGGATAGTTTGTACACTTCAAATATCACGTCTGGAAAACCTATTTCACAACACAATATTATCCCTGAGAAAACATTCATATTATTTACAAGGAAGTATTTACTAAAAACAGAAAAGGAGAAACAGGTTAAGGAAATTTTTTAACAGTTTATGAAATAACGGGACTGTAGAGTTCATAGCTACATTAGGAATGTATCAAGCTGCAGTGGCCTAACAGCTAAAGTCCTTGCCTTGAACGTGCCAGGATCCCATATGGGCGCCGGTTCTAATCCTGGCAGCTCTATTTCCCATCCAGTTCCCTGCTTGTGGCCTGGGAAAGCAGTTGAGGACGGCCCAAAGCCTTGGGACCTTGCACCCACGTGGGAGACCTGGAGAAAGTTCCTGGCTCCTGGCTTCAGATTGAGCAGCACTAGCTGTTGCAGTCACTTGGGAGTGAATCAACAGATGGAAGATCTTTCTCTCTGTTTCTTCTCCTCTCTCTCTTTGCAATAAAAATTAATAAATCTTTTAAAAAAAAAGAATGTATCAAGCTATGAATGCAAAATGTATCACAGAAAGGAATTCTACATGTAACAATTTAAATTACTTCTTTGACATGCTTACACCTGTTTTGTCATCTTTATAAATATGACCTGGGCATATCAAGACAGAGAATACAACTAGTTAAATAAGTGTGAAGTAATCTTAGTATTTCCATCTGCACATACCTTTTCTAAAGTGATTTTAGATATGGCTATGAAAAACAAGTGAATTTTAAAAATTAAACATAGAATTTTACATTGGAAATATTTTTGTTCCATGTGCATTAATATGAAAATGAATGTTTTAAAAATTTGTTTATTTTCACTAGAAAGGCAAATTTCCAGAGACAAGGAGAGAAAAATCTTTCATTCAGTGGTTCACTCCCCAAATGGCTGGAACAGCTGAGTTCAACTGATCTGAAGCCAGGAGCCAGGAGCCTCTTCCAGGTCTCCCATGCGGGTGCAGGGTCGCAAGGAGCCACCTCCACTGCTTTTCCAGGCCACAAGCAGGGAGCTGGATGAGAAGTGGAATATCTGGGACATGAACCAGCACCCATTTTGGATGCTGGCACCACAGTGTAGAAGATTAACATGCTAAGTCATGGTGCCACCAGCCTCTCCTCTGGCTTTGCCAGTCCCACCTAGCCAAGTGAGTTCCTGCTATAACCCAAGCCTTGTAAATGCCATTTCTTCCAATTCTTTTTTTATTTTCCCCATAAACATCTAATTTCTGAAAACTGCTAAAATGTTACTTCCTGCAAAAAGCTTTACCTACTTCCTTCTACTCACACAGTTAACTCATTATTTCCTACTTTGGTCTCTAACTTACCCAACTCATCTTTCCATCACTGCACCTGTTGGGCTTATGTGTGCTTATTTACACTAACTGGAGTGTATATCTGTCCTTTTTCTGTTTAAATTTAGTTAGATTTTTGAGTGTAGGGCCTGTGCTGATTACCTACAATGGTGTCTGGTAAACAGCTGAACCTTTGAAAGAATGAATGTTGAATGTACACAAAAGAGGCCCAGGGTCATTAAAATGAGAATGAAGTATGCTTGAAATTGGGAAGCTCCCAATTATAAAAATATTTCAAATTTATATGATTACATATTCCTGCAGTATTCCACAGCCACTTACGTTTATCTTCATATAAAGTCTTCGATTTCAGGTAGACCTCAGAGGGATCCAGTTTGGGGGATCCTGATCTGATAATGCTGGGTGGAAAAGGCATAGGCTCGGGAATGGGCTCATTTATGGCCTCCAAACTTCCTGAATTTTCCTTTTTATCTGTTTTCTGAAATGCAAAAAAAAAAAAAAAAAAAGGTCTTATTTAGCACTTTAAAAAATCAGACAGATGATTAGTTTATAAAACTGTCCTCCAAGCTAGGTGTGCTGGTTATTACAGCTGTGGTGGGGCGGGGTCAAGCCACGGGGGATTAGTGGACTCACAGGGATCCGTTTTCATGGCCATGTCTATTTGGTTAAAACACATTTGAGTTAAACGAAAGAAAGTTTAAAATGATGTTCACTGAAAACTCTCAATACTTCTAAGTTCAAATACTCTTTTCTCTGCTGCCAATACATAACTTGAATCTGAGATGAAGATTCACAAAAATACAACACAAAAGAACACTTCTAAGAAAAACAGGCAGGAAACACCTTCATAAAATTCCCACCTCTCACTCACTGACTTAACTCCTATGAAGATGCTTAAGAGAACATTCTTTTTAGGAAAACAGGATAGGAACTGTTTTCTAGAAAAACAAGATAGGGCATTTCCTCCAACCCAAATGTCATCAGATGACAGGGAAGGTAAGAGCATCCTACCTGTCTTTCCATTTGTCCTAGGATCCTAGGGTTCAGCAATTAGAAAACATTACAGCCACCTGGCTGTGATGGCCTCCGTTAGGAAATGGAAATGGTGGCACAGGAGTTAGCAATTATTAGCGGAACTGGTTAAAAGCAGAAAAGCACAATTCAATTTGTACTGACTGGACAAAAAGAATTTCTGTTTGCACCAGACAGATAGTCTTTAAGAAGCGAAGCAGGTGAATACTTCTGTCTTTGGAACAAAATACATTTGCAGAGGATTCCTACTTGGAGTATTAGAAAGATGAATGCATTTAATATCTGTCCTCCTCTTAACCGTCTGTAGTTTATATTAGGGGAAGCCATCTTTCAATTCTGAGATGAAAGATATCAAACCAAGCAAACAACAAGTAAATCTGGATTTGTCATTGTATTGATATGTATACAGCTGTGGTATTTACAAAGCAACACATGTACACCTAGGACAGTTTCTTTTGCAACAGCTCTATTTGGTAAGGTTTTTAAAAGCTATTTTCTCTACACAAGTCCTTAAATAAGCTACTCAGTTGTTGAGAAGAATGCCAATCAAGATGGTGTCCAGGTCTGATGCCTATCACTCTGATAACAAATACACGTAGCACAGAAGGTCACAGAAACTCCAGTCTCGCTTAGCCCTACACATTAGACAGTGTCTAAATGTGGGAATTTACAAGCCCATGAAATGATGTGGAGCCACCATGACTGCTCTTTAGGAACTAGCAAAATGCTATAATAGATTATCACCTGTTCTAACAGTTGTTTGCTTCTGAAATAGAAGCAAAGTGAAAGGATCTTTTGAGTGAATCCACTTTTGACCACTTAGAAGACAGGATACTGGCAGCATGGGCCTCCTCTATTGCCTTGATCTGCAAGGGCAGACCCTCACTAGGCGGCCTTTCAACACTTCCCTGGAGTTTTGATGCAAGCCCCAGGCAGCACACCCCTGACTTGTCTGAGCTGATCACCACCACCACAGCAAGAGCAGAAGGCAGCGTTTTTCTCACTATGTCAGGAAGAATTTAAGAACCAAGTGTATACTCACCATTTTGGCAGTTTTAGTTGGTGAAGGAGGACCTTAAAAAAAAAATGAGCCAAAACTTAACAACAGAACGAGCATTCCCAGTTCATAAATACTGTTACTATTAATAATAAAACTAGCTTTAACTTTTAGAAGATTTAATCCATATCACTTCCTGTGTATCAGACATTATAAATACATTCTTCATTTATTTTTTAATGACAATCTGAAGGCACAAATGTTATTATCATTTCATAGATAAGGTAAATTAAGATTCTTCCCTTTATCACAGACTCAACAAGTTAACAAATCAAGAAACTGACATCAATCTATTTGACATACAACCTTGGTTTCTGCTATATTTGTTGAAGTTTTAGATAACCCTCCAGCACTCAAGGTTTCTGCACAACCTACCCTATGACCTAGATCAGAATCCAAAATGGTTTAAAGAAATGACAACGAAAACTCCCCCAATGAAACCTCTCAAAATGAAAACTAAAAGTCAGAGGAAAAAGAGAACAAAAGGCTCAATTTTATTCTTTAAAATAGTCACCCATAGGCAAGGGCTAAAGAAAGTAACTAATATGCAATGTTGTGATTAGTCATTGGAGCTGGATTTATGATGTCTAGCAGCAGTTCACAACAGCTTATGACCTTGGAAAAATCAAACATATGCTTTTCCCACATACGCATGGTGGGGTTTAATTAACATTTATGTCAAATATTAAAGCTTAAGTCAAAAACTATGTGCGTAAGCTATCAGGAGTGTTTGCAGAACAGGCTGACATACCACCCAACATTTACTTATTCATTAAGATATCAGCTTTTTCAAAATATCTTTGGTGAACAACAGAGGTTCAAATGAAGCAGCACTGGTTGAGTGTCAACTGTTACCACTGTCATCAAAACAGAAAAGGAAATAAACAGGATATATTTCATTCCAAGTAGCACATGCTGCCTGTCTCTAATTGACAAAAGCATAATTCAGATTCAAAAAGTAACACTGAGGGAAAGAAATCTATAATGGATCCCAATGAAATCACTAATAACTAAAAGAACTGATGAAAAAATATTGTTGATAGAAATAATCAGAACCCTAAGGAAAATGCGCACTAGATAATTGTTAAGTCTGTTGGGAATAGACATTCTAAAGGACAACGAACATACAAGAATGCTTCAGCATTAAAGACTTTTCCTCGTGGTGCTTTTACTTACCTCCTCTTAAGATAAGCAATGGTACATCTGCACCTACTGGAAACTGCTTTAGCACTTCTACCACCTGGAGATGCGTCAAATTCTGTACATTTTGATGGTAAATTTCCTTAATTATATCCCCTTTCTCAAGGCCTGGACACCATTGGCTATCCAATATCATTTTCACCTTCTGTCCAGTGGGGCTATCAGCAATTGCGAACCCAAAGCCTTTAGGACCCTTCATCAAAGGGACAGTCACTAGTTCAGGCTGGGAACTGCCTGACGAAGCCATGGATGCTCTCTGCTCACTTGGGTCTGATGGTCCATTAAGACGATCACTGGTCACGGCATGTCCTGATTTTCCATTTTGGTCCAGAATTCCTGTTCCTGACTTAAAATCCTGAGTATTTAGGCAAGTCTCTCCCTTGGTTAATGACTGTCCATTGATGACAGGGGTAGCAGCAACAATGTCCACAACAGGATCTTCACTGTCATCAGGAAGCGGATAACCACGACACAAAGTGAGTTTTACATACTGATTGACAGGTACTAACTGAAACATCTGGACCACATCTGCATGAGTGTGACCCAGCACACAGCTGCCATTGATATCCACAATTACATCACCTGGTAAAACATACACAAAAAAATTATAACCATCAAATAAGTTATTTGGTCTGAGTTAACACGTCAGGTAAAAATCGATTTAGCAACTATATTTGAATACTGGGTATATTATTGTTTACAAGTATTTCCTGCTGAAAAAATGCACAAAACACAGACATTCTCCTATTTGTAATTCCCCTCTAAGAAGTATACACAAATATCTAAAATTTTAACTATCTTAGTAGGAAGAAGCTTTGACCTCAAGTTCAAGTGAATCATTTTAAAAATCCCTGCAAATAATTATTGTTGTTATATCCTGACTCATACCAGAGCTGCCACACAAACTTGGGCAGATTGTAGTGAGTATTTAGTATATAGAAGAGAAGCAAATAACTCCACACTGGTTACTGATACACACACCATATGTCATCTTTTTGGATTCTAAGAAGCCATGATTACAATGTATTTTACAAATTTCAGTTTGTGAAGCGTATAGGTGAAAAACAGAATGATGAGAATTTAAGAATGTATTTTAACATTCTTTTTGTAGAGACTTTGAATTTATCATAAATAAAATTTCAAGTGAAACAAGCATCCAAAGTTGCAACACAGGTAAAGCACATACTATTTAAGATACTGGAGACTGTGCTAACTTAATTTTCATTAAAGTTTGCTTTGCTATCCTAATATTACAATATTATCACCATTTTAATTGTAGAATTATCACTGACATTTATCAGATGGTCATGTTTTACGGACTTTCAAAATTTGATTTCTGTTATTCATTTGCTTCTTTAATTTCAATAAGATTATTTGAAATATTACTGCTAAGTGAGGGTGCTTTAATTTTTAAAAATCAACAAGAACAGTGGTATAAACAAATGTTAGTCTATGTGAATTTTTATTTCAGAATTTAGGAGGACAGAGAAATTAGACTAATTAGAAACAAAAATTTGACTTCTTGTCCCTAGGGAAAGTGCCCAGAATTTTCATGGAAGAATGTATTATTCCGCTACGCAAATTAGGTAACAATTTCAGACAAATCTAAGGTTTTTATTATACAATCCTGTCAGCAAACAATTGCTAAGAGATGTGTTTCACAGATAAAATGCTGAAAAGGTCAAAACTGAGAACTATGTAAAATCTATTATTTAAGTATCTAGAGTTCATTATTTTTGTAAATTAAAAATTTAATATTTTTCTCTAGAAATAAAACTTTGGACCATTCTAAGTCTCTAAGTCTTACTGTTATAAGTTTCTAGCACTTCATTGGGAATTCAAAAGGAGCGATCCCATATCCTAGATCATGCACGTTCAGGGTGGTATGGCTGTAGACAACTAGAGATCCCACATCCTAACTGAAAATAACTTGCTCTGGGGCTTATGAGTTAAGATAACACCCCTAGTGCAGTGTTTCACACGGGCACCAGTTTATAAAAGCCTGGCTGTTCTACTTCCAGTTCAGTTCCTTGGTAATGTACTTGGTAAAGCAGTGCTTGGACCCCTGCATCCATGGATGGACCCAATGGATGGAAGAACCCAATGAATGGAAGATCTGTTTCTTGCTCTCTGAAACTTTTCCTTTCAAACAAATAAGTAAAATGTAAGATCAACAGCCCTTTCAATACCGTTTTGCTGAAAGTCATGGATTTTAACATTTTTGCTTTTATTTTCATTTCTTCAAAATAGCTTCTTCTCTCTTATTAAACTCGTCATTGATTTCTAGGTCATACAGTAGCATCATTTTTTTTAAAGATTTATTTATTTTTACTAGAAAGTCAGATTTACAGAGAGACAGAGCGGAAGATCTTCCATCTGCTGGCTCACTTCCCAAGTAGCCACAATGACCAACTGATCCAAAGCGAGGAGCCAGGAGCTTCTTAGGGTCTTCCATGTGGCTGCAGGGTCCCAAGGCTTTGGGCTGTCCTCAACTACTTTCCCAGGTCACAGGCAGGGAATCTGATGGAAGTGGAGCAGCTGGGATATAAACCAGGGCCCATACGGGATTGCATAGTGATTGCAAGGTGAGGACTTTAGCCACTAGGTTACCATGCTGGGCCCAACAGTAGTTTTACTTTTTCATTTCTTCTGAGAAAGACTGGTCACTCAGTAGCATGTTATTTAACTTCACGGCATTGTAAATTTTTAAACTTTCTTCCTGTTGTTGATTTTGTTTTGTGGCTCTTCACTTAGGGAATATACAGTAACTATACAACACAGACTATCATATTCAGATGTGAAGATTCAATGCAGTATGCACCTCTACTTTCAAATCAAAGATGGACTCCCAATGAAACTGTTAAATATAGCTTGACAACAGGATACACTTAAATAACAGAATGAAGGATATATGAGTGCTTATAAAGAAGAAAACTATTTTAATGATACAAGGGAACTCAGTGTGGGGGGAAAAGAATGTGGGAAGAGGGTAAGGGAAATCCCAGAGCCTATGAAATTGTATCATAAAATAAAAATAAAATTAAAACAAATAAATGCTTTAAAAATTTAAAAGAAATTGGTGTGTGTCATCAAAAAATAATATGATGATAAGGCAAAAAATACAGATTAGTATCTATATGGCTTATCAATTACGAGAGGATTAGAACACTCTCCCAAAAACACTGTAAGAAGCAACCTCAAGAGCCAGGCACAGTAGCGTAGTGGCTAAAGTCCTTTCACACTCCAGGATCCCATAGCGGTGCCAGTTTATATCCTGGCTGCTTCATTTCCCTTCCAACCCCCTGCTTGTGGCCTGGGAAAGCGGCACAAAGTGTTGACCCGCTGCACCCACATGGGAGACCTGGAAGAACTTCCTGGCTCCTGGCTTTGGATCAGCTCAGCTGGGGCCATTATGGCCACTTGGGGAGTGAATCAGTGGATGGAAGGTCTTTCTCTGTCTTTTTTCTCTCTGTAAATCTAACTTTCCAATAAAGAAGTAAATAAATTTTTAAAAAAAGCAACCTCATTATGGAATTAATTGACATAGTAGTGAGTAACCAATATGTTAAAAGTAAATGCGAGTTCTTAACCACCTTCTGTGACCACCTCATTGACATTTCAATTTTAGTTTATACACAACATATAACATACATAACATAACGTGTAAATTTTTGCTGATGGTATGTTGGAGCTTTTAATTGATCGGGATGATACTCTGCTGGCTCTGCCTTCAGACCAGAGAGGGTATACCTAAGAGGTCGTTGAACTTGACTGGACAATAAGATGTTGGACTCTATGTTTGGTAAATGCTTGCAATGGTGGAATCTCAACTGAACTTGAACTGTGGTTATGCAACAAGGTGGAGGAATCCACCATGGTGGGAGGGTTTGGGGAGGGGTGGGGAGAACCCAAGTACCTATGAAACCGTGTCACATAATACAATGTAATTAATGAATTAAAAAAAAAAGAATAAAAAAAACACAACCTCAATATAAAACTAAAATCCTTTTTGGAAAAAATACTTAACCCCCACTAATCAGTAAATTGTTTTGAACTTCCTCCAAGCTCCACAGGCACAGACATTGTCAATTGTACTAACAATACCAATATTTGCTAAGTAAAGATTTGAGGAAAAATACAGAAAAGACAAAGCTTATATACTTTTATGAAAGTTATGTTTGTGTCTACAACTCTTAACAGAAGAGTTAGATCTTATTAACAATCAGTAAAGAAGTAAAAATACTGGGGAATAAACATGGTATGTGCAATTGGACATCATTGTAACCATCAAATGGACTATTCATCAGAAAGAAAATGTTGGATACGTAAATGTTGGATATCTTGAAAAACACCCCATACAATCCAAGAAAATCAAACAATCAGATAGTTTTCTGGCATGGCTAATAAATGCAGGTTTATATTGTCAAATGATAATTTTAAATTGTATGAAATATTTCAAAAACATTAATAAATTCAATATTTTCTCTAATAATTTTTGCTTATTTGTAACAATGGCCCTTCTTCAAAGCTAGTACACATTTAATCTTCAAGGTAGATCATTTCAATACAGGCACTTCCCTCTTCAGATGTTTAATTTTCTCTCTATACAACTTCTCTAGTATAATTTTCTTTAAAATATCACTACTCTTTCAAGCAATTCTGAGACACTTGTTACCTGGTGCAATTTTTCCATCCTGAGCTGCAGGACCATCTTTCAGCACATTTTTGACTTGCAGGAACTCATCAGGCCTATCTCCACCAATAATGGTAAAGCCAAAACCCATTGTGCTTTTTTTTAGTGATGCTCGGACAAGGGCACCTTTAAGCTGGGACGGATCTCGTGTGAAGTGCGATCTTTCCACATCTGTGACAAAGTAAGAAATGAGTTTGAGACTACAGCGAATACAGCTCTCAATTCTGATCTTCCAGATGGACTATGTAACTTATTAGACTATTTCAGAAATAAGCAATCATAAATAAATAAATAATGAATAAACAAACAATGCTCATTTGCATACTGTTCTGAGTAGCATTATAAAATATCAAACCATGTCATCTGGTACATTACCCATATTTTGGTCCAAAATATTCACCCTGAAATGCTACCTGTCTGATAGTCTTGGATATCAGATCAACTGCAGTGTTATTATTTCAGGAAACCCTTAATTTAGTTAAGCCAAGCAAACAGCATTAAGAGTAGTAACGTCGGGCAATTGTGAGATGGCAAGCCATGAAATGCTTGCTTTAAATTATTTTGACAACCAAGTTTGTCATAGGTATTTTATATAGGAAAAAGCATGACATATATATAGGTTTTCATATTACCCATAGTTTCAGGTATTTTTTGGGCGAGTCTTGTATCCTTTGTGGCTAACATGTAAACACCATACATTATTATAAATAACAAAAAAGTCACAATTAAAGGGCCTGGTGCAGTAGCCTATCAGCTAAAGTCTTTGCCTTGAACATGCCAGGATCCCATATGGGTGTCGGTTCTATGGGAAAGCAGTTGAGGACGGCCCAAAGCCTTGGGACCCTGCACCAGCATGGGACACCCGGAAGAAGCTCCTGGCACCTGGCTTCAGCTCTGGCCATTTTGGCCACTTGGGGAGTGAATCATCGGACGGAAGATCTTCCTCAATGTCTCTCATCTTTATATATCTGACTTTCTGATACAAAAAAAATAAAATTTTAAAAAATGTTATAATTCAGTGCCAAATACGACTGAAAGCATTTTATATGTATTCATTTAAATGCTTATAACCACCTAAAGAGGTAGGTAGTATTGCTATTCCTATTTTACAGAAAATAGGTACATAGAGTATAAACCAGTTTACACAGCTAGGATTCAAAATTGCTCCCCAGAGTGCAAGTGTAACTGTACTATTCCAGGATGGCATCTATGGCTATATCATAACAGTTTCCTAGGTCAGGCTTTAAATTCTGGAGGGCAAGATCTGTCTGACCTTCAATCATTTTTTATTAACCAGAGCTGGAGAAGGTGCTCAAAATACTTGTTACAGACAAATGCTAAGCCATATGTAAAGCTTCAGCAGAGGAGATTATGTCTTTGAAGAGTAGTTTTAAGAAAGAACTATGGTTTGGGGAGGGTTAGGGAGAATCCCAGTACCTATGAAACTGTGTCACATAATACAATGTAATTAATGAACGAATTTTTTAAAAATGTATTTAAAAAAAAAAGAATTATGGATGGGATTGGGGAGGGGGCGACCTTGGGGTCTGGGAGTTAAAACTTCCGGCAGCCTGTACGGGGCCCCATACTTGCAAGTACACACAAGAACCTAGTCTGGGTTCACCTCAGACAAAGTTTCTTTAGAGATGCCCCCAATCGAACTGCCCGATTCAGATCTCTAACCATGAACAGGACAAGTCAATCAACTACCCCAGCCATATGTTGGCAGTGAAAAACTGGGCAAACCGAGACTCTAAGCTGGACTTTGTCAATCAGTGGATTCTTCAGCAACCTCATGGTGTTTGGAATGGTGAGATTGGCAACAATTCTTAACTGCTCAACTATCAAAACCACTTGAGCAAGATCCTCAGAGCATGCCCCACATCAGGGACCTGGGATGGGTGGGAGACGCAGTGGGGCTTCTCCCTTTATCTCCCCCTTTACCTTAGATATAGGAAAAAAATGTGGAAATGATAGTCTTACCCACTTTCCTGTAACCCTTGAACCTTTGTACTCTAATTAACTATGTAAAGATTGTCAAAAATAAAGGAAAAAAAGAAAAAAAAAAAAGAAAAGAAAGAACTATTCAAGGTGAGGAGCCTACCAGATTACCAGTGTGACTATGAAGACTCATAGTTACTAATGACAAATGAATGAAGGGAAGGATATGGGAGGGATGAACAGAATTTAAGTACTTCAACAAAATGTCTCATATTTTACTAATGTCTACTGTTGTACGCAAGACTTCATGATACAGGCAGATAATCTTGTATATATTAATTTAGTATGTGTTGGCTCAGGAAAAATCATTTCCCTTAAGTTGTTACCATGGAGAAGGACCATGAGATCAAATCATCGGATCAGCAGCTTCCATGCTAACCTGGTCTTAAGATCCAGGAAGCGATTCCATCTTGGAAACAAACCTCAACCTCAGACAAATGCTCCGCAATCCCTCCTTCCAATATTTTCATCCTTAAAATGCTTCTTTAGCTTGATTTTAAAATATTTTATGTTTTTTAATATGAGGAGAAAAACTTCAGCCTTCTCACAATGTTTAAATGTTTTATTAACATCATACCTATCTTTACAAAGATAAAAGTTAGACATTTTTTGTTGTATTTTTCTCCTCTCTCCTACATTTCAAAGACTTAGCAATAAAAACTTTAAACTCACATAGCATACACATTTCATAAGCTATTCTTAGAAACAAAGATCAAGAAAAAAAGTTGTACCTGATTTTGAAGACCCGATTTCAGCCTGTCCTGCTTGCTTTTTCCTTTTGGCTTCCTCCACTGGATTTTCAAACTGGGTTTTCTGGTTAAGGTGACTGTAAAATACAGAACAATTATATCAGTTTAAGATAGAAGAGTTATATATTTAAAATAGTCTATACCATGTCATCAGCATAGCTTGATAAGCAAATAAGCAGAACACAGACAGGCTCACAAATGAAAACAGAAAAAGACCTACAGAAGATACCTGGACAGCATAGCTGAAGCTTTTTTTATGAAATTTTTTCCCTTTTGTCTTTGGAAGGTACAGGTAGACAGAGACAGGCAGAGAAAGATGGAGAGATCTTCCATCCACTAATTTACTAGTCCACTCCCCAAATGACTAGGTAGGACTGGGCTTCACCAGGGCCACAAAGCCCGGAGCCAGGATCCAGGAGCTGGATTCAGGCCTCCAATATGAATGGCAGTTCACTCAAGCAAGTTGGCCCTCATCTGCGGCCTACTCCCCTATCTCCTACCCCTCCACATTAGCAAGAAGTTGGATTGAAAGCAGGGAAACTGGGCCTTTGAATCAGGCATCCCAATGTTGGATGCTGGCACCCCCTGGTATCTTAATAGCTATGTTGAAGAGCTACTTAAAAGCTGAAGCTTATGGTTCATTTACTATAGCTTCCTTCACAAAACATCCTAATGTGACTGATAAAGTGTTTCTAAATTATAGCAAAAATCCTCTAATTTAATACCGTTGGAAATGCTGACAACTGGGTCAGTTAATTTTATTTCTTTTCATTTTAAAGATTTGTTTATTTATTTAAAGGGGAAAAAGAAAGAAATATCCTCCATCCTTGGGTTCACTCCTTCTCAATAGCTGTAATGGCTGAGAATGATACAGCCCAGAGCTCTACCTGGGTCTCTCACACAGGTAGCAGAGACTCAGATACTAGGGCCATACTAATGCTGCTCTCCCACACACAGTAGCAAGGAGATGGATTGAAGCAGGGCTGCTGGATCTCAAATCAGTGCTCCAACATGCAATATCAGCATTGCAGGTAGCAGTTTAGTTTGCTTTGCCACAAAGCTGGTGCCAGTTAATGACACAGCTTTAGTTGTAGTTTCTCCAAAATAAAGCAAACTACAAAAATACTTAAAGGAATTTATATACAAAATCCCTCTGGAATCAATTCATTAGCAACTAAGAAAATGATTTGCATATATCAAACTGTACTATAGAACAATTCTTTCAGATTTAAAATTTTCATCATTTTGTGCTAATTAAATGAACCACATAATTATAAATTCTATTAATTTTTATGATTGGAAACATTCACAATTTACTCTTGGAAAACACAGAATTCTGTAGAGGAAATTAGGAAAATGTAAGGAAATTTAAAGGGAGCCAATTAGCCAATGGTTTTCAACATTCTATGAGAAATAATACATTTTACAGAGAGAACAGAGGACTGTAATTCTGGCAAGTCAGGTCGAGTTAAATGATATCATCCTGAAAGCAATGATACACAATCATGTTGCTGCAGCTGGTTGAGAATGCAACTATTACTAAAAAGATATTTAAGGACATAAAGCACTTCCACAGTACAAATACAGTTCTGCAAAGTGATGTGCACTGTCCAGTAAAATCTACCATAACAAGAAGCAAAATTAGTGAACACCAAAAATTAAACGTCAAATCATGAGAATGTCAGTATTATAACTTTCCTTAGGATGAATACTAGAAAATCTACATATATATGGCTACATAAATCAGATACATACTCTACCACTTCTGAATATTAATGGTGATGGTAGAGAATGAGTCCCAGGGGCAAAAATCAACCAACCAACCCTCACGGCAAAGAATGTGAGCTTTATATATGTCTTTAAGGCTTCCAAGGGATGCTAGCTCCAAAACAGGTGGGATTATTTAGTGTCAGAGCTCTGAAGATGCGAAGTTGTATTTAGCATTCTTTGATACTGATTTCACTAACACTCAAGTATGCTTCTGCTTTTTGCTACAAGGGCCTCCCATCCACTGAGATAACTATTTAACTATTTAACCCTCTATGAAAATGAAAATCTTTGTAATTTTAAAAACATATTGACATTTTATATAGTTGGAAAAAATTCCTAAAATTAGACACTCAGAAAAGAATAAAGCTATATAGAAAGAACCTCAGTTCATCACGTCATATGTTAGAATGACTCACTTTGCCACCCAATCATTAGAACATGAAAAGTAGTAATCTGTATTTATACCTTTTATAATGTGTGGGATAAGAGAGGAGAAGCACACAAATGAGTAATCCCTTTCCTAAAAATTCACTGACAAAAGAATATAATGAGGGAAATAATTGCATCTTTTCTTAGACTAGCTATGTTAAAACGTTACCCTAGAAAACAAAACCGTGACAATAATCTTATTCACTTAGTTATTTATATACACAATATTAGGATGTAACAGATTTTATTGTCCATATAACAAACTTTGGGAAGTAAGAGGAGAGAATATTACAGATTATCAGAAAGACTACACACAAGAAGCAAGAAAGTTTATTTAACTGCGGATATAACTAGTATTTAATTTTTGGTTCTAGTATCAGCTTTAAAAATTCATCTCTACAAATAAAATATTTTTAAGCAAAGGGTTTGAGATATAAAGTGGATGTCTGACATTGACATCTCAGTGTCTATTTAATGCAAGACAATCAACATAACACTTCTAAATATATAAATTTTTTATAGAAGGTACAGCCACTACATTTTTGGAAAAATTTTATTTTTAAAATCAAATTAATCCAGTTTGGAGTCGAAGATTCACAAAGAAAAACTGCCAGTGCAGTCTGCGTTACTACTCCAAGGCTTCTGCCAAAAGCAATCTCTGTGCCATCAGGTTCGACAAACCATTCAAATAACAGCTTTTTATCTCCTTCAGTAAACGCACTGCAGACGACTTCCACAGAGATTCCAAACCTAACTCATCTAGGAATCAAGCCACACTCCAGAGCTGAGCTGACACCACACTAACATGCATTTTGAGCCAATTTGCTTTTCCTGAGTCTAATAAATTACTCTTCTGTAAAAGAGTTCATTCTGGGAACAACCACATACAGAATCCTGCTGCTGCTTCTAATTTAAGCCACTGCATGCACCTCCATGACAACGGGGTGAAGGTCATTCGGGGTTTGTCCTAAAGTTGCTTCGATACTACATCTTTGCTTAATGGAAACCAGATCATTCAACTCAAGATTTTATAACAGGCAAATGACTTTCACCTCTTGACCATGCATCCACATTCACTTGGAATGGATAATAATGAGAATCATTATCTCAGAAATGTTCAACAGTGTCAATGACAAAGAATAGTTGATTTCAGTCTAATTTAAATAGATAAAGCTAGAAAGGAAAAAACAAATAATTCCACAAAACGTTTTCAGTTGGCCTCCAAACATTGTTTTGACTTGAAAATGGTTGTTTTTTCCTTTACTTTATCTAAACACATCTTTGGAAAAAAATAAAAAGAGATACTATATACTTCTCAGACTACATTTTATCAGTATCAATAATATACTAAGTAACACAGAAAAAAAAAATCAGTATAACTTTTCAAAGGAACCAAAATATATAATTAAAACAAACAAAAAGAACCCAGCAAAAAATAAATAAAGGAAAAAGAAGAAATCATATATCTAAGCATCACTCCACTGGAAGCTCCTCACTTTAGGGATAATTACTAGGCATTTGCATTGGTTTATGCCCCAAAATGATGAAAATTAACAAGCATAAAGTTAAGATTCTCTCATTTGCTGCTTTTCCACGTAATAACATCTTCCCTTCAAATAGCCAAACAGTTCAGACTCAAGAGTTTCCAGGTAAATAACAACATAGTTCATACAATTAAGTGCGTGGTACTAGGCCAGATGTCTAAAGTCTTTGCGCAATATCTAGACAGAAGGCACTCTCACCAGCGAAAGCAATAAAGCAATTAAATAAATGAAGGAAAAGAAAAACTAAATGTTGACATCAGCTTAATTTCTCAGCCCAACATACATAGTTCTTTGGTAATCCTTCTTCATATACACTTCCATGTAGATTTGACTATACAATCTGTAGAAAAAGCAACTCTCTCTTTCCCCAAAGAATATACTTTAGACCATACACTTCAAAACTTTGGACCTTTATGTTCCAATGTTCTCAAAGCCCTTTTGTTGATCACAGAGGCATATAGCACTAGGACTGGAAATGACCAAAACAGTTTCGCCAATCCAATTGCTTCATTTTAGTTTTCTACCCCTCCACCTTTTTCTTTAGAAGCTGTGGTAAATAACAACAGCATCTGCAGCTATTTGCACTCAAGGCAACTTCGCTGTCTGTCTGTCTGGATATTCACACCCAATTTCTGGGAAGCCCAAAGTCAGCACAGGAAGTGCTCACTGCGTCTGCCTTCTCATTCCCCTAGTTGAAAAACTGAAAAGCTGGATTGCAGAAGCACACTGTGCTGTGTCCCGTATTCCCTAAAGCTGTATGCTGAAAGGAAACATGTGGGAGAGTATTAACTGAGGTAACAAACTTACTCAACATAGTATGTCCCATACTGAGGGTCCTCTATTTTCTCCCAGCCATAAGGAAGCTCTGTAAATAAAGAAAACTGAGTGAAATGCCAGGTCCAAAATGAGCAGAAAAAAAGATTCGAGAGTGAACTTCTTCCTTGTTTAATTTATTTAATATTTGGGAGCCCTAAAGTCAAAGGCTCATTTTTGAAGAACAAATACAATTCAAGTCTGAATGGCTTCTTCAATAGACAGTTATTACACCAGTAAGTAAAGAAAATCCCAGAACAAAAGCAGACACCCAAATAAAAGATACCTGACTCATAATATATAAAAATACTAATTATCCCAAGAAATCTCCATGCATTCCTTTTATTGAAAAAGCTTCATAATGCTGACATGAGACATACTCAGTTATAGTCCAATACAAGAAGCAGCTACTTGTTACAATTTGTCATCATTGTATATAACCATTTTCGTTACTCCATTTTGAACCATTTCTCCACAATGGGAGTCCAGCCTTGTAGTTTTGCAATTCCAAGTGGGCAATCTAGATTTGTTTATAACCCAAGAAAGTATCTGTTCTCACTAATATTAAATCTATCTGAGCTTCTAACAGAACACTAACATAATGACTACAGCATCTTAAGTAATTTCTTTTGAAGATTTATACATTTTTGCTTGAATGTCAGAGTTAGAGAGAGAAAGGGAAAGACAGAGAGAGCTTCCATCTGCTGCTTCCTCCTCACATGGCTGATGAGCTGGGTCAGTCTGAAGCTGGGAGCCAGAAGTTCCTGCCAGGTCTCAGCCATCCTCCGACTGGAAGCAGATAAGCAGTGCCCACACATGGGATGGCAGTGTCACAGGCTGAAGACTAGCTCATTATGCAACTGCACTGGCCCTAAGTCATTTGTTTTTGCTGACAGTTACGTAATATCCTACATAACATTATTACACATTATTTACTTCAAGTAATGGATTAATAAAATATAACCTGAAAAACTGAAGGTAGTTAAATTTCTGATAGTTAAGCGCTTTTTGAAAATTCCAACATGAACTGACTCTAGAAAAATGTTCCTTTTTCCTTCTTACTTTGTCTGCATTTTTACAAAGATAATGTTTCTGAAGAATCATCTTAGACATGGATTACACTGACTGTTCCTAACAGGTTGATGTTATGCTATTAATTTTATATAGGAGGTTGAGCTAGAAAATTTTTTAAAATTCACAATTTACATATTATGATGACCCATATTTTTATCTTCCATTTCTTTTAGAGCATTTTTCCTAGGCTGAAACACTCTGACGTGCGCTGGACAGCAGGCAGGTGCAGGAGATATCAAATACCGTACATCGTTTGACTTCAGTTAATCCTCCCTAGTTACAAAACAATCATGAGTAAAAAAGATAAACTATTTTATCAGAAAGCATTAACTATGTGGATAAGACCATCTAGAGCTTAGATGCATAAAAGGGCAGTGGCACAATAGTATCAGAGCATTTTCATTATGGTTCTTTACTAAAAGAAATCTTTTTCTTTATTATAAAATTTTCTTGAAATATCATGGGAACTGAATGGTGCTAAATAGGATGACTTCCACAACTTCACAAATTGAATTTATGTTTTGTCTTAAGAGCTGCAGGAACTATAGGGACAGCTTCAACAGTGTACTTACTATCTGAAAAATTCACCGAAAAAGAAGGAAAAAAAAAAAAAAAACTTGGCAAAAATATTTCATTGTGATTTTGGACTGGTTTAGCATTTTGGCTGTCACTTAGAGCATTTAGGAATTAACAGATTAAGTACAGATTAAGATTAAGCTCCTCCTTAAAAACAAATGTGGGGCCCGGCGGCGTGGCCTAGCAGCTAAAGTCCTCGCCTTGAACATGATGAGATCCCATATGGGCACTGGTTCTAATCCCAGCAGCCCTGCTTCCCATCCAGCTCCCTGCTTGTGGCCTGGGAAAGCAGTTGAAGACGGCCCAAAGTCTTGGGACCCTGCACCCTTGTGTGAGATCCGGAAGAACTCCTGGCTGCTGGCTTCAGATCGGCGCAGCACTGGCCATTGTAGCCACTTGGGAAGTGAACCATCAGACGGAAGAACTTCCTCTCTGTCTCCTCCTCTCTATATATCTGACCTTGCAATAAAAATAAAATAAATAATTAAAAATGTGGCAATTTATCTTCCAGATTACTTTTAATAATTTTAAACCCTTCACTGATACCATTAACCAGTTTCTGGCAAGGCAGAACAATGCAGATAGAGAAGTGGTCATTATTTTCTCACTTAAATTGAAGACAATAAAAGCAAGACTAAAATACCCTGCATGTTTATGCAGCACCCATGGACTCATTTATTTACTCATTTCCTTCCTTATCTCCCTTCTCTCTTCCTCTTCTTTATGCAGAAAGAGAAATCAAACACACCATAGCTCTTGACCTCAAAGACTTGATGTTCTAGACAAGAAGGCAGAGGATACAAATAAGACAAACACAGCTTTCTGGGGGAGTGAAGAGGAACAACAGCAATCATCTTACAAGAGTAGCTATCCCAAAAAACCTCAAAGAAAGTGATGTTTGAGTCTTCAAGGAGAAGCTGAGATTAGTGACAGAGGTTATTCCAGACAAATCAGTGGGTATTTGGGAGTTAAGAATGGCTGACATTTTCAGAAATTACAAATAATTCTGTAGTCTGGAACAAAAGGTGTATACAAAAAATAAGGTGAGCCTTAAAATCAAATACCAACTCCAACATCCCTGAAGTTCCTTATTAGGGTTTGATCTTCACTTTTGTTAATATTGGACTTGACGAAACTGAACTGTGACATGAATAAATATATACTTGAAAAAGATAAGGGTGGAAATAACAGGATGAAATACTTTGGGTGAAGTGAGAATAAGGGCAGACAAAACTGATGAGAAATTGTGAAGTCAGGAACTGAAGCAGCAGTAGCAGGAAGGAAAAAAAAGAATAATTACCGATAAAAAGAAATCAAAGCAATAGAACTTAATAACTACCAGTGGTATTAAGGGATGAAAAGAGACAGACAGCTAAGACATGCCAAGGTTTCTATTATTAAATTGATTTTTTATCACATATTTACTGAATATCTAGCATGCAAATACATATGGGAATAAATTAATTTCAAAGACAAAGGATCTAGCTTTTTTTTTAACCAACTAGAAGAGAATGAAGAAGTTGTATGATAACTAGCTTTAAGCTCTGTCATGTCATTTATTAAAGGTAGAAAGAGAAGGTGTCAAATTTGTGCAGCCTGTAGGGCATGCTGGCAGAGTTAGCTAATGAGTTTTTGGCAATATGAATCTGGCACTCAAAAGAGAAATATAGCAGACTGATTTGCAGGACAATGTAATTAAAGCCATGGCAAGGAAGAATATAATGTAGATAAATCATGAACAAAGATGTAGGCTGGAAGAACCTAATGAAAGCTAACAGTTTAAGGAGTAGATGGAGAAGTAAGAACAGAAGAAGGCAGAAGAGGAGAGAATGAGCAACACTAGCAAATGCTTTCCAAAGCGGTGATGACTATAGAGTATACCAGACTTGGCACCCAAGAAATTATCAGTAACCTTAAGAAAATCAGTTTCTGTGGTCTTCCTACTTTTTACTCATTGAATATTGTGATTAGTGGTGAAATAAGCCTATAAATATGCAGTAGATTACAAGTGAATTGCAAAATCTGACAAAGAGAGGAGATGCATGAGGAGGGTTGTGGGGAGCAGGTGAGGGAAGTGTGACTGTGTTCCTGGAATTTCACCTAATCTGTTCCCTTTACATTAACAAAAACAGCTAAAATAAAAATAAAAATCAGATGACAACAGAAGTTTCGGTGCAAAGGCAAAGGGCAAACAATGGAATATTACAGTCAGTAAAGAATAAAACAGGAGGTAGATTCCTTAAGATCACATGATTTTTAAATCTATTTTGTCTGTTTCAACAGCATATGTGAGAAGGTGGTGTACAGTCTATGGGCAGGGGCTGGCACTGTGGCACAGTGTGTGAAGCTGCCACCTGCAATGCTGGTATTCCCTATGGGCAATGATTAACTTCCAATCCAGTTCCCTGCTAATGTGTCTGGGAAAGCAGCAGATGACAGCTAAAGTGTTTGGGCTCCTATACCCACTGGAGACCAGAAAGAAGCTCCAGGTTGCGGCTTTGACCTGGCCCGGCCCGGCCCCAGCCTTTGCAGCCATTGGGGGAGTGAAACAGCAGATTAAAGACACCTATCTCTTTCTTGTCTCTCCTTTCTTTTTGTAAGTCTCCCTCTCAAATAAATAAATCTATCTAAAATAGATAAATGAAGAAACAAATAAATAAAAACCAAAAATCTATGGGGAAGATTAGGGCCAAAAGATAGTATTTATTTCTGAGATAGGAAAGACCTAAACTAATCATCTTCCCCGATGTTAGAAGTCAGAGCACTCCCCCTAAAAACTGATTCAAAAGGCAGAACTATTTTTGGCATATCATGAAGCTGGCTGTTTCAAAGGCCCATGAGTTTATCCTTCTTTCTTCCCTCTTCTCAAAATAGGACTTTTCATATTTAAATGTATAAATTACAATTGCTTTCTCATGATGGAGCTTTATTCAGTGGATAATTTTCTTTTATCTTGTTCCAAGTTCCAAAATGACATCAACATTCAACACATTTGTAAGCTGCCTTTAGTAAAAATTTAATCTTTCATAAGGAAAATGGGGTGTGTTGAGAGTAAAATGAATTCCTAACATATTTTTAAGATAAGTGCTTAATGAAAATACTAATTATCTTATTTGAATGGAAGACAAATGTGTACATCAATTAAACCAGTGTAAAGAAACAGCTGGTTCTGAATATAAGAAGAATGGGGGATAAAAGAAGATCTTAATTTTTCGGCAGTATGAAAACATCTAAACGACATAATTCTACATTTATAATATTATTATTATTATTAATCTTTTCAGCATCTACTCAACATAGCACTATGGAAAAGCCTCTGTGAGTCAGAATAGCTTCTCTGGGTGTGACGAATGCTAAGAGAAAGGTGTAAACAAGGGCTGCACACAAGACAAACTCAGTGTTCCAAATCCTTACCACAGAAGTGCAGGTGTACCCAGTTGTGGTGTCGACTAGTGGGCCATTCTGTATTAAAGGGTTTTCAACACTTCTAGAATACTGAATGCACTTTCACTTATTCTATCTCTAAAAAGATATATTTGAAATAATTATACAGAGTATTATCTACTTAAGAATAAAAGGAACACTACTTATAATTTTGCTGGTTCAGCAAAATTAAACTGGGTTATTAGTTTTGGTCCAAGACACACAATCATCTCTAATACAAAGAGCATTAAGGGGACAAACTCATCTAGGAATATGTTTATCCCAATTCTTCAAAGGAGAGAAGAAACATTTTCAGTTTTTCTGAGCTCCCTCACTTTCTTTCCCAAGGAAGACAAAATGTCTTATCTGAATGCTCAGTTTTATACAATGAACATGCTTGGGTCAGGGACTCTAGGATATTCTTGTTGTTTTGGATACCAGGCAACCCGTAGGGGTACCTTCTGTTCTGTTCTCTTTCACGCCAGCCTCATGGAAGGAGGCCTGTAGCTGAACACAGAGGTCAGAGGACTGCTTACCTATGCTCCTTGTAGGGGTAAAAAATCAGTAATCCATAGAGATGCAGGGCAAAACCCACATTTCTGCCTTTATTTATCTACCTCCTGTATCTTTTTTCTCTATTGACTCCAAACCAATGAAAACAGGATTATTATTAGCTGCTGGACCTCCAGAGCCTTCTAAAGATGATAAAATATTTCAGAGAAGGGTGAGCAAAGTATAGAGAACAGAATAGTTTTATTTTCTTCCTAGTCTTTCTCGTATCTATCAGCCTTCCCTCCTTCCCTCTTTCCATTTAAATCTTTACTGAAGGGATACATAGATGAATAAGAACATTGCTCTGAAAAAGAGGTTTGCGGCAAATCGACACAGATTTTCCTTCCTTGGGTTCACTCTCCAAATGAGCATCAATGACAAGGGCTGGACTAGATCAAAGACAGGAGTCAGGAAGTCTATCCAGGTGCCTCATTAGGTGGCAAGAGTAGAGGTACTGAGGTCATCTGCTGCTCTCCCAGATGCATTAGCAGGGAGTTGGACTGAAAGTGGAGCAGCCGCGACGTGACCCAAATATCTGACATCGGATCCTTGTTGCTTAAGGCACTGCACCACAATGCCAGCCTAAAAAGAACAGTATGGAATCAACTACAGTGTCGCAAGTATTTCAGAAGTATGTCATGGGAACAACAAAGCCAGGGGAGAGAACACCTAGTTTTGACAGGAAAGAGTGAGAGCTAAAAATAAATCACACTTTAGATATGAGCTTAGGAAGAACAATAATAGGTATAGGTCAGGCAGACAGAGTAAGACTGGTTCCAAGTAGAAGAAATAGGTATCTGACAAAAGCAAAGATAAAAATGTCAGATTCATCATATGAAGGTAGTTTTAAAAAAGAATATAAAAGGCTTTAAATATAAAAACACCTTTATATTTCACTAAGAAGTCTGGACTTTCTTTTGCTGACAATGGAGAATAAGGAAGAGAGAGTTACAGCGAGAAAAATTAATTTGGTGGACATTAGTCAGTGTTTCCATGGTTTTATGATCATTTCACCTTCACAGAAATTTTGAGCATGTACTTTCATAAGTCTATACATACTATCTTACATTCTACTGACAGTAAAATATCTCATAGTGGTTTTAATTTGCAAATCATCCCTTGGCTACTGAGTATGTTGCAAAGGCTAAGACTTTGTCTATTAATTTTCTTAATGATGATGAATAGAAAAACAAAGTTTTTAAAGTAGAAAATAGCAGCTTTTCTTCTATGGTCCATATTTTTTGTGAACTAAAATCTTCTGCTAATCTAAGTAATAAAGACACAACCCTTGGGTTCAGCAGCGTGGCCTAGTGGCTAAGGTCCTCGCCTTGATCCCATGTGGCTGCTGGTTCTAATCCCGGCAGCTCCACTTCCTCTCTATCTCTCCTCCTCTCAGTACATCTGACTTTGTAATAAAAATAAAATAAATCTTTAAACAAAACAAAACAAAAATAAAGACACAACCCTATATTACCTTCTAAAAGCTTTACGGTTCTAGGTTTTTGTTTGCTGGTTATAAAGAGGAAAGACTTTATTTCAAGAAGTTGGAATCTTTGAGAAAGGCTGATCTCTACAACCAAAACAGACTTTTTCTCAGCGATTCTAGTTTTTAATGCTTAGATCGTTTACTCATCTTAAAATTACTTTGTGATTAGAATGAATGTAGTTGAGTTTCATTTTTCCACATGAATAAACCAGCTGTATTTTTTTTGTTATTGATACTCTCCTTTTTCACTAATTGATTTGAATTTTAGTTGAAAATTAAGTGCGTGCTAATTCTGGACCTTCTCATCTGTTCCACTTTCTCTATCTGTCCATCCTTATGTCAATATTGCACTGTCTTGATTACTTTAGCTTTTTTTAGTAAGTCTTCACACCAATTTCACCTTTAGAAAATTGATTTTTTCAAAAAGTTTTTTCAAATTGCAAAAGCACAGCATTTGAGAAGTCATCTCTCTGCTGATTCACTCTCCAGTGTCCACAACTGCCAGTGTTGTATCAGGCTACGCTCAAGCACCAGAAACTCCATACTGGTCTTCCACATGGGTGGGAGGGGTGCAAATACTTGGTTGTCTTTCACTGCCTTTCCAGGCACATTAACTGGAAGCTGGATCAGAAGTGGAGCAGCTGGGTCTCAAAGTGCAACTCCGATATAAGATGCTAGTGTGGCATGTACCAGTTTAACCCACTGCATCATAAATCTGGCCTCTAACTTTGTCTTTTAAAAGGTTGCTTGGCTAACTATAACCTATGCGTTTTTGTGTGTTTTAGAATGAACTTGGCATTTTCCCCAAATAGTTTGTATCCAGATACCACTTTAGGGTGAATGGGATCTTTAACAACACTGTGTCTTTCAATCTATGACCACAATATATCTCATCAATTATTTTAAGTCGTCATCAGCTCCTTTCAAGGATGTTCTATAGTATTCAGTGTTGAGAATTTCCACAGCCACAGACATTATCCAAGATATCTAATGTTTCTTAACTGTACGTAGAATTTTAAACAAGTTCATTTTCTAATTGTTCCCAGAGAAATTTTTAATAATATGATCATCCTGGGCAAAGGATGTAAAAATATACTTTAATTTGTTTTGATAGTGATATCAAATGAATGCAAATTTTATTCATTTGTACTCTGTGCTCAAGAATACGTAGCAAACAATTTTGGATGGCATAAACTCTACACTTATTTGTAAAATTATATTATTACATATAGATTATAAGTTAAGCATTATTGTCACTACCTGACAATCCTTATAAAAATAACTTTTCTAAGTGGAATAAGTTACATGTGTCTTACTGGCATATGAAATGCTTTGAATTTATACTTAGTTCTAAATAACTAAGGGAAGAGCCATAGATACTAGCTTATCTATGCTATTGTATATTATATTTAAGCATATTTTTGGAAGCTTTAACATACATAAAGCTATGTTGCAGCTGAGAATATATCTATTTCACTGAATATTTATTTAAACTTTTAAAAGCCTGTTTTTAGAATGCATGCCAAAAAAGGAAATTTTACTTAAGTTTTTTAAATAAAAAGAAACTGCAATAATCCAAAAGAGGCATATAGAACTTCCCATAAAATTAGATATAATGACATAATTATTCCAGTTGATTCTGTGCATTGCTCATGTGCTTACGTACATTACAGTTTGCTTGGGGTTTTGGCAAACTGATTAGCTAACCAAGAGCAAGGGAAGATCAAGAGAAGTAACAGCATAAAAGATTTCTGAATCTCTACCTCCATCTTCACAGTCTTCAGGGGCTTTGGCTTTCTTACAAAGACGAGGATCCAGCCAGGTGGTTGTCTTAGTATTGTGGCTGCAGAATAAAGATTTCAATTAGGAGCAGTAAAATAGCGAGTAAAGTACCGGAAAAGATTAAAATTGACTCAAAAGTATACGATGTTTGAACAGTTATCCTCTACAGGTTCCATTTGTAAATCTCAAATTCAATAATACCATTGTTCTCACACTGCTACTTAAAACTGCCATAAAGTAAAGGTAATGCTAGAGGCACTAAATGGAGAATGAAGACTTTAAAAGAAGGGATAAAATGACAAATATAGAACAAGATACATTATAAGCAGTCAAAAAATGTTTCAAAAGACGGGGGCATATAAGCACATACTGTGCATTATGGAGGCAAAAACGCTGCATTGAAAACCTTTTTTGCTTTGCAGACTGAATTCCTCCTTCCCTCCCTTTAAAAAATATCATATTGCTTGTCTATGGTGGTATTGTGCTGGGGCCAGGGAGATGGAACAGGAGTTCGAATATAGCTCCTCTTTTCACAGGGGCTCTATACAATAAATAGAAACACAAAATAGAAGTTTTAAAATGGCTGTCTCTGTAACGTACAGTTGAAAACTTAGGATTGAAAGCAACCCCATGCTACAAAAACAAAGTTCTCATCAGTATAGACCACACAGGAAATAAACTAAAACACTCCATCTTTGCTCCTTTAACCATTTTATTTGTTTATGTGAGAGGAAGAGAGAGGAGGAGCAGAAAGGGGTGAGCAATAAGGGTTGAGGGGAGCAAAAGGGAAAAGCTGGAAGAGGGACGGGGTGAGGGCTGAGAAATGAAGAGAAGAGAGGAGACCCCAGCTGATCCCCCTCAAAGTCCATTAATGGTCCAAAAGAACATGAAGCCAGCAGCCAGAAACTCAATTACATGGGCCTCATTGATGTCTCCTAGGGTCTGCATCAGCAAGAAGAGGAATCTGGAGCCAGAGCTGGGAGTTGAACCCAAATACTCGCATGTGGGATCCAGACCTCTAATTGATACCTTAACCAGTAGGCTAAATATCCCTCCCCTTCAAATAAACTTACCTTTTAACTTCCTTTTCTGCAAATGCTTCTGAAGTCTCTCATATTTATAATCAGTAATTACTACATATGATAAAAAGAACACGAAACATACAAAATCTGTCTTTTAAAGGCTAGAATTCTACTCCCTTAAGATGTTAACTCTATGGGAAGGATATAGAATTGGGACCATCTGAGAAAAGAGATTGAAGTCCCCACCTCTAATTCACTTCTGAATATACACAGATGTTCTTTGAGTGTAGTGCCCAGGCCTCGATATTTCAACTTTAATTGTTATATTCTGTAACTTCAATATATTAATATCATACCTCTAACCAAATTAAATTATAGATGCATAAGAATATAAAAACTGTTCATAATGAAACTGCCAATTAATGGCATAATATTATTTCTTTAAAATTTAGATTGATCTAATTATATGGTGTTCAGTATTTCTATTCATATTAATTGTGTTTTATGAACTTGTATCAATTTTTACTCTAAGAACCAATGATGTTTCTTCTAAACTAATTATGCTGCCTGAACATAGTAAATCCACACTCTAGGACTGAAAATATTTAGCTCAGATAATAAAACACCTCCTTCCCACAATGACAGTTCTTAAAATGCTTGGGGCCTGTGTTGTGGTGAAGCAAGTCAAGCCCTTGTCTGCAATACAAGTAATGGCATTTGGGTGCCGGGTTGGAGTCCTGGCTGCCCCACTTTCCTGATAAGGAAAGCAGTTTCAGACAGCCCAGGTCCTGGGGCACCTGTCACCCACGTGCAATACCAAGATGCTGGAGTTCCAGACTCCTCGCTTTGCTATGGCCTAGTCCCAGCTATTAAAGTCATTTCAGGAGTCAACTTTCCCTCTCCTTCTCTGTCTCAGTAATTATGGCTTTCAAATAAATAAGTAAATAAATTTTTAAAAAATCTTTAAAAAAAGTTCATTAAGGGGACCAGCATTGTGATACAGTGGGTGTAATACTTGGATCCCATACCAGAATGCTGATTCAAGTTCCATCTGCTCTGTTTCCAGTCTAGCCCAATCCAGCTCCCTAGTGAGGAGCCTGGGATAGCAGCAGACAGCCAACTACTTTGGTCCCTGTTTTACATGCAGGAGATCTGGATGGAGTTCCTGGCTTCTGTCTTCAGTCTGGTCCAACCCTGGCTGCTGTGGCATTTGACGAGTGAACCAGTGAATGGAAGAGATATTTTTCTCTCTCTCTTCTCCCCTTCACTCTGGCTTTTAAATCTGTCAATCAAACTTTTTTTTTTAATGCTCACTAGTGAGCAATCTATCTAAGGGTTTTTATTTTTTTTTTTAAGAAAATGCAAGACAAAATATCATTTATTTCTTATTTTCTTTAGCATTATGATGAAGCTGTTTTTAATCTTGTTTTTATTCAACCGCAGGTCAAGTATGCTACTCTTTTATCCAAGTCAAATAAAAACTGAAACATCGAGGGAAGAAATTAGATTACAAATTAATTGTCATTAGAATGAGAAAGAATTTCAAAGAAGAAAACAAGTGAGAGCCTTTAGAAATAGGCACATGTCCAAAATGAGGCTAAAAGTGCTTTAGGAAATCCTCACAGTGAGCACGCCTGGAGATACAGGTATTTGCTTACTCAATGAAGTAGATCATCCCCGTGTCAGTGTAGGCCATTTCCCAGTTTTTGGGCAGTGGTTCCAGATTCTCATCTCTCGTCACATAATTTCTAAAGTCCAGAGAGCTATTTGTTTGGTTGTAACTTGGTACCGTCTTCATCCAGTCAGAGGACTCTGATTGTCTCTCTTTGTTCTCTGTCAGTGTCCAAAACAGAATAGCATGGAAAGTAGGTAAAGTTACACTCTTTAGCATTCTTCATTGCTAACAAAATGCTAAAACATACACACTTGGAGCAAATTTACTTCTTATACCTACTTTCTGCTATAAATTTTGAGAAGAGACATGTTCTACTTTTTAATTTACTAGTTCACATTAATTCTGGATAGCACCCCTGATTTTGGGAAAGAAGAAAACCAAACTGAAGTCAATTTAATAGAAATCCCAACGGCAACAGTACAGCATCATTTATGCAGTACTTGTATATGTTAAGGCCTTAACATACATTAACATATTAACATACATATCATTTAACATATATGAACTCATAATCCCCACAAAATCTATTATAGTTAACTTAGTCATCACACAGCAACTGAACAACAATGCCAATCTCTGAATCAATATGTTCCATGCTATATCTAAGCTGACTCAGACACATTTAATGTAGGTCTTTTAGTAAACCTAATCCCCCAAAATGTCACTCAATAGATCTATTATTATTAAATATAACTTTGTTATTAGATTTTTTCTAATGTCATTAAGTGTTGTAACATAGGTAAGACTACTAAAACTTGGTCACTGTCTAGGAAATTCACAACTCATGAGCTGCAAACTTATATCTAGAGCAACTCCAAAGTGGAGCTAATATATCAGCATCTGAGGAAAGGCCTTGGATATCTTAGGGTACCATTGTCTACATTACTTTATCTCCAAACATCCTTTACCTAGCCATATTCTACAATCTATTAATCCTATTACTCACTACCTTTCATAATTCCCCTCTGCCTTCTTTATCTGGCTTAAATTCACACCACGAAAGACTATAACCAATGCCTGACTAGCATACCTTTGTCCCAACCTAATTTCTCCTGTTTGGCTTGACTAATTCATAGATCTGCTTAAATGTCACTCACCAACTGCCAGCACATGCAGCTGAAGCAATGTTAACTAGTTCCTTTTAAATTGATGACCATTAACCTCAAGCACGCATTTAACAAAGTCTGGCAACCATAGTAGCTGTAGTCCAATCACTTTGACACTCTTGATAACAAATCACACCTTTCTCCTTAATCAACCAAATAGTTCATTCTTATCCCTGGGGGATATACATACAAAGACTTCCAGTAGATGCCTAAATCAGGGTTAATATGAAACTCTACACATATACTTTTGCCTATGTATATGTGCCTATGATAAAGTCTACTTTATAAAGAAGACACGGTAAGACATTGGTAGTAATAGAAACCATTGAAGCAGCACAATTTTAACAATATGCTGTTACAAAAGCCACATGAATGTGGTCACACTCAACTTATTCTACAGTAATATTTTCAGACTGTTATTGATAGTAGATAACTAAAATCTCAGAAAGGGAAGCTGTGGATAAAGGAGAACTATTGTGCTACTTTTCCTTTATCCCTAAAATCACTCGAGAATGTTGTTTGCTATTTCACAGAGAAAACAGATGCAAGCAAAAGAGAACTTTCACAAACTCCCACCATCCGAACTGCATAGGAATTCTGCCCATCCACTGACTATATGCTACGATTACAGAACTGTTTGTACTCTTAGCTAAGGCTAATACTCCAATTAAAAATTACACCCCATTCTCCTCTTGCCTACAGCAATTCTCTCACTCTCCTTTCTGTACTATCAATATTCCCTAGCAATTACATCAAATCATCCACATAAAAACATACTATTTCTCAGTTCTTTATAAAGGAAATAATTTGGTTTTCTTTCTGGCAACCACCACCATTTTTTCCCTCTTTTCATGAAACTCCCTTGGAAACATTTTTTTTGTTGTTTTTTTCTACTTTCACCCTTCCAAAGACTCTCAGGATCTCACTCCAGCAATGCCTTCCAACTGCCAGCAGTTGAACTGTTCTTATCAAGATCACCAAAGCTACTACTTTGCTAAACTCAATGGACTCAGTTTTCATCTCACTCGAGCTGTCAACACCATCTGACATGGTGGGCCACTTGAATCTTTGCACACACACATTCAAAACCTTCTAATTGCTATCCTTGTTCATGTTTTCCTACTGTCTGCTTTCAATACAGGAACCGGAACGATCCTGCTAGAAGTGTTGTAAGGAGACCTGCGCTACGGTGAAGCAAGTTAAGCTGTTTCCTTCAATACCAGTATTACATATGGTCAGTTTAAGATCCAACTGCTCTACTTCTAATCCAGCTCCCTGGGAAAGCAGCAGAACAGGACCAACGTTTGGGTCCCTGTACCCATATGGGAGACACAGGAAAAGTTCTAGGCTCCCAGCTTCACCCTGGCACAGCCCTGGCCATTGTGGCCATTTCCAGTGAATGGAAGATCTCCATTTTTTTTAACCTCTCCCTCTCTATATATAACTCTTATAGATAAAATAAAAGTATTTTTTAACAAGTATTGCAAAATGTTACTCATATACTCAAAGCCTTCTAGTGGCTTCTCATTTCAAAACCAAAATAAAAACTCTTCTAACGAACTAGAAGATCCCAAATAATACACATTTTGCTCCCCACATGTGATAATAACAGATTTTACTGATTACTGCTCCATGCTAGTGCCTCCCATCACTCTGTTACAACCACATATGAGGTACAGTCCACTCTGCATCCAACCCCATTGGTTTCCTTGTTATTTCACCATACCAGCCATGTTCCCACCTCAGAGCATTTGTACTTACACTTTTTGTCTGGAATACTCTTTCCCTGGTTGACTTGAAGAATTTGTTCACTTTTTCGAGGTTTTTTTTTTTTTTTTTGACACTATCTAAAATGGTAAACCTTGACCACAACTACTCATTATTATTCTCTGCTTTATTTTTCTCTTTAGCACCTTTCACCACGCTATTGTCTCTTCTACCAAGAGTCAAGTCCAGGAAAGCAAGGGTCTTTTTTTTATTATTATTACTAGCTTTCAGAACATCAACTAGTACTCATGTGGCCCAGCAAGTATTCAATAATTATTTATAGACCAAATGAACAAAACACATCTATTTCCACTCCCCAATAATTTTCTGATTCTCCAAGGCAGAGATTCTAGTACCTAAAAGCAATATACAAAATGTATTTCCTGAATTTTGAAGGGCAAATTAGTGACTGTGGTTACTACTCATTCAGGAAAGATAAAAGGGCTTTAGTCATGGGTTTGTTATTTTTATGATTTAAATATTCTGGGTATTTTTTTCTTGCAAAGAGATATATAATCAAACAATAATGTCCTACACTATCTGCATCCAAGATGTTTACAAACGTCTTCCATACTCTTGGATACATTCCTTTTAAGTATCAACATCAAAGTGTATGGGACATTTAGATTGGTAAGTGGCTTATGTCACAATAAATAAACTAATACATAGGTCTATCTCCAAGGAACTGTGAGGACCACTGAAAGGCACTGCATATAAAGAAAATAAAAAGAACGTTCTTTTTCTTCCTTCCAAGCAAAAACATAAATTCCTGGATTCTGGGACATAATCATATCTTAGGGTTTGACATTTTAAAACATGAATCAACTTAATTTTGTGGGATAGTAAAGCTAACATTAACATGAAATGGCTCCATGATGTAACAATTTCCCTTAAGAATCTCTAAAACAGTAGGGGTGAATTCACTAAAATATTTTAAAACCAATTTTCAGTCCTGGCGCTCACGTACATTCAATAACTCATTTAACAGTAAGTACGTGATATAACTATATAAGGAGTTAGGAGAAACAGAACTTACACTCTTGTGGAAAATTTACACAATGAATATATCAAAGCAAATATAATTGTAAATTTTAATAACTTGAGGGAAAAGATCAACGTGCCTTGGGGAAAGCATATGGAAATGGGTTTTGCAAATTTAGGCATGGAATCAACATCTTTCAGTTCCTACTATATGTTAGGGCTGGTTTGGGTGCAAAGGGCACAACAATTAAAAAAAAAAAAAAAACAAGAAAAAATCTAGTACTTATGAAATTATTGTAAGACTCCATTGACATAAGTTTGGCTGGTTTTAGATCAACTGCCACTTTTTAAAAATATTCAAAAGAGTAAGATTCTTCATCACGAAATTTCTATCAGTTTTGCAATTAATATAAAATATAGGAGTCACACTTGGAGATTTTCCTTGAGTGGATCTAGAATTTGAATTCAAAATACTGTTAACAAATCTTTCAGATATTTTGACTGGCTTATCTCCAGATACTGCAGACTTTTGCTTGGGCTAAAAACTATATTCTCAAACATCTACAGTTTTTTTTCTACTTTGTAAAGTAGGACTCAGACCAACAAGAATCCCATATTCCAGCATCAGACATGAATCTCAAATATTTTTAAGCGGCAGAATATTAGCACAATACTTGTTTTGATTACTGATAGCTTATTATTGATTTTACATAATTGGAACAACACATTTTAATCTGTAGTATAGAGAGAAACTAGGCTCCATATATAGCATTTTCAAAAAGTCCGAATCCTGTTACTTTTCTCTACAAGCTTCATGAGAAAGTTTACTACTTCCAAATCAATGTTACAGTAAAATCAACCTAGAAAACCAACCTTCATTGTTCATCTGTTTACAAACCTGCATTTCCACTGCCATTAATAGCTTCCTTGTCTTCATCCTCTTCCTCTTCAGGAAGAGAGCTGTCCATTCTTTCCATCTTGCTGACAGATGTTGTTCGCTTTCTTTGGGATTCTGTGTCAAACTCATTATCAAAGAGGACCTGATCAACCGGATCTGGCTGGAAAGGGCTGGGTTTTGCTGGAGGCTTGGGAGTTCCATAGAAATTTCCTTAAGTAGACAAAACAAGAATAGCTGAAACTGCCAGCATTGAACTGAGAGCCAGAACAATAAGCTCTAGAACATGTCTCTGTTTTTCACACTAAACGTTTTGAACATTTCAATGCCCAAGAGACCAAAGAGCTCCTTGGGAAGGGAGGAAGAAATAAGGAAGAGAAAGCTTTTCAAGTACTCTCCACCATATAATACCAAACATCTTATACCATTTATACTAAGGCCATGAAATTGGACTACATGTAGGATAATTATTTCTACAGGGTTTGCTGTAGCATCATAAGTTTACTTTAAAAAGGTTTTTTTGGGGGGAGGCATCCTATTGTTTTATTGAAAATTGCTGAACAAATAGAGAATTTATTAATTCAATATTGGCTTATTCTCAGGAAAACAAATACTTCAATCTTTTCTTTAGGATTTTTTTTTTTTTTTTAAGATTTGCTTATTTACTGCAAAGCAAAAGAGAGTAGAAGGAGAGACAAAGATATTCCATTTACTGGCTCTCTCTCTCTATGTGAACATAACAGCGAAGGCTAACGCCAGGACGAAGCCAGGAGCTAAGAACCAGATCTCCTACTTGGGTGGCAAGGGTCCAAGCAGTAATTATCTTCTGCTGCAGTGCCAGGTACATGAATAAGGAACTGAATTGGAAGCATAGTAGTCAGGACGTGAACTGGAACTCTGATACAGCATGCCAGTGCTGGAAGTGGCTGAGCCACGCAATGAATCCTGACCATCAGTAACTTTTGCAGTAGAAGCAAAATGTTCCGTAATACAAAGAAAAAATTAACAAAACCAGAATCTTTTCTCAGTTTGCCATACAGTTCCTAGAGGCAGCCAAATGCAGTAAGTAAACACTCCACAGGTCTTTAGTAAGAATTGTGCCTGTTATCATTTTGCTCTGTTGATAAGAAAAAATAAATACGGTAAAACAGCAAAATACTCATGCTTTATTTTTAAAACCCCCTTCTATTCACACCTCTGGTTCCTAAGAAAGTAAACAATATGCACACTCCTGTAGAGCAAACTAATGTGGCAGATAAATCTAGAAATAAGCTTAACTTAAATAGAACATATTTTGAGGGGGGAATGCATTCAGATGAATTCTTTGTAAGTTTGACTTTGAGCATTAAATATCCAAGACAAAATTAAATCAAACTAAAAAACTTTTGCATTACATTCTGCCTATCCCCTCTCAACGTAAATCCAAGCCCATGCTGGAAACAGGTTGTTCTTATCTTATTGGAAGATTTGTTTTAAAGCAGATTATATTTTCTGGACACTTTCTGGTCTACCAAAAAGGAAAGCAAAGAACCAATCAAAAAGCTAGTTTGCACTTCTCTGAAGAAGCAGGTACAGGAATATCCTAAAAAAGATGTTTGGGGGAAAGGGTGAACTAGGATTTCAATTTATCTTCTGCCTGATGCCTGCAAATCAAATTACGAAGGAACTTGAATATACCAGGAAAAATAAAAAGTCTACTTTTCTAAATCAAGATTCTGGATAATGTAAGGTATAAAATTCCAGTATTTATTTATTCCTTTTAACTTTAACAGAATTATCTACTATTACTATTACAGCTAATTATAGTTATTATATAAGCATAATATTCAAGGGGCCAGTGCTGCAGCACAGTAAGCTGAGCCTCCGCCTATGGCATCAGCATCTCACACAGGTGACAGTTTGTGGACCAGGTGCTCCACGTCCAGCTCTCTGCTTGTGGCCTGGGGAAGCAGCAGAACATGGACCAAAGCCTTGGGACCCTGCACCTGCATGAGACACATGATGAAGTTCCTGGCTTTTAGCACCAGATTGGCTCAGCTCAGACTGTACTGGCCATTTGGGGAGTGAATCAGCACTTGGAACACCTCTCTTTATCTCTCCTGCTCTCTGTAACTCTGCCTTTCAAATGAAAACAAAAGAAATCTTGAAAAAAAAATGGTATCCGAAATGTGTATTTATCCTATATAAATAGTAATAATATTAATTTTTCCTTTTTTCTTTCAATGCACACGTATATATAAATTATTATTTTTTCCATAAAGTGTCACCGAGTGGGAGTCAGCACTGTGGCATGGCAGGTTAAACCACTAGTAACACTGGCATCCCTTTTTGGAGTGCTGGTTGATTCCCTGCTGCGCTGCTTCCAATTCAGGTGCTTTCTCATGTCTCCGGAAATACAGTGGAAGATGGCTCAAGAATCTGGCCCAGTGCCAGCCATTTATGAGACTCAGATGCAATTCCTGGCTGTTGGTTTCAGTCTGGCACAGACCTGGCTGTTGCAGCCATATGCAGAGTGAATTAATGGATGGAAAGTCTCTCTCTTACTTTGTCTTTCAATTAAACAGATAATTTTTTTTTTAAGTTTCATAAAGTGCTTTCAGAAGGTTTCATGTACTTTTTCATAAATGAAATACTGTGCATATACTCTTATCATTTTTAGTATAATTATGGTTCTAAGATGTATTCATGTTGGTACACAAAAATCTAGTTCATTCACTTGCTGCATAATAGTCCATTCCATAAATAAATTAAAATATTTTATCTAGTCTACTAAGACAGTGGTTTTCATTTTGTTATTATCTGAAACAGTACTGCAAGGACACTGTAGTTCATGTCTACATTAGTACATGAGCAATAGTTTTTCTAGAGCAGATGTGTAGAACACTTATAAAAATCTGCAAGGTGCTTCACAGGAGTGTTTCATTTCATATTCTTGTCAGCAGGATATGGGAGTTTCCACCTCTTGAGATTACTGGATTTAAATTTTTTTTACCAATATGATGAGTGTGACATGATGTATGACTTGTGCTAATCAGCATTTCCTTTGGACTGAACACACAGTAACTGATAATAGATGAGATTTTGTGACATATCATGCTCTTATGCATAAAAAAAGTAGGATAGCTCTGATTTAGGAGCTGAGGACTTCTCAAACATCAAAGCTATAAATAATAATGAATTCAGTGATAAAAATTATATAAAGAATTAAGGATTTCTGTTTAATGAAAAGTAGAACAGATGGCAAAATGGAAGAAAACATTTATAGTTTATATGACAATAGTATCTAAGTAGCTAAGGAATGTCTACAAATGGGAATGTGATTGGGATCTTAATTTACAAAAAACAAAGCAAATGAATGCACAATTTTCAGAAGCCCAAAAGATTATATAGAAACTAAAAATATCATTTCTACAGTCATTACACTGACAAAAATCATAAAACTGGACAATTGGGCAAGGGTGTGAAGCCTTGTGTATGTGTAGCTGGTCCAGTAACCCTCATGCACTGCTTAGAGGAACAGACACTTCACAGCTAGCCAAAGTGATCTCATCTAAAGTAAGCAATTCTGCTCTTGGGTATCCAGAAGACTTGATAATAATGTGTGTGACAGCTTTAGCTGTGGTGATGGAGAGCTGGGGAGCCAACCTGGGAGATCATCACTAAGAGTACGGGTAAGGGGCCCGGCATGGTGGCCTAGCGGCTAAAGTCCTCGCCTTTAACGCACCGGGATCACACATGGTCGCCGGTTCTAATCCCGGCAGCTCCACTTCCCATCAAGCTCCCTGCTTGTGGCCTGGGAAAGCGGTCGAGGAAGGCCCAAAGCTTTGGGACCCTGCACCTGCGTGGGAGACCCGGAAGAGGTTCCTGGCTCCCGGCATTGGATCGGCCCGTACCGGCCGTTGTGGCTCACTTTGGGAGTGAATCATCGGACGGAAGATCTTCCTCTGTCTCTCCTCCTCTCTGTATATGTGACTTTGTAATAAAAATAAATAAATCTTAAAAAAAAAAAGAGTATGGCTAAGTGCAATGCATTGAAATGCAGTCAAGCTAACCAGTACTGCGCAGTAACATGGATGAATCCAACATAGTAATTGGTAATAGTAAAAAACATTGAAATAGAAAACAGTTCAGACATAAATAGCAAATACATTCACACAAGACACAACTTACAAGAACACATAAAAATAAGAGTCATATTAAACACAACAAGGTGCTTAACAATACAAAGGGAAGAATTTTGCATAAAAATAAAGATAAACAAGTTGACATTTCCCCTGAGACATCTTGACTGGATGCCTCATCTAAAAAAGCAATTCCTGTTACTTTCTTTAAATTCCATTCTTTTTTGGTTACCTTCCCCACTAACATGCAGGATGAATTAGGGTCTGTCCTCAGGCCCTGTTACTGTAGTCAATATGTGGTAGGTATGTAATAATAAACAACTGCCGGAAGAACAAAACGGGATCAATGGGTGAATGAATGAATCACGGAGGCTAAGCTTAGGAAGGGACATTCCAGCAAATTTAGTAGGTGAAAGGTAATCACTAGATGTGAATAGGACTTGATCAGAGGTATGCTTGAAGATCAGCTTGGTAGCAATGGGAAGGATGTGTGGGACACAGGGCAGAATCTGAAACAGGAGACTAAACTTTGATAACCCAGACATGAGCTCATAAAGTGGGTCTGCAATGCCACAGTGACAGAGAGAGGAAGGGCATTGTGAAACTGTCTGCAAAGGAAGGAATGACTAGCCTTGCTAGCTGATGTATGTGAAGTTAAGAAATGTAAGACAAGGCAGCTGGGAGAAGCTAATGATTCTGCTGCTTGGGGCACACCAATGTTGCTGTACAGAGGAACTAAAAAATTACTTCTTTTAGAAAGAACATACATGCATATTTGAGGGTACACTGAATCCAAGGTTACATATTTATTGAGTATCCTTTCTAGGCACTGAAGACAGTATCAGATAAGCAAGACAATCCTTATTATCACAGAAAAGGTGAAATAAGCAATTGTAATAGCATGATAAAGTTATGATGAAAAATTATAGTTGAAACTCATCTCAAATCTGGACTTTCTAGAATCAAGTAATTAGAGGAAAACAGAGATAAGAAAATCAATGATTGTTTTTGTTGCTTTTTTTCCTATCCATGTTACTCCTTTTTTCTCTCCAAGAAAATTGAGGTATTTGTGGGTTTTTTTTAAAGTTTATAGATTTTGCATTTGGAACCACAAATAAAAAGCAATCATTCGCTGTTGAGTTCATATGATGAAGGCAAATTACTATAATATGTGCAAACAAGCCAGTCTTTTAGTATGTTCAATCAGCTTTATGATGATTTAATATTTTTGTTTATGGTTACTCCAGCTTAAGTAGTAAATGACAAACCTCCTAATCAAAACAGAATTTTCCCAAAATCGAAGAGGAAAGACAAAACCAAACAAAAATGAATTTCACAGATCGAATTCCCTTTTGAAATAACTCACAGTTGCTCAGTTTCCTGGGTATAGCTGTGGCTAGTATTTGGAAACATACCATCATACGTTCCACTTTCTAACAATGCTCCACTCTCTTCCAGTGCTTTGAATTGTTCAACAGAAATGAAATTATAGTCCACCCCTGGAACTTCCCCATCCCTGGGGGCCCTTGTAGTGCCTATGAAGAAAAAAGAGAAAAAATTATAAAGTATTCTTAAAGTTACAAAATATCCAAGTGATGGGAAGTTCAGTCTATGGAAACAAACTATTGAATACATTATACCTTGTCAGCATGAGAATCAGAAAATTTTAGGTGACATAGCATTACTGGGGAAAGCAGCACAATAAGGAGTAATACTTTAATAAAATCAGAGAGCCAAGACACTCCCAACCACAAAAGTTTAAAATAACTTTAGTGCCAACGGAGGCTTAACTCCAAAACTAAGCAGTTGATTCTCTTAAAATCTCAATTACCATTACTTAACAGCAAAAAATAAAGAAAAAAAATTAACCAGTAAGTCCCACCTCTTTTATTGTTATTAATAAATATTGTATGTAGTTATGATGGCACACTACATTTTTTACATACATATAAATTATATGAGTATGATACATAAACACATTATAAAAGACAGACTTCATTAAGTAGTTACCCTATGTTTTCTTCCCTAGCATAAATCTAAACATTCTAATTATTACAGAATGACAAAAAACAACAAAAAAATAATTTTAACAGGTCTTCCAATAAACTTTAAAATGTGTTGGTTTAACAATATTGTTTATAGAAATGATCACTAAATTTCTAAATATGAAAGAATTTATGCTGAAGTAGAATCTTCCTTTAAAATCCAAGGTTCTAATTCAGGTCATGGTACATAATTGCTGCATTTCATTTAACTTTACTAAAGAAGAACAAATCACTTCTATGAGCTAATATTAGAACTCTCATTTCAACTGCAGAATACAGACATGCAGGTTTTCAGCTGGGAACAGAGAGTAAGATACGACAGCGAGTGCCATGTAAGACCACGTAACCAAACCTCCTTTGCCACTTGGGTCCTGTCCAGTAATGATACTTCGTCAGTCACCTTAGGTTCCTCCCTTTATTCCATTCCCAGGTTCCAAATCCAGCTGATACTTCTTCATCTCCACAAACCACCTAATTCACATCATTACCTGCGGCAGGCACTATTGGTCCCCCATGTCAGCCTTCCCTGACTACATCTCTCCACCAAATGCAATCAGTGACCTTACCAAAGTAAGCTGAAGAGAAACATTTTGTCTAAATTCATTAATGGTTTCCCATGACCCTTGGCAAAAAAATCTAGACTCTAAGACACTCACCAGGGCCCTTTGTAACGTAGCCCCTGGCTCCTTCTTGCTTTACCCCTTTTACATTCTAGGCTTTAGTCACAAAAATTTTTTTCTGATGTTTTCATGTTCCCTCCACTCACGTACCTATAAAGTCTTTGTTCTTCCACAATTTCTCAGTTTTGCCGTTACCTCAGCTAACTCCTACTCACTCTTCAGGTCCACGTTCAGAGTTTCTTCAGAGAACCCTCCCAAATTCCCACCGTAGAGTACTGCAGCATGCAGAAACTGTAAGAGCACCAGGACTTGTCGTATCTTATCCTGGTAGGTACTCAATCTACATAGTTGTCAGTGAAAATTTCAACAAATGCAAATCGCACAATGTCTAGCAATATGCCAGTACTATAAACTAATCCTTAGAAAATTCTTAACTGCTCCTACTTTAGTAGCTGAATTACATATATCTTATAACACACAAAAAGGTGGTTCCTCATTAATGAAAATAATCTGAGAAAATGAAGCACTCTAAAGATTGACAACTGAATTTTTCCTCTAATCTTTTTTGCTGTTATCTAAAAATAACTATTTGTTTCACCTGACAAGGTATGAAAACCAGAAATATATTTTTCTAAGCATAGTTTTCCATTTTTAAATTCTCATATATTGACTAAAACTACAACTACTTCTCTAAATCAAAAGTTTTCAGCTCCAGAGCAAATAACAAATTAACAGTAGAAAATAAGTTAGTGATGGTTACAATAATTCTTAACAGGAAAAATTATTACCACAATATTTTACATCTCTTACAATAAACAGATGGGGTCTGTTGCGCAACTCCTTGAATCTCGACTGGATTTCTGACTTGGATTTCCAATCAGGAGTGGATCTCTAGACTAATGAGCAAAGTGAGTGCTCCCACCAGCAAGCAGCACCAAAGCCCCAAACACAAAGTGAGGTCATCTTAGCCACTTCAGCCCCAGGTGAGCTATCAAACATTACAGTCACATGAGTGTTCCTAGCTGAGCCTAGTCAACACAAACAACTTGGAGTCATAACATGTGATAGTTATTTTGTATTACCAAGCTTAAGGGTGGTCTATTGCACACAAAAACTAATTGAGATATTATCTAAATAAGTTTTAGATAATAACTACATAAAACCCAATTTAACAGTAAAACATATTACAGGCAACATAATAAAAAGTATCAACCCGTTTGGACCAAGTACCTAACTTTTCTGATTCAATTCTTTCTGCAAATTGGTGTCATGATTCCTTCTATTAATAGATATGATTCTTTATTTTTGTGGATGTTATTCATGGAAATAGTTTATTAATAGATATGATTCTAACATTTATATTACTAAGACTTAAAGAACAGCATGAATGTTAATTCTCTTTACAAAACACCATAAATTTTCACTTCCTCTCCATCCCCCAAACCATATAATCCCAAGATTCATTAATTTTAAAGACAGAGAAACACACACACACACACACGCACACAGAAAAAGATAGAGATAGAGACAGAGACAGACATAGCTAAAAGGAGATCTTCCATTTGCTGGTTCACTTTTCAGAAGGCACATTACAACAGCTGGTTGGGCCAGGAGTCAGGAAAATCTTTTTATCTTCCATGTGGGTGCAAGGGCCCAAGCACTAGAGCCATCCTTCATTGCTTTCCCAGGTGCATCTGCAGGGAGCTGGATCAGAAGTGGAATATCTGGGACTTGAACAGGCACCTACAGGGGATGCCAGCCCCACAAGTGACGGCTTTATGCACTAGCCCACAGTGTGGCCCCTAGAACATAATCATTACATACTCTGATACTCTGCATGTCTTACATAAAGTTTTGCATATTCCTCCTTTCCTTAGTTGCCATTACATTCCTGTTTCACATAACAATTTCTCCCAAGAGGTATGTTTATTCAGTGTCCAGTTCCTCTCCTCTGCTTTTCTTCAACTCACTGCAATCATAGCATTGCTGTAACTACTCACTGAGACAATCTGTTCTGTTTGAAAGTTGTTGGTGATTTGTTCAAACCAACAGTCAAGTCTTAGCTCTCACTATTTATTATTGCCCTGTGGACAATATTTGACATAACTGGTCATTCTCCCTTTTTATTTGGAAATAGAAACATACACAATGTAGATCTTTAAAATTTTACAACGAATAAAAGTAAATCCATCCAGGTTGAAGAAACAGAGATACATGAGGACCCCAAAAGCCTCCCTGTGTGTCTCTGATCACATCTCTTTCCCTCCAGCCTCTAACGTGACTACCATCTTAACACTTGTGACGATTTCCTTTACTTTTATTTTTTTTTTTAATGATCATAACACATTTCTAAGCAACACAGCTTATTTATGCTTGGTTTTCACGTTCATATCAATGGAATCATACAATAAATGTCCTGTGTCCATACCAATACTTATTACCAAGTTTTAAAACCTGTATCAATTGTTGAATGTATAAAGGAACTTCACTGCATATTTAATGTGCACTTGCTTTATCAGATTAAATACTCTTAAATATCAAGTAGCTACTCTGGTTTGAGCTCTGATGTGTCCCCACTGACATTAATGTTGAGGGTTGATCTCCAACAGAACAATAGTGAGAGTTGGTGGAACCTTTAGGATGTAATTAGGTCACATGGCCTCCACCTTAAAGAAGGGATTAATGTAGTTCTTGCAAGAGCAAAACTGTTATCTGCAGAGCAGGCTGTTAAAAAGGGAGTGCCTCACGTCTGCGTTGGGCATATGTGCATTCTTTTAGATACAACTGCTTGCATTTCCTTCTGCTATGACATCTTCACCAGAAGCCACACAGGTGCTGCTGCCATGTTCCTGGATTTCAGATGTGTGGGCCAAAATGAGCCTTATCTTTATAAACTACCGAGGCTTAGGAATTTTGAAACAGAACAGAAAACAGACTAAGACACTAGCCATAAAAATTTGTGTTGAAAAACAAACAAGCCACTCAAGAAATGGGCACGGGAAATGGGCAGACACTTCACAAAGGAACAAACCCAAATGGCAAATAAACATATGAAAAAATGCTCAAGTTCCCTGGCAATAAGGGAAATCCAAATTAAAACATCAATGAGGTACCACCTAACGCCAGTAAGACTGGCCCACATGAATAAAAGCACCAACGATACTTGTTGGCGAGGTTGCGGGGAAAAGGGAACCCTACTCCACTGCTGGTGGGGCTGCAGGCTGGTACAGCCTCTATGGAAATCAGTATGGAGAATATTCAAACAACTCAAATTCAACATACCGTATGATCCAGCAATAGCACTCCTAGGAATATATCCAGAACACTTGTTCTATGAGAAACCAAAATGTACTCCTATGTTCATAGCAGCACAATCAGTAATTGCAAAAACATGGAAACAACCAAAATGCCCATCAACAGAGGATTGGATAAGAAAGCTATGGTTCATCTACTCCATGGAATACTACTCAGCTATTAAAAAAAACAAAATGCAGTTCTTTGTGGCCAAATGGGCCAAACTGGAAACCATAATGCTAAGGGAAATGAGCCAATCCCAAAAGGTTAAATACCACATGTTTGCCTTAATTTAAGATGATATGATGTTATGTATAACATGTTATGTTTTGAATGTTATATGTTGTGTATAAACTAAAATTGAAGTATAGGTGAGGTGGTCACAGAAGGTGGCTGGGAACCCGCATTTACTTTTAACATATTGGTTACTCATTACTATGTCAATTAATTCCATAATGATGTAAATTTTTGCTGATGGTATGTTGGAGCTTTCAATTGACTGGGATGATACTCTGCTGGCTCTGTCATCAGACCAGAGAGGGTATACCTAAGAAACCGTTGAACTTGACGGGACAATAAGATGCTGGACTCTATGTTTGGTATACGCTTGCAATGGGGAAATCTCAACTGAACTTGAGCTGTGGTTATGCAATAAGGTGGAGGAATCCACCATGGTGGGAGGGTTTGGGGAGGGGTGGGGAGAACCCAAGTATCTATGTAACTGTGTCACATAATACAATGTAATTACTGAAGTTAAATAATAAATAATTAAAAAAAAAAAAAAAAAAATTTGTGTTGAGCAGTGTCCAAGATCCCTCCTCCTCCAATCTCTGCTGAGTTATTTGTCTTTTTAAAGAACTGATGCATAGTTCTTTATACTATGGACACCACAACATATCATCAAACCCAATATCGTTTCTAAAATATACTATAATGCCATCCTCAAGAAAGGAAGAGTAACACCCAATCCCAACTATTACAATGATAAGATTTCACCTGCTGTATGAAGCATCACAATCTAGGAGATGCTGCATATGAAAAAACATTCTAGTATTGATGAAGGACAGTGGTCCTTCATCAGACATGTGTTGCCAAAGGATTTCTGTGAATAAGAGTTTGTGAAATACTGACTTCTGAAAGACTGTATACCTGAGATATGATGAAAACACTATCAGGGTTGACCTTTCAGAATGTACTCTAACTCTGTAATCAGAAAACTCACAAAACAGCTAAAAGTTAAAAGTGATTTACATAACTACATATCTTCTCCCACTCTGATTTTCCTTTCACCCTCTTAAACAAGTAGGCTTTCGATGACAGAAGTACTTGATCGGGCCCCTTGGAACAGCTCAATTGGTTACTCCTCCCTTTAAAAGCACCAGGAAAGCACTGGAGGATGGGATCTTGCATTCGTGGGGGAGATCTGAAGAAACTCCAGGCTCCTGATCGGCTAAGCTCCGTCTGCTGGTCTGCTGCAGCTATTTGGGCAGTGAACCAATGCACAGAAGACCTTTCTCTCCATCTCTCCTGATTTATTTATTTTTATTGCAAAGTCACATATACATAGAGGAGAAGAGACAGAGAGGAAAATCTTCTGTCTGTTGATTCACTCCCCAAAGTGACTACAACGGCCAGAACTGCACAGATCCGAAGCCGGGAACCAGGAACTTCTTCCAGGTCTCCCATGCGGGTGCAAGGTTCCAAGGCATTGGGCTGTCCTTGACTGCTTTCCTCGGCTACAAGCAGGGAGCTGGATGGGAAGTGGGACTGCCGGGATAAGAACCAGTGCCCATATGGGATCCCGACACATTCAAGGCGAGCACTTTAGCAGCTAGGCCACCACACTCGGCCCATCATCTCTCCTTCTTTATATGAATCTGCCTTTCAAATAAAAATGAATAAATCTTAAAAAGAAAATAAGTTCTTGATTTTACTAACGCAGCTAATAGAGTTTGTGTCTAAGTGAAGAGATCCTTCCTAAGGACAGGGTGATACTCATTTATAGCTTTTGAAAGCATTTCACATTGGACTTTAATAAACCTAACAATATGTTAGGCAATAACACTGATTGTAGGTATTTCTGAAAAATAATCTAACATAATTTACTGAACAATCAGTTATTTCCCACTCCAATCAAGCACAGAATTCTTGTCACAGAAACATCTACACAAGATTTATTGTCTATTACTGGACTTCAAATTCTATTTATTTATTAAACATTCCTGTAACTCTGCTGCAGTGTTGATAACTGCATTGTCAAGATAGTGATGTGTAATACAGCAAAACTACCTTTTTTTTAAAAGGTATTCATAGCCTTCCCATATAAATTCTTCCCAAATAAATTCTAGAATGAGATAGAGTTAAAAAAGGTTAGAATTTCTGAAGTATTCTTTATTAAGCAACTTGAAGAGAACTGCTATTTTTACTACATGGAATCTGTAATCCATGAACAAGAACACTGCACTGTCCATACAGATTTTCTTAGGTGACCCCCTTAATTTTATCCAACAGAGAACCTACATTTACTAAGATGCAATTTGTCAGTGTTTTAAATGTTCATATGCTATCTTCGTATTCACATGGCATCTTTATTTCTAAACTTTGACTTTTGTAATTGCTCATTGTATCAAAAAACACGATCTAAGAGGTTTATTCAGTCACTTTTTAAAAAAAAAGATTTATTTTACTTTTATTGGAAAGTTAGATCACTTTTAAGAGATATTATTTACCTACAGTGCAATTACATTAATTTGAATACTACAGCTTTATGAGTTTTTGAAACCATCACTCCAAAAGTTTCCTTAAGCCCTCTGAAGTCTGTCACCCTGTGGCAGCCACTGGCCTACAATAATTACCTTTAGTAGGCTCTCAAAGGAATTATGCTAATTTGAAACCAATAGTCATGTGTATGACTTCTCTTATTAAAAAACACTTCTCGGGCCCGGCAGCGTAGCCTAGTGGCTAAAGTCCTCGCCTTGAATGCCCCGGGATCGCATATGGGCTCCGGTTCTAATCCTGGCAGCTCCACTTCCCATCCAGCTTCCTGCTTGTGGCCTGGGAAAGCAGTCGAGGACGGCCCAAAGCTTTGGGACCCTGCACGTGTGGGGGAGACCCGGAAGAGGTTCCTGGTTCCCGGCATTGGATCGGCGCACACCGGCCCGTTGCGGGAAGATCTTCCTCTCTGTCTCTCCTCCTCTCTGTATATCTGACTTTGTAATAAAATAAATAAAATCTTTAAAAAAAAAACCACTTCTCTAATCTAGCCTGAAGCTTTGAAATTCATCCATGTTGGTCAATTTGTTTTTACATAAAGATTATACCAGGGGCAAGTGCTGTGGTGTGCCACCTTCCATGTCAGCATCTCATATGAGCACATGCCTGAGTCCCAGCTGCTCCACACTTCAGACCCTGCTAACAATGTTTCTGGGAAAGCAGTGGAAGATGGCCTAAGCACTTGGGCTCCTGTCATGTACATGGGAGTCCTAGATGGAGTTCCAGTTGCCTGGCTTCCACTTGGCCCAACCCTAACCACTGCAAACATTCAGGCAATGAATCAAAGGATGGAGTATTTCTGTCTTTCTCTCCCTCTCTTGGTAACTCTGCCCTTCAAACAAATAAACCTTTAAAAGCTCTCGTTCTTTCCCTATTGAGTAAGCTAGCTGTCGATTTTTCATATATAGCTTTCAAGATGTTGAAGAAGCACATATGAAGGATCTCCAAAAAGTTTATGAAAATGTGTATCATAAAATAAATATGCCTAATTTTTAAAATGTTTGTGTCAGATTAAACACTGCTCAAACCCTGTTTTCTGAAATATTTTGAAGTATACTTGAATTCTTAGTGTATTGAATGTTTTTAGAATGAAAGGATGCCTCTTCTGCATCAATTAAGATGTTAATATGGTGATCACAACAGAGAAACAGAACTGCAGACCAATATCCCTGATGAACATCGACACAAAATCCTCAACAAAATACTAGCCAACAGAATCCAATAACACACTGGACTGATCATTCTCCCAGACCAGGTGGGATTTATCCTTGGCATGCAGGGATGGTTTATTTCATGGATGTAAGTTTTTTTTTCTACTCATTTATTCATTAATTATGTTGTATTACATGACACAATTTCATAGGTACTGGGAGATGTAAGTTTTTTTTAAAAAGTCCATTTGCTTTTATTTGAAAGTCAGAGTTACAGAGAAAGTGAAAGATTGTCCATCTGCTGGATGATTTCCCCAAGTGGCCTCAATGGCTGGAACTGCGCTAACTCAAAGCCAGGACCCAGGAGCTTCCTCTTGGTCTCTCACATGGGAGCAGTGGGCCAATCTCCACTGCTTTCTCACACCATAAGCAAGAGCTGGATTGCAAGTGGAGCAGCCAGGGCTCTCTCCAGTACCATGTCAGTACTGCAGACAAGACAGCTCACTATGTCACTCCACCAGCCCTGAGGTTTTTTGTTTTAAATTAAGTACTGCTGCCATTAACTTTCCTCACCTTTCTACTTCCAAACATCCAAATTTCTCTATGTTCTATCTTCATTTTTAAAAAGATTTATTTTTATTGGAAAGTCAGATTTATCGAGACAAGGAGAGATGGAAAAAAGATCTTTTTCCCTGGTTCACTCCCTAAGTAGCCACAACAGCCAGAGCTGGGCCGATCCGAAGCCCGGAGCCAGGAACTTCTGGATCTCCCATTCAGATGCAGGATCCCAAGGTTTTTGGGCCATCCTCTCCTGCCTTCCCAGGCAACAAGTGAAGCAGCCAGGACACAAATTGGTGCCCATATGGGATTCTGGCGCAGGGAAGACAAGGACTTCAGCCACTAGGCTACCATGCCGGGCCTCTATCTTCATTTTTACAGTTAATCTTAGCCAAACGGCTGAGAAGCGATCTCTATCTTCATTTTTATTGTTTCTATATAGTTTACAAATTCCCTTGTGATTTCTTTTAACCCACTTCTTGTCTCTGAATGCACTGCTTAATTAGTAAATTGTATTCATAGATTTTCCATTATTGTCAGAGAAGATATGCCATATCGTTTAAATCTTAAACTTGTCATGATTTCTTTTTTATTTATATAAAGTGAACAAATTTCATGACAGAGATTTAGGAGCATACCAAAAAGGACTCTGCATAGAGACTGCTCCACGTGTGCTTGGCATGAACGTGCATTCTGTCTCGCAAAGTGAAATGTTCTGTGTGTCACTCTCAGGTCCATCTGGCCTAAAGTGCTGTTCAAGTCCTCTTTTTCCTCACTGATCTTTTACCTTAATCTACTCAGTTTCACTTACTGTTGAGTGGTATTTAATTGTATACATGTGCAAATATCAAAATTTTTACCATCCATTCATCATTGATGGAATTTTGGCTGTAAGAAATAAAATCTAGAAGTTCTGAGTCTCTGGACAGACATACATTAATTTTTCCATTAACTAAGACAAAAAGGGCCCGGCAGCATAGCCTAGCAGCTAAAGTCCTTGCCTTGAACGCGCCGGGATCCCATATGGGCACAGGTTCTAATCCCAGTAGCTCCACTTCCCATCCAGCTCCCTGCTTGTGGCCTGGGAAAGCAGTGGAGGACAGCCCAAAGCCTTGGAACACTGCACCTGTGTGGGTGACCTGGAAGAAGTTCCTGGATCCTGGCTTTGGATGGGCATAGCACTGGCCATCGCGCTCACTTGGGAAGTGAATCATCGGACGGAAGATCTTTCTCACTGTCTCTCCTCCTCTCTGGATATCTGACTTTGCAATAAAAATAAAATAAATCTTAAAAAAAAAAAAAAAAAAACTAAGACAAAAAGCCTGTGGGAGAGTGGTCATCAGAATTTCTCAGTCTTAGGAGCAACTGCTCTCTGTTCCACATGAGGGCTCACGGTCCTAGCTGCCAGAGCTAGGTCTTTCTCACATTTGTGTATTACACTTTACATAATTTCCCTGAATGTTAGTCAAAGAAATAGTAAGTTTTAGAGGTAAAATAAGTCCTCATTCGGCAATTTCAACAACTGATTCAGTGGAATGCTTTAACTTTGCCACAAGATATAAACAAATGTCAAATTATTTGAATGCTATTCAATAATATTCTCCTTAAATATGGGGATACTTGAAATTTTTCATGGAAAAGTAGTTATAAGACAGGCTTATTTTGGTAAAAAAACATTTTTTTTAATTCACACAATTCTCTTTCATAACGTATATTTTTCTTCTACAATGTTGACTTATCTATCTTCATCTACTTGGGAGGGAGAGATTTTCTATCTTCTGATTCACTCACCAAACTTCTGCAATAATCAGATCAAAGCTAAAAGCCCAGTATATACAGGCTTCAGAATTTTTTGCATCAAACTAATTTTTAAATTCCATTTTCCATTAACTTTTTGCAGCAATTTTCTATTTGCTACAAAAGCTTTCATGCTTTGTAAAAAGCAATGTAAAGAGAGAAAATGAATGTTGCAGAACATTCAAACTTGACAGCAAAAACTAAGCTAAAATATAAAGTAACAAGGTTCAATAGCAAAACCTAAACCAGAAAAAAAAAACATATCAAATATGTTCATAACTTAAAAAGAAAACATATGATGCCACATACATTCCAACATCCAACTGGATGATGCTTTTGGTCATTAATAATAACAAATAAAATTCTTTCTATATCTGGAATATTAATCACCAAAGCTCAAGACCATCAGATAATGCAACTGACAATTTGTGTACTTTATAGTTAGAACTAGGACCCAGCGTGGTAGCCTAGTGGCTAAAGTCCTCGCCTTGCATGTGCCGGGATCCCATATGGGCGCCGGTTCTAATCCCGGCAGCCCCTCTTCCCATCCAGCTCCCTGCTTGTGGCCTGGGAAGGCAGTCGAGGATGGCCTGCGGTCTCAGGTTCCTGCACCTGTGTGAGAGACTGGGATGAGACTCCAGGCTCCTGGCTTCAGATTGGCTCAGCTCCAGCCATTGTGGCTGCTTGGGTCTTGAGTCAACAGAAGGAAGATAGCCTTCTCTGTCTCTCCTCCTGTCTGTATGTCTGACTTTGCAACAGAAATAGATAAATCTTTTCATTAGAATTTAAAAATTCAAACTAAATATCTATTTTATTTGGTATTTATGTTCCTAATACTAAGGTTTATTTATGTTAATACTAAGGTTTTGTCCTTAATATTTTATTTACTCTCATTTTATCTGCAAGGCAGGGAGTCAGACACATTCCATATGTTGGTTTCCTCCCAAAGTTTTCAGGTGAGCTGGGGCTGCAACAGGCAGGAGTCAGAGCCTCAAATTCAATCCAGGTCACTCACAGGGGTGGCAGAGATCCAGCTACCTGCACATCACCTGAGGCCTCAAACAGTACCTATTAGCAAGAAGATGGAATCAGCAGCAGATCCAAGATTCAAATTCAAGTTACCTGCTATGCAACACGGATCCAAGTGGCAAGCAGCTCTGTATGCTGAATCAGCCACTTCCCTTTAGAAAATGCCTGTTTCATGTAGAGATCATTTAAAAATGCTTAAAATCATAATAGTTCACCATAACAACAAATTATTTAATTTTATCTTGCTACTTTTCTTTTTGTAAGCACATAGCACTCAGGTGAACTCTTAGGATTTGTATTGCTGCCATACAAGTCAAGGCCGTCAGTCAAGGGGGCTCTCTAGGCACTAGGTTCATTTGGAACTTTTAACAACCAACCTTCGGGGGGGGACTTGAGGAGGGGGTAGGAAAATCCCTGAGCCTATGGAACTGTATCATCAAATGATAATGATAATATAAAAAAAGGAAGAAAAAAAAACAACCTTAAGTGAAAATTGTGATTCAACTGTGAGGTTATGTCCTGTCATGAATTGGAAGCATCCTACTTCCCATTGGAAGAGACTCAGTACTGCAATCATGTCCGGAACACAACTAAAACAAACCCTGGAGTGGGCAGAACACTGAGATGACACAACTGTGTCTCATTCTGGAATGCCTGGGCCTGAGTCCCAGCTCCTTTTCTGATTCCCAGCTTCCTGCTAATAGGTAGGGAGGATTCAAGAACATGAATCCCTGCATCTCCCATGAGAGATCTGGAGTTCTGGGCTACTGGCTTTGGTCAGGTCCACTGCTGGCTGCCGCCGGCATTGGGAGAATAAACCAGTAGATGGACCAAGTCAGTAGATACAAGATCTTCCCACTCTTTCCCTGCATTTTAAGTAAATAAAATTTAAAAACTAGGAAACTACATATAAGAATAAGTAAATAAATACAGGCAATCCCAAAACCCCTCATGGGAGTATCTGTTTAGAAGGAACTCTCCTAAATACCAATTCTGTATCACTTAAGATCCAGATAGGAGAGAGATACCACGTGGTAATTTGAACAGAAAACATTTCATATAAAGAATTATTAACTACTTATGGGGAATTAACCGAGAATAAAACATAAGGGAAAAATACAATTAGGGATTCTGACCTCATTGAAGAGAGTGTGGTGACAGCCCAGTGAGTGATGAGATGGTTTCACGGGGTTGCCCCAGGGTGGAGCTGGTTCACACATGGTAGGTCAAGGAAGGCACACTGGAACCGCCTGGGGTACTAATGATACTTCCCAGCAAGCTGCTGGTGGTGAAGGGTGCAAGAGACAGGCAGTGTTTTTAGCTTAATAGAAACCAGCTGGGATATTGACTGAACTTGGCAGAAACCTACCAGAAAACTGCTTGCAAGGGGAAGCTGCTAAAAATCTGGAGAGTCAGCTGGGGTATCCACAGAACTCACCAGCAAACTGTTAGTCAATTAGGAACAGTGGTGGACCATACAGAGCTTCCCAACTCATGAGGGTTTTGTTGAACTCAACCACTGGGAAGCCTCTTACAGGTGCACCTCGGAACTCACCACCTGGATGCGAACTCTTAAAAGAACAAACCCAAATGGCAAACAGGCATATGAAAAAATGCTCAAGTTCCCTGGCAATAAGGGAAATCCAAATTAAAACATCAATGAGGTACCACCTAACGCCAGTAAGACTGGCCCACATGAATAAAAGCACCAACAACACTTGTTGGCGAGGTTGTGGGGAAAAGGGAACCCTACTCCACTGCTGGTGGGGCTGCAGGTTGGTACAGCCTCTATGGAAATCAGTATGGAGAACATTCAAACAACTCAAAATCGACATACCATATGATCCAGCAATAGCACTCCTAGGAATATACCCAAAACACCTGTTTTATGAGAAGCCAACATGCATCCCTATGCTCATAGCAGCACAATCAGTAATTGCAAAAACATGGAAGCAACCAAAATGCCCATCAACAGAAGACTGGATAAGAAAGCTATGGTTCATCTACTCCATGGAATACTACTCAGCTATTAAAAAAAAAACAAAATGCAGTTCTTTGTGGCCAAACTGGAAACCATAATGCTAAGGGAAATGAGCCAATCCCAAAAGGTCAGATACCACATGTTTGCGTTAATTTAAGAGGATATTATGTTATGTAAAACATATTATTTTATGTATATTATGTTATATGTTGTGTATAAACTAAAACTGAATTGACAATGAGGTGATCACAGAAGATGGTTAAGAAATTGCAATTGTTTTTAACATACTGGTTACTCAATACTATAACTATTAGTTACACAACGAAGTTAATTGTTGCTGAGGGTATGTTGGAGCCTTTAATTGATCGTGTTGATAATCTGATGGTCTGCCCTCAGACGGGACAGGGTGTCCCCAGGAAGCTGAGGAACTAGATTGGACTATAAGATGTTGGACTCTATGTTTAGTTTATGCTTGCAAAGAGGGACTCTCAACTGTACTTGATTAGTGGATATGCAATAAGGTGGAACATTCCACATGGGGGGAGGGCGGGGGGAGGGGTGGGGTGATTCCCAGTTCCAACGAAACTGTATCACATAATACAATGTAATCAATGAGTAAAAAAAAATAAAATAAAAAAGAAGGAAACAAACAAGCCAAAAAAAAAAAAAAAAAAAAAAAGAGTACTGCTGAAATTTACTGGATGTCTTCTAGAATGAGGACAAGCAGCCACTTCTTTCTCCAGCATCCCTCCTGCGCCCTCTACTGACAAAGCTTAACATTGTGCCATTGGGCAGGAAAGATTTCACAAGCAAAGAACAGACATAAAGCCAAGAAGCCATGAATAATAAGCAGGCTAGTTTTGAGAGATTCTACAGTGAATGGGAGATGAATTGTATCAAATAATTTTTACTCATCTACTGAGAAGATGGTATATTTTTCCATTATAGTTCCATTATAATAATTTCCAAATTTCTACCAATTGTGCATTTCTGGCACAAGTCCCTCTGGGTCATAATGCATTATCATTTTATATGTTGATTTATATCGATTTCAAACACTTTCTATTAATGTTTTGATTGGTACTATATTTAAATCACAGAATGGTTTCAGAAGAGGTCTCTAGAAAAGAATTTGTATAGAAAAGGTACTATTTCTACTGAACATATTCAGAAAAAATCACCAGTTGTATCCAGGCCAGAAATTTTCTTTATGAGAAAATTACAAACAGCCAAGTTCAGTATCTCTAATAGATAAAACGTTGCCGAGTCATCTAATACTTCTTGAGTTAGCAGTGGTAGTTTTTGTCCTCTAAGAAATCTGTCCATTTCGATTGTTCAATTCCTTGGCAGAATATCCCTTCTCCTAAATAATGTCATTTTTCTTATCCCTAATATTAATTTGTGTCTTTTTCCTTTAGCAGTCTGATTAAATATCTTAATTTTATTGATTAAGAACCAGCTTTGGGGACTGGCATTGTGGTGCAGCAGGTAAAATAGCCACTTGCAACAAAGTCAGCATTGCATATGGGTGCTGGTTCATGTTGCCACTGTTCCACTTCTAATCCAATCCTTGCTAACACACTCGAAAAGCAGTAGAAGATAATCCAAATGCTGGAGCCGCTGCCAACAACCTGGGAGACTCGGATGAGGTTCTTGGCTCCTAGCTTCTGCTTGGACCGGCCCTGGGCTGTTGTCATGATCTGGGGAATCAACCCATAGTTGGAAGATCTCAGTCTCTCCCTCTCTTTCCATAACTCTTTCAAACAGATAGATACATGTTAGAAATAATAAACAAAACCAATTTTGAGTTTCACTGATTTCCTCTATTTCTATTGAATTGCTTAATTTGGCTTTCCTTTGGTCTTTTTTGAAAAACAAAATTTATTTGCTATCTTCCATCCTGGATTTACTTCCCCAGGTAATTACCATGGTCAAGGGTGGGGATTAGGCCAAAGTCAGGAGCTTGGGAAAATCATCCAGATTTTCCAAGAGGGTGATAGGACCCAAGTGCAAGGGCCATCTTCTGTTGCTTTTCCAGGAGCGGGAAGTCGCATTGAAAGTGGAGCAAACAGGACTCAAACTGGTGTATGGGATGATGGTACCACAGGCAGCAACGTTAACAGCGCAACAAGGTTGGCCCTAGATTTTTTTCCTTTTACTTTTTAAAAAATGAACATTATTTGAAAGGTAGATTTACAGAGAGAGGGGTGACAGAGAAAAGAGATAGTCCCTCTGCTGGTTTACTCCCCAAATAGCTGCAACAACTGGAATTGGACCAATCCAAAGCCAGAAGCTTCGTCCAGGTCTCCCACAAGGGTGCAGGGGCCCAAGCACGCGGCCATCTTTTACTGTTTTCCCAGATACATTAGCAGGGAGCAGCATGGGAAGTGGAGCAGCTGGACTGGAGTAGGCACTCATACGGGATGTTGGTACTGCAAGCAGAGGCTTAATGTACTACAGTGCAGCACTAGCCCCATGTTTTTATAGATTCTTTCCAGCCCCCCAAGGTAGTGGTTTAGAGCAGTGAGCTGAGAGTTTTATTATTTTCTAACATAAGCATTTCATGTAATTTGACATGTACAAAACACTAGTCTAGATACAACCTACACATTTTGATATATTGCTTCATATGTCTTGATATGTGAGATAGTTTGTGATTTCTGTTGTAGTGTATTCTTTTTGATGGATGGGTTATTTAGTAGTGCACATATTTAATCTCCAAGTATTTGGAGAGTCTCCAAATAATTCTGTTAATCTCTAATTTAATTCCATTATAGTCAGACAACTATTATCTTAAATGATTTAAATCCTCTTAAATTTTTTTTCTTGTAATTTTAATTAACTTTAAATAGTCAATATGATTTATAAATATAATTCTAAGCACATCTGATATTCCTTTCCTCTCACCCTCCGTCTTTCCCACCCCCCTTTTTGGCTTTTGATATAACATGTTTTAAAAATCTGTATTACAGTGAAGTGGCTTGGCATTTCACCAAGTAAGAAGTTTACCAAGTACAAAGCAAGGAGAGCTTAGTTTAGTGGAATACCTACAATGGCTATGAACAATAACTGAATGGAAAAATAGCCATTCCAGCCCTGTACAGTAAGTCCTAAAATAATTACAAATCATTAAAACTATAATAGTATAACCACTTTTCGTTATAGTTTTTTTTTTTTTACTTTTCGTTATAGTTTTACAAAGCTATATTTGTAGCCACAGTGATGCACACAAACATTTCTATTTTTTGTTCTGTTTTTTAAATTTTAGCTCCCACTAATTAGGCATTTGTCTTTCTGGGTCTGGTTTATTTTACTCATTATCATGTTCTTCAGCTGGGTCCATTTCACTGCAAATGGCAGAATTTCATCATTTTTACAGTTAAGTAGCTACTCATCTCATGATGTGATTGATTCCAAATTTTGTCCTATAAACATGGGAGTGCAGTTATCTCCGGCTCACTGTGTTCAAGTCTTTTGGTATGTGCCCAGTAGAGGGACTGCTGGGTCATATGACATGTCTATTTCTAGCTTTTAAAGAAGTTTCCAGACTGTTTTCCACAGTGGTTGCATTTACATTCCTATAAAATTTAACCATATCCTCCCCAGCATTTCTCTGTGTTTTGGATATGAGCCGTTCTGTCAAGGGTGGGGTGATATCTCACTATGATTTGTATTTCCCTAATGGCTAGTGGTACTGAGCATTTTTCCATATATTTGTTGGCCATTTGAATTTCTTCTTTTGAAAACTGTCTATTGAAATTCCTCGCCTATCTGTCAACTGTACTGGCTGTGTTTTTGTTGTTTAGAGTTTTTTTAAGTTGCTGATAAATTGGGATATTAATCCCTTGAAGGCAGAAGTGTATTTCTCATCTCTGTGTTTTAGTCTGATCTTTTCTCATCTGTGTTTCTGATTACTACTAAGCCCACCCAATTAGTTTCAGTGTTTTTACACACATCCCATTTCTCTTCATGAAATTTATATATTTTTAAAAATATATAATATCAAAAATCCTAGTATAATAAACCCATCATTTGTATCAATGTCATTCTTACTTCTTTTCTTCTATCGGGTAATTTTTCTTTTGATTTTTCTGCATGCCTAGTAATTTTTCTTTAGCTGCTGGATATTGTGAATATAGCAGGTTACACTAGTATCCATTGTTAATCACACCCACGCCCACGATTGTGTAGGGAGTCTGCTTAACTGAACTTTGCTGAAGTGTGTCTAAAGGAGTTTAATCTATAGCTATTTTAGCCCTACTTAGCAGGGCAGACCTGTATGGGATTTCTCTATTCCTTCACACTGTTAAAATTCAGAAGTCTCCTGGCCCTGCATAAAGCTCTGGGAAATGTTGACCTTAGAGCTACTGAAGAGTTCTCAGGCCTAGCATATTCTTATCTTCTACATCTTTTTTAGATTAGTATTCAGCTAGAGATTCAAGAAGGCACCTTTGTAGACTATTGGAGCTTCTTCTTAGGACTCTCTTTTCTGATACTCTGTCCTGCAAATTCCAGGTATCTCAGATTTTGTTAAAACTCAGATTTCTGATCCCTCAATGCAATGCCCACTGTACTCTTTTGGGCTCTCCCTCTCTGTTCTGGGATTCAGAAAGAGCCTTAAAGGAAAAAGTTGAAATCATAAGACCCCTTTGTGTATCATCTCCTTTTCTCTTCTATAGGATATCATGGTCTTTTCTACCTACAGTGCAACAATGGTCTTGTGCAAGAGTAGAACTCCCCCCATCTACCCTCTGCTCTTCTTGCCCAAGCTATCTCAGTCTTTGTCAGTGAGGATCTCTTAAGTGGCTTCTATGTCCTTATGATATGTGCCTAAAATTGTTTAAGTATTTATATGCTCTGGTACAACTAGATATTTTAGCTTTATTTTGTACTTTTCTTGCCCCATATCTGGAATTAAACTTTCCTCTACCAAGACTCAGGATATTTCAGTAAGGAACAGAACACTAGATGTGATCGTTCCATGTGCTAACTGCTACTGATTACTCCTAGCTTCCCAGAGGGGGTTTGTATACACTTCAATTTCCAAGTTCAATGTCCTGTTAAGATCTGAATGCAGTACAGCTGCTTGTATCCTACGACCTAAAACTAAATAAACTGTAGTTCCTTTCTAGGACAAAACCTCACACTGAGAAGTTACAAACTGTGACAACAAAAGTAAATTGTAAAGACCCAAGTTCAAATAGCAGAACACCATAATGGAGCCACAGTTTACAAAGTACAACAATGAATTTCATTACCTTGTTTTATCAAGAGAAGAGAATATTTCAGAACTAAGAAATTAAAAATGTTATTCTGAGTTACCCCCCATGAGCGAAATGCCAATTCACTTTTCAGCAGAATGAAAAATCATTGTTATCAGACTTTGTAAAAGCAGAGCTCTATGCCGGAAAACAATTAAGATAACTCACAAATATCGCTAGAGTTCATATCCATCCAAACATCAAAGTATAAAGGGCACAGAAAAACTACTAAGATGATCCTGCAAGTCTTTCCTGGAAAATATCAGAGAGAACAAGCTTTGGACAACCAGAAGGACTCAAAAAGTGACAGAATGAGGAGCTGTGGTTCTATTAAATGTGCATTTACTCACACAGAAAAGAATAAATCATGATTCTAAGGGGGAGATTACAGGAATGCAATGGCCGTTTACTGTGCCAGTGAAAATGCAGCTCAGCTCTCAGACACAGAGTACGAGGAAAGCACACACGGTAGGACCAGCTCACTGACTACTTCATATTTGCTGGGAGTAAAAAGATATTTCAGAAGAGATGACTGAGAGAGGGAGGCAAACAAGAAGAGACGACTGGACAATTTAAACTTCTTCATAGCAGGGCCAAAATCCATATTAAATCAATATAAAAGGAGGAAGAGGAGAAAAGAGTAGTAAACAAAGGCCAAAAGACAACCATTTAAATATGATACAGACCTTTCTGAAAAGAGACAGCAAATATAATGGACTTCACATTGCAATGTATAAAAGACTTACGTGACAAAATAGAAGAATATGGCAAAACTGAGGCTGAAGACACTGACTGCATCAATATACATTAAGAAAGTTTTACATTTGCTATTGAGCAAAGTCCAGAACTTTTTATAAAAGAAAAAAAATTCAGAAACTTTAAGAATAAAAAGACAAATACTTATCAGGGTAAAGACAAATAAAATAGAAAGCAGGGGTTGCTGCAATTTTGAAATCAGGCATGGTAGATTTATTGGAGAAAACCACAGACGTGGAAAATTTAAAAACAAAAAAAAAAAAATTTGTATGCAATTCTTAGAACTCTAAAAGATCAACTGAAGATGGGCAAGAATCCAATACACACTTTAAAGATGAACTGTACTGAAGTACCATGAAAGGGAGGAGGTCCACAGGAATGGGAAGGGGTAAGCACTGCCTACATGCCAACTCCACACCCAGACTTGCCATACATGTTCTCATTTTAATTCCAGTAACAAATATATGAGGTAAGTCTTACTTTTTCTCATTTTATACATGGAGATTTTGGAGCCGCTAGGAATCTGAAGCAGCTAGAATAAGATTCCAAATTCAGATTTAACTAGCTCTTTGCTACTACATAATACTATTTGTTGCTAAAAGAAAAAAGAAAAAACCCATCCAAGCAAAAAATAAAGGTCTAAGGAAGTTAAGAAGGATAGAGTTTTAGAAGAATAATTAGGAAAGCTTAATCATAAATGGGACATTATATAAGATCAAACAAGAAGAAACAGAAATCAAGAATTCCGGCACTATTATGAAAGCTAATATCCACAATGAGTTACAAACAGACTGGAAACAGAAAGAAAGCAGAATGTCTTCACACAGCTTTTATTTAAAACTGCTTTTTATTCTTCCAAGATCTGTGCTAACATAAACTCAATATATGATTTCTAATTACACATTTAAAATTTAACATTACAATAACAACCAGGTCCTCTGAAAGCTATTACGAGTAGAGTACTAATCAACATTTGGGTGAAAATTCAAAATGGCAAAGAATGCTTTCTCCTTTTCTTCCTTTTCCCAATTTGGCAGACGGCAGATTTTAAAACTAGAAACATTTTCTAGTGAAAACTAGTGTTCATTTTCAGTATATAAGGCATTGAGAGCTTAAAGGTCTTCTGACTATATGGTCTTTAGAAATCGATTGCTAAGAACAAATCTAGCCAGCAACACATAAATATATATTCTCCAATTCCGATCATCACCTTTTAAACCCTCTGAAGGTCTCTGAAAATCTTTCTCTTTATCTACCTTTTATTTCATTCTTGTCTCCATCTTAGTCTTCACAATTTCACCTGAATTCTCCTGGGTTATTTCTAGGTGTCCAGTTAGGAAAGAATAGTTCTGCCTTATTGCTTGTGTCCCGTCAGGTACTCACATGGAATGGTTCTCAAGTAGAGATTATCTCTGATTACTTGCTGTAGTTTGTGATCAATTGATCCTTTCTGGAACTGAAGACTCAAGTAATGTCGCAAATCTTTATTAATGACTTTGCCTGCAAAACAAAAACACAAACACAGAGAATAAGCACATAACTGCCAGATATCCATTTACATATAGAATTGAGTGAATGAACACTCTTAAATCACTTCACCACAAACAAATAACAACAACAAAACCCCAGAATATTGGGTCTGGTGCCGTAGTCTAGTGGCTAAAGCCCTCGCCTTGCACACACAGGGATCCCATATGGGCAACGGTTCTAATCCCGGCGGCCCCACTTCCTGCCCAGCTCCCTGCTTGTGGCCTGGGAAAGCAGTTGAGGACGGCCCAAAGCCTTGGGACCCTGCACCCGCATGGGAGACCCAGAGGAGGCTCCTGACTCCTGGCTTCGGATTGGCTCAGCTCCAGCATATGCGGCTGCTTGGGGAGTGAATCAATGGACAGAAGATCTTTCTCTCTGTCTCTCATCCCTGTATATCTGGATTTCCAATAAAATAAATAAATCTTTAAAAAAATCTGAATATTTAACTCAAAAGAAGAGAACTAAGAGCAAAGTATAATAGATACTACAATTAAAACACATACTTACAATATATTATGTATAAAATGTTACATACAGGAGGAGAATGAAAAAGTCACAGAGTATGACAAATGTCCTACATGAATTCACTCAGTCTATAACTTTAAGTATCAGCAATAAACTGACCACTTTCAAATTTGTCTAATGTCTCCACCCTTATCTTTATCCAGCTCTAAACCCATCAAACTCATTGTTGTATACTGGAGATGTATTTGGAATTAAATAAGCACCTGAAATTTCAGATAGCAAAAGAAAATAAATACTAAAACAAACCAGCTTAATTTCATTTTCTTCCAATATTTTCCTCTCCCCCAGTTTTCTGATCTTAGAAAACAGAAACAGCAGTATTCACCCACAGAATCATCTCTAAATACAGGCATCTTCCTTGAGTTCTTCTTATCACTTCTATTCCCCAGATGCAAATCCATCAGCAACTTTTGTCAGCTCCACCTCTGAAATTACTCTACTCCTCCCCCTTGCAAAGCCACAGCTCTGCCTTCATCACATCTTTTCTCCTGTGGAATTCGTAACAATTTTCAGTCAGCCTCCCTGCATCTGGTCTGGCCTCTTCACTGACCCTAACATGCACACAGCTGCCGCAGTGAAGTTTCAGAGTTCTAGCTCTCACCAGATTGAACTTGAACCTTCTGTCTACATAACTGATTCCTACATATAGTGTAAATAAACAAGAGGTTAGATGATACTGTATTACTTGTGGAAAAATGGTAAATGATTAGGGGACTATCAGGAATCTCAAAAAATGGTAATCAGAAAGACACAGGACTGCAGAAATCTTACACAAGGAATTTGTAATGAGGATTGAATTTAAAACAATAAAACAATCCAAACACTGCTCACTAGATAAAACTTTGGATAATTAGAAAAAGTTAAAAAAAACATTTATTTTATGAATCAGATTATTAACAGATTTTCTTACTGAATAAAAAATGACTATTTGATGAAAGTATATTCTTCAGTTTTTTTGGAACAACATATGCATGATAAGCTTAGATACAATAAAAGACCATTTCATTCTTTTAACTATCATGCCGTATTATATCTCCAATCGCTTTGACTCTTTTCTCACACATATTAAAATTCAAAAGGTTTGCAGGAAGGTGGAATTACAAGAAAAGTGTCTGATAGTACACGCATGGATCTTTCATAAAGTTTTTAAAGATCTCTCATGAAAATAAACAACCTGTGTGAGGGTGTAAATACAAGCAGGAAATAGGGAAGTTTCTGCAGCGCAGCGATAACCTTCAGATCTGAGGCTAATAAACAAAATCAGTGAGGAAGTGGGAGAGCCTTTATGATTGGAGGAAATAAACAGGAAAGATATTGACAGGAATGGATATCGAGAGTCCCTATTCCTGTAGCTTTTTTCTTTCAGGCATTTAGGGGTCGCATAAACTCAAGTCTAATACTGATGGCTTCACTATTTCTTCATTATTACAATGATTATTCATTACCAAGTAAAAAACTAACTCATAATTAGTAATATATTTTATTGCTTCTTAAAAATACACCCGACAATAAGTTCCTTAAGTATCTGAAAATTACATAAGAGGTGTGAGGTTGGGTAGATTGTCATATATAAGTGCTTACAAGTTTTTGTGATATTTGCAGAATGGTTACAGTTTGTAATAGAGATCACACTGGGTTTTTTTCCCCACTTAAATGCTGTGATTGATGTGGCTGTTATGAAATGATGTCAATTCGAAAAATAGTTTAAAAAAATGCTCTAGATATGAGAAAAAAATGTCTTTGGTATTTTGAGATTGCAATAAGCTTGTAAATTGCTTTAAGTATGATGGGCATTTTGATGATATTAATACTTTCAATATATAGGAATTTGATTTTAACAGATAATTTTGTACTATGAATGTTTACTGTTAGTACCAGGTGTTGAAATATGGCTTTTTGCTATTGTTATACTTTTGTTTTCAAAAGATTAATTTTTCTGGCCGAAAGTCTTAATTATTTTAGAGGTAATCTGTGACTACTTTTCCATGTGTGTGTTTTTCCTTTCTTCCTGCGTGTTCCATGAGGAAGATATTCTGACTTTGTAGATGAAACATGCTTATGCTTTACTGAACAAGAAGTCTTATGTTTTTAAAGCAAATAAAGGTTTTTAAAAAATAGCATTATTCTAGTATAGAAATACAAGATTCAATATGTTTCAGGAAAATGTGTAATTTGAACTAAAAATAGAAGATAGTCTGAATCAACAGCTTATCAACTCAATATTTTTTTAACCTTCTGAAAGACATAAAGATATACCTTGGACATAAATATATAAAAATCCAGATAAGATTTCAATGTATAGTTATAACAATCATGAAATAAGATATAACTAAAGAATAATGTCACAATAAAATTATAAACAACAAATGTTAGGATGATGCATTTGGGAAGATGCGATTGAAAAATTCAATTCTTATTTTAGCTGTCTAAGAAATCTAGATTTGCAGATCTGAGGCCTAACAGATCTACAATTATATTAGACTGAAACTGTACTTTGTTTTCACACTAAGCATGTATGAGAATCCTGAAAAGGAAGGAGGAAGAATTGTTATTAATGTGGTATCAGGTTGTTTATGAATGACTGCTTTCTATTTTAGGGAGAGTTCACAGAAATTTGACGTTTCACAGTACAAAACAAATCTACCTGGAGTAGATTTAGCTGTTTTCAAACAAATAAAAGATCCTTTATACTTTTAGCTTTTTTACCTCACCAGCTTTAAATTTATACTTGGCTTCTAAGTGATTTGTAAGTCACAATGATTTTATGAAACTTATAAAGAGATCTTGTTTTAAAAAGATTCATTTTTTAATTTTTATTAGAAAGTACGATATATAGAGAGGAGGAGACACAGAGGGGAAGATCTTCTGTCCATTGATTTACTGCCAAAGTGGCCACAAGGGCTGTAGCTACGCCGATACAAAGCCAGGAACCAGGAGTCTCTTCCAGGTCTCCTATATAGGTGCAGGATCCCAAGGCTTTGTGCCATCCTCCACTGCTTTCCCAGGGTACAAGCAGGGAGCTGGAAGGGAAGCAGGACAGCCAAGATTAAAACCATTGCCCAGGGCCTGGCGGCATGGCCTAGCAGATAAAGTCCTCGCCTTGAATGCCCCCGGATCCCATATGGGCGCCGGTTCTAATCCCAGCAGCTCCACTTCCCATCCAGCTCCCTGCTTGTGGCCTGGGAAAGCAGTCGAGAATGGTCCAATGCTTTGGGACCCTGCACCTGTGTGGGAGACCTGGAAGAGTTTCCAGGTTCCCGGCTGTTGCTCTCACTTGGGGAGTGAATCATCGGAGGGAAGATCTTACTCTCTGTCTCTCGTCCTCTCTGTATATCTGACTTTGTAATAAAAATAAATAAATCTTACAAAAAAAAAATACATTGCCCATATGGGATTCTGGCATGTGCATGGTGAGGACTTCAGCCGCTGGGATACCGCGCTGGACCCACAAAAAAGATCTTATAAACACAACTCAAGTGGGAAAACGCCTACAACTGAAATCTCACCCAGCCTCTGAAGTTTCAACCTACAAATCCATAATCAAAACTCCAAATCAATAATTTGACCATATGAAAATTAGTATTTACCATTGATGTGTTGAACAATCAACATATGAAATTACTTGCTCTTATTTAGATAAACACTGACATTCCAGAATGAGTATGGCTATGCAAACAGCTGAAAATCACGTAATTAGCAACACTGAATCATTTTTCCAAAAGGACAGTTCTCAAGTGTGAGAGGCATTAAATATTTTGGAATTTCAACCACTAGATTTTTTTTAAAGTGCTTCTTTAAAGTGCTTTTTTTAACATACTTCCTATTTATTTGAAACAGTTAAACATAAGAGAAAGAGACAGAGAGAAGTCTTCCATTTACTGATGCACTCTTAAAGTGGCTGCAACAGCCAGGGCTGGGCCAGGCTGAAGCCACAGCCAGCAGCTTCATATGGGTTTCCCACATTGGTGCAGCAGCCCAAGTGCTTGGTCCATCTTTCACTGCTTTCCCCAGGTTGTACGCAGGGAGCTGGACAGGAAGTGGAGCAGCAGTGACACACTGGCACTCATATGGGATCACAACTGATGGTTTTACTCACTATGCCACAATGATTGCAATTCTGAATAATCACTCAGTTTTCAATACTCTTCTCAAGTCATAATTTGAAGCAGTTGAGTAATAAGTTATCTTCTGCAGAGCACTGCAGTCACATCACTAGAGCATCACTAGTCAGAACTCACAGAGTAATATCTTTTTGCTATTAGAAACTATGGCACTAGCACGCATTAAGGTGGGAGCACTGAGGTGTCATAGGTTCTTGGAAGCAGCCATAATAAATGCTATGTGCAGAGTTCATCTATCACCCCGGGTATTCCATCACCAGCACTTTAAGACCGAGCCTATTGCTGAACTCCTCCTGGTTTTCCCCCATGCAACTCTAGAAAGATGTTCTCTCCTCTATAGCCTTCCTCTCCTTCTATCTTGTCCCCTCCTCTCTGCCTTCCTATATTCAGATAATGTGTAAGTAAAGTCCAGCAACATGCTGTAATTTTTCTTTCAGGTTTTTAGTTTTTGCTTAAATAAAGTCTGTATTTCCATGTATGATGCATTTACAAATAATGATTTCTCCAATAAGCTATCTAAGTTGTGAAGTAAAAGAGTTGGTGCTACTAGACCTGGCGCTGTAGCCCAATGGCTAAAGACTTCACCTTGCATGCATTGGGATCCTATATGGGCACCTATATAGACCTGCCATGGTAGCCTAGTGCCTAAAGTCCTTTCACTAGTAGTCTACTGGCTAAGGTCCTTGCCTTACATGCCCCTGGATCCCATATAGGTACCGGTTCGTGTCCTAGCTGCTCCACTTCCCATCTAGCTCCCTGCTCATGGCCTAGGAAAGCCATTGAGGGTGGTCCAAAGCCTGGGGACTCTGCACATGTGTGGGGGACCTGGTTCCTGGCTCCTGGGTTTAGACTGACGCAACTCCAGCTGTTGTGGCCACTTGGGGAGTAAGCCACAGGATGAAAGATCTTTCTGTATCTCCTCTCTATAAATCTGACTTTTCAATAAAAATAAATAAATCTTAAAAAGGGGGTAGCTATCCTGATGGTTTTTCATTAAATTTATCTTAGAAAAATATTCTTACTATAGTTTCAAAAGTTACTGAAATCCTTTAACTAAGCAACATCATAAAAGTAACACTCTAATATACAAAGTGGTTAAATGATCATGGTAACATTTAAATTAAAAAACCCACCAAGTTACAAACATGATATTCAATGTGAATCCAAAATGAAATCATTATGAGGATACACACATAAAATGTAAGAGACAATATAAAATAAACACTGACTGAATACTTGAAGTATTGTCACAGCTTATAAGTACTATTTGATGTTTTTGCAACTTTTTCTTCCATTTTTGTACTATACTAAGAAAAAAAATTACAAACTAGAAAGAACATTTTCAAGCATTCTGTCCTTTGAAGGTCATTAATGTCAAGGGAAGCCTGACCTAATGGACTGTCATGACAAATTGTTTGCAAACATTCTCTTTAATAACATGTCTTAAAATAAGTATGATTACAACATATATATTAAATTTCAAATATTTTGCTTTTAATGTCAACTGTTAAGCTACAAAACTAAATCTGTCTGCAAAGCAAGATTAAAAAGATCATTCTAAATAACACAACAACATTACCAAATTTTTCCAATAAAGAACCATAATGTTGGGAGAAGAAAACCTTCCTTGAAAAACAGAGTGGGAAAAATAAGGAATAAATAGCGAAAATAGGCGTTTTCCTTTTCACAAACTTTTGATAGGATTATGTATACTTAGTTCTTAAAGGCAAACAGTATTTTTAAAGTGCCATCCTAAGGCTATTTACAATTTTTTTCCTTTGTGACACTCTTGTCAAGAATCATCGGCAAACCTGTCATAACGCCAGATAACCAATGCCTGGTTGGCACAACAATAACCAAGTCACAGTATTAATGCTTCATGCTTTTGACAGGCGGGTACAAAGCCATCTATTATGCTCTGTCATTTTCCCTGAAAGAGTAACTGGGTTCAACAGTCTTTCCATAACAAAGTTATGTGCTTCAACAGACTGTCCAGAACTTGAGGTACGAGATCTACTTGCTAATGCTTTATTCATTACAAAACAGAGAGAGTGGAAAGAGAATAGACACTTGACTAGAAACCTAACATGAAACAGTGACCATTAGAGAATTCATACTGTATCTGAAGAGGCTTCATTACACAAACCCTCAACTCTGGGTTCAGGCAATCAGCTGATAAAATTAAACATTATTAAAGGAAACACAATAGTGCCTTTTTCTTAGTAGATTCTAAAAAAATTTATACTAAGCCTTAGGTATTTTCTAAAGCAGATGATCAAATGTCCTAAAAACCATAACAAATCATAAGTAGTCTGGCTCTAGCAAGGCCCAACATTCATTCAACAAAGTAATTTAAACTTTTCCAATTAAAATATGGGGGGAAAAAAGATTTAATTATTTGAAAGGCAGAGTGACAAAGCTCAGGAAGGAAAAAGAGAGAAAGATCTCCATCTTTTGGTTCACTCCCCAAATGCCTGCAATAACAGGGCCCAAGTATTTTGAAGCCAGGAGCCAGGAACTACATCTGGGTCCCCAACATGGGTGGCAGGGACCTAAGAGAACAGCTGGACCTGCACTCTGATATAAGATGCTGGTGTTGCAAGTTACAGCTTAGTACATTACGACACAATGCACATCCTCACTCCATCTTCATTTCTAATCTGTGTGTTTAATCAACAACATATTTAAAAGGGTTTTTTAATTATCCTTATAAAATACGGTTATTAAAATGTCAGTTTAAGTTCCCGCATGATAGTCTAGTGGCTAAAGTCCTCACCTTGAACACACCAGGATTCTATATGGGCACCAGTTCATCTCCTGGCTGCTCCACTTCCCTTCTAGCTCCCTGCTGTGGACTGGGAAAGCAGTAGAGGATGGCCCAAAAAAGCCTTGGGACCCTGCACCAATGTGGGAGACTCACAAGAAGCTCCTGGCTCCTGGCTTCAGAGGGGTTCAACTCTGTCTCACCTTCCCTCTCTAAATCTGACTTTCCAATAAAAAATAAATAAATGTATTTCTTTTTAAAAGTTAAGATTCATTTGCCTAGACAAAAGGATATTATTTTAAAATGCACCTCTGGGGCCGGGCGGCGTGGCCTAGTGGCTAAAGTCCTCGCCTTGAAAGCCCTGGGATCCCATATAGACGCCGGTTCTAATCCCGGCAGCTCCACCTCCCATCCAGCTCCCTGCTTGTGGCCTGGGAAAGCAGTCGAGGACGGCCCAAACCTTTGGGACCCTGCACCCGCGTGGGAGACCCGGAAGAGGTTCCTGGTTCCCGGCTTCGGATGGGCGCGCACCAGCCCGTTGCGGCTCACTTGGGGAGTGAAACACCGGATGGAGGATCTTCCTCTCTGTCTCTCCTCTCTGTATATCCGGCTTTCCAATAATAATAAAAATCTTTAAAAAAAAAATGCACCTTTGATAAACTGTGGTATACTTTAAGAAGAGGATTTCCTCAAATTTGGACATACCTGGCATTGTGGCTAGAATTCCTATGCCTTGGTGATATATTAAGCTGGAAGACTCAAGGAAAAAGAGCATACACACCCACCACACCCACCCACCCCCCAAAAAAATCACTCGAGGCTTCTAATTTGAGTATTACGTAAATAAGTTCCATTGAGCAAAAGAAATAGAAACAGGTTTGGCAAATAAGGCAGGAAATCAGTTTATGGTATGAGGTGTGTTGTTTCAAGATGATGAGAGAGTCATTGTGAAAATGTCAAGTAGGTTGTTGGGTGTAAGAGTTCTGCGTTTAGAATTGTTAATTGGGAGTCTTTAGTTCTTTGGGAAACTGACAAAAATCTAGCCTTGGCAGAGATTTGGAGCATCAAGTATTTTCATGCATTATGGGGATACAAGTAGGCACACCCTTTATGAACGGCACTGCAATAAAATTCTGATCAATAGCATATATTTCCATATCCTCTGAAAAAGAGCTCTATGAAGGAAATATTCACACACACAAAAGCTAAAAGATATTTATCACAGCATCTCTTACAAGGAGTTTAACTGCTACTATAGAAAACCAGTGAGTAAATTAAAACCAATAAAACACATCTTCAAATACTCATGCATAATGATAGCTAAACACATTCCTAAGCAGAAAAAGAGGAAGCTGCAAAATAGCATCAGGGCACAAAGCATTTACAAAACGGGTACGCACATTTCTGAAGTATTTCACAAACATATACTAAAATGTTAAAGGATAAATGCTAATTTGAGTGGCAACTCTCATCTTGGGAAACCTCTGGAAGACCTAGTGACCATTTAAAAATAAAGTCTTCAACAGTAAAGAAATAACTCTCAAATCCTATAAAGTTACATAACACAGAAAAATGATATTCTTGCTTTGTTCAATGAAAAGCATTTCCTTTTTTTAAATGTTGAAGAGGCAGAACACAATGTAATACTGGAAGTACGCAAAAAAGAAGGAGGTAAACACCTTAGCTAAGTACAGTTCACTTGGACATTTTGGAGCAGTGTAACTAGGAACACAGTCAAAGCTGAGCACCATTCCCAGCTTAGGACCAAACAACTGGGCTAAAGAAGTCAGTCCTGGGCCCGGCGGCGTGGCCTGGCGGCTAAAGTCCTCGCCTTGAAAGCCCCGGGATCCCATATGGTCACTGGTTCTAATCCCAGCAGCTCCACTTCCCATCCAGCTCCCTGCTTGTGGCCTGGGAAAGCAGTCGAGGGCGGCCCAAACCTTTGGGACCCTGCACCCGCGTGGGAGACCCGGAAGAGGTTCCTGGTTCCCGGCTTCGGATGGGCGCGCATCGGCCCGTTGCGGCTCACTTGGGGAGTGAATCATCGGACGGAAGATCTTCCTCTCTGTCTCTCGTCCTCTCTGTATATCTGACTTTGTAATAAAATAAATAAATCTTAAAAAAAAAAAGTCAGTCCTGTCTGACCCAAATCCACATTTTGCTTATGAAATGCATACTGACTGGACCTGAGAACAAGACACTTGAAAGAATTGGTTCCTGACCTGCCACCCAGGGAAAAAATTGGTTCCTGACCTGCGACCCAGGGATTGAGTAAAATAGAGTGATACAGGGCAAGTTAGCCTCAGATCACACTTAAAGGCTTAGTAAGCCATGTGCAAGAAAACACAGAGAAGAGGAAAATACCAATTCCCATAAAAATACTATCCATAAACAGAAAAGAAGAAAAAGTGCATGACAGATGTCAACCTCTCTCTTAAGGTTAAATAAAAGCAAAAGAGGAGGATATCAAAACAAAGCAGCAGGCAGTGTGCTAGGTGTTTGGAATAACATATTTATATGTAGTATCCATTGTCAGTGTCCTAGTGTCTACTGCTGGTATTACAGTATTACAGAGAAGTAGATACAAATAATTACAAGAAACAGTATTGAAGTATGTGCAAGACAACAGGAGCATGCACCCAGGAGAAAACAAAGTCTGGCAGGGGAAGCCAGGAAATGCAGATTAGAAGCATGAAACTGGAGAATGCACGGGGGAGCACAACGACCCTCTAGGCAGGGGACAAGCAGGTTAAGTGAGAGCAGGAGCAGAGATAAGCAGAGATAAGCAGGAAGTCCAGAAGGCAGGCCCGTCAATCACATTAAGGGTTAGAGCATCATTCTGTAGTCAAGTCACTACAACTTTTACCTGGGAAATGATATAGCTAACATGTGGTTTGTTTTATTTAATTATTTTTAATTAATTAATCTATTTATTTATACAGAAACAGAGCAAGATAGTTAACCAAAAGGGGGGGAAAGGCTCCTATCTACTGATTCACTCTCCAAATACAACAGCCAGAGCCAGAAGCTAAGAACTCAATCCAGTTATTCCAAATGAGTGACAGGGACCCAAGCACTTGAGCTAGCACTGCTGTCTCCCAGCGGCCACATTAGTAGGAAATGGAAATTAGAAGCTGACTCCAGGCACCAAACCCATGTACTCTGATGGGGTCCAGGGAGTCCTGAGCAGCTTAACTGCTAGGACAAACACTTGTTCTCTGATTTAGATGGACCATTCTGGCAACAGTGGAAGCTATGCAGACAAGAACACTGCGAGAAATCAGAAAAAAAAATCAGTATAGGATATTTAGCCACAATCCAATTAAACTCTGGCAGATTCAGAAACAGCAGGCAGGGGCAAGAAACACACTGAATGTAAGAAATTAACCACAGAAATCACAAAATGTAAGAAATTAATCACAGATTTTCACAGAAAGTTCTGTGATTCAAATTTCAAATTATAAGTGTCCTTGACAAGAATGCACTAAACCATAAACAAGGAGGATAACTGAAGAAATGTGGATGAATTAAAAAGAAATGGGGTTGGAAATGGGAAGTTCACCATGTCCAAGAAAAAGAGAAATAATAACTGCATAAAGACAGAAATTAAAATTTATCAGTTTGAGGGGAAATTTTTGTTAATATCTGATTATGTACTAAGGTTCCCTTAGTAAGCATGGTCAACTAATTAAAATCAATAATAATAATGGTACTATGCTGTTCATCTCCCAACATAACTTCTGTTTCAATATAAATATAGATCTGTTCTCTCACAGATTGAAAACAAGATGCAAAACCATCAGGGGAAAAAAAGAAGAAAAAAGAAAAGAAAAAAGCAAACAACAAGGCAATTTGCAAAAATATATATAATCACATTTAAACTTACAAAAGAAGTTATGTGTTCACTCATAAGATAAATGCTAATTAAAACAACAGTGAGGTGTCATTTCCCACTCTTCAGACTAACAAAATATTTCATCCTCTTGAGATTAGGAAGAAATGACATTTCTATACAATGCTTTTGGGTATGGAGGTGTACTGTCCACAGCAAACCTTACTATTAACTCTAAAAGTTGACTATCCCTGTGCTGGCTATTCTAAACATACCGGTGACGACATTCTCGTGGGGCCGGGGGTGGGGGTGTGGGGACTTTCCTTCTAAATTCTACATAATTAAAAAAATAAACAAACTCTACATAATTATCACAGTGACCGTTGGTTGAGTTTTAGTAATGTATATGTAGATTCCACATTAACAAATTTTTATGATTTTGCTTCTCAATAACTACTCAATTTATATGAAGTTACCTTCGAGAACTCTGAAACATGTGAACTTAGTTCCATGTAGTCATTTCTTTTTTTTTTTTTTTTAAGATTTATTCATTTTTACTGGAAAGCCGGATATACAGAGAGGAGGAGAGACAGAGAGGAAGATCTTCCATCCGATGATTCACTCCCCAAGTGAGCCGCAACGGCCGGTGCTGCGCCGATCCGAGGCCGGGAACCAGGAACCTCCTCCAGGTCTCCCACGCGGGTGCAGGGTCCCAAAGGTTTGGGCCGTCCTCGACTGCTTTCCCAGGCCACAAGCAGGGAGCTGGATGGGAAGTGGAGCTGCCGGGATTAGAACCGGCACCCATATGGGATCCCGGGGCTTTCAAGGCGAGGACTTTAGCCACTAGGCCACGTTGCCGGGCCCCATATATTCCCACTCTTAAACAACATATTTCAAATAAACATAACTATAAAGATAACTAGTTATATGCTATTTCTAGCCTTTCTTTTTTTCTGGTAAAAAGTTTTAGAGGAGTTATCACACAGAAAAATATTTGCAGACAGCCAGAATTAGCCCCGAACAATGAACGGTAAAACACAAAGCTTTAAAACTGGTCTTTAAAAAAACAGTGCATGGAAACTGTGGTCAAGTACACAACAATACAATTTGAGGAAGTGAATGTTTATATAGAATAAAGTATTTTTTAAAACGCCAGAAGATACAACAAAACATGCTCCTCGTACATTAGATGAAACCAAAAAGGTAATGTTTATTTGAATGCCTGATTTTTAAATTGTTGTAATTTTCCCTGGATTTTGTAGAAATTTTGAGCCAAATATAGAAATTTAAGATAAATTTTCTGATGAAGATGATTTAGTGAACATTTTCTTTCATGTACTTTTTAAAACTTTATTTGGCTTCGCATGGCTATATATTCAACATTAAATAAATGATTTAATGCTTACATCTCATTTCTCTATCCACTATTTCATGGCTACTACAGAATTTAATCTTATCGCATGGATAAATGTATTAGACAATTCTCTGCTCCAGGCATCAAGTACACTAGATCTGTCCCTGTCAATTTAAAATTATTCAACCAGTCACACACAATTACTACTAGAAATTAAATGTTTATGTCTTCCAACAATTCCTATTCTGAAATCTAAGCCCAGTGAGATGGTATTCCAAGATCATGAGGAAAGACTGAGGTTAGTACCTTTATAGAGACCCTGGCTCCCAGTGCCAGGCTGGCCGAGTCCTAGCCACTAAAGGCATCTGAAGGAGTCAGGGATGGGAGCTCTCTGTTTCTCTCTCTCAAATAAACAATACATATGTAACAATAATTAGAAATAAACATACATCCTAATTAGATCCATTAGAAGTAATGACATGTCAGTAGCAATAAAAACCCTTAATATCCAGACCTTGTTTTCTAAAATCTCTCTCCATTAAAAGAAATCAGAGTTCCTTGGAAAAAAATTATTGGTTTTGAGTCTGGGACAAAATGTAGGTGAGCCTATGTCATCATGTTTTTCTGGAAAGAAAATAAATATTGAAAGAATAATTGAGGGTAGTTCAAAGAGTACCACAGGCAGCTTTGAGAGGCTCTCACAAGCCACGGGAAAGAATTTAAACATCAAAAAGAATGATTGTAATTGATTGCAATAAACTGAGTACATAAAAAGCCAAAAGACTATAATGATACTCTTAATAGATGCAAAAACAGAGCTCATGTGTAACCAGTGGAGGTGATTATAATAACAAAATCCTGTTCTCAAAACTTCTAATTAAGAGAACTGAGCATCTTTTCTGCCTTTAACGGGAAATAACTTACTGATTTCTAGCTGAAGAGAACAATTTTCCTTACCTAATAATGCCAGCTAACAAGGTGAAAGGAATAACAGAATTAGCAACCCCCACTGAAATAAGTCAACTCAGGCGAGAATCATCCAGGGAAATGATGCCATGGCATTTAGTATGAAATTATTCCCCCAGGTTTGCCTGTTAATTTCTATTAATCAGGAAAACATCAAACCTAGCTTAGCAAATAGCAGGGCACTCTGACGAGCTCCTCATAATAAAGCAATATACTATACATGGCACCATATAAGTATATTGTTTTGGCCAGGAACACCTCATTTGAGTAGTATCAAGTCTCAAAATTTATCATCTGGAATAAGATAAATCAACCAGGTAACTTTGGAATTTAGAACATTCTGGTTTCATTTTAAGTTTATTTATTCAGGTCTGGCACAATGGTATACAATTGGCCAACTCTCCACCTGTAAGCGCCAGCATGCCATATAGGTGATAGTTTGTGCCCCAGCTATTGCATTTCCCATCCAGCTCCATGACTGTGGCTTGGCAAAGCAGCGAAGGATCATGGCCCAAGTGTTTGGGACTCTGCATCATGTGGGAGACCTGCAAGAGGCTGTTGGCTCCTCGCTTCAGATCAGCTCATCTCCAGCTGTTGCAGGCATTTGGGGAGTGACTCAGATGTTGGAAGATTTTTTCCTCTGTTCCCCTTTCTCTCTGAGAGTCTGCCTTTGCAACGAAAATAAGTAATTTTTTTTTAAAGTTTACTCATTTATCTGAAATGCAAAGAAAGGAGTGGGGTTGGACAAAGAGAGAGAGAAATCTTCCATCTGTTGGTTCACTCTTTAAATGGTCCCACATTCAGGTCTGAAATCAGGGTGAAGCCAGGAACCAGGAACTCTTGCCTAGTCTCCTGCACATGGGGAAAGGGAACCCTGTGTTTGGGCTTTTCTGTTGCTGTTCCATGAATGTTAGCTGGAAGCTGGATCACAGTGGCAAGAACTTCAACTGGCATCCTAATAGAGATTTCAGCACTACAGGTGTCAGCCTAACTTGCTGTGTCACAAAGCCAATCCCCATTTCTTAAAAATTTCTACTCCCCTCAAAAATTGTGTGTGTGTGTGTAAAAATGTTCTAGAACAAAGGAGATGAGGAAGTATAATATCCAAAGACATATAAACTTGCCAAAATCCTGTTAAGAAGAAAGATGTCTATTAAAAAAAATTTTTGAGGGCCTAGCACAGTAGCCTAGTGACTAAAGGCCTCGCCCTACATACACCAGGATCCCATATGGGCACCAGTTCATATTCTAGCTGCTCCATTTCCTTTGTGTCCTGGGAATGCAGTGGAGGATGGTCCAAAACCTCGGGACCCTGCACCCATGTGGGAGACCCAGAAGAAACTCTTGGTTCAACCCATTGTGGCTACCTGGGGAGTGAACCAGCAGACAGATCTTTTGCCTCTCCTTCTCTCTGTAAATCTGATTTTCCAATAAAAATAAATAAACCTTTTAAAAAATAAAACATTTTAAAGCTAACTGGGGACTGGGTAATTGGTAATATTAAAAGATTACTGTAGGCTTTCTTAGGTGTAATGTGGGTTTCACCTAGTACAGATGCCTGTGTTCCACACTGGAGCACCTGTATTCAGGTCCAGCTCGAGTTCCTGACCTCAGCTTCCTGCCCAGGCCGACCCTGGCAGGGAGCAAGATCTGAGTTCATACCACTCACAGGGGAGACCTACATTGCACCCCCAGCTCCTGGCTCTGACCATAGCTCCTGCAAGCAGGTAGGGAGTGAACTACAGAGGGTAGCTCTCACTGTGTCTCTGTCTCAAACAAAGAAAATAAAAATTTTAAAATATTTTAGATGTGCGTGTCATGAAATGCGCAAATTTTTTTGGAATGGTTTGGGCAAACATACACATACTTGGAGTCTCACAGGTATGTGGTACTCCTAGCAGTGTCCTATTCTTTGAACTTTTTTGCATATTAACTGTTTCCATTGTTATGGGGTACAGCCAGTGATAGCCAGCACCCATTGACTGTGGGCAAATGAAATCTGGCTGTGTCCCCCTATCCTCTGTCCTGAAGGTGGGTCCTACAGCAATGGAATGATAATTCCATTCTCAACCACTTCCCCCATGTCCTAATTTAGCCAGGATATTGGATGCAGACAAGTCCAACTAGTCTAGGCATTTTAAGCTACACGCCCAGTTCCTGTTCTGCCCATCCCAACGAGCACTAATCAACTCCTTAGCCCACAACACTTAGGTATTCGCTCCTGTCCACCTGTGACTCACCTATCATCTGAGAGGGGGCAGTATTGCAAACCATTCCTCTCACAAGACCCTTGAAAAGGCCCAGGAAGCAGGGGCTCTCACTCTCTGGCCAGGTGCTTCCATTACTCTGGCACCTCGACTCTTGGCTGACCCAGGACAGGTAATCCCCTAAGCATGGTCCCTGTGTACTGCCTAGATGGGGCAATGGTTATAATAATGTTGTTTCTGGTTTGTGTGCTGTCAGGAGTTCCAAGAGGGGTGAGGTCTAGCAGTAGTGGTAGAATGTGGGCAGAGAAGCCAGGGAAAGGTGAATGTCTGCAGCTTTGTAAGTGTGTTCAGCTTATTCGTTGCATGTCTTAGGATAGCTTATATTGTTGGGGAAGCTGGGACACAGGTCTTCAGCTTAATGGATGGACTTAAGGATAATGACCATTTGTTGCTTTAGGGATTATGATTAGTTGGATTGCCGTATGGACTTGTGATTTGCTATTGAGATCTATTATCACCAAGCTTGGTTAATAAAGACTCCTTAATAAACCTTAGACATGTTGGTGTGATCTTGCTCACACCCCGCAACACCATGAGTTGAAAAAATCCTTTAGCAAACATTGCATTACCTAGTACTAGTAATGTGTGCTAAAATAAAATACTCAGTTTACAAAAGAACTCATTCTCCGTTCTCTATCATTTGCCAATTAGGAAACCTGTTTGATATCTTCTATTTCCCTCAGTCAAAAACAAAACAGAGATAAGTGGTCAGAAGCATCTCTATGCGAGCAAAATAACTTTTCTAAGACTGTGGGTTTTCTCCAGAGGCAAGAATGTACTTCAACTGACTGCTCAACCTCAGCACCACATCCTTTGAAGCCCAACTAACGTAAATTAAGTTGTATTAAATGTTGAAGGTATTCTATGTCCTTCACTCGGCACCAAATTTTATGCTTTTTTGACATATGTAGCACATTCTTAAAGATAATACAGGCTGTTACATCCTTTTCTCCCTATTTAACTTGTTCTTCATTTGGACATTCTAACTGACAACTCACAACTTTAGTTGTCAAGCATATCCTAATATTTTGTTCGCTCATGGATGGCGAAACTAAAAGCTAAGTTCATTTTGATGTAAAATAATTCTGAAATCCACACATAAATCTTCATAACATGGAATTCCCATGAACTTTTATTTTCTCTGTTTCCTCCTCAGGCATCAAGTATGGTTGATATCATCTTTTTCACACTCATTCAGTTCTGTTCCAAAGACAACTACCCTTATCCAAATCACCATTATTTTGCCTGATAAAGGCAGTAGCTTCCTAATTCAAAGCCTTGTCACCAGCCCTGATTTCTAGCCTGGGAAATTTTCCCAAAAAAACAAATATGATCATTCATACTTCTGCTTTTGTACATAACTTTCCAATAGCTTCCAACAGAATTAAACATTTTACTCAAATCTCTTTATGTGCTTTTCAATTTTTAATTAATGTGAAAGCCAGAGGCCAAGAGACAGAGTCTCCTATCTGCTGAGTACCCCCAACAGCCACAGCTGGACCAGGCCACGCAAGAGCAAGCAGCACAATCGAGGTTTTCCAAAGGGGTGGCAGGTTCTTCTCAAACTACCTCGCACAGTGCACATTAGGAGGAAGCAGATCAAAAGAAGGTTAAGTTGGGACTTACACCAGGCACTCAGAACAGGATGCAGGCATCCGAAGCCGCAATTTAAAAACCGTGCCACATCCTTACCCACTTCAAGTGCTTGATGAAGCCTCTTTAGCTTTCTTCTTCCACACTTGCCCTTCCCTCTTCAAATCCCATGCCCACAGTCCACATTCCTCAAACACCAGGTTTTCTCCTGTTCATAACGTTTTGAAGGCTACACTGCTTTCCTCTGGAGCATCCTTCTCCACCCAGCTGCCTGGCTGTTTCATGCACTATTCACAAATACACCACAACACAACTCTCAGTTCTGCGAGGAAAGCCAAGTGAGGCAAGCTAGGAGACTGGGACCATGTCTGTCCATGGCTGCTGCTTCTCTGAAGAAGCCTACCTGTCCCAGCAACTCAAAGTTGGCCAGTTCTTTAATTTGCTCCCTTGGGATTTGAAAAGCCCGTATCACAATACATGCCTTACAATACTGTACACCGTGCTACTCATCTGAGTCTCTGCAACGCACCCATTAGAACAGGCACAAATTAGCACTAACCTAATCTTGTCTTCTGTGATATCCTACTCAAAACATTTATTTTTAATGATATTCCACATTATCCAAATTATCTCCATTATTCACCAAAATTTGAGTTTTAATACGTGAGGACTACAGAGAGAAAATAGGTGAACAAAGTCTGTTATCTTTTAATCTCTAGAACATTTTACAAAGCAGTTACCCTACTCTTCACAATGTCAAACTCGTAAAAAGACCAAAAAAAAAAAAAAAAAAAGGAGGACTGGTCTAAATTAATATTAACACACAAAAGAGTATAACTAAAAGCAAATGTGTTGATTTTATTATTAATAATATTATTATTAATCCTAGCTCTTTAAAAATAAAAAAGCTATAAAGAAAATTTGGGTGGGGCATAACTGGAAAAACTTTGAATCTAGCCTGTGTAGTGATTACTTCTATTGACTCATTCCTTCACTGGGCACTAAAATAACCTAGTGGTTATGTAGAAAAGTATTCTTAAAAGATACAAGTAGTTTACTAATCACATACATACCAAACAAAGAGATAAGAAAATTTAGCACAGGTTAAAAATCAATTTAAGCAAAGGGTATGTTGATAGTCATTTGCTGTGTAATGGAGACTCTCATATCTAGTAGCATAGCATGTTATTTTACTTCATGGCATTGTAAATCTCTATTTTTCTTCCTATTGTTGATCTTATAGTGTGGCTTTTCATTTAAGGGGATGTACAATACTGTGAAGTGGAGACTAACATATCCAGATGTGAGGATACAATGTAGTATGCAGCTCTACTTCCAGACGAAGATGGACTTACAATGAAACTGTTTACTATATCTTGACAATAGGATGCTGGGCTCTCTGTCATTGTCCATGCCCTCAATGATGGAAACATGACTGTGTATGAAGAACTACACTTTAGTAATGATATAGGGGAACTTGGTGGGTGTAGGAATTGGGGAGGGGATAAGGGAAATCCCAGGGGCCTATGTAACTGTATCATAACATGCTAATAATACTAATAATAAAGTATATTGTTAAAAATAATTTTTAAAAGTCTGTTTGCAAGGCTGGCTGGCTTTTGGGAAACCTGGATTTCAGGTGAGTTTTCATCATTCACTGAGAAGTCTATTCACTGTGCATAAAAAGTGCAAAAAACTGTGTGTGTGTATGTGTGACTGTGTGTGTGGTTTTACTTTTCCTCTGGTGGTCTGGAATTTTGCCACATGCCAAGTTAAGGGCACATATGCAACTAACTTTGTTAGAATCCTGGCCACTTTCTTACGAGCTACCTTAACATGTAACGTTTCACAAGTTTTATCACAACACAATACTAGAAGTTCTGTGGGACCCCACGGGCGGGCAGTACAAGCCTGGTGTGCACCATGTACCTTTTCCTTCCTGCTGTGAGGACTGTTTTCCAAGTCTTCCAAGTCTTTTCCAGCAAATCACTGCACCTGGAAGTGGTCTTGGAGGCCTCTGAAACAGCATGCTGTACAAGACAGCAGCACCGTAAGTTGAGGAAAATGAAAACTATCAAACAGTTAGCAAATTTCCCTAAGAAGTCATACCAAAAGGACATGTGAGGAGAATCATCAGGATTCTGACTTAGGACTGTGTTTTGCAATAGCTACTTCTATCCAATAGCTAATGTGGTTTTTTCTCTTAGGACAAAGAAGCAAAAAGATAATTAATTATGAGAAATTAAATAATACTTTAAGCTATGAACTAGGTCTTAGCCTCAAAATCAATGTAATTACTCTTAAGAACTCTCATTTCTACCTATACCCTCCTGAGTTCATACAAATCTCAATATAGACCTCCTGAACAGGTTCCTGGGGGACAAAGTTTGCATTCTACAAGCCCAAACTCCTCAAACTTTTTTCTGTCACAGACAAGATTGGAGTGATGTCAGAAAGCACCAGTACCCTTCTTTGCTTCCCTCCTAAAATGATACAGAATTCACAATAATGGGGTGAACAAAGTATTATTCATTACTTTGAAGAAATAAAAACGTATAGACAGTAAACATCCAAAACTTGCTCAGCTACTTCCATGCAGTATATTTCCATCTATAAATAAGCACAAGAAATCAATGATATTCACTGCCTTAGAATAAGCATATAGGCGTTTTATAAAAATATTAAATAACATTCTAAATAAATTAAACTACTTTTTCAATTAATCTAATGAGAGTTAAGAACCCTTTGGAAACAAAATACAATACATATTTTTATCACAGGAAAACCTAACAAGTTCCACAGCACTTTCACTTTGAAACAATTCTGTTAGCAACAGAAAGAATTAACAACTGATTAACAGAGAGATTAGATGCATTGTCCAATTTTTAAATCCCAATCTGAATAGAAGCAACTTATAAATGGGGATGGAGGCCAGGGTGGGAGATGTGCTATTCTAATTATAGAAGAAATGTCTCAATATTTAATCAAACAGCCATTCTTACACAAAAATAATCACATTTTTCTGAGGAAAAAATGCAGTCAGGTTTCTTTCTAATGTAATTTAAAATATAAATAAAAATTTGAATTAAGTTTGAAGCTAATCATAATGTTCAACGGAAAGTCATTGTTCAACTAAAAATCATCTTGATCACTACTATTAAGTTTACAAAGCTATACTCTAAGAGATATTAATACAACAACAACAAACCAATCCAGTCAATCATACTGAATAAAAGCTATAGCCATCAATCAAAAACGTCATTACTCACTTAGTTACAATACTAAAGCAAGACACATGGAAGTAAGACAGATCAGCCATGTGAGTGGTACACTATTTGTTATTGGTTTAGGGGCACAACAGAAAATGCAGTCTATTTTAGAGGTACTCAGGATATGACAGTAAAGAATATTCCCCACAGGCAATCAGGAGGCACCTGAAGGGGTATGTGGAAAGACATTAAAAAGATCAAATTTCTGCTTTAGATTCATCCTTGATAGCAAAATGGAAGAAACACTTGCAGGAAAGTTATACAATCATCCACTTGTGGTAAAGGGAATTGAGGTTGATTTCCACACAACCGAGCAGGAGGAAAGAAAGAAACACAGGGAAAATGGGATTTTTTTAACTGAACTGCTCAACAGTTTATGAATTTAACAAACTATGAGACACAGAAGTTTAGACAGATGCCCACTCTATAGCTAGAAGTAAGCTTCATGATCTCAAGGCTAAAGATTTTGTATTGGCAGTGTCAACATATGAGATCTATTTTGTAAGGCTATTTTGAGGGTTAAATAAGATAATTATGTTAAAGTTGACATACTAGCCCAGAATTTTGAAGTGTCAGTCGTTTTTTTTGTTTTTTTTTTTTAAAGATTTATTCATTTTATTACAGCCAGATATACACAGAGGAGGAGAGACAGAGAGGAAGATCTTCCCTCCGATGATTCACTCCCCAAGTGAGCCGCAACGGGCCGATGCACGCCGATCCGAAGCTGGGAACCTGGAACCTCTTCCAGGTCTCCCACGCAGGTGCAGGGTCCCAAAGGTTTGGGCCGTCCTCGACCGCTTTCCCAGGCCACAAGCAGGGAGCTGGATGGGAAGTGGAGCTGCCGGGATTAGAACCGTTGCCCATATGGGATCCCGGGGCTTTCAAGGCGAGGACTTTAGCCGCCGGGCCCATGTCAGTCGTTTTTAAAAAGATTTATTTACTCATTTTATTTGGAAGGCAGATTTTACAGAGTGAGGAGACAGAGAGAGGGGTCTTCCCTCCGTGATTAACTCCCCAAATGGTCACAACAAGTGGCATTGACCCGATCTGAAACCAGAAGCCAGAAGCTTCTTTCTGTGTCTCCCATGGACGTGAAGGTGCCCAAGGACTTGGGCCATCCTCTGCTGTTTTCCCAGATCATTAAGTAGGGAGCTGGATGGGAAGTGGAGCAGCCAGGACATGAATGAGAGCTCATGTGGGTTAAGATGCTGCTGGCAGAGGATCAGCAAGCTAAGCCACCACCGATGTCCCATGTCAGATCATTTTTTAAAAACTCATAAAATGGAAATTAAATTAAGTCGTTAAAGTTAGTTGCTGTTAAGCTATTAAATTTAACTGATTAAGTTAAATTGTTAGATTTAAATTTTAAAGCTGTTAAATTTAAGTGATTTTTAATGTAGTGAAGGGCTAGACTAATCTTTTTTTTTTTTTTTTAAGATTTTATTGTTATTTGAAAGCCGGATATACAGAGAGGAGGAGAGACAGAGAGGAAGATCTTCCATCCGATGATTCACTCCCCAAGTGAGCCGCAACGGGCCGGTACGCGCCAATCCGATGCTGGGACCAGGAACCTCTTCCAGGTCTCCCACACGGGTGCAGGGTCCCAAAGCTTTGGGCCGTCCTCGACTGCTTCCCCAGGCCACAAGCAGGGAGCTGGATGGGAAGTGGAGCTGCCGGGATTAGAACCGGCGCCCATATGGGATCCCGGGGCTTTCAAGGCGAGGACTTTAGCCGCTAGGCCATGCCGCCGGGCCCAAGGGCTAGACTAATCTTAGACATGCATTTGGAAAGTAATAACAAAAATTCATTTTCTAGTCTTCCTATTCCTTTAATCAAAACTCCACATCAAGCCAACAGTTATTGCTTTAAGTCAGATTCTAATACAACAAGTGTTAAATCACAGAAACTGAATAGTCCCAAACATAATTCATATTAATTAATATTACAACAAAATAAACATCAATAGCCTTTGGGAGGGTTGCGATGAGATCATAACTTTTTGCCATTTTTACTAAAGGAGAGGTTTTCTTTTTCTCATACTTTATTTTACCACTGTGAGCTGGAGAGAAGAGACCCAATGAGATACTAAAATCAGTATTTATTTGAAAAAGAATATTGTGGTCTCACATTATAGCCTAGTGGCTAAAGTCCTCGCCTTGCATGTTCTGGGATCCCATATGCATGTTGGTTCATGTCCCGGCTGCTCCACTTCCCTTCCAGCTCCCTGCCTGTGGCCTGGCGGAGCAATAGAAGATGGCCCAAAGCCTTGGGACCCTGAACCCACATGGGAGACCTAGAAGCTCCAGGCTCCTGGGCCCACTGCGGCCACTTGGGGAGTAAACCAGTGGATGGGACATCTTCCTGTCTCTCCTTTTCTCTGTAAGTCTTTCTAATAAAAAAAAACAAAACAGGAATATTGTATTCACATCAGATTTACTTACACAGATGGATGATGTATCCTTTAAAATATTCAGTGAAAGCTGGCCATTAGAGAAGGAAACTGAAACAACTACATTTCCAAAGTCATTACGGTATTAAATGTTGTCTTCACATTCTCTACTTTGGTTTTACTCTGTGTCCGGGAGACTGGTGCTGCAGCAGGACTCTGGTTTAAGGAGGCCAGGAGAGCAGGAACACCTGGCACAGCCAGTAAACAGGTCGTTCTGAAGAGGACTGAATGAAAAGAACAGGTTCTAAAAATTGTTCCTCCAAAAGTGTATCTTCATTTCTCTTCCTAACAAGTAACAACAACTTTTTTTGGAGAAAAAAGAATATGAAGGATGCAAAGAACTTGTACGTTTTGGAAGCAAGTAGTTCTCCCTGGCTAATTTTCAAACAGAATGCTCCAAAATATTTTGACCTTTAAGTGTTTGCTGCATTAGTAAAGTTAATTATGCTGTCTTCAAGGCCTGCAATTTACAATTAAAGCCAAATAAAAAGAGGCATTAGCATTTAATCTTTAAGCCTTTTAGTTATATCAGATTAATATGCTTGAACATCTGCAGACGAAATGTGATTTAAATTTTAAGATTTAATGTTAGACACACAGGAAAATGTTTCTCTTTACGACAACTTCCTTAGGCCTCCATACACATATGAACTCTTTTTATCTATTGTGCCTTGGCATAAGAATAACTTATTGATTTTTAAAAATATTTATTTTATTGGAAAGGCAGATATACAGAGAAGAGGAGAGACAAACAGGAGGATCTTCCATCCAATAGTTCACTCCCCAAGTGACTGCAACGGCTAAAGCTGAACCAATCCGAAGCCAGGAGCCAGGAGCTCTTCTGGGTCTCCCACGCAAGCGCAGGGTCCCAAGGCTTTGGGCCGTCCTTGACTACTTTCCCAGACCACAAGCAGGGAGCTGGAGGGGAAGTGGAGCTGCTGGGATTAGGACCAGCGCCCATATGGGATCCCGGAGCGTGCAAGGCGAGGACCTTAACCAATGCGCTATTGCACCGGGCCCTTTATTGATTTTTAAATATCAAGGTTTCTATGGTGTTTAATGTTTCAAGGTAAAGTTACGATAGATTTCGTCTTTAAAGAACTAAATGAACTCCAAATCTAAAGAAAAACAAAGTTTAAGAGAAACTTTATTATTATTTTTTTTTAAATCACAAACTAGTAAGGTCTGGTTCTGCAGGCCAGGGTATACCACTTTAAAAGCTACAAACTAGTGCTGGTGCCATGGTTAAGGCGCTACCTACGATACCTGCCTTCCAGTTAAAAGTGCCCATGTTTCAGTCCTTGCTAAGCTCCTGTTTCCAACTTCATGGAATACGTACCTTACGAGGCAGCAGTTATGGCTCAGATGTCTGTGTCCCTGCCCAACCAGTGGAGCACCTAGAATGAATTCCCAGCTCTTGGTTTTGGCCATCACTCAGCTCTGGCTATTGCAGGCATCTGGATAATGAGCTGGCAAATAAGAGCTCTTTCTCTTTGTCTTTCAAAACTAAAATGAACAAATAGATTCTAAAGTCCCACTTATACTTTCTCCATTCACTTGAATTCTTTTAATCATCCACTATGTGTAACTGATTAATTAACATGTAGCATGGTAACTTACACTTAACTGTAATACCCCTACAGTTCCAATGTGTTGCTTTATGAGAGCAATGCTCCTGAATGGTGACTTTTCCCCTCGACTAATTTAACCTTCATTGCATCAAAACCATTTAAGTTACAGATCAATAAATATCTGTTCCAATGAATTTACTAAATGACATTTCTTATAAATTAAGTTTCATAAAACTACTGTCTATTTGGTCCCTTGTAACTAACCTGCAAGAAATCTTCCAGATTATCTGATCTGATCCTTTGCACAGACACAGAAAAGGGTCTGCCCAAGGTTGTGTGGTAATCATTTCATTTTTCCTGTCACTAACTAATACAAAGTACGAACTGAGGTCTAGAGGCCTAAAATAAAAAAAATAAAAATAATAAAACTCAGGGGCTCGGCGCAATAGCGTAGCATAGTGATTAAAGTTCTTGCACCAGGATCCTATATGGTGCCTGTTCTAAGCCCAGCGGCCCTGCTTCCCATCCAGCTCCCTGCCTGTGCCCTGGGAAAGCAGCTGAGGACCGCTCAAAGCCTTGGGACCCTGCACCTGCATGGGAGACCCGGAAGAGCTCCTGGCTCCTGGCTCCTCAGCTCCAGTCATTGTGGTCACTTGGGGAGTGAACCATTGGATGGAAGATCCTCCTGTCTGTCTCTCCTCTCTGTATAGCTGCCTTTCCAATAAAAATAAATAAATCTTTTAAAAAATTAATGAAAAAATTGAAGTAAAACAAGAAACAAAAGCAATGCTATCCTAATTGACTTCAGACAACATTCATTTAATTTTAGCAAAAGCAAGGGATATGCTAGTTCGTAGTAGTCATTGTTGCTAATAAAGCCATCTACACATTGTTACTACATGTTGAATGCTTAGCCTGTGCCAGCCACTGTGATAAATGCTACAGACTAGCTCTCATGTTCATGGCAAATGGTAATGCAATTTCTACGAGTTCTCCTCAACATTACCATGCTATGGCTTCCCTTTCCCTTTAATACCATTTGTAATATTAGCTTAGATTTGATTTTTCTTAGATAAAGATGCTTTGGGCTTTCTTTAAAATTTTTTTGGTGGGTAAGGGTGGAGAAGTATTGGTCTCACGAATGCAATGATCAACACAGTGATAAGGCCAAGTGCTTTTGAAGATAGACAAACTTTGATTTAGATGACACAGAAAATGTAGTTAACCTGTAATAACCCTATGAAGGCAGATAAGACATCTGCCATTCCATGAATTAAATCTTCTAAACCTGGAGGCATAAAAAGCATATACCTGTGATATCTGCACAGCAAGTACTAGAATTTAGTCAAACATTTAAACCTTTGTTGCTAAGTAAAAGAAGAGAAACAACAATCCAGAAAACTGAATTGTTTCCACTCTAACCATAGACACACACCAACCACTTCAAAGAACAAGCTTCCAAGTAATCAACATTCAGTACTTCGACATTTTCTAGTCAAGCGAAAAAAAAAAAAAAAAAAGAAGCAATACACTCTATCTAAGAGTTAGGACAATTATTATTATTTTTAAATTTATTTACTTGAAGGTTGGAGAGACAGACCTCTTTCATCTGCTGGTTCACTCCCCAGATGGCCACCATGACCAGGTTTGTACCTCTAGTCTAGATCTCTCCAGTGGGTGGGCAGGGCCCAACACTTGGACTATCTCCTATAGCATACCCAGCAAGGAGCAGACAGAAGGCGGAGCACACAGGGCTCAAGCCAGCATGCTCATATTGACGCCAGCATTGCAGTGGTGGCTTAATCCTCGGTGCTGCAATACTAGACCCAACTGAAAAAATGATTATCTCCTTTCCTTCTTTCTCAACTTGTGTTAGACATGCTCTTTTGGATTCATTAACACCAGTTTAAATATTCACTGTCGAGCAAATTATAAAAAAGTTTTATGGTTTATATTCTAAAGTAACTTTCCTTATCTGCAACTAAAGTAAAAGAATATCCTGGGCCCGGCGGCATGGCCTAGTGGCTAAACTCCTCGCCTTGAACGTTCCGGGATCCCATATGGGCACCGGTTCTGATCCTGGCAGCTCCACTTCCCATCCAGCTCCCTGCTTGTGGCCTGGGAAAGCAGCTGAGGATGGCCCAAGGCTTTGGGATCCTGCACCCACATGGGAGACCCAGAAGAGATTCCTGGTTCCCAGCTTCGGATCGGCACAGAACCAGCCGTTGCGGCTCACTTGGGGAGTGAATCATCGGATGGAAGATCTTCCCCTCTGTCTCTCCTCTTTTCTGTACATCTGACTTTGTAATAAAAAATAAAATAAATCTTAAAAAAAAAAAAAGAATATCCTGAACACATCCTACTTTGGAAGAATCCTACTTTGGAAAGAGTATATCACATTCCTTAGACTTTGGTTTCACTTTTTTTCCCCAGTGTGTATGGGGGGGGAGGGGAGTGTCTAAGCCAGCATCTGTATTCAATTCAGCTGTCTAAAGGAATAATGAATACTCAGCACAAGTCAAAACACCACAGTAGGCACAGAGGGAGGGACTGGCACAAATAATGACTAGTCTACACCTTTGAGGGGTCCCTAGGCTAGCGACAAAGGGTAGAAAGAATACAGAATCCCAGACAAGTCAAAAACATCACTTGAGCAGCAAAGTAAAGATACTCAAGGCAAGGAGTATATGTGAAGACAGACTTGAAAAGGTAAGTCCAGAAAACATGAAGCATGGTTTCCCAATGAAACTGTTGAATTTATCTGGACAATAAGATGCTGGACTCTCTGCATGGTCCAAGCCCGCAATAAAGGAATCATGACTGGTTATGATCTGTACTACTGTAACAATGTGGGGGCATTCAATGTGGGGGGAGGGCTTGGGGAGGGGTTGGGGGAATCCCAGAGCCTATGAAACTGTCATAAAATGAAATAAATGTAGTTTTTAAAAAAAAAGAAGAAGAAAAAAAGAAAACATGAAGCAGTTCAGTATGACTTGATGAGGTGATGGTGGGAGAGGGTTATAGGGCATACTATAAATCTAAGTTGGCCTGAGGCCACATTGGTGAGAGGCTCTAAGCTCATGACAGAGTTTGGGATTTTTCCCTTATGCAAGGAAAGATACTGGAGATCATTAAGGAGGAATGTGGTATGATCAAGACTCTATGTTTAGAAAGATAATTTGACAATCGTATGAAATAGTCTGAAGTGTAAAAGCTTTATAGAGAGACCTCAATAATCAGTTCACTTTTAGACTTGGTGAAAGAAAAAGTTCTTAGCCAGAAGAATATACTTAAGAATAATACTAAAAAAGAATAATGCTAAAAAAAACTGAAGTTATTTAATGATCTGAATCATGTACATGTTTACACAAATTTCATGTGAAATGTCATGGCAGTAGGTAATGTACTCAAACCCCAGGAGTACATTATGATATATATATATATATATATATATATATATATGATATATATATATGATATATGATATCTATATATAGAGAGAGCATTGATATATATATGATATATATATCTATATATAAATAGAGCATTGATATATATATATATATAATATATATATATATCAATGCTCTATTGCACTGGGCCCAAGAACAATAACCTTTTAATATATATATATGATATATATATATGATATATATAATATTTAATATATATAATATTTAATATATATGTATGATATATAATATATATGATATATATGATATATATAATATTTAATATATATAATATTTAATATATATGATATATATAATATATATATATGATATGTATATTAAAAGGTTATTGTTCTTGGGCCCAGTGCAATAGAGCATTGGTTAAGGTCCTCGCATTCCACACGCCAGGATCCCATACAGGCGCCGGTTCTAATCTCAGCAGCCCTGCTTCCCATCCAGTTCCCTGCTTGTGGTCTGGGAAAGCAGTCAAGGACGGCCCAAAGCCTTGGGACCCTGCACCCACATGGGAGACCCGGAAGAGCTCCTGGCTCCTGGCTTCGGATTGGCTCAGCTCTAGTCATTGTGGTCACTTGGGGAGTGAACCATCGGACGCAAGATCTTCCTCTCTGTCTCTCCTCTTCTCTGTATATCTGCCTTTCCAATAAAAATAAAATAAATCTTTTTTTAAAAAGGTTATTTTTCTTATGTTTAGTATTTAGTAATTTCCAGTGCCTTAATTGGCACTGACACTTGCAGAAGATTTTGGTTTATAGATATCTGATTGAAGGAACAGTTAACAGCTGCATTTTTAAAAGCATATTTGTCACTGGTTAACGTCCTGACCAACTCAAACTTCTATTTCAAGCATCTAAAAGAACTTTACATGCCCCAAAGCTGTCTTTTTCAGCTTTCCAGCCACATTCTAGGAAGAGATGACTGGTCCACACCCTTTTGCATGAGAAATAAATACACAGATAGGTTAGCAAGAATCTGAAGGTCACCCTTGACTCCGCTTCAACACTAAGAGCTTTGCTTCTGGAATGGCTTAAGCCTTGTTATCTTAACACTAGCATGCACCCTGTGTTGGAGCAAGTTTCTGAACTGCACCTTTGTGTACTTGTAGCACCCCAGTTCTCCTTACTGGTGCAAGTGTGGCTTTGGAAATGAATCCTCATGATCTCCTAATTTGCTACAAATCAATTACCTTGTGTGACCATTCAGTCTGGTGTGTTCCTTAGAACTTTCCAGAAAGTGGGCCCACATTTTGAGTGATTAGCAAACATACTTACTGAGAAACAGTATTGCTTTTACAGAGGCATACCCACTCTCCCAGGAACACAATTAATAAGAAAGAATAACTGAACAGTATCAATGTGTTGTTGATAAATTGAAACTATCTGATTTCAGTTGAGGAAATTCATACTAAAAAGGCAAAAATGACCAGCCAGGAAGACATTTTAGAGTTAACAATGAAGTTTACAAAACAATGATTGTTTCATAAGTGTATATAGGATTTCCTTTTTGTTTGGAACTGGAAAACATTTTCCAGATCTAAAAATGGTAATTTCAGAACAAAATAATCTTTGTATCAAAGAGTTTTTTTATAAACAGGCAAATGACATTATCGGTAAATTCCTTCTAAAAATTCTCTTGCTTAATGTTAGGGTTGCTGAAGCAAGACTGGAATTATTTCTAAATAATACCATCATTTACCCACTTTGTGTAGTTTCTTCCCATTCAATTTTAGAAAGAAAAAAAATCAAGAAAAAATGCTTTCTCCACATAATTTTTGCATAATGGATTTCCTATTTAGAACCAGCAATGGCAACAAAAGCTTCTGGAATTTAGGAAAAAAAAATCATTTTCACAGCAAGGAACAGCTGGGAGGAGCCATGCAGGATAAACACTGATCAATAAAGCTTTTAAATGTTTCCTTTTGCTCTGACCTCATTCTTCCATTAGAGAATACATCCAGCACACAGTAAATGTAGATACCTTTAAGGAACAAGAACTAGCAAGCATTAGATGTTTACCAGTGACAGCTGGGAAAGCACACCAGCACTCCTACCTCTCCTATTTCCCAAAAGGTTCTCTACACAATTCTTTTCATTCTCACATCTCCCATCTTTAGCAGGAACAAGCTTGGCTGACTTAAAAACTGTGATAACTGCCCCCAACCAAGTTCAGTTAAACAAGGTGAGTTATGATAGCTTCAAAGTACATTTATTTGCCCTTCAATGGACCACTGAGTCTGTGAGGAAAACAGTGGAAAAGTCAGGTAGGCGTGGAAAACCATCTGCACTGCAGCCCTTTGGCCACAGATATGCAAACTTGAAGAGAGGCACTTATTAAATTTTCTATACTTCAATCACTTCCATAGCATCTGTTCTAGCTTATCTCTTAACACACACAGTAAGCTGCACACACACTGCTTTTCCTTCTAACTTGTACTTCCTCATAAATTAGCACCAGGTAAGACAGAGACTTGCTTGAAACATTAAACACTGATTTTGGTGTCAGACAACTACAGCTGCCATTCTAGCTTGCTCAAGCTCCCGTTCCTATCTTTTAGTAATGGATACTGCCTCCATGGCCAACAAAAAGGAAAATTTAAAGTGTGGTAAGTTGTATTAAGCAGGAAGACAGACACTAGCCTGTATGTGAGAAGAAATAAACAAGTGTGGGAAATGATCTAGCTGTTTTAAAGGCAACCTGACATTTAACCAAAGGTCTCACCTGAAACTATGGTTGGCGATCCAGTGCCAGGGAATCTCTGTGTAAACACTCCAGCGGCCGAGGACATGGCACTCCCCGTAACGTAGTGGACATTCCAAGGGGATCTACATTTTGATTGCTATAGAATCTTTCTGTATGACAACACTTAATCAAAGCGAAGAAGACTTGTCACCTGGTACTAAGCCAGGAGAAGAGTGAGGGAGACAAAACAGCAGGAACAAGTTTACCCGGTTTCTATGAGAACGCCAGTCTAACCACAGATAGCATAGTTGATTTTTTTGCCGAGTTGCCAACCTGGCCTGTCACAGATACTTCTTCTTCTTCATTAAACTTTGCTAGGTTGTCAACTTAGTCACTTGTGTACTGAAGGACCTTTCTTCCAGGCTCATCAGTGGGTGGGAAAAATATCTGAAAAAGGCCATGCTTCAACCTCGGGTCATAGTGGCAACAATGATGTCTCATTTTGGGGTCAGTAGTGATTAATTCAAAGGGTAAGAACATAACTCCAAAGGACCAGAGATCTTCACAGAGTGAAACTTCTTTTAGTAGAAAAAAATGAGATAATATTACAAAGAGACACTACTCCAATATTCATTAACTGAATGAATGTGCCAAGAGAGAAATCAAAACAATATTCAAGCATCCCTAAAAGTAAAGGAAGACCTCACCAGGACCCAGTTTCTCCAGGGTTTCCTAGCCCTTTCCTTGGAATGGGTAAAGGCATTCACTGAACTGAGAGAGTGGTACAGCTAGTCCTAAGAGATTCTAATCACCGTACTCAAGGAATCACTTCCCTATCACACACACAAAAAAGACCCTAAAGAGAATGGCATCATTTACCAAAGGAAGGTCATGGGCAACACTAACCAGGAACTTGGACACAACCTAATGTGTACCCCTCAACATCACTTTCTACCCATAAGAATCTTTACCTGTAATGCCTCAGACAACCCAGGGATTAAGCAACAGCAGTCCAGCTCCTTGCTTCGTACCATGCAAATACATACCTATACCTACTTTCTTCCACCACCCTGATGTCAGTGATTGGCTTTTTCTGTGAGAGGAGAGACTTACGTTTGGGGATTGTCTAGCAACACCTGCCACAATTTGGGAGTGGGTTGTTCTACTTTAAGTAGTGTGCTCATCACTGGGCAAAGAGAGACAAAGGATATGGTGAGCCATATTTCACGAATCAAAAAAAAAAATCCAGACATTAGGGCTGGCACTGTGGCACAGTGGATAAAGCCACTGTCTTTGGTGCAGGTATCGTATATGGGCACTAGTTCAAGTCCCAGATGCTCTACTTCCAATCTACCTTCCTCCTAAGTACCTGGGAAAACAATGGAGGGATGACTCAAGTCGTTGGGCCCCTACATCCATGTGGGAGACCCAAAAGAAGCTCTTGGCTCCCTGCTTTGGATCAGCTCAGGTCTGGCCATTGTAGCCATGTGAGGAGTGAACCAGCAGATGAAAGATATCTGTTTCTTTGTCCCTCTGATTCTCTATCATTCTCTATGTAATTCTGCCTATCAAAGAAATACATCTGTAAATACAGCTTAACCTGTGGCACCAAAAAGATCGCCCCTCAAAATAAAAATAAAAACACTTTAAGAATCAAAAACATGGTTATTTTTCAAGGTGTGAATTGTACAAGAAAAAAATTAACAGGATATTATTCAGAGGGAAGTACAACAGAAAAGGCCAAATTCAGCTGACATAAATAAAAGGTATCACAGTTAAGTTCCAATCACCACCTTCTAAGTGATCTCTTTGGCTTTTTCATACCATAAATTTAAAAGGATCTACATAATTAACATGGAGGATACATTTTAAACATGTTTATTTTGCATCACTTTGAAATGGACCGAAGTCCAGTAATATTTTTCCTATGATCTTCAAGCTCAGTCCTTGTCTTCTTTCAAAAACAGCTGCAATCTGAGCCTTTTCTCACTGCTTCCATTACTGTCAGACTCTTGTCTTCTCTGGAGTAAGAGCCTTCCTTGCTTCTCCTTATTTCCTACAGTCAATTTTCCACATAGCAGCCATAATGAGCTTTGCTAAACCCAGAAGGAACAGCCTGTGAAGTCTCACAACCAGGATCTCAGAACTCCATCTGGGTCTCCCACATGGGTGGCAGAGGCCCACATCCTTGAGACTCCTGTGATGCTTTGGAAGTGAAATAGCTAGGGCTCGAACCAGTACTCCCAGATGATATGTGGTCACAACTCCCACCCCAGGGCCCAATCTCTACATGAGGTATGACGCCCTACAAGACTGGACCTATCCACTTCCCCAAAAATCATCTATCCACACTCTCTGTTTCAGTCCCTGTGCTTTAGTCTCTGTAATCCTCCAGTTTTTAGAGTTAAGTGCCAGGAATTTCTTGTTCTACTTGACAAAAAAGTTCTCCTGTCTGGGTTTATATATGAGTATATATGTTTATATAATAGTAGAAGCATGTAACAGTATAGAAAAATGCATGTAGAAAATTGAAGGCTTATTTTTTACTTCTTTAAGTCTATGCCGGGGGAAAGTTCTGAACATTAGGAAATTCTATTTCACACCGCCATGCAGGGACCTTGTTGCTTTTATCTTGTTTGTTCTAGCATCTTGTAAGATAGTCTACAGAGAAGAATCTGAGTCCGCACCATCCATTTGCATACTAGCTTGTAGCAAATAGGAAAAATATAATGGAAGGCAAATATTTTTTTTTCTAAGTATATGGCGTAAGCAGAACTGATTAGCTTTATGTAGACATTTACCTAGAAAACACAGGTTTGGGACTGAGGCTATTGTGGATAATTCAGCTAGCTGTCTGTGCTGCTAGTATCCCATATAGATACTGGTTCCAGTCTAGGCTGCTGCACTCTCAGTCAAGCTACCCGCTAATGCAGGAAATCAGTGGAAGACGATTCATGAACGTGGGCTCCAATGCCCATGTGGAAAATGCCACGTGGCAGTGGTGGCTGGGGCTAGAGCCCCAAGCATTGAGTCCAACCTGGCTCAGGTGCCCCCAGTAGCTGCCATGTTCCTGGCAGGTCCACCCACCCAAGCCCTGAGGTCGAACTCACCTGGGCTCCTCCCACCAAAATTACATTTAAATTATCCTCAGTTTCAGTAGCCAGATTTGAAGGTGCTCAGCAGCTACTTAAAGATAATGGCCACTGATTTTTATGGATCACTGTAGATCTAGAGAGATTTCAACATTTAAATTATCTTCAGTTTCAGTAGCCAGATTTGAAGGTGCTCAGCAGCTACTTAAAGATAATGGCCACTGATTTTTATGGATCACTGTAGATCTAGAGAGATTTCAACTTGATTTAGATAATTTCTATACTGGAAATATCTGCCAAAGATATGTTAAGAAATAAGAATGTAAGTCTGCCCAAGGGAACCAGATTATAGAGAAGGTAATCTTTCCACCAAAATGGAAAGAGTAAGTAGGAATTTGCCAGTAGAACAACTTGGGAAAGAAATCACAGGTAAAAAGAACAAAATCAGGGGAAAACAACCAGGAGTTTCATAAAGTTTATTAGGAAAACTAAGTAGCTCAGAAACACTAAAGACTTGAAACTGGCCAAGGCTTGGCAGGAACTTAATCTTTAAATGTACCCATGATGTAACATTGCAGTATACTAGAGACTTGTTGAAGATGAAGCCTTTTCTCTCTGAAATGGTGGTAAAACTAAGAAGTATGTAAGTGTTGAAGTGGGAGGGGGCTGTAAATCGAAGAAATTACATCATCAAGAGGCTGAAGAAATTCTAAAATACAGAATTAAGCAACATAAGTATGTGAAACAATAGTTGGCAAACACTTTAACCACTTTATCATCATCAAAATAACTTAATTTTTCAACTTAGAGACCTGAGGTTTTGTTTCCTTTAAAATTTTTAGAAATTAGGTTTGGAAATTCTATCCGGAGGGACTTTTGACAATGACAATAAATAATTTCTGCATCCAACAATCTCATTTAGTGGAAGCCAACCATGAAAATTTCAAGAGCCAAAAGACATCTGTACCGTATAAATGCCATTGAATTCCAGGAATAGCACTTAAGATTTGTTCCAAAAAGTCTTATTGCCTAAGATGGTTTACATTATTGAGCTATCACATCTAGCACAGAATGATTACAATTTTTAACACAAAATAAAATAAAACAGAAGATAAAACTGTAAATAAGATACTTTGATTCCTTAGATTATTTAACATCCCATTAAAAACCATATTTAAACCTTCAGAAACGACTTGTGTCAACCTCACTGAATATAGTCCTCACCCTAGTGGTTTTTGATAAGCTAATTTCCAGAGAAACATTTTTATGACTTCTATTTCATTTTTATTTGCTCTAAAAAATATTTTATTTTCATTAGAAAGACAGATTTACAGAGAGACAGAAAGATCTTCCATCTGCTAGGTCACTCCTTAAATGGCTACAACAGCTACAGTGAGTCAATCCAAAGACAGGCGCTCAGAGTGTCTCTAGGTTTCCCATGTGTGTGCAGGATCCCAAGCAACAGGGAGATGGATCAAAAGTAGAGCAGCTAGGACTCAAACTGGTGCCCATATGGGAAGCTGGCTCTTCTAGGTGGAGGATTAGCCTGTTGAGCCACAGTGCCAGTCCCTTCAATTTTATTTGTAGCTCTCAAAACATACAGTATCATTTAAAACATTTGTTTTTCATAATCCTAGCAGCACCCACAGAGTAAAAAGATATGCTAAATTCAAATTTCACATAATTCTAAATTAAATGTTATTCCAGTTCATCCTATCATTGAGATAGCAATTATCACATTACATAAAAAGCCAGAGAGATAGGGAAACTGGAGTGACACTGTAGTACAGCACATTAACCTGTTGCCTGTCATGCTGACACCCCCATACAGATGGTGGCTAGGATCCTGACTGCTCAGCCCTGCTGATGCCCATGGAAAAGCAGTGGAACATGGCCCAAGTGCTTGGGCCCCAGAAACCCCTGAGGGAGACTCAGATGAGGGCTTCTAACTTCAGCTTGGTTCAACCCCAGGCCAGCCACTGTGGCTGTGGGTGAAGCTCTCTCTTTCTCTCTCTCTCTCTGTAAATATGCTTTTTGAATCAATAAATGAATCTTTTAAAAATAAACACACAAGGAAATCTAGCTAACAGGTATGTTTCACTGAAGGCATTAACTGTTTGCCAGAAAACAGGCATTTGTTTAGCAAAGATGCCAGTTTCTTCCTTGCTGATTTCATCATGATAGCCATGCCAGTATTCAGTATTTTATATTCTTGAAAGGCAAAAGGCAAGAAAAATTCCTAGCAGAATTCTTTAACATCATAAAAGAGAATGAAGCGGAGATACAGCAGGCTCTATTCTGCTTCCTCACAGACAATACTTTAAGTAACAATATCATCCCTGGCTTATATCTTCAATTCCAAGCACTCCACCAATTTCTCTTAATGCCCTGAGGTAGGTAACTACCTAGCATTTTCTGATCCTCCTTCACATCAGAAATCTATCCAAAAAGTTGCCTTAATTGCTTATCCTCTCTTCCGTCAGGTTTTGGCCTCATCACTGCAGTAAGAGCATACTTCTCAAGGTCATCAAAGATCTTCAGTTTTTAAAAACCTAATGGTCACTTCACTGATCATTTCTTCAAAAATTCTCTCTCTCAGCATCCTTTGACCTAATTGACTGCTCTCCTTAGAACACTCTGCTCTATTCCTACATCACGGGCTACACCCTTTCTTTTGTCTTCTTTTCCTGTTTCAGACTTCTAAAGCCTATAATGCCATGGGGTGCAAGTCTTGGCTTTTTTTTTTTTTTTTTCAAATTTTATTGTCTTACTACATGGTGCCATCTAGACCCACAATAAGAAAGACTGCAAACTGCAGTCTCCAACCTAAACTTCTTGACCTAGTTCCGGAGTCCTAGAGACAACCACTACTGCACTAGGGCATCTCAGCATTTGGAACTAACCGTTGGCAACCCCATGAGAGGCCACAGGACTGGAATTTTAGTTTGTAATGTTTTTCAGGGCAGTTTGTTTGTTTTATAGCCCTTCAAATAGCAAACATATATATTTCTATATTATACATTATATGTGATAAATATATATATATTTGTAAGCAGAAAAACTCAGAGTTACCAGATGGATCTTTTAAATCTCAGATACATTCTGAGGCCTCAGTGATGGTATTTTTTACATCTTGCGAATTTTTCCTACTTTTCATTCTAAAAACCAGTTCATCATTATTTAAAAACTATTCCCAACTAAAGAAAAACCTAAATTAATGCAAATGGAATAATGAACCTGCTTCTACATCTGTATCATCCCTTCCGTTCTATTTATTTATTTATTAACATTAGCCACAGCATTGCCTCATCTTTTGAAAAGAAGTCAGGCGATCCCATCCTTGTATTCTCAAGGGTATCAGTAAAAATAGCTGAGAATTCAGAATATTATATTTTCCACTCATGCTGGCAGAATGAAAATAAAACAGAAAAGGATGTTTTTATGTTTCACAACTTATATGAATATAAACAGGCAGATAAAAGGAAACTCTTAGATCGAGAATTTCCATGACCTGCTAGATAATATCTTTTAAACATGTACAATAAGATTTTTTTAAGGATAAAATGGGAACATGTTAAGAGTCTAGCCACCAGGGAACTTAAGCATGCAGTATTTTATGAGAGGTTGGGTCATTTAGCTAAAAACATTTGTAATAATATTTTTTCAGGTTTTTATATTTGTGCACTATAAAGTATACTTAAGAAAGTTCATAGATACAAACAAACGGAAGACAGAGAGCCAAACAACAATGTGTAAAAGGAAACTGATACAAAGGTGAAAAAAAAAATCCATTGTGTTGCTCATACTAACTGGAGTTTAGAAATCCCCTGAAATAAATAAATAAATAAATAAATGCTTTTCAACTGAAAATGACCATTATTGCTGTAGGAAAATCATAAGTAACAGCTGTACCACTTGCAGCACTACTTAACTTACCACTTACACTACACTACCTATACCCCAAAGTCCACTATTGCAGGCCCACTTTTAGGGGGCAGGCAGTTTGGTGCAGTGGTTCAAATACACAGCTTGAGACACAGTCCATATTGGAATGCCTGATTTGAGTCCTGATCACATGGCTTCCCATCTAGCTTCCTGGTAAGGTGCATCCGGCAGACAGCAGACGATGGCTCAAGTATTTGGGTCACTGTTACTTCTGCGGGAGACCCAGACTGAGTTCCAGGCTCTAGGCTTCAGCCTGGCCCAGCCCTGATTGTTTGAAAAGTGAATCATCAGCAGATGTGAGCTCCATCTCTTCTCTTTCTCTCTCTCTCAAATAAAATAAAATCAACAAATAATAAGTAGCAGCAGTTAAAAAAATTAGTCATTGACAATTTCAAAATGTATTGCCTTTAACAACAAAATATTTTATCTGGAAATCACTATTAATGCAGTTCTTATGTTCCAGGCTTGTATATAGCCACTGAAGAACAATTAATTACATTCAAGACTTGTTTCTCAGTTTGAATATGGGTATGCCTTTAAAATACAGAATAAAAAGCAATTTGTTATGTATATACTATTATTAAAGTTTCTAATAAAGTCATTTTAATTTTTCCTATTTATTTCTATAAATTATTTATAAATAAAAAGGCAAAATACATAAAATTTAAAGTAAAGAGTATACAACTGGGGCTGTTGCTGTGGCATAGCCAGCTAAGCTTCCATTGTGGTGCTGGTATCCCATATGGGTACCAGCTTGTGTCCCAGCTGCTCCACTTCCCATCCAGTTACCTGCTTATGGCCATGGAAAGCAGCAGAGGATGGCCCAAATCCTTGGGTTCCTGCACTCACGTGGCAGACCCAGAACAGGCTCCTGGTTCCTGGCTTTGGATCGGCCCAGTTCTAGTTAGGGAGGAGTCAATCAGCAGATGGAAGCATTTGGGAAGTAAACTTTCTCTCTGTAATTCTGCCTTTCCAATTATATATATATATATATATAAATTTATATATATTTATTATATATATTTATATATATAAATATTTATATATTTATATATATATTTATATATATAAATTTATATATTTATTTATTTATTTATTTAAATAAATAACTGTACTACCACAAAAACAACTTGCTGATTCTGAGTGAGCTCATACTGTCATTATTAACTTTAAAATTTTTAATAGCTTAGTTATTTCAAATATCTAGATTTTTAAATTAAATGACATTGGTACACAAAACATCTAAAACATCTCTTCTTCTGAATTCCAAAATCAAAGCAAAATAATCCTATGAAGCATATTCATAGAGTAATTAGTTAATCAAAACTTACCAAGGACATCTGTACTTTGTCTTTCAAAATTAGTGAAAGAACTGATAAGCATGTGAAACTAGTTATATTCTTAAAAGTTCAGATGAAACTCAGAATATATCTCTAATGCAGCTGCTTAACAGCTTGCTGAATTTTAAAACCAAGAACTTTGTTTTACATGATAGGAACAATTTACTTTTTCCTCTTCGCTTTTCAGCAAAAGCGAAGTAAGAGAAGACACAAAAACAAGACCCATGTCATTTGCACAGTTTTTGTTTTTTGATACCAGCAAAAACTTATTAAAAACCCATCTATATACAGAACTAAGATATTGCTGTCCATAGAATATAGTGCATCAAATTCTACCTGCTCTCCCTGATTTATATTTACAGTTTGAAACCAATTTCAGAGACATGAGCTCCAATACATTCCTTCATCAGCAGATAAAAGAAAATTATGCCCAAATTCTTACTCAGGTTATATCTCACCCATACATAGTCACTTGGAATATTCCATTTCCCCACCCCAGTCTATCAGCTGGGATAAACTCCTGAGTTGTCCTTTCTCCTGTATTAACTGCTTCCTTGCCAAGCTCTGAGTTGCAGATATGACTTTTAAAAACGAACAAGGACCAATGAAAATTTAAGCCCTCATATGTCCCTTTATAAATTAAAGGGGAATATTTCATTGCTCTCAAACTACAAATGCTCAAATATAAAAAGTCACACACTTCAAAAACCGAAAGCAATTTTGGTGATCATTCTACCTACCATATTTTAGAAAGGAAGAAAATGATGAATATCAGATTAATATCCCACTTTAACAGGTCCTTAATATTTCATATTTAAGAAAGAATATGCATAAAACAATGCAACGAGCAAAAATTTTGCAATAACTGAATTCCAGGCCAGTGTTGCACCACAGGATGCAGAGATCGCCTCCTGCCACTGTCTCTCCACATGATCACTGGTTACTGCACTTCTGAGTCAGCTCCCTGCTGATGCACTTAGGAAAGCAGAGGAGGATGCTCCAAATGCTTGGGCCCCTGCCACCCACGTGGGAGCCCAGGGTAGAGTTCCAGGCTCTGGTTTTGGCCTGGCCCAGCCTTTAAGACCGTTTAGGGAGTAAGCCTGTGAATGGACAAATCTCTGTATGTCTTTCTGTAACTGCCTTTCAAATAAATAAATGTTGACTCAAAAAAATAACCTGCTTGAAAAGCATCTCTCTTCTATTCGGAGTTTGATTTCAATGAAGCACAAGTCAAAGTATTTCCATTCATTCTATAAATGTATGTGGAATAACTTTTATGTTCCACACACTATGAAAACTGTTAGAGTAGGAGGAGGCATAAAAGTCCATGTCCTCTTTGAGCTAACGTGTTAGGGAAGAGAGAGAGAGAGGAAAAAAAAAAAAAAAAAAAAAACAGACCACAAGCAATACACAATGTCCCAGCTGGTGGATACATACTGTAGGGAAAAACAATGCAGGAAAGGAAGGGAGACACAAGATAGGGTAGAGGCAGGGAGTGATTTATACGCAAGGATGTACTTGGGCGCCGGTTCTAATCCCGGCAGCTCCACTTCCCATCCAGCTCCCTGCTTGTGGCCTGAGAAAACAGTTGAGGACGGCCCAATGCATTGGGACCCTGCACCCGTGTGGGAGACCCAGAAGAGGTTCCAGGTTCCCTGCTTCGGATCGGCGCGCATCGGCCCATTGCGGTTCACTTGGGGAATGAATCATCAGACGGAAGATCTTCCTCTCTGTCTCTCCTCCTCTGTGTATATCTGGCTGTAATAAAATGAATAAATCTTAAAAAAAAAAAAAGAACTTGCATTTAAAAAAAAAGATGTACTTTTACTGGGAAGGCAAACAAAGATAAAGTGAGATCTTCCATTCATTGGTTCACATTCCAAAAACCCATAACAGGTGGGCTAGACCTGATGGAAGCAAGGAGCCCAGAACTCATTCCAAGTCTCCCATGTTTGTGTCAAGGACACAACTACTGAGGCATCATCTTCAGCTTCCAAGGATGGCTCTAATGTTAAGTAAATTAGTCAGAGAAGCCCCTCTGAAAAGGCAGTACCTAAGCAAAGATGTGAAGCAGGTAGGGGGACAACCATGCAATATCTGGGAAAAAAAAATTTTCAGAGAAGACAACAGTAGCAAGCTGGAATGTTTTAGGAAAACCAAGTACAGTAACACAGTTGCAGTGTATGAAATGGGGAGCTGTAAGAATTGAGGTCAGAGAGGTATTAGGAAGCCATATCCTTTAAGAGCTGGTAGTCCATTTTAAGAACTCCGGGATTTATTCTATGATGGACATCATATAAGATGCTCAGCAAAAGAGTGATATGATCTGACCTTTGCTATAATACGACCACTCCAGTTATTGATAAAACTAAAGCACACACAGCATCACAAGACCAGCTGAATTCTAAAGCAATTATCCTAATACAATGGTGATGACTTAAGACCAGTATTTTGGTATTGCAAATAACGAAAAGTAACCAAATTCTGGTTCCATTCTGAAAGTGCAGCCAACAGAATGTGCTGACAAAATGGATGTATTATTTGAGAGAAATACAGAAACATACACATATACAACATAACTATGTATTTTTAGTACTATTCTAAGAGGTGTGACTTAGCCACACTATATTACCACAGACAAAAGAACATTTCTTTGATACACCAAAAGACCTCAAATCCCTTTTCAGTTGCTGGTAAAACACTGACTGCCTCTCTGTCACTACATATTAGCCTGGAAAATATGGAATTTTATAATGTGAGAACATTCGGCACAGGGACCCATATTCATTCTATTAAGATTAGGGAAGTTAATCCATGAACATAAAATTGTTAGAACCTAAAAATAAAGATGTTAGTTATTCAAACTGATGTAACAGCACTCCAGGCAAAACAATAGAACACTGCAAAGATCTTGGTGCAAAAGAGAACAGCGTTTATGAGATGGTCAGAAGATGATTATGATGGTAAACGTGCAGAAGATAAAGGATACAGGCACAAGGCTAGCTGGTAGTGAAACATCAGCCCACAGAGGATCGGAAGACACACTGCACATTGCTCTCTTCATCTTGAGAACGTAAGAAAAATCAGACTCTTCTACTTCTGCAATCACTTCAGTGTGATCAGAAGTCTCAGATTTCATCAAGATTTTCAAATATATTACCAAAGATGTGCATAGCAGCCACAAACTTTGAAAAAAAAATCACTTAATTGAAAAGCAGAGGACACCCACAAGCACCTATAAACAGAGAGTGAGCGAGAGAAACAGAATTTCCATCGTCTAGTTTAATCCTCAAATGGCTTCAACCGTGGGGGCTGTAAAGCCAGGAACCTAGAACTCCATTGAGGTTTCCCCCAGTACTTGGACCATATTCTGCTACTTCCCTAGCTGGATCACAGTGGAACAGTTGGAGAACTGGAACTGGTGACCATATGGGATGCTGGCATGAGAGGCGGCAGCTTAACTGTGAACCACAATGCCAACCCCAATCTCTCAAACCCAACTCTCACATGGTCTACTCCCCATTCTTAAAACACTCTTCTTTAACTTTTACAATTACTTCCTTCTTCTTTCTTTTCTTGGTTAGATCTGCTATAGGTTCTTGGGATTTTCCAGAAAGTTCATTCGGCTATGTTATCCAGTTCTATTTTTTTTTTTTTTAATTTAGCAGTTTCTGGGTCATTTCTATCATTGAGCTCAACACTAAGAAGCCAGCCACCATATCTAATTTAAAACAAGTAAAACATTCATCCCAAATAACAAGTATTAGCCAAATTTGTATTTTTGTTATCTTATCAATTTATAACTATTTGGAATTTGGCTACATAAATGGTTTGCATGATTTCTATTCTTCACTAATTTATAATTATCCTCACTGAAGATCAGTTTTGGTAAGTCTTCTAGAGGCATCTGAAATAAGGTGGTATAATGTTTTTTTGACTGTAATGTTTAACATGGTGTTAAGTGTTACAGTATTTAATAGTGTTATTTATGTTTTATTCATCATTTTTTTCTAAAGATTTATTTATTTGTATTGCAAAGTCAGATATACAGAGAGGAGGAGAGACAGAGAGGAAGATCTTCCATTCGATGATTCACTCCCCAATTGACCACAACGGCCAGAATTGAGCCAAACCGAAGCCAGGAACAAGGAGTCTCTTCTGTGTCTCCCATGCAGGAGGAGGGTCCCAAGGCTTTGGACTGTCTTCAACTGTTTTCCCAGGCCACAAGCAGGGAGCTGGATGGGAAGCAGGGAGCCGATGGGATCCCAGCATGTTCAAGGCAATGATTTTAGCTGTTAGGCCACGGCGCCGGGCCCTATTCACCATTTCTTTATCATCCACTTGCTGTGTCATAGACTACAGTCATGTGCTAGTGATTCCCATGAAAGAAAGTCTCAGGACATGTAGTTCACTGCACAAGCTCAGAAATCAGAGGCCTACTGCTTGCCTCTCATACTGATAATATGTATAATTAGTTCCATAACAACTTGTCTCACAAAATATTATTGTTAAAGATCTAAGCCATAAAGGCAAACTACATGTTTAAATTGAATAGGCTGTTTCACTAGCAATATGCCTTCACATGCTGTCTAAGTAAAAATATATGCTTGTGTTTCATTGCCACTGCATTTTTATGCAAGCTTGTGATTATGAAATTTAATACTAATTTTGTGAAATGTGAGCACACAAAACAATATTTCTATAAAAACTAAGACAGATGTCTTAGAAAAATACTGAAAGTTTTGGAAAGTTTCTGTAAATCCATAAGCATTAAAATATATAAAAGGAATTATTTTTAAAATGTAAAATTCAAACAGGATTACATATTCCATTTGCTTTGCAAATGTTTAAGCACTTATGCTACTTAATAGAAATAAGAAAAAGAAGATAAGCATTACAGGTTGGTTATGCAGGCAAAAATGAAGATTATCTTGAATCAGTATTTACATATTTTAAACTGACAACCAATTATTCATAGAATGTAAGTACATCAAATTTAAAATCCTCTACCTTCACTAGTATTTTCAATTTGTTGGTCAATGACTGCCTCAATTTACATTCTATACAAATAAGAAAGCACTGAGTGATACTGAAAATAAGCTGGGCTGGTCTGCCTTTCCATGTACCTATGTGGGAGACCCGGAAGAGGCTCCTGGCTTCAGACTGGCTCAGCTCCAGCCGTTGTAGCTGCTTGGGGAGTGAGTCATTGGACGGAAGATCTTCTCTGCCTCTCCTCTCTGTATATCCGACTTTCCAATAAAAATAAAATAAATCTTAAAAAAACAAAGAATCAATAACTTATTTTTACATATGTTCAATAATTACCATTTACAACATATAATTGCCTAGTTTTAAGAACCTGACTTTTGCCTGTAACGTGGAGTGTATTGATTTGTTGGTCAACAATTGCTTCTACTTTTACTTGCCTGATAAATAAAATGAATCATAAAACTTCCTGCCACATTGTTTTGCTCAATATTTCTACTCTTGGGTTTTCCTTTCTGTTTCTCTTGTTTGTCCGTTATTTCATTTAATATGCCACCTTGCAAAACAGACAGATCACCCCAGAGATTGCTTAATTCTATCCATATCAACAGAGGAAAAATATACTGTGCTGTGACTTTTTTCTCACTATAAGATATCAAAGCAGTCGATTCTAAGAAACTATTCTCAATCACCAGTCACCACAAAAGACTCTGCATTGTTCAAAACTAAAACATGAGAATACCATTATGGTTAGTGTAGGCTCACAGTATTGTGTTCCCAATGCAATACACCCTGACACTTGGATAAGTCTGCTGCCCTTCTAAATAATTACACAGAGATCCTACAGAAAATTCATGAATCTTCACAACAGATTTCAGGTTAAAATTTTGCAGTCATTTGGTGTAAGCCTCCAAATATAAATTTTAATGTTAAAATATTTCACTGCATTTTAATTCTCAAACAGAATATCTCATAACTACATTAGCCTAAATTTCTAGGGCAGACCCCTTGGCTGTAGTTCCTGCACTGGTTCACTGGCCTTCCCATTTCTTGCCTTACACTTTCTGAAGGGGAAAGCTCAGAAAAACAAGGTCTTCTCTTTAGAAGATATTCCTCTTTGGGAGAATCTATATAGTGTATAGTTTTGTTGCCCAGGAAAGAAAAACACCAGGCGCTTTCACTCACTCCCCCCCCCATCCCCACTCCCACTCCATGACTCCTTTCTAACAAGTGGACTAACCGCCCAGAGCAAATTTGGACCTTCTGGCATGCCTGTAATTGGCATCTATAATGGGATACTTCAAAAATCCCTACTGAGAGGAACTAATCATGAGGGAACATTTATTATCCAAAGAGCCTCATTTGCTTAACTAATTGAGGGACTGTCGAGTTGGGTAGACAACCACACACACACAAAAAAAATCTAATATGTATGGACGCACTGTTGTGGCAATTAAGACCAGGTTTATTTCTACTAATTTTCTCAGTTTAAAAAAAAGGCAAATGACTCAGAAATAAAGAAAAATGCTACAGAATAAACAACTAGCTACAACCCCACCATTAACAGGAAACTATTAACTGCTGGAATCACTTTTTCCTTTTCATAGCATATTTCCCAAGGGGAATATATCTCTTTGACCATAGTGTCCACTTCTAAAAAAGAAAGGAAGAAGGAAAGTAAGAAAGAAACAAAGAACAAAAAAATCCTCCACACGGATGTGCATATCTCATCACAAGCAACAATAGCCCAAGTGTAACCTTGTTCCAGCACTATCCTTTATTATGACATTCTCAGGAACACTTAATATCAAAAAGTGAGTCTCATGGGTAATAATAAGTGAGAAGAGTTATATAACTACATATTTGACATTTTTCATGTACATAATATTGTGTATAATTTCATATTAAAAACTTAAAATCTACACATTTCAATATTTTCTAGAAAAATACAGATTCTAAGACTAATCCAAGAAGATGACAAATCTCTGAAAAAAAAATCTAAAATCAGCAACATATCTTTAAAGTCATTTAGCACAGGATCATTTTTGGAAGTTAAAGCCTAAAATGGCGCATAACCCTTATAGGAAGTATATCAGTTCATTCTACAAATCAGCATAATTCTGATGTCATAGGAATGACAGCTTCTTTAAACACAAATGATTGACCAATATTATTTATGCAGATACATTAAAAAAATTTTAAGCAGCAGATTGAATATTAACACTAAACCAAATTTATTGAAAAATAATACCTTTACAATAGTTTACCCAGAATTTCCAAGATCTCATCTCTTTTGGATGGATGTGCTTTCAAAGTTTACAATTTTTATATTTACCATTAGTATTTCCAATTAGGACAGGACATACTCTTTGATAGTTTGCTCTCATTTTTAGTCATTTAATCTTTCACTTTTCACTACTGTAGTTCTAACGAAACGTAAGATGGAAATAGAAAGTTTAGAGTGTCATTCAAATTCATTTCTAATGTAGAATCAATGTTAATATACTGATTATTGTTCTTTTATAATAAAAAGAAAAAGTGATCAATAAAATACATATGAGAGTCCTGGTTAGGCTCTACTTGTTCTGCTTCCTTCCAATCTAGCTTCCTGCTAACACTTCTGGAAAGGCAGTGGATGATGGAATTCTAGTCTCCTGGCTTCATTCTGGCTGTTGCAGCCATTAGTGTTGTGAAACAGTGATGAAAATAGGCATATATTTAAATCTGTGCAAAAAAATTTTTAAGTCAAAATTCTAAAATAACTATTACATTTGAATGGAAAGGATTAAAAGTAAGCTTAAGTAAAGGAACAACAGAAAACCTGTTTCACACACAAATGCAAGGAGCTAACATAAAATATTTCAGCTTATGTACAATATATTTTTTAAACATTAATTTATTTTATTGGAAAGTCAGATAGAGAGGAGGAGAGACAGAGAAAGATCTTCCACCTTCAGCTGGAGCTGAGCTGTTCTGAAGCCAGGAGCTTCTTCAGGTCTCCCACATGGGTGCAGGGTACCAAGGCTTTGGGCCATCCTCAACTGCTTTCCCAGGCCACAAGCAAGAGCTGGATGGGAAGCGGGGCCACTGGGACATGAACCAGTACCCCATATGGGATCCTGGCATATGCAAAATGAGCACTTCAGCCAACAGGCTACCATGTTGGGCCCTGTACAATTTATTTTAACAAATTTACTTTTTCAGTACATAAAAGAGACAAAACAAAATGTAGAAGTAAAAAACTGAAGACTCTGATGAGTTAATGTTTTTCTTAAAGTAACCCTGCTATGACTTACCCACAATAAAATCAACGTTTCAGTAACACAGATGGTAGGCCACACACTGCCAATGTCTTAGGCTTACAAAACACTTGCAATTTTTAAAAAATTCCCCATGCTGTGTTTACTGCTGTACATATGTCTCTGACTGCCAAAGAATTGTTAAACTAATCGAAATGAGATTCATTTTGTTAGTACACAGCTGGGTACTTAGTCATTCAACATCTGCTTCTCAACACATCTTCTGCCTTTTCTTCATCTATCTCAAAGCAGTCTCTAAAAATTTCCCGTTATAAAATACATATGCTTCTCCTCACAATTTGAAAGCTGAACTGGATCATCATCATGGTTTTTTATTAGTATACAGCATTATTAGTAATTTCTTAAAAAGTTGAATCTAGAGGTCTGGAATCTGGTATTAACATCAACAGAACCACCCAGCTGGTGTGTCGGATGAGCATCTGGTATAATGGGACACCTTCAGCCCCATGGCAGAGGACCTGGGTCCAGCTCTGCTTCTGATTCTAGCTTCCTGCTGATGCAAACCTGGAAACAGTGAAGGCTCCGGCAGTTGGACTCTGCCACCCACTGAGACCAGAATGAGCTCCTGGATCTTGGCTGGCTTCAAGCTGGTCCCGCCCAGGCTCTTGCAGAAAGAAATCTGGGGCGTAAATCTACTTATGGAAAACTTCTTTCTAATAAACAAATATTTTAAATTAAATGTATTAATTTCTAAAATATATAGTTATGTCAAAGAATGAAATCCAATAAAAGTAATGCAATAATCAGACGTTAATATACATATATAAGATCTCTGAGCAATAATGAGACTTGAAACTTCTGTATTTTTTAAAATATGAAGCACCCATAAGAAAGAATATCCTTCATTCTGTAGTTAATATTCAGAATGCTTATTCTTCACTTTTTATCATATAGGGACTAATTGGACAATGAATCATCCACAACCTTAGCTTGTTTTTTTTCATTTTGGACAAGTGTATTTTGTTCCTCCAGCTCACCATCAAACACAAAGGCAAAATCCAAACAGAGGTCATTTGGTTCATGCTATATTCTATTCCAAATATTTCTTTTCAAATCCTTTGACAGTAATAAAGTATTTTCCAATAGGAATAATGTGTTAGTGTAGATCTCAAGTTTCCAAAGGTCAACATGAACTAGAAAATTAGTAATAGCACATAACACAAACATCCTTCAGACCATTGTTTCTACAGCATTATTCATTCCAGAAGTCAAATGTGCATTTGAAAGGCAAATCCTCCCAATCACAATCTGGCAAAGCAGCAAGAGCTCCACAGTTCAAGTTCCCTTTCTCTCCAAAACAGTTAAAAATCAACAAGTTAGGAACATACCATGTGATAGCTCTCAGTGCTATCATCACAGCATCATCACCACCACCACTGTAGAGACACTTCTCAAACCTTCTAAGAGGAAGCAATGTGTTCATACCTGAGAGAACAAAGGTTGTTGGTCTTATCATAACCACTGTAATCTCTATTTTCCAAGTCTTTTTAATAGAGTAAAATGATGGCAAGATTAGGAGTTGGTAAGCTATGACAGGAGTCCATGCAGCCAACTGCAGCCAATGAAATGTAAAGGGAACATAACATACAGGTTTTTGTCATCTAATAAAAGGCAAAGATGTGGCTAGTACCATTTCCTCCTCCTCACTTTCTGCAGCTTTAGATGTGGCATCTGCAACTCCACAGATATCCTACAGATAATCTACAACTATAGGAAACAGAAAAAAACCACATAGTAATTGTTGAGTGTTTACTGCTAAACTTTTATTACATGAAGCCATTAAGACTTTTTTGCTTAACCAGTGTTAAGTCAGCTTTCCTGTTGTTTGTAGTCATGTGTACTCTTACCTGATACAACTAGCATCTATAAATAACAAAAAATGTGGCCAGCACAGCACGGTTAACACTCTAAATTCATTGTTTCATTTAATTGAGCAATATTCCAAAGTGAATAAGACTTTTGCTGACATTTTTAAGAAGAAGAAAAAGGAGATTTATAGAAACTAAGACACTTACTATTAATATAGAATTCAAGCCCAGATTTGTTTGATGCCCAAATTCAGATACTTTATAATACATCATATCTCATTATCAGTTATTACACTTATATGGTTAAGGAAATAGAACAGTGAGATGAAATAACCACAGACCGTGGAGTGGAAACAGGCCTGGTTTCAAGTCTTAGGTTCAGTATTTAACAGCTAAGCACATAACTTTCTATTTTAAACAGTAAAACGGAGATGATAACAATAAACAATACGATAATATGTTCTTGCAAAATTATTGCAACAATGGCATTTATTCAATGTACCTGAAACTAAATACATTCCCTGGGACATAAGAGACATTCAAACTTCAATTTCTTTTCCTTTTTCTATTCTAGCATTTAAATGTTCTGTCCAAAGCACAAAGAGAAAAAAAAACATTCTATTTGGGCTATCACAGAATTTATAGTTAAGTGGGGTATTAGAGCATATAGTATAGTAATCTTAGAGGCTTTCATAGGATGGATCCACAGAGGCAAAGAAAAAGAATTATGATGAAATGACTACAGAAAATGACCTGTGAATAGGCCTGGCATATGACTGAGTTGTTACATGGGCTACTCACACATATCCCCTGCCAGAGTGCCTGGGTTCCAAGCCAAGCTCTGCTTCTGAATCCAGCTTCTGCTGATACATATCTGTAAGCTACTGAATGGCCCAAATGGTTGGCCCCCACTACCTAGGTAGGAAATCCAAACTGAATCCCTAGTTTTTGAAACCTGGCGTTAGCTAGGGCCAGTACCAGCTGTCAAGGGTATTTGAGAAGTGGATCAGTGGATAGAGGCATGCTCTATTTCTGCCTAAATAGAAAACGTTTGAGAGAGAGAGAGAGAAAGAGAGAGAGAAAGAGAGTGTGTGTTTAAAGAGCTTGCCAAGTGATGAGAAAGGGAGAAGACAACAGCAGAAAAAATGTGTGAGGTCCAGGAACAGTAGGTGCAAAGATACAAAAGGATGAGAAAACTGAATGCATTCCTGGAATTACAAGTAACTCAGCAATGAGTGACAAAGGAAAGAATTGGGGTTAGATAAGCAACATATTATAAAAGTCATTCTTTTTAAAAGAATGATTGCCAGTGAAGATCACAGAGGTACACTGAAGTATTGTAAACAGTCAATAATTCAAACTGAACAAGAAACATCAGTCTGAGCTTCTGAACTAAAATTATAGTGCCCAACATGTTCTAAGTTAAAAAAAAAATCCATATGCTTTTGGATTGGAAGAGTAAATAGTTCAAACTTTAAATGTACTTTAAATGTATTATTCAACATCTACAAAGGTAAAACAGAAATATCTCTGCCAGCAGCAAAATAGCTAAATAATAAATAAGTGAATGAAAAATCCTTAAGTAATCGTTATTTATGTTCTACTTCCTTTCCCTTTCTATTATCTATAAGGAACACAACTAAAGAGAAAATTAATCACAAGCTAATGAGACAAGAGAAAGAAGGATGAAAGCAAGAAAAATCAGAACATCCAATTAGTTCCATGTGATTGAAATTATAATCAGTTTAAGACAACAACATGCACTTGTTCGAATTCCAACATTAACAGATTAATGGATACTGCTGAGTTTAGGCCTAAGCCTGTCTTTGACAAAAGTGGAAAAGACTGCAAGGTAGCATTAAGATTTAAGCAATGGTAACATTAACTGTTTATTTTTCCTTCTATTTTAAAGGCAGAGTTACAAAGAGAGAGAGAGAGACTCATCGACAGAGGACTTTCATGTGCTGGTTTCCTACAAAAGCCAGAATCTTGGTCTTCAACAGGTTTCAGGTCATCATTAGCTGCTCTCCAGGGCACACTGGGAGCACACCAGAACAGAAGCAAAGAAGCCAAGACTGGTATGAGCATTCTGTTACAGGATGAGGGCATCCCAAGTGATGGCTTAACACATCATAAAAAAACAATGCACACCCCTGATCAAAATTAATGCTAAGCAAACATCTCTAAAATTGTACTTAATTAATTCATTTTAAAAAGATTTATTTTATTTTTATTGGAAAGTCAGATTTACACAGGGAGGAGGAGAGACAAAGAGGAAGATCTTCATCCAATAATTCACTCCCCAAGTGGCCATACATCAATCTGAATCCAGGAGTTCAGCCTCTTCTGGGTCTCCCACGCAGGTACAGGACCCAAGGTTTTGGGCTGTCCTCAATTGCTTTCCTAAGTCACATGCAGGGAGCTGGAAGGGAAGTGGGGCTGCAGAGACATGGACAAGTTCCCATGTGGGATCCCAGCACGTGCAACGGGAGGACATTAGCCACTAGGCCACTAGCCACTAGGCCCTAATTAATTCATTTTTTAAACCTTCTAAAAACACCTGGCATGACATTGACTTTATTCAGATTTGATATCTTCTCTACTTCAAAAGTTCAATTACCATTTAATTGATTGATTCAAAAGGCAGGGTGAGACAGAAAGAAAACGATTGGGAGATTATCTGAAACCAATTAACTCTCCCAAATACCCAGGACAGCCAAGACTAGGGCAGACAAGAGCCAGGAGCCAGTGATTTCAACTGGCTCTCTCAGATGAAAAGGAGGAACCCAAGTACTCGGGTCATCATTTTCTGCCTCCCTGGCACATTAGCAGGAAGTTGGACCAGAAGCAGAAGAGGTGCTTCATTCCAGGCAAGTAATGGCCAAGCGTACTATGCACAATACACTCCAACATTTCCTCAATGCCATGCTCAAACAACTCTATAAACAAAAAGCTGGAATATTTTTAGAGGGAGAAAAGAGGAACTGTTCTCTTTTCTTCACATATATAATAAATAAACACACAAATTCAAACACACACAGACAGAAAAGACCAAATAAACATAGAATTTAGTTTATCCAAAATAAAATATATATATATCATACACACATACAATTACTGCCTTTCCACAGAACAATTTTTGAATCTAGAAATTCCTGTAGCACAAAATATAAATTACTTTTAGAACATTTTGATAGATTCTTTTTTAAATAAAAATTTCAATTCTTCAGAGTTTTTTTTTTAAAGATTTATTCATTTTTTTATTACAGTCAGATATACACAGAGGAAGAGAGACAGACAGGAAGATCTTCCATCTGATGTTTCACTCCCCAAGTGAGCCGCAACGGGCCGGTGCGCGCCCATCCGAAGCTAGGAACCTGGAACCTCTTCCGGGTCTCCCCCACACGTGCAGGGTCCCAAAGCATTGGGCTGTCCTCGACTGCTTTCCCAGGCCACAAGCAGAGAGCTGGATGGGAAGTGGAGCTGCCGGGATTAGAACCGGTGCCCATATGGGATCCCGGGGCGTGTTCAAGGCGAGGACTTTAGCCGCTAGGCCACGCCGCCGGGCCCAATACATCAGAGTTTTAAGAGTAACTCTACCAAAATAGGTGTATGGCTAGGTTCATTCTATTTTCCAAGATGCTTCAAAAAAAAAAAAAACATATATATATATACACACCAGCTTGCTGACCTTGGGGTCTGGGTGGGAGAACTTCCAGCAGCCTGTTGGTCAGACTCGATGCTCGGGGTCCTAGCTCCAGCCATTGCAAACACACAGTGAGCTGTCCCTAGGTGGCCAGAGTGCCAATTGGCGCCAGGTTCTGCCTGCTAGCCGCCCAATGGCAAGTTCTGAGGTTTTGGGGGTATGGAATTGCTGCCTAGGTATGTCAATGTTAAGCCCACTGTGATTGTGCGCTGCGAATCAATCCTGAAAGAATCCCAATGACAGACTAACTTCCTTGAACGTAAGCGAGGATACTGAGACTTAGTGGTTTGCAGTAAAGAGACCGTGTGGGGAGCAGGGTGCCGAACCGCTCCTGGGATTGAGAAGGGCAGTTGCAAGACGGTGGCTGGCCCAGGGCCAGGAGGTGGAGTTGGTCTCGTCAGCAGGCAAACAGGAAGTCACAGGGATAGGATGTTCCCCTCTCTGGGATAATGTCATTGCTACTGGCCTATCAGCGCCAAGTGGACCCACCGGGAGAAGTGATTGGTGGAGAGTGCTATAAAAGCAGCTGCTAAAAGCTAAGAGAGGATGGAAGGGGAGAGGAATGAGGGCCAGAGCGAGAGGACCGGGATGAGAAGAACGGGGCAGCAGAGAGGGGTGGAAAAGCTAAGGCATACGGGACGAGGAGAAGAAGAACGGGGAAAAGAGGCAGAGAGGGGTACAAAAGCAGTAAGGCCTATGTAGAGAAAAGTACAGGGACAAGAATGGGAAAAAGTGGCAGAGAGGGGTACAAAAGCAATGCAGATCTACAAGGAGAGGAACAGAAAGAAGGGTGGCAAAGAGAGGGCTGGAGAAGCGGGGAGGAAAGCTAAGACCAATGGGGAAAAGGGCAGCGGAGAGAAGAGTTTAAACGCAGCCACTTTTGGCAGTGAGGGGTCGGGTTGCTGTTTCGGCTTTTCCCAGACCCTCACGAGTGTGCCTCATAGGTAGTGTCGCTGCTGGTTGGCGACAAGACTAGACGATCTTTATGGGTCAGACTGACATACCAGCCTCCTTTGAGTCCTGTGTAGAACTTGTTATCACTGAACAATGTTGGCCACCACACACCAGTCCATGCAAAAGCTAAGGCTGGGGATTGTCTAGCAGGACCAGATCCTAGTACATGACAGAATATTGGATCAGGGTATGGGTCACATTTGGCAGGGCCATGACATTATCCAGCACACGAGAGAACTCTCCGTGGGTAGATTCTGTGGGGGATGTGTGGAAATACAAGTCCCGCTGGTTAGCTCAAGAGTTGGGGTGGTGATGGGCTGAGCTAGGTGTGACCATGGAACCTGCCATCACCTACGGGTAAAGGAACCGACAACAGTCTGAGCAGGTCAAGGCAGCAGCACCCAAATGTGCATCCTAAAACAGGATGTGGGGGAGGCAGAGCTGAAGCTGGAAGGGGGTGGACCAGGTAGGGCCGAGCAAACCTCAACTCACAAGCAAAAACAGAAATCAGGATGGAGCACAGGTCATGCCAAGCTAGACTCTTACACCGACTGGTCTGCAGGAGCCAGGGATATTAGCCCACAGCATCCAAGGCAAAGACTGAGACAGGTGAGGGGCTGAGCCAACTGGGTCAGAGCAACCACTGGTACATGAATAATCTAGGGCTGGGCATAGGCTCGGATGGGGAGCCGAGTACACCCTTGCTGGATTGGGAATCCCCCGGTGAGTGCGGGGGCCAGAGTGGGGGCTGCTTTCTGGTCTGGATATGGCTGTAATCTCCCTTGGCACAAGCGTGAACTGGGGCTGGGTGTACCTAACCGGGCTAGACTCCAGCACCATCTGGTGGGCCGGGCTGCAACGTTCACCAGCTAATAAAAGGCCAAAATGGAAGGCCAGACTATTCCGGGCACTGACCTAACACCCACGGGCATATATATGAAATCTGGGTCTGGGAGTAGGTCAAGTGGGGGAAATTGGGAAACTCCCCTAGTGGGTTACAACTCTCACTGACGATCACATGCTCTAGGCCTGGGGATTGGACAAGCTGGGCAAAGCAGCTCCAATGACTGACTAATGTGTGAGCTAGAATTCAGCACTATCTGGTGCTCATGAGGACCAGAGTAGATGGAGAATGGACTAGGCTAGGTCTCTGCCCCTACTGAGCCATGTATGAGCTGTGTCTGGGTATGGATGAGCCTTGGCTGGGCTGAAATATCCAACAGTAAGAACTGCAATGGGTTGAAGGCCAGTCAGGAAAGACCACCATTACTGCCAGGACAGGAGGTAGACAAAGCAGGCTAGCTCATGGACCCACCGGTATGAACAAGATCTCGCAGTGGAAGAGGTACTGATGGAGGAGCCTGGGAAACTCCTCTGTCAGAACAAGTCCCTGCAAGTGAGCGCAAGAACCACGAAAGGGAGCAGGCCAGACAAGGCCAGGGAAAGGATTTGGCATAGATCGTGGACAGACCAGGCTGAACCAGTTCATATCACCTGCTGGCAAATCCAAGCACCAGAACAGAGTGTGGATCAGGCTAGGTTCAGATGCAACACATACCAGTACACATCACAGCTGGGATTGGGTGCCTGCTGGGCTGTAACACTCACCAGCGTCAGCTGGAAGTGGGGGTGTGCTGGGCCAGGTCAGGCTACAGCACCCACTGGCAAATGCTGAGGCGAGGAGGGGGCCATGCCAGACCGGGCCAAAACACCCAACCAGCACATGTAGGAACCAGGGAGGGAGGAGGCAAAGCCAGTAGGGGGAATGTGGAGGGCTCCCCCGCTGGACCACCACTCCCACTGGTGAGCATGAGTTGGGATGGGGGCAGATCAGACCAGGCAGGGCTACAACACCTGTAGGCCTCATGTGAGCTAGATCAAGGAAGAGCCAAGCTTGGTTGACTGTCCCTACTGGTCCATGCATAAATCAGAATGGGTGAGGTTTGGTTGGGTTTTGCCGCAGCATCAGCTGGCAGATGCTGGCACTGGGGGCTCATTCTGTCAAGTTAAACTGCAGAACCACCTGGAAAGTACATGATCCACGAGTGGGTAGTCCCCAGATCTAATGGCAAGCAAATCAAGAACTCCACGAATAGCCCACCAGGTGCTATTTTGTATAGTGTGCCAAAGGCTGTGGGGCTCTGGGACTGGAGGGATAACAGTGATCTGCACATGTGCTGAGCTGGGAGCAAGCTTACCCCTAGTTCAGTGCATTGCACTGGTCACACACGAAAAATAAGACTGACTTTGGCATCCTATGGGTCAAAATAGGTCTGGGTAGTCCCTCAGATCTACTGTCCAGCAAGTTCCTGCAAGATCAGCACCATCAACAAACTAGCTATATAGAACACCTGGTGTCTCCCTAATCCTGGGAACTGCTCGAACCGGAAATGGGAGAAAGGTTGTACAGACAATGGAACAGCCCCCGACACAGGATCACAGGAGGTAGAGATTGGTGAGCCAGCAGCTGAGGCTATGGAGACCATGATGGAAGTCAAACATAAGAGCCCAGACCTGGAACTTGCTAGAGGGAGTAGCACAAGTGACTGCAAACAAAGAACCATGTACCAACCACAATAAATCTAACTGTGGACTTGTGGGTGACACCGCTTAGAAACCTTTCCCAAGAAGAAGAATCTGATAACCAGAAATACAATGACCAAGGGCAAAAGAAGAGACAAAGGCACAATGAATATTACTGAAGATTCCCCTGCAAAGGAGCAAAACCTTTTGCCTACCTCAGAGTTCACTGAGGAAGATATTGAGGAAATGGGGGATACAGAATTCAAAACACATTATAAAACACATGCAGGAGATCAAGGAATTTAAGGAATATGTCACACAACAAATAACACTAAAACAAAATCAAGTCGAATTATTGAAAATGAAGAATGCAATAGAGCAAATTAAAAATTCAGTGGAAAGTCTCAATAATAGAATGAGGCAGAGGAAAGAATCTCATAATTGGAACATATTTTTGTTTTTTTTTTTTTTAATGGGGGAACATATTTCTTGTCACAATGGGGAAGCTATCAAAAAGCTGGGAGCAAAGCTGGGTCAATTAAAAAAAAGTACTCAAGAATAAAGAGATACTATTAAAAGACCAGATATAAAAGTTATGAAGTTCCAGAAGGCGCAGAAAGAGTAGCTGAGTTTAAAATGTATTCAATGAAATAATAAAGAAAAACTTCCCTTATCTGGAGAAAAAATTGGGAAACAACATTCAGGAGGCGCACAGAACTCCCAACAGGACTGACCAAAAGTCATCTTCATCATGACACATAATAATCAAGCTCTCTTCAATTGAACACAAGGAAAAGATCCTTAAACATGCATGTGAAAAATATCAACTGACGTATGAAGAAATGGCAATCAGACTCAGAGTGACTTCTCACAGGAAACTCCATAGGCCAGAAGAGAATAGAACAACATATTCCAGATTCTAAGAGGAAAAATTTGTCAGCCCAGGATAACGTGCCCAGAAAAGTTTTCCTTTGTCTTTGAAAATGAAATAAAATTCTTCCACAAAGAAAAGCTCAAACAATACGCCTCTTCTAGAATAGCCCTACAAAGGTTACTTAAAGATGTTCTCTTGACAGAGAAGAGGAATAGCACCCACTAAAACTGAAGACAAATCAGAAGAACATTCCAGTAAAATAACAACTGAAGACTAAATCAAACAACGAACAACCCATTGCCAAAATTACAGGACCAAATTACCACCTATTCATACTAACCCTGATTGTAAATGGTTTAAACTCATCAATCAAACGTCATAGATTAGTAGACTGGATTTTTAAAAAACCCATTTGTCTGTTTCCTACAGGAAACACATCTCACCAACAAAGATCAGCGGAAACTACATCTCATAAATTTTGATGTTTTTATTTTCATTTATTCAAAATAGTTTTTTTTTCTCACTCAATTCTTCACTGATTCATAGGTCATACAGTGGCATCATTTTCTTCAAGAAGGCTCTAGATTTTCTTTTTCATTTCTTCAGCGACACATTAGTCATTCAGAAGCATGTTATTTAACTTCATGCTGTTGTTAATTTCCATTTTTCTCCCTTTTTTGTGATTTTTGCTTCTTGGTTTTTCATTTAAGGGGATGTATATAACTGTGTAATAGAGATTATCATATTCGGATGTGAGAATACAATGCAGTACACACCTCTACTTCCAGATCAAAGATGGACTCCCAATGAAACTGTTAACTCTGCCTTGACAATAGGATGTGGACTGTCTGCCAATACTCACACCAACAATGATGGACTTATAACTTTATAAAGAACTACTGTACTGTAATAATACAGGGGAAATCAGTGGGTGGGGGAAGGGACCTGGGGAGATGGTAAGGGAAATCCCAGAGTCTATAGAACTATATCATAAAATAACAATAATAAAATGGAAAAAGAAAACAACCAGTCATTAGAGAAATTTATTTTGATCTCACTAGCATTTTAATATCTAAAAACGGCCCTCTACACATTAAAAATATAATATAGAAGGAAATTATATATAGTCATGTGTGTATCGTATACCACAATGATATCATTGAGATTAAGGAGAATGGTTGTTATTCAGTCACTTTGTTATTAAACTATAACTTCTCTAAATCTGCAATCAAAATTTACATGATTTTCATTTATATCATTTTGGACTGCTCAAATACTATTAAGTAATTCATCTGACATAATTTTCATTGGATTTGAGTATTCTTGAATACATTTTCAAAAACCATTACCCCAACATTGAATTAAATCCTCACAAATACAATTTGAAGATTATAGTAATGATAAGATGTTACTAGCATCTCCAAAAATCTTTCATTTATGAGAGATTTACAGCTTTATATTTTCAATCCAGAAGACGAGAGTATCATTTTCTACATTTTTTCAAACTGGCCAAATGCGATGCTTTTTTTAGTTTAAAATCTTTTTTTTAGTTTAAAATCCTTGCCAGTCTTCTTTGCTCTCGCATTTGCTTCTCCCATTAGACAAATGGTTATATTCTAGCCCTTTATGACATTTAAGCCTTAAAGACTTGAATATATAATAAAAAGCATTCCTCCATATATCAATTATGCTAATTTTTCTTAGTAACACCAGAATTTGCTGTACATATTAATAGCAGGGGAAAAAAAAACTGCTTACTAAACGGATGTCTGTACCAAGAATGAAGAAACAAACCAATAATATGACTATTTAGCAATTGTTAGGAAAAAACTCTTATTATTCATTCTTTTAAAGTAATAAATCACTTCTCAAAATTGCTTTCAGCTTCATTTTTGTAGGTATCAATTCATAAAACTCATATGCATATTTTTAAAGCATTTCAAGTATGTTAGCAACTTAAAATAAACACTTCCAAATTTATAGCTTAATATTTAAGAGAAAAACGAACCAGGAAAAGCAAAAATACTTATCAATGCATTACTGAACAAAAGCTATTTTTTTTAAAGACTCATTTATTTTATTACAAAGTTAGATATACAGAGAGGAGGAGAGATAGAGAGGAAGATCTTCCATCCGATGATTCACTCCCCAAGCAAGCACAACGGCCGGTGCTGTGCCGATCCAAAGCCAGGAATCAGGAATCTCTTCCGGGTCTCCCATGCAGGTGCAGGGTCCCAAAGCATTGGGCCGTCCTCGACTGCTTTCCCAGGCCACAAGCAGGGAGCTGGATGAGAAGTGGAGCTGCCAGGATTAGAACCGCGACCATATGGAATCCCGGGGGATTCAAGGCAAGGACTTTAGCCGCTAGGCCACGTCCCCGGGGCCCTAAAAGCTATTACACTGAGGATAAAGATTTATAAAGGAGAGGATCTGTTGCACAACAGGTTAAACTATCCTTTGTGACACCCACATCTCCATATTAGGAGTGCTGGTTCAAGTCCTAGCTCCTCCAGTTCTGCCCAGCATCCTGTAAAAGCACCCTGGAAGGCAGCAGATAATGGCCCAACTGCTTGGACCCTTATCACCCATGTGCTTTTAAAATCCAGTCCAGGTTCTAGGTTCCTGGTTCCTGCTTTCAACTTGGCCCAACCCTGGCTGCTTCAAGTATTTGAGGAATGGACCAGCAGAGATGACATCTGTCTCTCTCCCTTTATCTCCCTGCCTCTCCCTCTTTAACTCTGCCTTTTAAATGAATAAATACACATTAAAATAAAGAATCCGTTGAGCCACTTAAAGCTCAGTCGGCAATAACCACCTTGGATAAAATTCAATTGAAAAAAAAAGAGGCTATGATTGCGAAAAATGCTTATTAAGTGTTCACTATTACTTTTCCCTAAAGAAAAAAAACTAAAAATCTAATTTCCCTTTAGGGAAAAGGATTTAGAGCCTTAACTCTGAATTCTAAAATATGTAACACATTGTCCTAGAGACAGCATACCCAAGGGAAAGAAAAACTGGATAACAAAGAAAAAACTGAACTACTAAGCACAATAACATATGCATAAATAGAAAAATATAGTATGCTTAGTTTGCAAAACACATATTGTATAACAAAGGATGTAACTATAAAAATTTAAAATGATAGAGAAAATCTTGCAAGGCTAGAACACAAGACAAATAAATGAAAATGGCTTGGGTTTAGGGTGGGCATCTGGCACAGAAGCTGAGTCCCACCTAAGATAACTTTATCACGTGCTGGAGCTCTGGCTTGAGTCTTGGAGCTATTTGCCTTCTGATCTAGCTTCCTGCCAGTGCACATTCTGTGCACTAGGACCTGTGTACATGCTGTCTACACAGGAGACTTGGACTTGGACTCCTAACTTCAGACTGTCACAGTTATGGATACTCAAAAGTTTTGGGGGGTAAATCAACAGATGGAAGACATCTCTAATAAAAATTAATTAATTAACTAATTAATTGATTAGCAAAAAAATTTATTTGAGACCTAAATGCAAAAACAAAATCTAGAGGCTGAACCCATAGCATGTTTCTGCCTGTGATGTCAGCATCCCATATAGACATGGTTCGATCCAGCACCCTGTTTACGGTCTGGGAAAGCAGTGGTGGATGACTCCGGTCCTTGGCCCCTCTACCCATGTGGGAGATCCAATGGAGGCTCCTGGCTCTATATCAGCTCAACTCTGGTTGTTGCAGCCATTTGGTGAGTAGACAAGCAATAAAACATTTCTCTCTCTCTCTCTGTGTCTCCTTCTCTCTGTAACTCTGCCTTTCAAATAAAATAAAATCAATTGATTAAGTTAAATACATAAATCTTTATGGGAAAAATTCAATATACTAGTTTTTTTTTAAGTCCATATTACTAAAAAACACTACTTACATAGTTTCACGAGTATAAGAATCTTCTTTGACAGGACACAAGCAACATATATTTATCTACCGAACAGAAACAGAAAAATAAGACACTGATACTTGTCTTCAATGCCTTACTAAGGAGATAGGAAATTACTCATCACAATTCAGCATTAACTGATGATACAACATAGTTATAAAACATAGACAGTACAGAAGAGATTGAAGAAATGCCTTTAAGAACAGAATTAATCAAGTAAATGAGGAAAGAAAATCACATATACTATGCTCTCGTTCACCAGGTGTCTATCTACATAACTGTAAGTAGAAGGAACTGAGAATCAAAGAATATTCAGGGATACAGAACTGGGGGAGTATGGCTGGATTAAAAGGTGTTATTTTGCAATATAACAAAACAGGAAAATGCACTGCTATTATGGGACGAACATTCTGCAAGGGCAGGGATATTTTATCTGCTTTTCCACTAGCGGTGGCATAAGGCAAAAATGGTTACAATTTGTTTCCTTTTTATATCCATAACTTCTGAAATGCGATTTTACAGTTTCTCCCACTTAAAAAAAAAATGAAGTACTTTACTGCATCCCTGGGATTTTAGTTTGCCTTATTATTTGCTTTTGCCAATAGGATACAACAGAGGCAATCTTATTCCAGACCAAAATTTAAACCATATGGGCGCCGGTTCTAATCCCGGCAGCTCCACTTCCCATCCAGCTCCCTGCTTGTTGCCTGGGGAAGCAGTCGAGGACAGCCCAAACCTTTGGGACCCTGCACCTGCGTGGGAGACCAGGAAGAGATTCCTGGTTCCTGGCTTCGGGTCGGCATGCCTCAAAAAGTGTTGTAGCACATTAGGCTACCGCCTACAGTGTCAACATCCCATACAGGCACCAGTTTGAGTCCTGGCTGCTCAACTTCCAATCCAGTTCCCTAATAATGTGCCTGGGGAAGCAGAGGAAGAGCTCAGGCCCCTGCTGTTGTGGCCATTTGGGGAGTGAATCAGCAGTTGGAAGCGCTCTCCCTGTCTTTGCTTCTCTCTCTCTCTCTCTTTGCCTTTCAAATAAATTGAAAAAAAAATTTTTTTGCATGCTCCTTCTCAAAACCCTATACAGGCTACTGGATAATCAGAGACACATCCCAGTCAATTCAGTCAGTTATCATTCTGCTGAGACAGGGATGAGCCACCATAACTCCAAAGGAGCAGAGAGCTAAAACTTTAGGTTTTAGAGACCACATATGGTTTTAAGGTATATTCTTGTTTAGATTTTTATTATTACTCTTCAAATGTAAATAATACTCAAGTTGGGAGCTATAAGTAACAGGGAATAGACTGCCAATCCATGCCCTAGAGAATAGACAACCTCAGAGCAGAATCCCGATCACAAATACATGAATGGGTTCTACCAAAATCAAAAGAGGTATCCACTGAATGTAGAACAAATGATCAACCTACAGGACCATGAACTGATGAAATGATCTACAGAACCAGGAAATGATTATTCTCATTGCATTTTGGGGTGGTAACTTAGTCATCGAAAGTTTAGGGATATAGCATTTCAGTGTCTACCTCAACACTGGCACTCACTAAATCTCTGGTGATTTAAGTAATGAATGCCAGGAATTCCAGGAACTAGAACATCTTTTATGTCAGTGTTTGAAGGCTCAAAGGGCCAGGCAAGTAAGGTCATCAACGAAGTGATGGAAGAAAATCCACACCAGAGACCAGAAAAACACCTCGGAGGCTACTCAGAATCCCGGCAAACCAAGGCAGTGGGAGCACCAACAGCAAACAGGATCACAGACAGAGATGTGAGAAAGAATGAAGGGTCTTAGGTAGTGACTGTCAGACCAGAGAGAACTACAAAATCCAGGTACATGTTGCCTGCAAGGAATACACTTGAAATATTCACCAAATGGTGCTGGGACAATGGCATATTGAAATAGGCCACAGAACTAAAAGTAATCTTTAATTTATAAAACCCTTACAAGAAAATAAAAATTAGAAGTAAATCATTGTAAAGAAATTATTTTTCATTAATCAAAACACAAGATTTAAAAAAGACCGATGTTCTGAACTTAATGAAAATTTAAGACTTTGTTTCAAAAGACACCACAAGACAATAGAAAGGTAGACTAGGCAAATCTCTTGAGATAGAAAACAGATAAGTGACTGCCAAGAGTTGGTGGAGTGAGGAATGGTGAGTGACTGCTAATGGATATAGACTTTGTTTCACGGTGCTGAAAATGGCCTGGAATTAAACAGTTGTGATGGCTGCACAATTTCGCAAATACACGGAAAACCACTAAACTGCACACTTTAAACTGAATTAAAATAAAAGGACAAAGAGTGAAACCAGATAAACTGGAACATTCACCCATTGCTGGTGTGGAAAGGTAAAATGGCACAACCACTCCAGAAAACAGTCACTTTCCTTCAGACATAGATTTATCACATGACTCAGGAATTCCATTCTCAGGTGTCTACTTAAGAGAACTGAAAATACATAAACAAAAACCCTGTACATGAAGGTTTGTAACTGAAAATATCACCATTGCCCGTTAGTTGGTGAACACATTAGAAAAATGTGAGGCGAGTATATTCGTACAACAAAAACTACAACGACCAAAAGGAACAAAGTACTGACACATCTCACAGCACAGTCGAACCTCAGTGAAAACCCAGACAGGACACATACTGTGTGACCCAACTTATGTGACATACTCAAAAAGCAACTATACAGAAACAAAACAAAACAAAACAAAACAAAATTAGATAGCAGTTGCCTAGAGCTGGGCTAAGAATGGAACATGATTCTCTTCAGAGTGAAGGAAATGTTACTAAATTAGATTGTGGTGACAGCTGGACAACTCTAAATATGTACTATAAAATTCGCTGATTGGACAAGTCAAACAAGTGAAGCTTACAGTATATACATCATTCTTGTAAAAAGTTATTAAAAATAATCAGCAAAGGACTTGGTCAATAATTAATTGTGGTAAAAAAAATGGTAGGAATTCAAGTAAATATCTAGACTTTGGCTTTTCACAGGTGAACATGGAAAAACTTTATTAAAAAGAGAAAGTGGGAGCAATGAAACTAAGTGTATGGGGGGAGCATCTGGAATTTAATTTGAAGCATACCAAATATTATGCATTGATAAAACGGCATTTAACTTAGAATATCCAGAAAAGCAATACAAACAAGCTTTTAGATTATTCATTCATTAGACTGATGATCATGTATCGGCAATTACTTTCGGCCCTGAAAATACATAGCAGATGATCAGGAAACCCTCTTTTCTCTTACGGAGTTCATATTTAATAGAGTGAAAATGTGAAAGAAGATTTCTTTTATAATATACATGATGCAATAGAGAAGAGTCAATGTGGAAGGGCCAGTTTAGTCTGATGTGATTTAATTCACCAAGAATGAAGAAAATAAAAAGGCAGAAACAAGCCAAGGACTTTGACACAGAATTATGAGGCTATGTAGAGGAAACATGCCAATGAAAGAAACAGAAGACCAATCAGAGACAATAGGAAGTAAGGCAAAAGTTCAAGAAAGAGGGAGCAGAGGTTGGCATGGTGGCGCAGTGAGTAGAACTGCCCCTATGATGTCAGTATCCCAAGTGGGCACTGGCTCCGGTCCTGACTGCTCCGCCTCAGATTCAATTCCCTGATTATGTCTGAGAAAGGTAGCAGGAGATGGCCCTAGTTTTTGGACCCTTGACACAAAACTCCAGTCGGACACAAAAAAACTCCAGTTTCAGTCTGGCCCAGTGCTGGCCATTGGTCTGGGGAGCGAACCAGTAGATGGAAGATCCCTGTGTTTCCCTCTCTTGATGTAACTCTTTCAAATAAACAAATATTTTGAAAAGGAGCAGTGAAACCTACAAAGTCCAGTAAAATGAAGAGGGAAATTTGCATCCCAATAGATTTGATTTACTATTTCCTAATTCAAAAATCATTCTTAAATGTCTTTTCCATGATACGTAACTTTGATCTGTGTTTTAAGAGCAATGCAGGAGTTACTGCAGAACTCTGAAAAGAGGAATAACATGATTTCACATTGTTAAAGGATTACTCAGGGTACAGTTCTAAGATTAAGGACAGACAAGGGAATAGAAACTCAGAGGCCACTTAAGGGATTATTACATTAAAATGAGCAAGGGAGCATGGTGACAGCAGTGTTCAAAGGCCAGGTTCCAAGGAAATTGTAAAAGTATGAAAAAAAAAAAGGGAAAAAAAAACAGGACTTGGTGTGAACTGTGAGATAAACAAATCAGAGATTACTGTAAAGTTGTTGCCTAGAGAACAGAAACTGGCAGCAGCAAATGAAATGAGGACATCTACAAATGAAGGATGTGAAGAAGGCACAGATTCGGAGTTCATTTATGGTTGAGATATCTAGGAGGGCTCTGAGTGAAGAAGTCTAATAATTACTTGGAAACAAGCAAGGGCAACAAGACGACAAGGAAGAGGAATCAGCGCAGCAGAATGAAAAGGAGTAATAAATAAAAAGGAAGAAAGCCAAGAGAGGCGACTATCTGCAAAATCCAAAGAAGAAAGCAATTGTTTTCTACAACTACAGTTCTCAAACTAGGGTGATTTTTGTCCCCTTAAGGAACTTGTGGCAATGCCCAGTGATTTCTGGTCATCATGACTTGGCAAAGTAGAATACAGCAACAGCATCTAGGGAAAGGGGTCAGGTATGGTAACAAATATGTGACAGATACACAGCACAGTCCTCTCTACCACCAGCTGCACTTCACCTTCTTTGGAGAGGGTGTAGTTTTAGCCCTCTGGATGGCAGAAGTGCTACAGTTTGAACTAGCAAACAAGAATACATCCACAAGGTTACCAACAAAACTCACCTGCAAGCTGCCTGTGGAAGTGTTGCTGCTGCCCACCAAGGAGGGGGCGGGGGGCTTCACTGCCTCTCTCCCTTGGCTGCTTCAAAACCAAACTGCAAGAGGGAATGCATGCCATGTTTGGGAAGAAAATCCACCCTCCATCCTGTTTCTCCAGCACCCTCTCCTCACAAAATCTAACACTGTACCAAAGGGCAGAGAAAAAAGTATTTCAGGGTAGAGCTCCAGTATCAAAAACTAAAATGATGTCTGGTAGATTTGGAGCAGACAGGCAAAAAATTGATGGCTGGCACACACCCATTTCACTTATCAAGGATTTCAAATGGTCAAAATTTTTAAAAACAAATCATGCTTGGGCCCGGCGGCATAGCCTAACGGCTAAAGTCCTCGCCTTGAAAGCCCCGGGATCCCATATGGGCGCCGGTTCTAAGCCTGGCAGTTCCACTTCCCATCCAGCTCCCTGCTTGTGGCCTGGGAAAGCAGTTGAGGATGGCCCAATGCATTGGGACACTGCACCTGCGTGGGAGACCTGGAAGAGGTTCCAGGTTCCCGGCTTCAGATCGGCGCGCATAGGCCTGTTGCGGCTCACTTGGGGAGTGAATCATCGGATGGAAGATCTTCCTCTCTGTCTCTCCTCCTCTGTGTATATCTGGCTGTAATAAAATGAATAAATCTTTAAGAAAAAAAAACAAATCATGCTTAAGAAATAGCTATTAAAGAAGGAGTAGAAATTTTAACTCAATTTCTGTGTGCTTAAACTTCTAATTTTGATTATTTGTGGGGTTCCTTTACTTGACATAAGAAGTTAAAGCTCTTTTTTTAAAGTGGGATCTTTATTCTCAACCATGCATTCAAAATAAAGATGGCAAAAGAATATATGGTGTCAATTCACAGGTTTCTAAATGACCTATATGTTTATATTTTCAAAATTCATTTCACATAAGGAGTAATTATTTTTAAAATTAGGGATATTTAAACATTTTTTGAGTGACCAATAAGTGTCAATGCATGGGATTAAAGCTGTGTAGCCTCTTATGTAACAGGATTCTGAATTCCTTTGAAAGCGAATATATTAGAAGGAAATCACTTCTGCAAAGTAAATCCTGAAGTTTTAGGTTATTTCCTAATAGCTGTGGATTTAGAGAGAATAAACCAAATGTTAATCCTTTCAAATGTTATGAGCCATAGAAGCAAATTCACAGTGTTCTATTTAATGATTCAGGCAGGAGTACAACTCTAAATGAAGATAAACAGATGAAAAATCTCCTAGAAATAAAATTTCAGCAAGGGCAGCAGATCTGATGGCATTTGTCTCTCAGTAAAATGTACAGGCCCAGGAGTTCACCTTGAGGAAGAATCACATCACGCACTCTTGAGCACTCAATGGGGTCCTATTCCTAAGGCTAATAACAGAAAACAATACAACACTCATTAAAAATCAAGGAACAGGGCCTGGCACAGTGGCTTAGCAGCTGAAGTCCTTGCCTTGAACGTGCCGGGATCTCATATGGGCACCGGTTCAAATCCCGGCAGCCCCGCTTCCCATCCAGCTCCCTGCTTGTGGCCTGGGAAAGCAGTGAAGAATGGCCCAAAGCCCTGGGACCCTGCACCTGCATGGGAGACCTGGAAGAACTCCTGGCTCCTGGCTTTCGATGGGCGCAGCATTGGCCATTGCAGTCACTTGGGGAGCGAATCATCAGACAGAAGATATTTCTCTCTGTCTCTCCTCCTCTCCGTATATCTGACTTTGCAATAAAAATAAATAAATCTTTTAAAAAATCAAGGAACACATATTAAAAGTACAAATAAGTGAATACCATTATATGAGTTCCTTTCAGAAGAATTTTTTAAGGATGTACTTACCTGAAAGAAACAGACCGAGGAAGAACAAGAGCAATGTCTTCCATCTGTTGGTTCACTGACTAAGCGACAAGAACTAGGTGAGCCAAGTCAAAGCCAGGAGCTAGTAACTCCATCCAGGTCTTGTAAAAAGGTGGCAGAGGCCTGTGTACTGGGGCCATCCATTGTTGTCCTCCCAACGCATTAGCAGGAAGCCAGGTAGGCGGCATGGCAGCAGAGTTAAATAAGACTCCAATAACCTTAACCTGCTGTATCCCAATATCAATGAAAAGCAGGAGAAAGTAACTGCAATAAAGGATACAAATCAGTAAAAATTCACACTTCCATGATATAGTGGGCCTCTTTATATTTATGGTTACAATTCTTATCAGAAATGTTACACATATTTTCTCACAATTTCTTTTTCTTTCTTCAAGATCCTTCAATTTTTATTGGAAAGGCAGATCTACAAAGAAGGAAAGACAGAGAAAACTATCTTCCACTGGTTTACTTCCCAAATGGCCATAATGGCTGAAGCTGAGCCAGTCCGAAACCAGGAACCAGCATTTTTTCTTCTGGGTCTCCCACATGGTACAGAGTCCCAAGGCTTTGGGGCCATCCTTTACTGCTGTCCCAGGCCACAAGCAGGGAGACATGAACCAGTGCGCATATGGGATCCCAGTGCTTGCAAGGTGAGGATTTATCCATTTAGCCTCTGTGCCAGGCCCTCCTCAATTTCTGATTTAACTTATTTATTTATGCCCCCTCTTTTAAGACTTATTTATTTATCTGAAAGGCAGACTTATGGGGGTAGATATGGGGTGTGGGTGAGAGAGAGACAAGTCTTCTGTCCACTGGTTCACTTCCCAGATAGTCGCAGCCAGGAGCCTGACGCTCCACTGGGATATCCCCAACAAGTACAGGGGCCCAAAGACTTGGGGGTCATCTTCTCAAACCGGCATTCATATTGGAAGCCAGCACTACAGGAAGCAGCCCAAGAAGATGCACCATAACACCAGCCCCTATGGAATCTTTTATTAAACAGAGGTTCTTAACTTGAAGCTATTCAAACGTATTGATATTTCTCCCTACTTACAATAAACATAAGTGCTTTCCTAGTTTAAGGTCATAAAAACTAACATCAAAAATTTCCTTAAAGATTTATTTATTCTATTTGGAAAGCAGATTTATAGAAAGAAGGAAAGACAGCTCTTCAATCATCGGTTCACTCCCTAAACAGCCACAATAGCTATAGCTCAGCTGATCAGAAGCCAGGAGCCTGGAGCTCCTAGAGTTGCCCATGTGCATGCAGGACTCCAAGCACGTTAGCCATCCTCCACTGCTTTCCTAGGCAGCGAGCTGAATCAGAAGTGGAGCAGGTGGGATGAGAACCCACATCCACATGGGATGCCAGCGTTGCACAACTGGCCTACTGAGCCACCATGCCAACCCCCACTGAAAACTTCTGAGTCAGGCTCAGCACAGTGGCTAAGAACACTAACATGAAGCCAAACTGCCTGAGTTCAAATAGAACTCTACAACTGTGAACCTGGGCAACTGACTTGACTTCTCTGTTTGCCCCGGCTTCCTCATGCAAAAACTGAAGACAGTTGACATAATTATAGAAGTAAATGTATGTGAAATGCTAGGATAGAGTCAAGTATTTAAAAATAACAACAACTACATAAAGGTTATCAGGTTTCAACCTTTGATACGCCTGCAACTAATTTTCATACAGAATTTAGACATTTCATTGCATGTCTGCCATTTAACTAACTGTCCCAGCATATATAATAATGTATTCCTTTCCCTACAGATGTGCAATGTCACTGTGACATAAGCTCTTTCTGTGCCTCTCTGCCACATTGATCTAATTCTCTTGTGTGCATCCTGATCTCATATTGTCAGACGAGAAATTTCCGACATCAATAATTATTAAACTACATGGTGCGGACCAAGAAGCCCCACCATCTCCAACTTGTTCTTCAGTTACACAAGATAATTTGTCTTTGTAAATTTTAAAAATAACTTTAAGAGCTATTGGAATTTTCAGTGGAATTGTTTGAACTCAAATACATTCATAAAAAATTAATATAGGGCCCGGCGGCGTGGCCTAGCGGCTAAAGTCCTCACCTTGAACACGCCCCGGGATCCCATATGGGCGCCGGTTCTAAGCCTGGCAGTTCCACTTCCCATCCAGCTCCCTGCCTGTGGCCTGGGAAAGCAGTCGAGGACAGCCCAATGCATGGGACCCTGCACCCGCATGAGAGACCTGGAAGAGGTTCCAGGTTCCCGGCTTCGGATCGGCGCAGCACTGGCCGTTGCGGCTCACTTGGGGAGTGAATCATCGGATGGAAGATCTTCCTCTCTGTCTCTTCTCTCTGTATATCTGACTTTGCAATAAAATGAATAAATCTTTATAGTTTGAAGTTAGGTTATTACCTTCATTTGTAAACTTAAAATTTCATAGTTTCTCAGTAAAACCAAACTTTTATCATTATGGAGTATTCACAAAGCTAATATTTTGCCATACATTATATATACTCTGACAATATGGTCACTACACAAAAAGCATTTTTGCCAGTGCTATGGAATGACAAGTGAAATGCATGATGCCAGCATCCCATATCCAAGTGCTGGGTTGAGTCATGATTACTCTGCTTCTACTCTAGCTTCCTGCTGAAATGCTGGGTAGGCAGGACACCTATATGGGAAACACAGATGGAGTTTCTGGTTCATGGCTTCGATCTACCTATTTTAGCCACTAGGAGAGATCATCTAAATCTCTTATCTCACTCTCTGTTGCTCCGCCTGTCAAATAAATCTTCCCAAAAAATAAATCTTTTTAGTATTTGTCGATTTTCTCCATACTTTCAGCCTTCTTTTCTATGCTAACCTTCAGGTATTCTCTTATAAATACCATATGGCTAGCTTTAATTTACCCTTTTCCATATGACCTTTGACCTTTAACTTAAGAATACAATCCACTAATTATTATAATACTTGGATTTATTTCTATCATATAATCTTGTGCTTTTCTCCCAACATTTTTTCTTTCTTGATTTTTGAATAAAGTACTCTTTTCTCATGTCATATTTCTTCCTCTCCTCGTTTTCTTTCTTGTGACATTAAGCTTTAATGTTTAACATTCCCTCTTACCAAAATCCTATTTGTTGGCTTCTCCCCAAATGATATCCTAAGAGGTTTTAAATCTGGTTATCTTCCCTAACCCCCCCCCCCACACAAACTGAATTTGCAGTACAGTAGCTTAGTATTATCCTGTTATTGGGTTTTTTAAACTCCAAAAATGAAAGTGTTTTTATTATATATAACCAGTGTTTAGTTAGACTTATTGCCACACTTAACCATTCAAATCCTTTTCTATGATCGGGAGCAAACATTTCAAATTACCCCGAGAAAGAGGGTGGCATACAGTGGATTTCTGTTTATCCTCACAATCTTTACCTTTCTCTCATGTTGGAAAGACTAGTAACAGCTCTAGGTTAGCCGTTATCTTCTTTAGGACTTTGATTATTCCACTGTCTTCAGGTTTCTGTTTTAATATCTCTGCCTTTGTCCCACACTTCAACTACCAGGTGTAGATTTCTTTGTATTTATTTGCTGGACTTTGAGAACATGAACACTTCAATCTTTTGTCTACAAATTGTGCAGCCACTGATTGCTTCACATATCGCCTCCTCCCCAGGGGCAGACGTTGAGCGCAGCAGTTAAGCCACGGCAGTAGTAGCAACATGGGCACCGCAAGCAGAGCTGACACCTGAACCCAGATACTCGGACACAGGATTCAGGCATGTAGAGAGTGAACCAGAGATCAGATGATCTTTCACAATCTTTGTGTCTGTTTTTCAAATAAATAATTAGAGATATATCGCCTCCTCCCCCCTCTGGCATCTTTTCAAATGTATCCAGAGTATCTCAGTCCTTTTACCACAATTTCCATGCCTATGCTTCTGGATTATAGCTTCAAAATCCTCAGATAACGTGCTATTTAAACTTTTCGCCGATTTTTAAAATGTTTCCTAGTTTGCAATTCTACAACCTGTTTTTTTTTTAAAAGATTTATTTATTTTTATTACAAAGTCAGATATACAGAGAGGAGGAGAGAGAGAGAGGAAGATCTTCCGTCTGATGATTCACTCCCCAAGCAAGCACAATGGCCAGTGTTGTGCTGATCTGAAGCCAGGAGCCAGAAACCGCCTCCAGATCTCCCACACGGGTACAGGGTCCCAAAGTATTGGGCCATCCTCAACTGCTTTCCCAGGCCACAAGCAGTGAGCTGGATGGGAAGTGGAGCCGCTGGGATTAGAACCGGTGCCCATATGGGATCCCGGGGCATTCAAGGCAAGGATTTTAGCCGCTAGCCCACAGCACTGGGCCCTACAACCTGTTTTTGGTTCATTTTCAAAACTGACCACTTATTCCTTACCCATATTTTCAACTTTTCCTTTTATCCCTCCAACTATTATTTAAAACACTCATTTCATAATTTGTATTCATTACTCTGTTAACCGAAGTTTTGGGAATTGTCTCCTCAGGAAACTACTTACTGACCCTGACATGGTGGCTTGTTATGACAGTGGTTCCTGATTATGAATATCTCTGAATATGAACACCTATTTTATATAACTGGCAATTCTCTAACAGTGGGGGTGAAGATGTTTTGCACCAAGTGGAATCTGTGTTTAGTTCTGCTGGGCCCTTGCTTGGAACATTCAAGACCAAGATCCATGTTAATTATAATTCTTGGTTTAGGCTTTATCAGATAATGCAAACAGTATTAATTTAGAACCCAAAAATACATGAGGGAAAATGAGTTGTCATGAAGTCTTTTTTAGAACCTTTTTTAGAACTCAGAAACTTTTTCTCCTTCTTAACCTATAACTCAAATTCAAGGCCACATAGAAAAGTTTTTTGTTTTGTTTTGGTTTGGTAGGATTTTTTTGGGTTTTTTTTGTTTGTTTGTTTGTTTGTTTTGGCCTACTTCTGCAGAGTGAGTGAGCGTTCATTTCCCCTCGCTGCTTGCTCCCCTTCCTGAAGGTGGTGTCCAGTCAGGCTATCCACCCCGTGGAAGCCCTTGTCTTAGCCCCAGCAGCTCTGTGCTCTACGGTTCCAGGTGCTCTATGCCTGTATACACCCCCAGGTACTTAGTGGCTTCGAAGTCATCCCTGCTCTGAGGGCTCTTTTTTCTTCTTTCATTCATTTAAAATGATTTTTTGTTATCAAGTTTCTTTTTTTAATCTAGCATGTTTTACAAATGAAAATTTCAATCAGCCACACTGTCAGAGAAGCAAACCCAGTGGCTCCTTCCTTCACTGCTCAAGCTAATAACATCAACCTATTGAGTTTCTAGACCTTTTCTCTCCTAAAGGCGCTATTTCAGAAGTTACTTTAAGATACTTTATTCCAGTTGGAAAACTCCTTCAAACAAGATTTTGATAAGGCAATTCACTTGGGTGGTGATGAAATCACCATGATATTTAAACTTGGCAATGTTTGTATTAGAATACTTAACTAGATAACTGATCTAGTGTGACTACAAATTGGTAACTATTTTTAAAAACATGAGACGGGTTTACTTCAATAGTGTTCTATTTAAATCAGTGCAGTTTACTTTTTACTTATATATCCATGCATTCTGACTTATACCAATCATACAGCAATTCTATTGTAATTATAGCTCCTAACACCACTTTTTGGACAGCAAAAAAATGTTACAAAGCTAAATCTCACATATGACTTTCTATGTTATTCAGCCACTTCAACCAAATAAAGTCAGTTTGTAGTTAACAGAGGACCTCACTTATAAACTACCATAGTTTCATATCTCACCAAGAATAATGCTCCTACATATTTAAATATTTGAATATTTACTATGCACCAGGTCCTGTTACAAATACTACACAAAGGGGCAGGTGTTTGGCACAGTGGTTAAGACAGCAACTAGGATATTCACAGAATGTCTAGAATGTCTGGGTTTGAGTCTGTTCCTCTCTCAGTCCCAGCTTCCTGTTCACACACACACTGGAACACAATAAGTGATGCCTCCAGTACATGAGTCCCTGGCACCCACAGGATGGACCTGGATAGAGTTCCAGGCTCTTGCGCTTCAGCCTGATCCAGTCCTAGTTGGAGTATTTAGAGAATGAACCAGGAAATGGAAGATCTCTCTATCTACAATGCAATCCAGGTCTCCCATGCAGGGGGCAGGAATCCAATTACTAACACCACCACTCCTGCTTCTTAGGATCTGCACTAGCAGGAAGCTAGCACCAGGAGCCTGGGCTGGGAACCCAAACTCAGGTATATATATATATATATATATATATATATATATATATATATATACACACACATATCCCAAACTCTGATATAGAGGCAGGCACCTTAAATACTAGGCTAAACAGCCACTGATTATTGGAAAACTTTTTCAACTGTGAGTTACAGCGCTTTTTAAGTATTTGACTCTAGCAGTTGGTGCAATTTTTAATATCTCAATAGAGATAAGGTGTTTCTAATGCAGATGTTAAGTATAAACTGAGATGTTGTACCTGTAAAATATATGCCCAGTTTCAAAAGAAATATTGCAAAAATAATGTAAATTATCTCATCAAAATAATTCAATATGGTATTTTGAGTATTTGAAGTTAATTATCAAAATAAATTTCCTTATACTTTTTATTTTAAAAATATGGCTACTAAATGATCTAAAGTGAGTCACATGGCTCAAGCCTGTGGCTTGTGTTGTATTTCTTTTTCTTTTTAAGATTTATTTATTTTTATTAGAAAGTTAGATTTACAGAGAAAAGGAGAGACAGAAAGAACGACCTGACATGTTATGGATGTTATGTCATATGTAGTATATAAACTAAAATGGAAATGTGAAGGGGGTGGTCACAGAATGGGGTTAAGAAATCGCATTTATTTTTAACATGTTGGCTGCTCAATACTATGTCAATTAGTTCCATAACGATGTTAATTGTTGCAGATGGTATATTAGTGCTTTTATTTGACCGGGATGATACTCTGCTGGCTCTGCCCTCAGACCAGAGAGGGTCTCCCCAATAAGTAGTTGGACTTGACTGGACTATAAGATGTTGGACTCTATGCTTGGCATATGCTTGCTAAGAGGGAATCTCAATTGAACTTGAACTATGGTTACGCAACAAGGTGGAGGAACCCACCATGGGGGGAGGGTGTGAGGAAGTGGGGGGAGAATTCCAGTTCCTATGAAATTAGAACACATGTAATTAATGAATAAATTTAATTAAAAAAAAAAAGGACGACCTGCCCGCTGGTTCACTCCCGAAGTGGCCGCAGTGGCCAGAGCTGAGCTGATCTAAAGCTAGAAGCTAGGAGTTTCTTCCAGGTCTCCCACGTGGGTGCAGGATCCAAAGGCTTTGGGGCCCTCATGGACTGCTATTCCAGGCCACAAGCAGGGAGCTTGGTGGGAAGTAAAGCAGCACCCATATGGGATCTCAGTGCATGCAAGGCGAGGACTTTGCCCACTAGGCTACCACACCGGACCCCTGTGTTATATTTCTATTGGATAGTCCTGGTATAGTCAGTCCAGAAACAGTACTACATGTTTATACAGAATTTGTAAGAAAGCTGATATTAGACATGTAGAGAGTAAAGGATGGTCTTTTTAATAAATGGAGCTGGTTCAATTTGCTAATACTCTACCCTCAAGTACCAGAATCCCATATAGGCGCCAGTTCATGTCCCGGCAGCTCCACTTCCCACCCAGCTTTTTGCTTGTGGCCTGGGAGAGTGGATGGCCCAAACTCTTAGAACCCTGAATCTGTGTGGGATATCCGGAAGAAGCTCCTAGCTCCTGGCTTCACATTGACTCAGCTCTAGTCACTTGGGATCATTCGGGATGTGAACCAGTGGATCTTTAACTGTCTCTTTCTCTGTGTAAATTTGCCTTTTCAGGAAAAATAAATAGATCTTAAAATAAATGGAGCTGGATGAACCGAATATCCATATAGGATAAAAATGAATCCTGGGCCCTCACACAATAAAAAAAAAATCAATTCCAGATGGACTGTTTGCCTAAACGTGAAAGTCTAATGTGAATAAAGTTGTTAGAAGAAAACAAAGTATCTTCAAATGATCAACTAGACTACACTTAAAATTAATAACTTCTGTTCATCAAAAGACATGACTAAGAAGGACAAGCAAGTATGGAAAAAGAATCCTCAGACCTGGGTATGTACATGGAAGAGAATATGATACACACACACAGCCTGAAAGGGCACAACCACTATATAAACAGAAATGCCGCAATATCTGACCACTGATTTCCTGTTAACATGTTCCAAAGAAGAAAAATTTTGAGAAACTAAAGTTTACACATTTAAGAAACAAAATCTAACTTAGCCAATTTTGATTTACTTTAGGAAAAACTTACTACATATGCTTGATTATTAAAGATAATGTATACAAATTCAGTCTTTACAAGACCACACATGGTCACTGTTAGAGTTAGGATACAATATATCTTCCAAAAAAAAAAAAAAGTATCCTTGGAAAGTTACTCTCAAATGAAGATTAATTAATATTTTTAAACATTTAGTCCATATAATACAGCTTTGATTGCTTTCCCTTAATCTTTCACTCCAAGTATACCTATTAATCCTACAAATATGTGAGACAAATGGTAGAGGCCCAGCTAAATCCTTGCCTTATGGGATTCCATACAGGCACTGGTTTGTGTCTCGGCTGTTCCACTTCGCATCCAGCTCCCTGCCTGTGGCCTAGGAAAGCAGTGGAGAATGGTTCAGGGCCTTGGAACATTGCACCTGCACTCCTAGCTCCCGGCTTCGGATCGGCTTAGCTTTGACCACTGCGGTCACTTGAAGAGTGAATCAGCAGACAGAAGATCTTTCTCTCTGTATCTCCTTCTCCCAATAAAAAATAAATAAATATTCAGAAAATCTTCAGAAAAAAATGACAGAGAGAGAGGTAGAAATGGTAAAGAGAAGACAAGCTGTTTTGTGACCCCAAGACAAGAGCAACACAAAAGCAGGGCATCTTAACAGCCTTCCATTCAAAAGGAGGAAGGCAAACAGCCGCAGGAACTGCTCCCAGTCTAGCAGAGAAGACAGGCCAGGCAGGCTCACTCCTCCAGGACCAAAAGGAATCTCTACTGTACCACCAGGTAAATCTGAAACAAGAGGCTGCCAGGGGACCCAAATGGCACCAGCAAGAGGGATTCCTCGCTAAAATCCCAATTTAGGGGTCACCCTTGGCCTACAAGGCCTCAATCTCCCTTCCTACAATCAGAAGCATGAGGTGGCCCAGCCTGGGAAAAGCCCTTCTACCTCCAAAGGTGACAACACAGGTCAGTCAGTGGGAACCCCAGGGACACTAATGTAATCTTACAGATCAAAGTAACATCACAAGTTAAATATTGATTGGAATCACAGGCCACAAAGGGAAGCAGGGTATCAAGCTAAAATTAAACAAAATCATTACATGTGATGAGTTGTATAAATATGTATGTATATTTTAAGTGCATATATGCACACATATATAAAATATAAAATGAGAAAAAGTTACATATGAAGTTACCATAAATAATCATTTATACAGAAAGAAACAAGACGGCAGACTTAAGGTCTAACTTATTAGTGATTATCTTACATGTAAATAGCCCAAATACAATGAGAAGATTGAGAGGCTAGCACAGTGGGTTAAGCACATATAATGCCAACATGGTATATGAGCACTGGTTCAAATCCCAGCTTACTCCACTTCGAACACAGCTCCCTGCTTATAATGCCTGGGAAACAGCAAAAGGTGGCCAATGTGCTTGGGTTCCTGCCACCCTAGTGGGAGACACTGATGGGAGTTACAGGCTTTGTTCTGGTCCAGTCTCAGCCACTGCAGCCACTTAAAGAGTCAATCAGTAGATGAAAGGGTGTCTCTTTCTCTCAATCTGTAACTCTGTCTTTCAAATAAAGAAATCTTTTTTTAAAAAATCAGTCTAGAGTATTCACACAAACATGACCTAGCCCTGGCTCAATAGCTTAGGGGCTAAAGCCATGCCTTGCATGCACCAGGATCCCATATAAGCACCAGGTCACATCCCGGCTGCTCCACTTCCCAGCCAGCTCCCTGCTTGTGGCCTGGGAAAGCAGCCGAGGATGGCCCAAAGCTTTGGGACCCTGCACTCACATGCGAGACAGAGAAGATGATCCTGGCTCCTGGCTTCAGATTGGCTGTTGCAGCCAATGCAACCACTTGGGGAGTGAACCAGCAGACAGAAGATCTTTCTTTCTGTCTATCCTTCTCTTTGTAAATCTGTCTTTCCAATCACAATAAATAAATCTTTACTTTAAAAAGGCCCAACTATATATTATCTAAAAAAACACAATATAAATTCAACACTAAGATGAATGCAAAATGATAGGAAATATATTATGAAAATATTAATTTTAAAACCTATGAATAGTTATATCAGTATCCAATAAAGTTTATTATAGTTTATTATAGACCAAACAAAATTAGGAGACAGAGCTATTCCATAAAGCTAAAAGGACTAATCTAGCAAGAAAACATGATCCTAAGTGTTTACTTACCAAGTAAAAGAGACTCAAAATACATTAAACAAAACCTGACAGATACAAAAGAAGAAATGACAAGGCTACAAGTATAGGGGTTTCAACAACCTCTTCTTCTCAAAACGGAAGAACTACTAACAAGGCAATCAGCATAGACACAGATGTGAACAACAAAACTAAGCAACAGGATCTAAAGGACACAACCCCTCCCAACTCATCCCACCTACAGAATACACATCAGCAAACTCACCAAGACAGACCACACACACCCCAGTTAATACAAACCTCAGCATTTTTTTTGTAAACGGAAACAGTGCGTTTTCTGAACAGAACAGAATCAAACTACAAATCAGTAACAGAAAGATAGCAGAATAACCTCTGAAACACATGAAAATTAAACATCACACTTGTAAATAATCTACTAGTCTTAAATCTTCCAGGGGCCAGCACGGTGGTGCACTGGGGTTAAGCCTGCCCTGCAATGCTACATCCATTATGAGCGCCAGTGATTCCCAGCTCTTCCACTTCAAGTCCAGCTCCCTGCTAAGACACCCGGGAAGGCAGCAGAGGCACAGCCCAATACTTGGGTCCCATGGAAGATCCAGATGGAATCTCAGGCTTCTAGCTTCATGTTGCCCCAGCTGCCACTTTGGGGAGTCAATCAAAAGGTGAAAGATCTCTCTGTCTCTCTTGTTCTCTGTAACTCGGCCTTCAAATAAATATAGTCTTCCTTTAAAAAACAGTTTACAAAACTGAATGAAAATGAAAATACAACATAATGAAACAAATGAGATGCACCTAAAACAATGCTGACAAGAAATTTTATAGCACTATATATTGTAGTAATAAGAAAAATCTCAAACCAATGTTATTACTTCTTAAAGCTAAAAAATAAGAGTAAAAATTAATCCAAAACAAACAGAGGGAAGGAAAGAAAAGTTACAGAAAATTAATACTTGAAATAGGAAACTAATAGAAAAATGAACAAAAAACAAAGTTTTTTGGTTTTCTGAATGTACTGTTCGATGTAGGAAATGCACAAAAATGCAGACAAATCAGCAATGTCAGAAATGAAACAGGGGGTCCCACTACAGATCCAACAACCATTATAAATGAGAGAATATTGTGAACAACTTAATACTCAAAATTCAACAGTTCAGCAGACATGGGGCTGTGTGTCTGGCTAGACAATGCCCCCTGAACTGTCCAGTTACTATTCCGGAGGGCTTAGATGAAATTCAGCCTCTGCTTTTTGTAATTCAAGCTTCTTGCTAATGTGCCCCTTGGAAGGTAGCAGGTAACGGTCTAAGTACATGCACCCTTGCACACATGTATGAGACCCAGACTGAGTTCCCAGCTCCTGAGTTCAGCCTGTCCCCGGAGAGAAACGGTAGGAAATTGGAGAATGAGCCAGCAGATGGAGGAGGTCTGTCTTAAAACAGATCAACTGACCACTCAGCCAAAACGAAACAATCTAGTCCCATAAACATTAAAGAGACTGAATTGGTAATTTAAAAGTAGTAGAAAAAAAATCAGCACCAATTTTATACCATTTGTTAATCTCTTTTATGCAACAGAAGAGGTAGGGTCAGCATTGTGGGGCAGCAAGTTTAAAACCCCATAGCTCCATTTCAGAAACAGCTCCCTGCTAACTGCCTGGAAAAATAGCTGCCACCCACAAGGGAGTCCCAGCTGGAGTCCCAGATTCCTAGCTTCCAAAGGAACCAACCTCAGCCATTAGGCCAATTAGGGAGTGAACCAACAGAAGAAAACCTGTCTTTGCCTCTCTGTCATTCGACCCTTGAAATAAATAAAGTAAATGTTGAAATGGAAGGCAGGAAGGAAGGGAGGGAGGGAGGAAGGGAAAAGGAAAGAAAGCAGAAGTAATGGGGTGCCCTAACAGAATGCCTGGGATCAAGTCCACCCTGCTTCCAGTCCAGGTTCCCTGGAAAGCAACAATGAGCCAAGTACTTGGGTTCCTGACACCAATAGAGAAGACCTAGATTGAGTTCCTGGTTCATGACACTGGCCTGGCTCAGCCTCAGACGTTGAGGGCATTTGGAGAGTGAATCAGAAGATTCAAGACCAATTCTCTCTCTCCCTAATCTCTCTCTCTCTCACTCTACTTTTCAAATAGATACATACATACACTCTTCCTCAAAAAAGAAAATTAAAGATTATTTCCCAATGTTTTGACTAACATTTACTTTTCAATTACATTCACATAATAAAATAGATGAATGTTTATACCAGCTTTAGTCACAATAGGCAAAACTGAATCCATATGTCTTTCAACAGTCATGAATGGCTGATACATACAATTATATGAATCTTCAGAAAATTATGCTGAATGAAAAAGCCAATCCAAAAACGTTATATATGATTCTACTTATTAGATTTCTGAAATGATAAAGTTCTAGAAATGGAAAACAAAGTTATTTTTGCTGGGGATAGGAGAGGGAAATGATGTGAGCAGGTGGATGTGGGTTTAAAAGGGCAACAGAAAAGATGCTGCTGGTGATGAAGTATTCGATATCTTGACTTGGGAGATGACTACAAACTGATAAAAACAACAAAACTGTCTGCAAATACACATAAACCACAAATGAGTACAAATGGGAAATTTGATAAAATGACTGATTGCATAAATGTCAATATCCCGACTATGATACTGAACCATAGTTTTACAAGATGTTATCATTAGTAACATTGAAGGGAAAGATATATGGGACCTATATATGGGACCTATTTCTTCTCACTACCTTTCAATTTACAGTAATATTAGTAAAAATGTTAATTAAACAGAGAAAACAATAATTGTTAAGTTCACATTCCTGTCATACAGTAAAAAGGAGGAGAGAAAAATTGGGTATGATCTGCTTTATCTATAGCTATAAAGTTGGCTCACACTAATTGTGAGAAGAGAAATTTCAAAAACTAACAAATTTAAGGAAGCACTCAGTCCAGCACACAAGTCACCAAATCATATGATAGGATCAATAAGCAAAGTCAAATACAAACACATTAAGTATTTAAAACACACACACACACAAAGCAAAAACAGTTACAACAACAGAGTATAACAATAGATTAATGTTAGACTAGAAATAATACTTCAAAGCAAATAGAAGTAATTGCCTGGGCAGGCAGGTGTGGTGACACAACAAATTAACCCAACACTACATGCCCTATCAAAATGCAATTCAAGTCCCACTGACTCCACTTCTGATCCTATTTCCTGCCAATGTGCACGGGAAGGCAGCAAATGCCAACCCAAGTACTTGGGTACCCGCCACTCATGTGAGAGAACCTGCTGGAATCTTGGCTCCTGGCTTTGGCCTGTTCCAGTCCTGGCTATTGCAAGCATTGGGAGTGAACAAGTGGAAGGACAGTAGACAGATCATCTGTGTCCCTCTCTGTCACTCTGCCTTTCAAATAACCATAAATCTTTTTTAAAGATTGAGAAGAAGGCCCAGCGCAGTGGCCTAGCGGCTAAAGTCCTCACCTCGAACATGCCGGGATCTCATATGGGCACTGGTTCTAATCCCGGCAGCCCTTCTTCCCATCCAGCTCCCTGCTTGTGGCAAGGGGAAAGCAGTCGACGATGGCCCAAAGCCTTGCAAATCTGCACCCGCGTGGGAGACCTGGAAGAGGCTCAAGGCTCCTGGCTCCTGGCTCCTGCCTCAGATCGGCACAGCACCGGCCGTTGCAGTCACTTGGGGAGTGAATCACTGGGCAGAAGATATTTCTCTCTGTCTCTCCTCCTCTCTATATATATCTGACTTTGCAATGAAAATAAATATTTAAAAAAAAAAGATTGTGAAGAGAGACAAATAAAGTAACTGATCTTCCATCTGCTGGTTCACTCCCCAAATAACCACACCAGCCAGGGCTAGGCCAGGTCAAAATCAGGAGCCTGGAACTTCATCCAGGTCCCTCATGTGGGCAGCAGGGGCTCGACTACTCGGGCCACTTCTGCCTTCCCAAGAGCACTGGTGGGAAGCAGGTTAAGAAAGAAGCAGAGCATCAGGGACTCTGATACAGAACACTGGTATAGCAAGCAGTGGTTTAACCAACTATACCACAACACCTGCCTCATAAATAAATGTTTCAAAAAAAATAACTACAGAGCCACGTAGTCCCTTATATCTGATTTATTACATGCAACTATTAATCAAATCAGGAGTTATTTCCTAAAATAATAAAAAAACTCTGTGATATCAACTTCACTATGACAGTAATTACTGGCATCCATGATCACAATAGTGTTAGTTTCCTTTCTGTTAGAAAATTGGTTACTTCCCATTGGTTGTAGAAAAAACAAGTCAATTTTATTATAAACTATGTATATTAAGAAAAGGGACAAATAATAAAAACTTTATATATATAACATTCACTACAGAACAGACGAAAGGGAGGAAATAATGAATGAATGAATAAGTTCAACAAACCTTTAACCCATTCCTACAAATTGTGCAGGCTACTTGAGAGTACCTGGAGCCCAGATTGTAGGAAATCTTGGTTTAGATTTTGCATTTTGAAGAGTCTGCCCTGGAGAATTAGGTTATTTGCTTCCTTGGAGCAAGAGGAAAATACGACAACTTCTCCAAGTCCTTTCTAAAATACTATTATTTAGTGAAGCCACTGGTCAAGCCTGCTTAGTAACACTTTTTTTTTCCACTGTCAAATGTCATGGCAGAGAAGTTTTAACTGAACAGGCCGTTTAAGCATATCTGCCAAGCGAGAGAAGTTTTAAATACAAGGAATAAGCTGGACAAACTATGGGAAGTTTTTATGTTATTAGCAAAGGCATGCTTAAGTAGAAAACATGAGACATAACAGTCTCAGAACAAGAAGTTGAGTGCCCAGATGTTGCATGATATCAGACTGCTTAGCAAGTATACTCAATTTAGCTGTTTCAGCAAAAATAAGAAATAAGTAGCCTACATAATAAATTATAAGATGTCAAAAAGTCCATAAACTTTGTTAGGTCTCCCATTGCAATCTTCATTGATTACCACCATAAAATCAACGTCTTCTGTTCAGATCTTTCAGCTGGATTCACTTAGATAGCTTTTAAGGCATGCCTAAAAGGGAACTACTGAGCAGAGACATCTTCCAAGTGAAACCACTAACACATTATGGACGAAACCATCTACGGCTACTATATTCCTCACCCACAGCCTTTCCCATCAGCCTAGTACATTAAATATCCATCCATCTCCTATCTGGAAATGGTCATGCTCTTTTCCACATGCTCTTTAGGAACATCATTTATTCTTTCAAAAACTCTGATTTGTTTTTCATGTGAAAGAAAGAATCTGAACCACTGAAAAATAATTAAAAGAGGATGCTTCAAAAAGTTCATGAAAAATGAAACTAAAAGATTAAGTTTATTTTGGCACACATGTTTTTGGGTCTATGCATATGGTCCTCAAAATGTTTATGGAAATGCATGTTATGAAAAATTACAATGAATTCAAGCTTTTACATTCAAAATAATTTAACTTTGAAGACCCTCCTATACTGACTTCTCGACACAAGTGGGTCATTGCCTTAGGTAGTAGGTTCCAAAATTCACAGCTCTTTCCCCAGCCTCTCTTTAAGACTTTGTGCTTGCTGCACTAACGAAGAGGGTACAATAAAGCAGCTAATGGAGCCAGTTGAATACCTTAAGGCAGGAGCTATGGCTCCTTGGCAAGAGATAACAGCATGGGCTGTGCGGAAAAGGGCTCCACTTTAGGGATGGTAAATGTCTAAGGTTCATGCAGCCCTGGCAATGCTTAGATCCAATCCACAGCAACGCCACTAACAGGACTTTCCTCCTGTTCAACAGTGCCAGTGGCTGGGACACGCTGCTACTTTCTGAGACTGCCCACTCCATCCTCACAGCTCTGACTGTGAGAAAGTTCTCTCAGAAAATGAGTACAAATCTGTCTCTGCAGTAATTTCCACCCACAGGTTCTAATTCTGTCCCTTAGGACCGCACAGAAAAGGCCAAATCCTTCTTCAATCTTCCATATGCTGGCCTTTCCTTCAACCACTAGAAGATAACTATCAAGTTTTTCATAAGTATTATAGTAGACTGAATAATAGCTCCCCGAAGATGCTTGCTCCCCAATCCCCAGAACCAGGGAGTATTTACCTTACAGGGAAAAACGGACTTTGAATATATAATTAAGGATTCTGAGGCGAGGAGATTGCTCTGGGTAAGTCTCATAACCCAGCAAAACCACAAGGGGCTGTCTAAGAGAGGATCAGAGTGAGCGACAGGAAATATGACAGGGACAAGCATTGTGGTATAGCATGTAAACCACTGCCTCTAACACCAGCATCCTACAGGCACGCCAGTTTGTGTCCTGGCTGCTCCACTTCTGATCTGGCTTCCTGCTTATGGTATGGGAAAGCAGAAGAAGATGGCCCAAAACTTTGGGACTCTAGGGACCCAATACCTTGGGACTAGTTCTCCCCACATGGATCTGCAACAAGCTCCTGGCTCCTGGCTTCAGATCAGCTCAGCCTGACTGTTGTGGCCATCTGGGGAATGAAGCAACAGATGGAAGATCTTTCTCTTTCTGTAAATCTGCCTTTCAAAGAAAAGTAAACCTTAGAAAAGTACAAAGAAACTGAAAGTGGGATTGACTTGGTTTAAGACATAACAGAAATGAAAAAAGATAGTATTGGAATAGTGATTTAACAACTGAATGCAAGAATGCAAAAGAGATACTCTGAGGGCCAGCGGCGTGGCCTAGCGGCTAAAGTCCTCGCCTTAAAACGCCCCAGGATCCCATATAGGCGCCGGTTCTAATCCCGGCTGCTCTACTTCCCATCCAGCTCCCAGCTTGTGGCCTGGGAAAGCAGTCGAGGAAGGCCCAATGCTTTGGGACCCTGCACCCGCATTGGGAGACCCAGAAGAGGTTCCTGGTTCCTGGCTTCAGATCGGCACAGCACCGGCCATTGCACTCACTTGGGGAGTGAAACATCGGATGGAAGACCTTCCTCTCTGTCTCTCCTCCTCTATATATCTGACTTTGCAATAAAATAAATAAATCTGGGCCCAGCGGCGTGGCCTAGCTGCTAAAGTCCTCGCCTTGAATGCACCGGGATCCTATATGGGCACCGGTTCTAATCCTGGCTGCTCCATTTCCCATCCAGCTCCCTGCTTGTGGCCTGGGAAAGCAGTTGAGGACGGCCCAATGCATTGGGACCCTGCACCCGCGTGGGAGACCCGGAAGAGGTTCCAGGTTCCAGGCTTCGGATCGGCGGATCGGCGCGCACCGGCTGTTGCACTCACTTGGGTAGTGAATCATCAGACGGAAGATCTTCCTCTCTGTCTCTCCTCTCTGTATATCTGACTTTGTAATAAAATAAATAAATCTTTTTAAAAAAATAATAAAATAAAATAAATAAATCTTTAAGAAAAAAAAAAAAGAGAGATACTCTGAGAAAGTAAGCAGCCAAGTTAGACACTGTAAGAATTTTAAGTAGGGGAGTAGAAAAAGATGACCAGAAATATGGGTAGGAAACAAATAGGACCTATCATAGTGTGTTACAAGTACCAAACATCCACATTTTTGAAATAAATAACAAAGACCTTAAATGCTAAACAAATAAACTTCTGTCTTTCATGGTACATAGCAAGGAACCATTGAGTTCCTTGTATAAGAAAATGAACCCAAGTATCTATGTAACTGTGTCACATAATACAATGTAATTACTGAAGTTAAATAATAAATAATTAAAAAAAAAAATCAGTTATAAAAAAAAAAATAAAGACATATTGCATCCAAAAAAAAAAAAAAAGAAAATGATTTATGGGGTCAGTGCAGTGACATACTATGTGAAGCCTCCACCTGCAACACCCACATCTCATATGAGTGCAGGTTCAAGTCCCATCTGGTCCACTTCAATTCAGCTTCCTCCTAATTGCCTGGGAAAACAGCAGAGGATAGTGCAAATGCTTGCATCCCTGCACCCACGTGGAAGACATGAAAGAATCTGGCCCCTGGCTTCGGACTAGCCCAGCTGCAGCTGGTGTTTGCAGCCATTTGGGGCGTCAACCGGAGGGTGGAAGATCTCTCTCTTCATCTCCTTCTTCTTGCCCCCTCCCATTTGCCCTCTTTATCTGTAACTCTGTCTTTCAAATAAAAATAGACAAATCTTTAAACAACTTTAAAAAAAAGAAGAATTTCTACAAAATTGACTTACCACTAACGCATAGGGTAAAAGAAAAGAATGAAACCAAGGAACTTCAGCTTTAAGGTTGAAAAAGCCCAGGCAAAGAGGTAGATCTGAAAGTAGATGGGGATATAAATACACACGCACACACACTGCAAAAAAAAATGACTGACAAAAATGGTAACTTGATTTTTTCAGTAGTCTCTGTTTTTTTAGTCTAATACTATTCTAAAAGACTTGAGTATGGATTATAAGGAAGACATATTCAGAAAATATTTACTGAAAAAAGACTCTGCCAGTCATGAGGTAACGGGGATAAAATAATGATCAAAATAACTATCTCAATGAGATTTATGGACTAAGAGGACACAGACATGTAACTATCAGCTCTTAAGACATGACAAATGCTATGAATAGGGAAAGGAAAGTCCACAGGAAGAACACACAGCCCAGACTGACATTAGGGAGGAAATCCAATGAGAACAATTGTGGGGAGTCAGAGAGAGAACAGTAAAAGCGTATATAAGACCTTAGGTCTCTAAATCAAGATGCTGGAATAGGGGAATATATAGTAACTGTAATGGGGACTCTCATATACAGATGGGAGGGTATAATGCAGTAGGCATTTCACTTCCAGGTCAAAGATGGACTCCCAATGAAACTGTGACAGTGATGGACATATGATTGTTTATGAAGAACTATACTATTGTAATACAGGAGAACTAAGTGGGGGGAGGGATTTGGGGAGGGAATAAGGGAAATCCCAAGGTCTATGGAACTGTATCATAAAATGATGAGAATAATAAAAAATGAAGAAAACAATTGGAAAAAAAAAAAGGACTTTAGGTCTCTCTTGCGAATGAATCAAGTTAAACAAAGGGAATTCAAATTGCATGATCAGAGATAAATGTAATCATTAACACAACCACTAAATAACCACCTACATAATTTACTTAAAATTAAAAATAAAAATACATTACAAGGTGAAATTGCATTCTGTAATTGAAAAAAGCGACAATTTCGTGAATGATGGAAATATTCTGTATTTCAATTATGGCAGTGATTATACAACCCTATATATTCACCAAAAACAACATAACTACACACTCAAAGAGTGAATTTTACAGTTTATACCTCAATAAATCTGACATTTTTTAAAAAAGATAATTTACTTCTTACCAATTGTTAAATTCAATGGCAAATAGCCAAAGGTAATTCAATAGTTACTTGATGTTATATTAGACACAAAGTAAGGCCAATATCACTTTTTTATAGTGATCTATTAATAACCATTCCCATACTGTTTTAAAGATTTATTTATTTTTATTGGAAAGTCAGATCTACAGAGAGAAGGACAGACAGAAAAAGATCTTCCATCTGCTGGGTACACTCCCCAAGTGGCCACAAGGCCAGAGTTGAGCCAATAAACAGCTGTAGTACTCACTCATGTCAAGGCAGGGAGTGGGCCACATCAGACTGGGCCACAGCACCCACCAGATTGTGAGATAACCAGATCTGGAGATTTTGTAGGGAACTTGAGGGCTTGCCTCTGTGGGACTGCAGTCCTCTCCAGTTTGCGAGAAAGTTGGAGTTGATCCAACCCAGCTGAGCCAGGTTTGATCAAAGAATTCACCTAACATACCAGGAGCTGGGGCTGGGATGGAGCAGGACAGACCCAGGCTGTAGCACCACCACATGCAAAGGCCTTGACTGAGGGCAGACCATGCCAAGCAGGGCCACTGCATCTGCCAGCATACGTGAGATTCAGGGCTGGGAGCAGGACTATTAGGGAAACTTGGTAAACTCCCCTGCTAGGCTCCAGCTCCCACCAGTGAGCATGAGAGCTGGACCGGGAGCAGGCCAGCTCAGGCTAGGCTGCAGAACCCATTGGCGCATATGTTAGCCAAGTTCGGGGGCAAGCTGGAAACAAGGCACAGTACACACTGGCCCGAGCGAAAGACAGGATGGGATGCAGGCCAGGCCAGTTTAGACTATAACACCTGCCAGTCCACATGGGCATACATCCCTAACAACTAGTAAACAATATTTAAAAGAAAATTAAAAATATATTTATACTTAAAGTGTATCACTTCAAGATACTTAATGGTAAGAATAAATTATCTGGGCAGTAATCAGTTACAGTAATTCTCAGTAAATCAAAATACGCACTTAAATACAAATCAGCCTTTTGATAAATGACTTGTGCCTAAACAAACTGTCAGAAGTAGTTAAACAAAAGGTTTACAAAAATGAGGTATTTCAAGCCAGCACTGTAGCATAACATGTTAAGTTGCTGTCTGCAAGGCCAGCATCCCATATCAGAACAATGGAGTTCCTGTGTCCAGCCCTGGCTGTTGGACCTATTTGAGAAGTAAACCAATAAACAGAAGATCAATCTCTCTCTCTCTCTGGCTGCTGTGACCATTTGGGCAGTGAATCAGCAGATGAAAGATCTCTCTGTCTCTCCTTCTCTTGCTGTAACTCTACCTTGCCAACAAAAATAAATAGATCTTTTTTTTTTTTTTTTAAAGGAGGGCTTCATACATTGAGCATTGGATGGTATGTTTCCCAGCTCCTATTTGTGGACTCCATGTTTTGTTTTTGGTTTTTTTTTTTAAAGATTTATTTTTATTACAAAGTCAGATATACACAGAGGAGGAGAGACAGAGAGGAAGATCTTCCATCCAATGTTTCACTCCCCAAGTGAGCCGCAACGGGCCGGTGCGCGCCAATCCGAGGCCGGGAACCAGGAACCTCTTCCAGGTCTCCCACGCGAGTGCAGGGTCCCAATGCATTGGGCCGTCCTCGACTGCTTTCCCAGGCCACAAGCAGGGAGCTGGATGGGAAGTGGAGCTGCCGGGATTAGAACCGGTGCCCATATGGGAACCCGGGGCTTTCAAGGCGAGGACTTTAGCAGCTAGGCCACGCCGCCGGGCCCAATAAATAGAACTTTAAAAAATAATAATAAAAGGTTTGTGGCACAGTGCTGATTTTAAAATATGTTTTCTATTCTACTAAGGTCAGTGTATCCAAATAGTTTAAATTTCAAAATACTACCACTCACAAACAGATTTCAGTAACTGAGAAAACATCATAAGAGTACATTAGTGGGGCTCAGCAGCGTGGCCTAGTGGCTAAGGTCCTCGCCTTGATCCCATATGGCCGCTGGTTCTAATCCCAGCAGCTCCACTTCCTCTCTATCTCTCCTCCTCTTAGTATATCTGACTTTGTAATAAAAATAAAATAAATCTTTAAAAAAAAAAAGAGTACATTAGTGTTTTATGTTTATCAAGTTAATTTTTTTAAATACTTGGTTAAGGGGGCAGGGTTGTGGCACAACAAGTTAAGCTGCTTTTTGCATGCTGGCATAACACATCTGAGCATTGGTTCAAGTCATAGCTGCTCCAGTTCCAACCCAGTTCCTTGCTAATGTGCCTGAGAAAATAGTTGAAGACGGCCCAAGTGCCTGGGACCCTAGAATCAACAAGGAAAACTCCAACGGAGTGGCCCAGCCTTATTGAGCTCTATTGCATAGAGCCCTACTGCAGCTCTATGGAGTGCAGGTCAATGGATGGAAGATCTCATTATCTGTGTCTCTTCCTATCACCCTAACATTCAAATAAATAAATGTCTAATAATAATAAATAAATAAATCTTTTGTTAACTTATGAGTATTTCACCAAAGGTTTGCTTTGGTTTGTTTTTAACTTACTTACTGACTCAAAATTCAGACTAATTCAACTTTTTTTTAAGATTTATTTATTTTTATTACAAAGTTAGATATACAGGGAGGAGGAGAGACAGAGAGGAAGATCTTCTGTCTACTGATTCACTCCCCAAGTGAGCGCAACGGCCAGAGTTGCACCAATCCAAAGCCAGGGGCCAGGAACTTCTTCCAGGTCTCCCATGCAAGTGCAGGGTCCCAAGGCTTTGGGCCATCCTCTACTGCTTTCCCAAGCCACAAGCAGGGATGGGAAGTGGAGCAGCCAGGATGAGAACCGGTGCCCATATAGAATCCCGGTACATTCAAGGCAAGGACTTTAGCTGCTAGGCCACGCCGCTGGGCCCAGACTAATTCAACTTTTTAAACTGAAAATATCAACAGTTCCAGCTGGATAAGCGTGATTACTTCTACATTTATACAAGATTCAATCCAGCTGATTAAAGGAGGGCAGCAACTGGAAGGTGAGGAGTTAACTTCCAGAGATGCACACTGGAGAAGATGTTTACACACAGAGTAAAAGGACCATACCCTGTGTTGATCACAGCAGCTACCCATGGCAAAACTTCAGGTGCACAAAACAAAGCCCAAGGAACCACCAGTAAATACCAGGCATCCTCACTGGACGATTTAGCTACTTAAGCAGGGCTAACAACCCGGAATATCAGGATCATTTATCAACATGACAGCTGGTGCTATGAGGTGAAGGCTGAAGGTTTCCTGTATAGTTAGCAATTTAGTAAATAACTCAAAATAATGGATGGCTTTGGAACCAGAAGAGAATCTCTTCGACTAAAATAATCTACGCCATCTAAAATAGTAAATAAAACTCCAAATGACCCAATGCAGTATGATGAAAATCTATGCACTACATAGTCAGAGAGATAATGTTAAGTTATCAAGATTACCAAACAGTGCCTATTTTTGATGATATAGTTACATGTCTATGAATGTCATAGTGAAAATAATTTAAAATTATAAAAAAGGAAACTATTATGATAACTTCTGGGTGGTGAATTGTTGGTGAGTCTTTGCCCCAATTCTTCAAAACTTGGAAGCTTTTGAACTCAAAATCAGGGGAATACAAAGACTCACATTTAGGAATAATAATCAAAAACCTAGCCTTAGGTCTCCTCATAACATAAAAGGTTTTCCAACTTCCTTAAAGAATTGTCACCCAGAAAAGAGTCAACTCATATTTCAGTCTTTACAAAGAATCTCAAAATACACAACACCCCTCAATTAATTTATTTTGAACAACAAAATACAGTATTGTTATTATGAAAAGAAATCAGATAAAAAGAGAAAAGTAAGCCTCAGAGAGAAGTGGAGCTGCCTGAAGAACTACGGTGATGAAAGATTGGGCTAGCAGCCACACACATCTGCCATATACTTCCCAGGATTCGTTGCTTTAGTCAAAATAAATTTAATGATGTGACCAAAAGAAAGTTCTTAAAGCACAACTTGAAGTTTTGTTATTTTGGATAACAGAGATTGAAAGTTAATAAGAAATAAGAAAGTACACCTGGAGCAGTTTGAGCCGTGCTCATGCTTCACATCAGTGATGGCCATTTGTTATGTCATAGTGTTATACTGTATACAGAATGTTATACAATATGCTATATAGTATAGTATACAGAATGTTATATAGTACATTATATAATATAGAATTAATGTTAGAATATGTTAATACAGAATAAAATAGAATAACATACAGAATATGTTCATCATATAACTTTGTTACCTCTTTTATAATGAAAAAATGTCAAGGGTTGATGAATGCCAACTAGGTAAAAGGGAACAGAGGCCAAACATCAAGACACGGTGCATGAACGCTGTGGCCTGGAGCACAGGCAATCCCATATGGGCCCGGCTGCTTCTCTCCTGATCCAGCTCCCTGTTACTACACCTGGGAAAGCAGCAGAAGCTGGCCCAAGCGCTTGGACCCCTGCATCCATGCAGGACATCTAGAAGAAACTCCTGGCTCTGGCCTGGCCCAGTCATGGCTGTTGCAATCAGTTCAAGAGTGAATCAGCAAATCAAAGATTGCTCGCTCTGTCTATAACTCTACCTTTCAATAAATAAGTCAATAAATCTTAAGAGAATGCATCTGCACATGCAAAGAAAAATATTTATTAAAAGGTGAAAATATGGATGAATTAGGAAAAAACGTTAAGGAGATGCCAATATTAATTTCACATTGCAATCTGACCTATACATAGCCTTAAGCCCTATCTGCCCTTAATGACTCAAATGTGGTCATTAAGTCATCTCAGACATGTTATTGTTAAGTGCAAAAATTTCAGGAATATGAGGCCAACACAGCGGCTCAACAGACTAATTCCCCCAAGTACCACCATCCCATATGGGCATCAGTTTGTATCCCAACTGCTCCATTTCTGATCCAGCTCCCTGCATAAGACTTGGTAAAGCAGTGGGGTACGGCACAAGTTCTTGGGAACCTGCACTCATGTAGGAGACCTGGAAGAAGTTTCTGATTTATGGTTTCAAATCAGCCCAGCTCCGGCCATTGTGGTCTTTTGGGGAGTGAATCAGCACAGAAATCTTTCTCTTTTTCGCATTATCATGCTGCCTTTTAAACAAAATAAATCTTTAAAAAAATTTTTTTCAGGAACATTTTACCAAGATAAGTTGGAGATCCCAAAAGAACAAAGGTGACATATGATCACTTATAAATCTATGTACAAATTCAGTTATGGGAAACTGTATAGATAACAATGTCACAGCTCTTCCTTACTGGACTTGATTTGTCAGCTATATGTTTAAAAAACAATTCAGCTGGGTAAACTAATTCTATATTGTTACATTTTTTAAAAGATCTTTAAAGTCAATCTACCTAAAACACATATCCCCAAGAAATGCAACTGGTCACCAATTTTATTTTCTTTCCCTTCTATACTTTTCAAATTCTAATGACAAGAAATTAAATTCCACTTACTTCTCATTGTCCTTGATTAATCTGACAGAGGAAATTGGAGGAGTGGGGGAAATGAACCTGTTATGGTCTGGATAGGATTTGGCTCCTGAACTAATGCAGACATTTATCTTTCTTTCTTTCTTTATTTATTTACTTTTATTGGAAAGATGGATATACAGTCTCATAAAGAAGCCTCACTGGACCCGACGACTCTCCTTCCTGCCTATGTGATCCGCCATCTGCCTCTATATTCAACCATCACCACCCTCTTCAGAGGACAGACCAACAGGGCACATCAATGATGGACTAGAACTTCCAAGTTAAATAAATCTTTCCTCTTTATAAAGTTTGTTTTCTCAGGTATTTTACAATAGCAACAAACAATTTGACTAATACAAAATTCCTTTTTACTCTATGTGTATTCATCTTTAAACTTTCCAATCAATGTGAGGATCTTCAAATATAAGACTTGTCTTCTAGTCTAGAAAATGTTTACTGATTGACCAATTCTATCCACAAAGTCTGGTATATGGAGTCTAAAGCTAAAAGTGTATAATGACAAAATGTAAAACTATAGTAAGTATACATCCAATGTACAAATACATTTTAACAGATTAATCCTTAGAAATGTCTGAAGGAAATAAGGGCTAAATTTTCAGGAACTGCAACAAGTATACTGTCTATAATAATGTATCCATCTTGGATACTAATGAGAAATGAGTTTGGGAAGATAAGAGCAAACAAAGTTACTAAAGGATATGGATATAAGAACTGAGAATAACCAAAGCAAGGAACAAATACAATGCTCTTGAACTAATTTCCTAAAATATAAATGTTTATAGGAAGGCATAAAAATAACATCAATATAAAGCAATTAGTTTGACTTTTAAAGCCAAACATGTCTCATGTTTCTGTACTAGCTTAAATCACTATTAATTTCCAGGTTAGGGCCTGGCGCCATGGCCTAACAGCTAAAGTCCTCGCCTTGAACGCACCGGGATTCCATATGGGCGCCGGTTCTAATCCCGGCAGCTCCACTTCCCATCCAGCTCCCTGCCTGTGGCCTGGGAAAGCAGTTGAGGACGGTCCAAAGCCTTGGGACCCTGCACTCATGTGGGAAACCCAGAGGAAGTTCCTGGCTCCTGGCTTTGGATCAGCTCAGCACCAGCCACTGTGGTCACTTGGAGAGTGATTCATTGGACGGAAGATCTTCCTCTCTGTATATCTAACTTTGTAATAAAAATAAATAAATCTTTTAAAAAAACAAACTTCCAGGTTAGATACAAACTTAACTGATAACTTGATTAGTTAATTACATCAGATATAAACTGAAATATTATATTTTCATTCCCTACGGAAAAAAAGTGCTAATACAAAGAAACAGAATCTACTTCCCTATTTATACTACTAGAAACTGATTCAATCCCAGCTTGTTATTATGGATATAATTTTAGCATACATTAAAGTTTTATATAAGTTGGATAAGCTTTTCTACTGAATTTCAGCTTTTATTATATTTTTCAACAAATACATACAACAAAAGATGAAGCAGAATTTGGGAAAGGTTGAATTCCTTCAAAACACCGAACTTGAATCCTTCCCCTTTTGTATCTCTATGGCTTACACAGAGCTGGTGCACAGCAGGCATGCAAGGGACCTTTGCTAATTAAATACAAAGACCTTGCCAACAAGAGGACTAATGTTTGGAAGAATCCCAAGCTAGTTTCCTAAACTAAAAACCTGAAACTGAAAATTGTTCACAATTTTACAATATTATAAAGTACTTTCTTCTAACATGTCCTAAGTTCCATGCTAATCCATCAAATACAAACACTAGCTATTCATCCTTTGCATTTGGTTCACTTTCTACGATTACTTCTAAGTTAAAATGTAATCAGCTTAGAGTTCTAAGCTAATCAAAACATGTACATCAGAGTGCCCAATCCACCAGTAACTAGCTATATGACTTTGCACTTATTTTTCTCCAAGCCTCATCTGCGAAATGAGAAAAACATGTATGTAAAAACCTGCCAAGGGAAAGTGCTTCAATGGTTGCAATTAATTGTGAAATGCGTGAAAAAATGAATACAGGGATGGATTGATACATTATAAAGCAAGCCAGGAAAAAAATGGTGATGCTGTGGAACAGCAGGGTATCCCCCTTTTGTGATACCTGAACCTCCTAGGAGTACGTCTGCAACCGAGCTGAGTCCTACTTCTGCTTCCAACCTGGCTTCCTGCTGCCACACCTTAGGAGGCAACAGTTTTCTTGTAAATCACCTGGGAAATCTAGATGGAATTCCTAGTTCCTTACTGCAGGTTGGCCCGGCCCTGATCGGTGTGGGCACTTTGGAAAGCAAACTAGTGGATGGATGATACCTCCGTGGGAGTGTATCTGTCTTTCAAATACATATATACATAAAAAGTTTTTTTTAAAAAAGAAATATTAACACCATCAAGATGGTAGATCTATTTTCTTCACAAAAATAAATAAATAAAACATGTGATCATTCCATCATTCCATCATCTCTGGAGATGGTACCACTACCCCATTCAGTTGTTCAAAGCATAAACCTAACAGTTATCCTCAAACCCCTTCCTTTTGTTACCAGTAACAAATGGTACCACTTTGCTTCATTGCCTCTGTCCCTGTAAGTTTCAAGTAAACTAAAAGGTCTCCTTCCTTCCACACTTACTCTTCCTTCTAAGTCAGGAAAAAAAATTTTTTTTTTTAGAAACACAAACCATTCTCCCACTGACAAAGATTAGATTCCAACTCCTCACTGGGCCTTACAGCATTTCCCACCTTCCCCTTCCTGCTCCGCCCCACCATGCTGGTCTTGGTCTACTCCCTTGATTTCATCCCTATCACTCTCATCCCCTCACTTACTAAGTGCCAGCCACACTGGACTTTGTGTTTCTGTAAGATACCAGATTGACACTGAGCTCTTCACGCTATGCAACTTCTGAAAGAAAGCTTTCTTTTTTTTTTTTTTTGAAAGAAAGCTTTCACATGACAAACTCCTTCTTTGAAGCCAACTTAAGGTTTCAGGTCGCCTCTTCAGGCAGGCCCTCCACAAACAAGCTAATCAAGCTCCAAATGAGGAGTGCTGAGGAATCTGTCATCTTCAGTCTTACACTTCAATAGTGGATTCATGCCACAATTAGAACATTTTATTCTTCATGTAGTAAGAAATCACCCTAAAAATAATCCATTGATGCTTCATCAAAGATTCATTCCAAATCATTATTTCTTTCATAACACAACTTTTGAAAAGACAGGATTTGGTCCAATTTGAACCTCTAAAACAAGGGTACCAAATAAAAAGCATCTGAAATATTTCCAGATCCAGAAAGAAATGCACAGACAGGTAGGTAGGTTGGGGTAAAATGCAGCTCCGAATATCTAAACAAGAGCAAACTGAGAGAGGGAGAGGAACAGCAGCCTAGGTTTACACCTGACAGCCTGAGAATGAACAATCCCTAACTGGTTGGCAGGATCCATACTCCATAAGGTCATTTTTTTCTTTAGAAACAGAGAAGCGTGGGAAAAGCAGTAAGAGTAAAGTGAAAACTGAAAAGGAGAGATGAGGAGAGAGCAGCAGAGAGGCCGAGGCTGGGCATTAACTGGCTGATCAGTCTCCACCTTAGCAGCTTTTAAAGGCACAGGCAAGAGGCAGGTATCACTTAAGCGTGTCTAGCACTTCAGGTTCAGAGCACTGATATGGTAATATGCTATTCTCTGTACAAGCAACTACAACAGTCTGCATATTTGTATGCTAAATATATCCCAAAATAAAACAGTATGACAAGCATGTATCCCTCAACAGAGACCTCAATCTTATTGTTTTGGAGATGTGGACCACATACTTAAAAGCTACAAATGGTCTTCCTCTGGAAACTCTTACATAAGTATCACACTTCCTTCCTTCCTTCTTTGCCTACAGTTCTCTCCAGAAAATTTGAGCCTAACTTTGAATACACTGTCTTCTCTTCATGAGAAGGTAAATAAGCATAAATAAGTAAATAAAAATAAAATCCCAAGAGTGTTTTATTATGACAAGAACAGGAAATAAGAGAAGGCCAAATACCTTGCAGACTACAGGGGCAGGTGATCTAGAATGACTCTGATTCTTGATCACTCTGTAGCCCTTCCCTCCAGTTTTGCACTGTTAATACCACTCAGCAGTACTTAACACACCAGCTTCTTCCGCACACTCACAGGCTCTTCTCCGTTCCAATCCAGCCTTGACTCTCTATCCCCACCCCTATAATCAGTATTGCATTATGTAACAGTTAACAACTACTACCAGTCAACTCGAAGCAATGGAAACAGAGCTGGGAAAATAAATGGAGAAGTAAACTATCAGACTTCATAATACAGCTATAATAACTAAGAAACATATGAACATAGAAAGTAGTAAAATAATTAGAAAATAATTGAGCTTTCATCATCTTTGCTGATTTGATTGTGATTGTGTGCAGTCTGATTTCTAATAATGTGTCTGCGCTTGACAACTGTGGTATTTGGTGTTTTTATTTTTGACTGACAAATTATAGGGTATACAATGTGATGCTTTGATTTATATATACAATACAGAATTATATCAAATTAACCTCAACATATCCATTATGTTGCCTATTTGTCATTTTTTACAATGATAGGCCCCCCCTTGTCCACCTGAAACTTCACACCCTCTGATCAATTTTCAAAAAATTAACAATTGCTCTTGTGAAAGAATACATCCACTGCAAAACGAAGTTTCCATCTCTACTCCAAATGGAAATATTTTCCTTTTTGCCTTAGTTCAAACCCTCAAGAAACATTATTACTGATTGCTCTCACCTTTTCAAGCCACAGAAGTTACAGGTTGCTGACCAGTTTCTATGTTTCGATTTGGGTCCCCCTCCTTGCTCTGTATGCCTGTGGCTTGTAGGGAAGGCCAAGATCAAATGATATGGACCATCAGGGGCTCAGCAGCAGATATGGCAGCATGATAGACACCAGCCAACCTAGTATAAAAGGTCACTGCAAATGTGACAACCCATTAGCACTACGATCATTCCAACTGCAGGCTATTTCAAAAAGACAGGTTCAATGACATGGCAATGAGTTATCAAGAATTGACTAACCTAGGATTAAGACACCATAACATTTAACAAAGATAAGTATGTGGGAAAGAATCTACTAACACACAACCTCCACCTCTTCATGGTATGCCTTCCTGAATGCAGAAGGAGAAAAACTAAAAACCACTTTCTATATTCCTTTTCAGCTAGTATTCCAGATGCAAACTTGATTCCACCATTAAAATACAAGACACAAGCAACAAACAGAAGGCAAAAGCGAACAGAGCCCAACCAGCCTATCGTTTTTAGTTGCTTTAGTTGTAGACATTTCATTGTCTAGACTTCACCTTTGAACTAACACAAAAAGAAATTCTTATTAGGACTAGCAGCTTCAACTGAAAGGTTTTAACACAGTAAAACTGGAGCTGATCATATTCCTTCATGAGATAAAATATTAAATTTTAAGGATTTTTATAAGTCAATTGCTAAACACTCATTATTAGGAATCAAGTTGCATAAAATCACAATGAACTATTTAAACAACAAAGGTCATAAAGACACAAAAGCTACCGTGTCCTGATGATTTTATGGACAGTGGCAGAGGCAGCAGAGTCCAGAGGCAGTCTTCTGGCAGCTAGTCACCAGCCCTTAGCAGGAAGTCACCAGAGCAGGGCTCAGACATTTCACTCCAGACTTGTACTGGTTAGGATGCCAACCACCAACGGTCCTTGACCACAGCTATAGGGCAACTTTCAGTGGTGACCTCTTGGCTGCCACTGTCCCGAAAGTGGCAGAGTTGGCAACTCCCACGGTGTGTTGTTCCAAGGTGCCCTGGAAGTCATCCTCAGAGGTCTGGCCAACAGCTCAACCTTTCAGTCCTTTCAAAAATGCCCTAAGCAACTAACTGTCTGTGTTGTAGCCCTTGCTTTCTTGCACTGGATCATAACTGACACTGCAAAGACTTATGTGATTGACTATAAACATAATTTTTTTTTCATGTCTTCACAATGTGATTTCCTCAAGACACATACAAAGAGCCTATCTCCCCAGAAATCCCACCTTAATCCTTATCCTTCACTTTGGCCTTCTCCTCCATTGCAGCCAGCCATATGTGGCCATCCTGCACCTACCTATCCTGCAACCAGCAACAGCACAGTCCCTCCTGCCTGTTTTGTCAGCTGGCCCTTAGAATACCCGACAAATTTCAGGGCTCTGAGCCAAAGGCAACCTTTACAGTACTTCTACCACATCCCTGAGCACTTCTTACTCCTAAAACTTACCTTTCTTCATTGCATTCCCTGGCCAGCCAAGCAAAAAATAAAAGTACAACTTACTGTAATTCAGACTTGTAGCAATTACCCCAAAGACAAGGGCAAGAAACAGCACTAGCAATCCATAATACAGCAGCAACTACCAGAAGGATTCTACTATGAACACTAAGAATCTGATAGACAGGATCATAACTGGTAACTCATAGACAACAGACTCGAATTAGCATTAGCAAAACTACAAAAGCATATGGGGGTATCAGGAGTAATCCTAACAACCTCTTAACAGGAGGCCATACGCATAGAGCAGGGGGGGACCCCAGAGTGGAGCAGGCGGACAGGAGGAGGCTTTTATCCCAATCCTGAAGACTCCCAGATCCTCACCAAGGAGCACCGAGGACTACATCCCTACTGCCAAGGAGAACACGGGGAAATGGAGTGCCTTCGGAGACCAACAACTCTGAGGTCACCCACCCCCAATTGGATCTACCACATGGGATGGAAGAAGCCCAAATCCTGCCTAGCAGGTTCCAAGGTCATTGGAACAACAACCAGGATCCCTGAGCAGTCCGCAGAAACAGAAGAACAGTAAACTTCCTTCGGGATTAGGGAGAGGAATTTTCTCTGGTCCTTGCCTTCTTCCAACTTTGAGTCCCCACCCCCCTCTTATAATAACCATCAGGAGCGCTCCAGAAACCCCTCAAAACCAACAAACAAACAAAACTAGAATAGATAGACAGAGAACAACAAGGAAAGCTTAGAACCAGACAGGAAACGGTCAGCGGGAATGCACTTATAACTCACTGGGTGGGACACAAAGATTAGTTACTCCTAACTGGGGTATGGAAGATTTCTCTGCACACCCCTCCTAAACATGCTCACCTAAACTGTTGACATATATCCTGTTAGAATTATAGAGTTAGACCACCCGAAAAACAGCCAGGTTCAGCGAAATCATGCTTCAATGCTATAAACTGCTAAAGACTAAAATTAAAATAGGCATGAGACAGCTGAATAGCAATCTAAGCCATTTTAAGGTGTATAGAATACGGTTGAATATAAACCAAAATTGAAATGTCTATGAAGAAGTCACAGGTTGTGGTTGAGAACCTGCATTTTCCTATGAACATACTGGTTAATCAATACCATGTCAATTAATGCCATAATGTTGTAAATGGTTGGAAATATTATGTTGGGGCTTTTAATTGATTGGAATGATACTCTGCCGGCTCTACCTTCAGACCAGAGATGGTCTCACCAAGAAACCATTGAACTTACCAGGACAATAAGATGCTGGAATTTATGCTTGGTAAATACCTCCAATGAAAGAATGTCAACTGAATTTGAACTATGGAAATACAACAAGGTGGAGCAATCCACCATGGGGGGAGGGTGTGGGGAGGGGCGGGGGGGATCCCAGTGCATTAAAAAATGTATCGCATAATGCAATGTAATTAGTTTAAAAAAAAAGGAAATGCAATAAAAATATATGTTAAAAAAACAAAAACAACAAAAAAAGAATCTGATAGAAAAAAACTAAAACAAGAACATATACTTAAATATTAGTTGTTATGCTGCTGATTATTTTATGACTTTTTAAACATAAACCATAAGCTATATTATTATGTAAGGGTGAAAATGCCCTGAAAAAATCTGTGGAATATAATGTTTAAAATTATTAGTCCTCCAACTTCTGGGTTACCACTGACTCTAACCACACTCATAAATAATGATGGCCTAACAAACTGAGTTTAGCACATTACACTTAATTCCAAAGGAATGCAGATTGCATAAAGAATATGCTTAACAGTTTTTGTTTGTTTGATCAATTTTCTACATAAATGCTTGTGCCAGAAACCAAAACAATAAAAGGAACCAGATGATTCAAGTCTTAGTGTCTGTTTGCCAGGTTCATGCTGACTCTTGCCACCGCTAAGCCTCAACTTCTTCATAGACTAAAGGGTACTGATTGGCCTGCTATGATTCCTTCCAGTTGAGTGACTGATTTTAAGCCTAAACACGAAACATAACAGCACAAACACTTAAAGAATAAGAGTGCCAACACTCTACAACCCGCCTCTTCAAAAGAATCCATCTTAGTGTGCAGTACTTGAAGACTGCAAGCAGAGAGCTCTACTTGACTGCAGTGAGTTACTAGCTTGACTAAATTTTACTTACCAAAATAAACTTTAAAAATAGTCTGCGGGCCCGGCGGCGTGGCCTGGTGGCTGAAGTCCTCGCCTTGAACACGCCGGGATCCCATGTGGGCGCCGGTTCTGGTTCCGGCAGCTCCACTTCCCATCCAGCTCCCTGCCTGTGGCGTGGAAGGGCAGTTGAGGACGGCCCAAGGCCTTGGGACTCTGCACCCATGTGGGAGAGCTGGAGGAGGTTCCTGGCTTCTGGCTTCGGATGTCTCCTCCTCTCTCTGTATATCTGACTTTGTAATAAAAATAAATCTTTGAAGGAAAAAGGGAAAAAAAAAAAAAAAAGAAAAAGAAAATAGTCTGCATACTTATAAAAAAAAAAATCCTCTAATTCCAGTGTATTCATTCCTATATTTACCCAGAACACTTTCTAAGCTACCTATCTCCAGATAAGTGTGCTAACAAACACCTTCCTGGTGAGTGAATTACAGAGCAAGAGGACAGGAAACACGAGAACAAGGTATCACTCCAATCTCAAATACAGAATTCTCCCAGTTACGCTTATCCTAAAGTATCTAAGTTTTTAATATATACATATAAAACTGCTGAAAACACTCTCATGCAAGAATTAATACTAACTTCCCATTTGTTGGTCATTCTTAGTAAGAGCTATCATGCAGCTTAGATGTACAGATTAAATGGCACCACCACAACTATTTTCTAGCCAGAAAAGGAAGCAAACTCCATATTGTTTGTGATGATAGTCCTGCCTGTATGAACACCGATGTGTTAATCTCTCTGTTTCTTAGTTTTCTCGGGTGCAAAGGGATATGACAACCACTGGTTCATTTCTTTGCAGGAAGATGTAAGTGCCAACATGTAAATCCTCATAAGCCAAATGAAATGGGTATATAATGCGCTGACACAAGGTTTTTATTCAGTAAATTAAACCAGATTACCATGACAAGTCCCCAAGCCTGAACACCGCTAATTAGATAAGAGCAAGGTAGAGCTTAAACTCATAGATGCCACCAGAGGGAGGTTAAAGTGTTATTTCATCCATCAGTATTACACTGTGAGACAGCACCAGTAGCAAATCTATCTCTACTCAGAAGAAATTTAAATTTTTATTAGCATGGACATTCCAACGTCAATAACAATATGAATGAATAGAATCCTTAGCTAAAACTGAAAATATTTTGACAAAGTAGTCTATTAAAAGCTACTAAGATGGATTAAGATATAATTCTGTAAGCAGAGTTAAGAAAGACTAAGATTTTCAAAAGATTTTATGGCTTAATTAATCAACATACAGAATTAATGTTGGAGAATTCTACAATGCAGATTTTCACAATTGAAGCAGTAATTTTCCAAATATGGCTGAAAGATATCCCAAGGGTGCATAGCTTTTCCAAAAATAGAAAGTCCCTGCTAGGATTCTTATAGGTAAATCACAGCCAATTCCATGAACACTTATTTGCATGTGCAATACATATTTACTTTTCCAAAAAATTACCAACATTTAATATGCACTAAAGTTTCATCTATAAAACAACACACAGTAAAACTGTAAAATTCCCATTCTGTCACACATAAAACTATTCTAGTGTTTTTTTGTTGTTTATTTTTTAAGATTTGTTTATTTTCATTGGAAAGGCAGAAGGAAAGACAGTGAAAAAAACTTTCATCTGTTGGTTCCTGTGGGCAATTGGAAAATAAGCCATCAGATGGAAGATCTATCTCTCTGCCTTTCACTTCAATGAAAATAAATTTTTTAATGGTTAATACAAAATAATATGAAATGATATCTACATCACCCAGGCCTTTCTTTTCTACAAGAACCCTCTGTTCCCTCAGTGAAGACAGGAAAAAGCTTCACAAAAGGGGTCAGATTTTATCCTACAACATCAAATAACTTTTTGCTAATTAAACTGCTACATTACACCACATTTCAAAGTTAAGAGTCAATGAAGTAGTTTGGGTAACTTCTAACAGATCATGGTTAAAGGGACTGGCACTGCAGCATAGTAGGAAAAGCCACAGTCTGTAATAGGAGCATCCCATTCAGGTACCAGTTTCAGTCCTGGCTGTCCTGCTTATAATCCAGCTGAGCAATTAAGCTAATGGCCTGGGAAAAGCAGCAGAAGATGGCCCAGTGTCTGAGCCCCTACTGCACATGTGGGAGACTGAGATAAAGTTCCCAGCTCCAGTCCGGCGTGGTGCTAGTCATTGGCAGCCATATAGGAAATGATCTAGCAGGTAGATCTTCCTCTTTCTCTGCAACTCATTCAAATTAAATAACTCTTAAAAAAAATTTTTTTAAGGGTGTTACTAGGAACTCCTTATAAATAATACATTAATAGGCCTGGTGCAGTAGCCTAGTGACTAAAGTCCTCGCCTTGCATGCACCAGGATCCCATATGGGCACTGGTTCGTGTCCTGGCAGCCCCACAACCCATTCAGCTTCTTGCTTGTGGCCTGGGAAAACAGTAGAGGACAGTCCAAGGCCTACATGGGAGACCCAGAGGAGGATCCTGGCTTCTGGCATCAGATCAACTCAGCTCCAGCTGTTGCAGGCACTATCAGCTGACAGAAAATCTTCCTCTCTGAATATCTGACTCTCGAATAAATAAATTAAAAAAATTTTAATAATACATTCATGACACTATTGAGACAATTCATCTTTTTTTTTGAGATAATTCATCTTTTAAAAGGTCATTGTTGGGTCCAGCGCGTTAGCCTAAAGGCTAAAGTCCTTGCCTTGCACACACCGTGATCCCATATGGGTGCCAGTTCTAATCCTGGCAGCCCTGCTTCCCATCCAGCTCCTTGCGCCCTGGGAAAGCAGTCGAGGACAGCCCAAGGCCTTGGGATCCTGCACCCACATGGGAGACCCGGAAGAGACTCCTTGTTCCTGGCTTTGGATCAGCACAGCTCAGGCCAACGGGGCCTTGGGGAGTGAATCAACGGATGGAAGATCTTCCTCTCTCTCTTTCCTCCTCTCTGCATATCTGACTTTCCAATAAAAATTTTAAAAATAAATCTTAAAAAAAGTCATTGTTTTAAAAGCAAAACACCATTCACAGTAATTCAGTTAGAATTTCATTTTCAAAACAGTAAAATAAGTGTGAAAAAACTTCATTATTTAACTAGACCAGTAGTCATTTTCTCAATGTTAAATGATTCTTCAAAGTATTCTAAGAATAAGAATCACTGATTTAGAGAATCTTGATATTTTAAAGAAATAAGGAAAAATTATAAGCACTTTCAAATTATATAAAGTATCAATACCTCAGTTTGAGAAATTGTTTTCAAATACAAAACACCTTTTAAATTAAAAACATCAAATGTAGTATTTGTGTAAAGTCTATGTTTCCATTTTGGTCTACAGTCAATATTTTTTTTTTTTTATATAAATGGCGATTTGTATATCAACTATGTACCACTGTTGGCTTCAAAGCAGGAGATATTGCAACAGAAAGGAGATCATTTCCGATACTGTTGTCTTTGTAGCATCCCATCCTTTTAAGGATGGCCCCCTTAATTAGTCTTACACAGTCCTGCTGTAGTTAATAACACATGCTAGCTACACCCCATTGTAAGAATGGATATGTCACCCAGGCTGCCCAAGCATGCCACCCATTGCCCTCTTCTCACAGTAACTGATCCAAGACATAGGCACAGGACCTTGCACAAACCTTGCATGATATCTGCTGTTGGATTCAGATACACACACAAGGATGACAAGAGCTTTGTGGATCCTCTGCAACTGGAGCATTCCATTACCTCCCTGCTCTTTTCTGAGGAATGTGCCAACTGGAAGCAAAGCAAGCCAAGTAGTAGTTCAGATGAGCATCACTTGAGAACATTAATTTCGCTGCTACTGCACTATGCCTGGAGTTTTCATGCATTCAAGTAAATAACTTCTTGGCCTAAATTAACATCTTCTGCCTTCTACACAATTCTAACACAGAGAGAAATCAGAATGCGACCTCGTGTGACTTTCCTCCCTTTTATGAAAGCAAAGCTATACATCACAAAACATTTATTGCAAACTAGATAACTACATCCAAAGAGTAATGTTATCTCCAGGATTAATCCATTAAAGTAGATATTTTTATGTCATCCTATTGAAGGAAAACACAGTCAAGTTTAATTCTCTTTGATTAAATTCAGAAATTTTTATTTATTTATTTATTTTTAGGATTTATTTTATTTTTTGAAAGGCAACGGTGACAGGGAGAAAGAGCAATCTTCCACACACTCATTTATTCTCCAATGGCCACAAAGCCCAGGCATGGACCAGGCCAAAGCCAGGAGCCAGGAGCCAGGAGCTTCACCCAGGTCTGCGTGTGGATGCTCGGCTTGAGCCACCTCCTGCTGCTCTCCCAGGCATGTTGGCAGGGAGCTGAATCAGAAGTGAAGCAGCTGGGATTTCAACTGGTGCTCATCGGGGTTGGAGGTATTACAAGTGGAAACTTAATCCATTATACTACACATTTCAACCCAGAGAACAAAGCATTTATTAATAAATATTTCCCTTTTTCTGCTTCTGGGATACTTTTATTTCATAAAACTACTTCCGTTAAATGTCACCGTGCATAGTAAAATTCCACTCGTCCTATGTAACTCCCAATCAGGACAAGATACAGTACAGCTTTTCACAAACATTCCTGAAGCAAGAAAAATATGTTTTAAATTCTCTATAAAGACCTAACAGCAGCAAAGGTGCAAAGATGCCAGAAAGTTTCAAGTAGATCAGTCACTGTGCATACGCACACCAATATAATACGGAAAGCCATTAAATAAAAGATCCTGTTAATAAGTTTGAATCAAAATTTATTTCCCATTCCTATTCTATATTTCTCAAATAAGTTATGGGAGAAAAAAAGTTTTACCCTTTATGTCTCTTACGAGTCTCTGAGACAATGTTTATCTTTAGTATGCATTAATAGAACACCTATGAGTACAGTTTCTCCTTTCTTAGACATTTAGAAATGCCAGAAGCCAAATTATCATCCTCAAAGGGCAGCCCAGGCTCCGCTGGCCATACAAGAATGACAGATAAGGTGGGGGAAATTGCTCCTTGGAACTGTTGCCATGCATCTAAATGGCTGCATCAGGATAAAACTGCTGGAGTTGGAGGTGGGGGTCTAAGAGGGAATGGAGATACTAGGACATCACTCTTCACCGGAAATCAACCATCCGCGACTACAAAAAGCAGGCAGGATTCAGGTGCAAAGCTTTTTGGAGATCCTTTTTAAGTACAATAGCAAATTGTTTTTTCCCAGAAAACTGGCTGGATTTCCAAAGCAACCCAAATACACTAGTTTATCACAAAGAGTACTACTAAATGGTTATATTACAGCTAATGTTATAGCTTAAATAAACATACATCCAGTATTACATCAAAAGCTGAATAATGCTGAAGGAAGAAACAGTATTAAGCACCTTACCAAGATTTTTTTCTATGAGAAAACATGTTTCAAGTTCCAATTAAAAAAAATGAGACAGTTAATAGTGGAATTACCTACACATTTAAATAACTAATACGACTTTCATTTTCTAATTATTCTATAATGTACATTTGGCTCAAAATAAATTTTTATACACAAACACACACAGTTCAGAAGAACCACACTGCAGATTTTTCTGTGCTGAATTTTCTTGCCCTGTGTTTTTTCCTCCTCTGCTTCTTACCTACTATTCAAAAGGTTCTAATTCCACTCAAGCAAAACCTGTCCATCTTTCAAAGCCAGAATAAGGTCAGAATTCTTCACCATGTCCTCCCCAACAGCACAAGTCACAAAATAAGGGCAGGTGACAAGGCCCCTTTCAAGACATTAAAAAAACAGGAAACCTTTCTTTTATCTAAGACACATTTCACATTTTCACAGATGCTGTGTGATCACCAAGATGAGGGCAATTCCTAAGAATTCAAAGATATATTTTATGGGAATAAAACATTTCTTTATTGCAAGCAAATTGCTTGATTTGGTGTTCAATCAAAATATAACCAGTTTCAAGATGAGTGAAAAAGTGGCCTTTGAGACCTATCCTAAAAATGAGACAGTATGGTATTTTATGGGCAATTTAAGGAATTTTCCCAAAGACAATACAGTTTATATTTCATTTCCTCTGTGTGTGTGTGTTGCTGTGTGTGTGTGTGTCTGTGTGTGTGTATTAGAGAAACCTGAGATCCCGAAAACTTTCCAAAATACAACCCCACAATCATTTTTTAGAATACAGTACACATCCAATTAAGCAGTCTAGTTTTCACCCAAATTCTCGCTAAAACTTACCTGAAGAGTTTAAATATTGGGATAAAAGTGAAATCCTTACCACAAGCATTCCTCACCAGTGAGTCATTGAGCTCCCACCACATTGCCACACTCGTGATAAGAGACCATTTCTGACTCATTTTTACATTGTCAGCCAGCTCAGCACTCCACATGGGGGTGCAGCACTAAGAGCTGGTGCAGGGAATGAATGCTTACCACTAACAGAGCTTGTTGTTTTGCTTTATAAATCAAAGTAAGCAGCTCTCCTTGGAAAACATGCTGGATAATATTTATTCTTCAAGGAGAAGAGCAATGAATGGATCTGTCTCTCTTTTCCCACAAACAAGTCTGTCAACCCCTAACTCCCAGCTACTGGAACTCCTGCCCTCGATAACAGATTAAAATTCAGGACATGCATTCTCTACACAATGTAGTATTTCAAAGAAATTATTCCTCAAAATCTCATAAGAGAAGCAAAACATAATTAAAGGTGACAGTTTTGTAGTTTTCAATAACAAAACATTTATCCTTTGTTAAATCACAAAGAATCAAACAATGACTTTGAAATTGGTGTGGTTTGAAACAGGTAGATACAATGGTTCAAAAAATGAAGCTCTCCTACAACACACTCCACAGATGTTAAGAGCCGAAAAAACTTACAAAGCACTTGAAGGTCACAGAACAAGGACTTTATATGAGTTCTTACCCTGGGAAAGTCAGACACTGACGTCATGGCAAATTTAGGCAATTTATTTTATTTTCTACTTATATAAAGTAGAGATCACCAAATAGTAATGAACTTTGTCTCATAACAAAAGGTTTTACACAGTACTTCTCAGGATCTGAGGGGAAATAATAATTTATAAAGTCACTCAAAAAATTTTATAGACTAAGTTGTAAGATCTGGGGAGCGGGCTTGGCATGGTAGCCTAATGGCTAAAGTCCTTGCCTTGCATGTGCCAGGATCCCATATGGGCACCGGGTCATGTCCTGGCAGCTCCACGTCCCAACCAGCTTCCTACTTGCAGCCTGGGAAAGCAGCAGGATGGCCCATAGCCTTAGGACCCTGCAAGTGCATGGGAGACCCAGAAGAGGCTCCTGGCTCTGGATCGGCTCTGCTCTGACCTTATGGCCACTTGGGAAGTGAACTAATGGACAGCAGATCTTTCCTTCTGTCTATCCTTCTCTGTAGATCTGACTTTCCAATGAAAATAAATAAATCCATTTAAAAAAAAGATATCTAAGAGCAGGACCAATAAAGCAACCAGAAAAAAAATGATATACTAAAAGAATGAATAAGATTAAATATAACTGAGATGTTTGGATACTGTACTCCCACAAAATGATGGGTAGAGAAGATGTCAATGACGTAGTAGGAGCCATTACATCACTGAGTCCTGCCACTATGATATAAACTCATCACTCATGTGAAAAGAAGGCATCAGTGAACAGAATCTGCAACCTGAATCCTCTTGTTATTATGACCAACAGAACAAAAAGAAATCGCTAACAAAATATAAAAGGGGGGGGACTTTGTCAAATTTACATGTATCAAAATGTGACATCTCCCCCCAAAAAAGGCTTATTTCATCCAATCTCTAGTTTTTACAACTTAAAATAAGGTACTGAAGAATTTTTCCCATTGTAAACCTAGGAGGTTGGCACTTGCTTTCTTTTACCATTGTCTTCTTCAAACACTACAACCTTCTAAGAAAGACTCACAGAAGTCCCAAATAATCTGCCAGGACCTCCTCCATCAAAGCAAACAAAACACTGCAAAAGGATCCAAGGGCCAAAAAGAAAGACACTGAGATTTTTTTTTTTTCATTAATTACATAATATAAATATGCCTTATTTAAAAGTTCCTAGTCATGTTTCTTCACCATGAGGAAGTGATTTCCAGGAATCAGCACATTTTGGCAAAATTCCCTTATAAATTAGTTATCCCCAACAGTCAAGGCTTTTTACCTATATTTCACTGACATTAAAAAGATGCTTCAAATTAGTTTTTCTGAAACAAACTGTAACACTGTTCCCCTGATTTTCACCTTTAGCTATAGAAGGTGATGACAGTAAGTTCCTTAAAAATCAGTTCACAAAGACATCAGGTTCTGACTGTGTCAACACTTAATCTCCAGAATAAAAAATGCACATATTTACATGATTAAATACATGTTACAGGTACATGGAAAAGCAACTTTATAAATTTCATAAAATTCTGTACACTCAAAGTTAGGGGAATTTTAGAACTAAATTAACTACCAGTATCACTAATCAAACTACAACTTATTAAGAACATATTCTGAAGTGAAATCAAACAAGTTAATTCTGGTCATAGTATGACTATCACGAAAACAATTTCCCCTGAGTTCCAAAGTTCAGCTTCCTTTACTGCTAGGAAAGTAACAAAGTTCAAATTCAAGTGACAACTTCTCTCTGCAGAAAAATAAACATCAGAGTCATAATTAACAAATGGCTAACTAGTTGGGCTAAGTAATGGTAGAACCAGGAAGTATTAAAACTACCGACAGCTAAATACGATATTAATATTAAACTGTAGTAGGAAATTCCTTAATTGCCACAGAAAAGCTTCAGGGACCAGAGCTATTTTCCATTGTCTACTAGAGATTACCAAATAAATAAATAAATAAACAATAAATAAATCTCCAAATCAAAGCTGTAGTCAGTCACTGCCGGAGAAACACAAGAAGTCATTTGATGGATGGTGCTGGCTGTGGCAGGTCTCCTTCAGCACCCAGTGAAAGGGAGAAGGGAGGCAGGGAGTTATCAGGGGTGTGGCAGTCACAGCCCACAAGCCAGCTCAGCCTTACCCCGCACCCAGTCAGTCCCCACTAGTGTTACAGCTGAGAGATGTGCCTACATTCTCTATTTTATCCTTATACTTGCTAGTTTCTAAATGACGTGTTATAGACACAGCTTAGCAGTCACTAGTCAAGACAAGACAAGGAAGGCTAAGTACACTTTACAGCACCTCATTAAATTGAAAAATTCATTTCACAAAGTTCAGATAAAAGGGAAAGCTGGCAGGGCAACCTTCCTTCCCCTGACTGTGTTTTAACCTCTTCTACATCAGCCATAGCAGCAGAAGCTCCTTGCCTCCTCTGGAGATGACATTTATCCTGGTTTTAGTCAAATCCAAAATTCTACAAATAATCTCAAGCTCTTAACTTTCAATATTTAAAAGTCTTGTGTTTACTGCGCAAAAATCTTTGGCTTATTTTAAAACAAACACTGCTTTTTTTAAAAAAGTGATTCAATAAAGTCATTTAACATAAAACCTAACACAACACTAAGATAGCAGTGATAGTGTTTTTTAAACACATGAAGACTTATATACTCAATTTGCTTAGAAACAATAATATTAATCTCAAGTGGCACCAACATAATAATGTCCACCGGGAATTATCAATATAAAGTACATAAATAAGTAAATGAACAAGCAGAGTATTTAGACCTTATACTAATAATTATAAGCTGAATTGCAATCAATGCTATCCTCTTTACTATGACTAAATACCTAAACCGGACAGTGTCTTCAGACACCAAGAGGGCAAAGTATTCTTACTATAAAAACAACATTCAGAGGCATAAGATGTATATTTAACACAGAAATGAGTATTATGAGCATTATGAAACACACTCTAAACCTTGAATTATCTTCTTAACTTCGATATACAGACTGAGGAACTGCATCATATGTAGACAGACTGATGTTCATTAAAGAGCTATTTCCCCAGTTTTCCCAAAGCATCACAATTACTTGGAATGCCTTTGTTTCATCAATCTAAACACAGTAAAGCAATTTTTCTTTAAATAACAGTTATACTCTCATTTATGCCTCAACTAATCAAAACAAGACACAAAGTGATGCCGCAGATGCTCTCACTGCCCAGTGCCTCCTGGGACGGAGCCAAACGGCACCTGGCCGCAGAAACGCTGTCCGTCTACTAGGTGGACAATTGCTGACAGTGCTGGCTCCAAGAAAGCCCCTTCCTCTACCCTTCCTCACCTTTGGCTCAGAAAGAATTCTGCGACCCTCAAAACTACAAACAGAAAGTTGTAAAGTCTGCCAGAGTTCCTAAAATCAACAAAGAAAAATTCACATAAACGCATAAATACAAAATGATGATGATGATGATGATGATGATGATGGAATAGAAAGAAAATCTTAACATTAAAGTACCATGTATGTATGGATAAGCCAGTACACTCACCCCTATGTATACATTGCACCACAAACCATCAGTTCCCATTAAGCACAAGAACCTACCAGAGATGTTTCCAAAGTGAGCTGCTGAGGAAAAAAGGAGGTAGACAAATTTTTCTCCAGAATTTTCTAGCATTCCGTAGCGAAGAGATGGAATGATAGCTAGGACAGATCACAATTAAGCAGCACCATACACTCAGTAGCGCACATTTAGCCAAAAAGAAAAAAAAATCTCTAACAATATTAACAATATTATAATCCTAATTCCCTTTCCTACAAGCATCACAGAAGACAGAACAACGTCCCACCCATGCTAAAAGAATCGATGTTGTAGTGGACAACAATCCATCAAGACTACTACACACCACCAGCTCTCACTGTACGCAAGATCAATGCTTTGAAACTGGCAAGTATGCCTTAAACGTAATGTGCTTTGCAGCAGATTTTACTAGCATGAAATACACCAGGGCAACGGGTCCTCTTTGCGCCTACCACTTCAACAGAATTCCGTGAAAAATCAAAGCTCTACAAAATCCTTTTACTCAGCTAGGGTACCTGGCTCTTCCTTCAAAACCCAACCTCTATTCAACAGCTCCTTGCAAAAACTCCCGCTGGAGGCAGATATCACATATCCTACCGTCCTCCACACCCAGACACCTGAACCACCTGGAAGGAGGGAGACGTCTGCGGGTGTGTAGGAAAGCCATAAGCAGCTAAGCTGCACCGCACCGCCAACACCAGGTGGGAACCCTGGCACCAAGCGTACCAATAGTAAAAACCGTATTCCCTTTTAAAAGGTGCATAAGACCGTGCCCAAGAACATGCTACAAATCCCGAGGACCTTCTCCACAAAGCAACACAGGGACCGGCTGGCCTCCCCTCTAGCCAAAAAATCTGCTTGCGGTGGGAGACGGAGCCATACATTTAGGAAAAACCCAGCGCCTCTGGTCGCAGTTGTGTGTGACAGGGCAGTCACAGCAAATCCAGAAACTCAGTTTTCCAATCTGCAAAATGGGACTCAGCACCGCTTTCCCACCCCATCACCACTTCTCCCCAGGGAGTCAGGCACACCCTAGAAATCGGAGGGGGGAGAAGCCGACGCCCCAGGACGCCCACCACGGACCGCCGTGACCCCTCTCCCCACCACCAGCATCACAGAAAGGCAGTACCTGGCTTCACGGTCTTGAGACGGATGGGCTCGCGGAAGTGGCGCATGACAGCCACGGTGTCCCGGTTGGTGAGCCCGCTGACCGGCGTCCCGTTCACCTCCAGCAGCACATCCCCCGGGCTGGGCGCCTGGCCCGACACGACGTAGCAGGTGCTCCCGCCGGGCTCCTCGCGGAGCCGCCCCAGGTAGGGGAACTCGCCGCGCTCCGCGCCGCCCCGGATCTCGGCGCTCAAGTCGCCCGGGGGCCCGGCCCAGGACACCGAGCACTCCTGCACCTTGCTGAGCCAGTGCTTCTTCTTCTTCAGCGTCTTCGACATCCCGAACCCCGCTGCACCATGGGGGAGACCCCGCGCGGGCGGCCGGGGCGCCGCTCCCGCCCCCCTCTCAGCCTGGGCACCCCGGGCGGCCCGCCGTAACCCGGCTCAGGGGTGGGGGGCCTCGCCGCTCCGGGGGGGCCCCCCAACACCCACCACCACAGCCCGCCGGGGGTCGACCCCTGCGAGCCCCAAGACGCCCCTCCCGGCTGCGCTCTCCGGAGCTGACCGGGCCGAAGAAAGAGAAAGGGAATTTGTCCCCGGGCGGTTCTAGAAGGGGTTCCGGGCGGGGTCACTGCCGACGGCTGGCCCCCGGGCTCCGCGCCCCAGCGGCGGGAAAGGCTGAGGCAGGGGGGCGGGGAGGCGAGGGGAGGTGGTGGGGGGGACGGGAAGAGCCGGATCGGGCGTAAAAAAATAATCCGTCGGGGGCGCGCAGAAGCGCGTGTAGACCCGTCGCCGGATCGATCGCGGCCGCTGCGGAGCTGGAGCGCGGAGACCGACGCCTGGCCCAGGCTGCCAGGAAACTGCCGCTTTCAAACCCGCCGCAACCTCCTCCTCCTCCTCCCCCCTTCCCCTCCCCCCGCCCGGCCCTCAGCCACAGCCCCGCCCCCTCCCGCCGCGCGGCGCCCGGCGCGCTGCCGTCACAGGCCGGGCGCTTGGGAACGAGCCGGGCTCTCGACTCTCGCGCCTGAGATTGGGCCCCGGCAGACAGGGGGCGGGCCCTCGGCGAGGATGAGGGCGGGTGATTGGTGGATGGGAGTGGAGGAGGCGGGTACTAGAATGACTGAAGTTCAAGAGAGGGTTGGAAAAAAAAAAGAAGTTTGGAGAGTGAGCTGGAGGCCCAAGGGGAGGGGCGGGGAAGTGGACCGGACTCCGGGTCGCCCGGCTGGGAGAGGCCCTCCGGGGCGGCGACGGGAGCCCGAGAAAACTCGGATCCGAGGAGTGCCTGAACTCCCTGAGGTGGGGGGCGTGGCCGGCGAGCCAGGCGCGGCCGGGGGCGGAGCTGCTGCGGGGCGCGGCGAGGAGCCGAGGTGGTTAGACTGGTCGGCCGCGCGCCCCGAGTCCCCGAGTGGCCTGCTGGTCGCTGAACCTGGAGTCGACCGTTCCCTTGGTGCAACAGATGGTTCCTGAACGGCCGCCGAAGCTCCGCAGGCTTCCGGAGTCCTGTGCGTGGAAGGTGGCAGACAAGCCCTGCTCTTTTAACTGCGCCGTGAGCGCAGCAGAGGAGACCACCGCTCTGAACCGCGGCAGCCTTGGCTGAAAGGTGGAGATGTTTATACGCACCCGGCCGGGTTGTTGGTTAAGATTGTGTGAGATTCTTGTGAGAGAGCTGCATGGTGCCTGCCAGAAAAGGAGTGCGGCTTAGTGCGCCAGTAGCAGTTGATGCTGAATTTGTGGCCCAAAGCAATTGGGCTAGCTCCTGGGCTTCAGGGGTGACTGAAACAGAGGTCCTGCTCTCCTGGAGGTTGCATTGTAGGGAGAAGGCCTCCTGCCTGGGACAAGATGTGGTGTGGAGTGCTTGGTGGTGGAAGGTGCGTTCGGAACTCGCCTCGTAGCCACCATACTTACTTGCTGTGTGACCTTGGCCAAATGGACACCCCAGTGTCTTTCCAACACTTACTTTATTATTTTATTTTGTTTTTGTTTTTTTAAGAAACTCCTGAGCTTTCCTCCCTGGCTTCGTTTGCCTTCCCTGTCTTTGAAATGCCCTTCATTCCGTGTCTTTGAAGAAATTATATCTTTTCTCATCCCAACTGCCATTTCTTTTAAGATTTTTTCATTTTCATTGGAAAGGCAGATTTACCGGGAGAAGGAGAGACAGAAAGATCTTCCATCTGCTGGTTCACTCCCCAAGTGGCCACAACAGCTGTAGTCAAACTGATCCACAGCCAGGTGTCAGGAGCTTCTTCTGGGTCTCCCACGCAGGTGTAGGGTCCCAAGGGTTTAGACTGACCTGCACTGCTTTCCCAGGCCACAAGCAGGGAGCTGGATGGGAAGTGGAGTCGCCCCAACGTGAACCAACGCCTATATGGGATCCTAGCACTTGGAAAGCTGAGCAAATGCGCTAGCTCCCCAAATGTTAATTCTTCCAGGTAGCCTTCTCTGATTTCATGGCTTCTGTGCTCTGACACTTTGATTTTGCTTTTGCTCTCCTTTAGTGGCAGAAGAAAGCCAGTATTTAGACTGTGAATAACTCCCCCAGAATCTCAGCACATCTCAGATCGACTGAACCAAGCCAGGACAGTGGCTGTGATTTCGTTCCCATCATTGCACCAGGCAGCATTCTGGCAGGAAACAAATAACATGCATAAGGCGTGGGAAACCACAAGGGAGGCGTGGAACCCTGGGGCTCCCAGCTCCTAGATCTATGAAGGCAGGAGAAGGAACCGTTACTAAAACACAGGGCCGGAGAGTCCAGTTTGATCAGAGCCTGTGACCTGCAGTGGGCAGAGGCACTTCTGCGTCATCACCAAAAAGAAGCTGGGGACCAACATCCCACCTCCTCTGTCCCATCTCCTGGGCTAAATCCCACTGGAAGCCAGAGGAGCCTTTGGATGTGGTCCGTCCTCAGCCAGTTTCCCAAAAAAGAAGAACTGTGTATCAGCAGGGTGAAGGGAAGTACCCAGCATGCAGACGTGAGATAAAACTACTACCTGGACTAATGGATTCCTGGATGGAGTGTTGACAAACTTCACATCAACTATTTTGGCTAAAACTCAGGAAGCCTCTCCCCCGCCTAGATCCCATCTGTTTAGCATGCCTCTGGCCATAAGGAACAATAGCCCAAAGCTTGAGGGCATATATTGCATCTTTAACAAGAATTCCAACTATTGGTCATTTCAAGGTTAGTCTTGGAATCGAGTTCTTGGGTTTGCTCAGTGTCATGACAAGCCTGTTGGCTTTTGTCACCTCTTAATTGCAGTGTAGCTGCCACAGCTCTAGACATTATATCCTCAGAGGTCACTGTGCAATCCTGATATCCTGGAAGCAGGAAGGGAGGGTTAAGGAGCACTCACAGCCACTTTTATGAGGAAGAAAAGTCTTTCCCAGACTGCCTCCCACATGGTCACCTGCTCACCTCCCACGTGGTCACCTGCCTACCTCAGATCAGTCACTCGGTAAATAGGATTGCCACCATTCATTAAGTTGACCATGAGTCACTTCCAAACAAAGAGGAGTTCTGTTTGAAAGGAAAAAGAAGGAACTAGTATTAGACACCCCCAAGAGTGTCGGCCACACACCTCAATCAAGATGAAGTTACATTGATTCCTGGGCACAGAACTACAGTGATTAGGGGCTTGAAAATCCCAGCTAATCAGCTTGCTAGTTTTATGATCTTGAGCAAGGTATTTAACTTCATCTAACTTCCATTTCCTCATCTATAAAATGGGCATATCACTTTTCTAACTGGCTTGTAACACTGGGCAAAGCTATTTGAGTTAAGCACCAAATAGGGTATGACCAATAAAGAATACCAAAATAATTTTCATTTGGGCTAAACTGTAATATTTATGACAAATCCAAATCCATTGCTAATCACCTTTATAATTCTGTGAACTTTTCAATCCACCATCTTAGAGTAAGCTTAGATTCAATTTTTTAAAGTATTCTAGAAGTAAGCTGCCTACTCTGTTGATTAATTCATGTAGGATACTAGTCTGGAAATTATTACATGGTTAACAGGATCATATTATAAGCTTCTGTCTCTAAAATACCACTTAATTAATCAGATTGCAGCTATGTTTATCAGTGGCTCCCAAACTTAATGGTGGACTTCATAGTTTTGATTTCCACTGGGGAATATTAATAAACCAAAAAAAAAAAAAAATGAGACAGTTGAGTTTAATGAGCTCCAAGATTTCTTTGGGCCATCTGTAACCTCTAGAGAGGTTGCAGCAGTTCCAAGCATCACATTCTCAAACAATGATGTCCCAAAGAAGGGAGGGAGAGAACTCCTTTCTTCTTTATAGATCAAGGGACACTTCTGCAGAAGGCCTGTAGTTCATTAGCCACAGTTGCCCAAATGTCCTTTAGTAACCAGTCTTCGCCAAGGTGAATGAAATGCCACACATGATCATGTAGTTTCATCGTTGAGGTGCCAAAAAAGCCCAGCCTCTTGCAATCAGCATGGCTATGCAGTATCTAAACAAAAGTGACAAGAAGGGGGGTAGTCTTGTAGGAACTGTGAAGAGAGGATGATGGCTTTTGGATAAACAATCCATAGTGCCACAAATACACGGCAATGATTTAATTCTATTTTTTTTTAGCCAAGTGGAAAGTTTATTTCCTAATACTGTGTGAAGTATTCCTAATGAGATTTAAATAAGTCTACCTGTTTAAGTAGGAAAGCTCCCAAATGGAAAGTAGAGCTTCCAATTTTTCTGAAGTGGTTCATGCTTAGTTACTCATCTACACTCATGGTAGGTGGTTCAGAGACTGTGGGAGCTGCACCCCTGAGATCATACACAAGTCTGTGCCAGAGCCGGACAAGTGCAGAGGGATGTTATGTTGTGTTTATATTTTCACTGGTTTCTTTCCTGGATTTCTAGTCACAGGTTATTAAGCCATCAGATTTTTAGAGGAAGTCATTCTCAAGTATGAAGTTGTCAAAAAGTAGAAAAGAGGTGGAGGGGACAGAGAAGTAGTTGTCTCTATGCAATGTACAAAGAAATTTTTCCTGGTTTCTTCTCATAGAATAGTATAATGGGGGGCCCGGTGGCATGGCCTAGCGGCTAAAGTCCTCGCTTTGAACACCCTGGGATCTCATATGGGCACCAGTTCTAATCCCGGCAGGTGCACTTCCCATCCAGCTCTCTGCCCGTGGCCTGGAAAAGCAGTCGAGGACGGCCCAATGCTTTGGGACCCTGCACCCGCGTGGGAGACCCAGAAGAGGTTCCAGGTTCCCGGCTTCAGATTGTCACAGCACCGGCCCGTTGCACTCACTTGGGGAGTGAATCATCAGACGAAAGATCTTCCTCTCTGTCTCTCCTCCTCTCTGTATACCTGACTTTGTAATAAAAATAAATCTTTAAAAAAAAAAAAACAAAAATTATAAAAGATGCTTACATTCTGATTCATGACATCTTTTACTGACCTAGCTAATGTTCATATTTACCTTTATAATGAAAGTGATATATGCAATGTAGCCCAACATTAACAGTCTAACCGCTCTGGTCTCTCTTATCCCTCCCTCTCTGGTCTCTCTGGCCTCTCCTCCTCTCTCTCTCTTCTCTCTCTCTCTTCTTTCCCTTTCTTTCCTGATCTTCACCACCTCTACCCTGTTCCTGCCCCGTTGGAATAAACCTCCTAAGATAAAAAAAAAAGTCTAACCAAATTCAGTATTACTATTCACTTGTATCTCTACATTTTATTAGGATTTTTATTTGCCTAGGCCTGTGGACTAATTTGTATGCTAATGCAAAAAAAATGCTCAATTACAAAAGCAATAACACAGAAATTTTTTATTTCAATTAACAAACTAATTTATTGGTTAAAAACAGTATTCCTATGGGTCATGCATAAACATGTATTTTTTTCCCGTATGTGCACTTACCTGAAAATGATCAAATGAATTCAGCCTAAATTCACAGCACAGAATCATTAAAAGTCAACTACAGGTCTAACATGCTTTGGAAAAGAGAGTTAGACAATCAGATGTCAAGTTTGTTTAACAAAATAGGACAAAGAGAACGCTGAGTGAGACAGAAAATGCCTAAATGCCTGTTTGTGGCCTTCCAGCTTAAAAACCCTGTTTTCAAGGCTGGCTTTGCTTTCTCACAGATGGATGTCAGCTCTTCCTTCTCCACAAGCAGGAGCATGCTGTGTCTTATGCTGTTCTGTTGATCCCAAACTCCCTTTCTGGTTCATTTATGTATCTCCCAATGGACTGGGTGCTTTGTCTGTGCATAGTTAGCATTCATTCACTCTAAAATGACACAGATGAGCAGGCATCATTTTAGATGCTGGTTTATATTATTGGCCCTCCTTTCACGAGGAAGAAGATAGTCAATAAGTGAGAAAGTAATTTCGGTTAGTACTGTCCTAGGATGGTGTGCTGCACCACGAAACTGCACCACAGGCCACAGGGAAAACATGGCTTACAGACCTCCCTGGGAAGGTGACATTTGAGTGGAGACCTGAGGAAAGATGACTGAACAACGTGAAAACAGAAATCCAGAACATTCTAGGACAGCATGGAAACCCTAGGGAGACCAGTTAGAGTGTCTAACTGTGAAGAACAGAGAGTGGATTATGCTTAGGGAAGATAGAGTGGTAGGAAATGAAGTCAAGAGAGATGGGCTGGAGGCAGGATCATAAAGCCTTGTAGACTAAAACAAGGAATTTGGATTTTATTCAGTGTGGCATTTTAAGGGGAAGAACAGCATAATCTAACATGATTGTTACGATTCTGAATGCTCTGTTGGAAAGGATGGCAGGGGGAAGGTAACAGCTGATAACAGGCAAACCAAATGGAAACCTAGGGGAGGAACCCAGTGAGAGATGCCCATGGCTTGGGCCAGAATGGATACAATGAAGATGACTATTTGTTGAATGCACTGTGGAAATAAAAAGAAATTACAGCTTTAATTGCCTTAGGCTGATCATAGTTAAAGAAATATAAATTATAATTGCCTTTAATAAGAATCTTTGTGGAATGTGATTGCTTTGTTGAAATGTCCCTTTCCAGTTAGATAAGGAGGAAGAGATTATAAAATAAAAAGTGAGGAAACCTTTTTTAATTAAGTTTAAATTTATAGAAGGTCTTTCCTTTATTGTATTTATTGAGACGAACTTCCAAAGGGATATAATGTAATTTTATGGTTTTTGTTTAAGCTCTTAAGAAGATAATATCCAATAAATCTTTAAAAACAAAATAATATTCACTCGAAGCATAAGATGACCTTAAGGTTTGTGATGCGTGTATTGTTCTATAGAACATTGTTGTACAAGTGGAATTTGTTTCTTAAATTATAAAGGAAAGAGCTGTACCACCACATAAAATCTTTTAGATTCTTCAGTTAGAAAACTGCAAACTCTTGAATCTTATTTTATCCTTAAAGACTGGGAGAAAACTGTTAGTAAATTCCATTACAAAGCACAATGTGAGATCTCTTTTGTCAACAAAAGGAAAATTCTCATTTACTTGATAAACTTAGATGAAGTAGTTCCAAGTGTACACTCCCAAATTTCACAGTAAAATGAAATGATTGGAAACATATCATATCAAGTTAAACACATTCTAAACATAGGGGATTTTGGCCTTTCTCATTCTAAGGGTTATCAAACAAAATTTCTATTTGCCTTCATTCAAAAGCGATGGTATTCCGAAATAAGATATAGACAAGAGGTATATGAAAAGATGTTCAACATCATTAATCTTCAGGAAAATGCAAATTAAAATCCCAGCAAGATATCCCATAATATCTAGCAGAATAGCTACTATCAAAAAGATGAAAGATAACCTGCATTGTCCAGGATTTGGAGAAAAAGGAATTTTGTACACTGTTAGTAGAAATGAGAATTATTAGAGCCATTATGGAAAGTTGTATGGAGATTTCTGTACAAACTATAAATAGAATGACCACAGAGTTCGAAAATTACACTTCTGGGCATATTTCCAAAGTGTTTTTCTAAGATTTAGTATTTATTTGAAAGGCAGAGTTCAGAGAGAGAGATCTTGACTCCCTGAATGACGACAACATTCCGAGCTAAGGCTGGCTGAAGCCAGGAGCCAGGATTTCCATCATGGTCTCCCACATGAGAAGCCTAGGTCCCAGCACTTGAGCCATCATCCACATCCTTCCCAGGCACATCAACAAGGAGCTAGATTAGGAACAGCTGGAACTTGAACTGGAACTTCAATGTGAGATGCCGGAGTTTTAAGCAGCAGCTTAACACACAGCACCACCTTGTTGGCTTCCTATCCGTAAGATTTCAAACCAGTTTATCTAAGAGATTTCTATACTTCTGTATGTATCAAAACATTCACGACAGCTACATTGTGGAATTAACATACCAGATAATGAACGGGTAAAGAAAACCTGGCATATGTACACAAATGAATATTATGCAGCCGTTAAAAAGAAGGGAAATTCTGTCATTCATGACAGCGTAGATCAGCTTAGAGAACATCACACTACAAACACAGGAAGACAAATGCTGCATATTCTCACTTACATGTGGAATCTAAAACTCACAGAAGCCAAGAACAGAATGGTAATTACCAAAGGCAGGTAGGAGGGAAGTGAGATGTTGATCAAAGGATACAATGTTTCAGACAGGGGAAATAGATGATAAGTTGTGGAAGTTGTAGATACATAAATTAGCTTGATTCAGTGATCATTGGTACCTCATTCCTGTATATGGTTGCAACATGACATCATTCAATAACATCTAAATAAATAAATAATGGAGAGTGATCCTGCTAAATTGAGATGAAGGAAGAAAGTCACTGGTTATCAGCCAGTCCAGAAGCAGGGCAGAACTCCAGGTCCTGTGGGCTCTGATGAGGAGTGCCCGTGCTTGGCATCTGAATCTAATCTTGGCATGTCCAAATGTATTGGGATTGTCCATTTACAGCTTGAAAGGCATAGCCAGGGACAAAGAGAGCAACTGGTTCAATCAACAGCCAGTCTGTGGGACCACTAATACAAACAATACATGGATGGTTTTTAAGGTTAGTTTCTCAGTCCTGCTGTGTTTGAGAATGCTTTTAAAAAAAAAAAAAAATGGAGAGTTTCAAGCTATACCTTGCTAGGGAATGGTCAAATTCATGAGTCAATGCCTTGCTCTCAACAATGTAGCTGTCTTTAAACGATAATGAAGGTTACCTGAGGCTATATAGTGGGTTTCTTACTTTCCATCCCCCTTCTTTTTATTTTATTTTATTATTGAAAAGGCAGATATGCAGAGAGAAGGAGATACAGAGACATAAATATCTTCAGTTTGCTAGTTTACTCCCCAAGCGGCTGCAACAGCTGGAGCTGAGCTGATCCGAAGCCAGGAGCCAGGAGCTTCTTCTGGGTTTCCCACGTGGGTGCAGGTTCCCAAGGTTTGGGCTGTCCTTGACTGCTTTCCCAGGCTACAAGCAGGAAACTGGATGGAAAGTGGAGCAACCGGTACACAAACCGCTGCCCATATGGGATTCTGGTGGATGTAAGGAGAGGGTTTGGCCACTAGGCTATCACGCCAGGTCTCCTCTCCCTCTTCTTTTTCCACTATGAAAAAGGCACCTGTCTGCAAGCCAGGAAGAAAACCCTCACCAGCATCTGAGTACTGACACTTGATTTTGAGCTTTAACTCTTCAGAACCATGACAAGATAAACTGCTTTGTTATGGCCAGCTGTAATGACCAACAGGCCCTTTGTGTTATAAACCATTCTTACCCCTCTCTACTACCACTGTCCCCAGTGACCTCTGACGTCATCTGTGACTGTCCCTTATTCTCCCACTTAGTGACTACATTCCAGCTACATTGGCCTTCTAGCTATTCATTCAACATGGCAATCATACTTCTGCCTAAGTCTTGCCTCCACCCCGAAGGCTCTTCCCAGGATGTCTGCGTGGCTCATCCCCTCACCTCCAAATTTGTGCTTACAGACCACTTCATGGGATCCGTCCTCGCCTTCCTGTTTCAAAACATGCCATCCTCCCAACCCTTAACCCTCCTTGCCCTGATATACATTTTCTTCTCTTTATCACTCTCTAACTTGCTAAAAATTTACTTATCATTGTCTATTATTTTTTTCTGACTCTAGCCTAAAAACACAAGTCCCAGAGGGATAATGATCTTTGCTTTGATCACTACTTTATCCACAATGCCTAGAAGAGAACTTAGCTCATGGCTGGATTTCAGGAAATAGTTTTTGCCAAATGTTTTCCTTTCAAATGTCTTTCACATATAATAACTATACCATGTAATTTAGCCTCCATCCATGATTTTTTACATAATTCAGCCTATTATAATCCCGTGAGGTGGCTGTCATCATATTCCTATTTGTAGCAGATACTATGGTTAAAATAGTCCACTCACGGGTAACATTAAAGGTTGAGTCCAACTTGCGCTCAGATATTTTTACCCCATATATTGCTTCCTTCAGTGTGCCATGGTAGTCATTCTAAGACATTTTCTCAGTGAAGCCAAACATCAAAGTGCTCAGGTTAAGAAACAGCGGTCTGTACTGCAACTGCATTGGAATAGTTAAAACTAACAGGACTGACCCAGTTGAATGTTAGCAAAAAAAAAAAAAAAAAAAAAATGTAGGCTGCTGGGAATGCTTACACATCACAAGATAATTTAAGTTGGTTCACTTTGGTGAACTGGCAGTTTCCACAAAAGTTGGCAGCTGTTTATTCAATTCTACTCTTGGGTATATATATGTAACAGAAATGAATATTTATGCCTTACTAAAGAGCTGTTGAAGAATTATCCCTGATAGCCTGAAACTAGAGACAATTCAAATTTCCCTTGAAGTTGGAAAGATTACATCAGTTTTAGGATAATCTTACAATAAACCAATACACCGCAATGTGGGAAAAAAAACCTAATTAGCACACAACGAATGAATGCCAAACTGTAATTTTAAGCAAAAAAAATAAAAAAGAAAAAAAGAAATGCCAGGCACAGAGGTACTTGCTGAGTGAATTCCATTGATGTGAATTTCAAGAATAGGAACAATTAATGTATGGTGATTAAGGTCAGATTGATAATTACCTTTATTTATAAAATAATTTTATTATTTTAATTTGGAAGAGTTACAGAGAAAGGAGAAATAGATCTTTAATCTGCTGATGAACTCCCCCGGCCCAATACACCACCCAATGGTCACAACAGCTCAAATTGAGCCAGTCCAAATCCAGGAGCCAGGAGCCAGGAGCTTCTTCCAGGTCTCCCATTTGAATGCAGGTGTCCAGTAGCTTGAGCTATCCTCCACTACTTTCTCAGGCCACAATCAGGAAGCTGGAATGCAAGTGAAGCAGCTGGAATAAGCTGGAAGCAGCAGGGACTCAAGCTGGCACCCATATGGAATGCTGTCTCTGCAGGTGGAAGCTTAGCTTGTGGTACACCACAGCAGCAACCCCTTGAATGATGATTAGCTTGGAAAGGATATCAACTGAATGGTCCTTCTGGATCCTGACAGTGAGAGATGTCTTCATCTGTATAGTATTTTACAAAGGTATAAGAATAAGTGGGAATACACCTGGCTGTACACATAAGATAATATAACTCACTATGTAAGAGATTTATATGAGGTTGCCCAAAGGAGTAATTCTTTTTTTAAAAAAATATTTATTTATATTTTTATTAGAAAGTCAGATTTACAGAGAGGAAGAGAGACAGAAAGATCTTCCACCCACTGGTTTACTCCCCAAGTGGCCACAATGGCCAGATTCCTGAACTAATCCGGACCCAGAAGCTTCTTTTGGGTCCCCTACTCAGGTGCATGGTCCCAAGGCTTTGGGCCATCCTCCACTGCTTTCCCAGGCCACAAGCAGGGAGCTGGATGGGAAGTGGAGCAGCTGAGATACAAACCACTACCTATATGGGATCCAGGGGCAACAAGGCAAGGACCTTAGCCAATAGACTACTAGCGAAAGGACTTCAGCCACTAGGCTCCCACGGCAGGCCCACCCAAAAGAGTAATTGTGTGGAAAATTGAATTAGAGTTTATTTTTAAAAGAGCACCATGAATATTATTCCACTTTGTATTTACATCACATATCCCTTTAAAAAAAGATTTATTAATTTTTATTTACAAGGCAGAGTTACAGAGAGGAGAGACAGAAAGATCTTCCATCCACTGATTCACTCCCCAAGTGGCTGCAACAGCCAGAGCTGAGCCGATCCAAATCCAGGAGCCAGGAACTTCCTCCAGGCCTTAGCTGTGGGTGCAGGGGTCGAAGGACTTGGCCATCCTCCAGTGCCCTCCCAGGCCGTAAACAGAGAGCTGAATCAGAAGTGGAGCACCCAGAACACATAAATTGGTGACTGTACCACTGTGCTGGCCCCAGGGTGTTTGTATTTTAGCAAAATTTTTCCAAACTCCTTGCATGTTTTTTTCATGCTACACATTTTCTCTGAACTTTCTGAAGACCACTCAAAAGAAAAAAATGTTTTTTTTTTAATGAATGGTTTTATTCAATGAGGAAATGATGCATTAAATGGTTATAAAACACCTGGTTAGCCATCTGAAAACAAAACATATTCTAAATTTCAGATGATTAAATATTTAGGCACAAAAAATTTCCAAGTACTGGAGGAGCCTGGAAGACAGCAGATGAAGGCTCAAGTGCACAGTTGCCTGTGATCCACGTGGGAGACTCAGGCACTCCTGGCTACAGACCCTGGCTTGACCCAGCCCCAGCTGTGGGCATTTGTGCAGTCAGCCAGTAGATGAAGGACATCTGTATTTCTGTCCCTCAGCCTTTCAAATAGTAAACAAATATTTTAAAAATTGTAAATATTATCTTACAATATTGGGGGGAAAAGGAAGTCTTTCTGATTAAGATATAAAAGAAGATAATCATGAAGAAAAGATTAACTCTGCAAATAGATATATACATCGCAAAACAAACACTATAAACAAGCTTTAAAAATAACTGACTATATTGATTTATATTTGTTGACAAAGGCAATTTTCCTTCTCATACAAGGAACTTTTATACATAAGTGAATATGTAAAACAAGGCAAAATAAATTATCTGGTGAAAAGGCAAGCTAAGCTCTTTTATAGAAAAAAAATGACTTTAAATATGTGGAAGGAAAGTCAGTCAACCTCATTTTAAAATTAGTAACAATATACTGCTGAGACAGAACTACAAATTGCTATGCTTCTTTGCTGGTCAGTATATCACATCCAAAGTTATAAATTTTGCAACACAGTTTCTGCCAGTGAAAGACATGAAAGACATGGTGTGCACATTGCAGCATTTGCTGTACAAAACACTGGCTAGCTATCACTATGGTGCAGAATGAGGCAGAGCTTTGTTTAATAATGTGCAAAGATCCCTAAGATAAAATTTAAAGATTCAGAAGCATTTGCTCCTGTTCAGAGGAAATATCGAACATACACAAGCAGTAGAACCCGATATGCATATATTGTTCTGGAAGGTACACAAGAACTGATTGGCTGTAGTCACCCTGGGCAATGACTGGGAAGATGGAAGGGAGAAATGCTTTTGTCAAATGTTGTTTGTACTATGAATTCCTTTTGTTATTTTTTTTTAAATCCAAACACATGCATTACATGAAAAAGAAGACATGAAAATAAAAACATCGTGTTTCTAGAATGAAGAGGAAGGGGGATAAAGGAGAGTGGAGTAGCGGACAAAGAGCGTGGGAGGAACAGAGCTACAAATAATCGAAAGCTCTGCTTCTGCATGTCCTGCAGTCACCCAGTCTGACGTAGAGTATGATGAATAAATAAAACTCCCAAACTATGACTATTCCTACCAATCTTTTTTTTTCCCAGTGGTTATTACACAGAAGGATGATCACAGTTAACCAATATCATACTGAACCTTTCAAAATAGCTAGAGAAGATTTTATTTTGTGTGTGTTTTATTCTTTTTTTATTATTATTATTATCATCATCATCATCATCATCATTTTATGATACAGTTCCATAGGCTCCTGGTATTTCCCTTATCCCAGCCCCAATTCCCCCCACAACTAGTTCCTCTATATCATTACTAAAGTAAAGTTCTTCCTACACAGTCATATGTCCATCATTGAGGGCATGGACAATGACAGAGAGCCCAGCATCCTATTGTCAAGATACAGTACACAGTTTCATTGTAAGTCCATCTTTGTCTGGAAGTAGAAATGCATACTACATTGTATCCTCACATCTGGATATGTTAGTCTCCATTTCATAGCTACTGTACATCCCCTCAAATGAAAAGTCATAATACAAAATCAACAATAGAAAGAAAAATAGAAATTTACAATGACATGAAGTTAAATAACATGTTACTAGATGTGACAGTCTCCATTACACAGTTACTATACATTCCCTTAAATGAAAAGCCACAAAACAAAATCAACATGAGGGATAAAAAAGAAATTAACAACACCATGAAGTTAAATAACATGTTATTAAAAGACTAATGTGTAGCTGAAGAAATGAAAATCATGAACCTTTTTTTTTAAAGATTTATTCATTTTATTACAGCCAGATATACACAGAGGAGGAAAGACAGAGAGGAAGATCTTTCATCCGATGATTCACTCCCCAAGTGAGCCACAACGAGCTGATGCGCGCCGATCCGAAGCCAGGAACCTGGAACCTCCTCCGGGTCTCCCACGCAGGTGCAGGGTCCCAAAGCATTGGGCTGTCCTCGACTGCTTTCCCAGGCCACAAGCAGGGAGCTGGATGAGAAATGGAGCTGCCGGGTTTAGAACTGGCGCCCATATGGGATCCCGGGGTGTTGAAGGCGAGGACTTTAGCTGCTAGGCCATGCCACCGAGCCCGGGGCAGGTTTCTAAGCTGTGTCACCCACAGGTCTACAACGCGATTTTAGTTACTGTGGTTGGTACACAACTCTTTGCTTGCAGCCAATTGTATCACTCCTTCCAGCGAGTTTCCAGGTCTGGGTTTTTATGTCAGATTTCCACAAAGAACTCTGTAGCCCCAGCTGCTGGCTTACCACTCTCAACCTCCTGTGATCCCATGCTGAAGCTGAACCATTGTCTGTACAACCTTTCCCCCACTTCCTCTTAGAGCAGGTCCCAGGATTAGGGAGACACTAGGTGTCCTATTTAGCTAGGTTGTTGATGGCACTGATCTTGATGGAATCTGTGGGACGTTAGGTCTGGGTGCCACACAGACCTCTTTTGACCCATATGATGCCACAGTCGGTGTTATTTTCCTGTGGGTCCAGTGCAATCCATACAACTCAGTGAGTTCTCGTGAGCTCAGCACATGCGCACTTCACTGTTGTCCCCTGCAGTCCTAAAGCTATTGCCACTGTGTACAAAATGGCACCTGACATACCACTACTAGAGTTCTTGATCTGCTGGCCATCAGGTCTGAGGGCTCCCCAGACTTGTCTTGGGTGGAACCTGTAGAATGCCACGTTGATGCAGTTCACTGAGTCAGAAATGAGTTCACTCCCAGTTCAGCATATGTTCAGTCCCTTCCCTTGCCTTTGCCTCCTTACACAAAATGGCACCCAATTCAGCTCTAGGGCGCTGACTGGGCTGTGAAATTCACCCTATTCTCACACTGCCCTTCTGGGATCTGCTGCTCTGTCTCTGTTCCTGGTCAAATCAAATGGACAGTTCTTTGGGTTCACCTCCCAAGCTCCCACTGAAAGTCCCTTCCCACCTGGTTGCTGGTGGAGTTCTGGCTGCTGGTGCAGTTCAGATTGCCATTAGCTGAATGCCGCTGGAATATCAGTCACTACAACACCACACCATTTTGTCCGCTGCTTTCCTGTGTCTGTCAGTCTCCAGGTACCCCTCTGGTGTTGTTCTGTCCTCTTCTATTTCATGGAACATGTTTTCTCTGCTTCATCCTGATGAAATGTTTCTCCATCCATTTAAATGTGTCCTTACCCTGTTCTGCCATCTTGATTCTCCTACTCCTACCAATCTTGAATGCCATCCAAGTCCAGTCCAATATTTTCAACTCATATCAACCTGTGAAGACCAGACGATCTGGTAAATGAGATGCTCAGGCTAGGGAGGGTCTTGCAGGTAGTCCTTATGAGACAGAAATTCAAGTTTACTCAGCGCTTGCTGTCTTAAATGAGTCAAAGAGCAAATCAACATCGGTGGGGGAAAAAAAATACTAACATGCCCAAGCAGCATGCTACCTATCTAAAGCTAAGGATGAATTTACGTTACTAGGGTAACATCTATTATAGCAGAAATCAAGATAGATTTTTGTGGTAAAGTTTGGGGTTGCTTTCACAGGGAGTTCTAGTCCATGTTTATCCTGTGCTAGCTGGCTGATAGTATCAAAATCAGGTTGTTTTGAAAATGAATCTAAACAAAATTTTACAGAGTACTAGTAGAGCAGCAGCCAACGTACACAGGCAAAAAGACAGGAAATTATTGGGAATTCCACTCTGAATGTATTAGTGTCAAATTGGCTGGTTCTGAAAGACTGGTTAAAAATAAATACCAAAGGAAATATTCATCATCTGTCATGAGTAAAATTCTTTCCAGTTGTAAAAATATCTAATTAGCAAAATAATTGGCATTCAGGATTCTTAATGTTTAGAAAAAACAATGGAGTGATACTTTTTTTTTTCTTTCAGTCGTATCAACAACCACTCCTAGTTGCAGAAACAGAGTGCCTGGAAACAGAGCGTAGTGTAGGACAAAGCTAAGGTTCTTCAAGGGTTCCCAATCCCCCATTCTGAAGAGTACAACGCCCTGAGTTTTAGAAACGCTCACGGCCCCTGCGCTCAGCTAAGCAAGAAACATGCTCTTCCTGCTCCCATCACCGCAAGCACAGAAACAAATATTGCAGGAAGATTGCGACCTGTGAAGGGAGGTCCTCCCACTTTTTTTTTTTTTTTTTCCAGTTTTCAAGTCATTCCTTGCAGGCTGAAATGCATTCTCTTGGTTTCTTTTCATGGACCTCGGTAAGTTGCTTATGTAATAGCTTGGCCTTTTCACAAAAATTAGGCTCTGTGCTGGGACAAGTTGCTAGCTCTACCAAGAATTCTAAACTTTGAAATCCCCAAATACATTATTTGAAAGGTCTTGTGTATTTGTTCGGGTTACAGATTATGACATTTAGACAGAAAACAATCTGGATTGGCTCTTGGGGTGCCCAGAGTGGCTTGCGAAGATGCAAAGTAGTAGCGAGAAACAGGGAAAGAATGTTGGAAGGAAGCCAGATTCTGGTAATTATGGAAAGCCTTAGTGGATTACAGCGCAGTGTAATAACATAATCCAAGTAGTGTTGTTAGGCCATGGAAGATGTGAGTAGTTGAAGGAGAAGAAATCTTTTTTTTTTTTTCCAAAATTGCATATGCAGCGAAGAATGTCAAGGAAGCATTACAAGTTGTTAGCATCGGTTGAGTAATTAGCTCTGGTAGAATTCACAATGCTTTGTGTTTGACTTATCTGAGTTGTCTAATTTTCTTGAGGCTGTGTCGATGTGTGTTGCCTTGTGTTCAAGGAAGCTTACATGGTGTGAATGTTTATTATACAAAGAAAAAATCAAACTTAAAGAGAAAATGATAAAATGAATCAACAGCTACGAAGCTTTGTCATCTTTCCATTACTGCTCCTTTTTTCTCTTTTTCTTTCCTTCCCCTTGTTTCATCCTTGTTGTTCCTGCATGCGTCTGACCTGACTTTTTAGTCCTTGATCATTTCCTTGCTTCCCAGCATGGCAAGTGCCTCAGATGCCTCTTAATTTCCTGCCAGAGGCCAGGAGCCAGTCTATCTTTCAAGGGGCTCTGTTCCCTTTCAGTAGGTTTAAAAATTGCTTTAAGAAACAAAGCTATAAGCAAACAGCAATTTTATACTGAGGTGGTCCCTGGACACGTATAAGTGTTACAATCCTGAGAGCTGTGGACAAAAATACAATAAAAGTAGAATTATGTAAAACAAACAAACTGGGTTTTGGTAACTCCTTCTGCTGAGCTGCTTTCATCAATGTGGGAATTCTTTAGCTTCTTTGTGATTTTTAAAACAAAATTTTTGAACTAGCCCTAACTGGATAGAACCGAACTCATTTTCATAAATGTCAGCAAAATGCTCAGTAAACTCTAACACTTTTTTTTTTCAGTTTAGGGAAGTTTTCATCCTCCTCTTTGGCTTAAACAGACAAAAATACAATCACTGGCTAATGCCCCATTAGCTCAAAAAATTTTATTGTGACTCATTTCTCTTTAAACAGTTTAGTTAATTTATTTTCATTTCATTGTAAATGGTGAGAGAAAGAGAAAATTTTAAAAAAAGTAGAGAGAGTTTTTTTTTCAGCCTTTGGACCACTTTCTCAATGCCTGTAGGAGCCAGAGTTGGGCCAGGGTGAAGCCAGGCACCCGGAACTGCATCTAGGTCTCCCACATCGGGGACTCAGCTGCTGAGCCACCAGCCACTGTCTGCAAAAAGGCACCTTAGCAGAAAGCTGGGTCAACAGCAAGGGAGCTGGGACTCTAACTGGGCTCTCTAGTCTAGGAGAGCGGCCTTTCAAGCAATAGCTGTAATTGCTAGGACACAGAAGCCATCCCTACTGTGATCCACTTTCTTTCTTTCTTTTTTTTTTCAAAGATTTATTTATTTTATTACAAAGTCAGATATACAGAGAGGAGGAGAGACAGAGAGCAAGATTGCCCGTCCAATGATTCACTCCCCAAGTGAGCCGCAACAGGCCGATGCCCGCCGATCCGAAGCCAGGAACCTGGAACCTCTTCCGCGTCTTCCACGCGGGTGCAGGATCCCAATGCCTTGGGCCGTCCTCGACTGCCTTCCCAGGCCACAAGCAGGGAGCTGGATGGGAAGTGGAGCTTCCGGGATTAGAACCGGTGCCCATATGGGATCCTGGGGCTTTCAAGGCGAGGACTTTAGCTGCTAGGCCACGCCGCCGGGCCCCGTGATTCACTTTCCTTTCACGCCCCTAAAAACACCTGAGGTTCCCCAAAGTTGTCTTTCATGTTTCTAGTCACATTCCAGGGAGCGATGCTACCAGCCAGCCTTGGCTGGTCCAGCCCCACCTACTGCAAAAGCAACCCCTACACAGATGGGTCAGAAAGCATCCAAAGGTCACCCTTCCCTTTATTTTAATACTGCTTCAGGAGAAACTTAAGCCTTATTACCTTAATATGCAACCTATGTTGGAGCGTTTTCTACCGTGTACCTGTGTGGACTTATTCCAATCCCTTCTTCCCCTTGGGGGCCAGGTGTTGCGGCACAGCAAGTTAAGCCTCTGTGTAGAATACACTTTTCTACCAGAGACATATAAAGCAATTATGTTGATCATGTGCAGTGGCTGTAATTTGATACTTTTCAAGTCTTGGGAAAATGCCATTGTGTGCTGGAAGCCTGGCAAAATGGAAGAAGATATAGATAAAATTAAACCTAGTGCATTGAATGTGACTATTCCTGTGTGATTTGATTACAGCCAATGTGACATTTGGTGCATGAGGTTTTCTAAGGCTTTCTGGAAAAATATGCTTGCATTGGGCAATCAGGTTGGCAAATTTTATGTTTGGGAATCAGAAGATCCTTTTAAAGCAAAATGTACAACCCTGACTCATCCTAAACGTGGTGCTGCTATTGGACAAGCCAGTTTTAGCAGGGTGGCAGCATTCTGATAGCTGTTTGCAATAATGCCAGTATTTGGTGCTGGGATCTACTTCGATGAAACTTCCTAATCAAAATTAGAAGGTGTTGTGTGTGTAAAACAGAATTAATCTATCTTGCTAGTAAGGACTTGTAGAGCACTTAGAGTTATATTACAGCATTCAATCAGGCTGAGTTGCATGTAGTGATTCTTGTTCAGACTCCACTGCTTTTAATTCTGTAAAGAGAGAGAGAGAGAGAGAGCCCATAGATCTCTATAGCTAGCTGTAAACCAAGGGGAGGGCCCTCACCAAGGTCCTCTGCCCCTGATTTGGATTTCCCACCACCAGAACAGTAAGAAAGAAATGTTGGATGTTTACGCATCGGGCTTGTGATATTTTATGATCCTAGCTTGAGTGGTCATGACAATGTAGAAATACTTGTGTTTAAATAACAACAGTTGAAATGGGAGGAGTATTCACTATGTGCTAGGCATCTTAAAATTCTGGGAAACCCTTTTAATTCTGGGAAAAATCCTATAAAGCAGACACTGCTTACCTTTATTTTTGTGGGTGAGCATATGATGAATAGAGGGTGAAGAAGGAGCCCAGGAGCGTTCAGCTATGCCATGACAAAGCCTGGGTTTCAATCAAGGCAAACTGACATCAAATTCACCCAGGGCCTTTTTTCTTGGACCTCAACCGCAGATCTCAAAATGATAGCTGGAGAGAAATCACTCGGTTTAGGAGCAAAACACCATTATATTAAATCTGCCTAACCAAATAATAACATGGTCAGTTGACAGTGGTATAGTCATTACTTGAGAAATAACTAAAATGTGGTTAAGTCTCCAGGGACACTATTTGTTTGAAAAGTGGAGTTACTGAGAGAGAAGGAGAGAGAGAGAGATTTTTTCATCCTGTTAGGTCACTCCTGGTGGAAACCAGAAACCAGGACCTAAATCTAGTTCTCCTACATGGATGCAGGGCCCAAGCACTTGGACCATCCTCTGCTGTTTTTCCAGGCATGTTAGCAGGAAACTGGATTGGAATTGGAATTGCAGCAACCAGGACTTGAACTATTGCTCATATAGTAGGCAGAGACTTAACCTACTATGCCACAATGCTGATCCTCTTGGGACATTTTCATGTTGCATTGGGTAAACCTCTCACAGGCAGGGACAGTATCATCATCTTTTTTTTTTTTTTAAGAATTTTTTTTTTAATTGGAAAGAAAGATTCACAGACAGCAGGAGAGACAGAAAGAAAGATCATCCCTTCAGTGGTATACTTCCCACATGGCTATAGTAGCTAGAGCTGAGCCAATTTGAAGTCAGGAGCCAGGCTTCTGGGTCTCATATGGGTTAGAGTCCCAAGGCTTTGGGCCACCTCCACTGCTTTCCTAGGCCACAAACAGGGAGCTGGATGGGAAGTGGAGCTGCCAGGATACAAACCAGCACCCATATTTGATCCTGGCACATTCAGGGCAAGGATATAGCCACTATGTCATTGTGTCCATTTATTTGTATCTCAAACAATCATTCCTGGTATATAGGATGCTAACTTGATAGAAAATAAGTAACTTCAGAATTGAATTAGAGTTGGTATAAGCTCTGGAGTTTTAAAAAATGCATATGGAATCACTGCATGAAGATGCAGGTGAACACACACTTTCTAAATGTAGATACTTTTAGAAGTGAAAGGGGATGCTAGCACTAATTGTACAAACCCTTCCACTGTGGTTTGCATATGGCTTCAGTGTCTCTCCATGGTTCCTAGCTGGAAGTTAGTCCCTAGTGTGGTAGCTTTGAGGGGTGGGAGAACCTTCACAGGGTGAGGCCTAGTCATTGGCAGGGGCTAAGGAAGGGAGTTCTCAGGTGATCCTTGAGCTGTCATGAGGATGAGTTGACGTAAGAGGAAGTTCAACTCCTGAGTGGCTCTCTGGCTTTCTGCTCTGAAATGGGATCTGTCCCTCCTGCCCTGGTGACACCTGTAGATCATCACCAGAGGCCACCTCATTGAGGCTGCCAAGCTTGGGTCTTTTAGCCTCCATAACTGTGAGCTACATAAACCCCTTTCTTTCCAAAGTAGGCTGCTTCAGGTGCTTAATACTGGGAATGAAAACTGAGTTGTACATTTTCTGATTTAAGCAGGTTTGCTGTATAAACCAGAACTAGCCAAAATAACTGAGTCCCAAGGCAAGGTGATTGATGCAGGTGCTATGCTGCCATATTCTAGAAGAGCAAATGCTGCCTTATAGTACAGATTTGCCACGCCAGCAGCTCTTTTCTCTTAACCTGTATTAATGATCCGTTAGTGATAACCTTTCATGCCATTTTAAGTCCCTATTTGTTCTGCTGTTGTATTCTTTACAATGTATCTGCAGATATTTACCTGAACATATAGTTTTTTATTCTTAAATTTTAAAATAAGCTGTAAATACTATGCAATATTGTCAGACTCTATACAAGTGGTTTTGTACATAATTCTTGTTTTGAGATTTTCTAAACTTTGAAATCATCTATGAATTTTAGGGGTGTCAAAACTTTGTAGGCAAGCCAAAGAAGTATTTATTATTCCTAGTAAAACAAAAGTGCTTGATCTTTCAGTATTTACGTTTGCTAGGAAGTCCTTTATTTCCCCCCAGCATCTTGGGGAGAGTGGTGTAGGTAAAAATTTGGTTGTTTACATCCGTCTAAATGATTTAGCTTTCCTGTTTTGTCAACTCAGTCTTTCAAGTCTCCTGTGAGCCAAAACAAGGATATAATATCACTCAGAGTGTTATTTGCAAACATAAAAGGAAATGACTGTATGTGGCTCACAGATACCACTTACATTCCATTGTAGACAAGGAAGCAGGAAGCATAAGCACAGTAGTTATAGATTTAAATGGTTTGCCTGTTGTTCCATAAAACACTTGTTTCATTTACTCCTCCAAGTCTGAGCAATTCAGCCCAGCTCCTGTGAAGCAGAAAATATTATCAATTAGAGGTACCAAGTATTGGTCCTGAATCACAGAGCTTCAGTGCCCTGGTGTGTTATGACACCCAAAGCTCTACCCTGCTCCCTGCCCTAGCATACGCATCACAGCATGATGGGATGTGTTCAAAGACTGTATGTGCATTGAAAATTAATAGAAAAACTAAGAAGGCAAAGAGCGGAGAAACAAAATTTTCTTATTGGCTAAAAATCTGGAAACCCATAACAATAGGAATAGGTTGATAGGTGACTCACAAATCTTATTTCTTGCACAATGGTAAACCTAAATCACTAAATTGGCAAAATGGAGGACTAATGGATCAATTGGGCCTTCATATCAACTCGATCTAAAACTGAACTTTCCTTCTTTCTCTCATCCCATTCCAATTTCTTGGCCAATGGCAAGACCTCCCACAAACTCTGGAAACAGAGTTATTTTACATGAAAGGCAAGTCTCTTTCTTCCCCAGGACAGTCAGTCTATAAGTGCAGTGCATGAATTTTGCCTGAAAGTATTTCTTACATCCAACGTTAGTTCCTTGTTTTCTGCCTTTTTCTACTCCAGGCCTTTGCTGACCTGCTCACGGACTATTAAAACAGATTTCCACCTAATCCCTCCAGCAGCACAAAGTCTTCCATTTCCTATCTATCCTACACACTTTTGAGTGGCAAATCAATCTTCCCCACTTCCGTTTTCTTTTTTTCTCTTTTTATTTTTGACAATGTTTACGTAGTTGATCAGGGTAGAAAGGATTGAGGGTTAGAGAAAATGTGACCACTACTTCTAAATTTTCTATTTCTTCCTGCATCTGGGAAAGGGGGAAGATAAAGGGAGAAGCCATACTTAGTCCTCTGGCCACCCCAGTACTCAGGATTGGGGAATGGCCACCCAATATTAACCCGGGGTTCCAATGTGGCACACGCTCTGAGAGTTCTGCCCAAGTGGTTTAGATAGTTCTGAAATACTATCGATTTCGCTGATCCATAATGAGGAAACCCTCCCAATGTCCATTGGCTGACATAGTTGATCTTAGAGTCTCCATTTGCCCACATTTTTGTTGTCACTCTATGGCTAGGAAGTTGTCCAATTTGTTCTGTTCTCCTTCCTTTGCTATGGCAGCAGATATACTCCGCAGGTCCCTATGGGGTGCCGTATTCTCCATGTGCATCAGAGCCTGCCATCCACTGCTCCGTCTTTTTCATTGAAGAGGACCTCTTCTCACAGGCTGGGCCCAATGACCCAGGTCATGCGACCTGGGCCCTGCCAGGTCCCCCACCCCTGGATCTTGGAGACCCAGTACCCACTGCTCCCAGACTGGTAAAACTCACCTCACCTTGGCATCCACCAGAGTGTTGTACAGCCTGGCTCAGTCCAGCCTGCCCCCTGTTCTGACCCTAATGTGAACTGACTGGTATTGTGGCCTTACCTTGCTGCTCCTGAACCCTGTCCTGGTTCTCAGATCTCCCAGTGGGTGTTATGAACTGGCCCAGCTTGGTCTGCCCCTAGACCTGATCCACATGTATGCCAGTGGGTACTGTAACCTGGCCTGGTCTGGGCTGCTCCTTGCCTTGATTCTTGTGTTCACCTGAAGGGACTGAATCCTGATAAGGGAGTTTCCAAAGTTCCTCTGTCAGACCTCCTCCCAGTGGCAGATATCGCACACACCAGTGGGTCCTTGGGCCAGGCTGATTTTGTCCACCTCTTATTCTGGCAAGAACAGTGTCCTTGCCCAACTGGCCCACATCCTTTCTGGTTCTTACTGTTCGGTATTACAGCCTAACCACATCTGGTCTATGCCCAGACCCAGCTCTCACATGGTTCAGCGTGGTTTATGAGTACCACTGGGTGCTAGAGTATATATAGCTCAGTCTGGCGTTTCTCAGACCTAGTCCACACCCATACCAAGGGAGGCTGCAGCTATGTCCAGCCCAACCCCCAGCCCCCATTCCAGCTCTCACATTCACCAGTGGCAACTCCAACCCAGCCAGGGCATCCCCTTAGCACCCCAACCAGGCCTGTTCCCAGCCATAGCTCTTACACATGCCAATGGAAATTGCTGTTCCACAGTGGTGAGTCCACGTACTCCTACAGATTCTGCCCCCAGAACTGATTCTCTCACATGCTGGTTATTGTCATGGCCCAGCTTAACATAACTGGTCCCCTGTTTTGACTCTCACTGGTGGGTACTATGATCTAGCCCAGTCAGATAGGCCCCTAGCCCTAGCACTGGTGTGCACCAGTGAGTGGTATTCAGTGATGGTCAATGCTAACTACCCCACTCCAAGTCTCTCATGTGTGCTGGTACTTTGGTCTGACGCTTAAAGCTCCTCTTGTTCCCACCTCCAAACAACTTGGTCCTAGCCTCCTCACTTACCTGCTTTGTTTACGGAAGTCCATCAGTAGTAATTCCTCACCTGGACATGAGCCCACAGGTGCCTGCTAGCCTCCCCCTGTTCCATCCCCTCGACCCCCTATAAGCTCACACCCCCAAGTCCCCAGAGTGCACTACCGGATGACCCAAGGGCTTCACCTGCTGCCATTGGTCCCCAGCCAGACCCAATGTAGTGGCCACCTGACTGATGGAGAGACGTCCCCAGTCAGGTATGATGTATGGGCCACCAGAGGCGGCTGCCTAAAGGATGGGGAGAGGTCCCTGGCTGGCCTGACATAGGGGCTGCCCTCCCCAACTTTAATTTTCTTCTGTAGAGGCTCAACAGATATATCAGCCAACGTCTGCCTTCCGGGTTCCCTCTATCACTCTTGGTTGTATCCCTTTTGCTTCTGAATACTTTATATTCTCAGATTTGGTCAAGGCCTTCTACTCACAAGCCCACAAACGAGGCATCATCATTTCCAGCTGCTCCTTCAGCCTTCCACCAGGCATGCTGCCTGCCCCGCCTTTTAAAATTCAGCCAGTTCAAACTCTAGTTTCTACTCTCACTTTCTCTGAATTATATTATTTGATACTATTTGACTCCCCTTTCCCCCCTTTTTTTCCCAATAAGCAAAGCATTGTGGTATCACTAGGAATGGTGAACTCAACCTTGAACAAGGGAGGAGGGGGGTCACAGTGCTTTAGAATGGCCTCCTGCATCAGATGTTGTCTCTTTCTCTTTAAGATTTATTTGTATTTGAAAGGCAGATTTACAGAGAGAAGGAGAGTCAGAGAGAGACAGAGAGAGAGAGATCCTCCATCTGCTGGTTCACTCTTCAAATGGCTGCATCAACCAGAACTGAGCTGACCTGAAGCCAGGAGCCAGGAGACTCTGGATCTCCCATAGGGATACAGGGCCCCAAGGACTTAGGCCATCCTCTACAGCTTTCCCAGGCCATAAGAAGGGAGCTGGATCAGGAGTGGAGAAGGCAGGAAACTAACTGGCATGCATATGGGATGCTGGGCAGAGGCTTAGCCTATTCAGCCACCACACCAGTCTACAGGAGTCCTTTTTTAAGAACATGATGTTGAGTTAGTTGTTTAATCTCTCTTATCCTTAATTTATTGATCTGTAGTATGAGAATGTAATAAAACTTACTCATGGAGGTATTGAGAGATGGTGAGATAATCCAAATGAAATCATCAGTACGAATCAGTACTTATTTTGCTTGAATTCATGAGACATTTGCTGGGTTCAGGCTCATGGTCTCTGTCTCCAGAAGTTTACATCCAATGGAAGAGTGAGATAAAATGAATGTGTGTGCATATAGACACAAAGCAAGGAAGGGGAAATGGAGCTGAAGATGACAGTGAGAAATGGTGTCACTGTTTACTAACATAACTAAGGAACCAAAGCTCACAAAGGAAGGCCACAGGCTGCTTTTCAGGTGCCAGTGGGGAAGCAGCAGTCATGCTTGGCACACATAGTTGGTTGGCTACTCCCAATTTGCTTTCAGTCCTTCTCCATTGTGCCCAAAGCAACCTCCTTTCCACATTTTCTCTCCTAGATTTTTCTCCTTCTGGTTATCTTCCTTTCCTCATCCTTTTGGATTTAGGAAGCTCTTGGTGATTTTCCTATACTTTGTAAATGAACCCTCTTCTCAACATCCCAGTTTGAATGTGCCTTCTGGTCCCCATTGAAGCTCTGAGGGATATACCATGTTGATCTGATGCTGGACTTTTCAGTTCTAGAATTTGGAAGAGGGTTTGGTACTGGAGATGTAGATTAGAGAGGACAAGGAAGTGAAGGAAATGGTTGACTGAGAGGAAGTAGATGGGAAAAGAGAATCAAAAGCAGGATTTTGGGGGATTTCCATCTATTCCCATCTATTCCATCTATTCTGAGAGACAGAGAATATACCATCTTTGAGAGTGAAAGTGATAACTCTTCCCTGGTGATGCTGATGTTGTTAGTTATTTAAAAAGATGATAGAGTTCTAGTTCATACGATATTACGATATTATTACGCTATTATTACGCGCAGCTAATTCCCACAACCTGGTTCTTTACCGTGAGCTGAAACACACCATTACACGCAGCTAATTCCCACAACCTGGTTCTTTACCGTGAGCTGAAACACCAGACGCAACGAGGTATCTTAGGAGGTTTATTTCAACGGGGCAGGAACGGGTAGAGGTGGTGAAAACCAGGAGAAAAAGGGGAGAGCAAAGAAAAGCAAGAGAGAGAAGAGGGAGAGAGAGAAGAGAGGGAGAAGAGCGGGGTAAGAGGGGGAGGGATAAGAGCCGGGATAGAGCGCGAGCCGCACCTGGGGGAGCCTTTTTGTCAGCCAGGTATAGGGGGTGGGGATTGGGAGGGATTGAGGGCAGGCCCCCAGGGGATTGGCGCCTGCAGGTGAATGCCTAGGGATGATGATTGGTGAGTGGGCAGAGTTGGGGAGGGGGCTGGAAGATTGGGAGGTGGGATTCAGGTGGAAAGCCAGGTTACATCCGATTGGTGGATAGCTAGGCCGGCGCGAACTTCATGAGCTGTGAGGAAGAAGGAATGGCGCCGGGTCCAGGGAAGGCTATTGGAGTAACTCCTTACAGATGTTCCAACAATGTCCTTGAGAAGGGTAGAGAAAGGTAATTATCTTATTGACAGGTAGTCATTGTGTTTTTTTCCCCCAATAAAGTCTTTAAATTTTACTTATGCCTAACTTTACAAATAATATGCATGTACACCATGTTAGTTGACTAATTATTTAAAAGTACAAACTACACAAGCATCCCTTTTCGTTACATCCATGGCTACATTGAAACCTTTAGCATTACTGAGCAAATGAGATGTTCAGAAAGGAAGATAAATAATGTCATTTTCCAATTTGTTCAGTCTTTATCACTTGCTACTCCCTTACAAACCACTCCCAGAAAAACGCTCATCTTTCTTGCACAGCACTAATGCTAATATTCAGATCCTCCCCCTAAAGGGATCTCCACCTTGAACCAAGAAGTTGTTTTCAAACATCAGCAGGGGGCCTGACTATTTGGACTTGACTTGGAAACAGATTCTGAATTTGTTATGTAAACATATTTGTATAGGAATGGCACCTTTCAAATTTTGTTTTGAATAGGCAATGCATTCATGTGATTCAAAAGTCAAAAAGTATGGAACTAATGTGTTGTGGCAAATAAAGCCACTGCCTATGGACACTGGTATCCCATATGGATGCTGGTGTGTATCCTGGTGGCTCCACTTCCCATCCGGCTCACGTTTAATGGCCTGGTAAAGCAGCAGAAGAGGGCACAAGCGTTTAGGTCCCTGCTTACATGGGAGAACCCAACTAAAGCTTAACTCCTGACTTGACTTGGCTCCACCCTGGCTGTTGTGGCCTTACGGGGAGTGAAGCAGGAGATGGAAGAGCTTTCTCTTTCTCTCTCTTTCTCTGTGTGTGTCTCCCTCTATCTCTGTACCTCTGCTTCCCAAATCAATCAATCAATCAATCAGTCAATCAGTTGTCGCTGTCCCGCAGTGATGGACTTGGTGCACGGAGCCGATAATAACACACGTGGACCCTGACTGATGGTCAAAAGCCGTAGTTTATTAGTGGCATCAAACTTTATACACTATGGCCATACAGGATAAGGGTGGAGGTATTGAGCTCATCAACAAAACCATCAATGCTTTTGTTTGGAACTCTTTTGTCTTGTATATTCCACCAGGTGTTCTCATATACATACTCTCCACTCAACTGTTCTTATGCAAATGATATCCAATAAGGTACACAAAAGGTAGCCATTTGGTTATTCTCCTCCAAATATTATCCAACCAACTGTAATCCTGTGCTCACTGACCTTCTACAGTCACAATGTCCTCCTACAATCAGTCAACCAATTGATCAATCAATCTTTTAAAAAATATAAAAAAGAAACAAAAAAAGCATCCATTGAGTCTTTCCCATCTCTGTCCCATTTGCTCTATTTCTATAATCTCTCTCTCTCCATATACACATAAGTATGTATATATATATAAAATCAGTTGCTTGTATATTTTCTCCATGTGTCCTTATGTACATTCAATCTAATGTATTCCTATTTTCTTACACAAAACATAGTGGACTGGCTGAACTACTCCTTGTTTTTCCAGTTAATATTGAGAGGATACTTACAAATTTTAAATTTAGTGAAAAGTGGAATAAAAAGACCAGCTTGTTTGGACACAAAAGATTTTGATAGCCATGCAGGGTTTCTCCATAACAAGTGTTTTCCACACATTTTTTGAAGGTCTCTCATGGGCATGGATATCAATATTTTTTGCACTTGAGCAAATTTATCTTCTAATTCCATTTCCCACAAAGCTTCTGAAGTACTCTTGTCTACGCTACAGAGTATTCTGTCTTCCCCTAGAGGGCTTCTTTGTGTGTGTTTTTTGATAACTGCATAGAATTCCATAAGGGGAAAGCATAATGTTTTGGGTTTTTGTTTGTTAGTTTGTTTTTTACCCAGGTGGCAGAGAAGCTCTGAGATTGCTGCCTACCAGCCACAAGTCCCTCAGCCCTCTGTTCTCTATCTCCCTCCTCCCCCAGGACTGTCTCCCTCTCAGAAGAGAAAAATTGAGGCCTTTAGACAAAGAGCACCCAAACTCTGGTCATCAAATAGAAAAAGCCACCTACATCTGCACCGTCCCTCGTCCAATACAGGAGACTCGTTAGCTACCGTGAAATGTCATTGCTTTCAGCTCAGTGTGGGGTCCCATCTCCTTTCAGTCCTACCAGGACCTCATACTATCAAAGATTCCATTTTCTCTTCTGTATGAAACTGTCCCCTTCACAACCGGACCTTACAAAAAGTCCAACCCTCTCTCATTCCCTGCCCCCTGCCTCCCAAGACTATATAAGCTCTGTGGCTACCACCACCTCTCACTTTTCCTCTCTAAGCCAGACTTTTTCTTTTAAGATTTATTTATTTTTATTGCAAAGTCAGATATACAGGGAGGAGGAGAGACAGAGAGGAAGATCTTGCGCCCATGATTCACTCCCTAAGTGATCGCAATGGCCGGCGATGCACTGACCCAAAGCCAGGAGCCAGTAACTCCCTCCAGGTCTTCCACATGGGTGCAGGGTCCCAAGGCTTTGGGCAGTCCACAACTGCTTTCTCAGGCCACAAGCAGGGAGCTAGATGGGAAATGGAGCTGCCAGGATTAGAACCGGCACCCATATGGGATCCCAGCTTGTGTAAGGCGAGGATTTTAGCTGTTAGGCCACCATGCCAGGCCCTCTAAGCCAGATTTTTTAAGACGTGACTGCGGTCAGTGTTTTCATTTCCTATCTTGCCACTCCATCTGTTTCAGCTCAGTTCTTCCCCCACTTCCCCATTCAGAATTTTCACACTAAGCTTCCCATGACCTTCGAGACACACAACAAATGCACATTTCCGTCTAATTTTAGACAATGTCTCAGCAACAATTCACACTCAGGATACTCTCCCTTTTGGAGAGTGTCTCTTTGATGACCCTAGGCTCTCTTAGATTTCCTGTTACATCTCTGGTTACTTGTCCATGATAGTGGGCATAATTCCAAGTCCCTGCTTATGTGTTGAAAACACAGGGCCACAATTGGGTTAGCCTAATTGGATTAACCATTCACCTCACATGTAACACTTACCAAGGCATAAAAATGTTAGTAAACAAAATAAAGGAGCTCTACTTTAGGGCTCTGTAGGTTAAGTCATCCCAAATGAACACTGGCTCAAGTCCCTGCTGCTCTACTTCTGATCTAGCTCCCTGCTAATGCTGCTGGGAAGGCTGCGGAAGGAGGCGCAGGGGTGTGGGTTCCCGTCAGGATCATGGAGACTCTCATAGAGTTCCTGACAAAGCTCCAGTTGCTATGGCCATTTGAGAAGTGAACCAGCAGATGAAAGATCTCTTTCTTCTGTCTCTTTTCCTAACGCTATGTTTCAAACAGATGTTTACAAAAAACAAGATAAATAATTTAAAAAAAATTTGTGTGTTTATTTGGAAGTCAGCCTTACAGAGCGAGAAGAGAGATTTCATCTGCTGGTTTACTTCCCAAATGGCCACAACAGCTTGAGTTGGGCCAGGTTGAAGCCAGGAGCTTCATCTTGGTCTCTCCTACGTGTAACAGAGGCCCAAAGATGTGACTATCTTCTGTTGCTTTTCCCAGGCCATTAACAGGGAGCTGGATCAGAAGTGGAGCAGCCAGGACAGGAACCTTACTCATCTGGGGTGTTAGTGTCTTGGGTAGATGTTTTATTCTGACAGATCTAGTTTACTCTGATTATTTTTTTGTTTTGTTTTATTAAAAAAAAAAAACTCCACTACTACAAAAAAAAATACTGTTTAAACAAAATATCAAAACCTTAAATGAACCAGTATAGTACTGATTCCAACTGAAATCTAAGGTAAAAGGAAAAATATGTGCCTGTATATTCATATGCATGTTTTAATATACTTTAGTGGTTAATTTATTAGCATAGTTGTGAAAAAATTGAAAAGTTGATGTTATAAATGCATTGTTGTAAATGTCTTTTTTATATCTAAAAAGGAAAATTTATTATTACTTCATTTCAAGGTAATTGGACACTTACATAATCATTTGGTCAAGAGAAGTTTCAAAATAGAGCAAAATTGCCTCTGTTGGAAAATGGAGTCATCAAAGAAATAAATCTGAAATGTTATTGATGAATTTGCTCGCATGAAATCCCAGGGCACATTTGTCCTGTTCAGATGTCAATATGGTCCATCATAGAACTGTCAAGAATCGTTGCATTTTATTCTATTTGTAAATCAAAATGCAGGCTTCTTTGATACTGCCCCAATGGCCTGGTGAGAGACCTAAGCACAGTTCTTTCTAAGCTTCTCCTCCCAGAGCTGGGCAGAGATCTAAAAGCCAGACATATCACCAGGGTAGTGGGAACAGTGCCGCAGAGCCTGATCTACCACCTCTGATCATTGGCTGTAGTTTCTCATCAGCTGCAGATCAAGCTTACCCAGGTCTGCCCGGGGCCTTCAGGCCCAGAGGTTCTGTAGCCCTTCGGTCCTCTGCCAAGGGCGGGGCTGCTCACATGGGGAGTGTGAACCATGTGTGGGCCTGTACAGGTTAAAACTCTTCAGGCCTTCTTTCTCAGCCTTGTGACTTTCTTTGTTTTTTTTGACACTTACCAAAAACCAGGATTTCTGAAATCAGGGAGGAAAAAAAAAGCCTATCAGCTTAATGTACAAAGAAAGGGGGAAAAAGCAATGAGAAAAAACAAAAATTAATATTTCCATAGATGATCCTGCCACATCAGCCTCTTCTACAGGCTCCTCCTTTGTTCCCTCAGCCACCTGGAACAGAGGTTCCCAAGATCTTATGCCGTATTCTTGCCCAGCCAATCTTGTCACTTGCCTGGCCTGCTTGCTGTCCACACCCTATGACTCCCTGAGTGGTCTCTCTGGCCCAGACCTCTGCACTGAGTGCTAGAGCAATATGTCCAATTGCTCCAGATTGCCACTAGGATGTCTCCCAGTGACATCAAACCAAATATGCCAATGCCACACACATAGCCTTCTGCCTCTAAACCAGTCCTTTTCCAGAGCAGTCAGTGAGGTCATTTTGTACTTCTCCCACTCCCTTGCCAAATGCATCCCTGAATCCTGTTGACTTTCTACCTTAAATAGTTCTCAAATTCTAAACAGCTCCAATGACCACTGCCACTGCGCTAGTCTTAACTACCATAACCTTTCCTGTAATTGGTCTTTCTGTTGCATCTGGGCCTTTAATCCAAAACACAAATATGAACAGGTTGTGTTTGGCTTCAACTCTTCAAAGGCTTTGTGTTGCTGCTGGAAAGAGAACAAGGTATGTGATGCCCTGCTTGATCTGGCCTCCTCCCACTTCTTGCATCCGTCTCTTACCTTATGCCATCTTTCTCCTCTTGGCTGCCTCAGCACCAGTCGCTTTCAGCACCTGTTTCTCACGTTGTCATTGTGTACTACTTGTTTGTGTGATGCACAACCAGTGTCTGTCTCTGTCTCTAGCTGGTGTGTCCCTACGGCCTCACACAGAAAGTGTGACATTGTAGATTTCCATTTTTTTTCATTGCTGTATTGAGGTACCCGAGATGTCTTTCTAAACAAAGGAATATGTAACTCACAGTTTGGGAGGCTGAGGGTTCAAACAGCACAGCCCTGGTTCTTATAAGGATCTTATAACAGATGGTCAAGGCAGGCACAGGAAGGAGAGTTCCCATCTCCAAACAGGAAGCCATAAGCAGACTAGAGTCCCACAAGCCCTTCCAAGGTCACACCTGCAATTGACCTAGAGATCTTTCAATAGAAATCACCTCTTAAAGGTCTCCTCACCTCCCAGACTGTCTCACTGGGACCAAGTTTCCAATGCATAAAGCTTTGGCGGAAAGACCATGTCTAAAGCCCAGCAGATGTCATGACAAAGATTTGTGAAAAATAACTACCAATCATGAGCTTCAGTGAGAGTTAATCCTTTCTAAAGTTCAGAAGTACACTTAGGAGGAATTTTCCTCTTTCAATAAGAGTTAATAGCAATTTTATGAGTGTTTCAGACATTTTTCTTAAGGTGCTTTACATGGATTAATGCAGATTAATTCTCACTATATCCTAGGAGGTAAATGCTATTATGGGTCTCATTTTTTAAAGATGCTGAAGCTGAAGGATGAAGGTCAGAAAACTCAAGTGTTCACAGTGTCATAGCTGACGAGTGATAGCAGGAGGACTCTAACCCAAAGACTCTGTTCTGGGCCTCTGTTAATTTGATAAGCACACATTGAGCACAGTGTAAGCACTGTAAGAGAAATGGGTTCAAACATCTTTAAAGGAGGAAAGCATAAAACAGTTGACTTATGTGTGTTAAAGTCTAACAGATACTGGGCCCGGCACGATAGCATACTGGTTAAAATCCTTGCCTTGCACGCACTGGGATCCCATATAGGTGCTTGTTCCAATCCCGGTGGCCCCACTTCCCATCCAGCTCCCTGCTTGTGGCCTGGGAAAGCAGTGGAGGGTGGCCCAAAGGCTTGGGACCCTGCACCCATGTGGGAGACCCAGAAAGAAGTTCCTGGATCCTGACTTTGGATCAGCACAGTACTGGCTGTTGCGGCCATTTGGGGAGTGAACCACTGGATTGAAGATCTTCCTGTCTGTCTCTCCTCCTCTCTGTATATCCGCCTTTCCAATAAAAGTAAATAAATCTTTATAAAAAAAAAAGTCTAACAGATACTAGGTGTAGTGCTAATCTTATTGAATCCTCTCAAAATGGGAATGAGATGGATATTATGATGATGGGTAGGTATTAGGATGATAAAAAAGCTGAGAGTGACAGAGTTGACATAATTGGTTGAAGATCACATAAACAGTGTAAGGCATAGCTGGAATTCAAACTGGGTCAGTATGACCCCAAAGGCATTGATTTTCTGCTGTGTGGAGCTGCCTTCAGAGAAAACCTTATAAGGTGATTTCCTGGCAATCACAAATTCATCAACTGGTCTACCTACTGGCATTAAGATCACCTAGAAAGATCATTAACAGCAGAGAATCCTGGGTTTCACCCTTAGAGAGGTGGGCATGGGGTAGAGTCCTTAGTCTGCAGGATTACACTAGTCCCGCCCGACCAGATGATTCTGGATGACACGCTATTTAAACCTGGTGGTTCCAGAACTTAGCTACCCTACCTAGGGGAGTTGATGAGCCATGAGCTGTTGGGCTTTCTCCTAGAGTGTCTGGTTCCAAAGACATGGAATCTTAGCATTCTCATTTCTAATAATTTCCAGCTTTTGAAACAATACTGACCATACTAGAACATGACACTGACTAAGTCGTCCCTGGTTCTTTAATTCATTCTTAATGATTCGACCACTTTTGAAACTGTGCAAAATGGACGTGCTTCCACCCTTCCATCTCTGCATGTCTCTCTCTTTCACAATTGTGGAAACAGCAATTTTGGGGGACCTGGGGAACACCAGTTTTGGGGTAAAGTCCTTCAGCAGCTTGAGATAGAGTATCTCCTGCTTTCAAAATGATGCAGTATTTGTATAAAACATTAACATATTACAAATCTCCAAGTAAATTTGCAATATGTCTTACCCTAGACAAGAAAAAGCAAGATCAGCATTTTTGTTTCTTAATATTTTTTGCAAGGGGAATCATTGTCCTGCTTTAAGATTTAAAATTCAGCGATTAATTTTTGTCATATGTTTATGACCATATATATGTGTGTATTTACATACATATAAATGCATGTGTGATTATATTCAATAAAATACAATTTGCACTTAACAGTCTTGGAAGACAAAGTGTCAGGCATATTCACTATTGAATATGCCTATTTTAAATTAAAACAGTATGTAAAAATTACACTCTTATACTGTTAATCTGGGAAAATAATTTTGTCTTAGGTACCCTAACACTGCCTGACACACAGATAATTAAACTATGTGTGTATACGTGTGTGTGTGTGTGTGTGTGTATATTAGACTGGCTTGAGGTCACGGTCTGAACTCAGTAAAGCATAAATGATGAGGATCCTATGATTCAGAGCTCATTCACGTGATGAATTTCTGAGATGTGTTAGATAATCTTTTCAGCATTTGTGATCTATGAAGATATTTTCCATGAAGGTATTTGGCAAATGAGTTTTTGACAAAATGTACTTCTAGGCTTCGGTGTCTTCAGAACTAATTTGATCCTTTCAGATTTTAGAATTAAATGTAAGATTTATGTTTCTTATAGGCATCCACGAGGAGAGCTATCAACATTTCGTTTTGAGAAACCTTTAAATGATCAATATCTCCATAAAGGTGCCTCCCTGGTCAGTGCCTGCCTCCCAGGAATGATCCCTAAATGATCCCTGAATTCCCTTTTGCTGCCATAATGATCAGCCATCTGACTTACCTTCCTAATTCTTATCTATGCTTTATGGACTGAACAACAACTCAGCTTCATTTATTTTTCCATTCTCTTTGTACTACTGTCAGCTGAAACACAAATAAAGAACTCTTTTTCCCTATAGCTATCCACAGGAAGTGAGTAATTTCAAATTACCAAATCAAATGTCTTGGTGTGGAGGGAATTACGTTTTGTAGACTCCTGATGAGGAAGGCTCCTGAGAATGTCAGTAGACATTCTTTTGCTTCCCCCCCACCTTTTAAAGTAGACCCATTACAGGCAAATTTAAGATGTGTGGCATAGAGATAGTCAATAAGAGTAAGGTCTTCCCATGGAGGAAGTGGTGCAACACACACCTGCCAAGTATGTGGATGCTGGAGCCAAACAACTGACTTCAGTTCTGGTTCCCACAGTTAGCTGCCGTTTGACCCTGTGCAAGTTACTGTTTAACTTTCTTGTATCCCATCTGTAATGCAGACTGCAACAGGACCTATTTCAAAGAGTTCATCTGAGGGTTGTACATAAACCTGGAACAGTGCTTTGAACACAAGAAGTGCTTAATACATATCAGTTGTGGTTGTGTTGCTAAAATTATTATTAGAAACCCATAATGCGGGCGATGGTGATGTTGGTTTAGAAGCTACCACCTGCAATTTTGGCATCCCATATGAGCACTAGTTCAAGTTCCAGTTGCTCCACTTCCAACCCAGCTCTGGACTATTATTGCACTTGGGAGGCAGTGAGAGATGACTCCACTCTTAAGGCCCCTGCCACTCATGTGGGAGACCTGGCTGGAGTTCCAGGCTCCTGGCATTGGCCTGGCCCAGTCCTATTGTCAAGGCCTTTGGGGGGAGAGAATCAGATAATGATCTGTCCCTCAGTGTGTGTGTGTAACTCTGTCTTTTAAATAAATGAATGAACAAATAACTTTTTAAAAATGCTGTATTATGGGCATGGTGCTGTGACGCAGTGGTTAGGGTCCTCACCTTGCACGCGCCGGGATCCTATGTGGTTGCCTGTTCTAGTCCTGGCGACCCTGCTTCCTGTCTAGCTCCCTGCTTGTGGCCTGGGACAGCAGTCAAGGACGGCCCAAATCCTTGGGACCCTGCACCCCCGTGGGAGACCTGGAGGAGCTCCTGGCTCCTGGCTTCAGATTGGTTCAGCTCTAGCCGCTGCGGCTCACTTGGGGAGTGAATCATCGGATGGAGGATCTTCCTCTCTGTCTCTCCTCCTCTCTGTATGTCCACCTTTCCAATAAAAATAAATAAATCATTAAAAAAAATTTTAAATGCTATATTACCACTGAGATGAGAGACAATTTGGGACCAGTGCAATGGCTCAGTGGCTAAATACTTGCCTCACAAGCACCAACATCCCAAATGGGTGCGGATTTGTGTCCTGGCTGCTCCGCTTCCTGTCTAGCTGCCCACTTGTGGCCTGGGAAAGCAATGGAAGATGGCCCAAAGCCTTGGGAACCTGCACTTGCATGGGAGACTTAGAAGAAACCTCTACTTCTTGGTTTCTGATAGGCTTAGCTCTGGCCATTGCGGTCACTTGGGGAGTGAACCAACCAGTAGACAGATCTTTCTCTCTGTCTCTGTAAATGTGCTTTTCAATAAAAATAAATAAATCTTAAAAAGCAAGTAATTTGATTCTAAATGGTCAGTATTTATAACAGTTTGAACATCGGATGGAAGATCTTCCTCTCTGTCTCTCCTCCTCTGTGTATATCCGGCTTTCCAATAATAATAAAATTTTTAAAAAAAAACAGTTTGATTATGAAAAATGTTATTAATACTCACTTCAGGGAAAACACACTAATTTTTTTTTAAAGTTTTATTCCATTTTTATCACAAAGTCAGATATACTGAGAGGAGGAGAGACAGAGAGGAAGTGGAGCTGCCGGGACTAGAACCAGCGGCCACATGGGATCAAGGCAAGAGCCTTAGCCACTAGGCCACGCTGCCGAGCCCAGAAAACACACTAATTATTAGTTTATCTGATCCCAAGTTAGAATCAGAAAGTTCCTTTCTGTAGAAAACCACTGCTGTGGGGCCCAGCAGCATGGCCTAGCGGCTAAAGTCCTTGCCTTGAACGTGCCAGGATCCCATATGGGCACTGGTTCTAATCCCGGCAGCTCCACTTCCCAACCAGCTCCCTGCTTGTGGCCTGGGAAAGCAGTTGAGGATAGCCCAATGCATTGGGACCCTGCACCTGCGTGTGAGACCCGGAAGAGGTTCCTGGTTCCCAGCTTCAAATCGGCGCAGCACCGGCCCGTTGCGGCTCACTTGGGGAGTGAATCATCGGATGGAAGATCTTCCTCTCTGTATATCTGGCTTTCCAATAATAATAAATCTAAAAAACAAAACAAAAAAAACCCAAACCACTGCTGTGACTAAAACTATTACAAATGTGTATTACAACACAAGATAGCTTGAAAATATCCCTTTAAAAACCTGAGATTTTAGTTATAAACAGAAGGCATTGCGTTACTACCTTGAGACATTTGCTGAGAGGAAAGCACATTTATATAGTCAAGCATAATGAATACATATTCATTGCTTTATACTGTAACTTATTCTGACAAAAGAATGTGGGCTGCTGTAGTGAGTGAGTCTTCAGAGCAACACAAAGAAATCTTCTAGTGTAGTGGACTAGCTCTTAGTAATAACATCTCGAAAAATAGTGCGAAAAATAGAAGAATCAAGATGCTCCTTCTACATTTCTAATACTGGCACAACATTTCCTATCTTAAAATAATCAAAGTCTTGAGTCTTTCATACCCCTCATCCCATATTCCATCAGGAAGTCCTGATCCACCAGTTTCACCTTTGCAGGATTTCCACCTCTTTGCTTCATTCCTGCTGCCAATACCGCACATTTTACATTACCTTTTGAATATTAAGAGCTTCCTATTCGTCTCTTTGGCCTGTGTCTCTTCCCTCTCATTGCTCTTTCTCTTCTCTTCTGTAATAATCCCACCAATACAGAGCTACTGTGTAAAGTATGTCTCCAGGGTTGTCACTTGTCTGCTTAAAGCCCTTTGGCAGCTTCTTACTGCTTTCTATTTGTGACACATTTTATTTGTGCCTTTTGGAAGCCAATGCTTTTACTTTATAATATGATAGAATTTTCACACATTTCAGCCACACAGCATCTAGCACATTATCTTGAGATGCCAATGAGTGTTGAAAAAAAGTAGATTAAACCTCAGAAGAAAATGCTGTCATGTTGATATGCATTTCTAACTACTACAACTGTATCTTCAGGATGACATAATTTGGTAAGGACAAAGAGAGAGATAAGTCATCAAATTAGGAAAATGTAACTATTTCAAATGCCCATAATACCCTCATATTGAAAAAAAATTTATCTTAAGGCCAATTTGGTAGTGTAACAAACTAATCCTACTGTATTTGCATCCCATATGAGTTCCAGTTTGTATCCTGGCTGCTGCACTTCAGATCCAGCTCCCTGCTTATGGCCTGGAAATGTTGCAGAGGATGGTTCAAGTCCTTGGGACCCTGTGTCTACACGGGAGACCTGGAAGAAGCTCCTGGTTCCCAGCTTTGCTCTGGCCCTGTTCTGTTGTTGAAGCCATTTGGGAAGTGATGGATGGAAGATTTCTCATTCTGTCCTTCCTGCTCTCTGTAACTATTACTTTCCAAGTAAAATAAATTAATCTTTTAAAAATTTTTTAAAAATCCATCTTGTTATCTGCCATTGAAGTTGTATCAACTGAAATATTAATCAACGTTTAAGGAAAGACAGTAGATTAAAAAAACTAGTGATTGAAAATGACATATAAAAATGTCTTATAGGTTAGATGAGAATTGAGATGGTGGAATAGGGTAAAGACACGTATAAACACTTGGAGAAACATTAGCCAGTGTGAAGCAGAGAGGGCACATTCCAGAAAATAGGAGAGGACAGAACAACAGGAATCATAGCAGAGGAGCACCTGACAGACACAGGAAAGCAGTGGACACAACAGTGTGGTGTTGCAGTGACTGATACACCAGCAGCATTCAGCAAACAGCCATCTGAACTCCACTGGTGGCTGGAATTCCACCAGCAACCAGGTGGGAAGGGGAGTTCACTGGGAGCTCAGGAGGTGAACCCAGACAAGTAACTGCTCGTCCTGCTAGTTTGTTTGATTTGACTAGGAGCAAAGACAGAGCAGTGGGTCCCAGATGGAGTGTGGGAAGAAGGTGGATTTTGTGCCCAGATTCCCACTAGAGCTGAATTGGGTGCCATTTTGTGTAGAGAGGCAAAGGCTATGGGACAGGACTGTGCATGTACTAACCTGGGAGTGAACTCGTTTCTGGCATTGCAGCAACATGGCATCCTATAGGTTCCACCTAAAATAGGTCCAGGTAGCCCCAAGACCCGGCGGCCAGCAGATCAAGAACTCTAGTAGTGGTATGTCAGGTGCCATTTTGTATAGTGTGTCAAAGGCTTTAAGACTGCAGGGGACAACAGTGAGCTGCACATATGCTGAGCTGGGACTGAACTTACTGAGCTCAGTGCATTGCACTGGTCCCACAGGAAAATAAAACCAACTTTGGCATCATATGGGTCAAAAGAGGTCCGTGTAGAACCCAGACCTAACGGCCAACAGGTTCCATCAAGATCGGCACCATCAACAACCTAGCTAAATAGGACACCTGGTGTCTCCCTAATCCTGGGACCTGCTCTAAGAGGAAGTGGGAGAAAGGTTGTAAGACAATGGTGCAGCCTCAGCATGGGATCATAGGAGGTTGAGAGTGGTGAGCCAGCAGCTGGGGCTACAGAGTTCTTTGTGGAAATCTAACTTAAAAACCCAGACCTGGAACTCGCTGGAGGGAGTAGCACAAGTGATTGCAAACAAAGAACCATGTACCAACTGCAATTAGTAAAATCAAACTGTAGACCTGTGGGTGACACAGCTTAGATACCTGCCCCAAGGAAAAGAATCTGATAACTGGAAGTACAATGACCAAAAGCAAAAGAAGAGACAAAGGCACAATGAATATTACTGAAGACTCCCCTGCAAAGGAGCAAAACCCTATGCCAGCCTCAGAGTTAACCGAGCAAGACATGGAAGAAACAGGGGATACATATTTCAAAACACTTGTTATAAAACTTCTTATCAACAATGAGAAGCACGTGATGCAGGAGTACAAGGGATTTAAGGAATATGTCACATAGCAAATGAACCAAATAAAAGCTAATCTAACAGAAATTAAGAATACAGTAGAGCAAATTAAAAGTAGAGTGGAGAATCTCCAAAACAGAATGAAGGAGGCAGAAGAAAAAATTTCAGAACTGGAAGATATTTCCTGTCACCTGGGTGAAATGAACAAAAAGCTGGAAGCAGAGCTGGGTCAAGTTAAAAAAGTATTCAAGAATTAAGAGACATTATTAAAAGGCCAAATCTAAGAGTTATAGGAGTCCCAGAAGGTACAGAAAGAGAAGCTGATATTAAAGGTGAAATCAATAAATAATAAAGGAAAATTTCCCTATTCTGGAGAAAGAATTGGGGAACAACATCCAGGAGGGGCACAGAACTCCCAACAGGCTTGACCAAAAGTGATGTTCACCAAGACACATGATCATCAAGCTCTCTTCAGTCGAAGATGAGGAAAAGATCCTTAGATGTGCACACGAAAAAAATCAACTGACATATAAAGGAATGCCAATTAAACCCACAGGAGACCTCTCACAGGAAACTCTACAGGCAAGAAGAGAATAGAGCAACATATTCCAGGTTCTAAAAGCAAAAAATCTTTGGCTCAGGATGACATACCCAACAAAGCTTTCCTTTGTCTTTGGAAATGAAATAAAATTCTTCCACAAAGAAAAGCTCAAAGAAGATGCCTCTTCTAGACCTGCCCTACAAATGATACTCATAGATGTTCTCTTGACAGAGAAGAGGAATAATGTCCCCCAAAACCAAAGGCAAATGGGAAGAACATTCCAGTAAAATAACAGAAGACTAACTCAATGAATAGCCCATTGCTTAAATGACAGGACCAAATTACCTCCCATTCATATTAACCCTGAATGTAGATGCTTAAACTAATCAATCAAATATCATAGATTAGTAGACTGGATTAAAAAACAAAACCCATCTATTTGTTGCACATAGGAGACACATCTCACCAACAAAGATCAGCAGAAACTATATTTCGTGGATTTTGATTTTTTTTTAGTTTTGTCTGTTCAAAATACTTTCCCATTAAATTCTTCAGTGACTCATAGATCATACAGTAGTATCATTTTCTTCAAAAACGTTCTTGATTTTCTTTTACATTTCTTCAGCGACATATTAGTCATTCAGTAGCATGTTACTTAACTTCCTGGTGTTGTAAATTTCTATTTTTCTTCTTGTTGATTTTGTACTGTGGCTTTTCATTTAAGGAGATGTATATTAACTGTGTAATGGAGATTATCATGTTCAAATGTGAGGATATAATACAATATGCATCTCTACTTCCAGACAAGGATGGACTCCCATTGAAACTGCTTACTGTATCTTGACAATAGGATGTGGACTGTCTGCCATTGTCCATGCCTGAAATGATATGACTGTTTATGAAGAACTGTACTATAGTAATAATACAGAGGAACTCATTTGAGAGGGAGGGGTTTGGAAACGGGGTAAGGGAAATCCCAGGGCCTATGCAACTGTATCATAAAATGATAATAATAATGAGAAAAGGAGTAAAAAACGTTTTTGAGCTAAAAAAAAGAAAATGTCTTATAAAAACACGGGAGTCTAATGAAAATGATGAAACAAATGCCTTTACACACAATGTAGTGAGCTTTTTAGTAAGCTGAATGCCTTTGAGAAAATGTATAAATATGTGGACATAGAAAGAGTGATTCATCTGTGCATTTATGATTCTGCAGAATAGTATTCTTGGTAATGTGCATTTAAATGTTGTGTGACCCCAGAGTACAGTTATATGAAGATGAATTTTAAGCTTGTGTACAATTTGCGTTGTAGCAAGTTCAGTCTCAGAAGAAAATTTATATAAGTATTCCATCAGATGTTAAAAAGAGCTTAGAAAAATAAGCAACAATTTTAATAACAACCCAGGTAAGGCAAAGGTAACTATTAGTGTCTTTAATACTTGCAAACATTAAGGTCTACATCTTCCCAAGTGATGCTCACACCTATAGCTGCTTCTGATTATTACAATTGATGCTATATAATCTCCAAAATATTTCTGTTTACGGGAACCTAGAAGTTTACGGAATTGAATCTGAAAGAAAGACAAGACCTTTATTACACCTTTAACACTCTGCATACTGGGTATTTCAAAAGCAAGCCACTCCTTCCATTGCTTGGATGCGGCTCAGGCTAATAATGTCTATCCAAAAACCAGAGGTGGAAAGAGACAGCAACTTTACAGTAGAGAAACCTGGCAAACACATCAGCCAGGTGATGAAGGTTAGTTTCACCAGTGAGGACATGTGTATGTCATAAGTTCCCTTGTTTTTATGGTGTTATTACCTAGAACACATGTCCCAATTTAATCATGAGAAAAACACCAAACCTAATTGAGGTATATACCACAACCTCCATAATACTCCTCAAAACTTTCAAGGTCATGAAAGACAAGATTGAGATATTGTCACAATCAGGGGAAATTAAGGAATCATGTCAACTAGATGCCAAGTGGTATCCTTAATTGGATCCTGAGTCAGAGGATATTAATGAAAAAAAAAAAACACTGGTAAACATCAGAATTTTTAGTTCATAGTAATGTAGTAATTAATGTTGATTTCTCAGTTCCATTGATTGCTGTAACAATGTTAACAAAATGGAAACAAGGTGAAACTAGGGGAATTTTGGAGTCAATGTTACAGTACTATAGGATGAGCCACCATTTGTGATATCTGCATGCCATATTGGAGTATTGGCTCCAGTATTGGCTACTCTCCCTTTGATTTAGCTTTCTGCAAATGCACCTGTGAAGCCAGTGGAAGATAGTAGCTCTGTGGGAAATTAGGAGCTCCTCATTTTTGGTTTTGGTGTGGGCTAAAACTTGTCTATTGTAGTCATTTGGGGAGTGAACCAGCGGTTGGAAGCTCTCTTTCAACAATGTGTTTAAAATTAATTAATTAAGTTTTTTAAATGTAGGTGAACTCTGAATGATAACTTTACAACATTTTTTCCAATCAAAATTTACAATAAAACTTTGCTTTTGTAAAAAGTACAGGGACCAATATGTGGTATAGCAATTTAAGCTTCTGCCTACAAGGCTGGCATCCCATATGAGTGTCAGTTCTATTCCTAGCTGCTCCATTTCCAATCCAGCTCCCTGCTAATGTACTTGGAAAGCTGAAGAGAACAGCCCAAGTCTTTGGGCCCCTGCATCCACATAGAAGACCCAGGAGAAACTCTAGGCTCCTGGCTTTACCCTGGCCCAGTCCCAATCCATTGCAGTTATTTGGGGAGTAAACCAGGAGATGAAAGATTCTGTCTTTCCTCCTCTTTGCGTTTCAAATAAATAAAAAAACAAATCTTAAAAAAGTATATGTATTTTTGCCTCTAGCATATAGCAGACCTGCACACTATATGCTTTTGCCATTTAAAGCTACATTATTATTCCAGGATCATGCAACTGATCATGGTGTTCAGTGAAATTAAGAAAATATGCAGGAGAAAATAATGTAATGAAAGGACCTGGGAAAGCCTGAAGAAAGTAAAAAAAAGTTTTGGGACTAATATCTGTTAGAACATTTTCAAAAGAACATGTTTTACTTTTATATAGCAAAGCACAAAAGAACCAAGTTACTGTATTTTGGTTCCTTGTTTATGCTATTCCCAGGAAGGGCTGCATTCTTCTGATACCCCAACAGCGAGTTCTAAGCCACTATTACTCCGTGGGGAGAGCTGTGCCTGGCTGGATTGTGTGTAACTAGGCTGCAGCCTTTACGTACCCTCAGAGAATATCAGAGCCTTCCAAGCTCTTAAAAAAAAAAAAAAAAATTTGGCTGCTGGCTTCCTCTGAATGTGAACAACAGGAGATGACATTTTGAAAATTGAAATATGAGTATTCCAATGCTAAAACTAAAGACAAACAGGCTGTGTCCTAACATTCTCCACCCTTCCTTTGTCCCCTTGGTGGTTGATTGTTTTTGCGGAATTTACATGCTGACCATGTCTAGATATCCTTTAGTATTTACAATACTTTCATCTTGATATTGACTCTTTGGAGCTACTTCATGTTCCCACTATAAACTTTGTTCTGGCTTAATCTTAATAATCCCAAGAGAGTTTTTTGGCTCGTTATTACCAGTTACCCTTCTGCTACTGCTCAATACATTTTAATCCTTGTCATGCGTTTGCAAACACTTAATGACATCAGTTAACCTGCATGCTTCTTTCAAGGCGAGAAGTCCAACAACTACTGTATTTCTGCAAATGCATCTAGAGGAATGCCTTGTTCCAGTTCCCTTGTTGAAAGATTCCTTCATCACAGGCTGGGGTGATTACAATGCTGCCTTATTGGGCTTCGGCATGATAGCGTAGGTCCTCGCCTTGAACGTGCCCCAGGATCCCATATGGTCGCCGGTTCTAATCCCGGCTGCTCCACTTCCCATCCAGCTCCCTGCTTGTGGCCTGGAAAGGCAGTTGAGGACTGCCCAAAACTTTGGGACCCTGCACTCACGTGGGAGACCCGGAAGAGGCTTCTGGCTTCAGATTGGCTCAGCTCCAGCTGTTGCAGCCCCTTGGGGAGTGAATCATCCGACAAAAGACCTTCCTCTCAGTCTCTCCTCCTCTCTGCATATCTGCCTTTCCAATAAAAATAAATAAAATCTTAAAAAAAAACAAAACACCAATGCTTTCCTATCATATGAAGCCATGTTCTGGTAGAGACTACCATGAGGTGAAAAGCTGCATGGCAAGCCCTATTTCTCAGAGGATTTCAGTCACAAATGTGACTCTCACTGTGCTGTGATTTCCATTAAGTCATCGCTGTGTTGAAGTTTTCTCCCCAGAAAGGTTCTTTGGTTGGTTTTCAGTGTAGAGATGGCACAAAGGAGCAAAGTCTTCCTTTGGAACAGGAAAAATCAGTGGCAACAAGAACAGAGTTTAGCAATGGTAACATTAGGATTTGTTGGTACCCAGACTCCACTGAAGGGATGCTGGGGAAAGATCATGGCCATGCTAGCTTGGCCCCTACCCTCAATATCTTCTTGAGATCTCAACCACAATGGGACATTTTTGGGAGGGAGAGACCATATCTTCACTTTTTTAAAAATCAAATTTACTTATTTTTATTGGAAATGCAGATTTCCAGAGAGAAGTAGAGATGGAGATCTTTCATCTGCTGGTTCACTCAAAAAATGGCTGCAATGGCCAGAGCCGAGCCAATCCAAAGCCAGAAGCCAGAAACTTCTGCTGGGTCTTCCACACAGGTGCAGGGTTCCAAGACTGTGGGCCATCCTCTACTGCTTTCCCAGGCCACAAACAGAGAGTGATGGGAAGTGAGCAGCCAAAACACAAAATGGCACCCAATTGGGGTACTAGCATTTGCAGGGGACAGATCAGCCAATTGAGTCATCACACTGAGCCTGGGAGAGATCACTTGTGAAAAATGGGATGAAGAGAAGGAGCAGGCTCACCATGCTGCCTTCATTTTCCCCCCCTTCTCCCCTGTCACATGGAGATACACATATGTATATACATAGATATATACATATATACACACATACATATTTTTCTGTAATGCTGCTTTTAAAATTAAATAAATCTTTAAGAGGAATTTTGTTTCTATGAAAGCATTAGTCTGCTTTCTGGTGCTTTTATAAGTTACTCTATTCACATTTGACCATGCGGCCTTTTTCTGTTGTAGTCATTATAATTTTTCAAGAAAACACATCAACATGGAAACTAGTTAAAAATGGGAACCATTTTTGTTTAACCATGTTTGATTCTTTATAAGATATTTAAAAACAACTAACGTGAATAATTCTTAACAATTTGACAAAGATTTCAAGCAAAATTTGACAAAACATTGTGTTGTAGCAAAACTAATACGCACAGGCAATTTCTTTTGTTAGTTCTCTGATTTAAAAAAAATAGGACTCAGCACAATGGTTCAATGGCTAAATCCTCATCTTCAAATTGCAGGGATCCCCTTAGGGGTGCTGGTTCGTGTTCCACTGCTCCACTTCCCATCCAGCTCTCTGCCTGTGGCCTGGGAAAGCAGCAGACAATGGCCTAAACCTTGGACCCCTGCATCCACCCTGAAGAAGTTCTTGGCTCCTTACTTCATATCAGCTTAGTGCTGCCCCTTGCGCCCATTTGTAGAGTGACCCAGTTGATGGAAGATCTTTCTCTTTGTAAATCTGATCTGCCTTTCCAACATGAACAAATCAATCTTAAAAAACTTAACTCCCACATGTAAAGAACATTCAATATTTGCTTTTCTCTGTTGAGCTTATTTCATTTAATATGGTGTCCTCCAGTTCCACCCATTTTAATGCAAATGATAGAATTTCGCTCTTTTGCTGGGCTTCAATGCCCATCGACATGTGTGAGAGCTAAACGGGATGTGGGACAGACTTGACAAGCCTGCGGTGCATACTGGCAAGCATGGGAACCAGGGTAGGGGGCAGAACTGGTGGGGGTTATGAGGAGTCACCCCAACTAGGCTGCAGCTCCAACCGGTTTGCATGAGGACTGAATATGAAGCGGGCAGGATCGAACTGGACTACAACACCCGCTGGTTCACGAGGAAGACAGGGCTGGAAACAGAACGAACCCAGCAATCCCAAAGACCAGCATGTGCATAAGCTGATTGGTGTGACGGACGGTGTCGGACTCTGTACTAGCAAACTCGCGCAAGAATCAGGCCTGGGATCATCTCAGATGAAGTTTCTTTGGAGATCCCTCCAACTGAACTGCTGATCTTAGAACCCAACCATGAAGAGACTGTCAGCCAGTGGATTCTGAATAGGGTTCATTGCGATTGGAACTGAGAGATTGGCAGCAATCCAGAACTGATGAACTATCAAAACTGTATGAGCAGGACCCTCAGAGCGCGCCTCCCGTTGGGGAACTGGGATGGGTGGGAGGTTGGGTGGGGCTTTTCCCTTTGTTTTTTTCCCTCACCCCAGAAACAGGGAAAAATGATAATAGTGTGGAAACAATGGTATTACCCACTTTCACCCTGTAGCCCTTGACCCTTTGTTCCCTAATCAACTAAGTAAGATTATTAAAAAATAATTTTTTGATCTGAATAATATTCCATTTGTGTGTGTGTCACATTTTCTTTATCCATTCATCTGATGATGACCACCTTGGTTGATTCCGTAATTTGTCTATTGTGAATAATGCTACTATTAACATAATGATACAGGTAGTTCTTCGATACAGTGCGTATTTTGGGTGTCCAGTGGCAGGATTGCTGGTTTATATGGCACATCTACTTCCATTTTTTTTTTTTTAAAGATTTGTTTATTTTTATTTGAAAGCCAGATTTACAGAGAGAAGGAGAGACAAGGAAAGATCTCCATCCACTGGCCGTGACAGAACTGAGCCGATCCAAAGTCAAGTGCCTCTTCTGGGTCTCCCACTTGGGTGCAGGGTCCCAAAACTTTAGGCCGTCCTCCATTGCCTTCCCAGGCTACAAACAAGGAGCTGGAAGGGAAGTGGAACAAGGAGGACACAAACTTGCGCCCACATAGGATCCCAATGGATGCAAGGTGGGGACTTTAACCACTAGATGACCATGCTGGACCCTATCTCTACTTTTTTTTTTTAAAGATTTATTCATTTTATTACAGCCAGATATACAGAGAGGAGAAGAGACAGAGAGGAAGATCTTCCGTCCAATGATTCACTCCGCAAGTGAGCCACAACGGGCCGATGCCCGCCGATCCGAAGCCGGGAACCTGGAACCTCTTCCGGGTCTCCCACGCGGGTGCAGGGTCCCAATGCATTGGGCCGTCCTCAACTGCTTTCCCAGGCCACAAGCAGGGAGCTGGTTGGGAAGTGGAGCTGCCGGGATTAGAACCAGCGCCCATATGAGATCCTGGGGCTTTCAAGGCGAGGACTTTAGCCGCTAGACCACGCCACCGGGCCCCCTATCTCTACTTTTAAATAGAAATTTCCATACAGTTTCCCACGGTGGGTGTTATTTAAAATGTGCAGAACATCGTCCTCTATCTCCCTCTTCCTGTCAGCATGCAGGGTTTACAGCTTGGACATTTGTGTGGTGTCAAGGGTGCTGTATCAATGGCAGGCCCTGGGGAGATGTGAACAAGCTTAGGAAATTTCTTTCCTGCTGGCCTGACATGAGTTCTCATAAATGATCCAATTCAACACCAAATATTTATTACCTCTTTTTGTTTGTTATCCACTGGCCTATTTTTCTTCAGGTCACTTCTTTTATAACTTTTCATTTTGCTACAGTGTTTGGTGGCTGTTATTTCTGACTTCATTTGCAGGAACAGTTAAACAACCTGGGAAACTCCAGCAGCCTTTAGAGAGAGGAAAGAAGTTATGTTCATGTATGAAAGGAGAACTCTGACAATGGGGATCCAACAATGATAGGACTCAAACCAGCTGAACTTGTGAGTCACGCCTACTGCTCCCCTCCAGGAAGGAACTGTGTAGATACACAATAGCCAGTTGCAATCTTAAGGTTGACCAGTTGCTAATTCTTCAATTAAGTGAAGTGCACATGAGTTCCACATATAATGAGTGTTCCAGGCCTATGTAAATGTTTCAACAATCTCAGCTTTCATAATCAGACTTCACTAGTAAGGAATTCAGCCATTCCTCACTTGTGTAAGATTTTTTTTTTTTTTTTGGTGCCTCTTTTTATTTGAAGGGCTGATTAACATTGAGAAGGAGAGACAGAGAAATCTTCCATCCTCTAATTCACTTCCCAAATGACTGCAAGAGCCAGAGCTGAACTGATCTGAAGCCAGGTACCTCTTCTTCTGAGTCTCACACGTGAAAGCAGAGTGCCAAGGCTTTGAGCCATCCTATACTGCTTTCCCAGGCCATAAGCAGGGAGCTGGATGAGAGGTGGAGCAGCAGGACATGAACTGGCTCTCATATGGGATGCCAGCACTGCAGATGGATGACTAGCTGCTATGCCACTGTGCTAGCTTACCATTTGCCACATTTACCTGCTGTTACCAAACTGTCCATTCTCTCTGCACCATGACCTCTGTACTTGCCTTCTTCTCCTTCACCATTTCCTCTCCCCTTTCCTTTCACTAATTTTTAAAATTTTTAATTAGTATGATTTTGTGGGAAAATCTTATACCGTTCAAGATGTTGCCATTTCCTCAGACAGATACTGTTTTTCTTCTGCCTTTCTTGATCATTCTTCATCCCATTGGCATCCACAAATTTCTACTTTACTTTTTGTTTATTTTCATTTTATTTGAAAGGCAGAGGCAGAGATGCACACCAACACAGAGAGGAATCTTCCTTGCTTCCACTGATTCACTCTATAAATGCCTGATCCACTCCAGGAACATGGGTGTCAGGGACATAAGAACTTGAACATCACCTGCTGCTGCCTAGTGTGCATCTTAGCAGGAAACTGGAGTCAGCAGGAGAGTTGGAACATGAACTTGGGCTGCAGACATCTCAAGGGATGTCTTAACTACTGCACTAAATGCCCACTCCCAAATTCCTATAATTGGCCCTATCACACTGAGCATTTCATAGCCTCCAAACCAATCATTTTTTATATCACCTCATACTTAAAGGCCTTTATAGAGTTCATAGAAAATGTATATTATGAAAAACCATGCAAGGATTTGAATTCTTTTTCTTTTTACCAAATTAAGTATACATTTTAATTCCATTTCCCATGACCTTTTTGACATTCTTCAGTATTACAGCCCTATAGCTCATGTCTTTTCTGGAGTGCCACCAGAAGCACTACAAAATTCTGCACCCAATTTATTTTCATGACATTCTAACTAATTGCCTATTAAATTTGTTGCCCACCCCACCTACTGATTAGTTAATCTGGAAAGTCAATTATAATCCAGTTAGAAATGAAAGATTTCTTTGTGCATTGACTAAAGCACCAGCTCCTCAGTTGGATTCTTATAGTATAGTTCCAACATTTAATTCCAGCCTTACTTTTCAATGTTCTTCTCTTCATCTCTGCTATACTATGTAATTTCCCTGCTGTGGGATTTCCTGCTTTTAATAATGGCAGTAACTCATGCAGTTTATAAAATGCTACGTCCCAGGTTTTACATTAAATAATTAACATTTAATCAACTCCACAACTGTGCAAGGTAGGAAACACAAGCCCATTTTAACAGATGCAAAAGTGGTTAAGAGAGTTTCACAGAGTTCTGAAAACACATGGTTAGAACTGGCAAGCTCAGCTTTTTTTTAAAAAAAAAAAAGATTTGTTTTATTCTTATTGCAAAGTCAGATATACAGAGAGGAGGAGAGATCGAGAGGAAGATCTTCCATCTGCTGATTCACTCCCCAAGCGGCCCCAATGGCCAGAGCTAAGCCGATCCGAGGCCAGGAGCCTGGAGCCTCTTCTGGGTCTCCCACGCAGGTGTAGGACACCAAGCTTTGGACCATCATCTACTGTTTACCCAGGCCACAAGCAGGGAGCAGGATAGGAAGTGGAGCAGCCGGGACATGAACCAGCACCCATATGGGATTCCAGTGGTTGTAAGGCGAGGATTAGCCAATTGAGCCATTGCACCAGGCTCTCCTATTTTTTTTTTTTTTTTAATTTAGCTCATTGATTTGTAAGGTACAGATAGAGATATAGAAATGACATAGAGATAGAGACAGCTTCCCTTTCCTGGCATACTCCCCAAACGACCACAGCAGTGGGCATTGGGCCAGTTTGGTGCCAAGAGCCAAGGACTCAATTCAGGTCCCCCATGTGGTTAGCAGGAACTTAAGTAGTCAAGCAATCATCTGCTGTCTACCAAGGTTCATGTTACAGGAAGTTGGAACTTGAACTCAAGCATTCTAATGTGGGTTATGGGGTATTGGGCATCCTAGGAGATGTCTTAGTTGCTGTTTCAAACACCCACCTCAAATTTCAGCCATATTCATCTATCTCCCTGTTCCTTTGAAAAGTCCTATTCATGCAGCAAAATTACTCCTATCCACCCAAAAAGGGATTGCTCTTTATATCTTCACAGTACTATAGATTCTTTGCTCAACTTTTTTGAAAAGCCCAACTAACAACAGTACGTGGTTGTAACCCTTCTGGACCCTTTGTGCCATGTGTTATTTAATGCCTTTTGTATTTTCGTCTGAATGCAGCAGGCATTTGGTACATGATCATTGCACTAAATCTGCCTGTCTATCTATCACACTGGGCTATTTGTGTGGAGAAATCTAGCAAAAGGTATCACAAGCCATCTTGCTCGGAATGCTATAGCCACAACAGCAACTTGAACCTCATTCTTACTGATCTCACGGGAGCTAAAAAAAAAAGTGCATGCTCTAGACTCAATTTTTTTTTCAATTAAAGTAACAAACTATGTATTTCTCTTTCTCTACATGATCAAAGGCTCCAGGTCATCAATGATTTTTTAAAAATCCCACTTCTCTCAGACTCTGATGTGATGTTAACTCCTGTTCCTTTTGCAGTAGCACAGAGGAAGAAGCAGGCTTGAGGCACGGGAGGACACAATGACACTGAGTGTTGAAATCTAGGTGTTTTTGACACAGATTTCATGTTTTTTTGTTTTTTTGTTTTTTGTTTTTTTACCAGTATGCTTACTCTGTATCACAGAGCAGCTGCCTAAACACTTCTGTGGCTTGCAATACAGTCATGCTATTTTGAGACTATATTCTGGCCACTGGAATAAAATGAATGCTTTCTAAAAGCATTTTAGTGATGTATGGCAATTGAAGATGGAAGTTCTTTGTATTTTTGTGGTGGCTGAGTAAATATCCAGCATGCATATAAAGAGAGACTCTGAACTGTGCTTCAGGTTCTCCTCTTGAGAATTCATGTCACGCGTCGAACGCATCAATGCTCCTGTCATTGTCCCCCTTATTACATTTCAGAAGGAAGCTCAAACTTGGAGGTTACCAAGCTTGAGGGGTTACTGTCATCACTGTTCTATCTTCTTGTACACACTCATATAAAGCTTACGTGTAACTTAAAGGATGACGATAACATTGAACCACCTCCATATTCTGCCTTGAAGAAACAAATCTAGTCTGCAAGCCGGTAGGACACGAGGGGGAAAAGGTACATTTGCTTTTTTTCTTTTTCCCAATGCGAAATCTACTAAAATAGACCTTTCAGTAAGTCTTACACGGCTTTTAGAATAGCACGCACATTTCATCAGAAGGCACGTGCTGGTCTTCATAGACCAGTCCCTCCTTCCCGTGCCAGCCTCTTTCGGACCTGCTGAGCTTCTCTGAGGTCGTCCAGCCATTGCTGCTTTTCCTTACCTGTGGAACTCTGCCCATGTTGAGCTCCACTTCTGTAACCTGGCCTACCTGAACCCTATCAGTCTTTTAGGACTGATCCCACATTTCACCTCCTTCTTGGTTCCCCGGCTCTTCCAATGTCAACAGCCCCTTTCACGTTTATCCTACTTATTTCCCACTGACAGCACTCATGCTGTTCTGCAAATGCTTGCCTTCACAATAAGCTTATGAACTTCCTCAGGGCAGGGACTGTGCGTTATTCAAGGTTCAGACCTTGGATGATAATTTAGATCACAGCAGCTGCAGCCATTATTTTTTTTTTCTGAGACAAATAAATAGATGAAAAATTTAATCCCAGTGTGGTAGCCTAGTGGCTAAAGTCCTCACCTTGCATGCTGACTGGCATGGTGGTGTAGTATGCTAATCCTCCACCTAAAATGCCAGCATCCCTTATGGGCTCCTGTACATGTCCAGGTTGCTACACTTCTGATGCACTTCCCTGCTTGTGACCTGGGAAAGTGTTGAAGGATGATCCAAGTCCTTGGGGCCTTCCATCCCTGTGCAAGACCCAGAAGAAGTTCCTAACTCCTGGCTTTAGCTCCAACCTTTGTGGCCACTTGGGGAGTGAACCAGCAGGCAGAAGATTCTCTGTCTCTCTGTCTCTGTCTCTTCTCTAAATCTTTTTAGCAAGTAAGCAAAAAATAAATTTAAAAAATTAAATTAGAAAATGTTTCAGAGGAGAGAGAGAAAAACAGCGAGTAAGTACTCCCATCTGGTAGTTCATTCCTGAAATGCTTGAACAGTTGGGACTAGGCCAGATCCTGGGGTCAGGAACTCAAACCAGGTCTCTCACCTGGATAGCATGAGTCCGGTTGTTTGAGGCATGACCGCTACCTCCCATGATCTGCACTATTATCAGCAATCTGAGTTGGGAGTTGGAGTCATCTATTAAACCCAGTTACCAATGCGGGATTTAGGTGTTTTAATAGGTAGACCAAATGCCCACACCTAGACATTCAGCTTTGTATCTTCTAGGACCAAATATGGTTCCTCATAATTTTTCTTTTCCGTGACATCTTTAAAAGTCTGAATTACAGGTTAGTAGTATCCAAATTATTAAACTATTTGGGCAGCTGCCAGATTTCTTTTTATTATATACTTCCTTTGCATCTGGATGCTTTATTTGCATAGGGACTGATTATTCTTCTGGGAAATGAGGTAGGCAAGCATTCCTAGTGAGCACACCTTCAAAAGAGATGGATCAGGCTAAATTAACCTGAGAACTAAATATAACTGAGTGGAAAAGAAATAATGCTTACAGTTATTAAGAGGGAAAGCACACACTATGTATTTTTCTGTAATCAATTGTGAATTTACATTTGATAACTCTGGTTGTTGTTTAATCAAAAATGATTATCTTCCTTGATTAGGAGTATTTTTTAAGGAAAAGGAATTGCTAATTAGTTTGCTATCACTCTGTTGAAGGTGTTTGCAATTAAATTGAGGAGGTAAAGAAAGCTCACATATTCCAAGTGCTGAAACATAGTTACTCAGTAATGAAAGAATTCCTCTTTCTAACTATGTGAAGTTCTAAACTTATTTTTAGAAATAACCTTGTTATTGGGGTAGGCACATTGGCTTAGCAGTCTAATAATTCTCTGCCCATGGCACTGGCATCCCATTTGGGTGGCAGTTCTTGTCCCAGCTGCTCCACTTTTGATCCAGCTCCCTGCCTGTGGCCTGGGAAAAGCAGTGGAGGCTGGCCCAAGTCTTTGGGTCCCTATATTGATGTGGGAGACCCAGAAGAAGCTCCTGGTTCTTGGCTGCAGATCAGTTCAGTTCTGGCTATTGCAGTCATTTGGGGAATGAACTAGTGGATGGCAGAGCTCTCTCCCTCCTTCTAAAAATCTCCCTTTCAAATAAAAATATAAATATAAAAAAGTCCCTGTTTCCTAAAACTCTGTCTTACAGAATAAAAAGTAGAACTGAGGTGCTTGTTGTGCAACTTGATACATTTATCTTTAAAAAGTCATTGAATTTGACATTCTAAAACGGTTCAATACATGAGATATGAAACTTGCCTCAATAACATTTTATGAAAATAAATTATCTAAATATATTTTATTGAAAAACATTTTATTTCAAAGGATGTTCTCTCCTTACTGTTTCCTCTCCAGAAATCAACAGCTTTACCCCAAATCATATGAAAATGCAAAGACATAAAATGGCCAGAACCACCTTGAAAGGGAAGAACAAAGTTAGATACTGACATTTCCAAGTTGTAATAATCAAGCTAGTGTTGTGATTCAGGCACAAACACAGACATTTTGATTAACAGGCTAGAACTGAGAACGAAGAAATAAGCCTTGTACTTATAGGCAATTGATTTTTGCCAAAAGTGCCTAGAAAATTCTTGGAAAATGAACTGTGTTGCCAACAGTTAATGCTAGGACAACTGGGTATACGCATGTACAAAACGAAACAAAACCCTTTGGCTACCTACCTCATAAAAGTTAGTTCAAAATGGCCCGAAAGAATCCCAACTAAATTTAAGAAGCAAAACTATAAAACTCTTAGAATAAAACATAGTAGTAACTATTTGAGAGCTTGTATTTAGCTAAGAAAGAAAGAAAGAAAATACTTTATAAACTGGATGTAACCAAAATGAAAAAGAAAGTGAAACCCACAGAATTAGATAAAATATTTGTAAGCTACATATTGAATATAGGAGTTGTAGCCAGAATATGCAAAAAAGTCTTCCAATTCATTGATAAAAAGGCAAATACACAAATTTTAAAATGGGCAAAAGATTTGAGTAGACATTTCTCCAAGAAGATATACAAGCACTTGAAAATACACAAAAACTTAAAACTATTTTGGAAGATAATTGTAATTTCTGAAAATGTTAAACAAAGAATCGCCATTTACTCAACAGTTCTATTCTTTAGCATCTGATAAGGAGAGATAAAAACAAAGAATGGTGTGCAAATGTTCATAACAGCATTATTCACAAGGGTGAAAAAGAAAAAACAAGTCCATCCGTGGCAAGTGTCATAAGTAAATGGGACAAAGGAATAGTATTCACCAATAAGAGCAGACTAAAGTACCGATAGATGCTGCAATGTGGATGATCCTTACAACATGAATAAATCCCCAAACACATCATGTTCACTGAAAAAAGTTAGATACAAAAGAGCATGTGTTGTAGGATCCCATTTATGTGAAATGCAGCAAAAAATAAACATATACAGACAGAAAGTAGGTTAGCGTTTCCTAAGGGCTAGAGATTGGAATGGGAAGTGGGTTTAAATGGGTGCAAGCTTTCTTTCCGGGATGATGGAAATGTTCCAAAATCATGTTGTGGGATTGTTGCACCATATTATAAAGTCCTTTAGTTTTATATTTACAGCAAGTCAATTGTGTGGTATGTAAAGGTGTAGAAAGATTGAAACCTTTATGCATTCCCACTAGGAATGGATCATGGTGCAGTTGCTGTTGCAAACAGTGTGGAAGATCATCAGAAATTTAGAAATAGAATTATCATTTGATCTAGCAATGTTAACTTTGGACACATGCCTTAAAGAATTGACAGTAAAATCTCCGAGAGATGCTTGCATATCCATGTTTATTGCTGTATTCTTCACTATAATCCAAAGAGAAACAACTTGACTATAGTGAAGATATGGTGTATACATACAACAGAAGTTCTGCCATGAGCTTCTATGTGGATGAATCTTGACATTCTATTAAGAGAAATCATCCAGTCAGAAAAAGAAATATTGCACGACTCCACTTTTAGCAGATAATATTAATTCGAACTCTCAGAAAGAGATAGCAGAAAGGTAGGATCCAAGTAGGTTGGGGAAAGGGAGAGTCACTCAGTAGCTATAGAGTTCTAGTTTTGCATGATGAAAATGGTTTAGGGGGGCCTGGTGCGACGGGTGTAAGGAATAATCCTCCCCTTGCAACGCTGGAATCCCATAAGGGTGCCAGCTTGTGTCCTGATCGCTCCACTTCTCGTCCAGCTCCCTGCTTATGCTCTGGGAACGAAGTGTAGAATGGCCCAAAGCCTTGGAATCCTGCACCTGCATGAGAGACCCGGGAGAAGCTACTGGCTCCTGGCTTCAGATCAACTCAGCTTTGGCTGCTGCAGCCACTTGGGGAGTAACCAAGCGGATGGAAGATCTCTCTCTACGGCTCTCCTTCTCTCTGAAATTTGCCTTTTCAATACAAGTAAATACTAAAAAGAAAGAAAGAAAGAAAATGATCTAGAGATGTGTTGCACACCAATGAGAAAATTGTTAGTATGAACAAACCACATTAAAAAAAATTGAGATAGCAAATTTTATGTGTTTTTAATACCTTTTTTTAGAAACATTAAAAAAAAAACTTTATCTTTTATTGCAAAGTCAGGTATACAGAGAGGAGGAGAGACAGAGAGGAAGATCTTCCATCCACTAATTTACTCCTCAAGTGACCCCAATGGCTGGAGCTGTGTCGATCTGAGGCCAGGAGCCAGGAATTTCCTCCAGGTCTCCCACGTGGGTACAGGATCCCAAAGCTTTGGGCCGTCCACGACTGCTTTCCCAGGCCATAAGCAGGGAACTGGATGGGAAGTGGAGCTTCCAGGATTAGAACCGGCTCCCTATGGGATCCTGGCACATTCAAAGCGAGGACATTAGCTGATAGGCTACCATGCCGGGCCCTTAGAAGCTCTTGATTAAAGTTGTGGTCACATGAATTCCCTGTTCTTTATACATCAGTTACCACAAAGTTAGTTTTGAATCTGTTACCCATCAAATTGATTGTTTAAAAAATCTTCAGGACCCAGTTAATGACTCAATTGGCTGATCCTACCCTTGCAAGCACCAGGATCCCATGTAGGCATTGGTTCATGTCTGAGCTGCTCCATGTCCCATCCAGTTCCCTGCTCATGGTCTGGGAAAATAGTAAAAGAAAGGACCCTGCACTCACATGGGAGATCCACAAGAAGCTCCTGGCTCCTGGATTTGTATTGGTTCAGCTCTGACTGATGCAGACATTTGGGGAGTGAACCAGCAAATGGAAGATTTTTCTCTCTGTCATTTCTTCTCTCTGTAAATTTCCCTTTCCAGTAAAATAAATAAATATTTAAAAAACAACAACCCTTCAATGGAGTACTCTGCATTGATTGCCATACAATGTCATCATATTGGATTTAATTCATATTTCAAGTCTAAGAGAAGCCAATATCTTAACATCACAGACTAGTTCCACCAACTTTGCACTGCTTGGGTCATTTTTGTTTGCTAGTTCCTGTGTATTTGTCTGAGTCACTGAAAACAGGATCCAGCCAAGGTTAAGGTCCATTGAAACCACTCTTTTTTTTTTTTTTTTTTAAAGATTTATTCATTTTATTACAGCCAGATATACAGAGAGGAGGAGAGACAGAGAGGAAGATCTTCACTCCCCAAGTGAGCCTCAACGGGCCGATGCGCGCCGATCCGAAGCCGGGAACCTGGAACCTCTTCCAGGTCTCCCACGCAAGTGCTGGGTCCCAATGCATTGGGCGGTCCTCAACTGCTTTCCCAGGCCACAAGCAGGGAGCTGGTTGGGAAGTGGAGCTGCCAGGATTAGAACTGGTGCCCATATGGGATCCCGGGGCGTTGAAGGCGAGGACTTTAGCCAGTAGGCCACACTACCGGGCCCCATTGAAACTACTCTTTAAGCACTTTATTTGTTCATTTGTTTTGTTTTTTAGTTGAAACTTTTTTTTAACTTTGAGTTTTATGGTACAATTCTATAGGGTCTGGAATTTCCTCCTCACCTCCGAATTCTCACCCCCGAACGATTTTTCCCATATTATTACAATAGTATAGTTCATCACAAGCACTCGTAATTCCATCAGTCTGTTATTTAAGTGTGCCCCGACATTGCTGGCACAGGCAGTGTCACAGTCCAGCTTCCCATTGTCTAGATATGTCCAACAGTTTCATTGGGAGTCCATCTTTGCTTTGTAAGAGGGATGCATATTGCATTGTATCTTCACATCTGAATATGATAGTCTGTATTACGCCATCACTATACATTTCCTTAAATGAGGAGCCACAAAACAAACTCAACAACAGGTATGAAGTTAAAACAAAAAAGTTATAGCACCATGAAGTCAAAAAATGCACCACTGAATAACCAACACATGGGTGAAGAAAAGAAAACACAGAAGCCTCTTAAATAAAATAATGCCACCATGTGATCCATGAGCTGGCAATGAATTCAACAAAAGAAACTATTTGAAAGAAATAAAAATGAAAGCAAAAACATCAAAACACATGGGATGCAGCAAAAATAGTATGGAAAGGGTTATTGATCATACAGTTTGCATGAAGGCTGCCTTATATCAGAGAGAACATACGGTTCTTGTCCTTTGGGGATTGACTTATTTCACAGAGCATAATGATCTCTATGTCCTTTTGTTTTAATACATTTTTTTAACCAACCCAGGTGTTGATTCAACAAATTTTATTTTTTGTCTACCATATAACTGGCACTAGGCTTGGTGCTCAGGATATGAATGTGAACACACACAGTCTTTACTGTTTCTTTCTTCAATGAGTGCACATATGAAAAAATTGTAAAAATATTTCACTGAAATTGAGAAACGCCTACCATAACATCAGATATACACAATGACAACTGTGCAGAAATGGTAATGTGTGTTTTCACTTTGAAGCCAGATTAATTAACTTTTTTTTTTTTTTTGCAAAGTTCAACTTCTATTACCAAATGCATCTAAATACATTTCACTTGACATGTTTAAAGCCTGGCTGTCCCTTGTAATTGAAAAAATGTCTAACCAATTATTAAACCACTTTTATACTGAATTTAAATGTTCAGTAAATATTCCATTGGTTTGAATGTGTATTCATTAAACCCTTGGTTTTCATTACAGTAATATTTAGAAGACTAATTATCTCCAAGTAATCACAGAGTATGCAGCAATTTAAATGTCAGTTCCAGCATAGGTTAGAAGCAAATTTACTTATTAAATTATAAATGTTTTACTTTATACTGGTCATTGAATAATTTTTAAAAATGAACATGACACTTAATTTCCAAGACATATAAAAAAAAGTGACAGTGGCAGCAGCTCTGTTCCAACACAGAACATCCTGATATGGGTTTCTTTTCTTACAAACTTTGAAAGGCTCAGTTTTAGAGAGAGAGAGAGAGAGAGAGAGAGAGAGACTCTCCCTAGGGTCTTGATCATTTTGGAATCATAGTTTTCTTTTCTTTTTTTCTTTTTTTTTTTGGAATCATAGTTTTCTGATGTGGTTTTCAAGCTACTTATTTCACTAATGACTTTCAAAAAGTTAGTCCACATTTTGAAGCACCAGGGACATTTTAGAAGTTACTGAGTTTTATTCTAAGGATAGATACATTTTAATGGTTGGACAACGATGATACAGAGCTGGATTAGCACACAGATTCCCAGTTTTGAGTTCTTCAGCTCTGTGGTTAAAACAATGGTTAAGATGTTTACATCTTCCTGAAACAAAGGCAGTACAATCAAACAAACAAACAAACTAGGAACACACTCTGTCATTCCTAGATTTTGGCCTTTTCACTTTGTGTTACATTCTGCCTGGACTTTTCCATCTGGCAAGTCCCTAATTCTTCCAACAATCAGCTTAAAAATGATCTCTAGAAGACAAGACTTCCCAACTTTTTTCAAGACATAATCACTTCTCTATTTACCCCTATACTTTATAGCTAGCTTCTTAATTGTACTTATCTCACAGTACTGCAGTAATTCATTTACATGTTTTGAGTTACCTTTCCATCCAAGGGATCTGATGGAGTGTTTATCTTGGAGCAGGTACTCAGTAATTTAACTGTTGAAGAACCAATGCTTTAGGAACATTTGCTGAGCACCTACTATGCACAGAACCATATCCCAAGCATGAAAAGAAACTTACCATTTTGTCCTAAGGAACTATAACCATTTTCTTATTATTTCCCCTGGGTGGATGGGGGAGGGACAGAACACATTTATTATAAGACCACATATTGCTTCTGACATATAGTTGGTTTCAAAAATCTATAGTCATTTGCCTCAAATTCATTTAGGAACAAGGCATTGCATAATCAAATAAATCACAAAATAACGGGTAGTTTGTCCAGCAGGTCTGTTAAATGTGGCACAGAGCCTCCCAGATCCCAATTCTCTGTCCCAAACCATGGGAAGCCTCCCCACCGTCTCCCTCATAGGACATCATGCTTTCTTCATTTTCCATGCCCATTCTTGTGTTCTCCTGAAGCACACGGGGCTGTTTAGGTCTTACACCACCAGATCCCACTTCAGAGTCACTTCCACTCTCACTCAGCTGGATAGCAGAGAAAGGATTATCTCCTTCCTCATCACTTCCAGCATCTTCCTCATCATCTTCTCCTTCAGACATAAGCAAATCCTCATATAGGACACTGGCTTGAGAGTGTTGCACAGTTCTCTCCTCTTCATCTGCAAGATCGCCATCTCCATTTTCAGATTCCTGAATTATTGGCTTTTCTGCGGTGGCAGTGGGAATATCCAGGACAGAAGAATTTAAGGTAATTTATGTTCCAGTCTTTTCATACTGGAGTGGTTAGAGATGAGACTCAAAGATGGCAGGAAGTATATTATCAAGAGTTTTGTAATTGATGCTTGAATATGAATTTTATATAATGGAAAACGAACCCAAGAGGACTAATAATCAGATTTGTTGTGAATTTTCTGTATATTGAATGAATGAAGATAGAAATTGAAGATTAATATGTACATTTACATGATTTCATTTTTGTAAAAGGCAAAAGTGCATTTATGTGTGTTTATATATACTTGTATATACAAAGGAAAATGTTTCAAAGGATATACTTTAACTTGTTCACAGTGATAACCTCTGGGGAATGGGATTAGAGGGAAGGGGATTTATGTGGCTGTCTGTATACTGGGTGGGATATTGTGCTTTTATTTCTGTATTTGAATTTTTAATAAATATGTATTTTTTATAAAAAAAAAAAAAAGATGTTTGCATCTTGCACTGTAGTGCTTGGGTTCTTGCTCCTGACTTCAGCTTCCTTTTCTGCTACTAGAGGCCCTTGGAGGTAATGGTGATGGCTCAAGCAATTGGAGCCCGACCACCCATGAGGGAGATTTGGATTGAGTTCCTGGCTCCCCGTTTTGGCGTGGCTCAGTCCCAGCTGTCACAGGTATTGGATAAGCTTCCCTCTCCCCATCTGTCTCTGTCTCTCAGATTAAATAAATACAGTTTTAAAAGTTGAAATTTAAAAAATGTTATTTTCTGGGTTGTTGTTGTGGCATAACAGAAAAAACCTGCCTGTGCACCTGCACTGTGAGTGAATGCTGATTCGAGTCTCAGTTACTCCGTTTCCAATCCAGCTGCTTGCTAATGTGCCTGCGAAAGCAACAGAAGATGGTCCCAGAGCTTTGGCCCGTGTACTCACAAGAGACACCCAGAGTCCAGGCTCCTAACTTCAGTCTGGAACAGCCCTGGCAATGTGAGGCCACTGGGCAGTGAGCCAGCACATGGAAGATCTCTCTTTATTGCTCTCTCTCTCTGTAACTGAGCCTTTCAAATAAATAAAAATAAATATTGAAAAAAGAGTCAGTTTTATACCATTCAAACTGATTAATATACTCAGCACATAAGCCTTTGATAATAAAAAGCAATTTTTAAAAATTGTAAATGGAATTGAAAATATGAGATTTAAAGAAAAATCCATAAGCTCACCAAATATAAATCCGTTAATTATTTCTGTACACACTCTTGCCGTTGTTTCCTCATGCATATTTTCATGTGCTATAGTCAAAGCAAACATTACTGCTTGTATATATAAGATTCAAAACTTTGCACTACTTATAATTTTCAATTTGTTATATGATCTTTATAACTTTAAATAAGTTTCTAATCCATCAGTTGGAAAGTATTTACTTAATTCCATACAGCTGAATCTTTAGGTACTCTTCATTTTTTGATATTTCAAATGAAGTTTGGAGGATCAGGTTCAGAAATGCTGAGAAGAAGCTGGCATATAGTTATATTAATACCATTAAAACAATTTGTGTCTGTATTTTTCCACTGTTTGGACTTAATTAATCAAGTAAATTATGATGGAATCTCTTAGTACGTTGAGAGTTAGAAGGCAGTTCCATAAGTTTTCTTCTTTGTAATTTACCATTACCATCACAAACTGATTTCTTTTATAGTCATTAATTTGTAATGACAACATAATAATTTTCAGAACTCACATTCTACTGCCAGTCTTTCCATAAGCTTGTAATTAAAGTGTCAGAATTGATTCCTGTCCTTGAAAATAATTTTTTTGCTTGTGATGATTGATTCAAAACTCTGTTGTATAGATCTTAATTCTCATATCTTTTATTTCAGTAGCAAGACAAATCCTCAACGGAAGAAGCGAAGTAAGAATCTAAATTTTTCAAACTTGTTCTTATTAGCTTCACATAGACAACAGGGTGAGATGTTGTTACTCTTATCTTTTTATAAAAGATTTATTTTATTTTTATTAGAAAGTCAGATATACAGAGAGAGGAAGAGAGACAGAGAGAAAGATCTTCCATCCGATGATTCACTCCTCAAGTGACCGCAATGGCTGGAGCTGTGCTGATCCGAAGCTAGGAGCCAGGAACTTCTTCCAGGTCTCCCAGTGATGCAGGGTCCCAAAGCTTTGGGCCGTCCATGACTGCTTTCCCACGCCACAAACAGGGAGCTGGATGGGAAGCAGAGCTGCCAGGATTAGAACCAGTGCCCATATGGGATCCTGGCAATGCAACGTTGGGGACATTAGCTACTGGGCTACTGTGCTGGACCCTGTTACTCTTATCTTTTTTTTTTTTGTCTTTATATACTTAAATGTAAAAACATAAATTGTTAGGTAACCAAGAGTTTAACCTTGTCTACCAGCTCGTTGATAAATTACAGTTCATGCATTTTTATGTACTTTATAAAGAGATTGTATTCATGCTTAACTCGGATTCATACATCTTCTTGCTCCTGACTCAGATTTTATTTTCTTATTTACAAGAGTGGAAAATACAGTGAAACTTCAGGACTTCATCAGTGTAACCAATTATCCATTTGGCTTTTACCTCTTTAGCGCTAATCGGCTGGTGTACACGTACTTACGATTCATTTGAAAAACTTTTTTCTATTTATTGCACCTACAAGGAGCTGTAACAACCAATAATAGGAAGTGGGTAATATACAAGGCTCTTTGTTTTGATTATTTAATCAAGAACAGGTAGATGTAGAAATACATGGTGTCATCCCTCACTTCTTCTCTTAAATCATTCTTGAGGCTGATCCTGAATGGTCGGCAATTCCTACAGACTTCCCAAGGACACATGATGTAGCAGAGAATGATCCATTTTATCGAGAATGAGTCAATCTACTCTCTTCCCACCAGCATTTACATTTACATCATTTACTTATTATACAAGGGGAAGACACTAAAGGTGCCATCTACACATGTGCTTTATCTTTGGAGAGTAAAGCCAAACCCTTAGTTTGCACATTCTTCCTAATCGAATGAATGGCTAAAGTCTTCCAAAAACACATCTTGCAGCTGAGAATGTTTTTGTTCGCAGTTATGCAACCTTATGAAAAAGCATGGTCTTCTCCAAATGGGATAAACTGTAAATTGAAGACATTAGTCATAACTGGTATTTTTTTTCTTCCTGTTTGAGAAACACTTTAATATTTTTTGAAGATCAGATTTTAAGAGGTATATGAAATACTGGAGAAGAAGTACTATATATGAAAAAGAGAGAAACATATTGGACAGATAATATTTTAGAAAGCAGTCTACATCAGGAGGAGTAAAAGCAACACCATTTTCTCACATTTCAACCACCAGGCATGCCCTTGTAATTTAACAAAAATCCAACATACTGTAGCATGTTTTCCATGTTCTCAGGTTTTCCATGTTCTCAGCTTGCAATTATGAGTATTAACACCTGCCATTGGTGTCACACTGAAATCATCTCTGTGGGGGACACAAAGGAAGAGAAGACCCCATGTGGCCCCTCAAGAGCTTCTAGCACCTTTGGAGAGTTAAACCAGGCGCAGGAAGTTTAGTAGCAGTGTGGGGTGTGAATCTGTGACACAGATGAGAGTGTTTCCCAAACACATGAAGGATTGGTCTGGGGAAGGCTGTGCGGAAGAATGATGCTTGAGCTGGCCCTCAAGGATAAGTAGGATTCAGTGGATTGGGGAGGATAATATCTGTACAGGATTGGGTAACTGTTGGGGAGTGACATCTTGTAGTAGTAGACATCTTGGCCAAAGTGCAGCATCGCTGTCATGGAACATTAGATCGCAACTAGATATGGATGTGGTAAGAGTCAGGGAAGGTTACCTAGTACCCACTAGATTCCAGGCCCTTTATTTATCATGTTGAATATTTTCAGGAACTCTGCTGTTTCCTAGGTTTATAGATAAGGACACAGACGCTCACCAGATTATGTGATCTGAGGGCACAAGCAGCTTGTTGACAGCATCAGGACTGGAAGGCAAGTCTCAGCACATACTGATTCTTCCCTCTCTACTAGTTCTTTAAGTGCCTTGCAGAAGGACTTGAACTTGGTTCTCTGTGAAATAGAGAAGAACTAAAAATTGTTTTATACCAAGATTTAAGTAACTTATTTTCAGGGTGTGTCAGCATGTGGTAAGGATTAGAAGGATTTAAGGGTGAGAGCTGTTTTGGAAATCATTTTTTTAAAGACAGCCTTTTCAACACTTGATATTCCCTTGGAAACCAGTGCAGAGTTTTGCACATCACTGTAGCTCAATAAATATGGTAGAGAAAAAAAGATCCCTGAACTAAGATCCAAATTATGCACATTCTACTTTGACACCAATGAGTTTTGTGAGGATGAACAATGGAATAATAACTGTGTGACCTTGAACAGTTGCCTTGACCTCTGCAAAATTCACTTTCCATATCTGTAAACATGGGTGTCACAGATTTGTTATGAGTTCTGCACAGAGACACTCTATTAATTAAACAGTGCCTGCTCCAACACACCTTGGTTATTATTAAAGGAGAAATCCTTGAGTTATTTTATTGAGTATATTAAACTTAATGGAACTAAGTTTCCCATATTACAACTACCTCTAGCACATGGATTTTGGTAGTCAAAACTTCCTACAGCATGCAGGTTGAAGGGAGGAGAGGGGAATAAAAAGGATCTTGAGTTTTGGGGTACTAGGCACCCTGGGTTGAACATTCCCCGGTTGTCGGCACCAAGCTAGTGTGAACACAGGACCAAAGAAAACCCAGGCCTGATGATTAGTCCTTATCTGTTTTTTTAATTTCTAGTAGCTAAACCAAGATCAAATAAACACTATCCCCAAATGCCCTAAGCTCCTTAGAAGACAAAAGTCACAGTTCTTGATGTTTGAGATGGTAGGAAAGTTGTACCAGAGTTTGGGATGCTTGGGTCTTGCATGTTATACAATCGCAAACTAGCAGTTTAGTTTTCAGGAATAGTGGCTTGTTTGAATCCTATTATGAAGAAATTCCAGGTCTTTTATGAAATTGTATCACTTAACACTTTGCATCAAGTCTTCCAGAGAAAGATGAATAGTTTTTTTTCCTGGTCATCATATTTACAGGCATCACCTGGTCTTAGCGGTAGAAGCCATGGACTTCTATAGGTTCATTTCTTTTCTAGCTAAAAATAAAATAAACCCACAACAGCTGACTCTGTACTATAAAAAGACAACAGGAACCCCCTGCTCGACTATAGTGCTTTCCTATTGTCCCTTCATTGACGTGTATCATGACAGCTGTGGTACAATGTACATTAAAAGGACTCTGGGGTGGTTAAGTAGTCATGGCCATTTGCTATTCAGTGTGTGTTTCTTTTATTTTCAGCAAACAGCACACTATCTAATGATTCACTTAACCCAGTTCATGAACTTCCACTATCTAATTTTTAATCTACCATTGATAAACTTCTGTTCTTTCTTAAAAAGAAAACATCAGCCTTGCTTTTAGGAAAGTCCATGTGAGGACTGCCTTGTACTTATCTTGTAGGATTTCAGGTCTATTAGTTGATGAAGTGCAGTTCACTTAAGACCAAAGTGACTAAGGAAGCAGAAGCTCTCCTCCTGGGAGAAGCAGCACCTCTCAGATTCAAATGAGCTAGCTAGGATAAAGAGGTCAGAAACAGAAGTCCTCTCAGCTTATTGATTGTCTTCTAAAACAGATGGACATTTTCAGAGATTTTTTTCCTTCACAAAGCAAAGAGAAGAGGGATTAATGGGTTTCCAGAGGTTTCCAAGGCGGATGGGCCTCCCATTTGGGTTAGTGCTCTGCTGGCTGCCTAAAATGTGTTTGTGGTTTTTGAAACAGAGGCCTTGCTTTTCTTTTGACACTAGATTCACAAATCTGATGGCTGCTCCCACACCTTAGTGAGACATATGAGGGAAAATTAAGTTCATTTTCCTAAAGCAAAAGCCTTATGATCAGGCTGGTCAGAGAAAGGAGGCAGCACCAAGAAGGAAACGAGGTCAAAGGAAGAGGAAGGTGGGAAACATTTCAGTGGTAATGGCCATCTCTACATGGCTTACTATGACCCATACACAACTTGTTGTCAAGGACTAAAAGAGAAATGAGACTGGAAACAGAGTTTTAAGTATCTGAGACTTCCCTCATGGCTGTACAACAACTGTATGTATTTTAATACATTCCACACAACCCATTTTGGAATGCCTAGGTTCAAGTCCCAGCTCTGCTTCAGGTCCAGCTTCTTTCTAATGCACACCGTGGGAGGTAACAGGTGATGGCTCAGATAATGGGGTTCCTGCCACCCACAGAGAAGAGCTAGATTAAGTTCTGGAATCCTGGTTCCAACATGACTAAACCCAGCTGTTGTGGGCACTTGAGAAATAAACAAGAAAGATCTCTCTTTGCCTCTCTCTCTCTCTCTTCTGCCTGCCTTTCAAATAGAAAGAGACTGAAAATAATTTTTTAAAATGTTAGCCAAGTTCTACCTTGCTTTACTACACCATCCCTGTACCTACCCCGCCCTATGCTAGCTGTCATTTGAACAGTCTGCGGCTTGGCTTATATAATCCACAATCGTTATTAATCTTAGAGGTCAAGTATTTAAGGCTGATATGTTTACAACCAAGATTCTTGCCTTATCTCCATTATAAGCAGCAGTTCTTCATTTCTTTCTCAAGCATGGAAATAAACATTGGCCAACCAAATGAGAAAGACAAAAGCTGCTTGTTTCGCACTTGCTGTGGCCAGGAAGCCAGCCACCATTTGTGTCTCAGCAAACCCAAGGGCAGGCAGGGGAGTGGGCAGGCTTCAGCCGCGCCTGGAGTGGAGGCGCTGGCACTGGGAAAGCCAGGGCAGGCAAACCAGAATTAGGACATCTTGTGTGATTTGTGAGGGATGCATATTTTGTGAGGAGTGATTCGAACATCCAATCTTGGACCTGGTGCCACTTCTGCTTCCCCTTTCCCACAGCTTGGCGAAATTTGCACCAATCCAATTATCCACCAATGAAATGTAATCTCACAGCATCTTACTTGAGAACCCCACCCCCCATCTCTCTCAGTGTCCCCACCCACCTACCTGTAGCTCAGAAAATCTCAGGCACCAGTCCCTTGGGGCCCCGCCCACAGCCTCTTACAACCAGTCCCCCCACACCTTGCAGGCTCACCTGGGTCGTATAAATGAGCCTCCATGTGTGCCCCTTTCTCTTCCCCTCCCGTTCCCTTTTACCTGGCTCTCCTCCATCCTCCATCTTGCCCCCTTCCCCTGCCCTGGCAGCCCTCCATCCTGCCACTACAGCAGAATAGTCCCCCCCCCCCCATTCTGCTGAATTAAAGGACCTCCTAAGCACCTCGCTGTGTCTGGCATTTTGACTTGCGGGAGACTAATCGTGAAACGAGAACTTGGCTGCAGGACTTAGCTGCGTAAGAACTTCCGGGCATTTCAAACCTAACATATTTGACTTTCTCCAATTGGTTCGATGTTCAAAGTGGGACAGAAACGAGGGAGGCTGTCAGTTCCTCATCAGGTCCTGGACATTTTGGGCTGTAACATTGTTATAGAGGTTATTGTTTGGCTTCCTAGATGGCCATTAGAGATAGCAGATTGACTTCCTGTAAGTCTGACTTAGAGCAAGCTGGTTTCCTGGGTTGTTTATTGTAGATAAGGAGCTGGCTTCCTGGGCAAGTTGTAGATCAGAGTGCAATTTTCACCTGCCCGTAAGGTCTGGCCTTTGTCTATCCGAATATCGTCTCTCACAAGATACCCCTTAGTAATAGGGCTTTGCTGATCTGATTACAACAATTCCCTGTTTCACATGATCCCTGCATGCAGGTATTCTTCTCTGCTAGTCTAGATGCCAATCTTTTTTTTTTTCATACTAAATGTATCAAATAATCTAGTGCTTCAGGTTTACTGATGAGGCATTAACTCCTTTTGAGAGTTTACATGTAGAGAGGAAAACAACTTAATTTAAGCCACACTTTTCACATTTGTTTTGTTCTGCTTCAATGAAAACAATAGGCAGCCTTCAGGTTTTTTTGTTTGTTTGTTTGTTGTTGTTGTTGGTGGTGGTTATCTAAACTGCAGGCCTATCTAAATGTCCATGGAACCATTTCCATCCTTCAGGAAGGAAAGGAGATAAGGGCAAAGGTATGTAGGGAATACAGTGCTTTTAGCCATTAATTCTTTTTTTTTTTTCTTCTTTATTTTAGCCATTAATTCTTAGCGGATAACTGGGCTTCATTTTCTCTTTTCTTGGACCTTGTGTGCCAAGAAAGTTGTATCCCACAGTGCTGTTACACCATGATTCTGCCTGACAGGCACAGATTTCCGCTTGACAGCTCTCACAACTGTATCTGACAAGTTTTTAAGTCTTAACTGCATTAGGAAAGATTCTCCTTCTCCTATCAGGCTAGGAAATATCCATCATTCATATGAATTCCATCACCAACATCGATTAAAAATGCAAGACTTATACCATGAAATACAGTAGACATCATTGTCACACGGAGACTTATGGACTAATGCAAATAAAATATGAAAATGCCTTATGAAATAGATACATCCTGTGAGTCTACCGTTTGGCAAGCCTCCTTGGCGAGAGAGGTTTTTTCCTTTTTCAAATCAAGGTTGTCCCAACAGCCCCTTCCCTACCTTTCTCCCAGGGTTACTACACAGTTGCCAAGAGAGTCCCTCTGAACATCCTTGTCATTACATCATCTGTGACTCAGTGGCACCAGAAGCATAATGAAGGCATGCACTTTTAAAAAATTTTTATTTATTTTAAAATTTATTTTGGAGAGGTAGATTTACAAAGAGAAAGAGAAAGATCTTCTGTATGCTGGTTCACTCTTCAAATAGTTGCAGGGGGCAGAGCTGAGCTGTCCAAAGCTAGGAGCCAGGAGCTTCATCCAGGTCTCCCACGGAGGTGCAGAGTTTCAAGTCCTCTACTGCCTTCCCAAGCCACAAGCAGAGAGATGGATAGGAAATGGAGCAGCTGGGACACGAACTGGCACCCCCTGTACCACCCATATGGGATGCCAGCACTTGAAGGGGGAGAAATGGAGGATTTAACCAATTGAGCCATTGTGCCAGGCTCATGCGATCACTTGTTATGTACCAGGTGCTGTGTTACTGCCCCAGCAGCAATAGCAGATAAGTTCTATCCTTGCTCAAGATTCCACCACCAAAGAAGGCATTGCCCAATGACTTTGACTTCAGAGCCCAACCTCTTCTCCTAACCAGTAGATTCTTTCCTATAGTAGAAGGGCATAGACATAAGCATCAGAATGGCCATGGTTATTAACTTTGTGGCTTCCTGGTGCACAGCCCTGGGTAACTTGACCATTATGGGTCTTAGTGTAATGGGGCACCGCCATTGATGGAACACACCACTTGTCGGGTTAACTGACAGCGGACAGGGCATGGAAACAGTTTCTGCACCCCATCCTTCCTACCTCCTCTCACGCCATTCAAGTTAATTGAAGGCGTGAAAAGTGCACCCTGCCCCTCCTGCCTTCGGCTGCATTCAGAACAACTGACAGCGTAGAAATTACTCCGCACACCTGGACTCTCCTGCCTCCTGTTGTCTACGTTAGGTTAGTTAACTGTAGGAAACGTTGGGCTCTGGTAACTCTCTACCTTAAACTGTTTGTACTGCATGGCTTTCAATCTGATTGGAGGACGAGAGCTTAAAAACCCCTGACTTTTGATGCTCAATGCAGTGGCTCCTGGGTTGTAGCAAGAACTGCTGTCACCAAACTTGGGAAATGAAGACTCCTCTTAACATCCTACACTTGGGTCCAGTGTGAGCTCTCTCGCACTCTGCAACATTAGTCTTCTCATACATACAATATGAATGTTATGAGGGTTGGATAATAAGAGTAAAACTTACAGATTGTGCTTGTGCTAAGTATACTGTTCTAGGATGTGTTAACCACAACTGTATGAGCTAGTGACCTTTATTAGTCCCATTTTATGGATGAGAAACTATAGCATGAAAGAGTTACCCAGAGGCACACACTGAGCAGCAGAGCTGGGACTCAAACCAGGATCTAGCTCTGGAATCTAGCCTCTTTATCACTATGTAAGGCAATTTGTATTTAGAGCCTGGCACAGATTCTGAAACAGATTGAATACTTGATTAATGATGGCAAACTAGGTAAAATCAAGCTTCCCCATCAGCTAGATTCCCCTTGTCCCTGTAGTTCTTTTATCTAGGCTCACCTCTCTAATAACAACTGAAAGAAGAACACTGCCTTAGGAGTCAGGGCACCTGGGGACCAGTCCTGGCTCCACTCTATTTGAGCCACATGCTTATGACCAAGTATATTGCCTTTGAATATTATCCTTCTTACCCAAAAAATGAGGGTTATATCTTTCCTATTTGACAGGGATATTATGAAGGTCAGGTGTGTTATTACATATGCAAGTACTTTGAAGGCCTAAGTGGTATTGATTTGTTTGCATTGGGGAAGCAATTTTGAAACTCTCCATCAAAGTGTGTGTACTGGGATGGAGGGTGGGATCCATCCAGCCTGGTGGGTCAGAGAAGTCTCCCTGGGAGGCTTGAAAAGTACAGTTAGCTGATGAAGAAGGTTCTGGATTAAAGCCATGGTATTAAGATGGCCAAGGAGGTATCAAAAGCAGAGAACATCAAGGATAACTTTTTCTTCTTTAAAGATTTATTTATTTTTGTTGGAAAGGCAGATCAGATTTAGAGAAAAGGAGAGACAGAGAGAAAGATCTTCTATCTACTGGTTCATTCCCTAAATGGTGGCAATGGCTGGAGCTGAGCCAATCTGAAACCAGGAGCCAACAGCTTCCTCCGGGTCTCCCATATAATGCAGGGCGTCCAAGAATTTGGGCCATCTTCTACTGCTTTCCCAGGCCATAAGTAGGGAGCTGGATGGGAAGTGGAATAGCCAGGACATGAACAGATACCCATATGGGCTCCCTGTACTTGCAGGGTGAGGATTTATCCATTGAGCCAGAGCACCAGGCCCAAGGTTAACTTCTAAGGACAATACCTATATCCATTGAGCTGACACTGAAATGGAGAGAGAGAAACAGGGGTCAGGTCAGGAGGGTCTTGTTGTGCCCAGATTTTGTGATCCCCAGAAAATCATCAGGATCTGAAGTCAATGCAAACGCATAAAGGCGACTTATTCAAGCTAACCTAGGCTCCCAGCCGCCACTCCCGCCCAGCAGGACAGTAACAGCCGAGTCAGCATCAGCAGCAAAAAGGGTAGAAGAAGGGCCAGAAGAAAAAAAAGGCTGAGGTCCAACAGCGCAGGGTTTTTATACATTTCAGGCCAATTCCATGTAATTATACAGTTATGATTGGTCAGTTTAACTGTTAACTTTTAAAAAGAGAAAGTTGGCAGGCCTCTATTGGTGGGTTTGAAGCAAGCAGCTTTCAAAAAGTACAAACTGATGGGCTATAGGGCAGTGAGCAACTTATCTAACAAGCACACCAGGGATCTCCTGCCTGAGGAGTGCTCTGCCTATGTGACCTGCCAGGTGTCACGTAGAGACTGTCAGGCCTGGAGTTCACACAGCTCCCAGCCAAGCGAGCAAGGCAGAAATCACAAAAGCAGAAAACACCTAGGGTCTTCAGCCTTATGGGCCCACCAAGCTTTTGAACTCATAGCTCTGGAACAATTACAGCCGTGGAGGGGTATAGGTGAGTGAATGATGTGGTAGACCATAGCTGAGTGGAGAATGGAATGGAGGGAGCCATGGATGAAGCTGATAGTGTGGTCTGTACAGAGTCCTTATAGGCAACCAGGAGGAGTGGGGAGGAAAGATGATGGCAGCCAAGGGAAGACAAAATTTATGGCCAACACCCACATGCTGGGTGTTTGGCTCCCTTTCACAAGTGCCTGTGGAAAGCACAGGGAACAAAGGATCTCCAAAACCAAACTGACCCTGGAAAAGTGGGTACCCAGAGTGGCCTGGGGATACGGGTCATGGGATGGGCACATGGAAGTAGAAGCCAAGATCAAAACCTCAGGAACATGATCCATCATTGGGCCTGAGGAAATATTACAAAACCCTACAAATGTGAGAGTCACCTATCTCAACACTGGGAGGTTTACCTTCATGAAAAGAAGGAACGTGAGCACAGACTTTTCTGGAAGATGTGGAGGGTAGAGCCACATTCATCTTGCAGCCCACACTTAGCGACTGCCTGATAGAAACCTGATAAATTCTCTAAGCTTCGGAAGTATAATAGTAAATAAGGCACAGGAATTCCTACTGATATAAAACTGGCAGGCTTTACAGGAGTAACATAAAAAAAGTTACATGCATATTTTTAGAAGATAACGTAGTATAAGATGGAGTGTGACCGATAAGGCAATTGGCAAGACTCAAATGAAGAAAGAAAGAGAAAGATCCAAGCAGAAATCAAAAGCAGCACAGAGGCCCCTGGGATGGCAGTTCACATAGTGTGTTAGGGAAACACTGAGAAGCCTGGGCGGAGGTTAGGGGTGTGTGTGTGTGTGTGTGTGTGTGTACAGAGAGCTGTGAGCAGAAGGAACTGCGATTGGAGAGATGGCTGTAAACCAGGCCTTTAATGTCTTACAGGTCAAGGTGAAGCTTGTTGATTTGTTCTATGTTGTTATTCTAAATGTCATGGGGAATCGTCAGAGGACCTTGAGCTGCAGGATGACGTGATTTGGCTTACTTTTGATCAGAACTATACAAGGACCTGTTGTGTAGGGAATGGATTGTAGGAAAGCCAGGGAGAGGAGTTAGTTGGCTATGCCCATGGTCTAGGTCCAAGGTGAAAGTGCTTAGTTACAGTGGAGAAACATGGCATAACCATGGGTAAGCAAATCCTCCAGGTATGAGAATCATCCAAATGCAAAATTATGGGGTGCTACAGAAATTTTGCATTGGAAATAGTTGGATCTAGAAGAGAGATAACAATCTACTGCCCACAGACAACCTAGTTTCGCACAAAAAAAAGTTTAGGGTCTGGAATAATGGCTCAGTTGACTAATCCTCTACCTGCAAGTGCCAGTATCCAATATGGGCATCGGTTCATGTCACAGCTGCTCCACTTGCATTCAGCTCCCTGCTTGTGGCCTGCAAAATCAGTAGAGCACGGCCCAAAGCCTTGGGATTCTGCACCTGTGTGGGAGACCCAGAAAAAGCTCCTATCTCCTGACTTCAGATTGGCTCAACTCTGGCTGTTGTATCCACTTGGGGAGTGACAGATATTTCTGTCTCTTTTTCTACCTTTGTCAATCTTTCTGTAAATCTACCTTTCTAATAAAACGTATTGAGGTGAAATCAAGCTCATTATTGTCTGGGGCTGCTTTTGCATTGCCGCAGCAGAGTTGAGTAGTTGCAACAAAAACCTTGTGGCCTATAAAGTCTGCTTTACTTATTGTCTGGACCTTGAGGGAAGAATTTTGTGTTTTTTGATCTAAAGGACTACTGGAGTCCTTCTTCCCTTCCAGAGTTACTATGATTCCATATGTAACAGTTCACCTGATGCTTTTATGCTGCCTTTGTGCCGTAGGGTTATCATGGATGTGCAATTCATTTTCTGCTTCTCAGATATGTCTTTTTATTGCCTCATTATAAATATTCTATGTCTTTAAAATATAATCTTCTTTGAGAGATCAAATGCAGAGGGCATTATCACTGTGTGAAGAGAAACCTATTTGTTCCAAGGTACTGAGTATATGGTACCGATATTTTCCAAGAGAAAAAAAAGTCTGAGCCATTGGTAAGACCCAGGAGGCATCTTGGTAGCTGCTTACTAAAGCCATACTAGTAACTCAATGATCAAGGGTTTGAAGGCCAGATACTGAGATTCCATGCCTCACAATCAAACACTTAGGTCAAGGGCAATGGCAACAAGTTACTCAGCAGCCAAGAGAGGATGGGCCAGCTCCCCTGCTTCTCCTGAAGAGACAAACGGGTCATACACTTGGAGAACTGAAGAAATTCATGCCTGCACAGCTAATTCCATTTTGTAAATGAATAAGAAGGACGTCTGTACCAGATGTGAACCAGGGTTAATTATTCAACCACAGGCAGCAAGGACTTCATCTCTGTCACGGAGACCCCTGGGGTTTGAAATGCAAGTTATCTTCCTTTTCCCCTAGGATGAATCGAACATTGGGAAGACAAAAGGGCTGAACAAATGAGGAAATCCTTCACAGAAATCCTAGTAAATCCTAATAAAAGGTGTATGGGAGGAGGGACTCTAAAGGTCAGGTCTAACACCTTGTGAGAGCAGACCAAGGAGGGCCAGGTGGGGGCCGCTGTACTTGCCAAGAGCCAATGTGGATGCTGCTGGCTTTCAGCAAGTGGGCTTTTCTTCTTTTATGATTTTTTTTATTTCTATTTTTATATTTCATGATGCAGCTCTGTAAGCTCAGGAATTTCTCCTTCCACCTGCCCCGTTCCTCCTCCCCCTACCCCAAGTAAACTTTTTCTTTTTCCTCTACCTCTCTTGACAACAATAGATAGACTTTGATTTTGAAAAATGCTAGCATCAGGATCAATGATGAGGAATGAGTTATTAGAAATAGAAATGTTTCAAATGTATTTCTTTGAAAGGCAGAGTTAAAGAAAGGGAGAGAGAGAGAGAAAGGGAGAGGGAGGTCTTCTAACCACCGGTTCACTTCTCAAATGGCCTCGATGCCTGTGGTTGGGCCAGGCGGAATCCAGGAGCCTGGAGCTCCATTCATGTTTGCTATGTGGTGGCAGAGGTCCAAGTTCTTAACTCACTGCACCGCAGCACTGGTCCCCAAATGGAAATTCTTTCTGTCGTGTCCACCTCTGCATCTATCTACATATCAAGAAATAGTTTGGAGGCAATTATTCAGACAATTCAAACAAACAAAAATTCTCCCTCCAACTTTTGTTCGTGGAATTCGAGCTCCTTTCACCATCAAGATTGAGCCTATCTTCCAGGAAATTCTCTATTTCTGTGGGGTGTATGTTATTGACTCTTAGGAATTCCTGAAAGGCTGCTCACTGTATGTGTCTTGGGGTTGTCTGGGCCCATCATTTGGAAACTGCTAGTTTCCTCCAGATTTTTAGGGATATGTGACAGTGACCAAATCAATTTTAAATGGTTTTATAAATTATTAATAAGACTACTGCATAAAAACCTTTACTTGTGGAGCTTAGCTTTTAGAATTCTTTCTTAGAGTACTCTTCTTCAAACATATCCAGGCTAAAAGCTGTTTGGTATGTGACTACTCATTTATGCATACACACCCATGTTTACTCAGTGCTGGTGAATCACTTAGGACAGATCCATCTCCCCATTCCTGGCTGCACAGCAAGCAAGCATGCGAATGGCACCCTGCTGTTTTACCAAGGAGTGTCAGAGCACTGGGGAAGGAGCAACTCGGGATAAGCCACAGGACATCTCTGAACTTCTGTTTTTTCCACCTACAAAATGATAATATGTATATACTTGTAGATGCCCCGCTAGACCAAATTATTTTCAGATCACACTTGTGAATGGACTGATTATGTAACTAGCACAAGTATAGTTATTTCTACTATAGAACACAGAGTCTGGTATTGGCTTCCAAACCACCTTAGAACAATTTCATCCAAGGAGAGATGTGGATATTGGCCAGAAATACCTTCATAAGAAAACACTAAAAGTTAATAATTAGGATGAACAAAGTTCTATTGTTAATGAAGAAGATCCCATAACAGATCATAGGCACTTTCTCAAGGCAGTTTACATTCTCCAAATTCCTCAGATTATCCCCTTTTCAAAAGTTGAGTTACCAGGAATGGCCCTATGGCATATCAGACTAAGCCTACATCTATAGGCCTGGCATCCCTTATAGGCACCGGCTTTAGTCTCACTAGCTATACTTACAATCCAACTTCCTGCTAGTGGCCTGTGAAAGTGGTGGAGGACGACAAAGACCCAAGTGCTGGCGTGCCTGCATTCATGTGGAAAACCCAGAAGAGACTCTTGGCTCTTTCGTTCCAGCTCAGTTCCAGCTGATGTGGTCATTTGGAGTGTGAAACAATGAATGGAAGATCTCTCTCTCTCTCTCTCTCTCTTTCTGTGTCTCTGTCTCCACCTTTCAAATAAAAATAAACATTTTTTTTAAAAAAAGTTGAGATTCCAAGACCACATTTTTCAAACACTCAATGAGGATATATAGTTTGACCAGAGATTTTTGTCCTTTGATCACATATGCGCTATTTTGTGAGATGTGTATGAGATACCAAATGACTAGATTTCTGTGACTTTTTTCCCCATGGAAAATAATCAAAACATTTGAAACCTAGAGGTAGGGACGCAGAAAGAGAGAAAAAGAGGGAGACAGAGCTCACACTCCCATTCACTGGTTCATTCCCCAAATGTGAAACCAAGGATGCGCAAGGGCTGAGGCCAGGAGCCGGGAACCTAGCTAATTAATTAATGCCCATGATGCTAATGACAGCTCCCAAATGCCCAATTTTCAGAAATAAGTCCAATTTCGGATGCAGAAAAATGATCTGTCACTTGGTTGTTAGTGAGAAAACTTAAATTTTAATGTGGCAAATGTCCTTCCTTTTAAAATGAGGAAAAGCAGGCAGCAAAGCCACATCTCTTCATCTCAGAGATTTCCTTCAAGTTCCCCTTCTGAATCCTTTGACCTAGGGAAGACACGGCTTTCTCTTCTGATTTTTTGTAGTCAAAAAAGAAATCAAAGGTATGAGATGCAGAGATGATAAGGTAGGAGTTGTGGAAAGACAAAAAGCCTGTACTGCAAATCCACAGATTAATTGCTAAGAACATTTCACGTGGATGGTTAGCCATTGGTTCTCATTTATTTGTCATAAACTTTGTGTACTGTGGCTATGAGTAGCTTTGACCTATCAGAGTTAGTTGAAATAAACAAGCAAAGAGATGTGAAAATTGTATTTTAGCAAAAGCCAGAAAGTATTAGTGTTTACTCTCAACATTTAGCTTCTTAGTAACCAAGGCAAAGGAGATGATGGGCTCTGGAAGTAACTTGAGTCAGAGGCTTTTGATAAAGGACCTTGAACAATTCAGTGGGTGATATTTTCCAGTCAGTAAGTTTTACATATGCGTATGCTCTGAGCTGTTAGAGAAATACTCTTTAATGCAGTATAGGAAAGACAGAATCCCCATCCCCGATCCATATCAACACAACACATTCCCACACAGGCACACACACCCTTCAAGGAGTATGTGTCCCAGCTTGGGCATGGCCATTGGGAAATCACAGCAACAACGTTATTTCTCATGACCCCTCTTGTAAAGTCCTGAGGGTTTACTCCCTTGGAAGTTAGCACAGCTATTCTTCCCATTCTAGAGGCCTACCTCATTGGTAAAAGGAAAGAAGTTGACCTCGTTCTGTGAGCCTAAGGGAGAGAGAAATAAGAATGGAGGCATGGATAGATGGAAACAGGAGGCTTGCAGGGCCCTTGGTGGTATCCAACATGACATAGTCACAGAAGGAAAGATGCGAGGGATAGCACCCAGACCCAATTCTAGGAGTGCTACCTTCAGTGCTTGACTGCTTATTAAAGGCCTATCAAAACAAACCTGAGCAGGCCACTAAGTGGTGCTTTGGTGGATTAACACGGGGCTGGATCTTACATTCTGCGATTTCAAAGTCCCTTTGAAGTTAGCATATTAGGAAATCACTTGCCAAGTCACACGACTGCAAGCTTCAGATGTTGTCTAATAGCTCTGTGATGGGAGAAGGTTTGACTAATGCTTTAAGATTTAACAAGAGGGTGAGAAAAATGCTTTTCCTGACAGACACACAAAAAACTAATATCCCATAAGCAATGAAAGACGTGGGCATTTTGCCAAAAGGTCTTTTCTCTTAAAGTTTCTACTCCCTGCAAAAATTTGGAAGAGTTCTGGTCCCTTAAGGTGGTCCTACACTTTAAGAATCTTAAAAGTAGTAATTCTTTATACAGGAAGGATTTAAGTAGCTACTAAAGTAGCCACTCTCAGCCTTGGTTTTGAGAATATTGCTTTCGTGACCTTTGAGTGTGAGGAACTTGAAGCTCTTGGCAGGAGGATTGAGTCTGGTACTTTCTGAGAGGCTCCCTCAGGTTCAATGGCGCTTAGGCTGAGAGAAGACAGGGTTGTGTCCCACAGGGATTAAGGCTCACTGTCTATACCCTGGAAGGTACTGGCTTTGCAGACATTCCGTCACCACAGTGAGGCACGTGTATACACACAGTGCCTGGTGGAGCCGGCACACCATCATGGCTTCTTAGAAAAGCCATAAACAATTCACACACAAAGCCAGACAAACTTTCACGATCCTTAGGAGGAGTATGCAAAGACAAACGCATGGCTATTTTAAGGTAGCTGAAGCATTTGGATGGGAGACTAATGACTTTCCTGTTACCACATCTGTGTGTATTTATAAACTGGGCGCAGAAACACACGTCACAAGCGATCCCTTGAAAGCAGTGGAGGTTCTGGTGTGGGGGACGAACTGCAAGATGAAACGGCTTCAAAGGTCAGCGGGGTGGAGAACAGCCATTGTTGCAGCTGAGCAACTCCCGACAACACATGTTTGGTGCACTAATTATGGTGATTAGTTTCATCAGCAAAAGCTCTCTTGGCACTCCACATATTTTTTTCCCTTTTCCTCCTTAAAAAGTATCTCAGGTTTTGGAGGAATTCCATATGTCTTCCACCTATACACAGGAAGTATGAGCTCATATATTTCCACAAACAGTAAACTACCTTCCTTCCAACTGTGCTTGTGTCTGCAACACGGTATTCACTCTGCTTTGTATCTGCACCGAAAGCCAACTGGAGCTGAACGAAACAGGCAGCACCTGATCAGATAATGTCTTCCCCCTGACTTTCTGTGCACTCTTGTCAACTGGCTCTGCCTACAGCCAGTAGCTAAGAACCTAAGCTGACATGTAATGGGGCTGGCACATTGCTTCCAGTGAGGGAAGCAGTAACTGTAGAATCCGGTTCAAAAAAATGTTAGTTTTAATCCTTGAAAAAGTTATTGACTACAGTTTTATGTCAAATACGGCCCTTTGACTGGGCATTGATCCATAGGAGTTGCAAAAGAGACTCATTGGTGCTTAAGCCCTTTTGGCAGAAGAATGAGGTGAGCAGGGTTAGAGATAACCCATAGAATCTTCAAAAACCCATGAAAACACGTATCCTGGAAAAAATATGTGTGGATCTCAAAATTCCATGAGCCTTTTTGAGGTACCCACATGTATTACTTATAATTCTTTCAATTCCTGTAATTCCTTATGCTTTTCCAAAAGTGCTCGCTCGTTCTCTCTCTCTCTCTCTCTCTCTCTCTCTCTCTCTCTCATATACATACCTACCTTGTTTGTTCTTTGTGCGGTACGGGGTGACTCATGGACTTAAACCAAAAGAACACAGCTGGAAAGTGTGTTGCTTCAGATGTGACCTGTGAAGGACTGTCCAGTTTTCCAAATATTAAGTCATTTTTTAAAATACTAATTTCGGGGCCCAGCGCCGTGGCCTAGCAGCTAAAGTCCTCGCCTTGAACGCCCCGGGATCCCATATGGGCGCCGGTTCTAATCCCGGCTGCTCCACTTCTCATCCAGCTCCCTGCTTGTGGCCTGGGGAAGCAGTCGAGGACGGCCCAAAGCCTTGGGACCCTGCACCCGCGTGGGAGACCTGGAAGAGGTTCCTGGTCCTGGCTTCGGATTGGCGCGCACCGGGCGTTGCGGCTCACTTGGGGAATGAATTATCGGACGGAAGATCTTCCTCTCTGTATATATGACTTTGTAATAAAATAAATAAATCTTTGAAAAAAAAAAACTTATTTCGGTCTGCGGCCATACCACCCTGAACGTCTGATCTCGGAAAATACTCATTTCGTTTGTATTTGTAAGGCAGACTTACAGAGGGAATCACACACACACACACACACACACACACACACACGTAGAGAGAAAGAGAGAGAGAAAATCTTCAATCTGCTGGTAAACTCCTCGAATGGCCACAACAGCTAGAGCGGAGCCAATCCAATGCCAGGAGCCAGGAGCTTCTTCTGGGTCTCCCGTGTGGGTACAGGGTCCCAAGGACTTGGACCGTCCTCTGCTGCTTCGCCAGATTGCAAGCAGGGAGCTGGATGGGAAACAGAGCAGCCAGAACAAGAATCAGTGCCTATACTGGTGCCTCAACCTGATAACTAGCTTGCTATGCTATGGTGCCAATCCCAAATTTTAAGTAATTTTAAGCCATAAAAACAAGCACCTACAAAGGGTCTTTGGGAGAAATTGAAGTAGAAATTTGGGGCCGTATTAACCAGATTATTGCATTTTGTCTCCATTTCTTTCCAAGAATATATTAAGCAGAGAAAGCATCTTGGCTTCTGTGTGCTATTGTTGTTGAATTCATCTGTTTTGTTTGCATTTATGATATAATTGGCAGCTGTTTGCTCAGACAATGATGTGATTAATTTGATTTTTCAGTCTTTGAACAAAGCCATTGGCAGTTTAAAATGCCTGATGAATTGAAAGATATTGTAACCCCTGCTTTCACATGAATTAATTATTTCTCAGAATTCTACCCAGGAATCTAACTTTGATTTTATAGAGCCAGTTCAAGCAAATCCAGCCAGTATGGTTTCATTTAGTCTACAACTTTAAAATTCAGAATACCAGAATTCTATAACACTGGGACAAGGCTAGAAATTAGTAACAGAGCGATTTTTTATATCAATCAGGTCCATTAAACAACAGCATGGGAAACTTGTTGGGAACTTTCTAGATAGAGTTCGGTAAGTTTGATTTAAAATGGCATTGCACCTGCTAATATGTCAGAGAAAGCAGTAAATGTCAGCATATTTCTCTGTCTTTACTCACAACAGCTTCCCTTGTACTCAAATTATGACTATTTAAGACTTAACAAATTGTAGCTTTAAATGTCTTCAGTCTTATCTAGAGATGTAATAAGAATCTGCCATTAGGAGTTTTTTCTTTCAGGCATTTTGGAAACAATCCAAAAATAGGCTCCTCATCTTTGCATAGCATCTCTTGACGGAATAGCTCTAATGATAATTATTCAGACTCATTGTATTTGCCTTAAAGATGCCTTAAACACATATTTCACATTTCATTACTCCGTGTCATAAGGCAGCCTCATAAAGCCAAACACCGAACGACTGTTCCTTACAGCATAAGTACCAAATGTGTGTGCCAGTGGTTTAAATTGCGCTTTCTGAATAATCCATTTTTCTATGCCTCTCTAGGTATGGCCTTTCACAGCTCCATTCTTTCCCATTTGCACACTAATTGGCTTTTCATAAAATCTTCAGAGTGAGATCCCTTCAGGGCATCTTCCTATGGATCCTTCGGCAGCCAGCAAGAATAAGCTTGGCACACCGCAGCTTCAGCAGGGAGGAGCTTTAGGGGCTCCAGACTCTCTGCTCAGTCAACGGTCTTTGTCTTCGTGATCATAAGATGGCTGCTGCACCACAGGCCTTCAAGTGCATTCCAGGAAAAGAGAGGTGAAGGGCAACTGCCAAGAGGCCTCTTCTCTTTTGCAGCTGACCTATAATTCACATACCGTATCCACCGCCTTTTAAAGTGCATAAGCCAGAGGGTTTTTTCTTCTACCCACAGTGGTTTTTGGTGATTCACAAGGGCAATCATCATGACTATGTAATTCCAGAAGATTTCCATCACCCTCAAGAGCAATATGTACCTATTAGCATTGTTCTCCCTTCCCCCATACCCTGCCTCCCTCCCGGCAGCAGCCACAGTCTACTTCCTGTCTCTATGGATTTGCCTACTCTGGACACTGAATAGAAATGATATCATACAACACTTGGCCTTCTGCGCCTGACTTCTTTCACTTGGCATAGTATTTTCAAGACACTCACTGCACAAAAGTATCAATACTTCATTCATTCTTATGGCCAAATCATATTGTAGTATAAGGGGAATGGGCTTTATTCCTACCATTTGGACAGGAAGAAACCGAGGGCTGCCATGCAGATTGGGGTACCCGTTTTTACGGGGGCATATGCTCTCAGTTCTCTTGGGCACACAGCTACGAGTGAATTGCTCAGTCATATGGGAACTCTATGTTTTCGCTTTTGGGGGGACTGCCAAGCTGTCGTCCAAAGCAGCTGCATCGTTTTCCAAGCCGCTAGCAGTGCAGGAGGCTTCCACCGAGCCTGTCTCTTCCAAAGCCTTTTCTCAAAAGGCTCCCTCCTTCCCCCACTCTTGCCCAGAGTCTGCTGCCAACGTCTCACCTAGCACCACTGCCCTCATGGGAAAGTGGGATACCCTGGCATGAAACCTTTATTGGAGAAGGAGGAGGCACACCTCTTCACTGAAAAAGCGCTCCTGGCCACTTTTTCTGATAGGAAACTCTTCTTGGCCACCCCTGATGGAGGAGGGTGACAAGGATCCAACTTTGATCTCTTGAGGGAACAGCATCCCGCACGAGGATGGCTCTGTGGTTAGTTTCTGTATCCTGAGGACTGGATCTAATACTTCCCCCTTCAAAAATGATGAAACAAAGAGAATGCGGGGATGGAAATGAAAGCGAGCCATTAATAATGTAAATGTGATGCTCCCACTTTGATTGCCTGGCTCACAGGAGGGCTCAGTAATTGTCTCTCCGCTGTCCACCCTCCACCCCCACCTTCCGGATCTCCCTTCTCTCCCCTGTGGTGGGATGGCAAGGAGGACGCGTTTTGTTGTTCTGCTAAATTATGCATTTCTAGAACACCAAGGAGGTTGTTGTCTAATTGATTTCAGTCCACACCTGCTACAACTTAAGTGTGCATGAGCATTAGTGATCTTTTTTTTTTTTTCCTGCAGAGAGAGGGAGACAATTGGTGGCGGAAGGCGGCTTCAGCGGCCTTGCCATTGGATTCTAAGCATGCTGGGTGCTTAATGAGTTGCTGAATAATATAACACTTCTTTAGTTCTTCGGCTGCCTCATGATTAAATGCTATAAATATTTATGATTTATTACTGATGCTTTGGCTGGGATAGGCTTTGGAAGGCTCATGGATCACAGCGATTCTAAAGGAAAATAAGAAAATAAAGCTACAGAGGCTGCTTATTTATAATGCTGCTCAAACCGGTTATGGAATTGCTAGGAGCCGGTAAGGGTAAAGCTACTCAGAAGCGATGCCATTTTATCATTGATCTCCAGCTCCCAAAACATTGTATTGATAGCCAAGAAGCCTCCTAGTTACCATGTGCCAGCGACAACTTGCTCACCTTTGAAGGTTTCCTGGAGGCTACCAAATCAAAGAATGCAATTGGGAGTGTTCACTGCCAGCATTGTCATGCCACGCACACCACCCAGGATCAATACTGGGACTCTCTGCTCCGAAGTTACTGGACCTCCTGGTCTCCAACAACTGAGGCTGAATGTGCTAACGACCTACCTGCAAACACGATTTACTCCTCGTTCTCTGGTTCTCCTGCTTCACAGAATAAACTCCCAAGAAAGGCATGGCAGTTGTAGAGGGTGGAATGAACTCAGAAAATCAGGTCTCATTCCCAATGCCATGGTCTGTGTGGCCCTCGGTGAGTTGCTTAGCCTCTCTGGGTTTCAGTTCCTTCCCTGGGATTGAATGGACTAACACAGAGGAGACACTGCCAGTACCATGAGCTCTACCACATGTTAGATACCATCTCCATTGAAAAGAATCATAAGCAAATCTTTTGACTTGTACTTTTTATATCTGTCCTTTAAAAAAAATTTTTTTTATTGGAAAGGTAGATTTTACAAAGAGAAGGAGAGACACAGAGAAAGATCTTCCATTTGCTAGTTCACTCCCCACAGGGCCACAATGACTGGAGCTGAGTTGATTCAATGCCAGGAGCCAGCAGCTTCTTCTGGGTCTCCAATGTGGTTAGCAGTCTCAAGGCTTTTGGCCGTCCTCTACTGCTTTCCCAGACCATAAACAGGGAGGAAAATGGGATGTGGAACAGCTGAGACACGAGCCAGCGCCCATATGGAATCCCAGTGCTTACAAAGCAAGAATTTAGCCACTGAGCCATCGCGCTGGGGCCTGTATCTGTCTTTAAATGCCATTACGACTCTTCATTTTACTGACAAAAATAGCAATGTCTTGCACAACGAAATGATTTACCAAAGATCACAAGAGTGCTAAATACCAGAGCCAAGATTTGAACCCAGGTTTCCTAATCAAGCAATGGGTGTATGAAGTGAAAGGTCATATTTGGCTTTTTTGTTATTGTTAAAAGCAAAAAAAAAAAAAAAAAAAAACCAAAGAGAAGGAATGGGAAAAAGAAACTGTCTAGAAATCTCCATGAAAGGAAAAGGATGCATTCTCCTTGAAAGTGGTTCAGTCCCACCCTCCAGGCCTGCAGATACCTGTCACATGATCATAGAATAGATCGGTTTTCTCTGGGTGTCCAGCCTGGACTACTTCTAAATATAGAGTTTCATTGATTCTGTGAGTCATGGAGGCAGGGCATTCAAATAAAATTATGGTCTCCTTTTAACCTGCAGGTGTCATCTGACCAGAGCCTAAAACCCTCTGCCTTGTAGGCTTGCAAAGATTGGGCTATGGCTTGCGCCATTCAAGTGGAAGATAAAATCTTCACATTTTCTAATGTATTCATGTTGGCAAAAAAAAGCAGAAGCCGGTGAGAAGGTGGTGATGGATAGCTCTGTGTTCTCGGCCGGATAATAAACTCTTTCCATGTACTGAGACAGAGGTCTTATACTCGTGTCACTAAGGGGATTTCATCTATTTTTCACTTGAAAAAGGCTCCTTGCTAACTCACCACTCCCGTGTTTCCCCAGTTTTGTAGCAGACAAGAATTAGACAATCATGCAACATACCAAGGAAAGTGTATTTAGGTTTCACACAAGACTAGGACCTTCCAGAGCTGACTGGGAAGTCCTTTGGTCTTTCTGAAAAGAAGGAACCTGAAAGTTAGCAAAGTCAAGATGGTTGCTGGATGTCAAAAGGTTCCTGGAGGAGCTGGCGTTGTGGCACAACAGGTTAAGATGCTGCTTGTGATAATGGCCGCCAGTGTCACAGTGCACATTCCAGTCCTGGTTACTCTGCTTCTACTACTCCAGCTCTTAGCTGATGTGCCAGGAAAGACGGTGGCTGACCACCCGACCACTCAGGCCAATGTCACCATGTGGGAGATACGGATGGAGTTCCTGGCTGTTGCCTTCCGCCTGACCCAGCGATCTGGGGAGGGAACCAGTAGAGGGAAACTATCTGATCTCTCTCTTTCTCCCCACCTCTGTCACTCTCCCTTTCAAACAAATAAAATGAAAATCTCTGGGACAAGGTTGCAATGGATCCTGTAGGTCAAGTATAGTCTACTTACCAGATTAGCTACCGCTTTGGTGTATTCTTGCAAGCAGTAGCCTAAAGTAGCAAGTGTCTTCTTCTTCTTCTTCTTCTTCTTTTTAAGATTTTAAAAAAATTTACATGAAAGGCAGAGAGTGAGAGACAGAGACAGAGAGAGAGGGAGAGAGAGAGAGAAAGAGATCTTCCACACATTGGTTCACTCCCCAAATGGTCACAATAACCTAGGCTGGACCAGACTGAAGCCAGGATCCTGGAGCTTCTTCTGGATCTCCCACGTGGGTGTAGTGGCTCAAGCACTCAGACTGTTCTCTGCTGCTTTCCCAGAGATGGATGGGGCCAGTGTTGTGGCGTGATGGGTAAGACTACCACCTTTGATGTCAGCATCCCATATGGCTGTCAGTTCAGGTGCCAGTTGCTTCATTTTCAATACAGATCCCTTTTAATGTGTCTGGGAATGCAGGGAGGATGGCCCAAGTGCTTGGGTCCCTGCCATCCAGGTAGAAGACCTGGATAAAGCTTCTGGCTTCTGGGCCTCAGCCTGGACCATCTCTGGCCTTTGCAATCATTTAGGGAGTAAATCAGAAAATAGAAATATTCTCTCCTCTCTCTGTAACTCTGATGTTAAAATACATCTTTAAAAAAAAAGTTCAAGGGGGGACTGGTGCTGTAGGTTAAGCATCGTGAGTTGAGCATAGTGGGTTAAGCGGCTCTTGCCTTTATGCCATCATCCCATATGGGTGCTGGTTTATATCTCAATTCTGGCTCCCTACTAATGGCCTGGGAAAAGCAACAGAAGACGACCCACGTGTTTGGGCCTCTGCTACCCCCATCAAAGACTTGGAAGAGGCTTCTGGCTCCTGGCTTCAGTTTGGCTCAGCCTGATTGTTGCAGCCATTTGAGGGAGAGAAGCAACAGATGGAAGGTTTTCTCTCTCTTTCTGTCTCTCTCTCTGAAGCTTTGATTTTCAAAAAAAAAAAAAAATCTTAAAAACATGCTTACAGAAAATAAAACTGAAAGATAAGTTAGATTGGTGCAAAATTGTTTGGAATTCATGCATAGGGTTTTGTTGTTGTTGTTGTTGTTGTTGTTGATGTTTTTGCATTGCCCGTCGCTTGGGTCTCGGCGAAGGTTTGCTTCAAGCTCATGTGGTTGCTGGGTTGCGGGTCCTGCTCCGTGCTGTCTGCCTGTCAGAGGCTGCCCTTGATTCTTTGCCACATGGGCCTCTGCACAGGACAGCTTGTTTCACAAAAGCCATCAAGGCAGAGATTTGAATAGTGAGAGTAGGCTAGCAGGAGGGAAGTTACAATCTTGTGTGTCGTAATCGCGGTAGGGACATCCCACCACTTGTATTATGCTCTTTTTTTGTAGAAGTAAGTCACAGGTGCAGCCCACACGTAAAGGAAGGGGATGCTAGGAGTGCGGGAGGTGCATCTAAAGAGTGTATTTACCACAGGCACTTAATGTCGAATGTTCCATGCTTTGTCTATATTCCTACCAACACCATAAATAAAGCTCTTTGTCCAGAACTAGGGTAAAATATCTAATTATTTTAATAAATATTTTAAAAGGGGCCAGCATTGTGGTATAGCAAGTAAAGCTACCTACCTGTGTGTGATACCTGCATCCCATATGGGAACCAGTTCTTGTCCCAGCTGCTTCACCTCCCATCTAGCTCCCTGCTAATGTGCCTGGAAAGCAGCAGAAGATGGCTCAAGTATTTGGATATCTGCTACCCACAGGTGAGACCTGGAAGAAACTCCTGGCTCTTGACTTTGGCCTGACTCGGCCCTGGCTGTTGCGGCTATCTGGGGATTGAATCAGTAGATAGATGATTCTTTTTCTGGTCTTTCCCCTCTTTCGGTAACTGACTTTCAAGTAAAGAAATACATTCTTTAAAAAAAATTTTTTTAAATCACAACTTGATTATCCTACATTAATTTTTTAAGTTTATTTTTATTGGAAAGGCAGATATAAAGAGAAGAGGAGAGACAGAGAGGAAGATCTTCCATCTGATGATTCACTCCCCAAACTACCACAACGGCCAGAGCTGAGCCAATCCAAAGCCAGGAGCATGGAGCCTCTTCTGGATTTCCCACGTGGGTGCAGGGTCCCAAGGCTTTGGGTTGTACTCGGCTCCTTTCCAGGCCACAAGCAGGAAGCAGGTTGCCAGGATTAGAACTGGTATCCATATGGGATCCTGGTGCATTCAAGCTACCACGCCAGACCCTCTTATATTAACTTTTAAAATAGTACTTATTGTTTCTTTTTTTTTAAGATTTATTTTTATTGGAAAGGAGGATATGCAGAGAGAGGAGAGAGAGAGAGAGAGAGAGAGGAAGATCTTCAGTCCAATGATTCACTCCCCAAGTGTCAGCAACGGCCGATGCTATGCCGATCCGAAGCCAGGATCCAGGAACTTCTTCCAGGTCTCCCACACATGAGTGCAGAGTCCCAAGGCTTTGGGCCGTCCTCGACTGCTTTCCCAGGCCACAAACAGGGAGCTGGATGGGAAGTGGAGCTGCCGGGATTAGAACCAGCGTCCATATAGGATTCCGGCATGCGAAGGCGAGGACTTTAGCCACTAGGTCACGCCGCCGGGCCCAAAATAGTAAATATTGTTTCTTAAGATTGAGTTTTCTTAGCTACATGATCATATTGTTTCTGGATGCAACCTCACTGCAGATAGGACCCCAGGGAAGGTCACATATAAGGAGGTTAGTAGGGTCATGAGATAAATAAATGGCATCAGTTCCAAACTCTGAGAAGGAGCTTCAGAGCCTCTGGCCAAGACTCTCCTGAGTCAAACCCATGTTAGCTCGGGACGAGGGGAGGGGGGACTTACAAAACGAGAAGTCTTACTGAACATCTCTAGCACTAGCCTTCTGGAGGTGCAGGCTTATGGGAAGTGGAAGATGGAGAACCTGCCATCACAGAGAGGTTCTAGAGATGATCATTTTCATTGCTCTTTAGTGTTGCCAGCTCCATTGTACCAGTGGAATGGAGTCTGCCTTAATTATGGCAACTTAAAAAATCTTTTTATCACTATCACCACATGCAATATGTCTGTGTGTATATATATGTATGCGTGACACCCAAAATTTAGCACTATGAATTCTCGCTGCTGCTGCAAAACTGTGTTCTTTCTCCATCCTCTTGGCATACCCTGCATCCAAAAGCAGCCTTGGAAATGTTCCCAAGCCCAGTTACACTGCGGGTGGGGGGAGGGAAAGCAACCCACCCGGCTTCCGTCTCTCTGTGATTTCTTCAATAACTTCAGTAGAGAGTGACACTGGTTCACCAAGGAAAAGCTAACAGATTTTTTTCTATAAATAACTGGTTGGCAGTGCTGTGGTGACAATTTATATAATAGAATTCATGCTTAAATAATAAGGTAACAGCTTTGGACTGTGAATTCTAAAATGTTTTATTGAAATGTAGACTGATTAACAGACTGGATTCCTCTTCTAATTATTTTAATTATAGGCTCCTAATGACAAGAAGCTGGTGAAATAAAAACACATTAAAATTACATTTTTAATGAAGTGGTACCTGCAAGCCTTCCCTTCTTTAAATGAAACAGGAATAATCCATGGTGACGAAACAACATAGGTGGGCACAGAGGCTAGGAAGATGTCCATTTGGGGGGAGAGGGTGGAATGAGATGACCTGATTTCTCAGAGAATGCTGGTAACGTAAAAAAAGAAACATCCCCTTGAAAAAGAAAGCTGATCTCCAGGGCTCTGTGTCTACTGCACCTTGCACGGCCTTGGTTGTTCCCAAGTGAAATGTGGAAGCCAAAGTCAACGAGTGCTAATCTCTCCTGTAACTTCAGAACGCCTTCCTCTCCATATTCTGTTACAAGCAATGAGAAACCTTTAGGAAAAATAAATTGAGCACAACTTGTTATTAAATATTAATTCCCATGCACTCACAGTGATGGCAGCTTTTAGCAATACAAACAGAGGTTTTCAAGGAACTGAGCAAAAACAAGTTGGACATGTGTCCATCTACCCTCTATACTAAGTACCAGGTATGTATGAGTGGGTTAAGGTGGTAAGGCAGAGAAAAGGAGAGTGACCTCTCCCCACTCAGACATTCACAGGCATGCATCTATTTGCTTTAGAGGAGAAAGCCCACTCATCAAGTAATCCGTGAAGAGAGCTCCAAAGAGAAAGAGATGAGCCATCCAAATTATCTTGTGGGACAGCTTTTCAACAGAGAAGCAGCAGGTGCCAGGGCTCTTCAGGAGGAGTGGGCTGGTTTTGTTCAAGGATTAGCAAGGAGGCCACAATGCCCACAGCTCAGTGAGCCGGGAGGAGAACGACAGGAGGTGAAGTCACGGAGGTAGTAACTGCCGGGGTCATGTAAGGGCTCAGAACACAAACACCCCCTTCAGCATTAGCTCTGCACTTTTAGCTGTCCTCAAACCCAGAGAACTCTCAGCCATCATCTCTATACATGTCTTATCCATTACCTTCTTAAAAAAAAAAATACAGGTTTGTTTATTTTAATTGGAAAGGCAGCTCTTTAGAGAGAAGGAGAGATAGAGAAAAAGATCTTCCATCTGCTGGTTCACACCCTAAATGGCTGCAGTGCCAGAGCTGATCTGATCTGAAGCCAGGAGCCAGGAGCCAACAGCCTCTTTCAGGTCTCCTACGTGGGCGTAGGATTCCAAGGCTTTGAGCCATCCTCCACTGCTCTCCCAGGCCATAGCAGGGAGCTGGATGGGAAGTGGAGCAGCTGGGACATGAAGTGGTGCCCACCTGGGATTCCTGTGCTTGAAGGGGGAGGAGTCAGTGAGCCATCACAGCAGCCCTCTAACCCTCCTGACTCTTTCGTTAGAGCTCCTGTTAAAGCCATCTTGTCGTCATACGGGCTATTTTGTTCTTTAACTGCCCTTTCATGATTTTTTTTTAGTATTTATTTTATTTATTTGAAAGGCAAAATTATAGAGAAATGGAGAGAGAGAGAGAGAGAGAGAGAGAGAGTGTTTCTTCTGCTGGTACATTCTCTCAAATGGCTACAATGGTCAGGTCTGCCATGTGGGTGCAGGGTCCTGAGCACCTGGACCTTCCAAGGTACGTTAGTTGGAAGTTGGATTGAAAGAGGAGCTGCTGGAACTCAAACAGATGCCCATATGGGATGCCAGTGCTGCAGGCTCTAGCTTTACCTGTTATGTCACAATGCTGGCCTCGACAGTTTTATCTCTTTATCATTGTATACCGTCTCTTGGGTGAAGTACTCAGCACTATTACCTAATTCTTTTGTTATCTGTTCAAATATGTCCAGTTTAGAGTTTACCATTTGTTGCCAATTTTTGTTTCAAAGTTTGTATTTTCCTCAAGATTTCTAGTTTTTATATTATATATATATATACACACACATGCATACATATACATATATAATAGATGAAATGAAGACAAGAATGCTGTATCTACTTTGTTTCAGAATTTCTGTTTTGCATGAGTAAGAAATTCTTTCTTTAGCCTTTGGAGCATCTTTGACATATTTTAAAGACATTTTTGTATCAAGCCATTCTTTTCATTCTATGTGGAATAAACCTATCTCCCAGGGTATTTGTAGCTTTCATCTTGGTTTTCTCCATGAGCGTGGGAAGTTCGGTTTGGATGCTCATTTTGAGAAAGAGGTTTCGTTCATTTCTCTCTATTCCCCCGGAGCTGACAGTTTCACGGTCCCAGTGTGTAGGTCTCAGCTTTTGCTTCCCCCTAGAAGTTCAGAAGTTCCTGTCCCATTAACATTCAAGAAGATCCCCTCGCCAGCCAGTGGGCCTGTCATTGCTTCAGGATGAGAGCCATATTCCCACCTTGAAAAACACCCAGCGGCACACACACCATGGCACCCAACAGAGATTCAGTACAGTCTTCATCCTTCCTTAGTACAGAAGAGAGTCCCTCCACGTACAGGTTTCATTCAGTGCAGCTGTTTCTCTCTGCCTTGCCACGTGATTGGGCATACTTGTCCCTGTTGCCACCCCACAGGTTACCATTTCAGTCTATACCCATAGTCCCACTTGGCAGCCATGACTTCAGCGTGGCCTTTATAGTACTGGCTTTTTGCTGTGTTTCTGGTCCATAAAAAGATGATGTATTTTATTTTTGAGCATGGCCATTTATACTTAGTTTTTTTTTTTTTTTTTTTTTTTTTTTTTTCAGGATAGGTTTGTCTTGTGTTTGGAGCCCAGAGGCTGGGTGTGGACCTACCAGGGGAAACAGGTGCAGTATTCAGTGGAGTCTCTTTAGAAGGATTCCAAGACCCAGGACAAGCCTTAGAGAATCAACAGGCCTGAGTGAGAAGAGACCAAATCAGGACTGTGCAGAATGCATGCAGGGAAGGAGCTCAAGCCGTCCAAGCGACAGCAGCAGTTGAGACCCAGGGGACCCCAAAGCCAAGACATGATGCTACCCGACTGTCTCTCTAACAAGCTGCACTTCTGTTCTCACACGCCCTCATGCCTTTGTCATTGCCTGAAGGCAACGCCATGTGTATCATTTTTGAGAAGGCTTTGTTGTATATAGTTAAGGTGTAAGACACAATGTTTTGATTCACATTGTGAAATGGTTACTATAGTCAAATAAATTAACACTGCATCATCTTTCACAGTTATTCTTTGGAGAGCACCTCAGATCTACTCTCTTAGCAAATTTCCAGTGTACACTATAATTTTATAATTACAGTCCTCATGCTGTACATTAGACCTCTAGATAAGAAGGCTTTTTTTTACAAAATGATAAATTTTGCTCCACAAAATTCACTTTTTGAAAATTGACCCATATAATTTTATGAATTTATGGTATATATCAGATTGTCCTGAAGTATACAGACTTGCAGAATGACTAAATCCTTCCAGTGAACATGTGTTTTATCTCATGCTGCCACCGATTTGGGGGTAAGAATACTCATCCATTCTCCTGTTTTTCAAGAATGCAATATATTGCTATTATTAGCATTGTCACCCTGCTGTTTAATAGATGTGCTGAACTTATTTCTACTAACTGTAATATCTCATTTGACCAACCTTTATCCAGTGCACAACCTCTAATTTCTTGTTAACTCCTGGATTCTCTTTACCTTGTACAGGTCCTGGCATAGTGTATGTAATACATACGTGTAGGAAATAAATGAATAAACACTAGGCTGAGACATCAGGGTGTGAAAAAAAATGTTGCTCAATGTAGCTTTACTCCACCAAACACTTAGTACTAGTATTTTTCTGTTTTGTTGATCAAACCCAGTACTTATTTCCATCAGTGACTCATTATCCGTCATCCATTTGCCAACCTACACCATAACACTGCATTTAAGAGTTCCCAACAGCCTCACAGCCATAGAATATGGATCTTTTTTCAGTTCTTGTCTTGTAAACCTCTATGCAATATAGTCACATTCTTGACATTGGCAGTACCTCATTGTTCTGCCCTGGAGGATTTAAGACAGCTCCCAGGTTGGCCAATGAAAGACTCACATACCTGGTTATAAGTAAGCATTTGGCCAAGAGCCTGCATGGGGAGTGATCTGATGAGAGCTGCATTTGAAAAGAGAAAATCAGATGTGAAAGTGAGAGGCAGGGCAGGTGGGCGATGGGCCAGAGTGGAAGAAGGGAAAGTGTATGAGACAACGATATCTGATTGACCCTTCCAGACCTGTCTGAGATCTTCCCTTTCTGTGAGCAATTTCCTGATCTACAGGTCTCCACAGTGCTCAGCGTGGCTGCCTAGGGTACAGACTCCTCTTCCTGGGACAAGAACCCCACTAACACTTTCCAGCCCCTTGCTCTGGGACTTACACACTCTGCTGTCTGGGGTAGCTCTTGTGAGTAAATCTTTCAAAAATGGCCACTTTACTACACATCTACCTGCCTGCCTCTCCCACTTTCTCTGTATTTTGTGAGATGAGGCTTAAAACAGCCATCACGTTACCCAGCTTCTCTGTACACACTCATTTCTGCTCCTTCTGACCCAGTCCCTTCCTGCCCTGCTAGCAACTGTATAGTTCCTTCTCCATATTGGCTCTGTCCTTTGCTGCTGAGGATCATATCTGTTTATGCTTGGGACAGAGTAGTGATGGGAACTCACGAGGCTCCGTGGCTAGAGAAGCTGGAGGAGCAGGCATGTAATCTAAACAGGTCTTAGGTACAAGGCTCCCAAGGCAAAAATCTGGTAACAGTCTTGAAACATGTGCAGATGATATGATGTTGCAAATGATACAAAAAAAAAAAAAAACCTAATTTTTCAGGGATGTGCTTGGGGTTGGGGGAACAGATAGGCTGTTCTATAGGATGGGGTTGTAGCTCTAGAAATCCCTATTGTCTGAGGTCCAGACTGGTCATAGCAATGAGAGTAAGGTTTAGCTTATAAATAGGGACCCAAATGCCCCAGCTATTTGGATAGAGTTAGCAACCTGCCTTAAAGGGGTCTGTTGCACACAAGTAAGTGTGTACACACACACACATGCACACACTCCAACAGCTCTTCCAAACAGTTTATGGAAGATGCACATTATGATTAAACCATGAATTGATTTCAGAAGTTCTCTGCACCAAAATAAAAGTTTAATTCTACTTTACTCATACTCTGAAGCTTCTTCGTACATATACATATACAGATGTATATGTATGTATAAAATACTTGTATAATATAGTAATATGACTCATATGTTGTGAGCTATTTTTATATAACTTTTTTATTGTGACTCAGAATCTAAAGATTTCTCATTCCAAAATTATTGCCCTATAGTATTTGTGTCCTTTTTTTTTCAGCAAACCGAATTGCTTAGGAGCTTTTATCCTAGGGGCTGGCTAGAGATGTCAGGGGCCACCTTTGAAGGCATCACTCAACAAACAACTCTCACACACTGAATGTTTTTCTTTCCACAGCCCATCTGGGGGAAACCCCGACTTGGTCCTCTCCAGGTTTCTCTTACTGGCTCCACGCTTTCCTTCCGAGGTTGCCTTGCTTGACCTCTGGTGACTTGAGTGTGACCGTTCCTTCTCTGCATCTCTCCCCACCATCTCTTTTCTTTTTCTTTTTTACTCTTACTGCTAGGGACACCTGTGCACTGCTCAGAGTTGGGGGGTGGGGCAGAATAGTTTGCTTGTAAGCCCTGGACACAGTCTAGGAGAGTCAGCGTAAGCTTTGCTCAACCTGCTTTGCAGGACACACCTAACAGTGCCTTTTTGTTGGTGCTGTTTCCCAATCCACTGGTGGAGTTAAGGCATTTCATCCCATTGAAGTAATCGATTCATCATCCAATCCAAAACCCCACATCCTTCAAACTGATGATACAAGTGTGAACAAAGCAGGAAGTTGGCTTTGCTACAGGAAAACTGACAGTGATTTCAAGCTTTTTTTTTTAACTTATTTCATTGTGAACCTCATTGTGAGTACAAATTCATTTCCACTTTTCCTGGCTTTGAATTTCACCTGCCACCTTTGTCCTCCTTTGAATCAGATTGAGCTGGTTGTGTCATACATTCACCTAGAACATTCTCTCCTGGAAACTGGTTGACACCGCCTGCAGGAGAAATGAACCTTTCCTCTCTCCCCCTTCCCTTTCCACTGTTTGCCCTGTACCACCTACTTAGTGCAGTCTGCTAAGGGCAGGTAGGCTGTATGAGAACTACTGTTCTTATGTAACAAAATGGTTTGGTTGCTTTAGGAATAGTACCCCCCCAAAAAAGTCTTTAAAAAAATCCCTCTTCTTACACTGCTTTCTCCTATGAATGTGGCAGGTATTACGCAGTCATTCGTGAACATCCAAGGACAAATGAATTTCAATTTGTGTAATTTGGCGGGAGGAAGGGGAGAGATTTTTGTTTTTTCAGTCCTAATTTTCTGCATTTGGCAACCATTTGCTGGACCTGTAATTCATTAACGCCGGGCACAGCAGAGTCCTTAGTCCGAGAGCAGCTAGCTGGGACAAGCAGCAGGTGGAAAAATCCCACATTAGGATTGAAACAAGAGCAGTGGGTGCAAAGAGAGCGCTGGCTTTCCAGAGAGCGCGCATTTTGTACAGCTAAACGTCTCCGTGGTATCTCGAAGGCTTCCCTGTTCACTCTGTCCCAGAGCAATGTTCTTCTAACTTGTCAGGGCTGCTTGTAAACAGCCCCATCTCCGCCCCTCGTCCCTGAGCTTTTGGTGCCTTTCATGGGATTTCTCTTATCTCTGATTACTTTGTGTACTCCTTTATTCGTTTCCCGAACTTGGCACACAAAGCCTCTCAGAGGCTGGGGAGTGTTTTCCGGCCTCTTCACGCTGTGTGAGTTCAGTTTGTTTCCCCCTGTGGTTTTTGAGTGTGCAGGAACGTGGCCAGCAGGACTATCGGAGTGGGCTTAGGGTTTAGGGCGTAAGGGAGAGGCTCCCTGATTTCTTTGGTAGAGGGTCCAGCGTTGGAACTTGGCCGACACCTGTGTTGCCTTGGGTTGTTGTCTTCCCGCTTAGCCCAGGTGGCCTTGGGTCTCAGCCCTCATGTGCTACCAGAGACAATTTCAACTTCAAGGAAAGGCTATCTCACATGCATGCCAGGCCTTCTTCTGGGTATCAGTGATCCAAAGATCAATAGGACTCAGCCCTTCGCTCCAAAGAGCCTTCAGACGTGTGTGGGAAATGATGTACACTGACTCTACAGCTGTCATTCTGTATTTGCGAAGGGCTTGACAGCTGCCCTGCTTGAGGGGCTACGGAGTTGGCAGGAACACAATCTCCAATGAAAACATGGGAGCTGAAATTAAGTTCTAGAAAGAGTGTTGTTAAGCTTTGACATGCTGTAAACCTTGATGTCTATGTGGGAATTGAATTGGGGGCAAGGGGAGGGGAAGGAGAGGCTTTCCAGTGTGTGCTATTTGAGCTAAGTCTAGAAGATTGAATAATAGAGAACGTACTTACAACACCCTTAACAAATAGGTATTTTCCAGCTGAATGAGGAAGGAAAAGCTGTTATTGGTGAAGAAAAAAAAGAAAAATCACCCCACTGGCAAAAGCAGGGAAGCATGAGAGCAGGCTGAATATTCAGGTGAGCCGTGGCAGGGCCTGTGTAGGGGAGAGGGCTTAAGGTTGCTGTGGGGAGAGAGGAGTGAAGGGGCAGGTCCTGGGGGAAGATGAACATCCTATCGGGGAAGGTGTGAGGACCAGGCCTACCAACTGACAGTGGGTAATATATGCTCCGAGTAGTCGTGGGAAGAAATGCTCTAAAGCATAGCCCCCAGAGACAACCGTATTTTGTATGGTAAATCAGAATGACTCACTCTGATCTTTTTCACCTAGTCTGTATTTCTGTTTTTCATATATATATATATATATATATATATATATATAAAAATCATGACTCTAAAACTATGTCCTGACTCAGAGTTTGGGAAAATACAGATCTAAAGGATGAAGCCAAGTTAAAATCAAGGAAGGAAACTGGGGACAACTTAGGTTGAGGGGTGACCATAGCAGAGGAAGCCAGAGATGGATGAGCAGGTGTCAACTGGTAAGCCAGGAGGCATGGTGGTGAGGAAGCTGTATTCTGAAGTTTTTGGGGTGGTGAGCCTAAAAAGTGTAGGGCCAATATGTTGCTCATGACTTGCATGTTGGTAAGTTAGGGAGCCCTGGCCTTTTCAAGAAGAATTAGAGGCATTGAGGAGCTTAAAGCAGCTGTATCAATTGGCTGTTGCTGAAGAACTACTCCAAAGCTTAAAGACTTCAAAAAACAACCTTTGATTATTTTTCACAAGTCTACTAATTGATTAGAAAATTTTGGACGCTCTGGGTTGCTGACACAGAAAGGTTGGCTAGGACCTGCATGATCTAGCTTGATTTGGACAATATGGTTCTCCTCCATTTGTCTCCCACACCTCTCTTGTGGTGTTAGCTGGGACCCAAGAGAGGAGAAAATATGCCACTGCTTTCTCAAGCCTCTGCTTGTGTCGAGTTTATTATTAATCCCTTGGTTAAAGCAAATCACATGCCTGAGCCCAGAGTAAACGTGGGAAGGCACTCCCTAGGAACTGGGGCCCCGAAAGAAATCTGCCCAGATTACTGCTTTAGAAAGATCACATTGGCTACTCCAGGTTAAAAGGAGGCAATGCTAGAAGCAGGGAGGCTGACAGGGTGATGTTTTAGTAATCCAGATGAGAGTTGACCAGGGTTCAGGAAATGGAGCTGGGGAGAAAAGGATTGTTGGAGAAAGAAGTGAGTACGTCATACCTTCTGTGCTCCTGAGTTTAGAACCAACTTGCAGGTGAACATATGGGTGAGAGGAAGTTGATCAGAGGATATGGGTTGAAATCTGCTACTAGTAGAACGTTCTGACACTCTCTGGGTCCTTTTTCCCCTTCCCTAGCAAGCCCCTTGAGACAGCCTTGAGATTGAAAGTAGATCTAATCACTCAGGCTCCCTGCTTCCCACTGGAAGGAGAAGTGAGGAGAGAAGAAAGGCAAGGCAAGTGTACAGTCTTTAATGTGATAGTGCCACCCAGGCATGAGATGCACCTGTCAGGAGGGGGTAAAATGTGGAGGCAAAGTCCAGGAATGAGATACCAGTACAGGGGCCACCAACTTGCCCAGTAAGGCCTGCACTGTAATACTTGGCACTTTGTGGGACACAGGACCTCTGTTAGGACTATTCAGGTCTTCCATGGTAGCACTAAGATAGTCATGGGTAAATATACACAAATGAAAGGGATGGCGTTCCATAAAATTTCATGTATGGGTCCCGGTGCCATTGCCTAGTGGCTAAAGTCCTCTCCTTGAACACGCCAGGATCCCATATGGGTGCCGGTTCTAATCCCAGCAGCCCCACTTCCCATTCAGCTCTCTGCTTGTGGCCTGGGAAAGCAGTCGAGGACGGCCCAAAGCGTTGGGACCCTGCACCCACGTGGGAGACCCGGAAAGAAGTTCCTGGTTCCTGGCTTCGGATTGGTGCAGCACTGGCCTTTGTGGTCTTTTGGGGAATGAACCATTGGACAGAGGATCTTCCGCTCTGTCGCTCCTCCTCTCTGTATATCGGACTTTAAAATAAATCTTAAAAAAAAAAAAAAGAAAGAAAACTTCATTTATGGATACTGAAATCTGAATTTTCAGCTACCACAATGTATTCTTTTAGTTTCAGCTATTGTAAAAGAGAAAAGGTTAAAAGTTTATTCTTAGCTGTGGGTTGCGCAAAAATAGGATTTGAGTTGTAGACCCCAGTTACAGGAAAACGTGAAGGTGGGAGAAAGGGCTGCTCCGAAAGTGATGGGGGTGATTTTGCAGGCCAGTGCTTGACTGCATGGCAGGAAATAACCTCCATAAGGCAACTTCAGGTCAGGTCAGAGGGGTGAGGTGAGGGGCTGGGAGACGGCACAGGAAGGGAGCTTCTCTTGTTTCTTCTCTGTGCAGTACACTTTGAATCTGTATTCATCATTTTCCAAACTCTGCAGCTGTTTATGTCCCCCACTCCCACCCCTAGTTTGCTAGGGAGGAAAAAGAATTCCAGATATGTTAATTAACTTGCCAAAGCCATGCCTCAAGTAGACACAGAATTTGTCTTTCAGTCTGAGGTCGTTTGTCCTAACACTCTGGGGTTTGGATCAGAGGATACTTCTATGGCCTCCTACCTAGCATTCGCCTTCCATAATGGACAAAAATACCCAAAACGGGACTCCTTCTCTCTCCATCTGTGTTTCTCTAGGGCAGAATTTTGAAACGATGGAGATGACATTTTCATAACACGAAAGCCACCGTGTTAAATGTACAGTTGAAGGTCATGGAGTAAATTCACCGTTTTGCAGAACCATCATCTCCACCAAGTTCCCAACAAACAGCACTGTTTATTTCATGTTAGATGGATTTTTCTCTAGCACACTGGACAACCCATTCCTTGAGGCCAATATCTGTGCCTTTTTTGTCTACATGCTCTGAGAGCTTCTTGTCGCCAGACCTAGGATGACTTGCAAATCCAGGCTGACTGGAATTCCAGATTCCCTCCTTCCCCAGCTCTTCTGGAAAGTCTGGATTTGAAACCCAGCCTGGGCCTTCTTTCCACCACATGGCTTCACCCTTACTCAGTCAAAACAGCAAGACTCATGGCAAAACAGATTCTCTGTCCTGTCTTCTTTGAAGGTATCTTTTCATCCCTTTTTCATCTGGCTGCACACGGCCCATGTGAATATTAATGTGCATCAAGCCATGGCTAAATTTTAAATGTGCTGCCAAATTTATATGCCATTTCTAAGAGAACAATCACAAATCTGAATATCAAACCTCGTTAAATAATTAATTTTTCTAGGATTTCTTCCTCTTTGAGATCCGCACATTTCATAAATACATAAATATGAACTGAGCTTGGAAATTGAGACAGAGGATAAGTGAACAACTTTGGGATAGAATTAGAAAAAATAGTGAATTACGGTTTTTAAGTCACAATTTATTAGTGAAGAGGTTTATGTAGAAGAGAGAGAGAGATCCTAACCTATTTAGCATTTTCTACAAATTGTCAAATGGGAACCATCTCACCCTACTATTGTTTCAGAATGTTTTAGTGCCTAGAAATAGCTATAAATTAAGCCATTCACTATTGGGAAGCTCTGGGTTTTCTGCATTACAATTCTACACAATTTACATGCTATGCAAATGATGTTCCCCTGAATACCATTTAATGCATTTATTCTTCTTCAAAATTAGTAAAGGCTGCCTTCTCCTCTGCAAAATAAATCCCCGCAAAGGCAGGTGTAAGGACAATTGTCTGACACATGCAATGCTTATTTGTTCCATCTTACCAAAAGGTACATGACTGGACTATCGTAAAGAATGATCCGTGGGCCTCTTTTCCCAAAAAGCTAATTTAAAATCTGGATGATGCTCCAGACATGTGAAAGTAAAGATGAAAGAACAGAGGCCAAATACCTGGCGGTGGAGGTAAGAAGCTGGGGAGGAATACAGAACTGCAGAGACCCAAGCTGCTTCTAGTGCTACAACTTAAAAAAGAAGAAGAAGAAGAAGTTTATGAGAAGTCAATTGATTCCAGAAGGGTGTTTCTGATTCTTCTTCACATTCCACTTGTTATCTATACCTGTTAGTATCATGGGAACAACTCCACTATTAGGGTATTAAGGGCAGTCATTTATGCTGATATTCAATGACACGGTTTGGTAGGAAAGTAGAGGTATAGCCAGAGGGTGATTTTTCTCCTTAAACCCAGCTGCTGTGAGGTCGGTAGCTACCTCACCTACAAGCATTAAGGGACACTGCCTTGTGCTTGACTTCTCTCATGCAAATGGCTGTGGCAATGTGACAGTGCTCTGCAGGAGTCATTTTTCTGGGACTATATCCCGGAGCTCAATTAAGAAGAAGTCAATGCCATTATCAAATATTGTTATGCTGTGAGGGTCATGGAAAATTCCCTTCCTCAGGACCCCTGGCATTCCCTGTTTATCGCTCTCAAGTCTGGGGGTTCTACCAGAAGGCAACTGTTCCAAGAAGGAGCATCCTGCAACAGGACTGTATGCATTTGGAGAGGTGGAGGGGTTGGACCTGGGAGAGACATCATGTGTGCCCCACATGTTGCTCCCCAACTTAGAGGAAAATAACTGAGGCCCTACGGATGGACAGGGTTCAAGGCTCAGCCTACTTTAGCTGTGCGAGCTTGGGTAAGTTCAACTTTGTGAGCCCCAGTTTCCACATTTGTAGAATGAAAGTAAGATCACTACCCACTTTGCAGAGTTTTCAAGGCTTAAATAAAACACATTAATACAGTGGCCGAGCGAGGGTGTTCAGTATATGCTTATTACTATGAATCACCTGAGCCAACTTCTTCTCTTCACTGATTTTATTTTCACCCAGTAATATACTTGCAGTCCTTTGGAAGGGCCTTAAGAGCAGTTGTATAGTAAACATCTAAGGAGGGCCCATGCACTGGCCTCAACTTCCATTTTTGAAAAAACTTTAGATTTATAATTAGCATGATGCCTCAAAGTATAGACCATGTTGTTTTCAGTTCTAATAATTCTGTAAAAGGTTTCAGTCTTTGCACTGTAGCTATAAATCTCCAATGGATATTCTTCCTAGTCATGGGTTTGCCCTGATACCTTCCCCTTCCCCTGATACTCTTCTGTTTCAGAAAGAAAATGGGGTTTAACTTAGGGGAAAGAATTGCAGTCAATGACTATTGATGAATTCTGCCTCCGCACATTGCTGCATAGTGTTCTACCACATCGACTCTGGGCTTGGCTAAACGACCAGCTCTGGTTAATGGGAAATTAGCAAATTTGGTTGAAGCAGAGGTTGGATCTGTGCTTGAAAACTGGGCTTGACTTTCATGGGTTGAGAAATTTCTGGCACCAGGTGAAGAAACCCAAGCCAGCCTGCTGGAGGCAATGACCCAGCCAACAGCCAGCACCACCCTCTGTATGCTGGAGTGAGGCCATCTCGGACTATCTGATGATTGCAGCTTTGTAAATGGATCCAGTGAAGCCAAGGCCCAGAAGAGACCAGTTGAATCTCCTACAGGGTCCTACCAAATAAATAAATAAATGGTTGCTGTTTCAAGTCACTAGAAGCCAGATGCTTTAGTTAGAGCAAGAGATAGCTGATACAATAGGAATCAAGATGTAGAGACACAATGGCAGCTATTTCTGTCCTCTTTTCTGTGTTTCCAGCAAAAGCATTTTACCACTTAATGAGGGAGTGAGATTCATTTCTGATAAATCCAGAAGGCTCATTGATTCTTTTCAGTTGATTTAGGATAGATAAGAATTCTTTTCAGTTGATTTGGGATAGATAAGAATTGGGGTCTGTGCCATTTTCAAAAAGCCTAGCAACTGAGCCTTCACCTGCACACAGGGAGAATTTCTGGATGGCAGGAGAGATTTGCTGGCAGCAAGGGCAAACTATGCTCCTGGGAATAACTCCCTAATTTTACACCACGCACTGCTGTACCGATGCACTCTCCCCATCTTAGCATGCATGATTACACAGGCATTTCCAGCAGTTTTGAAAGAACATAGATTCTCATCTAGCAAATGGATGCAAGCGAGGAAGTAACATCTGGGGCAGGAGGGAGCACCAGTGAGGAGTAAGGTTGTCTAATCGACAGGACAAGCAAGTGAAGGGGGAAGGTGTCTAAAATCATGATGAGAAACCAAACAAATGGATGCACTCAGAGCAGAGAGCAAACACTAAAGCCTCTGGCTTCCATGTGGTTCAAAAGCAAGTGATTGTCAATAAACAACTTTCCCATACAAACAAACGCTTGGAAGAAGGTTGTGTTTCTAGCTTAAGGTGACTCCCACATTGGCAATATTCATTGGGATGTGGGGGAGAGGTGGAGATGGAAACAACAATTCAGGGAAATGCCCACTCACAGAACTCTTGTTTTGTTCCTTAATTTTGCAGTGTGGCTGCCTCTCCTGTCTACACAGACGGTATGCTTAGGGTGGAATGTGGCTGCCTGGGGTGGGCCATGACCCACATTAAGGTATTGCCACATTCCAAGCTTCAGGTGACCCCCAAAGCCGAGGAAATGCCTTAGATTCTGAGGGTGGACATAGGCGTTTCTGTTGCTACCCCCTGCTATCCCTGCCCTGCTCCAACCAGAACACAGGTGCTGCCATTTCTTATTACGTGCTGCTAGATACTGGGATGAATACCTTCTCCTCTCTGCCTGCTTGTCCCCTGGCGAAGGACAGTTCTGTAAGCTGGAGCATTGGGCTTTAAATCCAGTCACATCAGAAATTATGCTTAGCCACTCCCCCTGGGAATTTTATTTGCATAGACCAATACATTTCCATTTTTGCTAAAGTTAATTTGCATCAGATTTTCTGTCACTTGCTATCAGGAGAGTACTAACTATGCATCCCTCATCAAATCTTTTGCCTATAAAAAGGGACCATTCTGCTAAAAGGTAACATCTGTCTGTAGCCTGTAAGTCTGATTCCAAGAGAGAAATGAAGGAGGAGGAGCCTTGTATGATTCTTAACTAAAACAGGTATTTCTGTCAATTGTGACCCATGCTTGTAACCAATTCAGTTACATTTGTTGAGTGCCCACTGCATTTAAAACATGTGCCATTTCTTCCTTTCTGCATCACCATGAAGGAAAATGCATATAATCACACTGAATGCCATTTACATCATGGGTAGAACTGTGCCCTTGAACATGATATTGCTATAGTGATTAGAATCTACTGGCAGGAAAAGCAATTAAAATGAGGAAAGTACATTATCATTTTTAAAAATAGCGTTTGTTGGCCTTATGTGAGCATAGTCTATGCCTCTTATAAATATTGCCCATTACTATGTTTTTAGCTAGAGTTATGCAGGCATGAAATATCCTTGGCTTGCAAATTTTCTATTAACTTGCACATACTGAAAATGCTTAACAGCAATGAAGTGCTGAAAATGCCAACGAAATTAATGGCTTTGTGCTGTACTACTGAAATGTGTCCACTACTATTTAAAATTCCATGTCCCAGGATATCACTCCTATCTGCTGACTTAAGCTGAAAGGCCTGGAATCTTCTGGGAGGATCAGGCCATTTTTCAAGTCTTTGTTGGATTTTTGTTTTTCTCTTTTTATTTCTTTTTGCCCTGACTCTCCTTCTTCCTTCCACCTCTCCAACCACACCCCCAGTTCCCAGCATTGGGAGTTATTTTTAAGAGATCAGAAAAAGATTATGCATATGGAATAGGTTATGATGTATCAGGACATACTTCATATTTTCTTAGGTTAAAAAAAAAGAACAGCAAATGTGCTAAATATCCATGTCTCATTTAAAATATTTATATGAAATCAACATTCATTGGCCTTGCACACTCTATTGCTCTCAGTGTCTTTGAGACAAACTTCGAGGCCAAGTGCAAGATCTAGGTAGTCATCCATTAGTGTCGTGTCAGAGAACTGCCTTCTGAGGCTGCCCGGTCACGCTGTCCCTCAGTTGTTGTCTGTCAGACACGGCAGAGTGTCTGCACCAGGCAAGCCTTGACACTGACCTACTTGAGGATCCTTGGTGTGCCTTTTGTGTCATGTCATATCACTACAAGTCCTAGTACATGCCACATTCTTTGTCTCCAAAGCAGGGCATGGTTTTACCAGGGGATATGATTAAGAGTCACGTGTTGCTTGCATGCTTGTTATGTATGACTCACTTAATTTCTCCACAAATATTTGTTAAGTACCCACCATGTGCCAGGCTCTGCGATAGGCCCTAGAAATATTACCTGCTTCTCAACCTCTCCTTGCCAACACTCCACAAGTGCTTTTCATTGATCCTGTCTGCCACTCAGCTCGTTACCTACTGCCCCCACATAACAAGGTTGACAACAACTACAGGCATGGCCAAAACAGCTTTTCACCTCTGCATCCTCTACCCTGAGGTACGGAGCCATTCTCACTCAAGGTCAGGAACTCTGTAAGCCTTACATCCTCATCTCTCCCTCACTCACTGTATCCTATCGCCTATCAGACCCCATTATTTATTCTTCTCCTTAGCATGCCTCAAATGAACAGACCTCTCTGTTCCCATTGTCCTAGCCTTGCTTAGGCCCTCAGAATCAGTGTCTCAGGGCTGGCATGGTAGTTTATCAGATTAAGCTGCCACCTGCCTAGTAAACATCCCCTATGGACACCTATTCAAGTCTGGGCTGCTCTGCTTCCAATCCATCTGCCTGATAATGTGCTGAGAAAAGTAGTGGTGGATGACCCAAGTGCTTGGGAGCCTCACACCCACATGAGACACCTAGGAGAAGGTCTTGACTTTGGCCTGCATCAGCCTGGTCAACACGGCCATTTGGGGAGTGAACCAACAGATAAATGATCTATCTCTCCCTCTTCCTCTGTAATTTTACCTTTCAAATAAATAAATAGATAGACAGACATAGATAAATGAAAAATCGGTGTCTCTCCTTAAATGTCTCCAAGTATAATTTACTCACATGGTGTTGCCAGAACTGATTTCCAAAATTACATGCCTGGCCAAGTCACCTCCTTGTTTGCAAACACCCCGTGCCTCCTGCTACCTTTGCAGGACCAATTCCTATCTTGTCTGTGGATGTGGCCCTTAGAACCTGATGTTGTGTGTTCTCCAGCACCCCATTCTTTCTCTCATGAATCGCTTGGTTAGCTCATCTTGCGTTACACATAGCACACATGCCTGCAGGTGTTTGAATCTGGTCCTCTCAGTTCTTCAAAAGCCCTTCTTCAACTTCCCTGCCTGGAGAGTGTCTTTGAGAGTTTTTCAGCAAGTTCATGAGTTCATGGAAAAGAAAATTACAAAGATATGTTTATTTTGGTGTTAAAATGTTTGAAGTTCATGCATAGTTTTTTTCCATAATATGAATTTTCCATGACCTTTGGAAGATCCCTCTATGCAAGAATTTTAAGTCCCCCCCCCCCGAACAAACTTATTTACTAATTCCATTTTCCACAGTATGAAATACCCTCACATTTTCGTTTTTTTTTTTTTTTTTTTTAAAGATTTATTTTATTTTTATTACAAAGTCAGATATACTGAGAGGAGGAGAGATAGAGAGAGGAAGTGGAGCTGCCGGGACCAGAACCAGCAGCCATATGGGATCAAGGTGAGGACCTTAGCCACTAGGCCACGCTGCCGAGCCCTACCCTCACATTTTCAATTTATCCTTGAAGCGTCAGCTCAAAGTCCATTTTGTGAGGTCTTCTCTGATTTCTCCAGTTTGTTGTTGGTATTCTCTGTAATTCCCCAAATCTTTGAATCATATCTTTAACTAGCTTGTTTGCTTAACTTGCAGAGTGACAGACAGATCTTCCATCGGTTGACTCATTCCTCAAATGCCTACGACAACCAGAGCTGAGCCAGGCTGGAGCTGGGGGCACAGAGCCCAGTTCAGGTCTTCCATGTGAGTGGCAGGAATCCAAATACTTGCATTGTCTGCTATGGCCTTCTAGGTTACCCATTAGCTGGATCGGAAGCAGAGTAGTTGGAACTCAAAGTAAACCCTCTTATGTGGCATGCATCCCATGTAAGATGCCACATAGCACTTACATTGCTATGCCAAACATCCACCTGTATTAATTCCACCTGTGTTTCTTATCCAGCTTTAATAATTTGCCTATCTCTTACTCTTAGCCTATCAACTCTCAGTATTACCAGCAAGGAACACACTGCTTGGTGTTCAGTGGACATTCCCTTGGCATTACTTATTCAGTCCTTCCGTCAGAAAGGTGAGATAAGATATATGCATTGCTAGGGAAATATTAGCTAGCAAATGTGCCAGTAAGCATTGACCAGTGAAGGGTATAATCTTGGTGATTTTAGAAAAGGGACATCAAGAAAGGATTTGATTTGGATCTTGGAGAGCTTCCATTCAGCAAGCAGAGAAGAGCAAGAGGAAAGACATCAAGGGAAACAGGGCCATCAAGGACTAAAGTACTAAGGCAAGAAAGCATAAGGCTTGCCCAGGGCTGGTAGGTGATGTGAGACCAGATTGTGGAGGGCCAAGACCATGGACTCTGAAAGCTTTCAACATGTTGAAAATGATATGTTAGGACTAATTAGCAGGTGGTAGGTAGGATGGACTAGACGCAGACAAGATAGTTCATAAGCTATTGCACAATCCCTATTCGAAGAAAAGAGCTCTCATCCATGGTAGGGACAAAAGGATTAAGATGGTCGGGAAGACAGAGTTATCTTGGGAATGGCAGAGAATGGCTCCAGGGACTTTTCATCAGAAAAGGAGGAGACAAAGGTGTTTCAGAAGTTTCAAGCTAAGGAGAAAAATATAGTAACTGGTAGTCAGAAAAATTCATGGAAAGATCATCATTGGGAGGGAAATAAACTTTAAGATTATTTACATTTGAGAGAACAGCAGGATTTCTGAAAGGAAATGTCCCACAGACCGTAGGAAATAAAAGACAAGGTTGTGTTGTGATGAAGCCAGATAGGCTTTAAATCCAGTTGGTCCAGTTCTTGGGTGAATCCAGGCCTCAGTTTCCCCATATGTAAAGGAGGCATCATTAGATTGCTCATGTTACAGGGTGGTTGAAAGGATGCATGATTCAGTATTCACAGAAGCGTACATTTCACCACCCGATTCATAGTGAGGGTCCCCTAAATACTGGCCATTGTCATTAATAATGAAAGTTGATAAAATTCTTCAGGGTACAGAAAATATTCTCATTTTATTTCCCCAACAACCATGTAAGGCAAGTATTATTATTGCCATCCCATGTTAGATTGAGGAAACCATAATGATGTAATCATAACCAGTCAGTGATCAACCAACACGCAAATCCAGCTTTCTTCTGCCTAACTTCTAGGCTGTTCTACAGACCTTGTAAATCTGATTTAGACTAGGGCACAGGAGGATGTAAGCCACACAACCTCCTAGCATTACCTCATTTCAGGACTGGCTTTGGCTGCAGTGCTTTTCTTGTCTCAATGATAATGCTAATCTGGAATATACTAAAGCTATCAGGTTTGGCCCAGAATAATAAATCCCTGGCGAAGGGGTCCTGAAAGGTTATCTAGTCTCTGCCAAATGTTTTGCTCAGCTTCGGCCCCAGTGCTCCACCCACCCCTGCCAACCTTGCGAGGCACTGGCAGACTCCGAGTCAGATCTTCTCCTTTAATTTAGAACACAGGATGCTAATAACAGTCTGGTACCTGTCAGCACGAATCTCACCTGGCTGGAACAGCCTCCCATAAATCTTACATTTGAAATGATTCCTCCAGCATTAAAAAGATTGGGAAATTGTGTTGAAGATGATATTGACAATGAGTTTCTGGCTGGTAGCTGCAAAAATGGCTATTGTTGACCGCTTTCTGTCTTTGAATTGCTGCTTAGCTTTCTCTCTGTACGTATGGAAGGAAGAAATCTTTGGGGATGTTGCCAGATAAAACTGGCTTACCTTGGGTTCATGTACAGAATAGTCTGTCTAACAATAGCCTCTAAACGGAGATGCAGGGGAGTGGAGTAGAAACATAATAACGGGGCCTTTTGTTCTTTTCCCAGTAACTCTTTGTTTAAGAAACGAATACAGTTACGGGTATGACACCCTATAGAATGGATAGGAAAGACGAAGCAGCACTTTTTGGAAAGCTGCATGAGTCAGAGAATGCAAAGGATGAAATGGCCTTGTCCCTCCACCAAGGCCTGGAGCCAGGAGATTAGAGGGTAGAAACAACAAGCTTCAGATTCTAATCCTGCTGTGGAATGCTGACGTCATCATGGCCAATGGCATCTTTTTTTTTTTTTTACTACACCCATGCCGTTTTTCCCACACCTATAAAAAGGAGTGCATCAAAGGTGTCACTGAGATGTAATTGGTTAATACTACAATGTGCTCTGAAGATGTCGATTATAAAGATCTATAGTTAAATCCTTTTTAAAGAAATATAGGTTAAGGTTGATATTTTAGCCAATCACATTGTCCCGAAAGTAGCTTAGGTAAAATAACGTGGCTTGACTTTGGCAGGTGACTTTCCTGGACATTATTTAGCTATCGCAGGCGTAAGGAAAGTGAAGGGATGCTCCAGTCGATCTTTTTCAGTTTTTTTTTTTTTAAACTGTCATTTAAAGAAACAGACAGAAGAGTGTCTGTCTCTAGCAAAAAAAAAATTTAAAACACCCAGATTCAAATATTCATAGAATCTCCCTTCCCCCCCTACAATAATATGACCACAAATGGCAAGTGAAGCCAGAGAATGTGCTGCAGGGTCTTCCCAGCTGCAGGTGGAAATGATAACTTCCATCAGATTAGAGCTTTGCATGCAGCACTGTTGGATAACGGAGGATAAGGGAACAAAGCTGCGCTGTTGACTAGGCTCGGTTCTGGTGTGCCTTACATCTGCTGTATAATATCGACTGATGACTGTCCCAGTTGTAACTTCAGTTTCTACCTCTTTAAACTGTGGATGGTTTGCCTCCCTGGAGGGGGAGGGGAAATGGAAGTAACTGCTGCCTTGCACCCTCAAGATGCTTTTCATCTCTTTTGTTTTCTCCCTTTAGCCTAGATTTTCTTTCTTAGAAGCCATTGAAACACCAACACACTGCATTATGATTTTCAGTGTGGGAGGGTTGGGATTGTCCAGATTATATTTCCGAATGTTCATCAAAGAACTGCAGGGCTGATACCCACCAAGAAACAGCTTTCCAGCGACAGAGGAAATATCTTCAGGAAAGGTGACCTTAGGGGGAAACTCAAATAGAACAAATTGCTCCCAAAATTATGCCTAAGGTCCACATTTCAGTGTAACTGTCTTTCTGCTCTACTGTCGTGCAATTCACCTCCTGATTTGCAATTCCAAAGAGTGACAGTTTTCCAAAATGTAAGGTTGGGAATGCTGGGTATGTGCTTTTTAGGTAGTGTCTCTTATCACAATGAAGGCATTCCTGGAGGCTTCCGTGAGATAGCAGAAACTCCAGGAAACCCCAACCACAAGGTTTCACTGAGGCTTACAGATTTCTTGAATGCTTAGGGAGGAGGGGGAGTTCAGAGATTATGAAGTTGCTCCCCTGCCCCTACTTCTCTGATAGGGACACTGAGCTCCAGACTCCTAAGAGACACACATGCAAAACCTATCAGAATCATCTGCCAGGCAGGCAGGTGGCACTCAGCTCTCTACCTGTCCAAAAGCCAATTTGTCAATGAGGGACTATTGTTGTAGGGAAACCACCTGTGCGCACCCAAAGCACAAGAAAAACAACTTTAAGAAATTGTAACTTCAAAAAGAGATGAAACCTTCAAATCAGAGACAGTGGGTTAGGTCAACTCTGCAGGCTGTAAAAGGAGAGCTGGGACAAGATCATCAGGGAAGGACTGTGAATTTGGTTTTCCCTTTTCGGTTTTTTAAGACTTACTTAATATTTGAAATATTAAGAGTAACACACACACACACACGTATCTTCTATCTCCTGGCTCATATCCCAGAGGACTGTAACGGCTAGGCAAAACCAGGAGTTAAAAGCTCAGTCTCCCACATGGGTGCAAGGACCTATGGACATGGGCTATCTTCCACTGATTGTCCTACGCGTATTAGCAGGGAACTGGATGATAAGCGGAGCAGTTGGGACACATCCATATGGAATGCCAGCTTTGCTGGTGGCAGCTTTATCTGTGATGTTATAAAATGCCAGCCCCGGGACTGTGGATGCTATCACCTGGATTATTCAGAGTGGCCCCATATGAAATAAATGTGATTGGTCTCCACTCTCCTTTCCCAGCTTTCCTCACTAGTATCACAAATGCTATTAGCATTAATAGCTTTAAATACAGAAGATAACAATAGGAAATAAGCAGATTGGATACTGTACGTATCTTATACTTTGAATATGCCCTTGCTGTTGGGCCATGTAAAGTAATAAATTTGGATCAATGAGGTATTTTTCTCCCAGTTGTGACCCTGCTGCAGCTTGATTTAAGGAAGAATCCATCCTATATGGAAGAGTGAATGTTGACACCTTTGCATCCTGCGCGCATTGAGCTACAGCAGGAAGGAGCAAACAAACAAGCCAGGGAGCGTCCATACCACCAGCAGAGATTCTGCCCTTTTCCCAGAGTGCCTGACCACGGAATGAGGATGAAAACAGGAGAGCTCTTTAAGTTCTCAGCTGTCACTAGAGAAAGAACACACCTGCCACTCAAAAGCAACCTCTGGGATCCTACAGGGTGAGACAGATAGAGCAGAGGAAAACCATCTTCCCATTTTCACCTTCACCCATTACCCATTTTTCAGTCTGTTCCCAAATCCCTTAACCATGGAAGGGAAACAGAAAACCATGTACCAGAGCCTGCTGCTGTGACTGCAGCATCATTGCCTGGAGGCTCTCCAGCCTGTGTAAGGTGAGGTGAGAGGGCTGAGTACAGAAGTGGACATATTCTTGAGTGAGGAGTCCGACTTGGACTTGGCCACATTAGGTTTCTGACTATATCCTCCATTAGAGTCACTTAGGGTGTTGCCCCAGTTTCTTGAGTTTCTATATTTTTAAAAACAGGATGAGTTTTTCCTCATCTCACATCCCATCTCTGCTTCTGCTCCGCTGCGGTCACCGTGCTATTCTGTATTCACTGTGCACCTGCGCGACCGCCGTGCACCTGCGCCACTGTGCCTTTGTGCGCATGCTCCTCCTGATTGAGCTTCGCTTTCTCCCTTCACACCTAGCCATTCTCTACACGTCCTTTTCCCACTAAGATTTCCCAATTGCATTTTCTTACTCAGTGCCCTACAGATTCGATTACTTGTTCCTTGTGAAATTGGCAGAGTGAGGACATTTATTTACATGTGCATGTTTCTCATTAAATTCATTTCCTTTGGGACAGGGATGTTGATATTCAATTTTTCAAGACATTCCATTACTACCACATTCTTGGACATGCAAAATATTTTCAATAAATGTTTACAGGATGAGAAAGTGAATAAATAATTTGCCGCCAAAAATGAAAGAGAACCAATCAATGGCTAAAAATGTTTTCAACAACTGGAAGAGAAGACTGATTTCTATCCATAATATATAACCACATTTTTCAAACTAATTAGTGAATCATAAATATGTCAATAAAAAGACAGAAAAAGGAAAAATCCTGACAATTAAGGAAAAAATACAACTAATTCATGTATGAACATATTTGAACTTCACTTACTATCAAAGAAATGAAAATTAGAACAATGAGAATTTTTGTTTATTAACTTAATGAAGATAAAAACTTAATACCCAATCTTAATGAGGTTCTATACAAATTACCATTCTGGTGAGTGTTAAGTATGATCTTTCCAGAAGGCAATTTGCACATGTGTGTGTCCACAAAGCATCCATATGATTTACCCTAGTAATACTAGTCTGACAACTTGTTATAAAATAACCAGAAATGCATACAAATCTACGTTTAAGTATATGAAGAATTACAGATATATCAAAAAATCTTAAATAACAAGGAAATGGAGATAAATTTTTCAAAGAACAAATTCAAATGGCTAATAGACATATGAAAAAATGCTCAGACTATCTAGCCATCAGGAACATACAAATGAAAACCACGTTGAGGTTCCACCTAAGTCCAGTGAGATTGGCCTACATTCAGAACTCTACTAGTAACACATGCTGGCATGGATGTGGAGAGAAAGTTACCCTGTTAACTGTTGGTGGGAGTATAGGTTAGTACAACCACTGTGGAAGTCAGTATGGAGAGTGCTTAGAGAACTGGAAATAAATCTGCTGTATAACCCAGCTATCCCACTGCTGGGAATATATCCAAAGGAAATGAAATCTGCATTTGAGAAAGGGATCTGTAATCCTATATTTAAAACAGCACAAACTACAATAGCAAAGACAATGAAAACAGCCCAGATGCCCATCAAAAGAGGAGTAGATAAAGAAACTGGAATACTATTCAGCCATTAAAAAGAATGAAATTATACCATGTGCAAACCAAATGGTTCCTACTAGAGACCATTATCCTTAGTGAAATAAGTCAATCCCAAACTGACAAAATCATATGTTCTCGCTGAGGTAAAGCAAACTTCATGCAAATTATAAGACCAATAGCCCTTTCAATACTGTTTTTGCTGCAACCCATGGGTTTTGATATTTTTGTTTTTATTTTCATTTCTTCAAAATAGTTTCTTTTCTCTTATTAAATTCTTTTTTTTAGTTTTTTTTTTTTTTTTTTTTTTTGCTAGGCCACCACACTGGGCCAACTCTTCTTTACAGACTCATAGTCATACATTAGCATCATTTTCTCCAAGAAGGGTTTTTGTTTTCGTTTTCATTTCTTCACCAACACATTGATCATTCAGTAGCATGTTGTTTATCTTCATGTTATAAATTTTTCTATAATTCTTCATATTGTTGATTTTGTTTTATGGCTTTTCATTTAAAGCAATGTATTGTAACTGTGAAATAGAGATTAACATTTATCCAGATGGGAGGATACAATGCAGTATGCATACCTACTTCCAGACAAAGATGGACTCCCAAAGAAACTGGCAATAGAAATTGACAATAGAATGCTAGACTGTCTGCTATTGTCTCTACTCATAATGTCAAGAAACACTTAAATAGAATGATGGACTTATGACTGCTTATGAAGAACTATACTACAGTAATGATATAGGGGAACTTAGTGAGAGGGAGGGAGTTGGGGAGAGGGTAGGGGAAATCCCAAAGCTTATGGAATTGTATCACAAAATTAAAATAAATAAATAAATAAAACAGTCCTGCGCAAACAAAAGAGTAAATCGCAAAAATGGTATACTGAATGATTCTAGTTACATAATGTTTTTAAAAGGACAAAATTTTTAAAATGGGGAACAGATACATGGTTTATGGGGGGTCTTTGTGGTGGCAAAGTTCTATATTTGACCCTGACAGTGATCACACAAATCTGCACCTGTAATAAACACAAACCTTTGCAGAAATTACTTGCAGCATGAGCATTTCCTATCACAGCACCAGTTCAAGTCCCAGCTGCTCTTCTTCAGTTCCGTCTCCCTGGCAACGTGCCTGGGAGAGCAGCAGCAGATGACCCAAGTGTGGGTCCCTGCCAACCACATGGAATCTCTGCATGGAGTCCCATATTCCTTACTTCAGCCTAATCCAGCCTCTGCCATTAGGCTCATTAGAGCAGCAAACCAGTGGATGGAAACTCTCTCTCTCTTTTTCAAATAAATAAATAGATTTGAAACACATACCTAAAAAATGAGTATGTATAGAATTTGCTGAAATCTGAGTAACATTTCCAGATTTTTACCAATGTTAATTTCCTTGCTATGATGTTTTACTGCAGCTTCTGTGTGATACTAACATTGGGAGAGAATGGTGAAGAGGGAAGGAATATTTCTGTATGATTTTTTTTGTGACTGCATATGAATCAACAATTACCTCAAAACAAAGAGTTAAAGAATAAAGGGGATAGTCAAAAAGCTGTAAATTAAATAAGATTTAAGGGATACATCAGGCAATTGTTAAGCATGTTTCTTATTTTAATGCTGATTTAAGCTACAAAACACATGACGTTTATGCCAGTATAAATCTGGACATTGACTGGACAGTTGATACCATTAAGACGTGATACCATGTGATGATGGTATTATTGCTGTTTTCTTTTTAAATGAGATCTGGAATATCACTTTGCACAATGGATTAAATTGTTTCTTCAGATGCTTGAATTCTACATTGGTGTACCTGGGTTTGAGTCTCAGCTCAGCTCCAGAATCCAGCTTCCTGCCAGTGTACAGCCTGGGAGGCAGTAGATGATGGTTTTGGGTCCCCGCCACCCATGTGGGAAACCAGGATGGAACTCTTGGTTCCTGGCTGTCCCGACCTACAGGACACAACGCTCAAACCCTGAGGGTAGACTGGGAATGCCAGGCAGCCCCAGGCTGCTGGCCCAAGAAACACACGGACACACACGTACTTGGTGGAAAAGAGTGCCTCCTGCTCTTTATTTTACTCCCCATATATATACCTTCTTCTCTAGGGGAGGGGGAGAAGGAGAGGGGTTTCCTGGAACTAATTATATTCATTGAAGCAGGGGAAGAACTAATCATCTATATTGAAACAGGGGAGGAACTAATTATTTGAACAGGAACAAGGGTAGAAGTTCTATTCCATTTGCTTTACACAGGATGTTCTGGCCTAACATCCTGCTTGCTGTGGCCCTGCTTGCCCAAGGCAGGCTTTGCAATGCAACAGGCTGTCAGGTAGGCCAAGTCTAAGGTCCATAAGTCTGTGGCTCCTAACAGTGGCAGTGGCATGGCTCAGCCTTGGTTAGCACAGGCATTTGGAAGTGAACCAGCAAGTAGAAGATCTCTGCCTCTTTCTCTCTGTGTACCTTTCAAATTAAATAATATATGAACAAATACAAATTTTGTCAATGTTAAAAATTTAAATATGCTCTTGTCTTTTAGAGAGTTAAACAAAAACTATTTAGAGATCAAGTCATGTAATGGATATATGTGCTTCAAAACAGTGTGGGGGTAGAACATGGTGGAGTGTGGAGTACTTAGGTTTAACCATTGGTTAATATCATAAGACATTTTCAAGAATGCCCATAATAAAACTTTCTTTTTAAAGATTTATTTTTGTATTGGAAAGGCAGATTTACAGAGAGGAGGAGAGACAGAGAGGAAGATCTTCTGTCCGATGGTTCACTCCCTAAGTGACCGCAACAGCTGGAGCTAAGCCAATCTGAAGCCAGGAGCCAGGAGCTCTTTCAGGTCTCCCATGTGGGTGCAGGGATCCAAGGCTTTGGGCCATCCTCGACTGCTTTCCCAGGCCACAAGCAGGGAGCTGGATGGGAAGTGGAGCAGCTGGGATTAGAACCGGCACCCATATGGGATCCCGGGGCGTTCAAGATGAGGACCTTAACCATTACGCTATTGCGCTGGGCCCAAACCTTTTTTTAAATAAGGAAAATATGACAAATAAGGTTGAAGCTCCAAGGAAACCCTGCTGACTCCCCTAGCTCCCTTACCCTGCCCTTAAACTCCAGGCCGTTTTCTGAGCACTTTGCATACCAGGTCTCATGTTAGAGGTTTAGATGCTGGGCCTTCTCAGAAATCCAAAGGCAGTGGAGAGAGGAAAATTAAATAAGGATAGTTGGAGAAAGCAGGTGCTAATAAGGATTGTATAATAGCAGAAGAACAGATTGCTCTCTGCACCAATGAGATGGTGTCTGGGCCAAGTCTTCAAGGACATGCTGAAGCCAAAGTCTGTTTCAGGAGGGAGGAGAGTTCTGGCAACCTGAATGAGGTTTCAAAGCAGAAGGTAACATCACCTGCTTTTGCTTTTTTCATGTAGCATCTCCTCCCAGCCCCAATTGTGATCCATTCTCATTGTCAAAGGACTGTGCTGTCACCTTCAGGGAACAGCCAACACAAGGCTAATGATGTTTACTGAAGACATTCCGTTCGCAAAGCAGGATGCTTGGAGCTCACATTCCCTCTCACTCATCACCAACCGCCACCTCGCTGAACCTTTCTGCTCCAGCTCCATTATTTGGAGATTGAGTCAGAGGAAAACTGTTAAATGAATCTTTTAGAAGCAAGGAAACTTGGTCACATGTCTTAGGGGAAAAAGGGGCATAATTACATTTGATGAGAGTGGTGATTCATTTTACCTTGGGGAAAAAAAAAGAAAACTCACATGACCATAACTTGTATTACACACAGTCACACTGAGCATGAGTCTATGTGTAAGACTGTGCTGTGACTACTGCTTAATCAGTTGTGATACCATAAAGGATGCCGCACAGCACTATTAAGGCCATAAATTACTTTTCATAAGAGAGTGGCTTCTCTACACAGCCGCTTGGCAAGACGTGCTGTGATGAATGTCACACTAGGGAGGCAGGGAGAGGAGCTATGGCGACCAACAGCTAGGTGACAATGGTGGCGGCAGCACTGGCCAGAGGAGCCCAGACACTCACACATCAGGACCGGTAGGCAACACCTGCCTCCCTAGATTTTTTTTTTTTCCAGAAAATGCCACCCAACACTTGAGAAAAGATTCAACCTCTGTCTTGGATATTGTTGGTGACAAGTGTAATTTATCAAGTCTGTGTCTCATTATTACTAAATAGAGAATCAATAGATTGAAACATAAAAGACCGGCAGAGCTAATAGTCAGCGACCAAAGGTAAATCTTCCACCAAGGCTTACCATGATGCTCGGTCACCAGAGCAAAGAGTTTGCTGCAGGCCTTGCCATTTGTCACTATTGATTCGGCCTGGGAGAGGGGCCGGACTCTACAGCCTTGACAGAAAGCCATTTAGTCTCCCTCGCAACACAATTTGCAACCTCCAGCCTCATTTCAATCTTTACCTCTCGAGTCTTTATCCTTATAGCAGAGACCATAAAAGAATTAGCGTTTTGTCTCAGAAGTCTGACTATAATTACTTTTAGTATCAAATGGCTTTAAGAGCTGGGAAAGAATAATTTGGAGGGATGCAAACCCTGGCTAATAGTCTCAAGTACAGAACACAGCTGGCTTGGCCTGGAAGAAGAGAAAGGTTGGTCCTTGATGGTGTGAGCAAGAGAAGGAGAAGTGTCCTCCACCAGGTGAGCCCTTAGGGCTCTGCACCCCAGGCATTGCTCACTCATTACCTGCAGGTTGTTTTATAACCTGATATTCCAGTTGGGAAAGATTGTTCTTCAAGAAATGGTCTAATAATCAAGCTGTCTTTTATTTTGATAACAAGGAAAACAGCTCATTCCAAGCAAGTCATAACGGGAGATAAATGTTTTTTGCAACATAATTCAACAAACACCTGTCAAGCTGCTGTTGAATGCCACCAGCAGGCACCAGGGACACATTCATTCATCAGACATTGCCTGGGCACCTGCCCTTTGTGAGTTAGCAGGCTGGGTGCTGGGTGAAACAGTCTCTTCCCTCCCAGAGCGTATAGCCTCAGCACCCAGTGAGGGTTCTAGAGAGAGGTTACATATGCATGTCCGTAGATGGAGGAGGACTGACACAGGGAACTGACTCACGTGACGGCATGATGGCAAGTACAAAGCCCCATGGCAGGTTGTTAGCAGCCTGGAGACCTTGGGATGTATGGCCTCAGTCCATGTCCCAGGCCTCAGATCTTGGGGAGCCTAGAGCGGAGCTCTCAGTTCAAAGCCAAAGCCCTGAACCCCAGCCAGGGGGTTGTAGGTGTAAGTCCTGGATTTCAAGGGCCAGTGATGGTCATCCAGTACAGGCATGGACTAGGTCCCAACTCAGCCTTTATACTGAGTCTCTCCAGGCCCCAGCCCACTGATGACACTGCCCGCAGCGAGGCCAAGTCTTGCTATGCAGTCTACTCAGATTCACATGCTAAGCTCGTCTGGAAACCCCCTCACGGACACTCCCAAAATAACAGTTTTCCATATTTCTAGATATTCCTAAATCTAGTTAACATCATAAAATCAGCCATCCCACCTGGTAAGACTGTGCACCCACGAAAAAGTTCCTGGCTCCTGGCTTCAGATCAGCTCAGCTTTGGTTGCTGTGACCATTTAGGAAGTAAACCAGCAGATGGAAGATCTTTCTCTGTCTCTACTTCTCTGTGTAAATCTGATATGCCTTTCCAATAAAAACAAATAAATCTTTTTTTTTTTTTTTTAAAGGAAAATGTTTAAGGCAAGGCTAGGAAGGATAACTTGGAGTTAGCTCAGTGAGGGAGAGCGGTACACTAGAGAGTGGCGGGAGGCGGCTGTGGCCTCTCTCTCCAAAAACTTCCAATAGAGCTGCGAGTTGGGAGGTAGGTAAGAATAATATTGATCCACATGGAATGAAAATGCAGAGTGTTGTGTAACTGGTGACAGGTTCCAGCAGGTTGAGTCCTCCTGAGCCTGACCTTGAACCCCGTTGCTATTGAGTTAGAGCAAAAATGAGTGAGTCAATGTTAAGAACCAGAGAAAGGGCCCGGCAGCGTGGCCTAGCAGCTAAAGTCCTCGCCTTGAACGCCCTGGGATCCCATATGGGCGCCGGTTCTAGTCCCGGCAGCTCCACTTCCCATCCAGCTCCCTGCTTGTGGCCTGGGAAAGCAGTCGAGGACGGCCCAATGCATTGGGACCCAGCACCTGCGTGGGAGACCCGGAAGAGGTTCCTGGTTCCTGGCATCGGATCGGCGTGCACCGGCCCGTTGCGGCTCACTTGGGGAGTGAATCATCGGACGGAAGATCTTCCTCTCTGTCTCTCCTCCTCTGTGTATATCTGACTTTGTAATAAAAATAAATCTTTAAAAAAAAAAAAAAAGAACCAGAGAAAAAGAGAAAAAGAGAAGGAACCCGTCTTTGTGGCTTGCCTGCTGAAGGGTTGTTGCTGCCCACAAAACAGAAAACAGCATGATTGTCCTTGTTACCATCACTTCTCCTGCATAAGGACTTTGGTTTTTATTCCTCTTTTGAAATATGAAAACGAAGACTTGGCAAGAATGCAATATATTTTAGATCCTAGGCATATTTTAGATTTTTAGGATTGAAAATTCTTCTCTGGCTCAAGTGTGGCACAATATGCCTGGGTGAATGTGATTGAAGGAGCACTGGAGTCTCCTGAGGTGACGCCGTGTGTAACTGAACATAGGCCAAGTGTGTGGACTGGTTCTGAGCCCTTCTTGCCGTCCTTCATCAAGCATTGATTGAGCAGCCATTGCATGCATGGCACACAGCAGCGAAGGAGACAGTCAGGGTGCTTAACCTCAGAAAGCTTGCATTCTAGAAGGAGATAGGGATAACAAACAGATATGATGTTAGGTAGTTAACACGTGCCATAGGTAAGTAGGGCTATTTATTTTGATTGGAAAGCCAGATTCACAGAAAGGAGAGACATAGAGAAAGATCTTCTGTCTGCTGGTCCACTCCCTAAGTGGCCCCAATGGCTGGAGCTCCACTGATCTGAAGCCAGGAGCCAAGAGCTTCTTCCAGGTCTCCCACGTGAGTGTAGGATCTTAAGGCTTTGGGCTGTCCTTGACTGCTTTCCCGGGCTGCAAGCAGGGAGCTGAGAGGGAGGAGAGCAACTAGGACATGAACCAGTGCCTGTATGGGGATCCTAGTGCGTGCAAGGCAAGGATTTAGCCACTGAACCATTGAGCAGGGCCCAGGAATGAGAACATTTCAAGATACACTAGTAGAGAAAGTGGTTGTTTAGCCTAGTAGTTAATGTATCTGCATGCCACATCAGCATGCCTGGATCCAGCTCCTGACTCCAACTCCCTACAAACAAATGTCCTGGAAGGCAGCAGTGACGACTCAAATATTCGGGTTCTTGCCACCTGCATAGGATCCCTGAAGTGGTCCCTGGCTCCCAGCCTCAGCCTGGCCCAGCCCAGGGCTGCTGCAGGCATGTGGGAAGTAAACCAGTGGACAAGAGCCCTCTCTCTCTCTTATTTTTTTTCTGATTCTCAAACAATAAACTATCAATTCATCAACCAATTCATTGATACCATAGTTAAGAGAAGCCCCTCTTGCAGGGCCAGCTTCGTGCAAACAGCTATGGTCACACACATTGCTGCCTTTAGAAAACAGCCCTGGTCTTCGGGTTCAGTGCTCTGCAGTTCCCAACTGTGTTTGTGATTTGTGAAGGAAGACGGATGAAACCACGGGGCACGTGCCTGAACTCAGAGTCTCAACTTACGCCACCTGCTCTTAAAGCCAGTCACTGCCACCCATAGCCCTGAGGGTCTGGGCTTAGGCACAGGAAGTTAGAGCGGGTGGGATGCACACACCCTGCAGGTGTATGTGTGTTTCAGAGGTGGAGACGTCTCTGAGTCTGCACCTACCCCATGTGCCCAGAGGAGCACGACAGTCCATGGCAAATGAAACACACATCATTCACACAAACCACAAGAGAAAGGGAAAACTTTTTCTTCCTGTGTTTTCAACCTGGGAACCTGCCTTTTCACTGGGCGCTGGGTCCTTGCCTAGGTTACCAGGCCTGTTCCTCTCAGAAGGGGGACATGGATCAGAGAGCTGGATGGCAGGTAGATGTGAGTGTTGGCACAGGAATCCCAGGGACTGTTAGTGCTGAAGGCCTCAAGCTGCAGTCAGCTCGGTGAGTCGTGGGAACAGCAGGACGGCTGGGCAACTGCCAGCACGTGGGGGATGGGGAGGGGGTGGCAGCGTGGGCAGAGATGTAGCCAGGGGCCTGAGCAGGCAGCATTTTCTAGGTCACAACAAGGAGGCCACTTCAAGGCTAGATGGAGGCTGTGGGAAGGTTTCAGGCAGGAAAACCAGACCGTCTCCTTTACTTTTTAAAGATGATCTTTTTTTGAGACAGTGAAGTTTCTTGCTGGCTGATTGATGCTTGAACCCAATCACATTCCATCTGTCATCGAGGTGTTGGGTGACCCAGAGTGAAGGCCATGACAGGCCTGGATGCTGGTGCCAAAAGAGAAGAGGCAGGAGGGGCGAACCTAAGCCACTGGAGGACCATCCACGGAGAACGCTGGCGAAGCCCAGGGGATGGAAAGCAGGAAGGAGTGAATCAGGGAGTCAGACACCCAGAGCTTCATTTTCCTTGGTAAAGTGAGAAGCAAAGTCAAGGGCTGGAAATGAGAGGTGAGAAGGATCGGGACACCCTGGAAGAGGAAGGGAGAGAGTAGGCCTGAGACAAGAACAGAGGAGGGAACTGCCAACAGAGCTGGCCAAACTCTCAAAGTAGCCTCCTCATCCAAGTTGCAGGCCCCTCTCTTGACCATTTCCTGAAGGTTCCGCCACACTGGACCCCATTTCTCTGCCTGCTTTTCTAAAGAGTGCACAGATGTGCAAGCTACACCACAGATGTTCTGGGATGTAGCTGTTTGAGCTGTTGACCTATGTTTTCTTCTCCCATGTATCTTATTTTTGATGTGTATTTGTTCATTTGAGAGATAATGAGAAAGTGCTCCCTTAAGCTGGTTTACTCCTCAAATATCTGCAAAAGCTAGGGCTGGCCTGGGCCAAAGTCAGGAGCCCGGGACTCAAATCTCGCACCTAGGAGATGGGGACTCGATGACTTGAATCATCATGACTGGCTCTCAGCTGCAAACTGGTGTCAGGGGCTGGAGCCAGGCATGTACTCTAGGGCCTCTGATGTAGGATGTGGGTGTCATACACACTGGGTTTAATGTCCACTCCAGGCACTTCTCAGTGAGTGGCACATGAAGATGTGTCCATCCACACTCCACCACCTATTCTCTCTATAATCATTTTCCATGTTTTTAATTCTACTAGGTATGGAAATTTCCCTTAAAGGTCACCCATGGGGCTCAGCGTGATAGCATAGCGGTTAAAGTCCTCGCCTTGAATGCGCTGGGATCCCATATGGGTGCCAGTTCTAATCCCAGTGGCCCCACTTCCCACCCAGCTCCCTGCCTGTGATCTGGAAATGCAGTTGAGGATGGCCCAAAGCTTTGAGACCCTGCACCCACATGGGAGACCTGGAGGAAGCTCCTGGCTCTTGGTTTTGGACTGGCTCAGCTCTAGCCATTGCGGCCACCTAGGGAGTGAAACATCAGGCGGAAGATCTTCCTCTCTGTCTCTCCTTTGTATATCTGCCGTTCCAATAAAAATAAATAAATCTTTAAAAATTTTTGAAAAAAAAAAGTCACCCATATCAATCAGTGGACGACCTCATCGAGCGAACCTGGCAGCGATTTATAACCGGAGAACTATTAACACCATTCGAGCACATATCTCAGAGCATGCCCCACATCCGGGACTCGGGGTGGGCGGGAAACTGGGTGGGGCTTCCCCCTCAATATCCCCCTTTACCTCAGATACAAGATGGAAACAATGTGGACATAATAGTATTACCCACTTCCCTATCCCCCTGAACCTTTTTTTTCTTTCTTTCTTTTCTTTTTCTTTCTTTAACTGTAATTAACTATGTAAAGATTGTCAACAACACAATAAAATAGATTATAAAAAAAAAAAAAAAAAAAAAAAAGTCACCCATGATTCTGGCCTATTTTCTTGTGTTAGGGCTTTCTCTTCCTTCCGTGTGTGTGTGTGTGTGTGTGTGTGTGTGTGTGTGGCAAGTGTATGTGTTTATCCTTAATGCTTCCTTTAACTTCTCCTTTCACCTGAGATCTGTTGTGAATCTGCTGGGCACTGAGCTCCATGATTCATTGCCATTACTGGTCACCATGCTCTGTCTTCTCTCCAACTCCTTTTCTCCTCTCAGTCCACTATCGTGGCTGCAGACTGAGCCCCTGCCTCATGGCCTGGTCCTCACGAGCTTGTTTACTTTTCTTGTCATCAACTAGCCTCTTGAATTAATATGCTTTCCCAACTTGATGATCAAGTCTCAGTCTATGATTCCCCCAAGTCACGTTTTGGGTCTCAACTTCTCTCCCCAGACTCAAATTCAAAACATGTCCAAAAACAAGCTTGAGATTTTCCTTCGGGGCAGCTAGGCATTTGGCACAGTGGTTAACATGCCACCAGGGATGCCCCCATCCTGCATTGGAATGCTTGGGTTATAGTCCCAGTACTTCTCAGTTCCAACTTTCTGCTAATGCACATGCTGGGAGGCAGGAGAGGACGGCTGAAGTACTTGGGTCCCTGCCATTTATGTGGAAGATCAAGAATGGATTTCCAGCTCTCAGCTTCAGCCTGGCCCAGCCCCAGCTGTTGTGGGCATCTGGGGAGTAAATCAGAGAATGGAAAGTCTCTTTTTCTCTTCTCTCCCCCACTCCCAATGTCGCTTTCAAGCTAAAACCCCTCTCAGTGTTGCCATTCTTGGGGCAATCATGTGTCGAGCTGAGCTTTGCTACCCCTGCCCTCATCCTGCATGTATGGTGTTTCATCATGTCTGGCCTCCACGCACATCTCAGACATACTTCGTCTTCATTCTTGCTGTCTCATCCACCCAAGCTACAAACCTTAAAGTGACCTTGGACGTCTAGCTTCATTTCCTCCTGTGACTGGAATTCACTCTCCAATTCCAATGGCCTTGGCCAGAATCATTCCAACACGCCATCATTTGACAAATAATTACCGGGAACCTATGAAACATACTGAGGACATAGTCCTGGACAAAGACAGCAAAGTATACATTATTTTCAGAGCAACAACAATAAACTGGTACGTAAATAAAGCATTTCAGATAGCAATAACTGTTAGGTGTGTCACATGGTGAAGAGGTAAACAGTGATGGTGGAAGGGGAAGAACAGATTCTTCATTGAACTAAGTGGTCAGAGATGACCTTTCTAAGAAAGTGACATTTCAGTTCAGTATTGGATCAATAAGAGACAACCACTCCAAACTCCAGGGACAGCCTGAGCAGGAGCCATCTGATGCAAAAGCCAATACAAGGAAGTGAACTTCACGTTGGGAAATTGAAATGGGTGAGTGCCATGAATTAAGAGGAGACTTGTGGGAAAGTACCTGAGCCCCTGTATACATGTGGAAATTTTGGAAGAAACTCTTAGCTCCTGGTTTTAGCCCCACTCAGCTCTGGCCATGGCAGACATTTGGGGAGTGAACCAGCATATAGAAGATATCTCTCTCTCTGTCTCTCTCTCTCTCTCTGCAATTCTGACTTCAAATAAAATACATAAATCTTTTTTTTAAAGCATACTTTGGGAGTAGAAATAATAGGCTGTGTTGATGGATTGGACAAGGAGAAAAAGGAAAAGAACTGATCAAGGTTGACTTGCCAGTGGGGAGATGACAGTGATGTCATTCCCGGAGGTGGGGAAGCTTGGGGCAGGATGTGTTGGTGAGTAGAAAATCAAATCTCTTGCACATTCCTAGTGATGGGACACTCATGGCAGGAAGAGGCTGTCATACCACTAATCCTACAAAAGTCTCGTTCTGATTCCAAATCTGTGTCCCTGCACTGTCTACTCTTCTCTTGTCTTTCCTTTCTTTACTAATATGACAGTACTTTTTACTTATCTATGTTAAGGAGAATTACAACCCCACTGAAGTTTGTTTCTGAGCAAAATATTCTGAATTTTTAGATCATGAAAGATTCAAACCTATCTATCATACAAACAGCTAAGTCTATCTTCCTAATGCACCAGTTATTAATCACAGACAGTGTGCTAACAGCTGGGGAAATAGAGGCTATTGCATACTAAAACGGGATTCTTGTAGCTCAGCTTTGGCAAGACAAGAAGCCAACAGATGCTACATCCTGAAAACATTACCATGAAGAAATTTCAAAGTTAGTGACCAGAAGAGTCCTTCACCTTTTGAGCAGTTCTTGCTTCTACAGTATGACAGAGTCGTGAATGGAGACTAAGACACTCACTCAAGGACAATGGACGATGGGGCTGTGAATGCCAAAGTTCCCCTGGGTCGGGGGCAGGGAGGGAGAGCGGGAAGGCTTCCCCTTTCACTTCCAGGCAAATGAGAGGGGCTTCAGGATCATTTGAAGGACTGCATGCATGGCACCAGCAGTTAGAGAACATATAGATGCCTGGAGGATGTAAAATGTACAGCTGGATTGGTCAGGTGTTCGTTGGGAGGAGGATCAGCGTTGCACTGGGCAGTCTGTGCATGTGAATGGAGGAGGTAAAAACCATGGAGGAGGGGGCTGGGATGTTGGTTCAACTGGTTAATCCTCCACCTCCAAGAGTCAGCATCCCGTACGGGCACTGGCTCGTGTCCCTGCTGTTTTACTTCGTATTCAGCTCCCTGCCTGTAGCTTTGGCAAGCAGCAGAGGATGACCCTAAACCTTGGGACCCTGTATCTACATGGGAGACCTAGAAGAAGCTCCTGGTTTTGAATTCAGCTCTAGCCAGTTGCAGCCACTCTAGGGGGCATTTCTCACAGAACTGATGTGGACTCTGTGAGGACAGCGATTGGTTTGAAGCCATTCTAACGTGTGTGTGGCGAGATCTACTAGAAAACGGGGTAAAGAAGGTGTCATTTGGAGAAAACTACATCATTGGTCTCAAAGGAAAAGCTGTTGAACATTCTCAGGGAACTACCCAACCCCCACAAAGTAGCCTAAAAGGATGAGGTTTAAGGTCAATCCCTGGGCTAGATATTTGGTGCAACGAACGAGGCATCTCTGGAAGGTCCACAACACAGATCAGAGTACTTGAGTTTGATCTTTTTTTTTTTCAAGATTTTTTTTTATTTATTTTTATTGGAAAGGCGGATATACATAGAGGAGGAGAAACAGAGAGGAAGATCTTCCGTCCGATGGTTCACTCCCCAAGTGACTGCAACAGCTGGAGCTGAGCCAATCCGAAGCCAGGAGCCAGGAGCTCTTCCAGGTGTCCCACGCGGGTGAAGGGTCCAAAGATTTGGGCCGTCCTTGACTGCTGTCCCAGGCCACAAGCAGGGAGCTAGATGGGAAGCAGGGCCGCCGGGATTAGAACCGGCGACCGTATGGGATCCCGGGGCATTCAAGATGAGGACCTTAACCACTGTGCCACCATGCCAGGCCCGAGTACTTGAGTTTGAAGCCTGGTTGCATTCCTCCCGATTCCATCATGTTGTTAATGCATCTCCTGGGGTGGGGAGGGGGGCAGCAGTGATGACACTAATGCTTGAGTCCTTGACACACATGTGGGAGACATAGTTGACAGTTTCTAGCTCCTGGCTTTAGCCTAGCCCAGCCCCAGCTGTTGTTGGCATTTGGGAATGGATTAGTGAACGGGCTCTCTCTCCTTTAAAATTAAACAAATAAATAACTACATAAAAAATGAGTACTGCAATACCTGGAAAGGCACTAAAAGCACAACTCCTCTTTGTTCAGCATTCAGGTCCCACAGGTTCAAGAAACCTTTCTTGCTTTCTATTTACTGTTAGACTAAGAGCTCCCCTCTATGCCCCTCTCTCGTCTTCAAGATTCAAGCTTGACTGCTAAGCAGAGAGTTCAATGTCTCCTGGGATCTGAGCTCATCTGTAATTTTCAGCTGAACCTCTTAAAATTCCAAATAGCCCAGTTGACTTCAGTCATACAGTCCTCCGCGCTGTGTAATATCAGGTGACATTTATTGGGCAGTTGTTGTCTAAGCGTTCTATTATTTATCCTCACAACAACCCTTCTGAGATGGGTATTGTTGTCCGTAGCCCCAGTTTACAAAAGCTGATGGATGATGAGATGGTGACTAGAATCCAGGCTTGGAGTTCAGCTGCAGAGTCCACAGTCCTAGCAGCCAAGCACCCTACTCCCTCTGCTTCTTCTACTCTGCTGTAATCGTTGCTCACAGCCTGCTTTGGGCATGTCTGAACCCCCACGTCAGATTCCTCCTCCTCTGTGAAGGCTTTCCTAATTACTTCATGGCCATCTCTCCTCTCTGAACTCCCGAAGTATTGACTCCGTGTCAAGGACTTCAACACTTGAACTTGTGCTGCTTGGTCCTCTATTGTCATTTGGTCATGTCATTGGGGTGAACCTCTGTAAGGCTCTTCAAGGACAATGACCCATGTGCTGTGCTCTTCTTGTATCTCCAGGGCAGTTGTTGTCAAACTTCAGGCAGACAGTTCACAAAATAAGAACTGGAAGTGATGCTTAAAAGTATGAAAAGATGCTGGACCTCATTAAAATGACAGGCATGCAACGTTTCTCATTGAGTTACTGCCTATCCTCTGTCAAATAAGCAAAAATTCAAAAGTGTGATATTACATGCATTTTTTAAATCCAGTCATCTCACTTTTGAGAATCTATCTTGAAGATATTCTGGCAAAATTCCAAAGTGCTGTATGTTCAAGTCTGTTCTCTGCAGTACTATTTGTAACAGCAAAAGACCCAAGGAAAAAAATCTCATGTCAATCAATAGCGGCCTGTGTAAGTGATTACAGTACTTCCACAGAAGAGAGTCCTGAGCAGGAAGGAGGAGGCATCACTGCAGACTGTTCCGGATTATCTCCAGGATCTATTATTAAGTGAATAAAGCAAAGTACAGAAAAATATGCATGGTAGGCTGCCGCTCATGCAAGAAAGGAGGAAACATGACTATGCTCTGGCTTTCACTGGGAAACATTGGAAGAACAAACAGAAAATGAATAAGATGAATAAGATGTCTTTTCTGATGGGAGACATCAATAGGAAAGGAACTGGGAGGAGCCCAGATCTCCCTGGATAACCCTTGCTTTATAATCTTAACTTGAGAGCCAAGTATTTTATGTAATTCAAAAGCAAAATTAAACCAAAAGAAAACATCAGATACAAATGGGAACGGCTATAGGTACATAATGGAATTGAACAATTAAGTAAATGGATGGGAGCCAGGTTTCTCGCTGTTGGAATGGAAGGTGATGGAGAAGGGGAGGAGGCTGGAAGGATGTGTGTGGTAATAGACTAGAGTTGCACCTGCTAAGATGAACTCATGTTTAGGTTAACAAAGACACGGATGACAAGCAGAGAACCATTTATTTACCGAGGTTTACAGTCACACATCTATTTCCTTGGCCTAGGAGCAAGGACCTCCAACAACAACACACACATCCACCTACGATCCAGACGCTGGTTTCTAAGACCACTCTCGCAGCAATAGGCACCAGGCCTCCTGGGAGAAATGACTGGGTCTAGGACTACAGCAAGAAGCACATAAGATAATCTTAAAGCATCTTGTAGTGCCAGAAAATAAGGAAGTGCTAAAAAACAAACAACAACAATAGCAAGCAATAAACAAACAAAAACCAATGGTTGTATGTCAGGAGGGCATAAAAAACAACTGAAAAGTTCTCCATAGCCTAAGCTGGCTCTAAGTATATGGCAGAGTAAGTAAAATAGAGCTGGATTATAATTCAAAGTATCTATTCGTATTTGTGAGAGTCCACATGGATATATATATATATATATATATATATATATATATATATATAATAGAGAGAGAGTAATATAGAATAAGTAAATCAGCAAAGATAACTCTTCCACATAGAAGAATTTCAAATGAATGTACGTAGTAGTCCTTCCTCAAGGGGATGACACATAGCTCCCCAGTCTGTAAGTGAGGGCTTCGCATCTTGACTCCTTCCACAAAGTGCACCATGGGAAGTTGTTAAGAGTAGCCCCACATGACAGCAATCTGAAAAAAACACCGAGGGATGGAAACTGACCTCCATAGGGATGAGGTATGTCAATAGAACATGCTCTGGATACAATGTGGAGACACTGGCGTTTTACTTCCATGGTCTTTTTTCTCCAAAATGGACAAGTCCAGTCATGTCCTAAAAACACATCAGGAAATTCCAATTGAAGGACCCTTTGTGATACAATGGACTCATATGCCTCAAAACTGCCAGGATCATGCAAAACAAGAAATGTCCGAAAAGCTGTCACAGACGAGAGGAGCATGAGGAGACATGGTATCCAATCCTAGGCATGATACTGGAGCAGGAAAAAGCATTATATTAAAACTAAAGCAAGCTGTTGAAAGTATGCACTTCAGCAGTATATCATTGTTGGTTCAATAATTCTCACCAAAGTGAGTAAAGCTGCTGCCTGAAGCACTGGCATTCCATATGGTCTCTGGTTCAAATCCTGTCTGCTCCACTTCCCATCCATCTCCCTGCTAATGCACCTGGGAGAGCAGCAGAAAATATCTCAAGTGCTTGGGCCTCTGCACCCATGAGCAAGGTTGGAAAGAAACTCCTCATTCCAGGATTCAGCCTGGCTCGGTCTTAGCCATTGCAGCTGCTTAGGGAGTGAGCCAGCAAATGAAAGATATCTCTCTCAACTCTGCCTTTCAAATAAATTAATCAATTTTTAAAATAGGTTAAGCTGGGCCCAGCGTGGTATGGTAGCCTAGCAGCTAAAGTGTTTACCTTGAACACGCTGGGATGCCATATGGATGCTGGCTCTAATCCCAGCGGTCCCATTTCCATCCAGCTCCCTGGTTGTGGCCTGGGAAAGCAGTTAAGGATGGCCCAAAGCCTTAGGACTTTGCACCCACGTGGGAGGTCTGGAAGAAGTTCCTGGCTCTTGGCTTTGGATTGACTCAGCTCTGGCCATTGCAGTTACTTGGGGAGTGAAGCATCAGACAAAAGATCTTCGTCTCTGTCTCTCCTCCTTGCTGTATATCTGACCTTCCAATAAAAATGAATCTTAAAAAAAAAAAAGGTTAAGCTGAATGAGTGAAACATGGATGCTCTTATGCTATTATTTCAGTTTTTCTGTAAATCTTGTACTATTATACAATGTTGATTTTAAAATCTAAAACATATAGTTGTGTATTAAAGTGAGTCTTTAAAAATAATTCTTTTGGGCCCAGCGGCGTAGCCTAGCGGCTAAAGTCCTTGCCTTGAACGCCCCAGGATCCCATATGGGTGCCGGTTCTAATCCCGGAAGCTCCACTTCCCATCCAGCTCCCTGCTTGTGGCCTGGGAAAGCAGTTGAGGATGGCCCAAAGCTTTGGGACCCTGCACCCGTGTGGGAGACCTGAAAGAGGTTCCTGGTTCCCGGCTTCGGATCAGCGCAGCACCAGCCGTTGCGGCTCACTTAGGGAGTGAACCATAGGACAGAAGATCTTCCTCTCTGTCTCTCCTCCTCTCTGTATATCCGGCTTTCCAATAAAAATGAATAAATCTTTTAAAAAATAATAATTCTTTTAAGTGACTTTTAAAAATATTGATTTTCATCTACTTGAAAGGGAGAGAGAGAGGAATACAGAGATCACTCTGAACTGCTGGTTTATTTCCCCAAATGTCTGCAGCAGCCGGGGGCATGGACGGTCAGAATCCAGGAGCCCAGAGCTCTATCTAGGCTGCTCTGTGAGTGGCTCGATCCACCATTGGACGCATCAGCAGGAAGCGGAGCAGAAGCAGAGCAGCCAGGACTCACAGTTTAGGATGAGGGCATCCAACGTAGCGGCTTACCCAGCTACTTCACAACACTCGCCCCTTTCTTGACTCTAAAACACAGTATTCTGAGGACAATTTAAAGCAAGATTTCATTATTTATTTGAAAGGCAGAACAGATACAGAGAGAAATCTTACATTTACTGGGTCATTTCCAAAGGGCCGCAAACAAGCAGGGCTTTACCAGGCGGAAGCCAGGAGTCTAGAACTTCTTCTGGGTCTGCCGTGTAGCTGGCAGTGGTCCAGGTATTGGAGCCACCTCTGCAGCTTTCCCAGACCATTAACTTGTAGCTGAATCAGAAGTGGAGCCGCTGGGGTGCAAACTGACACTCACTTGAGATGTTAGCATTGCAGGTGGAGACTTAACCCACTGCAGCACAACGCTGGCTCCTTAGGACAAATTTCTACACAAGATCTTGGATGTTTCCATCATAGTTATAATATTAGTATTTTAGGTGTCCACAGAGGGAGAGAGTGAGCAAACACATCATGATTATGTTAATAACATTAGGAAATGAGCTGTTCAGTGTAAGAGACATGAATAAAATTAAACGAAAGTATGTGAAAGTCTACAAGCCTTATTTGAATTGGAAATTGAAACAAAACATCATGATTTGCTTTCCCTTCTTTTAAATGGTCTGCATTCCTGAAGCTGTCCAAGATCCCTGAGAAATGAGCACCTGTCGAGCCCGGATTGTAATCTGAATACTCCAGGTTGCACTTTCCCACCGAAAAGGGTTGGGGCTGCCTGGAGAAGGGGCTAATTATGGGTCTCAGGCAACTGAGCCTATTACACCTGAAAACACACAAGTTTTTGATCCTGGAGGGTCATGTCACAAGAAACCACAGGACACAAAATGACTTACATTGGCTTCAGCTGAACATGAAAATGTGTAACCACATGGGGTGGGCACTTGACCCAGCTGTTAAGACACTACTGGTAACCCACTGCTTGTGACATCCACAACCTGTAGGAGAATGTTTGCATTCATATCCCCACTCTGCTTCCAGTTCCAGCTTCCTGCTAATGTGCACCCTGGGAGCAGTAGCAATAACTCAAGTACTTAGGTCCCTGCCATCCACAGCAGAGATTGGGCTTGAGTTCCTGGGTTACAGCTATGGCGTGTCCCGATTCCAGCTGTTATAGGAATCAACCAGCTTGTTGAACCATCTCACTCAGACTGTCTGGCTCTATAGGAGCAGGCATTGAAGCTGCCTCGTGGAACACACTCATCCCATACCAGAGTGCCTGGAATTAGATCCTGCTTCCACTTGGGATCCAGCTTCCTGCTAATGCATACCCTGGAGGGTAACAGATGATGGCACCAATGCCTGGGTTCCTACCATCCACGTGGGAGACATAGATGGTGTTCCTGGGGGCCTGACTTCAAGCTGTCCCAGTTGTTGTGGACATTTGAGGAGAACCAAGCTCTCTTTCTCTCCGTGTGTGTGTGTTCTGTCACTCTGCTTCTCACATAAACAAATATTTTTCTTATTTCCTTTTTTAACAAGAATTTAATGAAACAATACATTTTATTATACATAATATACCCCAACACTTTGTATTCTGTTCTTTAATTTTGTGTATTTATGTTTTCCATTTGTTTAACACTCCATTAGGTAATGATATCAGCAAATGGCAAGTAGAAAATAACACTAATAATATCAAGCAGAAAAGACCAAAGAAAAATCAGAAAAACTACTGTTCCTTGGGAACATAAAGGAAGGCTGCACACAGTAATCAAGTCCCAGAATATCATTCTCTTACCTATGGATTATATTTTTGGTACTCTGTGTATTAATTATCAAAGATTAGGGAAAACATATGGTAAAATAAATCATTGTTTTTACAGTAACAACAGAAAAAAATACATGTGTAAAACCCAATGAGTTCATAATGTTCTCATCCACAATGAAAATTAACTGGTGATTTAATTGGGGAACAATAGGACATCCATCATTCTGACAAACATAAAAATACAAAATAAATTTTTAAAAAGAGTAAGACTTTTATTTCATATTTCCTGAACATATAACCAAAGATTTACGAATAAAATATCTCTTTATTATCCAACTTACACAAAAGTCACCATGAAATAATACAATCAGATAATGATCCAGTGGTCTGCCAAAACCATGAACTAAAATGCTGCTGGAAAACTGTATCAGGGTTGGATCAGGCTGGCATCGCTTGAACCCACTGGTCGATTGTAACTTCTTGCCAAAACATATAGACTCTAATCAAGCAGCTCGCCATCGACTTTCAGAAAGCAAGTGACGCGGTAGAGCCAACAGCGCTGAGAGGACACACTCAGTCAAACCCAGAACATGGAGAACTTGATGGGAGGCGTGATCATTTCCTTCATAAACAAATGGACCTAAAACAAAGTGGAGGCTTATTATAAACTAGAAGGCATTCCAGCCAAACACAGTGTGGAGCTATTTCTGGAGCTGAGTTGAACAAACCAAATGCAAAAGCCATTTCTGAGACTATTATGCAAAACTGAATTCAGACTGGGAATTTGATAACAGAGCAATAATAGTGAATGTTGGGTATGATGATGGCTTTGTGGTAATGTTAAAGGAATAAAATATTCCTACCTACCAGGATTATGTACCAAACAACTGATGTCTGAACGGTTAATATATCTGGGGTTCACTTAGAATATTCAGTCCCTCCCCCTCTGAAAAAGTAGCATAGCTGAATAAATTGAACTAAAAGATGGCGAACATTGATAGCTATTAAAGCTGAGTGATGGATGCTTAAGGACCATCATCAAATTCTTTTCATTTGTCTCTGGTGAACATGTTCCTGACAAATGACTTTTATAATTTTTAAAAAATGCTCCTTTTTCAAAATCATTGCAGGTTTTGGGACACCAAGGAGAATCTGATGTGGACGAAGGGTGCTTTGATTAAGCAGCCCAGGTTATTCTGACCCAAATAGTCCAAGACCAGAAAGAAGGACTCCGAGGTAGGTGGGAAACAAGCCCTTAATAGGTGTTTATTCATTGAAGAAGAAGACCATATTTCGATCAGAAAGTAAAGTTGGAAAATTCATCCCAGATGGAAGAAAGCTCAAACATGACAGACACAAAGAGAACTACTTCATGGGCCCCGATGAGGATGGCCAAGGCCCAGGGTTGCCTAGTATCATCATTCAGTCGGAGCTGTTCCATAATAGGGGGGTTTGGATGCTCTGGGCTCATTAACTAAAGGATCAGCTGGCATCTCAGAGACTTGCAAACTGAGTGCCAATTCTGGAATCGTGTCTTCCTCCACGGGGGCCTGGCACAGGCACAGTTTCTTCTGGCTGATCGATTGCAGGAGCCAACACTCACCATCTCTCTGCTACCGCAATGCCAGGAAAAGTGTGAGTCTAGAGACCCTTCCGTCTTCCCGGTTTGCGTCCATGAATATTCCAGCTCAGTTGCCAGCAGTGACGAGGAGGGCGAGCATCAGCATCTGCGTCTGTGTGCAGCAGTTCCCCCAGTTCTGCGAGAAACCAGATCTGTTTAGGTAAACCAGAAGCTGGAACCCTCCCGAGGTAGCTCAGCTCCTGAGTTTAATTGGGCTGCAGCTGCTTCTCTGCCTCCCGCACGCGTTCCTGGTTGAGCCCGCAGACCACAGGGATTCACCAGTTAATTGGCTGTTTCTGCGATTGTCATTCACTTATGCACCCGTGCCTGTTCTTTGTCACTACAAAACGCTTCTCTGAAAACTATTTGCTTTTGCCTGGATCCTAAGGGCCAATAGACACTAAAATCTTTAGGGTTTGCTGCAGAGAGGCAAGTGGAAGGTGGGCAGGTGGTGTGGGCGATGGGCTTTGCCATGCTGATAGGAACAAAGAGCGGACGGCTCTGGGCTGGGCCTGGTATCCTGGGTTATATATTCTATAAAGGGGTTGGCCAAGTTTCAGGTCTCAGAACCGGTCAGGCAGGTTAAGGGAGTTGCTTTTTTATTTCTCACCACTGGGTAGAACAGAAGGACTTTTCAATTTCATCAGGTGAATGGAATTGGAGAGAAGGTAGCCAGCTGGGACTCAGGCTCCTGGTTCTATCATCTTTCCTGTTAGACTTTGGACCCTTCTGGCAAAAACAAAACAAGATAACAGAACTATGCAAGAGGATTCTAGGACTTACCAGCACACTAGACCTAGGCCACCAAGGGCTGTTCCACCTAGCAGCCTTCTGACATGAAGAGTAAGGCGGAGCTCTTGCCCAAATCAAAACATCATGCGCGCTGCAGTTAGCCTCATGGTGTTGGGTTTTGGGGTCCCTCTGCCTTCTCTTGCAGCTTAAGTGTCAAGCTGCTGTCCTCCTGCCAAGCTGTCCCTGGGCCTCCTACCCTTACCCATTCGATGGAGAGTTCCAAAGGAGTTCTAAGCATGTGCTCCTCCGAGGCCTTGGTAATTTTTGTGACCATGGGAGTTTTGCCATTCAGAAATCCTGTTTGGGAGATGAAACCATTCTTCTAGCCCCACAGTCTCCATTTTTGCAAGGCATTCTCTGTTTACCAAATGAATAGACCAGTCCAGGAGCTAAGAAGATATCTGTCCCAGGCCCTCTTCACCAAAGAAAAACAAAATGCTTTATGTTATATATTGAAAAAGAAGTCTTTTTTTTTTTTTTTTTTTTTTTCAATTTATTTGAGAGGGAGAGACACAGAAATGGAGAGAGAAAGATTGCGCATCTGCTGATGTATTCCACAAACACCTGCAAGAGCCCAGGGCTGGGCTGGGCTGGGCTTGGCCAAAGCTAGGAGCTAGCAACCCAGGTCTCTCACGTGGGTCAGGAACCCAATTACTTGAGCTAATGTAGCTGCTGCTTCCTAGGTCTGCATTCACAGGAAACTGCAGGCAGGAGCCGGAGCAGGGAAGCAGATAACTAGAGGAATACCAAGCGCCAGGTGATGTGCCAGCCCCCAAGGTGTGGTCCGCAGTAAATCTCTGTTAGCTCAAGAATTCATGCCAGTCATAGGTGAGGTCAGACAGATTAGGGAAGAATGTCTTGTAAACAAAAGGGCTCTTCATAAAATGTGTGGGGAATGAAATTAAAATGCATTCTAGGGAAAACAATTTTGAAATACACGCAGTTTTCTTTTTTTTTTTCAAAGATTTTTTTTTTATATTTTTTACTTGAGACAGAGAGGCAGATAGATCTTCCATCTGCTGGTTCACTCCCCAAATCGCTGCAACATCCAGAGCTGGGCTATTTCAAAGCTAGGAACCAGGAGCTTGTTCTGGGTCTCCACTTGGCTGCAGGGTCCCAAGGCCTTGGTCCATCCTTATAATCCAGGCCATAAGCAGGGAGATGGATTGGAAATGGAATGGTCAAGACACAGACTGGCACCCATATGTACGCCTGCACTGCAAGTGCAGAATTAGCTTATTATGCCACTGTGCCGGTCCCAGGTTTTTCATAATACACATTTTACATGCGTTTTTTTTTTTTTTTTTAAGACTCTGTAGAGGCATGTTTTTCAATTATTTTTCCACTGAAATAAACCCATATTTTAATTACATTTTCCGTGAACTTTTAAAAGTATCCTAGTATGCCCTATGTGTCTTACAACTCAGTTACCTTTTTCCATTTACCACCCAGAATGGGACAAAAAAGAGTTTAAAAGTCGCAACGCCTAGGCAACCCACAAGACCAGTTAAATCTCTATGGGGGAGGGGGAATTTATGCATTTGTTTGCTTATCTGAAAGGCAGAGTGACAGAGGGAAGACACAGAGCAAAAAGGATCTTCTTGTTCACTCCCTAAATGGCCACAATAACCAGGTCAAAGCCAAGAGCCTGGAGCCAGGAACTCCATCCGGGTTCTCCCATGGTCCCTTGGACCATCATCTGCTGCCTTCTCAGGCTCATTTAGCCAGATGCTGGTTTGGAAGCTGAGCACGCTGGAGTTAAACCAATTTGGCATGCCAGCAGCTTCACAAACTGCATCACGACGCCAGTCCTGGGTACTGAACTCTAAAATTCAATGACTCTTTTTACTGATCTACAAACAAAGACCATTCTAGGACCAGCTGTTTTTCCGTCACACCTGGGTCTTGTCTAAAACTACCTGCTGTGGAAAAAGATCTGTCTAATCAGGTCAATGTGCTGACGAGTCCAGCTTCTCTTACTGGCCTTAAATAAACAAGTAGTGTTGGTTTACAGAGGAAAACTACCAGCTCTGAGCCTACTGACTTGTTCCCAATGAGCAGTGGAATTTGTGTTAATTAATATTTAAGTCCTTTCGTTGTGCTAGTTTCCAGTCACACTGATTCTCAGTTAACTGGAAACACACCCTTCTCAGAACAGCTTCAAACAAAACAGATCCTCTGAGAAAGGACATGCCCCCACTGGGGAAGATGTAAACACTCCCAAAGCTAAGGAGACAGTCAGTACCCTAAAATGTGCCTTTCTGTCTGCCCTGGACTTTTAACTAGATATTACTGTAGCTACCTCAATGGATACAGAGAAACCTTAACTGGTGAACTAAGGTACAATTAGTCGGATATAAAGGAACTCTAAAGGGATACTAATTGCTTTTAAAAAGATAAATTGAATTGAACCAGAGAGGCAGAAAATTACCTTTGTGGAGAATCATCTCGGTTGGTAAGAAAGGGCAGGCTTGTTGAGATTGGAACAGCTACAGGAGCAGGGCTGCGAGCAGGCTCACAGCACTTTACCTACCGTCAACCCTAAGGCAGAAACCTCAGGCTTGGCTGCCACCCGGGTCCAACCAGGCAACCCTCCCAGCCCTTTGGAAACCTGCAGGCACACCTTAAACTCATAGCAAGGACTCCCAGTGGCATTGGCAAATGTTATCAGGAAGGGCGTGGCATGAAACTGTCTAAATGAAGGTAATTTGAATTCAAGGGAATTTTTAAAATGGACCTTCAGGGCAGGGTGAGGCAGCGCTTCCCTCTGTGAAGTTCACAGCCCTATAGGGTGCATTACATTCCACACACACATTACACATGGTGTGAGTTGGTTGTATGTGGAAGCGGCCGTATTTATAGCTCTGTGATTCACGCTTAGAAGACAGCAAAAGACACATAGAACCCCAGAACCAGAGGCAAATCCAGAAGTGCTCTTTCAACAGGGTGTTTGATCCCAATAGGACAAGTTTCATATGTTCTCTCTGCTAGAAGGTAACCTTCATGGAAAACAGAAAACAAATAGATATGTAGGTAAACATGTATAGACTTACAATCTCATAGGTGAACTGTATAATGGAGACTAACATACCAAGAAGTGAAGATACATTGCAGTATGTATCTCTACTTCCGAATAAAACATGGACTTCCGATGAAACTGTTAAATATATAGGATACAGGACTATCTATCTTTGTTTACTTATGCATTTTCTATCATTGTTTATATCTACGATGCTATGATACACTAAATACCAGAATGCTAGACTTGGGGTTAGTGCTGAAGGACTCTACTATTGTAAGACGTTGGAAAACAGTGAGGGGCGGGGGGAATGGAGAGGGTGGAAGGGAAAATCCCTGAGCCTATGGAACTGTATTACGAAAAAATAAATTTTAAAAAATCATTAAAAAGTTTTTAAATGTAAAAAAAGAGAAAGGCATTTAGGAATATCAGTTGTTTTACCCCAGAGATTTGTATGGAAGGCGGAGGACGTTTTCTGGCATCCTGTACTGGTTCAAGTGGCTCCTGGGCTTACTCTCACGTAAGTGAGCATCACAGTAACTCACGTTGGAAGTGTCCATTTTGGAAGGCTCTTTGGCGCCCGCTGGACAGTGCTCCTCTCCTCCGCAGCATCTGCACCTGCATGATCGGGCACTCCCGCCACAGCCATGCTCCTCGTGGGTTTCTCTTCCCACCTTGCAACCTTTTCCTTTCCAATTTTCCTTAACGGCTCTCGGTTCACTGATGAATGCTGAAGCCTTGACCTTGGCTCTTGGGCACCCAATCCCCTTTCAGTGACCACATCCAAGGCTGTGGCTTTCAATACCACCCTGTTCTGATGGCAACTCCTAACTCACATCACGAATCCAAACTGCCCGGAAGCTGCTCACTCAAACTCAACCTTTCCTGACAGAGCTCAAACAGAACTTTCCTGGTAGGAATCTTCCTATGTGCTCCATTATGTAAAGTGGGGCCAGCTAGCTGCCCACACTGAAAACTCGGTAATAACACTCAGTTCCTTCCTATCTAAATCCAGGATTAGGGCCTGGCACGATAGCATAGTGGTTAAAGTCCTCGTCTTGCATGCGCCGGGATCCCATATGGTCGCTGGTTCTAATCCTGACTGCCCCACTTCCCATCCAGCTCCCTGCTTGTGGCTTAGGAAAGCAGTGGAGGATGGCCCAAAGCCTTGGGACCCTGCACCTGCGTGGGAGACCTGGAAGAGCTCCTGGCTTGGGTTTGGCTCAGTTCCAGCCGTTGCAGCCGCTGGGGGAGTGAACCATCAGACGGATCTTCCTCTCTGTTTCTCCTCCTCACTGTATATCTGCCTTTCCAATAAAAATAAGTAAGTCTTTAAAAAAATAAATCCAGGATTAGGATTGGGGAATGTCTGGTTTGTGGACTGTAGAAGGTGTGCAAAGTCATTTGCTTTGGCTCTGCCAAGACAACAATAGTCAGGACTCAAAATGCCATAGCCAAACTAGGACTTGATGTGATGGTGTAGTAAGCTAATCCTCAGCCTGCAGTGCTGGCTCTGTGTGTCTGCTCGTGTCCTGGCTGTTCTGCTTCCCTACTAATGGCCTGGGAAAGCAGTGGAGGGTGACTCAAGTCCTTGGAACTCTGTACCATGTGAGAGACCCAGAAGAAGCTCCTGGCTCCTGACTTTTGATCCTCCGCTCTGGCCACTGTGGCCATCTGGGGAGCGAACCAGTGGGTGAAAGATCTCTGTAACTCTGACTCTCAAGTTTCTTTCTTTTTCTTTCTTTCTTTCTTTCTTTTTTTTTCCTTTCTTTCTTTCTTTCGCAGTAAATCTGCAGCAGGCTAATTTTTACATTGATCATTTTGCATGGCCCTTGAAAGATGTTTTAAATACTCACTAGACCCTTGAGATAAAAGGTTTCCCACACCACCAGTGAGTTTGGATAGTTTTATCTACAAATGTCTCCTTAATCCTCTCACTCATCTCCCATTTCCACTTTCCCATCCGTCATCCTAAAACTGTCACAGCCCCCTGGCTAATCTAATCTCCCTCCTTGCACCCGTGTTCCCACAATGCATGCGCCACACAGCAGCCAGTGTGAACTTTTAGAATGTAAATCAGATCCGGTTAATCGCCTAGTTGAAACCCTGCTCTGTCATCCCAGGAAGGCAAGGCTATCTGATCTGTAAACACCCTATTAACAGATTAAAGGAGAAAATCCACACGGGGATCTCAGCCGATGCAGAGAAAACATTCAACAGCGTTCAAAAACTGGTTCACAATAAAAATAAGAAATGGCAGAAAATTCCCCTGCCCTGGTACAGTCCATGAACAGAGAGAGAGAGAGAAAGAGAGAGCACAAACCCTGGAACACAATGTTAAATTGAGCGGTCAGGGTAGGCCACACCAAGAGGGAAAAAATAAGACATATGAGAATGGTAAGAGAAGAAATTGGAGATAGGGAATGAGTCAGACACAGATAGCTCTAGTTTAATTCATAAGATTTTGCTTCCTGTGATTGATGGTGGGTTTATCGTATCATTATCTACAGTCTGTTTTGCCTGAAATATTTCATCATAGGTTTTATTTTTAAAAAAGATTTATTTATTTTGATTGGAAAGGCAGTTATACAGAGAGGAGAGACAGAAAGATCCTCTGTCTGCCAGTGCACCCCGAAGCAGTTGCCATGGCCAGAGCTGAGCTGATCCGAAACCAGGAGCCAGGAGTTTCTTTTGGATCTCCCGCATGGTGCAGGGTCCCAAGGCTTTGGGCCGTGCTCGACTGCTTTCCCAGGCCACAAGCAGGGAGCTGGATGGGAGGTGGAGCAGTGAGGACAGGAACTGGTGCCCATATGCGATACCACTGCTTGCATGTGAAGACATTTGAGTTGTTTTTAAAATTGTGGGTTAGAAGGGTTGAATCCAGCTAGTTGCAGAAGGCAGGGGCTGCGCTAGGACAGTCACAGTGAGGACGGAGTGGGTGTGCAGATGCGGGCATGCAAGCTGTCGGGACCAACAGAGTGCAGGAGGAGAAACACTGGAAGGCATTTAGGATGGCTTCCTGACCACTGCGAGGTCACCTGAGGGGGTGGCGCATGGCTTGGCTGTGAACAGGTGGAGGAGTAGACCTGGAGGTACTCCATATAGGATCCTGGCACATGCAAGGTGAGGATTTAGCCACTGAGCCCTTGCACCAGCCCTAGGGGCAGAACTTGTGAGCTGCCCCTGCTGACTGCACAGACCATTGAGGAATTCCTGGAGCAGGCAAGGACCTTGCAGATCAGCTGGGTACAAGCACCTCTCTCAAGAAACCTGTAAATGTAGCCTGGGTTTAGATTAGCTGACCCCTCCCACAGGTCCAAGTTCACAGAATCCAACCTCTCTCGGATTGAAAACATTAGTGGGAAAAAAAATCCACATCTGTCTGAATCTCTGAAGCCTTTTTTTCTGTGTCATTATTTCCTACACAATGGGTAACAACCATTTATACTTACCTTGTATTGGGTATTAAAATCACCTAGAGATCATTTAAAACATATGGGAGGATGTTAAAAGATGATCTGCAAGCTTTCCATCGAGAACTTGAGTATCCTGGGATCTTGATCCAAGGGGAGCAGCCTGTACCCCGTTCATATGTCCCCACAGCTAGCCTCCCTGTTACTGGCCCCTTATACGAGTATATTTGGCATGTACATGTAATGAGCCAATATTGACCCATTACAGTTAAATCTGGTCCACATATTTCACCACTGCATGTTTTAGATACCTTCAGACTTTGCTTACTTTGCCTGGCCCTGACCCTTCAGGGCAGAGCTCCTTGGGGATTTTGCAGACTTCTGCCAATTGGGATTTGTCTGCAGTCTCACCTCCCTGGATTTTAAAGTGGCAAAAACAGGCATCTGTGCAGACCCCAGCCAGTCCTCCCCCACCGCCTGCACAGATGGCTCTGGGTTCTCAGGCTACAGCAATGCCTCCAGAGAGCCCAGGAAGCCGCTGACCCCCTGCCTCAATGTCCTCCTCCCCAGCAGGACCTTCGCCTATCCCCACCCATGACAACAGTAAACATCGCCTTCCCCTGTGGATTTCCTGTGCCCCAGGGAGCTACTGACAATCTCCCTTGCGGTTCTCATCTCCAACCCAACCCACACAGACACTTGAATTTATCACAGGCATGCACGTTTGTTTACATTCAGATCCTTTAGCCAGATAGGCCTGCAGGTCAAGGACTGCTCTGAGAAACCAGAAAAAAAAAATCTGCATTCAAAGTCTGGTTTCACCACTTCAAGGGCTCATAAACTCTGAAAATGAAACATGGGCCCTTGGGAGGAATTCTGGAGACATGGTGACAGGTGGCACACATGTTCTACATGGCATTAGAAGTGACAGGTATCTCCAGTGCCTTTAAGTGAGTGGGCACAGCCACAACCCACAAGTTCCTCAAAAGCCAGGCTCTGGTGTCCAGCAGACTGAAGCTAATCCTGGTTTGGCTTCTTGCCTCTGTGCCCTGAGTGCCTCCTTTTTGCACTCTGTGAAACAGGGGTGACATTGAACTTGGATGCTAAGGTGAAACCTAAGACCAAGTCCAGGATAGGCAGTGCCTAGCCAGGTCCAATAGCCAGGGGTACTGCTGGGTTTATTGCATTTTCCTCATCAGTTGCTGATGGCATGGCCCACCTCTTCTCTCCTGGGCTTTCCACACACCAGCGGGCCATGGGCTCAACTTTAACTACCATACCCTTTTCTAGGACCCATACTACAAAGAGGAATAGTTCCAAGTCACCAGTGGCCCAGAAAGTGGCTCAACACACCCAATCGCCTTTGGATGGGGGCACTTCTGGCTTCAGCACTGTTCAGGAAGGTCTCTGATAAGCTGTGTTTTTCAAACTGCGGGTTGGAGCCCATTAGCGGATATTGAAACCAATTTCGTGATTCGTGACCAGTTTTGAAAGAAAGAGGAGAAGACTGGACTAGAATAGAAAATGTCTTTTCTATTCATGCAGGGTGTCGCTGGCAGAAGGTATAATATTGTTTCAGAAAATTTTCTGTGTGTGTGTGTGTGTGTGTAACCATTGCTAGAAAATGTCCTTCTTTTTATGGTTAGCAAAAATGTCTGTGAGCCACTACTGTTAAGGCATGTGGGAGGATGAGGTGTGGGGAGTGTTTATTGAGCCAAGGCCAAGGAATTAGAGAGAGGGGAGTGCTCCTGTGAACCAGGGAACAGGGGTGAAGGGTGGAACTGCGAGCCTAAGGTGCTGGAAGCTTCCTCACTCCAACACAGGTCTCTCCCCGCCCTGTACTCCTCAAGTCATTCAAGCATCCTCTTCTGGCTCCTTTTAGGAGTCAGCGGCTAAATATACAACAGACCTACCCAGGAAGCGATAAGGGCCCACGTGCTTGTGGTCAGGGGCTGCAGGGGAAGGCTGTGTCTTGCTGATGATGCTGTGGGTGCAGGTACAGGGAGAGAGGCTACGGGAAAGCTGAGCTCTGTCATGGCTTTGTCTCTAGCTTAGACTATTGAGGCGCAGGTTGATGGTCCACGGCAAGAAGAGAGGAGAGCATGTTCAGATTCCAACCCAAGAAGGTGGAGGGGGAAGGAGCAGCTTGGACAAGATCAAGACAGACTGCCACAAGATGCTGCCTGGGGGTCTGGAAAGGGTCCGGTGATCCTGTCCTCCAATGGCTGCCTCTCTCCAAGCACGATCAGTCTCCTTACCTGGGCCCCCAAGGCCGTCTTCCCTGCCCTCAATGCCTCTCCAACCTCATCAAGTCCTGCTGGGACTCCATTGCGTTTGCCAGGCCACCAGGCTGCCATTCCTCTGGCCACAGGTGTTTCTTTCCTTGAAACATCACCAGGTCTCGGCCTTGAGGCACCATCTTGGCAGCCATTCGCTTCTGTTAATGCCAAAGTGGCATTCTGTCTGGGACTCCCATGTGGAGGTTCTTCTGTGAGTCCCTGACAGCTACCCTTTCAAGACAGAGCTCCCCTGACAGGACCCAAGTCTTCCATAGAGCTGCCGCCAGAGTCCCCATGTCCCAGCCTAGGTACTCAATTTATTTTACATTGAATGAATGGGTGGAAAAGGGTGTATATTCCCTTTGAGTCATATCTGGCAGGCTGTGTTAGGAATTTCCAGGAGTCTGAGCCATTAAGGGGTCGGAGAGCTGCAAGAGTTGCAAACTGAGGACAGATCTGAATGACAGAGGCCAAGAGACATCACCAAGTCAGAACCCACTGCTGCTCAAAGCCGCAACAGGTGAGTGAGGTCACAGCTGTGCTGCAGAGCAGGTTGTGACTGGCACAGGTACCTTTACTGCCCTGGATGTGCGTGGGCTGAGGGAGCCCCAGGGCACCTTAAAGGAACTTCAGGACCTACAACTCCGAGTTCAAAGGTGGGAAAGCACAAGGTGTGTTTGGGGCGTGGGAAAAAAAAGCAGAACGATGGGGCAGTGCCACCCCAGAGCCAGATGGAGAAAGGGGAACAGGGGCAGGTTGGTAACAACAGGGCCACTGCACGGCAGGTGGGGGGAGGGGAGGGAGGAGTGTTTAGAAACACCCATCTCCTACAAATGTGTGCACTTTGCTATGTTTTTGCAGGAAGGAGCCCATAACTTTCATCAGATTCTCAAAAATGTTGGGACTGGAAACAGTAAACAGACACTGCAGCAGGTTCAGAGAGATTGCTCTGGCAGTGTCTACATGACAGCATGGCGTTTTGCTCCTTTCCGTGGTGGAAAAAAAAAATGCTCCATGGCAAGATAGCGTGTAAATATTTGCGATCTGACATTTGGCTGTTTGATAAGATTGTCTGCCTTTCTGAGTACGAGTCAGAAATTTCTGTTTTCTCATAGAGGTAGCCCTCAGCTTCATACACAGGCTGGTTGTGTTCATAGACAAAGACTGGCCAAGCTGGAGGGGTTCTGCTGCCTCTCTCTCTGCCTTGGGGCCCTCACCCCATAGATCTAGCTTTTCATCTTCATCTAGGTTAGTTCTATATTTAGCCATTTATTTTTTCATTCAACCAACTTTTTTTTTTTGAATGTTGACTCTGCTAAGCATTGTATTAGGTTTAGGGTGAGGGAGTGTTGAACCTGCCGCTTGAGCTCAAGTTAAGCCCAGTGTGGAGCGGAGGTGGGTGGGGTGGTGATGCTTGGGAAATTGGCCATCAGAGCACTGAATGAAGGCAAGAAACAGGCTATACTGTTGCAACTCTGCAGAAGGGAACCGGTGAGGGGGGCCTAGGCCACCCGAGACAGGACTTTGGACAGCAAGGTTGGGGTGGGTGAGGAGCACCCACTCTTGTTTCTATTCCAAAATACCTCCGAGACCTCACGGATTCTGATTTTTGCTTAATTACACAAATGAATCTCACCTGCCCTGAGTGGGCAGCATTCTACGCACACACTGACCTTGACCTCGGTCCACTGTCTGGGTGTGGTCCATTCGCTTTATGAAGGACAAACTGCTTGGCTCCGTGTCTACTGATTCAAATCACAATCCCACCCGAAGAGCAGGGGCACAGACGTTTCTGGAACAATATTTAGCTGATTATCTGGGTGCCAAAGTCTACCCAAGCTGACGCGTCCAATTAACTCTGTTTCCCCAACTTGCCCTTCTTGAGTCAAAGCTCACGTCACTGAGACAGAAGGTGGGCACAGCACGCAGTGGGGACTCAGACTGCAGTCCTTCCGTCCCACCCACACCCTCCCTTAACAGTGCTCATTTGCCTCATTTTTCCCCCTCCCAGGAGGTTTTTTGCTGGGAGTTTTAAGTGCATTAAAGCCATGTGGTCAAAGCCTCTTAACTTTGCCTGCCAGTCTTTTTTTTTTTTTTAAAGATTTATTCATTTTATTACAGCCAGATATACACAGACGAGGAGAGACAGAGAGGAAGATCTTCTGTCCGATGATTCACTCCCCAAGTGAGCCGCAACGGGCCGGTGCTGTGCCGATCCGAAGCCGGGAACCAGGAACCTCTTCCGGGTCTCCCACGCGGGTGCAGGGTCCCAAGGCTTTGGGCCGTCCTCAACTGCTTTCCCAGGCCACAAGCAGGGAGCTGGATGGGAAGTGGAGCAGCCGGGACTAGAACCGGCGCCCATATGGGATCCCGGGGCGTTCAAGGCGAGGACTTTAGCTGCTAGGCCACGCCGCCGGGCCCTGCCTGCCAGTCTTTCTCTTTGGTGGCTTACCCAATAGTGGACTTGGATAAGACCATTACATAAGCTTGGCCATGACTTTGCTGGGTCTGTGACAACTTCATTCTTCTTCTCTGTAAGCACTGGGGATAAGCGCAAAGAAGAATCAGCCCTCCACCCCACCACTGGGTCAATGGATTTCATTCTTCCAGATAAAGCAGCTTTCTGTAAATACAAAGGGACTTCAAAAAGTGTATGGAAAATGGAATCATGGATTTTGACATTTTTTGCTTTTTTTATTCCATTTCCACAAACTTGTTGAAGTACCCCCATATTTGTGTTTTGAGGGCTGGAGGCCTGGGAGAAACTGCAGAACCATCTTCTGTGTGGCAGGAGCCAGCTGACTGGCACACAGGGAGACTCACTTCTGCCCCTACAGGTTGGAAATATGAATGCAACTTTCCCTAAAAGCTCTGTTGTCCATGATGACAATGGTCTTCAACAGTGCAGCTCTGCGTTGAACGAGTTAAATAAGCTTTTGTCAACTGACTGATCTCGATCATTGTAGCTGGCATATTTAACAGCATTTTTCTATGGGAAATGTATCACTAATCTCAATCTGCTTTCAGAATCCACTTATCTATTGAGAACTGCCTATACAAGCTGCCCCTATTGCCACCCAATCTCTAGACTCAAACAAGTCCATATCCAGATGAGAAGAGAAAGTGCCCAGCTCTTTCCCCTTAACCCACATGCACAGTGACGATACTCTGTGCTGCACCTTGCCGCGAAGAAGTCGTAACACCCCAGGGCTGAAACAGTTCCTGGTTTTCACACCTTCCTCCCCGTGTATACTCTCAGCCCCCAGAAAATGGTGAATGCAGAAAATAGAATGCTTAACACAGCAGTTCTTAGGAGAGACTCCTCTTCCACAGACACCTTCTCTCTGGCAGGTGGGTGGGGAGGGTTGTGTAGTGTGCACCACGGGACAGAGTCTGCACAGCTGGGCTCCCAGCAGCACTCCTCCCCAGCACGCTCACATGTTCTCAAGCAGGGAGAGCCAGCACGTGGTTCCTCCACCTTCCTTTCACTTACAGGAGTCTGTGTGACTTTATTCTCTGCTCTGAAATTAGAGGATGGGTTTTTGCCCTTTAGAGTCACTAATATTAACAGAGCAAAGACATAATTCCATAGAGCCAAGTGTCTGGAAGGAACAGAACTGTTGAGATTCCTGTGGCATTTGGCTACCTTTTGGGAAGAGCCTGGGAATAGAATCCTGCAACACATTTTTTTTTCAGTCCCATATATTTATGGTCCCATATATTAGTCCTGTAGAGTGAGGTCAGCAGTTCCTGGTTGGGGACCATTTTGCTTTCTGGGGACATTTGGTACCACTTGGAGATGGTTGATTTTCTTGACCTAGGGGAGAGGTAGGAATCCGAGATGCTGAAAAGCATCTGACCACATGTAGGGCATCCGGCCACCACAAAGAACTGTAACTACCCTGAGTTTAGTTGGAGCTATCTGGTCTGTCTCCACCGGAATCGTATCTAGGGAAACAAGCACGCTGAAACTTCTAGCAAACCTCATATTTTCAATATATGTGTGTGTATACATATATGTAAAGACAAATGACTTTTTTCTGGGTTTTATTTCCTTATCACTACTTTGCTGCCTTTCACTTCATCACTGAAGAATGTTGAGCTTACCCTTACAGTCTGATCTCTTATCGTTAACCCCTTTTTTTTTTTAACGAGAAAATCAAGTTTTTATTTCTCTGCCTGGGTAATTACTGAGGGAGCGGAAGAATTGGCAACATGAATTGAGAATCAGCGGCTCATGTGCCAACCAGGCATGGCAGATGGTATTTCTGGAAAATGACTGCCCCCAGGTCTCCCATCCTCTCAACAGCTGAATCTTCTTTCCCCTGAACCCCCCGACTCAGCTGAAGGCAGATGCATTTAAGACCAAGACAAGAGTTGCACTGGGACAATACTATGGAAGGATGGAGCTTGCCCTTGGTGCTCTGGGGACTGAACCACAATACTGCGGAGAAGCCCGAGAAGCCCCAAGCTGGGTGTTCTGGGGAGCGGCGGTCTCAGCGCCTACCAGCCTTGCGAGAGCCAGCAGATGGTTCCTGTGCTTAGCCGCTGAGTCTTTCCAACAAAGGCTTCAGATCTGGTGCAGCAGAGACAAGCTGTCTACCATTGTGTTCCTTCCAAATTCCAGACCCACAAAATCTGGAAGTTTAATAAAAATTAGTATTTTGAGATACAATGTTTTTTGAGTAATTGTTATGTAACAAGATCTCCATTCTCCCTCAAATATATTCAAATTTATCCTGCAGTAAAACTTCCCTGTCTCATGGGCTGACAGGAAAACTACATGATCAAAACCACAAATTCCCAAATCCTTGGTGTTAAAGATCTGATGCCACAAACCTAAATACGTGGCAAACTACTGTCACTGTTCCGTACTGCACCTAACACAGGCATCACTAATCAATCACGGAAGTCCTTCCTGATGATCAGGGAGCCAGCCTTAAAATGCCTCCCCACAACGCTCTGCAGATCACAAGCACACAGCTGGAAACCTCTTTGCATCCCGGGCATTCTTTGTAGGAATGAAGGCTGATTTCCATCAGCTTATCCCCAGACAGGGGGGTTTAACCATTGTGTAATCAGGTGCACACAAAGGATGCATGGCTTTGCAGGGATCTGCTTGCAAAAATTTTGCTGTATTAGTTTAGTTGAGGAAATTGGTGGGCATCCTTTTATCATGATTTTTGAGAAGTTGGCCATCAAACAACAGTGCAGTCTGTTGATGCCAAGAACTACTTTTATTAAAAACAAATAAACTCAAATACCTGGTACATTAAAAAAATGTTTAACCCCTGTATTTTAAAAAAAAGTGGAAGAATCCTTTAAGAAATTGCTAAGATGAGATAGACCCACATGTCTTATTGGGGATTGAAGATTGCCCTTCTTGTGGGATAATTCAAAAGTAGAATTTTTGATAGGAGTTTGATGAGGTTAGCTTATGGAGAAAGGGGTCATTGGACCATATGTTATTCTGATGTTTGCTCAATGCACATTATTGTAGCAGGTCTGGAGAAGGGCTCGCAGTGAATGCCCCCTCCCTTTTTAAAATTTTCTGTTTGTGAATTTGATGTCTTCACCCTCTCCAACCTCTTTCTCTCTCATCTATCAGGGATTCTGAGAAGCAGCAACTTGTTTATTTTTAAAAGAAATGTAATAACAGTGATTTGAAGAAAATGACGGAGGTGATTGAATTCCTGGGCAGGCCGGCCAACCACAACACTGAGTACTTTGGAACTCCAGATTTCGAGGAGTCTGCAGCCACCACGCTCACTTTAGACTTCCATGGTGGCTTTTTGAATTTCGAATCAAATTACCCGTAGAAAAGGGCAGGGCTAGAGACAGAGGGAAAAAAAAAAAAGCACCACAGCCACCAGGATTCTCTAATTGTTCTTCTAAGAACATTTTTAAGGCCATAATTTAATCAAGGCGAGAGCTCTGGGAATGTTATAGAGATCACTAGAAATTGCCTTCTGCACCTCTCTGCCTGCCTCCTCTGTCTCCTCACTTTCAAACTATCCTCCCTCTGCCTTTTGTACAAACCAACCCACCTACCCACCAACTCACCAATCCACCCACCAAGACAGGGGGCTTCCTGCTTAGGCCTGGAGCCATGCTTTTCCTGTCCTGCCCCTTTGAGGGATTCTCATTCTTTGTCTCACCCTTCTAGAAAAACTATTCAGGTCTTTTGGAAAGTTTGTGAAATGGGATGGGCACATAGCATAGCAGTCATGATGCCAGTTGGGATGTGCACATCCCCTATTGGAGTGTTTGTGTTCATGGCTTTGTCTTGCTCCTTAATACAGCTTCCTGCCAATACAATTCCCTAGAGGTAACAAATGAGGGCTCAGGTGGTCAGGCACCTGCCACTGGCATGGGAGGTCTGCGTTGAGTTTCCAGATTCTGGCATTAGCCCTGCCTAACCCTGGCCATTGTGAGCATCTGGGGACTGACCCAGATGGTAAAGTTCTTTATTTCTCCCTATTTTTCTCTACTTCTCTCTCTATATATATATTTTAAAGCTTATGGAATTAAAAAGTAGGTTATTTTGGTGCAAAAGAATTTTGAAATTTATATATAATTTTTGATCATAGTTATTTTTTCATGAACTTTTTGAAGACCCCTCCCATACGTGATTCCTTGGTTAACCTGATAAGCTGATTCAAGTTAGACTGTTCTTGGAGCTTCTTCTATTAAGTACTACTGGCTCATAGGGGAAAAAATTAAAAACTATATGGATTATTAAAACCAAAGAAATTGGGCCCAGGTCAGTGGTTCAATGCCTAAATCTTTGCCTTACACACACCAGGATCCCATATAAGCACTAGTTTGTGTCCCAGAAGCTCAGCTCCCTGCTTGTGGCTTGGGAAAGCAGCAGAGGATGGCCCAAAGCCTTGGGACCCTGCACCCACATGGGAGACCCTGAAGAAATTCCTGGATCCTGTCTTGAGATCAGCTCAGCTCTGGCCATTGCAGCCATTTGGAGAGTGAACCAATGGATGTAAGATCTTTCTGACTCTCCTCTCTGTAAATCTGTCTTTCCAAAAAGAGAGGGAGAGAAATTTTAAATGTAGAAGACTACCTAAAATTAATAATTCCAAATGAGGTAATTTATTGTCAATAGACAGTAAATTCTCACAGTGAATTACATTTGTTATACCCATTTTCTTGACATGGAAATGGAGGCTAAAGGAGGCTTAAGAAAGGATTACTTAATATTAAAATCCTAATAGTTGACTATAACGTACATTTTCTTTCTTTTTATTTTTTTAAGGCTTTATTTATTTGTTTGAAAGAAAAGTTACAGAGAGAGAAGGAGAGACAGAGACACAGTGATAGAGAGAGAGAGTGAGATCTTCAATCTGCTGGTTCAGTCACCAAATGGCCACAATAGTCAAGGTTGGGCCAGGCAAAAACCAGGAACCTTGGAGCTCCATCTAGAATTCCCATGTAGGTGGCAAGGGCTCAATCACTTGGACCATCATCTGCTGCTTTCCCAGGTGCATCAGCAGGGAGCTGGATAGTGAGTGGAGCTGGGACTCAAACCAGTACTCATAAGGGATGCTGGCACCTCAGACGGCAACTTAACTTGTAACAACGCCAACCCCAAAGCACATGTTCTTAACTGCCATGTTTCTTTGCCTCCTGTTAGATATCTTAGATTTAGAGATTTTAATGGTATAATCCTCCCTGGGCAGCTTGAAAAAATACGGGCATTTTGCCACATTGGTTCCTGATAGCCAACATTAGAAACTGTGGCTTTTCTGCGACACTTAGCAAATGACTTGTTTAGGGAAATGGAGGGTATATTCATTTAAGCACTGATTTTTAAATGGGCATAGAAGTTTTTTTTTTCTAAGTGTATTATGCAATTTTTTCCCTTAAGCTAGATATTCTAAACATAATTTAGCCTTTAGCCTTTCCTTATATACTCCAGGTTCGCCAGTGTGAGCATTAGCTACAGTTAACGAGGCTGTAAGACAGCCAGGCCCTTGAGGGCTGTTGAAGCACATAGGGCTGTTTTTAACCTACATTTTAAGTGGTCCCAGACTGCTTTGCTATTTAAGTTACCATGTCTACTTTTCATAGATTTTCTGCCATGCCGTCAGCCTCTTGGTCATGGACTCACAATGGTCTTTGCACCCAGCTCTGTTGGTCTTTCTTTGCCCTCTTGGTTCTGCAACTTAGCATTGGTGGTGGGTATGACAGCCCAGGTATTTAGGCATATGTTGCATGAACAAAGGCTAATACAGAATATTAGCTGAGAAGATTTCATAGCAGAAGGGAGCATGGATGGTAGTGAGTAGGCTTTATAGCATCTAGATTTTCTGCATGAATAATTGATGTGATCATTAATCAAGGTGAGAGAAATGTCCTTTGTTGTTTGCCTTCCCCCAGCTGCTTTTCAAGGAATCTGTCCAGCTACAACAGCCCCTGGTTCTTAGATGACCGTGTGTTGGCTTCTTCAACCATGATCCTTCACATACCAGCACAGTCCACGTAGTTGGATGAGTGGTGTGCCTGAACCAAAAGCAACCAGACCACGCATTGGCCAATGGCCATGATAAAAGAAAGTAAGCTGCTTTTAGGTGACCCAGCTCTGAGAAATGTGAGTTGGGAGGTAAGGCAAGGTGACTTGTATGTAACTTGAAACTGAACATTCACAAGAAGAGTTCTGTCCTACAAACATAGGTGTCGTGAGACCCCGATAAGAGGAAGCAGCAGCCTCTGAAAGGCCAGTTAGAGGAAAGAGAAGAAGGGCAGAGATGGACAGAGACCAGAGAACGGTGAGGTTTTTGCCGATGGGTATCCTTACTCCAAACACTTTTATTTTTTCCTTGAGATAACTTAGATGCGTCTCTGTGTCTTCCATGCCAACAAAGCTAACTTAAAAATTCAATTTCTTGGGAGCTGAGTTGTTAGCAGCATGCCCTTTATTGTTTCTGAACATCCTGCAAGCAGAGAAACACAATTTATACCAAAGGAACAGCAGAATCTGAAATATAAATAGTTAAACAAGCAAATATAAAGAAAAAGACAGTAGTTAATAGTTATATGAAGGCAGTACCAGCATCCTGAGATAGCTTCAATAGTCTCTCAACACAGAAGCAAAGATGAACGATCTACACCATAAAAATGTAAAATTATCAGAAAAAAAGTCCTTGGTTCTTCTTTTTACCCAATTCTTGGTGGCTCTGGAGAATGAGGCTCAACTGATACTTTGCTAACCTCCGAGGTGGTAGGGGAAGCAGACTGAACACTGCTCTTACAGCATCAGGAAGCTGACCTTGAGGTCAGAAACAGATGGGTACACATATTCCCGTGCACTAAAATTAACTCAAGGCCTCTGTGCTCTGGTGATTTCTCAGCAATTGTCCTAGCCTCCTATACAAGACTGGGGAGAGAGATGGGCATTTGGTACAGGAGGGACGACCCTGCTACATCCCAAATTAGAGTGCCTATGTTCAAACCCTGGCTCTCCAGCTTCCTGTATAATCTGCAATGTGGGATGAGACAGGTGATGGCTACACGGGACATGGTCACCCAGTGGGAGACCTGGATTGAGTTCTTGGATCCAGCTTTAGCCTGGCTTAGCCCTGCTCTTGGCTGTTGCCAGCATTTGGAAAGTTACCCAACAGATGGAATACCTGTTCTTGCCTGTGTCTCTGTCTCTGCCTTTCGAATAAACAAATGTAAGTTAAAAGAGAAAAATCCAAGGAGAAGCAGACAGGGCTTCCATCCAAGCAGGTGATGGTCAACATTCAAGGGCATATTGCTGAAGTAGACAGAGGCCAGTCTGAAAGGAAGCCAGGGTTACTGCTGGCAACTAGACAATGGATCAGACCACAAGGGTCGGGCAAGAGAGTGGCAAGACTGCTGTCTAGAAGAGCTGAGAAGCACACGCCAAGTTGCTCGAGCTTGGAGCACGGTTGCTCAGGTCAGCATCTGGGAAACAGAGGGCTGTGCTGAAGACTGCATAGTGACTCAGCCAGAGCAGCCAGGACAGGGCTATGTTGGAAACTGGAAAATTCTGGGCATCCCATCTTCTGCCTGCTTAGGTAATACAGGAAGGGGAACATGCAAGGGGAAGGCAGAGAGAGAAAGGGAAGGGAGGATGGGGAGAGAAGATTGGCAGAAGTAGGAGAGGGGGATCATTTAAGGGAGTGCAACTAGAGTCGGTAAGACAGGGCTAGAGCAGTTCATATCTTTCCCCCAGAAAACTTCCATCTGTCACATGGTCACTGTCAAACCAAGAAAACAATTGAAGTTATCTTCACAAAGCACAAGGGTTTCATGAGATCAGAATTAATGAGTTGATAAGAACCTGTTGTTTAGATTCTAGGAACTAAGTCTGCATTGCTCATGGTGGCATCACTAATCCCCCTGGGTCAGCAGATCTGCAAAACTGGATGCTGGCCCAGCCTAACTTGGAGAGGGAAGTAGTACAAGCTGTCTCCTTTGTGGCAGGGGTTCTCACAGGTCTCTTGTGGGAGGACTGCCCTAGGGTGAACAAAGGCAAGACAAGGAAACCAAAGGCAGCCAGTGGCCCTTGGCGCTGCCCTGGGTGCCTAGAAACACACCCAGAAGCGGGAGAGGACAGGGGTGTGTGAGTCCTTCCCAGAGGCCCACCCCTACAATGCACCTGACCCACCTTACCTTCTTGAAGTATTTATTTCCTTGGATCCCAGCGACCATTCTTGCCCTGGATTTTCACTTCTTCCTTCATTTATGGCTACTGTTTCTTAGAGTGACTTTCACTTTCAGATATTTATTTTGGAAAAAAATTAAAAAGTAAACTGCCCCACAGGGCTCTTGTCACACTTCTGGCAATCCTTCTCTCAGGATCTGTCTCTCTTGCCCTGGGCCCCCACCTATTTTTTCTACTTCCCAGGAAATTTTGAATCAAACCCCAATCATCATATTGAGTATAAATGTTTCGATCTGCGTCTCCAACGATTGCTTTAAATTTTTTGAAAGATTAATTTGAAAGGCAGAGCTATGGGGGGTGAGGTGGGGAATGGGATTGAGAGAGAGAGAGAGAGAGAGAGAGAGAGAGAGAGCTCCTCCATCCCCTGGTTCATTCTCCCAAAACACTGCAATGGCTGGTGCTAGTGCAGGCTCAAACCAGAAGCCAGGAACTCCATCTTGGCCCCCAACATGGGTGGTAGGGGGTCCAAGCTTGTGGGCCATCTTCCACTGCTTTCTCAGACTCATCAGCAGAGAGCTGAATTGGAAGTGGAGCAACCAGGACTTGCATTGGCACCCATATGGGAAGTCAGTTTAACGTGCTGTGCCACCAAACCAGCCTCTCCAGAGATCTTACTTGTTAGAGGCATAATTTCAGTTCCATCTAGCACACTCGCCCCGTTCATGTTTCCTCCATTGTCCAATGTGTAGTCTGTTTAAAAATGATTAATTTGTTTGAGTAATGATACAAACGAAGTTCATGCATTGTTTTTGTTCAATATATCTCCTAAATGTCTTTTAATTTATAGATTTCCCCATCTAAGTCTTTATCTTCTTCTCCTTGGAGTTTTTCTGCTGAAGAAATTAGGTGGTTTATCTCATGGGATTTTTCACACACTATGATTTTTCTTACAGTATCTGTGGTTTCTTGAGCATGTTCCCTGTCTCTTATAATTTCTGTTCATTGGTGATTAGATTTGGAGGTGTGATTAGGATCAAGTTCTACTTTTTCCCGACCTTTCACAGGCAGTCTGGGAAGTGGTGAATGTCGGGCTGAGTCTCTGCACGATGTGAGAGGCCATCAGTCAGTGCCTGGTGATGAATGCCAGTCATTCAGCAGGCGGTTGCTCCGTCCTCTCTTCTTCAGTGACATTCATTAGCTTCTGGGTGGCTCTGAGTACAGTTCGTGGAGAAAACCAGCCTGCCGTGTCGACCCCAGCACTGCCGGCAACTGTGTGGCTAGAAGCCATGCAGCTGAACCTCTCCTAGCTCATCTAACCACGTACACGATGAGAACGACCATGACCCCAAATACAGAAGCACTGGAAAGGTTCAAAAAGAATGCATGGTACATTCCAGGCTTGCAAACATTTCCCGGACAGAAACTGCAAGCCTCATTTTCTTTGTTCAAGCATGGATTTTCTAGCAAGAACCCAAAGAACACTCCAGAAGGACACTGAGCACAGCACACTACAGAGAGGGGCTGTGGAGGAGGCAGAAGAGTCAGCAATGGAGTAGACCTTGGGTGAGAGCAAAAGTCACCTGTGGCCAAGGACTCCTAGTCTCCCTGGGAAAATATCTTGAGGATAGAAAGGGGGAACAGTGCCCTTAGAGGGACATCTTATCCAAATGGCCTTTTCTTGGGATACTCAATCCTGGGAATATATTTACTCTGCCTCTGGTTTTGGCAAGTCAATGAATTAATTTAACCCTATCATCTGAGCAGTTGGTTGCTTGCTTACAACGGTAAGAATTTTATAAAGCTTTGTAAAACCACTCAGGCATGTTTTAAGCCTAAAGGCATCCATCTAACAATTGGCTCAGGGTCTGATTTCTGTGCATATTAAATCTTTATATTGTCACTTACATCCTCTTAATGGTCTCTACTTAGGAGAAGATCCTGGAGTCTTCAGTGGAAGTTATAAAGCGAAGGAACCATTTGTAAATCAATCACCTTCTGTTGCAAAAGCACTGATGATGTGCAAGTCTGTGCTCTCCAGGCCTTAAGGGGATGCAGAATGGGGGAGCTTGGGTAGCCTGAGGGAGACAGAATTCTCCCACCAGTTACATAGTCTGTGGCTCTTCTCCCTTTGACCTTGATTAATACATGTTCAAGGTTAGAACTTAGACTGTGGGTCAGGATAAATCCATCAGCTGCTAACCTAGCTATTTAGCCTCTATCTCAGTTTCCTTGTCTGTTAAGCCACAGTTGGTTATTATTATTACACTAGCCACCCAACTGGTCCTTGCTGGTCAGGGTTACCTCAATATTTGATTAAAACGAATTTTACTTGTAGTAGTACTCAATGATACAAAGGAACACACCTTTGATACAAGCCAACAGCTATGTGGATCTCAAGGATATTATGCCACAGGGAGAAAGTCCATCTCAAAGGGCCATATCAAGTATGAATCCTTTTATATAACACACTTAACAAAAAAAGATTTGAAAGTCAAGCCACCGGAAGAGAGAAGAAGAAATAGAGCTCTTCCACCTGCTGATTCACTCTCCTCAATCCAGGCCTCCCATGTGGGTGACAGGAACCCAACCACTTAAACCATTTCTGTTTGCATTAACAGAGTTTAATTGGGATTGGAAGCCCAGCCAGGTACTCCAACAGGTCTCCTGACATCTTAGCTGCCAGGCACAACAGCTCCTGAAATGGCTTCAGCTTTTGTTTTGACCGGATACTGAAATGTCAGAATCTCTCTCTCTTTTTTTTTTTTTGCCTCTGTTTACCTGCATTATGAAGTGATCCCTCTCATTACTGGGTCATGCCATCACTTTATCTAACCCTTATCATGGGAGCAGAGAGGAAAACACACAGTCCAGGAAAAACACGTGACGTTCTAGTGCTCAAGCCACACCCAGAATCCTGGGGCATCCTCACCCAGGCCTGAGCAAGATCATCACCGCTCCTAGCAACTCCATCTCATACCTGCTCCTCTCACTTCCTTCTCCCAAACCTCTTGGGCACATTTAGCCTCTTTATTTCCCATACCACTTGTGTCTGGCCCAGTGACTGGGGGTGGGAGTTAAGCAGCAGCCAACGGTTGACCATCAGAGACCACAGTGATTGAAAGGCAAAAGTAGACCCGTCTCCGAGCTCTATGCAACATCGTTCTGATTCTCTCATGCCTTATTAGATCAAACGATCTCCAATCTCCTTCCCAACCTGGATTGTTTAAAAAGAAAAAAAAAAATCAATCTCTGCTTTCATAACAGACAAAGGAGAGGAAATGCCCTGGATTGTTTTCCAAAAAAGCAACTTCTGCTTTAATACCAAAGAAGAGGAAATGCCACCAAACCACGGGTAGAATAGAGGATGGAAAGGAGGGGGCGTCCGAGGTCAGCTGAAGGAGGTGGGCTGTGCTCCCTTCTCGCAGAGGAAGCCTGACCCATGGTTGCCCCTGCAGGGCTCAGGGGACCAGAGAAAGGGCACAGCTCCCCCTGCAGGATGCTTGCGCCCTCCTGGGAGGCACCTCTGGTGGGGTGTGGACTCTCGGAGGCAGGTGTGTGTGTGTGCCGCAAGTCCTACAGAGAAGAGCTTTAGTTCAGCCCATCAGGTGGACGCAATCCTTGTCACCTTGGCAATGTTGACAGGACACCCACCACACCACAGAGCAGGCTCCAGGATTCCCTGTTGCAGATTAGCTCAGGAATTTGCTGCCTCCTGGTAAAACAAAACATGTTTAACAACCCTATTCCCCTGCCCCCAGTTCCCCTGACTGGATGTGTTTTAGGTTCAAGAGCAAAGTCATTTACTATATTTCAGGCAGATCTTCCCTTCTTTATCTTCTATAATCGTTCAAGGTTCTTGAGTGTATTAAACACTTCCCAGGAACATTATAAGAAAAATGATCTTCTAAAGTACTGCTCACCATATAATGAGATTTTTTTTTTCCTTTGCCATCCCATAGTTCCTCTTAACAAAATGTCATTGATTTAAGTACCGGAGTCCCTGGGAATCCCTTGGCAAATGAAAGTGTTTCAAATTTGTTAATTTGATTTAAGAAATAGGTTGGGTAGCCTATTTCTTAAAGACATATTCAAACCTCCACTTACTAGGTGATGTATTTTCCTAAGTGCCTAAAAGACCTTGGAAAATCCTAATTCAATCAAGATTGTTCACCTTGGCAAGATACCCTAGCACAGAGGCAGCAATGACAGATGCGAGCAATCTGTGTCCCAGCAGAAGACAAGCAGAGCTGTGAGCCTCCTGCAGTGGCAGAGCAGAGCTGGGGCAAGCCCTGGGTCTAACGATCAGAAACAAAGGCAGAGGAGCAAATTGCTTCATCACCAGCCGGAAGTTTGAAGTCTTAGAGCTCCCGCCCTCTCTCCTTTTGCCTTGTGTAGACAAATTTTTAATGAGAGAAAAAAAAAAATTCTGTTGAAGCATTCAGACTTTTTATTAAAAATCCCCCGGAAGTCAGAGCCTAATGGGCAAGTTTATGATTCACTGGGAAGAGACAAGCTATTCATTATTTCCTTAATTGTATTTTTGTGCCAAAAGTTGTTTCTTTAATGATGGAACAATGTTGCTAAATCGCGAGACCTCGGGCCTCCTTCTGTTAGGCAACATGTTTAAAGATAACCCAGAATTCATTTCCTCTTTCCTTTTCCTCCTCTGCCTTTTCTCCCACTTTGCTTAGGGGCCTCTTGAACCCTGTGGAAACTTTTAATCTCTGCTTGATTTTCTTTCTTCCTTTTCTCTTTTAGTTTCAAACTTGTATTGATTTGAAAGGCAGAAAGACAGAGATATCTTCCATATCCTGGTTCATTCCTCCATTGTCTGCAACAGCTGTGTTGGCCAAACCAGAGCCAGGAGCCCAGAACTCCATCCAGGCTCCCACATGGGTGGCAGGGACCTAGCTCCTGTATCTTTCACCTGCTGGCTCAGACTGAAGTGACCAGGGCTCTAATCAGGTACTCTGATATGCGATTCAGGTATTCCAAGTAATATTTCAGCCACTGCATCAAACTCCTGTTTCTTTCTTTCTTTCTTTCGTTCGTTCGTTCGTTCGTTATTTGATAGGTAAAGAGAGACACAGAGAGACAGGTGTCTTCCACCTACTGGTTCCCTCCCCAAATTCCCGCAGCAACCATGGCTGTAGCCAGGAGCTGGGAACTCCCAAAGACATGCGCCACCATCTGCTGCCTCCCAGGGTTTGCACTGGTGGGGAGCTGAAGTCAGGAGTTAGAGCTGAAGTTAAGACAACAGGTATTCCAAGGTGAGTTGTAGCATCTTTAACATCTGGACTAATCGCCCATTCTCGCTCTGCCCACTGAGTTGTAACAAAACAATGATCTCTTGGTGTTTACTCAACTTATTTTCCCTCCTGACTTGCTTTAGTCTTAATTTTTAAAAACTCTTCTGGGAGTGCATACACATCAAAGCAGACTTAACTTTCCTTTCTTCAGCAGTCTTACAACAATTTTGCTGCACCATAAGCACACATGACTTATATAATTGTTAAAATTGTTTTTCCTGATTAGAAGTAATATGTGTTTCTTGGAGGTGATTTGTGAAATAAAGAAAGGCAAAAACGCAAAAGTCATTTCCACTCTGTGCTGTGCCCAGATGAGATCCTTTCCAAGGTGCTAATCTTCAGCCTGGGATGTATCAGCTCTGTGGGGTGGGGTTGTCATGGGGGAAGACAGCAGAAAGGCGCGTGGGGAAATGGCAGGCTAGGACCAAGAGACTTCTGACAGTCTCTGAAGCAATTCACTTCTCAGCTCAGCCATGCCCGCCTCCACCTGTCTGAACTTTCTGGGCTTCTGAAGAGCAAATTGGCTTGCTCCTCACCTACCCACACACCCACCACTCTCTGCCCTCAGGGTACCTGGCTCTCATCTCGGCTGATGTGTTGAGTCATTCATGTGCTCTTGTTTGCTTCCAAGCTTCTAGAATTCTGTTGACAAATCCCATGTGCCATTGTCTCCTCTCCTGTTCTTTAAGCCTTGTGAGCTTTCGCCTTTTTGATCCTATTAGTAGAATTGTGTAGTTTTCCAAGTGGGAAGTGGTACATACTCCCATATGCCTTCCACTTGACATCTTTAACCAGGAGTGTCTGCCTATATACCCCTGGAAATATTTTACACAAAGTTTAATGATTGTATAATATCATTTGCATATAAATGGGCCATGATTTATGTAACTGCACCTAATAGGTGTATCTATGCCTACATTATTTATTTCCTTAAAATAAAATGCTAAATACAGACTCATTCGCCCTAAGAACATGAGTGATACAAAGATACCTTGCAGCAACTTGGACACATTGAAAAGTTACCTACTTTGTATGCCCGCTGAGGGTTCTGGGAATGTACCTGCCCCTCTGCCGTGAGGCTTTCCTCTCTTCCTGATGCTCTGTTTTCTCGCAATGGTCTTGGTCCCCAGTTCTGTTTGATTTAACTTCTCCTGGACTCCTGAGGATAGCTCCTTGCTCGGAGCTCACCCACCCAGGATCGGGATGAGTGAGAAGCCCGCCCTTCCGTCACACTGGGCATTTTGCACGACGCCTGCATTTCCATTTGGGCTCTTCTCTGTAGGCGCCTTCACCAGGGTGCTTGGCATTGGCTTTTCCGCCCTGTTTACCTCCACGGCTTACGCTGTGATCGCTTCTCTGTTTACCTACTTGTTGGTGGAATGAAGATTTGAGCTTTGATCTTATTAGTCTGAATGTCAGGATCTCTCAGGCAATGTGTGACTCCAGCCGCCTGTGATTTTGCTGGTCTCCTGTTAGTTAAAAAAAGAGGGGTGGGGCTTGACAAGCTTAGAAACCAGGCAAGTTCTGTGTGGGTTCCGCTTTTCCCCTCCTCCTCTAGGGGAAAATGTACTTCCTCTTTTCAGGCTGCTAAATTTTTATCCATCTTAATTGGCTGGCTGGAGCAAAAGTCCTTGAGCAATGTACAGTCCAGCTTAGTTTCACTCTCTCCTAATTCCAGACAAAGTGAAGAAGAGCATTCTAGCATACTCCTAAATCCTAACTCTAACTAAAGGTCTGAGAAACTTCCATGGAGTCACTGGCCCTTGGCTCCAAATTCTATTATTATATGGTCTTCCATTGAATAAAACCCCACCACTACTGCATCCTGATAATTTCTTAAAAGCCAAAGGAGGTGGATCAGACTCCATGCAGTTTGTCTTCCTCTGGCTGGATCCTACGTGAATGTTTCTTCAGTCTCCTTCTGTCTTCCTCTGCCTAGTCGGGTCTGTGCGGCTTGTCCACTTCTTCTGTTCCTCCTGCGGTCCTTCCCAATGTCTTCTCTCACAAGTCGCCCTGCCTTTTCTAGCCTCCGTCCCAACAAGGTTCTGATCCAGACTTCTTTTCCCATTTACCTCTCTGCTCTGTGTATTCCATGGATATGTATACCCAGTTCTGTGTATTGCATTCAACAGTTGCCTGCTCTCAGTTTCTCAAGTTTACAAAGAGATGACTAATATTATTTTCTGTGTCTTTTCCTTTAAAATAGAAATTGCTTTCTTGAGTATCAGTCTACTGGCTGGATTTGGGGCCCTCCATGGGTCAGAATCACCTGGAAGAGCAAGGTTTCTTGACACAAGCCAGGCCTCCTTGACTCGTGTTTCTGACGTGCTCTGGGGACACACGTGTGACCTAGTGGGTGAGGCTCTCTTTGGGATGCCTGCATCTCAGCTTGGAGTGCCTGGGTCCTGGCTCTGCTTCCATCCCATCTAAGGCAGGCCGAGGAGGCAGCAGAAGACAGCCCAGGAGCTCAGGTCTCTGCCATCTGCTGGGGAGACCTAGGCTGGGCTTTTGGCTATCAGCTTTGTCCTAATTCATGAGAAGTGTTTGGAGGTGACGGCAGGTGCACAACCTCTCTTTCCCTCACTCTTTCAAAATAAAGAAACTGTAAAAATTGAAAAGAAAAGTGCTGAGTCATCTCTGTATATTCTTGGTTATGGGAGAAGTTTCAGGGCTAACATAAGAAAAAGATACATTTCAAACACATAGAACACAACTAACAGCCAGCATTTGGTGTCAAGCAGTCTTCCAGGGATTACACAACCCACAGCTCCTAAAAGGCCAGCCCCCTTGGCCTGTGCTACCTCCTCTGCCTCATTGCTTCTTCTTAATGTTGATCCCTGTCTCACACACTGCATTGTTCACTTCACTGCTTTTGTAGATTGCTCTGGATCCAGACCCGTGCTCCCCGTGGCCACAGATGTGTGTGTGTTCCTCATGGCTCTATCCGGGGCACACAATGGGCCTGAACAAATCCTGAATGAGTAAATACAGTCCTTTAACCTTCACTCAGTTCTGGATCTTACATTGAGTTATCATGCCCATTTTAAAGATGAGAAGAGTGGGGCACAGAACAGCTGGGTAACTCACTAAGGTTACACAGCTCCTCCATGGAAGAGCTGTTGGGTCTGTTTGGCTTGGCTTTCAGCAATAGTGCCTACACACCGACTATCTACAGCAAAATAAATTTAAAAAGTAAGGGGAAAAGGTTATAGAAATAGGGGAAGCCCATTCCACACACTTCCAGTTCCAATCCCTTCCTGCCTTCATCAGGTATGTCCCTCTCTAAGCGACTGCGTCCGTCACTCACCTTCAGGGGTCTTTCAAGCCCCATGTGGGACTGGCTCTGCAGATGGAGGGGACCCACATAACGAACAACCTCCCCCTCCTAATTATCTTGACTGCTGTTGTTTCTTTTGCTTACCTGTTTTTTCTTTTTCTACTTCACTCATTTTTCTTGCTGAAAATAGAAAATCTAATCAAATTGGAATTGCAGTCTTTATTGCTCTAGTTTTTTCCCCAAAGACCGACTGAATTTGGGCCTCATCAGAAAGCCATCTGGCATACATGCACAGCCTTACCCAGGGCCAGAAAAAGACCATGAAGGAGTGTGCAAGCCCTGGCTTACTCATCCTGAAGCAAAGCTCCGCGGCTGGCAAGGACCGCACTCTGGACAACAGTGATGTCAGAGAGTGTGCACTGATCAGGAACAGAGCCGTGGGTGCCGCACTGTGCATGATGACCTTGCAGAACATGACTAGCAATCAAGAGTCAACGCCAGGGGCGGGTGTTGGGGGCACTGGTTACAGCGCCGATGGGGATGCCAGCACCTCACCAGCTTGCTTCAAGGACCATTATGTGATAGTTCGGGTGGTTTTCAGAGGATAGTTCTCTTCCTTCAGGGGCTTTCTTTATTGCCCAAGGAGGACTCAGGTTTGGGCTGTGGTCCACCTGATCTTAAACCAAGGCCTGGTTCTCAGGCTTTCTACTGAAGTGTTTTGTCTTGACAGCTGAAAATACAGCACAGCGTGAAGGTACACGCCCCAAAGCAAGCCCTTCAAACTGGTGAGAATCTTCAAAGACGTTTGGAAAGCCGTTTAATTTTAATGTCTTTTTGAAACACACAAGTACAAAAGTAGCAGGGAGGGGCCTCAAAAGGTTCATGGGAACTAGGTATTATGAAAAAGTGCTTGGGTTTCAAATGTTTTTGCAACAAAATAAGCATCTACTAATTCTGTTTTTCCACAAACCTTTCGAAGTCCTCTTCTATAATCTGCTCACAGAACATGAAAATAATAAATAAATGCATATCTTAGGAAATGAAACTCTCTCTTTGTTGTCCTATTTCCAATGGTTTTTTGTGTTTTATAATTTTTTTCCACCATTTGTAACCTTTTGGTTGATTGTATGCTTTTTAAATACGTATTTTAAAAGATGCATTTGTTTTTTTGAAAGGCAGAGTCTCTCTCTCTCTCTCTCTCTCTCTCTCCCCACGTCCCCTCCCCCCCACGCCTGGAAAGAGAATTTTCCACCCACAGTTTCACTCTCCAAAGCCTAACCCTAATCCTGGCCAGCTCAAAGCCAGGAACCTCCACCTGGGTCTCCCACATGGGCAAACAGCCGTGTTTGCCTTCAATCAGGATTCTCAGGCTCTGATCTCCAGGCAGAGGCTGACCTCCCCAGTGACTCTCTTCTCTGGTTTAACCTGTTTTATTCGGATATTTGCCACTCTCACATAGACCTAGCTCCTTCGCTTTGTGAGGGGAGTGGGGGGAGTGGGGAAGGATGATTTTCTCCGGGGAGGAACCATGCCAGTGGCTCTCAACATTTGCACTTTCACTTGAAGGATGCCTGCCTTCCTTGCCTTCTGTGCTGGGTCCGCTTTAAGTCAGTTTCAGGTAGCAATATTTTTATTGGGTGATTATTTTAAAGATTTATCTTTAATCTTGTTTTATTTGGAAGGCAGATTTATAGAGAGAGAGAAGGAGAGAAAAGGAGCTGGATTGGAAGTGGAGCAACTGGGACATGAATCAGTACCCATATGGGAGCTGGCAACACAGGTTGAGGCTTAGCCTACTATACCATGGCACTGGCCCTTTGAGTGATTTTATTTATTTAGTTATTCATTTTGAATTCATCTGCTGCCTTCCAGGTGGGTGTTAGCAAAATGCTGGACTTGAGTGTGAAGCCAGGAACTGAACCCAAGCACCCTCTACGGGATATGGGCAACCCAACTGGCATATGTGATACACCATGTATCCCCTCCTCTGTTCCTTTTTTCTCCCTTCTTTCTCTCTTTTCTCTTTTTTCCCATCTCTCTATAAATGCTTGGTTTTTACTTTTAATCTTAAATTTTTTTTTGTTTATTTTCATTTTATTTGAAAGGTAGAGACAGAGACACAGAGAGAGAGAGATCAATCTTCCATTCATTGGTTCACTCCCCAAATGGTTGCAATAGCCCGAGTTGGACCAGGCCAAAATCAGGAGCCATGGTCTCCTAGGTCTCTCCCCTGTGGGTTCAGGGGTCCAAGTCCTTGGGCCACCTTCTGCCACTTTCCCAGACACATTAGCAGGAAGCTGGATTGGAAGTAGAGCAGCTGGGCTATGAGTATATGTGATTTTGGCATTTCTGCCTTCAAAAGCTCAAACCAATATAGTCATGTAGTAAAATAAGACCAAATAAAAAATTAAAATATTCTTTTAAAGATTTATTTATTTTTATTACAAAGATATACAGAGAAGAGACGAGACAGAGAGGAAGATCTTCCGTCCAATGATTCACTCCCCAAGTGAGCGCAACAGTCAGTGTTGTGTTGATCCGGAGCCGGGAGCCAAGAACCTCCTCCAGGTCTCCCATGTGGGTGCAGGATCTCAAGGTTTTGGGCTATCCTTGACTGCTTTCCCAGGCCACAAGTAGGGAGCTGGATGGGAAATGGTGCTGCTGGGATTAGAACCGGCACCCATATAGGATCTTGGCTCATTCACTGCAAGGACTTTAACCGCTAGGCCACTGTGCCGGGCCCTAAAGTATTTTTTTATAGTAAGCAAAAGAAATAGCTGAAGAAAAAAAATTACAGGATAAAAATGCTTTAGTATGGAGTCTGCCATTTGGCATTTCCAAGCATGATTTAAATCTAAGTGTTTGGACTAAAATTTGGCTTTTTTTGGTAGAGGTCATTGAACACAACAACTCTTTTACCCTTCAAATGATTATTTTTAGTGTCAGTATCTTTTCTTCCTAATATAGAATTTCTCTCTTTTTTTCCCTGACAACTAAGTTGTACCATTAAATAAAATGTATGATTTAAATTTCAATTTTACTCAGGCTGCAGGTGGAATGAGACAGATTATCCAGGTGACTTCCATGAATGTCACTTCACCCCAATTTACATAAAGCTTCCAAAAATCCAGTCTCTCAAAGTGCTTCTAAAGAAGGCGGGAGGGACTGGGGGAGGACCAGTTTTTAGCACCTAAGATCTGTACTGCCTTGCTTGAGTAGTGTCATCTCACCAGTCAAGCCGTACCCTGCCCATGCTATGGATGGGAACAGGCTCGGAGGGAAAGGTGCCGCCCACCCTCACCCCCCATCTGAGTGCCTGCTCCCCCACCCATAGACTTCCTGCAACACACCTGTCTTCTCCCATGGGAGAACTCAGATGAGGGTGCTTCAAGTTCATAGCAAATGCACAATGTGAAAAGACAGGCACAGATTGCAACATTTTTGTGCATCAAAACAAACTTACCTTTTAGTTCCATTTCCCATGGCTAATGTGCAGTGCCTCTTCCAGCATATCCTCCGATGTGGTCAGGAGAGTCTGAGGCCTTGCAGATAGTGAAGGTAATTGCCCTGACCGCTCTTCTCATGCTCAGACACCGTATGTGTGTGTGTGTGTGTGTGTGAGAGAGAGAGAGAGAGAGAGAGAGAGAGGCAGGAGGAAGTGGGGGAACGCCCAGCTGCAGCTACTCCAGACCCTGTGGTCATCTTTGACCTTGGTCAAGGTGGCTGTAATCCTGGCTCCCTTTTTTTTTTTTTTTTTTTTCAAAACCAGAGTGCTAGAAGCTACTGGCTTCCCTGACACACAGATTCTGCACGATTTTGTTTTCCTGCACTCACAGTCTGTCTGAGGAAGTGGAATATTAGTTTGGCTCAGTGCAAGTGACATAGCTCTCAGAGCCTGCCTCCTTCCTGGGGAAATGGAGCTGCCCCTGCTCCACTCCGCTCAGTGGTGTGGATCCAGCGATGGCATGTGCAAACTGCTTATCACAGTGCCTGGTGCAACGTGCGTAAATATGGCTGCTGTTGCTCTTTTAATACATGTTTCAGTGGCTGAGAGACAGAGCAAGCTCCTATCCCCTGATGTACACCCCCAAATGCTTTCCATCATGGCGGAGAAAGGCTGGGCTGGAGTCAAGCTGGAAAATAACTCAGGTCTCCAGCCTGAGTTACAGGAACCCAGCCTCTTACCCTGCCAGTGCTGCCTCCCATGGTCTGCATTAGCAGGAAGCTGGAGTCAGGAACTGCAGCCAGCCACGGACTTTAAAATGATGTAAGCATTTTAGCGGTGCCTTAACCACTTGGCTACAAGACCACTTCTCCTCTGCTTCTTGTTTTTCTCCTCCTCCTCCTCCACTTTCTTCTTCTGTTTAAGATTTATTTATCATTATTGGAAGTGCAGATTTACAGAAAGAAAGATCTTCCATCTGCTGGTTCACTCCCCAGGTGGCCACAATGGCTTCAGCTGAGCTGATCCGAAGCCAGGAGCAAGGAGCTTCTTGCGGGTCTCCCACATGGGTGCAGGGCCCCAAGGCCTTGGGCCATACCCTACTGTTTTCCCAGGCCACAAGCAGGGAGCTGGATGGGAAGTGAAGCAGCTGAGACATGAACCGGCACCCACATGGGATCCCAGTACATGCAAGGTGAGGCTCTAGCCACTGAGCCATCACGCTGGGCTATCCTCCTCTGTTCTTTTGATCACAGTCTTAGAGGCCTTCCTAAGAGCAGACCTTGACATCCTCCTTGGCTGCCCACTGGGCTATTGAATCTGAACCAATCTGCTGTGGCTGGGTTCCTGCTTCTGGAGCATATTTTTGCCCGGCCAGTTCCAGAAACCCTGGCAGGCCCACCTTCTAGCCTGTGAGAATATTCTGAGAATAACCACACCTGTGGTTATTCTGGGCTCAGTTGGATTCCACGATGTCCCCAATGTTGACCTAACCCTAACCTGGAGATGGAGCCCTGTGGTCTCCCCCAGGACCTCAAGTAGCACAGAGTTGACACAAGCAGGTCATTGTTGTCAAATTGCATTTTTCCCATGGGACAGTTGGTGGGGACTGCACAGGGAAGCTGGCTAACTGCTCCTCCATGGAGTAAGAAAAGCTGTGTCTGGACCACATCCATGACCCCATAGGGCATCTCCGAGTTTGCTTTATCCTCGCTGCGAATTCTGCCAGAAATTTGTTTCAGCAGAGTAATGGAGAGGCTGGCAGGTGACATGGCATCATCTGGGGAGTGCCAGCTGCCATGGGTGGGTCCCTGCTAAACGCCAAACTCCTTACATGGCTGTTCCTCCTGGCACTCTGAGCGCCCCCTTTCCAGGCTTTTTCCTGCCTCCCTCACCCCACCTAATTTTTCTCTGCTAATTGTCAGCAACACCCGCATCACCGTGTACCCCAAGCCGAGCAGAGGGACTAGGGTTACAAAAAGACAACACACAGTGAGTGGGTCATTCTTGTAAAGAGATGCCGTTTATTTGAAATTGACCTGCCGGGCCCGGCACGGTGGCCTAGCAGCTAAAGTCCTCGCCTTGAAAGCCCCGGGATCCCATATGGGTGCCGGTTCTAATCCCGGCAGCTCCACTTCCCATCCAGCTCCCTGCTTGTGGTCTGGGAAAGCAGTCGAGGACGGCCCAATGCATTGGGACCCTGCACCCACGTGGGAGACCTGGAAGAGGTTCCTGGTTCCTGGCTTCGGATCGGCGTGCATCGGTCCGTTGCGGCTCACTTGGGGAGTGAATCATCGGACGGAAGATCTTCCTCTCTGTCTCTCCTCCTCTGTGTATGTCTGGCTGTAATAAAATGAATAAATCTTTAAAAAAAAAAAAAAGAAATTGACCTGCCTCTTTATAGTCTGCCTAATGGTTCCCTTGCAAGTGCTGGGGCCTGCTTGAGAAAACTGGCTAGTCACTGCAAACCCACAGGGACCCTCCAAGGCAGAGGAGGGACCCAGCTGCAGTGCTTAGGCATCACCACAAAGTCGCAGGCTCCCTTGCTTGTTGTGGTCTCTTGACACACCTGCACGCTGTTTCTAGGTGTTCACTCCTGGTGTTCCCTGTTCCAGGGTGCTGTCCCTCTCTCCACCCCTCATCTCTGCCTGGAATCATTACATCTCCTGCCACTGGTTTTCCAGACCCCCAACTCTACCACCGCCATCTGCTCATACCTCTATGCCCGCTGAGAAAGAATGCATCCCCATATGTGTGAGACCCCCTCATGGTTTGCTTGAACTGGCTTTCCCCACCACCTTACTTCATTTCATGCATGTGGAAACCTTCTGCTAAGAACCACCCATCTAGGGGTTGGCATTGTGGCACAGTGTGTTAAGCCATCACCTGTAACTCCAGCATCCCAGATGGGTGCTGGTTCCAGTCCCAGCTGCTTCCCTTCTGATCCAGCTCCCTGTAAATGCACCTGGGATAGCAGTGGGAAGAGTGTTTGGGCCCTTGCCACCTATGTGGAAGACTGGGATATAGTTCCTGACTCAGCTTTGGCCCAATCCAACATTGATCACTGCACCATTTGTGGGAGTGAATCAGCAGATGGAAGATCTCTTTCTCTGGCTCCCCATGTCTCCCTGTCACTCTACCTTTCAAATAATAAAGCATTAAAAAAGAAAGACAAGGAAAAGAATGTCCCATGCAGCTGGCATGTCATGATGCAGGAGGGTGGGGGATAGCTAGGAGTCCTGCAGCAAGCACCGGCCAGGACATCCTGCACAAAAGCCCAGGGTCCTTCTCACTGTACGTGTGCTGCTCTACTGCACAGGCCCATGCTGGCCTGGGGCTGCTGTGCCGCTGACCCAGCTGTGACCACAGCTGGCGGCGAGCTGGCCATGAGCACAGCCGTGCCTGTGCAAGGTCACATGAAGCACTCCAAATTAGGGCTCAGGATCTCAAGGGCTAAAGACATTTCAGCACAATTTCTTTTTGGCTAATTTGTCTTCTTTAGCATCCTAGGAGGGAAATCAGGAGCATTGTTCCGAGTTTAATATAATAAAATTCAATCTGGGGAAGCAGAAGAAAGCTGGTGGTGTCGGCTCGGCTCCATGAGCTCTTTTTTCTCTAGTGCTGATTGGTAGTTACCCGTGAGCACACAAGATGATGGCACTTTTAGGTTCTCAGGCATGTTCCCCCTCCTTGAGGTTTTCCAGCGGTTTAGGTGGTTTGCAGCTGTGGATGTTCCCGGAAAGCTGTGGGGACTTGACAAAGAAAGGCCAGAAGTCCGAGCCAGGAGAGTAGAGGGCGAGGACAGCTGACTTGGAGCATCTGGGGTGTTCTGGTCCTTGCAGCAGGCCTGTTGCAAGAGTTTTCTCAGTTATTCTTCTAACAGGCCCCTGGGGTCAACATAAAGAGCTTCACTTCACAAATGGGGGTGGGAGGTAGCTACAGTTCAGACAGGGTGCTAAAGGTGACCAAGGCCACCCAGCAAGTGAAAAGCAGAGTCAGGTTTAGACTCTGCCTGGTGCCACTAAAAAGCCTGTGCACTGCCCAGTCTACCAGAAGTCCTAGGTCAAGGGCAGCTTTGAGCTTGACCTTCATTTCTGGAGTGACAGCTGTTTGGCCCTTTCACTAGGGTCTGTGTGACCTGGGGTCCTTGATGAATGGGGCAGGTGTCCCACTACAATTTTTACTTACTTCTTCTTTTTTTAATTTTTAAATTGAAAGGGAGATTCAGAGAGGCCAACTGAACTGTCTTCCACCTACTGTTTCACTCCTCAAATGCCCGCCAGGAGTTCAGACTGCCATTTGGACTGTGCGTGTGGGTTCCCGTCCAGCCACCAGCACCTCAGCCTCTCCTTTGGTTGCCCTCGTGGTGGTGGCTTCGTCTCTTGCACACAAATCTGTCCCAGCTGAGAACTGCCTGCCAAGACCAATCCCCCCTGAGCTACGCCCCACCAATGACATTTACGTTTTCTGAAAGCCAAAATGTCTTCTGTTTACAGGGTAAAGCTGTGACTGTGGGACTCTGTGGAGGGAAGGGGTACAGGCCTGGTCCTGTGTCTTTGGGATTCCCTATCAGCTTTTGTGTGGAGCTGCGATTTCCCTGTTTCTGAGCCGCTTCTCCCTGGAGTGCTGCCCCTGCAAATGTGGCTGTGCTGTCTGCAAGTCTTTTCAGCAATAGTGACCGGAGGGTCTGGGCAGCTGATGCAAGCCGCCAACCTGGTCTCAGTCTTCAATCCGGGAAGGTCAGCTGAGTGTCCCCGAGGCCTTCAAGGCAACACGGAGACGAAAAGTCTGTCCCTGCCCTGGAGGAGCTTAGTCTGATAGCGGCAAGTGGTAGCTTGAGAATGTGTCCCCGTGGTTTCATGCCTATGGGTGGGTTCTGCCAGAACAAAAGCCTTAAGTGTGGAAATGGTTTTAGAACTGGGCCAGTTGAACGGATGAATAGATAGATGGATGGGAGGATGGATCTATGAATGGACAGGAAGATGGATGGATATAGCTAAGAAGGAACATGGTACATTCTGGGGACTAGAGTTACATAATGGAGCAGAGGGCCCATTTTGGTGGGGTGGCAGGAACCTTCTCTGTTGTATATTTTGTTTCCTGAAAGCTCTGCTTTCCGATGCTGCCATGACTAGCAGGACACACAGCCCAGGACACTGGAATGCTGAGCCCCCTGGAAGCAGGATGTCTGGGTCCCCATCTCCCTCAAACATGCTTCTCTTTCCTTCTGTTCCTCTGTAACCCCTTATCCACTCCCGTGGCCTCGAAATCTGTAGTTCCAGACCTTGCTTTTGGCAAAATTAACTGAGTCCCACAAACAGAGAGCTTGTGAACCAATGCTGGGGACCTGCTCGGTGAACCAAGCACCAAAGGTGAGTAGCTCAGTTAGTGCAGGAGTGTACAGCTCTTGTGGGGAAAGAGAATCAAGAGAGCCGAGGGAGCAGGTGGGAGTGAAGAAGGAAAGATGTCTGCTGTCTGCCTGATGAGCAATGTCTTTGTTAAGCCCTATCTCCCCTTGACAGCCTTGGTGTATTATCTGTACATCCCTATCTAGTATCTATGATATCAGTCAACATGTTATTGATGCTATGTTGATCCACTAATATGTCTATTTGTCATTGATTGGACACAGCCCGTGTGACAGGTGCAGCTCCTGAATACGCTTGGAGGCCTGAAGGGCAGGGTGTGCAAACAATGTGGACATGGAGCAATGAGCCAGGCTTTCTATAGCAGGAATGGGGGGAGCCCACATATGCTCTGTACACCCATCCCACGTGTATTTACTGAGCAGGTCGCTGGTGCTAGGTGCTCCTGCAGGTTCTCGGCATGCCAAGCTAGACAGAGTCGACACGAAGCTCCGGCCCTCAGGCCTGTCTACCTTCACCACTTACCTCCACCAGATTTGCTTCTTCTGTCACCTTCAGCTCAGTCTGTGGCACCTGCATCCCTTGTTGTTGCAGCAGCACGGGGCCTCACTTCTCCCCATTATTAGTTGCCAAACCCACCTACATGCTGCCATGACCCTGTCTGTCCCAGCACAGCAAACAGTGATTGGTGCTTCCATGTGGCAGGTCCCACTGGACAGTGGACTCATCTCTGTGTTGCGGTGCCTGGCACTCAGAATCAGCTCCCTCAGGTGCACTGCACTGAGGAGGGAGCAAACTGTCATGCAGTGAGCCTCGATAAAGCTCATCTCCCACATCTGCCACTTGCATCATTATTATCCTTTTCTCCCCTCCTCCGTCACCCCCCTCTCCTCTACCCTCCTGCCTGCCGTTCCCAAGGCCCCAACTCTGGAAGTTCATCACAGCTTTGGCCATCTATTTCAGCTGCCCTGGCAGTATCAAATCACATTGCAATTCCTGCTCTGAAATTTTCACACTCATGACCAGGCTGGACACCTGCATTTCTGAGGCAGCACTGCTCAAGCCAGGACTACTTGTCCTGACTCATCCTGGCAGAGAATGAGCAGCCTCCTCTGTTGTGCCATGCTTGCCCTTACGTCTCCCTTGCTCCAGCAAGTGTGTCTGCCATTTACCTGTGTGATGTTGCAGAAGAAAAGGGACAGGCGTTGACCAGACTGCCACAGTCTGATCGTCCAAGAAGTTCACTGCATGAGAGCGCTCTGGGGAAACTGGAGCCTGAAGCCCGTCCAGCTCTCTGCTAATGAAGCAGATAATGCAGTGGCTTGTGTGGGCCAGGGTCAGAATTATAAATAGGATGGAGGGAGAGGAAGTAAGGCTGAGGACCAAGGTAACCCTGTCCTGAGGTCAGAAAAGTTATAAAAGGAAGAGATGGTCCCACTATTGCCCAGGTATGTGCTCCAGAAAAAGAGAGCGAGCCCCAAGTGATGGTTGAGACAGACCTACAGGCTAAAGCTAAGAGCAAACAAAACCTGTTTGCTCTATGGGAACAGAAGGAAGGATGATCCCAAAGCTGCATCTGCTGCTGAGTGTGAACAGGCCCCTGTGTGTACTCCTGTGGCCGCTGGCCCCGTTGCTGGCCATGCTGCAGCCAGAGTCCAATCAGGAGGTGCCAGGGCTTGCAGGGGCAAAGGCAGCACCTTCCCTTCCTCCCTTCCAGGGCTGGCAGCAGTTGCTCACAACACCAGCATCCCATGTCAGGGCACAGGTCTGAGTCCCAGATGCTTCATTTCCAATCTACCTTCCTGCTCTTGTGCCTGGGAGGGCAGGGGAAGATGGCCCAAGTGCCTGGGCTACCCACATGGGAGAGCTGGATGGAATTCTCAGCTCCTGCCTTTGGTCTGGCCCAACTTTGGCCATTGAGGCCTTTTGGAGAATGAACCAGCAGATGGAAGATTTCTTTATCTCTATCGTCTTCTCATCTCTGTCATTCACATAAAATAAATCCTTATCAAAGCCATCACCACTCATCACTGGACTGTATTTCCCCTGGTAGGGGATCACGGCTGGGCTTGGTCCTGCCCTAACAGCACACCTCCTCCCAGGAGGACCCAGGCTACAGTGCTCCTCAGGTGTTTTCTTGGGCACAGTCCCCTGTCTGTCTCTGACACAGATTTCTGCAGAGCTCCAAGACTAGCAAGGCTGCAAAACAAGGATTGGTGGTTGTTCCTAACCCTCTGGGGCCTGGAATCTGTTTACTGGCTTCCGTATACTCAGCGAAACAATTAAACAGGGTTTTGGTTTTAGATCTCTGGATCTACACTGCAATGCTCATCTCACCCCGCCCCTGATGTTGTATTGACATGGCGGTGACTCAGAGCTATTCAAAGAATCTAACTCACCAGTGGGACGGAAAGGGTTATAAATTCTGCTTCCTGCCCCAAGGGGCTTGGGTTATGTTTTAAAGAAGTCATTGCTTTGGGTGGTATATGTAATGCCTGGGGCAGGGGTGGAGGGGGACTATTGCAAAGCACAAAAAGATAGTTGTACCCCAGACACACACACAAAATCATTAGGAATGCTCAATGACTGTTTAGGAAAGTGACCTATTTCCCTACCTGCCACCCAATCTGGGGATGTGTCTGACTTGGGAGGTGAGCTACCTCCCTCTGGGCAGGTAGGACTAAGGGATGCTCTCCAGGGGCCCCCCGCTCCTCCCCTCCCAGTTGGAGTCTTGCGAAAGGTCTCTGCCTGCTACCTTCTAAGGCTCTCACTGCCAGCCCTCAGCAGCCCAGGGCCACCTCTGGCCTTAGGAGAGCCTTTTGGTTTCTTTAGGTATTCCCTCAAGCTCTCTGCATCTGCTCCTTCATCAATAGGAACAACAATCTCTACTCCATAAGGTTCTTTCAAGCTTTAGAAGATGTCACAGATGCCGAGCACTCAGTCTCCAGCACCCTGTAGGTGTGGCTAAGACTCAGGGGAGGACCAAAGGTCCTCGACGGAATTTTTTCCTTGATAGCCAGACTCGTGAGCTAAAGCAGAAAGTGAAGATTGTCTTGCTCTGTCACAGCGTTCCACGTTTTGCTGGGGTGGGAGTGGCCTGTGTGCTGAGCACCTGCTGGGAGGCCTACTTTGTATTCACATCATTGCAGGGCCAGAGGCTGAACACAGCCTGGAGAAAGGTTCCCAGCTCTTGACCTGGATAAGCAGGTGAGTAGTACATCTTCATCAATAATAAAAAAGCATCTGATACAGATAGGGCAAAAGACACACTCTATTTATTTTTTTTAACCTGCTCCCAAGACAAAACAGGAAGCAACCTTTAAGAAGATGCCATTTGACAGTAACACAAACAAAAACATGAAAGAAGGGATAATAGTTGGGCTCCTATCAAAATCCTCTTGCTGAGTCGCATAGTGGGGAGACAAAAACCCAAGCTGCTGGGCTTATGCACAGAACAGAAACCAGACAAGGACCTTGGATGCACAGGGAGACAGTGGATGCTGCTGCTCAGCCATTCAGAGGCTACTCTGTCATTACCTCTGGAAACAAAGTTAGGGAGGCCTCCTTATGCCCCGGGCGTGGGAACAGGCTCTCATTGTGCAAGTTTAAACAAAAGCCAAGGGTGGAGAAGCCACGCCCCTCAGTGGAGTCCCAGCTCCAGCACAAACCCAGAGGCAAACAAGTGTGGTGGCGGGGGACAGGATCCAGAAGACTCCCTAGGGTTTAGATCCACACAGATGGCAACATTTCAGGGCAAAAGAGCTGGCCTGGCTTTGAGACTGGAATGACACGCTTTGAGACTGGAATGACACGCATCTGTGGTGATCAGGGGCCCACAGAGGGACTTGGAGAGGCTGGGGTAGGTTGAGGAGCTAGGCTGGCAGAGTGACAGAGACAGGTAAAGACCACCCGACCCCACTTCCATGCCCACGAGAGTAGTGCAGTACTGCTGTGCAGCTCAGAGTCACAGAAATTCTCGCTGTGCTTAGTAAATACTGTGGACAACCCTGGCTTCCTTGTGGCATAGAGGGTTAAGCCTAAGCCTTGTGGCATTGTTGTAGGAAGTTCGATGCGGGTGGAGGGGGTGGGCGGGGGGTAGACATGGCAGCAATCTCGTTTCTTGTCTCACACGAAAGGCAATTCCAGTTTGCAAAGCAGGATTTATTTAGAAAAAAGGGGAATAAGTGTTCCTGCCATGGTGGCAGAAGGGGGCTCCATGTGTCCGGTGGGGAGAGGGGAAATCAGTGGCAGGAGGAAGGAAAAAAATGCCGCAGTGAATGGTGAAGATGGTGTCTTCCATGCACCATCTAAGGGGAATTACTACAAAAGACAAAATCATTCACAATGGCATCTGGTTTAGAATCAAACCTCAGAAGGGTGGGGCTAGCTGACTTCACCCTCCCATTCTAATGATAAGCTGATCATCTCTTTGACAGTGACCCAGAGATGAGATTAGGTGGGTCACTTCTTGCTTTTGACACAACTGAGGTGGTGAATTCCTGTGTTAATTCCGCCCCTCTGTCCTTCCTCAAGGAGAGAGGCTGTCCTTGAAAAACATGCTCTGAGGAAGTTAAGACATGGAGCGGGGAAAAACACAATTTTATTTTATTTTATTTTTTTAAAGATTTATTTTTATTGCAAAGTCAGATATACAGAGAGGAGGAGAGACAGAGAGGAAGATCTTCCGTCCAATGATTCACTCCCCAAGTGAGCCGCAACGGGCCGGTACGCGCCGATCCAATGCCAGGAACCAGGAACCTCTTCCAGATCTCCCACACGGGTGCAGTGTCCCAATGCATTGGGCCGTCCTCAACTGCTTTCCCAGGCCACAAGCAGGGAGCTGGATGGGAAGTGGAGCTGCCGGGATTAGAACCGGCGCCCATATGGGATCCCGGGGTGTTGAAGGCGAGGACTTTAGCCGCTAGGCCACCGTGCCGGGTCCACAATTTTATATTTTTAAGAAATAATTTCACCAGGGACCAGAAAAACCTTAACTGCCTGTTATCCCGTCACTCCTCACACAGCATCAGCATCCCCTAAGGGTGCCAGTTCGAGGTCCTGGCTGCTCCACTTCCCATCCAACTCCCTGCTGATGGCCTGGAAAAGTGGTGCAGGTTGGCCTGAATCTTGTGGTGAGGTAGGCAGCTAGTTCAGGGTCATGAGCTGGTAAGTCACTTCCCATCACATAGGTGTTTCCTCCTGCCCACCTGTGACTCTCAGCTATCACCTGAGGGAGCGGTGTTGCACTGTTGTGTAACCACTCCCCTCACAAGCCCCTATAAAGCCTCATGATAGGGTGGGGCTTGCTCTCTTGGTCATGTGCTTGCTTTAGTACCTGTAAGGACAGGTATGCCCTGAGCATGGCCCCTGTGTGTCTGTATTCCTCACTCTCTGTTTACTGCTTGGGTGGGACAATGAAAACAGCAATGCTAAGACGCCTTGCATTTCTAATTTGTGTACTATTGGGAGTTCCAGGAGAGGTGAGGCAGTAGTGGAATGTGGGCAGAGAAGCCAGGGAAAGGTGAATGTCTGCTACTTTGTAAGTGTGTCCGGATTATTCGTTGCATGTCTCTTAGGATAACTTACATTGTTGGGGAAGCTGGGACATAGGTCTTAATCTATGGACTTGAGGGTAATAACCATTTATTCCTCTTGGGGTTTTGATTGGTTGGATTGCCATATGGACTTGTGATTTGCTATTTATAGTGGACCCTGTTATCGCCAAGCTTGGTGAATAAAGATTCCTTAATAAACCTTAGACACATTCTGGCGTGATCTTGCTCGCACCCCACAACAGTCCTTGGGCTCCTGTGCCTATGTGGGAGACCCAGAGCAAGCTCCTGGCTCCTGGCTTTAGACCAGCTCGGCTTTAGCCACTGCAGCCATTTAGGGAGTGGTCCAGCAGATAGAGGATCTCTCTCTCTCTCTGCTGTGACTCTGCTTTTCAAACAAAAATAATTAAATCTTTAAAAAAAATCAAAAGACAAAACAACCTGGCTTCCTGGGATACTCAAGGCTCCAATGGTGATTTGAAAACACTTGAAGACAAGGGCCCGGCGGCGTGGCCTAGTGGCTAAAGTCCTCACCTTGAATGCCCCGGGATCCCATATGGGCGCCGATTCTAATCCCGGCAGCTCCACTTCCCATCCAGCTCCCTGCTTGTGGCCTGGGAAAGCAGTTGAGGACTGCCCAATGCATTGGGACCCTGCACCTGCGTGGGAGACCCGGAAGAGGTTCCTGGTTCCTGGCATCGGATCGGCGCGCACCGGCCCGTTGCAGCTCAGTTGGGGAGTGAATCATCGGATGCAAGATCTTCCTCTCTGTCTCTCCTTCTCTCTGTATATCTGACTTTGTAATAAAATAAATAAATCTTAAAAAAAAAAAGAAAGAAAACACTTGAAGACAAGTGGTAGAAGTAAGACTTTAGCTGTGTTTTTAGGTGGAGTCATGGCTACAGGCAGCACTGGTGCCCAGCCAGCATGACAGGATCCTGAGGCTGCACTTCCGTGAGGGCTGGCAGAGGCTAGTGGCCCTGTGGGTCAATCAGCCAGTGGCACAGGAGCTGTAGGTACAAAGCCCCATTCATTGTGTGAGCCTGCATCTGAATCCATTCAGCCCATCCTTTGCTGCCCCACCATGAGGTACGACCAAAGGTGTGCAGTGGCCTTGGCTGCAGCCCGGAGGAGCTGAGGGGTAGCCGGCATCTATAGGGAAATGGCCTCTCCATGGAGCCGAAGAGGTGGACCAAGTCCACTGAGTCCCTGCCAGCGACTTTGTAGCGGCTGAAGGAGCTCATTTTTTTCCTCGGGATTCCTCGGGCTACCCCTGGTGACAGGTGGGCTGAAGAACCGCCATGGGCCACCCAACTGACAGGAGCAGCACCACCTGTCCCAGATAACTCTGCAAAGAGAAAGCCAGGGTCACCACCAAGGAGGAGGAGAACATGAAGGCACTTGACAGTCTGTGTGGCCCACGCCAACACCCAGCCCTTGGGCATCCAGGCACAAGGCCCAGGAAGCTGCAGAACAGGATGCTTGTTAGCAAACATGAGGCATTGTTGGAGACGTGTCCTGAATCCATGGTCAAGTGTGGGACAAAAAGACTTTAAAGGGCCAGAGACACAGAAGATGGGGTTTAAGTGCTCAATGACCCTCTTCCCAGGGAAGCAGTTCTAAGCAGTCAGTGCTGACAGAGTGGCCAAGCCTGGGCCCTGGGCCCACAGAGAACACAGTCCCCCCCCACTTGGCCTGAAATTACTTTCACGAGAACTGGGGCTCCAGTCCAGGGCCCATGTGATGGGTGGGATGTGAGAAAAGCTGTCTCAGAGGAGCCTTGCTACAAATCCTGCTGCCATAGTAGGATGCTTCCTCCATGGCAAGTGGCAGGTGCCCAGCTCCAAGGAACATCCCCAAAGTAGGACAGGCATCAGGTGCCTGGGGGAGAAGGATCCAGAGAAGCAAGCCTTGCTTTTTAAGGTGTCTTAGCATTTCATCTCTCAGCTGGTTCTCATTGTGTGTTGGCTTCATTCTCCCCAGATGACGATAACTTCCTCTATGCCTTTGGCCCACTGAAGAAGACAGCTGCAGGCAGAGACAAACTCAGCCTTCGTGGGGAGACATTTGCTGCACCAGTTAGGATGACACTTGGGATCCCTGTGTCAGAGTGTCTGAGTTTGAATCCGGGCTCCCCTTCCAAATTTAGCTTCCAGCCAGGGAGTGGCTTGGGAGGCAAACAGGTGATGGCTCAAGTAGTAGGGTGCCTATAACCCATGTGGGAACCCCAGCTTGAGTTCCAGGCTCCTAGCTTCAGCCTGGCAAGGCCCCAGTCTCTGTAGGCAATACGGGAGTGAGCCAGTGGAGCAAAGAGGTTGTCCGTCACAGCTCCTTCTTCTCCCATTCTGTGTGCGTGTGCGTGTGCCTTTTAAACACAAAACCAAACCAAACCAGGTGTTCAGTTATTTAAGAAGGCGGAGCCACTCTCTGGCTGCCGGAGCATTGTCTGAAACAAACTCTGGTTAACTGTGCTGGAGTCCTGACCCAACCCTCTGCCTATCACTGGGACAAGCACTGGAGGGACATTCTGATTGGGGAAGAGTGAGATCAGCCCCACTGGACCCACACAGAATGGGTTTACCAAAGGAAAGTGGGGTGTTCTTTCTGGGAAATGCTTCTGGTCAACACGGGAGCCAAAATGTTAAGACTGCTGGGACAGAGTAGTAACTGGCCCTATCTCTGAACACTGCTCCAGGAGATCCTGAAACTAAGCCGCTGTGCACCTGATGATTTTTAAGTTGTTTGCAGGGCCTATCCGCAGGAGGTGGTACTGAGTTGGGCTCCCCCTCCCCGGCCCCTGTCAGCTGCCACTTTCATCTGCCCACCTGCTGGGTGGAGAATGGACCAAGGGACTGAGTTCCTCTGGGGTTTGCTTTCAACCTGAAATCATCAAGTCTTTTCCTGAGAATATTGATGGAAAATTTGATATCAAAATAAGCAAAAGGGGCCCTGCGGCGTGGCCTAGCGGCTGAAGTCCTCGCCTTGAAAGCCCCGGGATCCCATATGGGCGCCGGTTCTAATCCCGGCAGCTCCACTTCCCATTCAGCTCCCTGCTTGTGGCCTGGGAAACCAGTCAAGGACGGCCCAATGCATTGGGACACTGCACCCGCGTGGGAGACCCGGAAGAGGTTCCAGGTTCCCGGCTTCGGATCGGCGCGTATCGGCCCGTTGCGGCTCACTTGGGGAGTGAATCATCGGACGGAAGATCTTCCTCTCTGTCTCTCCTCCTCTGTGTATATCTGGCTGTAATAAAAATGAATAAATCTTTAAAAAAAAAAATAAGCAAAAGAACTAGACTAGTACATTCCAGGGGTTCGGCTTCTGTTTTCTTCTTCCTGGGAGGAACATTGGAAGGATATGACCAGGCAGTAAGCAGGACTGTAAGTAATTTTTTAATATTTAGTCCACAAGCAGCAAGGGGCAGGTATCAGAAGACATGGGGAAGGGCACCTGCAGTCCTACTCCCTCCTTTTCCTTTTCTGATGTTCCTTTCTGTCCTCGTCCACAGGCACACATCATTTTCACAGTTCTACTCATGGCTAGATGAGATTTTATGTTTTCATTTAGCACTATGATATAAGCATCTTTCCAAGTCCCCACCTAATCCTCGTGATGATGTTTTTTAATGGCGGTATAATATCCCTTGAAGCGATGAAAACGTCATTTGCACATCCATTCTCCTTTCCTTAGTCATTTAGATTGTTTCCAATTTTTCGCTTCAAGTGATCCATCCCCTTGCCAACTGAGAAGACACAGCAGATTCTTGAATTAACTGGAAGTTTTCTGGGATCAAGTAGGGATTCTGGTTCTAGGTGGGTTGCCCCAAAGCAGCCCATGGTCAACAGGGCAGAAAGCTTAAGCAGGAAGGGTGCCCTGAAGGCCACCGTCATCCTGTCTTTCCGCTCTCTCCGAGACCTGTGGCACCTGCTCAGCTGGTCCTGAAGAGGGACCAGCCTGAGAACGATAAGGGAAAATGGCAGAAGATCCATGCTCAACTCCTATAAGAAACAGGGAGTCCTGGAGAGACTGCACCTCCAACCCTCTCTATTCCTATGAGCCTGGGCCCGGGCAAACCCACCACGATACACTGGAGATGAACCCCTCATCCCAGGGGCTGCAACCAGGGAGGAAAAGGGTCTCATCAAGCTGCAGTCTGGTTGACCCGATTTTGGTGTATTTTCTGCTGCCTTGTAACTTCTGCCTGAGGGGACAGGCAGTTCCAGCACCACCTCTCCCTGGCCCTTCTTGGGGATCTGGGGCAATTGGAATCCCTCACCCAGGAGAGCTCCTTGCCTGATTCCTCTGGGAAAAGCACCCTGGAGAGCTGCTGACAGCTTTGGGAAGAGAGAACAGGCAGGAAGGCAGAGGCTGTTTTCGTTTGCTTTTAAGGTCAGTTCTATTTGGAGAGAAGTCAAAATGCAAGCATACTAATGCAGTCACTGGAGGCCAAGTTCATTTATTGCCTCCTGGTTACAGTGTCAGTCCAGCCCCTTGGAATGAGTTGAATTTGGAATCTGTTTGCTGGGCAGAATCTTTCGGAAACTTCTCTGTCATCCTCTTTATACTCGACTTCAAGGTCACTCAGGACGTATCCTCACTGGTAATGATGGGGGAGGCCGATACTGACAGAAAATGCATTGTTAGGGACTAAGCTAAATGCTTTTAGTTCTCTTTGCAACCTTAGGAATAAAGAATTATTATAATCTCCACTCAGTAGATGAGAAAGCTGAAGCATAGACAGGGCAAGTGACTTACCAAGGTGCTGAGCTACCAGGCAGCACCAGTTTACATCCAGATGCTGCCAGGTTGTGTGGAGACACCAGCTCCCTGTGCCAGACGCCACCCCGTGCCAGCCTAGCCACCAACCAAAGTCAAACAATAACGGAGCCTTTCGTGGATGCCAAGCACTTGGTGAGGGTGCTTCCTCCTCTCATTTTTGAGTGAGGAAACAGCATCCATGAGATGAACTGCCCTCCCTGAAGTCACACAGCTATGGTGAGAATGGCAGAGGCTCTTTCCCCTGCTACCCGATTTCTCTTTGAGTGACAGACTCCCTCCCCTTCACCCTGCTTTGGGCTGAGCCTGTGACCTTCTGGGATTAACACCATGTCCCCCAGACTCTGTTGCAGCTGGGAATAGGAGCCTGCAGGTAACAGGGGCAGCAAACATGGGCCAGGCAGCTTCCTGGAATGGTCAGTCTTCTCGCCCTTCCTCCCTGATGGGGGGATGCAGACTGAATCAGCCGGAGCTAGAAGGGTGCCAATCAGAGGCAGGACAAGATCAAGGCCGCAAGCACCAGAGCCATGAGCTAGCACAAACCTGTGTCCATGAGGACCCCACAGAGTTTGATCAACTGGCAGCTCTTCAGGAATTGCCTCTAGGCTTCTACCTGAGAGCAAAACAACTACCCTGTGTAATCCCTGTTGTTTGTGTGTGTGTGTGTGTGTGTGTGATCTGTAGCCAAACCTAACACTCAACAATAGGACCGTAGAGCTGAAATTTGGAACTGGTTTGATTCCAGAAGCCCAGAAACCCAACTTAACTATTTGGCTATTTTCTTAAAAAAAAAAAAAAAAAAAAAAAAAAAAATTTTTTTTTGAGAGTCAGAGACAGAATAGGCAGAAAGCATTCATCTACATGTTTACTTCCCAAACACTGACAATGACCAGAGGTGGGCTAGGGTTGAAGCTGGGAACCGGGAACTCAGTCCAGTTCTCCCAGGTGGGTGGTAGGACCCAGGGACTTGATTTATGGCTGTGTGCTAGGATGCACATTGTTAGCAAGAAGCTGGAAGTGAGAGCAGAGCTGGCAATCAAACCCAGGTACTTTGGTACATGTGAGCACCTGAACCAGCGTCCTCACCGCCAGGCCAATCGCCTGCCCCTGCCATGCTGGTTTTGCTGAGAAACTCTATGCCCACGTCGGTTCATCTTCTGATGACCCTCATCTCTATGTCCTCTCCTCAAGAGACTCGCTCAGTAAATACATCTCAAGTGCTGGGCCAGACTCTGTGCTGGGGAACAGACCAAGAGCATAAAAACGAGGAGGAGCTGGCAGGCATCGGGGAGACAGATGGCTGAGCAGATCCATGCAGTGCCAGGAGTGCTGGAATGGAGACATGAGTTTGCTGTCCTGGGAGCAGCAGGGGCAGTGGCTGGCTGCATGAGCCTAGGACTGGAGTTACAGAGCGCAGAGAAAGCCCCAGGGTGCTTGGCTGTCACTCCTCAGCCCCCCTAAAGCCATGCCTCGGATGCCTCCCACTCATCTGCAAATGCAGCCTGCTGTTCTCCCTCTGTGGGTCCAGACACTGGACAGCCACACTGTGGGATTCTAGAGCCAGCCTCGAGGGCACCCAGACTTTCTGCTTGCTGCTTCCAAGCCAATGAATAATAAAAAAAAAAGTGGAGGAGGGAAGGAATCCTCTGATAGCACAGAGGGACCCAGGAAGGCCAAAGGAGCGCCTGGAGCCAGGGCTGGACCAAGCAAGGTCCTGCGCACAGCTGGGGAATACGCGAGTCCCATGTGTCACTGTGTTGAGGACGGCCTTTTCCACGGTTTTCCAGGGGACCCTCCCACCTGCTCTGCCCACAGGCACATGGCAGAGCTGCTGTCACGGCTGACAAAGCCAGGCCTGACTCGCCCTGATTGGGACCAATTAGGATCACCCTGAGAGGGCGGTCAGGGCAGCCACACTGCTAATGAGGACAGCTGATGTGTTGGCACAGACTTGTTTGCCTAGCAGTGGGTGGCTTAGAACAGCTCCTCCCACCTATGGGTCCCTTTAGCCCCTACCCCAATCACCTATAGAACTCCATTCTGTGTCAGTTTTCAAACAGGTAAGGAGATGGACAGCAGGAACAGGTGATTCCCCAACTCCACCCCAACCCCGAGTTATGAGACTGGGCAGCACTTCCTCTCACTCTGCATGTATTTGTAAAGCAACTACTTTGTGCCAGTCATGGTGCCGAGGGCAATACAGAACACTGGGTAGATTCAGGCAGATGCAAGTTGATGAGAAAGTTAATGAGGCTCCGTCTTTACAAGGGCCTCCCACTGGGATGAGTTCTGAAGGGGCCATGTGGCCACAAGCTCCTGTAAAATTTCCAAAGTCAGCTCTTGGCTATACTTGACTAAATGTCCTGGCTCCTTCTATCCAGCCCCTTCCTGTGGCACATTCACCCTCCTGTTGGCTGGTGCTGCTGCAGCTGTGGGTATTCTGGCGAGGTGGCTAAAGGGAAGTTACATGGAAGATACAATTGGGGTTGGGCTGTGGTGGGAGATATTGAAGTGGTTTGCAGCCACTCTGTGTCCAGGCAGTTTTTGCTAGCTGGTTCAAAGCAGATATGGCTTCCAGGAATATTTGCCCCTGATGCTATCTTCTGATACATGGTGGCACTAAGGGGTAGAGCCAGAGAGAGGACTCGGCTTTGAAAGCGTCCTATGGAATCCAGCCCTGCACGCAGGAGGCAGTGGAAGAGAAACTAGACATGATCTAAGTAGCAACCAGAGTTAGTCTATGGGAATTTCTCCCACTTGTACACCAGGCAGGTAGGATCGCCAGGTACAGTGTTAGTCTCTGCCCAATGCTTCATATCTGTACAGGTTGAGTAACCTTCATTCAAAAATCCAAAATCCTTCCAAACCAGAGACTTTTGAGTGTTGGCAAGACACCACAAGTCTGCTGGTTCAATGCACACAAACTTTACTTTATACATAAATTTATTTCCTTTAAAAAATTGTATAAAGCTACCTTAGAGCTATTATGGAATTGTATAAAACTACCTTGGGCTATGTATAAGAGGTGTACATGAAAAGTAAATTTCATGCTTGAACTTGGGTCCCATCCATCTTCCCTCAAGATATCTCATGTATATGCAAATATTCTGAAATCTAAAAATATTCAAAATTCAAAAACACTTTTGGTTCTAAGTGTTCTGGGTAAGGATATCCAACCTGCACTAGTAATATAGCAAGGCATTTACATACTATGCCTTTTTTAAATTTAATTTTTTTATTTGAAAGGGGAAAGTTACAGAAAGAGAAGGAGAGACAAAGTGAGGTACTCTTTTTTTTAAGATTTATTTATTTTTATTGCAAAGTCAGATATAAAGAAGATCTTCTGTCCAATGATTCACTCCCCAAGTGACCGCAACAGCTGGTGCTGCATCAATTTGAAGCCAGGAGCCCGAAACTTCCTCCAGGTCTCCCATGTGGAGACCGTCCTCAACCACTTTCCCAGCCACAAGCAGGGAGCTGGATGGGAAGTGGAGCAGCCGGGCTTAGAACCGGCGCCCATATGGGATCCCAGCACGTTCAAGGTGAGGACTTTAGCTGCTAGGCCACTGCACAAGGCCTCAGAGTGAGATACTCTATCCTCTGGTTCACTCCCCAAATGGCTGCAACTGCCATAGTTGGGGTGATCAGGAGCCAGGAGTCTGAAGCTTTTTTCCTGGCCTCTCACTTGGATGCAAAGGCCCAACCAAGGACTTGGGCCTTCTTTCACTGCTTTCCCAGGTGTGTTAGAAGGTAGCTGGATCAGAAGTGGAGGTGTGGAATTTGAACTGATACCAATATGGGATGTTGGTGGGACAGGTGAGGCTTAGCATACTATGCCACAGTGCCAGCTCCATAGTGCCATACTGCCAACCCCAGCTTTTAATTTTTGATGGGCTTCATCAGAGTCACTGTTTGTAGGGTATAAAGGATAGCAGTCCTACCAGCAGTAAGTAGATTTAATTGTGAAGTCACATGTTTTATGCATCCCAGTCACCAATAATAAGTCTAATTGTTTATGACACTGGAGGCGGACTTTATTAGCTTTCCTTTCTCTAGAAGGAAAGTTTTACCGGGCCTGGCGGCGTGGCCTAGCGGCTAAAGTCCTCGCCTTGAAAGCCCCGGGATCCCATATGGGTGCCGGTTCTAATCCCGGCAGCTCCACTTCCCATTCAGCTCCCTGCTTGTGGCCTGGGAAAGCAGTCGAGGACGGCCCAAAGCTTTGGGACACTGTACCCGCGTGGGAGACCTGAAAGAGGTTCCTGGTTCCCGGCTTCGGATCGGCGCGTACCGGCCCGTTGCGGCTCACTTGGGGAGTGAAACATCGGATGGAAGATCTTCCTGTCTGTCTCTCCTCCTCTCTGTATATCCGGCTTTCCAATAATAATAAAATCTTTAAAAAAAAAAAGAAGGAAAGTTTTACCAAATTGTTGTCCACGAGAAGACTGTAGGCAGTTGCCTCGGTTGCCTGGTATATAGGTGAGTGTTACACTACTGAGAGAAAAACAACCAATAGCTGGTTGGCATTCTGGGCCTAGTTAATGCTAATTTTGTGTTAACTACACCAGTATAGCAGCATAGTTGCCCACTAAAAAAAAGATTTGGGGTATGGGGCAGAGCACCTATTGTGCCAATACAGGCACATGTCAGCCATAGCTGCTCTCTGCTGCTGCCACTGCTACCATGTTTGTGCATGGCAGGGGAGGGGGCTGTGCATTTCCTGGGTCCAGGAGACTGGGGAAAGGTCAGAATGGGGGCCACTGAGGGCATGCTTGACATGAACAAAATGATTTCTAAAGATTTTCACAGGTTAGGCCACTGCACTAAACAGGTAACTGAGGGAGCTGAGATGGGGTGGATTCGATGGGGAAATCCAGAGCCTCAATGGACCAGGCCAGTGCACTCACCAGCATTCCTTGAACCACGTCAATGCACCTATTGGGGCTGGTACAGACCAGACTGAGCTAGATTGCAGTACCTGCTGAAACTCACATGAGCCGTGTTTTGGGGGCAGTTATTTGGGGTCCCCCTGACTAGTCTGCAGTATCTACCAGAGTGCATGAGAGCTGTGGCTGGGGACAGGCTGAGCTAGGCTAGGCTGCACTATTCATTGGCAAGAGCTGAGACTGGGGGCAGGCTAAGCTAGGCTGCAACACCCACTGGTCCACATGAAAATCCGCATAAGAATCAGGACTGGGGGCAGGACTGGCCAGGCAGATGCATCCTATCCCCAAATGTGAATGTTGGGGGTGGGGTAGGCTTGGCCCTGCACCAGCTGGCATATACCATAGCCAAGTCTGAGGAACTTCAAGGCAGAGTCTCTTAGGGGACTCCCCAACTAGAATGCTGTGCTTGATCCCTGACCTCAGGGAAAATGAAACAGATATGTGGTCTGACCCTGAATACATGTTGTAGGACTGGGTCAACTCAGTTGTTGTCTCCAAAGCAAGAGTAAAGAACATACTCAGATGCACACAAAAGACAAGACAAGACTGCTGGGTTATCTAAGCCAACAGAAGACTTCAAGTACCTTTTCAAAAGATGAAAAGAAGAGCAGGTTGAACAATATCCCAGGCCAGGTTTTACAGCAAGCACCTAGGTCTGTGGACTCACTGAGGTAGACAGGGACACGCAATAGATCTTGCAATTTCACCTCTGGTGAAACAATCAGATAGCTTTGAAGGCCACTCAGGTAACACCCTCCCACTGGGCATCTCTAAGGTGACATCAGATGACTGTTCCCAGGCACTGATATAGTCTGACAGCAAGGAGAGGAATATTTTTCCCCAACCCCCACCCAACACAGGATGGAGAAACATTCATCTCACCTTTCCCTCTACTCCAAACCTCTCCATACTAACTGGGGACCCATATGGATCTGCAACCCCTTCACCTTTGTAATAAACGTTAAAGTAAATTAATTTTTAAAAGTAGAATTTAAGGTAGCAAAAAAAAAAAAGGCGGTCAAAGAGTACTCAGGGGGAAAAAGAAAGGAAGAAAAATTATAGCAATGAACAAGGCAGTTAGTTAACAAAAAAAATCACGTTTCTATATTTTGTGACATTTTTCACTTTGAAAGGGTTATGATGTGTTGTCATTTCATTTCTCAGCGTAAGACTCACTATCGTCCTACTTCTGTACTCCTGGTAGTGTATTTTTCTTAGCAAGAACTTTCCAAATAGTCCAAATTTTAAGCCTTACAAAAGCTGAGTTCAGGGGGCCAGTATAATGACTCGATTGGTTAATCCATTTGTGAACACCAGCATTGCATCTAGGTACGGTTTGTATCCCAGAGATAGAAACCAGCTTTTTCAATACAGCTCTTTGCTTGTTTGGGAGAGCAGTGGAGAATGGCCCAAAGCCTTGGGATCATGCACCCATGTGGGAGACCTGGAAGAATTCAGTTCTTAGGTTTGAATTGAGTGGTCATTTGGGGAATGTACTAGCAGGTGGAAGATGTTTCTGTCTTTCTTCTCTGTAAATCTGCCTTTTCAATAAAAATAAAGAAATTTTAACAGAAGAACAAAAAGAAGAAAACAAGCAAGCAAGCTGAGTTCACTCCTGGAACAGACTTCTACCATGAGAGAGGACAGGAGAGCAGAATCTCTTGTGGGAAGATGGATGTACTTCAGCTGAGATCCCGGGGATCAGTGGGAACGAGCCGGAGTGTGAGGGAGAACCCAGCTAGCTGAAGGAGCAGCACGAGTTGAGGACTCGGAGCAGAGCAAGTACTCAATGAAGGGTTTTTAAAGTCAACATTGTTTAGGCAGGGTTGGGGTGCCATGGGAGTTTCTAGGAAGGGAGCTGAAGCCCCTGACAACAGAATGAAAAATGAGAGATAGATTAGAATTGACTTTCTGACTTTTCAAAGCAGAACTAGCATACACAAAGGCCCTGGGGTCAGAGAATGAATTAGACTTGGGGAGGAGAGCTTGTCTGAGAGAAGTTGAGAATGCAGAGGGAGTATGAATTAGGATAGAACTGATAAGGATGAAGTTAGAAATATAAACCAGGGCTAGACTAGGGCAGGCCTCACAAGCCATGGGAAGATGTCTCAGCTTTATGGCAGGTGTTATGGTGGGGTGGGGAGAGGAAAGAGGGAGGAGGATTAGGGCAGGAAATGATATGCTCAGACTGCAGCATTGGAAAAATCCGATTGGGTAGCCAAGAAAAGAACAGGGGAGGGGGCAAGGCTGGAAGACCTTAGAGAACTGTCAGAGAAATGCAGCAAAAGGGTGATGACTGGTGTGGCCATCCTGGAAGAAATAGACACATCCCTTTTTCAGCCTGACTTCAATGGTGACTGCACTAGCCTACATTCCCATCAGCAGTGGAGTAAAATGCCTTTCTCTCCAGTTCCATGCCAGCAGGTGTTGTTAGTAGATTTGTATATGTAGGCCAAACTCACTGGAGTTAGGTGGAACTTCAGTGTGGTTTTTATTTGTTTCCCTAATAGTTAGCCTGACCATTTTTTCATATGTTCATTAGCCCTTTGAATTTCATTTGAAAAACATCTACTCATCTCCTTTTCTTTCTTTCTTTCTCTTTCTTTTTTCTTTCTTTCTTCCTTCCTTCCTTCCTTCCTTTCCTTTTTTTTTTTTTACAGATATTTATTTTTATTGGAAAGCCGGATATACAGAGAGGAAAGACAGAGAGGAAGATCTTCCGTCCGATGATTCACTCCCCAAGTGAGCGCAATGGCTGGTGCCGAGCCAATCCGAAGCCGGGAACCTGGAACCTCTTCCGGGTCTCCCATGCAGGTGCAGGGTCCCAAAGCATTGGGCCGTCCTCAACTGCTTTCCCAGGCCACAAGCAGGGAGCTGGATGGGAAGTGGAGCTGCCGGGATTAGAACCGGTGCCCATATGGGATCCCGGGGCGTTCAAGGCGAGGATTTTAGCCGCTAGGCCATGCCACTGGACCCTCTTCCTTTTCTTTCAAGATTTATTTATTTTTATTGCAGAGTTAGATATACAGAGAGGATAGACAGAGAGGAAGATCTTCCAACCAATGCTTCATTCCCCAAGTGGCCGCAACGGCTGGAGCTGAGCTGATCCGAAGCCAGGAGCCAGGAGCTGTTCCGGGTCTTCCACGCTGGTGCAGGGTCCCAAGGCCTTGGGCCGTCTTCAACGGCTTTCCCAGGCCACAAGCAGGGAGCTGGATGGGAAGCAGGGCTGCTGGGATTAGAACCGGCGACCATATGGGATCCAGGCAGCTGCAAGATGAATATTTAACCACTACGCTATTGTGCTGGGCCCAAACTCAAGTTTTAAAAGCAACTTTTCCTTGATTTTCTTTCTGCCGCCTTGAGAGTAAGCTCATCCTAGCTGACCCCATCCTTCTTCCTGTCTCTTGGGGTGCTGGAGTTCCAGCCAAGTGTTTGCCCTGTCCATTGTGCACAGATTTCACTGTAGTGGGGGAATTCTGTTTTCTCTGTGGATGCGACTAGGGTTTTACAAGTAGAAGCAAGATGTTTAGAGGCAGGAAGATGGCATGGGACAGTCTGTCTCCCTTCCCTGCACACGATGTTTCTCAGCCCCAGAGCTATGACAGGACATGGGGCAGACCTCAGTGTAGGATGCTTATCACTTCTGATTCCCAGAGACTGGCTGCTGCTGTGCACCCCCTGGTCACTGTGATCACTGAGCGGGAAACAACACAGCTCCAAGATCACCCAGGGGAGCAGTGCTGCAGGTCAGGGCCCACCGTGAGGGCCCAGTGGTGAAGGCACTGCTTGGGACATCTGTACCCCATATGCAAATGGCTGCTTCCCAGTCCTGGCTCTGCTACTTCTGCTCCAGCTCCCTGCTACTGTGCACCCTGGGAGCAGCAGGGGATGGCTCAAGTTCTTTGGTCCCCGTCATCCCTCTATAAGACCCAGAATGAGTTTAGGTTCCTGTCTTTAGCTTGGCCCACCCTTGGCTATTGCAGGTATTTAGGAGTGAGACAGCAAATAGATCTTTCTCTTCCTTTCTACCATTGAAATAAAATGACATTAAATAAATGAAAATGAAAACAAGAAGAAGACAGACCACCATTGGGGTTAAACCACCACTTGTAATGCCAACGTTCCATTTGAGTGCTGGTTCGTGTCCTGGTTGCTTCACTTCTTCTTCTTCTTCTTCTTCTTCTTCTTCTTCTTCTTCTTCTTCTTCTTCTTTTTTAATAAAGATTTACTTATTTTTATTGGAAAGGCGCATTACAGAGAGGAGGAGAAACAGAGAGGAAGATCTTCCGTCCGATGGTTCACTCCCCAAGTGAGCGCAATGACAAATACTGTGCCAATCCAAAGCCAGGAGTTCTTCCCGTCTCCCATGTGGGTGCACGGTCCCAAGGCACTGGGCCGTCCTCGACTGCTTTCCCAGGCCACAAGCAGGGAGCTGGATGGGAAGCGGAGCAGCTGGGCTGATGGGATCCCAGCATGTGTAAGGCGAGGACTTTAACCACTATGCTATTACACTGGGCCCCTTGCTTCACTTTTGATCCAGCTCTCTGTTTATATGCATCTGGAAAAATGCCAGGGGCTGGCCCAAATGTGTGGGCCTCTGTATCACCTGGGAGACTCGAAAGAAGCTCTCGGGACTGTGGCAGTCATTTGGGAAGTGAACCAGTGGTTGGAAGATCTCTACCTCTTCCTCTTTTTCTCTCTCTGTAACTCTGCCTTTCAAATTAAAACAACTAAATAAATAAAAACAAAAGAAACATCATGACCAATGAAGGCAAGTAGAGAGAACATTCCTTGAAAGGGACTCCATGTTCTGATTCTGCCGGTCTGTAACAAACACCCCTTTCTGTTTGTCCCTACTGAACCTGCTCACCCACATTCTACATGCCCTGCCCTGGGGAACAGAGCCTATGGCTTCTCTGTGCTCTGAGTAAGAGCTCGTATAACTAACTCAGCCCATCTCACATCCTGTAACAGCGCATGACCTTGTTACATGTCCCAAGGTTTGCTATAATACACTTCAAAATCTGCTTGTATGTTTCTCGGCCAAAATGTCAAGTACCCAGAAGAGAACAGCTGTGGTTTTTGCCTCTTGGCTTGAGGAGAAGGTTGGTCACTGGGGTGGAGTGACTCAGGTGCATGGCATCTGGAAATGAGGACCTGAATGTCAGAGGGCCTTGGGGTGATGCCAGGAAGATCAAAGCAGTGATGGGGGAGGGGATTCTAAGGGTCCGAGGACACTGTCTGAGGAGTGGCCGTCTTGGGGTCCTTGCAGTCCAGCACCAAGAACCTCCAGGTGGCGAGGGGCTAAGAGGGATCCAAAGGCAGAGAGTGCAATGGTCAGGCACTCAGGAGAGAAGGAATGTGAGTACAGTCATGTGGAAGGACAGCTTGGCACACAGGAGGCGTTCGCCATCAATGCGTAATCGACAGGTGTTTCTTCAGCCACACGCCTTGTAGCATGATGGCAGAGAAGGAGGTGGTCTCTGTGGACAAAGGTGGTGGTAGAATCTGCGAGGGAGTGACCAACGATGGAGGAGAGCTGAGGCCATGGAGTGGAGGGTGAGGTCCCAAGTGCAAGTACAAGCCAAGGGCTGCAGACGTGCTGGGGGAAGGAACCCCTGGGAGGCTGGAGTGAGGGTGTACATGCAAGGCAGAGCAAAATGGATCCTGGAGATCCAAGGCTGGATTCCCTACAGTTTGAACAAAACAAAAAATGAGTCTAGGGCATGGCATAGTGGCCTAGCGGCTGAAGTCCTCACCTTTAACGTGCCAGGATCCCATATCGGCGCTGGTTCTAATCCCAGCAGCCCTGCTTCCCATCCAGCTCCCTGCTTGTTGCCCAGGAAAGCAGTTGAGGATGGCCCAAAGCTTTGGGACCCTGCACATGGGAGATCTGGAAGGGGCTCCTGGCTACTGGCTTCAGATTGGAGCAGCTCTGGCTGTTGTGGTCCCTTGGGGAGTGAAGAATCAAACAGAAGATTTTCCTTTCTGTCTCTCCTCCTCTCTGTATATCTGCCTTTCCAATAAAAATAAATAAATCTTTAAAGTCACTGTGTCACAATGCAAACTCCAAAGCAGTTGTTGAGACTCTTACAGAATGCAGACATTTCTGTTGGACTGCAGACGCCTTCCTGGGGATGGGAATTTAGCCTAATGGCTAAGACGTCTGTGTCACACTTTGCAGGACCAGAATTCAATACCCAAGTCCGACTGGCTCCAGCCTTGCTCTAATGAAGATCCTGGGAACCACTGGTGAGGGCTCAAGTAACGGGATTCCTGCCATCCCTCCAGCCATTGTGGAAATTTAGGAAATGAGCCAATGGATGCATGGGAGGTTGAATGCTCTCTCCACTCCGCTTCTTCCTTCACACCCTCACATACATTTAAAATAACTTTTTAAATTTCTTCTATCATTTTATAGCTTTAGCTGGACAGGACCTCGGAGGGCATGCTCCGAAGATGGGGGTGACACTACCGAATTGTCCAAAAGCCAAAATGTCTTCTTCCTTCCACGCACACAGGTTAGCAATTTAAAAAATAATAGTAAAATAAAGAAAAAGAAAGAAAGAAAAAAAAAGCAGTGAAGGGGGTGCTTGCTTATCACTGATTAGTTCCCAGTCTGAATGCAAAGATGGGGGGAGGGGAAGGGGCATCCCTAAGCTCCATGAGCCACTGTGTTTCGTTTTACAACCCTGGCAAAATGAACAGCAGACAGATCCCATTTACAAGGACAGCAAAAGCTGTGTCTCTCCCCTGACCCAACCCCTCTCCACGCACCATAAACATTTCCAAGTCATAAATATCACTGAGGAGGAAGCAGAAGGCTCCTAATTGGCTCCAAGTCATTTCATGGTGGAGGACGCTGGAGGAAAGGTGCAGCATGAGAATAAGACAGGGTGAGGGATCTCCCTGGATATCAGCCTCTCATCCTCTCTCCACGATGATGCCATGTCTAGGCACCGATTTAAGAGCTGAAAGAACTCACTGGTGAGGAGCCACTTCTCCCCTGGGTTCAGGGCTGTCTGTTTCCGAGAGGCAATGCTCTGCCGGCTGGGTTTTGTGCTGGTTGGTGTTGTTGATGACTGTCTCCTGGCAAGGAAAGAGGAGAGATAATTAGCATTCGTTAAACATGAATAGAGAGATGGCCGACTAGAAATGGTGGCGCTGTCACATAATGAAAAATTATCAAGTAACAAAAAAGATGGGCCACCGATCACGCAAGTCATAGTTGAGCGTCACCGACATGAGGGAGCCTGAGTAAAAGGCTGAGCTCTGGGTGAGGTGAAGCAGGCTCCTACGCATCGCTTGTCAGCATGTCCAACTCCGGGGAGATAGACCATCCCCACGGAGAGGCTACACAATGCAGGTTTACTACAAACCTGCAAGCAGGCGAGGACACCACAGGATTCACTGTGCGCGGGTCTCAAGACTTCTGAGCAGGTGGAGTCTCAACTGCGCATGCTCTCCTTATAGCCAAAGAATCCCAGAAAGAAAACGTCCGCCTTGGGGTCTAAAACCTCAGTATGACCTGACTGGCTGGGTCACAGTGTGGAAGGGCATATCTTAAAAGCTCCCACACATCTCAGAACCTGTACCTCAGCAGAGTCCAGTTCGTTTTGAGAACCAGAAGTAGGAAAGAGTGGAGAACTTAGGGGTCCAGGACCACTTATAAAGCTGCATTGCATATGGTTCCCTCTACTATGTGGTATTCTAGAATAGGTATCCTATAGAGGAAAAAATCCTCATTCCATGCTTTGGGGACAGCTCTAGGGATGGGGTAGGGGGAAGGACTAGGAAGAGGCAAGAGAGAACTTTTTGTGGTGTTAGAAATGGTAGGGGCTTAAACTGCATAGATTAGGGGCCAGAATCGTGGTGCAGTGGGATCAACCACCACCTGCGATGCCTTCATCCCACATTGAACAGAGTGACAGCTCACATACAATCTGTTCCACTTCCTATCCAATGTCTTAATGCACTCAGGGAATCTCTGAATGATGGTCCAAATTCTGGTACTCCGTTACTCCCATTGGTTACCTGGATGGAGTTTCCTGGCTTAACTCTGACCCATCCCTGGCCATTGCAGCCATCTTGTCACTCTGCCTTTCAAATAAGTAAAATAAGGGGCTGGTGCTGTGGTGTAGTGAGCTAATTCTTCATCTGCAGTGCAGGTATCCCATTTGGCCATTGGTTCGAGTCTTAGCTGATCTACTTCTGATGCACCTCCCTGCTGATAGTCTGGGAAAGTAAGTGGAGAATGGCCCAATTGCTTGGACCCTTGCATCCACATGGGAGACCCTGGAAAGCTCCTGGTTCCCTGCTTTGGACCAGCTCATCTCTGACCTTAGCCATTTAGGGAGTGAACCAGTACATGGAAGACCTCTCTCTCTCCCTCCTTCTCTGTCTCTGTAACTTTGACTTTTAAGTAAAATAAATAAGATCTTTAAAAATAATTTTTTTACATTTTTAAAAATTTTGGATCTTAAGGTACAATAACATAAGGTCTGGGATTTCTCCATCCCCTGACTGATTTTCCCCATATTATTGCAATAGTATAGTCCTTCATAAGTAGTCATAAGTCCATCATCTGTTATTTAAATGTGCCCCAACAATGCTGGTACAGACAATGTCAAACAGTCCAGCTGTCCAACAGTTTCATCGGGAGTGCAATTTTGATTTGGAACTAAGGATGCATATTGCATTGTATCTTCACATCTGAATATGATAGTTTCTATTACGCCATCACTATACATTTCCTTAAATGAGAAGCCACGAAACAAACTCAACAACAGGTATGAAGTTAAAACAAAAAATTTATAGCACCATGGAGTCAAAAAATGCACCACTGAATAACCAACACATGGGTGAAGAAAACAAAGAAGCCTCTTAAATAAAATAATGCCACCATGTGATCCATGAGCTGGCAATGAATTCAACAAAAGAAACTATTTGAAAGAAATAAAAATGAAAGCAAAAACATTAAAACACATGGAATGCAACAAAAACAGTATGGAAAGGGTTATTGATCATACAGTTTGCATGAAGGCTGCCTTATATCAGAGAGAACATATGGTATTTGTCATTTGGGGATGACTTATTTCACACAGCATAATGATCTCTAGTTGGGACCATCTGGTTGCAAATGGTGTAATTTCATTCTTTTTAACGGCTGAGTAATAGTTCAAGAAGGAGATATACCATAGTTTCTTTAACCACTCCTCTTTGGATGGGCATCTGGATTGTTCCCATGTCTTTGCTATTGTAGACTGTGCTGCTGTAAATATAGGATTACAGATCCCCTTCTCATATGCAGTTTGCATTTCCTTTGGATATATTCCTAGGAGTGGGAAATCTGTACACTACACAACTGATAGGGGACCAATATCCAGGGTTTACAAAGGGCTTCAGAAACCCAAAGACAGTAAAAAAGAGAAAAAAAAGCCTTGTGAAGAAATGAATGAAGCAAATGAACAGACATTTTTCAAAACAACAGATTCAAATGACTATTAGACATATGAAAAGATGCTCAGGCTCCCTTGCCAACAGGGATGAAAACCACACTGAGGTACCACCTAACTCCAGTCAGATTGGCCTACATTCAGAACTCTACTACCAGCACCTGCTGACGTGGATGTGGGGAGAAAGACACCCTCCTTCACTGCAGGTGGGAGTGCAGCCTAGTACAACCACTATGGAAATCAGTATGGAGAGTGCTTAGAGAATTGCAAATAAACTTGCCATATGACCCAGCTATCCTGCTCCTAGGAATATAATATATCCAAAGGAAATGAAATAAATAATTTTTTTAAAAAATAGAGTAACCCAGCAAATATACACTTGATTTGTGTATTTCAAAAAGAAAAACAGAATTGTATATTTCATTGTATCTAAATTCTGTAATCAATGAAAAAATCTAAGTAATTCATCTAAGTTAGTGATATTTACGCTGAAGTATTTAAGGAAAGTGTCTTGTGGATTGCTTATGTCTGTAATTCAGAAGACATCTTGAAGGACATCGCTAGAATTAAGACCAGTTCATGAATGAATGGGAGATGGAGAGATAGTGAGATAATGGAAAACCAATCTTTTTTTTTTTTAAGATTTATTTTTATTGGAAAGGCATATATACAGAGAGGAGGAGAGACAGAGAGGAAGACCTTCCATTTTCTGATTCATTCCCCAAGTGGCCGCAACGGCTGGAGCTGAACCAATCTGAAGCCAGGAGCCTCTTCTGGGTCTCCCATACAGGTGCAGGGTCCCAAAGCTCTGGGCTGTCCTCAACTGCTTTCCCAGGCCATAGGCTGGGAGCTGGATGGGAAGCAGGGGGCCACCGGGATTAGACCGGTGCCCACATGGGATCCCAGCGCATTCAAGGCGAGGACTTTAACCACAATGCTATCGCGCTGGGCTCTGGAAAACCAATCTTATTAACATGTTGCAAGTAGAATGTAGGTAGTTAATGTACAGCTATTTTCCATACACCTTTTCCACCTTTATCCTGTGTTTGAAAATTTACACAATAAACTGGAAAAAAATAAGAGTGCTGATTTTTTTAAAAAAATAAAAGCATTTATTGGGTGCCAGAGTGTACCCAGTACTTTACATAAATTCTCCCAATCCCCATATTGTCCTGATTTTAAGGCATGGAAGGTTAACAGAGGGACTAGTGGCTTTTCCAGAGGTACTCAGGTGTACACACTAGAGCTGGATTTTTCTGATTGGATGCTTCAGACACCACTGCAGGGCACAGGTGAGTGTCTCACCCTTTCTGTCCAGGTAGTTCCCAGAGGCCAATAGGCCAGCGGCAGGTTCCTGGCACTTGCAGTTTGGAAAACAGACTTTCCTGTGCTGCCTCTCAACCTTCAGTCTCAGTGTTGGCCTTTGATGAACTGCAAAGACGAAAGGGAGAAGTAGGCATTTGGCTCAGCGATTCAAATACTCCTTGTCCCATGTGGAGTTCACTCCTCTTGCCAGGTTTCCCACTGATACAGACACTGGGAGGCAGCGGGATAGCTCAGGGTTTAGGTTCCTGCCACCCGTGCGGGAGATCCAGCTTGAGTTGCCAGCTCCAGGCTTCACAACCTTGGCCAGGAACCATCATGAGCATTTGTGAGCATTGGGGGAGTGAATGAGTGGATGGGATCTCTCTCTTTCTCTCTCTCTCTCTCTGTCTCTCTCTGTGTGTGTCTCTCTCTGTCTCTGTCTCTGTCTCTGTCTCTCTCTCTTTCTTCAAATAAATTATTACTCTTTGTATGTGAGAGGGAGTGCCAACCAATCATCCACTCGCTCAAGATTAGATAGCACCTGCTCTCCGCTTCCCGTCCAGCTCCCTGTTTGTGGCCTGGGAAAGCAGGAGAGGACGGCCCAAAGCCTTGGGAACCTGCACCCATATGGGAGACCTGGAGGAAGTTCCTGGCTCCTGGCTTTGGATTGGCGCAGCACCGGCCATTGTGGTCACTTGGGGAGTAAGTCATCGGACGGAAGATCTTCCTCACTGTCTCTCCTCTCTGTATATCTGACTTTCCAATAAAAATAACTAAATCTTAATAAGTAAATAAATCTTAATAAATAAATAAATAGCATCTGTGTGCAGTGAACTCAAATAAGTTCAAACACCATCTCTCTCTTCAGGAAGTTCCTAGAGCAGCTGGTTCAGCGAGGAGAACTGCTGAACTAGGTGACCTTGAGCAAGTGACGGGAACTCCTGAGCTTCAGTCTCCTCATATGTTAACTAGAACTTGCTCTAGACCAGACTTCATCACCCCATACTCTCCTCAGATCTCATGATCGTTTTGACCTCTGATCATTTCCAAGGTCAACACCTGGTGCTGATGCAGTTTGCTAGTGGATGCTGGTGGAGAGCAGTCCCTCAGAGTAGGGGAGAAGGAAGTGAGCTGTAAACAGGTCTGAGGATGGGGCAGGGGATGGCACTGCAGCAGGAGGATGTGCAGGCACAGAGCCTAGCAAGGGAGCATGTGGGGACTGTCAGGAGAGGGGACTGGCTGCAGAGCAAACCCAGGGCTGAGAAGGCAGAGTTGACTCTTAACTTCTTTTATTATGTATTCGACAGGAAGAGAGAGAGAAAGAGCACAAAATTGTCCATCCATTGGGTCACTCTTCAAACGCTGCCTTCAGCCTTGGCTGGTCTAGGCTGATGCCAGGAGCTGGGAACTCTGTCAGGGTCTCCCATGGCAGGTGGCAGGGAGTCAAGTACTTGAGCCATCATCTGCTGCCTTCCAGGATGTGCATTAGCAGGAAGCTGGGAGTGGAGCTCCCAACCAAGGCACCTGCACTATGGGTTATAGTGAGGGAGGTGACTGCCCTCACTGCTGCTCCAAATGCCCACCCCCAACTTCAACTCCTGAAAAGCAAGGTCCTAGCACAGGAAAGTGCATTGAGTAGGAATGTGAAGAAAGAGAATCTATTTGAAAGCCAAGGGAGAAAATGATGGCACAGATATGCACAGGCAGTAGGTTGTTGTGTAATTAAGCAACAGGCTCCTGACTATCTGACAGCTGTAGGCTTCAAGTTACGATCTTCACAACTTTAGGCTTTTTGGGAATGCCCAGGGACCCAAAGGAAAGGTGAAAAGAAGCTGAAGGAAGGTAGGGCTCCCAAACTCCCATGGGCACCTTAATGGGCACTACCACTTTCATTGGTCTAACATGGACTTCCAGACAATTCTTGTTCTGAAACAAGAATTTAACAGATCTCAATTGAACAGCATCAACTGATACCAGAAACAAGGAGCACAGCACATTTAGCCACTGCCTGTGATGCCAACATCTCTTATGGTTCAAGTTGCAGCTGTTCTGTTTCTGATGCAGCTCCCTGCTAGTATGCCTGGCAAATATGCCCTCTGCCCACTGGGTGCCTGCAGCACAGTCCAGGGCCTAAACCTGCTTCCCTCCTCTCTTAGAGATGCCGCCTACAGCTTGAAGGGGGATAACATCCCCAACCCCGCCCCTCTCTCCTTCTCTTTGTCACTGCAAACAAACCTTCAACAGTCCTTCACCCTGGAAAACTAGACCTGGAGAATGAGGGTAGCACGCGTAGGGCAGTTAAACATGGTTCTACATGGGTTTGTGTTTCTCCTTTACAGGAGATAATAGCTGAATTCTACTTCCACGGGTGCAGATGTGCTTGGGGAATCACGTTAGCCCTTGTTGCCTCAGGGCCTTCCTAACCCTCTGTCCCAGACAAGGACACTTCCCTTGAAGGACTTTGCAATCACTGTTTCCATGCCAGTACTTCATTGGTGACTTAGAAGATCTTCTGGTGTTATGATGTGAAACAAATCATGCAAAACTTAAAAAAAATTGACCACCTTACTTTTATTTAAAAAATAAAAGTAACAGAGAGGGAAACACAGATTTTTCCACTCACTGGTTCACTATCCGAATGGCTGCAAAGGCTGGGGCTTGACCAGGCTGGGGCCAGGAGCCAGGGACTTCATATGCATCTCCCATGTAGGTGGCAGGGACCCAAGCACTTGGGCCATCATCTGCTGCCCTCCAGGTGCAACAGCAGGAAGCTGCGTGTGGCACTCCAGTATGGCGTATGTGTGCCTACCCTGCTACGTGGTTCTGCTGCATAGCATTTGGGGAAGAGCTCATCTGGGCAATTGTGCCTATGTCCACTGGGACTACAGGGTCTGAAGGAGGAAAGAAGAACCACTCCCAAGGTGACACATTCACACAACTTGGGCAGGTTAGCTGCTGGCTCTTGTGCAGGGGCTCAGTTCCACATTGCTGCGTGAGTGCCCATGTAACATGGCAGCAGGCCTCCTCTGCAGCAAGAAACACAAGAAAACAAGGTGAATGCTGCCATGACTTAGGATCCTGACTCACACGCCATGGTCACTTCACTGGTCTTCCACTGATTGCCTGTGGAAAAGGACCACACCGAGAACTAACTGTCCTTGAAGGTCATCTTGGAAGCTGGCCCACCACACTGTAAAAGCATCGGGTCAAATACTTGGAAAAGGTGGCCAATGGATACCCTCAAATGCCAACTGGGCATGGCATGAGCACGATCCATGGAGTCTGCCCTCTTGAAGCTTGTCATCCAGGGGGAATGGTGGGTTACACACGAATAATTACCAATAATCGCACTTGAAATAAAATCCAGTCTTCCTAGCCTTGCATTGTCTAATCTTTTCTTCTGCTACTCATCTCCTTTCTTGTTAAGTTCCAACCACTGGTCTTTGCTCCATTCCTTCAGTACATCCACTGGTACCTGCACTGCCCTTCACAGATCTTTGCATATGGCCAGCTCTGTCTCATCACTCAGGTGTCCATCTTAATTGCTCCCTGATGCTTTCTTGGGTATTTGCCATCTGCCTCCCCAACTAGAACATAGAGTGAGAAAGGAAGGTTTTGTCAAGTCCCTCTCTGTTGTATCCTAACCCCTGGAATAAAGTGCGTTATACATGAAGCCATGAATTTACAGTCTAATGGGTGGACAACACGCCCGTTTTCTGATCACACTCTGTAACAACTTCCTTCTAGAATGTGGTCAACTCCAGCTCTAGCCCTGTTGTTTGGCTGTCTGATAGCACAAAGATTGCTGAACTGCAGATCCATTCCAGGATTCAGCCCCTACTGACTCTTTGCCTGCGACTAAATATGCACCTCTGTGGCACCTACTGTCCCACCCACTTCTGGATTAAATTGAGCCAGTGCAGGCCAGTCTTCTGTGACCTTGGACCCTTTTTAGGGGATGGGTACTTACTGGCTGACTGCCTTTGCTTGCTTCCCTTCCATCTGCCCTCCCTCTCCTGAGGAAAGGACCAATCCAGCCTTGCTTTGCTGTGCTTGGGTTTTGCATCCTTGCCTTGTTTTCTGGGATATTGTAAACAGCCACTTGTTAACATCCCCACTCTCCTGCTTCCCAGAAGCAACAACATGTTGAACGGGAACCCCACACATATTTGTTTTGAACATACGCCTTCTAATTTGAGAGCACATGGACATAGCCAGCCTGCAGGTCATTCTACCTGCAGTGGGGTGTTGATGAGAGATGCCTTCTCTCTGGGTGGTGGGGCTGGCTAATGGACTCAGCCTCCCTCTCCATGTTTGTCTTCAGTTAATTAACATTTTGCCAAAGCTTCTCACAGCCTCTGCACACAGCACGGGCCGGCCTTGGCTTGTGGCACTGATCCGGGCTGGCAGGCAGGAGAGAGGCGGTCATCCTATTAAATATTAATCTAAAAAGGCAATCAGGATCGTGGGCTTCCACCCCTGAGCTTCTCCCGCTGGGAAGGCATGAATCGATGCCAGTATTCAGAGCCTGTGGCGGCTTCTCCCTGCCAGGCCTGAGTCAGCGTCAGACGCAATCTTTCCAAACTACTATTTGGATAACAAATTTGCGCAGAATCCCGGGCGGCCTCTCCTAACTGCTCTGATGCATTCTACACGTGCCTGTTGGGAGGGTGGTTAGCCGCCACGTCAAACTGCACAAGAGGACTTGTAAAGCTCAGTGGAAGAATGTGGCATCTGCTTGCTTTTCGTGTATGTTTTACGGCTACATGATCTTCTCATTCCATGTTTCCATGAGCTTTTTTAATCTCCCCAAAGAGACAATTATGGCACCTACTGTCAGTATTTATTTGGAAGTTATGAGTCAGGTGAAAATAAGTCTCCTGGTCTTCAGGGGCCAGTTTAGAAATGTGGCCCCTGGCACCTGGCACAATGGCTCAGTGGCAAAATCTTCACCTTTTATGTGCCGAGATCCCATGGAGATCCAATTCATGTCCTGACTGCTCTACTTCCCATCCAGCTCCCTGCTTGTGCCCTGGGAAAGCAGTGAATGACAGCCCGAAGCCTTGGGGCCCTGTACCCGCATGGAAGACCAAGAATCTCCTGGCTTTGGATCAGCTCAGCTCTGGCTGTTGTGACTACTTGGGGAGTGAACCAGTGGATGGAAGATCTTTCTCTCTGTCTTTCTCCTTCTCTCTGTAAATCTGCATTTCCAATAAAAATAAAGAAATCTTGAAGGAAGGAAGGAAGGAAGGAGGGAGGGAGGGAGGAAGGAAGAGAAAGAAAGAAAGAAAAAAAGAAAGAAAGAAAGAAAGAAAGAAAGAAAGAAAGAAAGAAAGAAAGAAAGAAAGAAAGAAAGAAAGAAAGAAAGAAAGAAAGAAAGAAAGAAAGAAAGAAAAGAAAGAAAGAAAGCGGCCTCTGCCAGGAATGCGGGAGAGAGGCATGGGCTGAGTTGGTCTCTGAAGTCTCCAGCACTCCATTTCCAGACATGTGGAAGGCGCTCCTCACAGGTCAGCTGCCTGCTTCCCCTCTTTTTGTCCCTGCTGATTCTGTCCCAGCTGTTACATTACTAATATCTTTTGCTAACAAGCATGGAAGACAGAAAGAGCATGAAGATACATTCAGGTCCCAACTTCCAGCACCTAACAATGGGACTTTATTGGGACATAGAAACTTTGCAGGTATAATTAGCACAAGTGAGACCCTGACCCAGTGACTGGGTCCTTATAGGAAGAGACAACAGGGGCTGGCAGTGTTGTGGCAAGGAGAATCAAGCTGCTCCCTACCACACCAGCATTCCCATATGAGCTCTGGTTCGAGTCCCAGCAGCTCTGCTACTGCTCCAGCTCCCTGCTGATGCACTTGGGAAATTAGTGGAAGATAGCCCAAGTGCTTGGGTCCCTGTTCAAGGTGGAAGTCTGGGCTCCTAGTTTTCTCTGGTCCAGCTTCTGCTGTTGCAACCTTTTAAGAAATGAACCAGCAGACAAAAGGTATCTCTTTCTTTCTGTGTATTTCAAATAGTCTTTTAAAAAAAACAAAAGAGGAAGAAACAACAGAGGCATACTAGGAGGCGACCGAGCTTGCTTGCACAAGCAAGGAATGGCAGGGTCAGCAGCCACCAGAGGCTGGAACGGGACAAGGAAGTAGGCAAGGTTCCCGAGAGACTTCCGAAAGAACAGCTTGATCTCACATCTCCTGACCACACTTGGGGCACCTTGCAGCCCCAGACAAAATTCTTCCCGGCCTCCGGCTGGCTGCACCAGCCACCTGTCCCCTCTGCAGATCTTGTTGACAGGCCCAGTCACCCTCAGCCCCTTTCCCTCCTGTCAAGGACAGTGAGATCCAAGCCCAATTGTAGGAGGTAGACCTCATTACACTAAAGCCTTGCCAGCAAAGTTTTGATTTTTTTTTTTTTATGCACAAGGTTGCCTATGCTGAGGTCAGTGAACATAATAAGATATCTCCTTGCTGATGGAGGATGGCACTCTGCTTCAGGGGTCATTGCTCTAAATTGAACCTCACAGGCAGACATCATAGAAACACAAAGAACATGTTGCAATGAATTTGCAATGACTCCTAGACATTCCAGCAATCGAATTTTTGTCATCATGTTCTTGACTAATGTTTTGTCTTCTCTGGAAATTGATAGTTACAAACAAATCCAGTCAAGTAGAGCAAGCTTCAAGCTGAGCAGGCTTCTAGGAAACAGAGTGTTACAATATGCTGGGCTCTTCAACTGGCTATGGAAAGGACGTTGAACTTGAGGTCAGAAAACTTGGGTCTAAATTCCAGCTCTGATTCTGCTCACAACATCACATACACAAAGCAAGATAGACAGGGGCCGCCCGTGGAGGTGCAGGGAGCAGAGAGAGGGGTCTGCTTGGGCTTCGTCTGGCCGACTGGGGCCTGGCTGCTGAGGGTGAAGATGACCTGCTTCAGACTACTGAGGAGTTTCCAGAAGAGGAGGAAAGGAAGGGAGGAAATGATTGTCAGGGAGAAGATGGACAGGTGTGAGGATGGTGAATTTGGTTTGACTTCTACTGTGCTCTCCCCAAATAGCTTTATTTTTGTATAATTTTTTTAATTTGTCTTTGAAAGGCAGAGTTACAGAAAGAAGGAGAGACAGAGCAAGAGGTCTCTGATCTGCTGGTTGGTTCACTCCCCAATTGGTCATAATAGCCAGTGCTGAGCTGATCCAAAGCCACGATCCAGGAGCTTCCTCCAGGTCTCCCATGTGGGTGCAAGGTTTTAAGCATTGACACATCCTATGCTGTCTTCCTAGGTCATAAGCAGGGAGCTGGATTGGAAGTGGAGCAACTGGGCCATGAAAAGGCGGGGATGTTAACATGCAAGAGGATTAGCCTACTATACCATAGCAAAATCCCCCAACAGCTTTCTAATGAATATCTTCTGGAATTTGAGTTGATTTGGGGGGTGGTGGGCATCTGACAGGGGACAGAGATAGCACCCAGGGGTGTATCCACCCTGAGGTTATGAGGGAACACAGCTCAGACAGGTTAAGTGCCCTTTTTGGGATTACTCAACTCTGGGTCCTGAGGTTAAATTTGACTCCACAACCTCTCCTTTCCTCTCAAATACAACTGTTTTCCTGGTGGACTCATCATACTTACTTCAGGCTGAAAATCAAAACATTCAAAGATGGTCTGTCTAAATTCCCTGAAGGACAAGCCAAAATAGTTAATTCTTCTTAATAAGTCCTGTCTCCAGGGGAAATTAAGAAATTAACTTATCAGGGCCTGGAATTTTCTCCAGCCTAACCTAGTTCACAGAAAAGAAACTCCCAACTCTATAAGACTGAAGTTATCCAGGAGGGAGAGGGAGAATGCCCAAGTCTGGCCTCCTGCAGGGGAGAGAAAACCCCAGAGGCACTGCTGAAGGTCACAGTGGCAGTCCCACCAAAAGACGGAACCATAGCCCTGTGCCTACTGAGTGCTTCTCCTCCCCCTACTACTTTCCACATTACCAAAGACCTGTTTACCACAATTTCTTTTAAGTAGTACATCACTTTCACCCATGTGACAGATCCCACTAACAGGTAAAAAGGCACAGTTTGAAGAGACAGAGTTAGCACCAGAGCCGGAGTCACACACTGCAGGAACTTGGGTCTTATCAGGTCAAGAGTTCTGTGAACTCTGGTGGAATAATAGAGACTACCATATCCAGACGTGAAGACACAATGCAACATGCAACTCTGCTTCCAAAAGATGGACTCCCAATGAAAGTGTTGGATGTATCTAGACAATGGGATGATGGACTGTCTGACATTGTCTGTACCAGCAATGTTGGGGCACTCTTAAATAGCAGACTGATGGAATTGTAGCTTCTTATGAAGAGTTGGAAAAATTTTCTTATGAAGACATGGGAAAAATCAGTCAGGGGGTGGGAATTGGGGGGAGGGGAAATCACAGAATTCTGTATACAGAATTGTATGGCAAATTTCAAAAATAAAAATTTTAAAAAGTATAGAACATTATGCAAAGAAATGTAAATACATGGATAAATGCCGACAAAAATATAGCTTCTCAAAACTGGAAATGTAAAAGCTAGAGGAGAAAAATACTTCTTCCTACAAAGGACCAAGAATTATATTCAACTCTCCCTCAGAAAGCATGTAAGTATAAACGAATTAATAAAATCAATAAGCCTCCATCCAGACTGAGAAAAAAAAACTTAAATCAATAAAATCAGGAATAAAAGAGAGTACATCATTACAGATACCATTACATTGAAAGGATAATAAATAACATGAACAACTCTAGGCTCAAAGTTTGATAACCAAGGCAAAACAGATCCGTTCTTTGACAGAGATAACCTTCCGAAAAGCGTATTAGAAGAAATAGTCCGAATAGCTCAATAACTACTAAAGTAATTGGAATAATAATTAATAACCTTCCAAAAGAGAAAGCACTGCACTCAAATGTATTCACTGGTGAGCTCTGCCAAACAGCTCTTCCAGCAGACAGAAACAGAATGTCTCCTACCTAACTCTATGAGGCCAGCATTACCTTAATAACAAAAATGGGCAAAGGTGTTATAAAAAACTGTAGACCAATACCTCTCATGAACATTGATGTAAAAGTTCTCAAAAGAAGCAGGTGTTTTACTCAGAGGTTTCAATACTAGTTAATATGCCTGCATCTTTTATCGCAGTACCTGGATTCCATGTCTAACTCCAGCTCCTGACTCCAGCTTGCTGCTAACGCACACCCTGTGAGGCAGCACTGAGGTTCTGCTGAGTTTCCATGCCCATGTGGTGAAAACAGATTGAGCTTCCAGCTCTCAGTTTTAGCCCAGTACAGGTTCAGCCATCTGTGAGCATCTGCATAGGTAAGCACTCTTGCTCTCTGTCCTTCTGTCTCTGTCTCAATTAACAAATAAGTTTTAATTCTCAGTTAGGGTCCGGCATGGTGGCCTAGTGGCTAAAGTCCTCGCCTTGAACGTGCCAGGATCCCATATGGGCGCCAGTTCTAATCCCAGCTGCTCCACTTCCCATCCAGCTCCCTGCTTGTGGCCTAGGAAAGCAGTCGAGGACAGCCCAAAGCTTTGGCACCCTGCACCCACTTGGGGAGTGAACCATAGGACAGAAGATCTTCCTCTCTGTCTCTATTCCTCTCTGTACATCTGCTTTTCTAAAAAATAAATAAATCTTTTATTAAAAAAAGTAAAAAGGCACATTTGGGGCCTGGCACAATATTCTAGTGGCAAAATCCTTGTCTTGCATCCACCAGGATACCATATGTTCACTGATTCATATCCTGGCTGTTCCACCTCCTTTCCAGCTTCCTTTTTGTGGTCTGGGAAGGCAGTAAAGAATGGCCCAGAACCTTGGGCCCCTGTGCCTGCGTAGGAAACCTAGAAACTCCTGGCTCCTGGCTTCGGATTGGTTCAGCTCCAGCAATTGCAGCCACGTTGAGGGTGAACCAGCAGATGGAAGATCTTTCTCTCTGCCCTTCCCTTTGTAGATCTGCCTTTCCAATAAACATAAAATTAAATGAATCTTTAAAAAAGCATAGTTGATTAAAGTTTTGTTATGCAAAATGTAAAATAACTATTAAAGGTCAAAAATCAAAAGATGGGGCCCGGCGGCGTGGCCTAGCAGCTAAAGTCCTCGCCTTGAAAGTCCCGGGATCCCATATGGGCACTGGTTCTAATCCCAGCAGCTCCACTTCCCATCCAGCTCCCTGCTTGTGGCTGGGAAAGCAGTTGACGACAGCCCAAAGCTTTGGGACCCTGCACCCGCGTGAGAGACCCGGAAGAGGTTCCAGGTTCCCGGCATCGGATCGGCGCGTACCGGCCCGTTGCAGCTCACTTGGGGAGTGAAACATCGGATGGAAGATCTTCCTCTCTGTCTCTCCTCCTCTCTGTATATCCGGCTTTCCAATAACAATAAAAAAAAATAATAATAAAAAAATCAAAAGATGGCAAAAAAGACCTGAATAGGCACCTCAGCAAAGGAAATATGCCAATGGCAACTAAGCATATCAAAAGGTCTTCAACGGCACCATTTCGTATGCCATCAAAAAACTGCAAGTTAAAATGTAAATGACCTGGTCCAAATCCTAAACATGGACAATTCAAAATGCTGATGAGGATGTGGAGATGGGACTGGAAAATGCCAAAGCCATTTAGCAGCTTAGCAATTCCATACAAAAACTACACATTCTCTCCCATCCACACAAAAGCCTGCATATGGGTACTTCTAGCAAGATCACACTTGGATGTAACCAAGATGTTCTTCAGTGGGCAAGTGGATACACTATGGTATATCAGCAATAAGATGCTCTTCAGGGTTAAAAAAAGAAATGAGCTATTCACCCATGGGAAAAAAAGCAGAGGAGCCTCAAGTGCAGATTGCTAAGTGCACAAAGTCAGCCTGAAAAGACTGCATACTGTATATATTGCAAGTATAGAATTTTCTGGGAAAGGCCATGCTGCTAGGGGATTCAGGCAGAAGCCAATGAGCAGGCAGAGCACGGGGAGTGTGCAGGGCAGTCAAGCTTTGCCGTACACCACCCCCACGCCGGAGGCAAGTCGTTACCCCAACACGTACAACAGCAAGCAAGAACGCTCAAGCAAACCCTGAACTTTGGGTGCCAAAGGGAGCTTATTGTTTGTGGCCCAAACCTCCTCCCTGGTGTGGGGTGGTGATGGTGGCAACAGTCCAGATGTGAGGATAAGGTTGCAAACCTCCATCCTTCCTGCTCAAACTGCCATCAATCACAATGCTTATTAACTAGGGGATGGGGAGTTCAAGGCCCGTCTGCATCCCCCAGCCAGCTCAGTCACCCATTACAGCCAGCTCCCTGAGTGTGCTTCTGATCTATCCTTGGCTCTCACAAACAGTACCAGCTTCTTGGAACCACAGTTGCCTTCTTTGGGGGATAAAGAATGTTTGAAGTCAACCTGAGTAACCAGGGTCTTCCCTCCACCTGCTTGCTATAAGCCTCATTCAAACTTTTTGGTACTCAAATTCTGATTGGGATATGTTGTTCTGTTTGCCCGCCTCCTGGGATTGCAGGGGGTGGCAGGTGGAGGGCGGACTGGTGAGGTGAACAGTAACTGCCTGGGCCATGCACTGTGATGGCAGCCATTCAAACGCACACCTGTAGCCGGTGACCACATGTCTCCAAACCACAGCCACAACCGCAAAGCGGAGAAACCATCCTTTCCACCAAGGGCAACTGTGAGAAGGAAAATCCTAGAATGGAGGCAAAGCAGCTGGTGCCTCGGGCCCCCTCCTTCCTTCCCCTCCTACCGCTTGCCCAACCCTTCCTTCAGAATAGAGAGGAGGAAAAGCGAGTTCCCCAGACCTGCACGCTGGTTAATGATCGTTAATGATCAGCTTTTGACCTAGTTCTACTTCAAAGCATTTCCTCCTCTTTCCTACCTCCCACTACCTCCCACCCAGCTGCCAAGTATAGAGAGAACCGCATGAAAACTTGGGCCAAATGGGAACCTGGAATGTGAAAGCCTTTGAGAAAACAGCTGTTTGTTTGTTCATTTATTATCATGTTTTTGCTCCCGTCTCATTTGATTACAAGAGCCTGTGGGGAAAATAACACTGCTTTGCACAGGGCTCTTGTATCCTACATTTCAATGCATGACAGTTTTGTGTATAAAAAAAAAAAAAAAGGAAAATGAGGTTCAGAAATCAAATGCCAGGATACTTACACCACAGTGACAGCTTCCATGCATGTCAGCAGAACCTTGTTCCCCAGTGACTACGTTTTTGTCAGTTGATCCGGTGAACCTTCGAGAAGAGAGCCAAGTTCCACACACCTGTGCACATTGGTGCTGTGGCTCAAATAAATCAAAGCCATAATTCTGTGCTTTTGGATTTTGTGGTTAAGGGAACACATAGCCTGACAACCCAGCACTGTGAATGGTTAAAATAATAAAACAAGGACCTGGCGCAGTAACCTGGTAGCTAAATCCTCATCTTGCATCCACCAGGATCCCATTTGGTTGCCAGTTCCGGCTGCTCCGCTTCCCATCCAGCTCTATGCTTGTGGCCTGGAAAAGCAGTCGAGAACAACCCAAAGCCTTAGAACCCTGCACCCACATGGGAGACCTGGAGGAGGTTCCTGGCTCCTGGCTTCTGATTGGCTCAGCTCCAGCCATTGTGGTCACTTGGGGAGTGAACCAGCAGATGATAGGTCTTTTTCTCTGTCTCTCCTCCTCTCTCCTCTGTATATCTGACTTTGCAATAATAATTAAAAAAATCTTTAAAAACAAAACAAATACACAGTACTTGTCTCTGTTTCTGTTCCCAACTGAGATTAATGGGAGAAAGCATTTGAGTGTCTTGAATTCATCCTAAGGGTAATGGCTCTGGAGCGTCTTGCTTTGGTACTCCTGGTCTCCTTCATTTCTTGCCTGGAATAGGCTGTTTCCTTCCATCTATTTCTTTGCCTTCCCATATCATTTGTTGTAAAGGGGATTCTAGCACAGAACCCTGGGCCTAAAACCCCTCCCTCTAAGCTCATTGTTCAAGATGTCCCCCAAGACCCATGAGTTTTGTGGTTCTTACCACACCAGCATTTCTTCAGACAGCACTTTGCTGTGGGTCTCTGAAACAAAACTCTGATGAGGTTCCTGTCTTGTCTTATGTTCAAGAACTCTCTCGGTCATCACCAACTGATGGCTACCAAGGCTGGGTTCCACCTGCGAGCCCAAGACCTAGGGATTCTGCCGCTGTCCGGCCATGCATGCCAAGCAACTCAGGAGAGTGGGTCCTGTCCAGAAGAGACTTAATTCTCTTGGTTCCTGTTGCCTACTGAGTGTTAGGAAACTCTCGTCCCTGGAGGTCATGCTCACTGTCATAGATAAACAGGTTTGGGACTGGGGGAACCCTTGAGCTGTTCACCTCCCCAGGGGCTCATCCGGCCCTGGAGAGACTGAAGGTGTCATACGCACTAAACAGGCTCCCTAAGCAGGGATGTCAGGGGTGAACTGGAGCTTTTCTAAAGACTGGTTCTGAGAGTGGACTTCCAGGCACCACAGGGACGGCCTTCTGCACCCTCCTCAGGGAGCCTTCACTGCTTTTCATGAGCAGGTCCATTGGAGTGAGTGTAACTTGAGTTTTAGGGTGCCCATCTGTAATCTTTTCTTTGCCCCGTGGACAGCTTTTGACTTCTAACTTTGATGGCTAGCAAAGCTTTTCTCTTTAAGCTGTTATTAGAGTGGTCTAGTCTTAAAGGAGCTACACTGCCTTGCTAGCTACACCACGGTGGATCGTAATTGTTACTGGCCAGACATTGGATCTTTTGAATTAACAAGATTTCAATATTTCAAAGAAAAAAAAATTGCAGAGAGCTCTCTTATCTTACAGAGCTGATTCATCGGCACCTATGAAATGCTACTAAAGCAATAGATGAATAGCCTTAAAAAGCTCCTTTGACAAGATTTAAACGCAGGAATTGGGTTTTGAACAAAGTTAAAATCCTTAACATCAAAAGATGCTTGAGATCCCCCTGGGACCCTGAGTTAAAGCATCCCTCCTCTAAATCCAGTTCTAATTCCTTGAGTGAATCCGTTGGACTCAGGAGAGAAACATTGATAAGGTTTACTGCGAATTACCTGTTTTGAATTTATATCTGTGGCTTCTCTTGACCTCTGGTAAGGAGTTAGGAACCCTGCTCCATCTCTTCAACAGCTTGTATCTCTTACTCTGTATCCAGTGTGGTGTGTGACTGTCAGACCTTTGTGAGAACTCAGAGGTTGGGAACCATAAGAAACACATGTGGCATTGTACCCCGTTTGCACCTAATTAAACTTTTTCTTTGTACCTATTTTTGAGAGTGATCTGGATCTCACTTTAGCAGTTCATGATTTTACTGCTGTGTAAGAATTTGAATGATATTTGTTCCTTGAGTCTCATGCCAGGTAAACCCTTGGCTGAGAATTTCGGTCGATTGCGCCCAGGAATTTTGTTTGCTTCACTTTCTCTCCTGAGCTAAACAGAGCCACATGCACAAAAAGAAATGTGTTTATTTTTTGTTTGTTTTATCATATTTTTAAGTTTTTTATTTTGATGATCTTTACATAGTTGATTAGGGCTCAAACGGTCAAGGGCTATAGGAAAGTGGGTAAGACCATTGTTTCCACATTATCTTTTTTTCCTTCCTATATCTGGGGGAAGGGGAGAGACAAAGGTAAACTCCACACCCACCCTCCTAACAGTCCCAGCATCCCTGATGTGGGGCATGCTCTGAGGGCACTGCTCAAGTGGTTTCAATAGTTCAACTGTTATGAATTGCTGCCAATCTCGCCATTCTAAGCACAGTGAAATCTCTTCAGAATCCATTGGCTGACATAGTCCGCCTTAGCGTCTCCACTTGCTCAGATTTTCACTGCCAACACTTGGCTGAGGTAGTTGATTGATTTGTTCTGTCCTCTGTTGTGGTACCAGGTGTCCTCTGCAGGCTCCAATATATTACCATATCCTCCATGTGCACCTGGATATTCTGTCCACTGCTCCATCTAAGCCACTGAGCAGGCTCAGCTTTGACACATGCACTCCACGGTCAGGCCATGGCACCTGCAATGCTCTTCATGGTTGAGGTTCCGAGTCCGGCAGTTTGATTGAGGGGATCCCCAAAGAAACTTCATCTGAACTGATCCCAGACCAGATTCTTTGGTGTGCTTGCCAGTATAGGGTCTGATATAGTCTGTCGCATGTGAACAACTAAGAAAAGAATTTAAAACCAAGTAAGATTGAGGCTCACTAGAATCACTAACTGTGGGAAAGATAACATCATGGGACCCAAGTCGTTTAAGCCCCTGGAGTATCGGCTGCTCCTTGCTGATTAGCTGATGCCATTTAGATCGGAAGCCATTCACAGATAGAACTTGTTCTCTCTTACCACTCTGTCCTGGAATATACAGCATGAAGCAAGCAAGGGCCAATCAGCAGCTTGTCCTTGTGTTATTCCGGTTAGCCAGTGCAATTGTAATAAACAATTGGTGGTAACCCTCTGTGTCCCTCCATTTTAAAAAATCTTGTCTATATATTCAAACTGGTTGGATGCCATTTTTTTAAATAAATTCACCCTTTAATTGCACGTTTTTGGAAATATCCTTCCTCCCTTTCTCATAAAAAGGCAGAGCAACAGAGACAGAGAAACATCTTGTACACTCTGATTCATTCCTCCAAATGTCTGCAACAGTGGAGCTGGAACAGGCTAAAGCCAGGAGCTAGGAAATCAGTCTGGTTCCCTCGTACAGGTGACAGACACCCAAGCATTCAAGCCACCCCTGCTCATCCCAGGGAGCACATTAGCAGAAGCTGGAATTGAAAGCCAAGCAGAGAATTCCAACTTGGGATGTAGCTGACCCAGGTAGCATCTTAACCGTTGCATCTTAGTGCCTGCACTAGTGCACCATCTTGGAGCACCTACTTTGGGCAACTAGAAGACGTGTTTAAAGGCAGGCATATGCACTTTGGCTCAGGTAAATTACTTTATTCCCACATTTGGCATGCCTCAACTGACTTCCTAGGTTGCCAAAACAGCTTTAAATGTGAAGCAGAAAAATCTTTTGATTTCCATCCTAATGGAAATCTACTCTCTGGCATAAAAGTGAAGATTAAAGATAACCCAGCTGAACAGACTGGCCAGCACCTAGCTGCCCTTCAAGCTGCAATGCAATTCTCAGGGAAGATTAAAAGGAACTGTCTTTGTCTTGAAAACTGTCTTCACAAAATGGAAATATATTGCTAAAAATAGTTAAAATCTCACCTAGGTATCTCAGATTGCTTGCAGATAACATTTTTAAATATCAGAAAATTGAGGGCCCAGTGTGGTAGTGTATCAGGCAAAACCTCCACCTGTAGCACAGGCATCTCATATGGGTGCTGGTTCAAGTCCAAGCTGCTCTGCTTCCACTCCAGCTCCCTTCTAATGGCCTGGGAAAGCAGAGAAAGATGGTTTAAGCCCTTGGGCCCCTGCACCCATGGGGGGGGGACCCAGAAAGCTCCTGGTTCCCAGCTTCAAATTGGCCCAGCCCTGGCCATTGCAACCATTTAGGGAGTGAACCAACAGATAAAAAAATCAGGGGATATCTTCTGCTGCTTTCGCAGGTACATTCGCAGGGAGTGGGATCAGAAGTGGAGCAGCTGAGACTCAAACCATTAGTTGGTGGCATGCCAGCCTCATAAGCATCAGCTTAACCTACTGTACCACAACACAGTCTAGAGACCTCATATTTACATTATTTATTTTCTTTCTTTCTTTATTTGTTTTTATTGGACAGGCAGATATACAAAGTGAAGGAGAGGTAGAGAGAAAGTAAACCATCCACTTGGTTCACTCCCCAGGTAGCCTCAACGGTCAGTGCTAAGCCAATCTGAAACTAGGAGCCTGGAGCCTCTTCTGGGTCTCCCACGTGGGTGCAGGATCCCAAAGCTTTGGGCTGTGCTCGACTGCTTTCCCAGGCCACAAGCAGGGAGCTGGATGGGAAGTGGAGCAGCTGGGATATGAATTGGTGCCTGCATGGGATCCTGGGCCTGCAAGACGAGGACTTTAGTCACTTATTTATTTTTAAACATTTATTTTACTTGAAAGTCAGAGTTAGAGGGGAGGAGGGCAAAGCAGACACAGAGGGATCTTCTAACCACTGGTTCACTCCACCAGTAGTCACAGCTGGGCTTGTCCAAAGCTGGGAGCCAGGACCTTCCTCCAGGTGTCTCACATGGGGCCAGGGGCCCAAAGCCTTGGACCAACCTCCCCACTTCTCTCTTGGGCCATCACCATGGAGCTGGAGTGGAAGCGGAACAACCAGACTTGAACTGGCACCCATACGGGATGCCTGTGCCACAGGCGGAGAACTAGCCTGATACACCACAAAGCTAGCCACTTGGTGTTTCCATTTTTTCCCATTCTTCCTTCATGTCTTCATTTTGTGATCATGGGCCCCCTTAAGGATGGCACGCTGACCGCCTCTTACAGGTCCTCTATCTTCCCCATGAAGATCCAGAACCATGGCCAGGCTCTGCTTATGTGGGGAGCTCTGTTGTCCTTTGCATGGAATTCCTTGTTCATCAGTCCAGCTGAGAAATAGAAATTAACCCGGAAGGTCCCCAGACTCTGATTTGTTTCCTAGGCCCATTTGTGATCGCCACACCTTTCCCAAGGCTAAGTTTTGAATTGAAAGCTGTAAGAGTTTTCTTCCTGCCCCCTCATAATTTTCGACATACATATGCATTTATACATGGCTCAAAGAGGCCCAGCGCAGTAGCCTAGGGGCTAAAGTCCTCACCTTGAACACTCCATGATCCCTGTGGGTGCCAGTTCTAATCCTGCACCCACGTGGGAGACCCAGAGCAGGCTCCTGGCTTTGGATTGGCTCAGTTCCTGCCATTGCAGCCTCTTGGGGAGTAAATCATCAGATAGAAGATCTTCCTCTCTGTCTTTCCTCCTCTCTGTATATCCGACTTTGCAATACAAAAATAAATAAATCTTAAAAAAAAAAAGACTTTTTTAAGAAAATTTTTTTTTAATTAGGGTAAAAAGCTTCAAACACTACAGGAAGATGGGTAAGACAATTAGTTTCGTATTGTTTCCTTCATATATCTGATGTAAAAGGGGATTTTAAGGGAGAAGCCCCACCCAGTCTCCCACCCACCCCAGGTCCCTGATGTGGGGCATGCTCCGAGGATCTTTCTCAAGTGGTTTTGATAGTTCAACAGTTATGAATTGCTGTCAATCTCGCCACTCCAAGCACGATGAAGTTGTTGAAGAATCCACTGATTGACATAGTCCATCTTGGAGTCTCCATTTGCCCAGTTTTTCGCTGCCAACATATAGCTGAGGTGGTGTACTTGTTCTGTCCCCTGTCTTTTCATGGTTAGGGTTCTAAGTCCAGCAGTTCAATTGGAGGGATCTCCAAAGAAACTTTGTCTGAGGTGTTCCCAGACCAGATTCTTGTATGTACTAGCAAGTACAGGGCCAGGCACAGTCCATTGCCGTGATCAGCTGGTGGTTGCAACTGCTGGGTTGGTTCCGTTTTCAGCCCCATCTTCCACTGGAACCAGTGGGTGCTGCAGTCCAGCCTGGTTCTGCCCAGCACATGCTTGGTCCTCACACAGACCAGTGTGGGCTGAAGTCTAGTCAGAGCAACCCACAATAACCCCCACCAGGCCCGCCCCCTACCCTGGTTTGCCAGTATGTGTAGCAGACCAGTCCAGTCTGTCCCACATCCCATTTGGCAATTGTACACGTCAATGGGTTTTAAAGCTTAGCTCCCACTAACCAGCTCAACTATCCAGCCCACACGGATATTGTTGGCTGCCTTTGTCTAGCCATCCCAGTCCCTGTCCTAGTTTTTGTACCCTTCGGTGGGGATGGTAACCCAAGAGGGAGGAGCCCTCCATTTCCCTCCCAGGCCACTCCCGCTCCCGGATTATGCACTCTTCGCGTGGTTCTGTGGTTTAACATGACAGAATTAGCTCCCAGTATCAGCTTCTGCTGCGGCTAAGCCCCAACAACCCTTACCTACTCTAATTGTAGATTACACCAGTAGGGTTAATCAGGCCAACCTGGCTTTTCCCTGATCCAGGCCACATGAGGCCCACAGGTGTTGTAGCCCTGTCTAGTCTGGTCTGCCCCCATCCCAGTTTACGCTCTCCAGTGGGAGTAGCTGTCCAGCAAGGGAACCACCGCTTATTCCTCTGCCAGCTCTGTCCCCTCCCTTCCTGGTTGTCACTTGTGCTGTTGGGCACTGCGATCACATCTGGCACAGGCAACCTCTCCTTGGCATTCCATATTGTGTACTGCTTTTGTTGCAACCGAACCTGGCTCGACCCACACTGTTCTGGCATCCGGATTAGCCAGTGGATGACGTGAACTGATTCAGCCTGATCTGCCCCCAACCCTTGCCAAATGTATGCCAGTGGGACTCCCTCCATGACCTGTTCTGGGCTGTTTCCTTTCATGCTTCTCATGCTTACCTGCAGGGTCTGTGTCCCACCAGAGGAGTTGCCCAGGCTCCTCCATCAGAACCCCTCCCAAATGCCAGATTTAGCGCACACCAGGGGGTCCATTAGCCAGCACCACTCAGTTGACCCCCTGTCCTAGTAGGAACAGTGACTTTTCCTGACTGGCCCGCAACCCAATCTGGCTCCTGCTGTTAGATGTTTCAGCCCAGTCAGGGATCATCCATACAGCTCCTACATGGCTCAGTAGGGGTTGAGAACCAGTCTAGTCCGTCCCACATCTACCCTGGTCCTCCAGAACACCAGAAGGTTGCAGTCTGGCCTGGCCTGGTGCATCCAGTCCACACTTGTGCCAAGGGAGGCTACGACTGTATCCCGATCAGGATGCAGCCCCTATTCCAGCCCATGCACCCCTTGGTGGGAACTTCAACCCAGCTAGGGTGTCGCCTTAGCTCCCCAACCGGGCCTGTTCCCAGCCATAGATCACGCGCATGCCAGTGGTTGCTCTGACTCAGTCTGGCACTGCCCCTCACCTGTCTCGACCCCTGCCTTAGACACTGTGGCTTAGCGTCCATGGCTCACGCAGACCAGTAGGTGCAAGAACCTAGCTGGGCATGTCTTGTGCTCCATCCTGGTTTCTAATTTTACATATGGGCTAAGGTTTGCTCAGTACTGCCCAGTATGTGGGGACAGATTCTGTAGGCGCTTTATGGGCTTGCCTCTGTGGGACCACAGCACTGGTCAGTTTATGCAGAGAACTGGGGTGGTGATGGACCAAGCCAGGCTGGGCCACAGAACTCATTTGACACTTGCTGGAACTGGGGCTGGAAGGGGATCAGCTTGCTCAGGCTGAAGCACCTGCTGACGCACGCAGAGACCAGGACTGAGAGTCGACTGTGCATAGCAGGACCATGGCAACCACTAGCATCTTTAAGAATCAGGGCTGGGAGTGGGCCTGCTAGGGGAACTTGGGGAACTCTCCTGCTAGTCTGCAGCTCCCACTGGGGAGACAAGAGCCCAGACTGGGGACATACCAGGCCAAGCCAGGTAGGGTTGCTGCACTCCTCGGCTTTTGTGTGGGCTGGGTCTGGGGGCGGGCCAGGACGGACCAGGCCGCAGCACTCACTGGTACGCAGGAGAGCCAAGACAGGGTGTGAGCCACACACAGCTGGGCTAGGCTGTAACACCACCATCAAGAGCTAAGATTGTGGGTAGGCCATGCCAGGCTGGGTTGAAGCACCCATGCCTACCAGCAAGATCCAAAGCTGGTAGAAGGATTTTGGGGACTCCACTAGTGAAAGCGAGAGCCAGGAGTGTGGGAAGACCAGGATGGGCAAGGTTGCAGCACCCACTGGTGCTTGTAAGAATCATAATGGCTGGGCCCGGCGGCGTGGCCTAGCGGCTAAAGTCCTCGCCTTGAACGCCCCAGGATCCCATATGGGCACCGGTTCTAATCCCGGCAGCTCCACTTCCCATCCAGCTCCCTGCTTGTGGCCTGGGAAAGCAGTCGAGGATGGCCCAATGCCTTGGGACCCTGCACCCGCATGGGAGACCCGGAAGAGGTTCCTGGTTCCTGGCATCGGATCGGCGCGCACCGGCCGTTGCGGCTCACTTGGGGAGTGAAACAACGGATGGAAGATCTTCCTCTCTGTCTCTCCTCCTCTCTGTATATCCGCCTTTCCAATAACAATAATATCTTAAAAAAAAAAAAAAAGAATCATAATGCTGTGGGACAAGGCTAGGCTGCAACACACGCTCGTTCACATGCAAGCTGTGTCTGGGGGTAAGCCAGGCTGGGCCAGCCTGTAGCACCCACTAGCGAGAGCCAGACTGGCGAGAATTTGACAGACCAGTCAGGCTAGGCCACAGTACCCACCGTGAGTGCCAGGACTTAGAGACTGGCCATGTCAGGCTGGTCTGAACACTGGCAGGCATGTGTGAGATCCATGGCTGGAACAGGCCTGGTAGGAGAACTTGGGGAATTCCTATTAGGCTGCCACTCCTGCTGGTGAACACAAAGACCAGGGCTGGAGGCAGTCTAGACCAGGGCTGGAGGCAGTCTAGGCCAGGCTGAGCTGTAGCACACATCAGCATATGTGTGAGCTGAGTCTGGGGGTAGGCCAGACTGAACCAATCCACAGCATACATTGGCACAAGGGAGAGGTAGGTCAGGGCACAGACCAGGCCAGGTTGGATCTTAACACCAGCCAGATTACATGAGGGCTGAGGGTGGGCCAGGCTGGGCTATGCTGCTGTACCCATTAGTAAGAGCTGAGACTGGGGGCAGGCTGGTCAGAGCCAGGCTGTAGCATCTACTGGCAAACGCCAAGACTGAGGGCAGACTCAGTCTCATACAGGACTGCAGCACCCACTGGTATGCATAAGAACCAGAGTTGGGAGTTGGCCTGGTAGGAATGCTGGTAGGGGAACTGCAGAAACTCCCTTCTTGGGCCACTGCTTCCATTGGTGAGTGTGAGAGCTGGGACTGGGGATGAGCTGGTCTGAGGACAGGCCAGGCTGAGATAGGCTGCCACACCCACCAACAAGTACTGAGCCTGAGTGCAAGTCATGCCAGGTTGGACCACAGTATCTCTTGGCAGGTGAAAGATCCAGGCTGGAAGTGGGCCTGGTAGAGGAACTCTGGGGACTCCCTTGCTGGGCTGCAGCTCCCACTAATGACAGCAAGAGCCAGGGCTGTGGGCAGATCAGCCTGGTCAAGGCCACTCATTAGCATGTGGGGCAGTCCGGGGGCGTGTTGGGATGAGCTAAACTACAGCACCTATGGGTGTGCATGAGAGCTGGATGGAATGCAGGACAGACACGATTAGACCACAGCCCATGCAGCACACGCAAAAACCAAGGCTGAGGCAGGCCTGGTGGGAATTTTGGGGGTTGCCCTGGCTAGGCCGTATCACCCACTGCTGTGTGTGAAGACCAGGCCTGTGGTGGGCTGGGCTGGGGTAAGCCACAGCACCCGTCATCAGTTTGCATGAGAAATGGGGCTGAGGGTGAAAGTGACCAGGCAGCTGCATCCACTGATGTGTGTGTTGGATGGTGTAAACCACAGACCAAGCTTGATCCTGCACTGGCTGATACACACAAGAATCAAGTTGGGGTCACCTCAGGTGAGCTATCTTGCGGGGCTACCCAGATAGACCACTGGAATCAAACCTCAGCCACAGGGAAAATAAAATCACAATATATGTAGTCCAATCTTGGAGCGCTTGTGTCGGGACCGGGCCTCTTCAGCTGCTGATACCTGTGCAGTGGACAGCATGTCAAGATCCACATGAGGGGCATGATAGCCATTTATCCAGGCCAGCAGGGACGTCAACTGCATCACCAGAGGATGGAAAGCAGAATAGACTGGACCACTCTCCTGGCCAAGCTTTGCAACATGTTCCTGGGTCTGTGGATGCACACTGAGGTGGACTTGGTCAGCCAAAAGACCTTGGAAAAGTTTTCTCAACCCTGGTGCAACAAAGCTGACAGCATCTCAGAAGTATCAAAACACTCAAATAACACCTTTGGAACACTCTTCCCCCATATCGGGATCTCTAAGGCATCATCAAAGGGCTAGCCCCATCCCAGGGTGCTGATGCAGTTTGACAGCAAGCAGTGGCCTCCTCTGCTTCCTCCCTTACAAACACAGGAGAAAAAACAAATTGAACTGTAGGGCCCAGCGCAGTAGCCTAGCGGCTAAAGTCCTTACCTTGCATTCTCGGGATCCCATATGGATGCTGGCTTGTATCCCAACTGCTCCACTTCCCATCCAGCTCCCTGATCTTGGCCTGGGAAAGCAGTGGAGGATGACCCAGGGCCTTGGGCCCCTACACCAACATGAGAGACCCAGAGGCTCCTGGTTCCTGGCTTCAGATTGGCTCAGCTCCTGCCATTGTGGCCACTTGGGGAGTGAACCAGAGGACGGAAGATTTTTCTCTATCTCCTCCTTTCTGTATATCTGCCTTTCCAATAAAAATAAATGAAACTTTTTAAAAAATGGAAACATTTGTCCCATCCACCTTTCTCCATACTTCAACCCCTCCAACCCTAAGCAGAGACCCACATGGGCATGTATCCCTCTCAACTACATAAATAATATTAAAAACTACCAAAAAACATTAAAGAATGGGAGGGGCTGAGGTAAGCCTAGAGACGAGGGCAGGGTTGACAGCTATGTCCAGGTGCCCTGTGGTACGTGTCCCAAATCCTCTGCCTGGAGTGGGCAGTAGCTGTCCTCTAGGCCCATTGATAGAAGCACATTCTCTCTGTCCAGATAGAGAGCAGAGCAGCAGTCTATCTCCTGCAGCTATGCCAGTCACTGCTGCCAGCCAGCCCCATGCTGGGCACCACAGAGGAGACCCACAGAACCCGACTTCCTGCATGGCTCCTGCATCCACACATCCCTCACCCCCTCTCTGCCAATTCCTGTGCAGGCAGTGCTGCCTAGGGATGCCCAGGCTGCCGGGCTTGGAAGGAGCTTTGTGGCTGTGTGCACAGGAGGCTGTGGTGGGGGACATTCCACTGTCACTTCCTCACACAGCACCAGCAGTGTGCCAGCTACTGGAGGGCATACCCCAGGGAGTGTGCAGTGGCGACTGTGCCAGGGGTCTAGGTGAGGTGGAGGGTGTGGACGGGATGAGCCCTAAGACAAAGAGCAAACGGGGCACAGGTTAGCGTCTGGGAAGCTGGGAGAGGAGGTGTCATAGGTCAGACAGAGAGGAGTGGGCAGTCAGGGCACTGGAGCACAGGAAACATGTGGGGCTTGGGGCTCCAGTGGCCCAGGTCTTTCTGGATGGTTCTAGTCAGGGAATGGGGGACTCATTCCTGATGTAAGCTGGTGATCTCCCCCAGTGACCCTTATCCTCTTCTGCCCCCACGTCCCCCAGCCCCGTCTCCCTGGTGGGGACAATGGGTGTGGAGCACCTGCAGTGAGAGCTTCTGCTTACGAGACATTTTCCCAGGAAGTGTCCACTGCCAGATGCCAGGAACCCCAGAGTGCATGCTCCATTATATGGGATGTATAGCTGTGCACACAACCGCCCAGCCTATTCTGAGGCATGCCCATTTTCCCAGGCAGATCAGGGACAGAGAACCAAACTAATGCAAGCCTAAAGAGATTATTTTAAAATTTTTATTGTATTTATTTGAAAGGGAGAGAGACAGAGAGAAAAGGAGAAAGGGAGAAACTGAACTAGGCAAAAGCCACGAGCCAAGAACTCCATTCAGATTACACCCATAGATGTCAGGGACTCAAACACTTGGGGCATCTTCTGCTGCCTTCCCAGGTGCATTAGCAGGGAGCTGGATTGGAAGTGGAGCAGCTGGGATTCAAACTGGCATCTATATGGGATGTCAGCATAGCAGGCAGAGGCTTATCTTATCAACCACACTGGGACCCCATGGCTGTTCCACTTGTGGTCCAGCTCCCTGATAATGGGCCTGAGTGCTTGGACCCCTGCTATTCCTGTGGAGATCTAGATGAAGCCTCTGGCTTTGCCCTGATCCAGCCCTGGTTGTTGCAGCCATTTGGGGAGAGAGTCAGTGGATGGAAGATTTGTCTGTGTAACTCTGCTTTTTGAATACATTAAAAAAATCTTAAAAATATATTGTACTATAAATACTCATTGTACAGAAAGAAGAAATTTAATTCTCTCATTTTCTGCTTGTTTGAGGAGGCTTAATGTAAAAGCACACGTGCTGTTGGTCTGGACGTTAACACCCATTAAAACCAGAAGGCAGGGCCTGACGCCGTGGCCTAGCGGCTAAAAGTCCTCACTTTGAATGCGCCGGGATCCCATATGGGCACACGTTCTAATCCCGGCAGCTTTAATTCCCATCTAGCTCCCTGCTTGTAGCCTGGGAAAGCAGTGGAGGACGGCCCAATGCTTTGGGACTCTGCACCCCTGTGGGAGACCTGGAGGAAGTTCCTGGCTCCTGGCTCCGGATTGGCACAGCACCGGCTGCTGCACTCACTTGAGGAATGAATCATCGGATGGAAGATCTTCCTCTTTATCTCTCCTCCTCTCTGCATAAAAAATAAATAAATCTTTGTAATAAAAAAAATAAGTCTTAAAAAAAAAACCAGAGGGCATTTTATTCTACCAAGAACTCAGAATCAGAGGGAGCAGCAACCTAGCAACAAAGAATAGTGAGCTTCCTGGCGACCACTGTGAAATACAAACATGTCCAGGAAGGAGAACTCACCGCCAGGAGCTAGAGGAGAAAAACCTTCTCCACCATACTCTGGGGGAACTTCTTGTCAAGCAAGTCCTAAGAAGTGAGGTCCTTGGCTAACGGAACGAGCAAGGCTTCACGAACTGCGTGATGGCATTACGGTGCCTCATTTCTATCTACTAACCTAACACTCTCAAGGTCTTACAGCTCTTGAGCTGGCATTACAGCACAGCTGAATGGGTTACCGCCTACAACAGCAGCATCCCATGAGAGTGCTGCTTCCAGTCCCGGCTGCTTCGCTTCTGAACCTGTTCCTTGCTAAGTGCCTGGAAAGGCAGTGGAAGATGGCCTAAATGCTCAGGTCCCCGTCACCCTGTGGGAGACCAGGATGGAGTTCCAGACCCTCACCTTGGCTGAGGGAGTGAATCTGTGCATGAAAGGTCTCTGCTTCTCTCTCTCTGTAATTCTGCCTTTCAAATCTTCAAATGAATAGATCTTTAACAGCATCAACAACTAACCATAGTTTGGATCCAGAATTAAATGTGGGAGGATGCCCAGCTCTCTGGTAGCCAGGTGGGCTTGGCAAGGGTAGTGGTGGCCCTTGCTGGCCTGTCTGACTGCCCCACAGGGCCCATGCCAGGCCAACTGGCAAGGCTGCTCCCTGACACACCTGCCAACTGCCCCAACAGCCCTGCCAGCTCAGTAAAGGGGACTCAGCGTGGGGCTTGGCACAGGGAAGACTCTCCCTTGCCACTAGCTTCTGAAGGCTCTCAGAGAAAGCAAGAGGAGCAGGAGGCCAGCTCTGAGGGTTTGCAAGAACCCGACCAGGTGCAGCGTGCAGGCCCAATGCATCCCAGGGCGAGGCTAAGTGGGGCTCAGCCTCCCTGTGCCTGCATCTCTCCCTCCACACAGAGGGGACAATACTGAGTGCCCACAGTGTCCCGTGCACAAACTTGGTGGCCTGGCTGGCCTGAGTGCTAGTATCACTGTTATTTTCCTTATAGCCCCTTCATGTGCCCATGCTACACTCAACCAGTGCATCTCCATGGGCTCCCAGGAGGAGTAACAGAAAAAAGGTGTCTGAAATGTTCAGGTCTGGAACCAAGTAAGTGCCCAGCTTGTGTTCCCAATGTCCTCGGGAAACCCCAAGCTCAGGATCATAGTCCCAGCGCAGGTCACTGATCCGAGATCTTGGGCAAGCCCTCTGCCTCTCTGCCCCTCAACTGAATCACCCATACAAAAGGAAGCGGTGTGTCTAAAAAGTTTCAAGGTTAGATCATACGAGAGAATCACTTGGAGATGTTATGAAATGCAGATGCCCAGGTTCTGCCCTGAACCTGGAGCTTGGGTGTCTGTGATTGGTTGAGCTCCTGGGAGGATCCTGGTGTTCAGCCGTTGGAAACTCACCAACCAGGTAAGTAAGCCCTCAGTTGCAGACCGAAGCAGCAGAAGTGGATCGGGTGGTCCTTGGCCATCAGCCACTTGTCTGCCAGGGAGCTCTCCAGGGTTTCTTCTGAAGGACCAGCGGCTCCATCTTAGCAACCTTCCCTCCCAGCCTGGGAGCCGTGGGGAAGGTCTGGGCTGTGAAGCCGTTTTAACCTCCATGAACACCCCTTGAGGTTAGGCTGGTCCCGACATTCTGCTGGGTGAGATGTCTCCTGGCTGTGGCCCCGCCAAGGCAACTGCCCCAGCTTTGGCACTGAACATCTGCGTGCACGGAACGGCATCCTACTGAGTCCTTTGACCTCCAGGCCCTGCTCCCTTCAGTCTCTGATTGATAGTATTGAGTTATCTTCCACCGAACCCCAGTCTGGAGTGTGGCATTTCTCCTTCTCACCTACAGATCCCCCATGACCACCCCCTTCCCCACAAATCAGGACCAGTTCCTCAACCTGTCACTCCAGGCCTTTTCAAACCTGAGCCAATCGACATTTTTGCTATTATAGCCTATTGCATTTCTGTCCATAAATCCTTGTGTAGCCAGGAGTTCCAGTTATTTTCATTGAATTTCTTCGACAGGTTTCCCAGAATGAATGACCAAGAATTCCCTTCCCCACCACTACCTATTTTTCATCGCAGGTGGTAGGGGAGGACCACGCTTTTATTATTTTTTTTTAAGATTTATTGATTTTTTAAAAAGATTTATTTTATTTTATTACAGTCAGATATACAGAGGAGGAAAGACAGAGAGGAAGATCTTCCCTCCGTTGTTTCACTCCCCAAGTGACCGCAACAGCCAGTACACGCCGATCCGAAGCCAGGAACCAGGAACCTCTTCCAGGTCTCCCACACGGGTGCAGGAACCCAAAGCACTGGGCCGTCCTCAACCACTTTCCCAGGCCACAGGCAGGGAACTGGATGGGAAGTGGAGCAGCCGGAATTAGAACCGGCGCCCGTATGGGATCCTGGGGCTTTCAAGGCGAGGACTTTAGCCGCTAGGCCACGCCGCCGGGCCCAAGATTTATTGATTTTTATTGCAAGTCAGATACACAGAGGAGGAGAGACAGAGAGGAAGATCTTCCATCCGTTGTTTCACTCCCCAAGTGGCGGCAATGGCTGGAGCTGAACCGATCCGAAGCCAGGAGCCAGGAACCTCCTCCAGGTTTCCCATGTGGGTGCAGGGATCCAAGGCTTTGGGCCGTCCTCAACTGCTTTCCCAGGCCACAAGCAGGGAGCTGGATGGGAAGTGGGGCCACTGGGATTAGAACAGGTGCCCATATGGGATCCCAGTGCATTCAGGACGAGGACTTTAGCCGCTAAGTCACCTTGCCAGCCCCAAGGACAGTGCTTTTAACATCTCTTGGACATCAGGTGATTCATGGGCTGCCAATCTTGACGTTCCTCCAGGATGCACCCAGGTCTTGAATGGCAACTTGGAACAATCACTGAGCGTTTCTTGCCCACTATCAGCCTGACTGCTCGTATTCTGTGAGGCTCCACAGAGACATGGAGCCAGCAGCATGCTCCGCCAGCTGCATGCTCCGCCAGCCGCATCCTGGCTCCTCCCTCGCCTTCCTTCCTGAGCTGCTACCAAGACTTCCGCGAGAGCTGAACTGCTTGATCTGTTGTGATTGAATGAAGTCAGCATAGCTGATTTATATTCAGCCATCTTGACTTTCCAAGTTTGTTCTCATTAGCAACTCACACAGCTAAAAGCCTTCCTCTCCAGGGGCTACGCCTGCTGCTGCACCTGGGAAGGACGTGATTGGCTGATCACAGCTCCTGCCCCTCAGCCTTGGAAGTGGTGGTGTACACTCGGAGTCCCTCAACACAATTCCCCAGGCGGGCTTTCTCCATGCAACTCAGAGGTAGTCCTATTACCACCATGACGTGGGGGATTCAATGGCTAATGTGTTGACTAGAAAAAGCTCAACAAGTTTCAATTTCAACCCCCCTTTGAAGGAACCTTTGCAACAAAGTCTTCTCTGGTTACCAGCTGTCTCCTTTAAGCCTTTCAGCCTACAGGATCTGACCTGTGAGAGAGGGTCTATTAGAAGTCCAATTTGGCCCAAGAACTGGGAGAAGACAGCCAAGTTTGACTAAGAACTGACCTGGAGCATTGTCTGTCTACCTCCCGTCTCCCGCAGAAGCACACAGCAGGCTCTGCTGAGCTGGCTGCTCATTAGCCAGAAGGGCACCTACAAGGCCAGAGACGAAAGGACACACTGGCCACGAGAGGGTGACTCTTGGGGCCAGCAGCAATTGGAGATGCTGTCAGTGTCCTGGAGCAGAGGTGAGCTCTCCAACTTGGCCTGAACAAGTGGAACCAAGTGCAATGGAAAGACCGATACGCCTGCTAGATAGCAGGCTGCTTTAGCTTCTTCTCTCTCCTCCTCCCCCCTCCCCTTCACCTCTGAGCTGATCACATTTCCTTGGTGATTTTCACACTCAGTCAGAAGATCTAAGGGGACAAGTGAGTATCCCATAGGGCCCCTGTCCATATGTGTGACACTTCCATACAGTGTCTCCTTCCTCCCTTCCTGTAGTAAGCATTTATTAAACACCTACTATGTGCTTCGTGATGAACACTACTGTGGAGAACTCCTTCCCACAGCTACCAGGCTAAGCCATAGATGAAATAAAGATACCACTGCCCATCCACAGAAAAATGCTTTACAAATCACTTTGTCTTTTCTTTAGACCTCAAGAAAGCTATAACCTAGGGGCCAGCATTGTAGCATAGCAGGTAAAGCGACCCCCGCCTGTGATGCCAGCATCCTCTAAGGGCTTTGGTTTGTATCCTGGCTGCTCCACTTCCCATCCAGCTCCCTAGAAAGCAGTGAAGGATGGCCAAAGTACTTGGGCCCCTGCACCCATATGGGAGACCCAGAAGAAGCACCTGGCTCCCAGCTTTTAGATCAGCTCAGTTCTGGTCAGCAGGGATTTTCCCCGGTCTCTTATTTGGATGCAAGGTCCCAAGGACCTGTGTCATCCTCTGCAGCTTTCCCAGGCCACAGAGAGCTAGATCCGAAGTGTAGCAGCTGAGACATGAACTGGTACTCACACAGGTTGCTAGTGCTAGCAGGCACAGGATTAGTTCACTATACCACCACACTGGTTCTACTGTCACAGAATTTTAAATCCAAGACATTACATTAGTTAAAGATAAAAAAAGTTTTGATTGAGGGGAGCTCAGTGTGCTGACTTGTCCCATGGTTCAAAAGTATATACAGGTATACACATACATATACAAATATATACGGTAGAGTTAGAGCGAGATCTTCCACCTGCAACTGACTCCCCAATGGCCACAACAGCCAGGACTGGGTCAGTCTGAAGCCAGGAGCCTGGGAAACCCCATCTGGGTCCCCCACGGGGGTACCAGTTGCCCAAGCACTTAGGTCAACTTCTGCTGCCTTCCCAGCAGGGAGCTAGATGAAAAGCCGAGCAACATGGACTGGAATTTGTACGGCCTAGAGGTGTGATAGGTGGCAACCACAACAGGGCCCCTGCCCCATACTTTTAAGGAAGGCCCCAGAAGGGCCTGCTGCTCCCCCAGGTCCATCCACCCTGTAGTGCCTGAGCCCAGGTACACTTGGATGTCGTGGGGTGTCAGGCCCCCAGACACATTTGCCCATTGCACGTTTTCCAGGGCACTGGAGAGCAGTAATCTGCACTCAGGGCAGCCACGCAGGTGGTCCTAGACACCTTAAATCCTAGGGTGGCCTCTACCTGCTACTGTCCTCTTAAAAAGACTCAATCAGGAGGCAGGTTGGAGCTCCTCCCCCGTGTCCAGTCCTGGGAGCACGAAGTTGAAACCAATAGCTGCCCCAGGGAACTATCTGCTGGTATTTTGACAGGTCACGCAATCTTCATGGGCGCCGTGCCACTGCTGTCCTCGGGATGGGGGGGGGGCGGTGCTCAACCGGTCTCTCCTCCCTGGGCGGGCGTGGGGTGAGGGGGTGAGCAGCGAATGAGAGCATGCGGGGGCGGCGGGGACGCGGCAGAGGTGAGGCCAGGCCGTGGGGGAAGGGAGGAGAGCAGGCAAGAGGCGGACAGGGGCTGCGGGACTAGACGAGGCCTCCCACACGCCCAGCCAAGCCCCACTTGGTTGGCTGCCCTGGGCGGGCTGCGGGTGGGCTCCATCGCCCTGTACCGCCCCGACCTTGTCAGGGTCTCTCTAGGGCCGAGGACCAAGGGCAGGCCTCGGTGGTGCAGCGGCCAAGCCCGAATTCCCATGAACCTCTTTAGATGATGGTCTCCCTGGACAACCGTGGCGCGGCCATTCTCGGCACCCACGCGCCACCTAGAGGCCAGTCCTGGTCCACGGCAAGGTGGAAGATTAATTCTAAAAACTTGCCTTCAGGTGGGAAATAGGAAAAGAAATGGCTTTGAATAAAAAAAGATAAAATGGTAAAAAAAAAAAAAAAAAAAAGGCGAGACCCTTATTTTTTAAAGTGTTTATTTATTTGAAAAGCAGTTACACAGACAGGTGGAAAGATACAGATCGTCCATCCTCTTGGTTCACTCCCCAAATGGTCCCAACAGCTGGAGCTGGGCTAGTCTGAAGCCAGAAGCCAGGAGCTGGGAGCTTCATCTGAGTGTACCACGTAGATACAGGGGCCCAAGTAATTGGACCATCCTTCCCCGCTTTCCCAGGTGATCTAACAGAAGGCTGGATCGGAAGTGAAAACCGCACCCACACGGGATGCTGGAGGCTAGCCAGCTAGCCAGCTGAGCCACGGGCAGACACCATCATTCTCTTTCCCAGCCCTCCCGTGGTTTACTGATGAGATATCCAGGGGCTGAATGTCTCAGTTTCCCAGCGGCATGGATCCTCTGTGACTTGGGACCAGTGTGCTCATATATTCTAAGAAAGATCTAGATTTGGGGCTGGCAGTGTTCCTGGCTTCAGCCTGACCCAGCCCCAACTATCATTACCATTTAGGAATTAAACCAGCAGATGGAAGCTCTCCCCCTACCTCTCTGTCACTCTTTCAAATAAAATGAACTTTAAAAGACAAAGAAATTTCTCAATTTGGAGAGCAAAGACGCCAAGGGAAGCCCTGCATTCATTCCTCTCCCACCCAGGAATTGAGACACCTTCCCCCACCCTCCAGTAGCAGAGGGTGCGGCGAGGAGGGGGTAGGGAAGGTTTCTTCTTAGCAGTCTGTGGATTCTGCTAGCACTGGACTTGCCTGCTTGGCCCTGGGCCTGGATGCACATGTATCCTGGGCCATGTGTTGGCAAGTGGCTGCATGAGCCTACCAAGGCATCAAAGATAAACTGATGGTTGGAAAGGAGCTCCTAATTACGTTAGCCTGCAGAAAATCCCAGTGGCATCAGCATGGCCCCAGCCTCTCCAGGGTCCTGGCTCGAGGAGTGAGCAGGAACAGCAGCCGAGTGTCTAGAACAGTAAGCCAGGCTCTGGAGCAAGCATGCAGTTTGGTTTAGAAACCCCTTCTGCACCTGTTTCCAGTTTTTCTGTATATTCCATTGCCAGCCTGGCAGTACAGCTGCCTGCCACTCAGTTCACTGCATTCATAAATATAATGAAAAAGAAATAAGATGTGTGACATGCTCAGACTCTTGCCTAGCAAAATCCTGCTTCGAACTGGCTCAGCTCCAGCTATTGCAGCCATTTGGGGAGTGAACCAGCAGATGGAAGATCTTTCTGGTAGTCTTTCCTTCTCTCTGTCAATCTGCTTTTCCAATAAAAATAAATCTTTAAAAGAAGAAAAACTCTGTAATCAAAAATTGCTAAGATCAAAGTCTATGAATTATAGCTGGTTACTCGCAGTCCAACAGACTCTTAGCTGAATGAATTTCTTTCCTCAGAATTTCTCTACCTTCTTTCTATGCAGAATGCAGCTCAGAGTCCAACTCTGTAGGGTCATCTCTCGGGTTATCACTGGGGAGCTGCAGCCAGTCTGCGTTCTTCATCTTGAGCTGTGGCAGGTAGGAGAGGGGAGGGAGTGCACCACGTAGGAGTACCCCAGACAACAGCTAAGAGAGGCTGGCACTCAGGAGCCTGCCAGCAAACGTGCAAGGTGGGCATCTCCATTTCACCCTCACAGTCCGAAGAACAAGGCCCATGGCACCTAAGAAGTTAGTGGAGGGTAGAGCTCACTGCTTACCCTCATAAACCATGTGCTAAAGGCAGCTACAGCAACTCCAGCCTGGCCGAGGAGAAGTCCTCATGTACCTAACACAGCTGCCCCTGCAAAGCCCAGGGATTCCCACTACAGATGACAAACTAGCCCAAGTTTAGTTCCTTCCAGCTTTAACCCAAACGCTTATCTTGGGGGTTGGAGAACAGGTAGGAAGAGCAGCAGAGGATGGCTCAAGACTTTGGGCCACTGTGCCAATGTGGGAAACCAGGACAAGGCTCCTGGCTCCTGAATCAGACTTGCTTAGCTCCAGCTGCTGCAGCCACTGGGGAGTGAACCATCAGTGGATGGAAGACTGTCTCTTGTTCTGTCTCTCTTTCTAGAGAAAGGAAGAGAGGGAGAGAGAGAGAGAGAGGGAAAGAAAAAGAGAGAAACAAAAAATCTAGAATAGATAAACAGAACAAGGAAAGCCTAGAATCAGACAGGAAACAGTCAGCATGGATTCACTTATACCTTACTAGGTGGGACACAAAGATTAGTTACTCCTCACTAGGGCATTGAAGATTTCTCTGCACACCCCTCCTAAAATTCTTCTGCACCTAAACTGTTGACATATGTCTTGTTAGAGTTATAAGCCAGTCTAGACTACCCAAAAAACAGCCAGGTTCAGGTTCAGCAAAATTATGCTTCAACGTTATAAAATGCTAAATACTGAAATGAAAATAGACACAAGACAGCTGAACAGTAATCTATAGCCATTTTAAGGTGTATAGAACCCGGTTGTATATAAACTAAAGTTGAAATGTCAATGAAGAAGTCACAGGATGTGGTTAAGGACTTGCATTTTTTTTAACATATTGGTTACTCAATACCATGTCAATTAATTCCGTAACGTTATAAATTGTTGCTGATGTTATGTTGGGGCTTTTAATTGATCAGGATGATACTCTGTCTGCTCTACCTTCAGACCAGAGATGGTCTCCCCAAGAAGCCGTTGAACTTATCTGGACAATAATATGCTGGACTCTATGCGTGGTATATGCTTGCAATGAAAGAATCTCAATTGAATTTGAACTGTGGTAATGCAACAAAGTGGAGGAATCCACCATGGAGGGTTTGGGGAGGGGTGGGGGAATCCCAGTGCCTATAAAACTATGTCACATAATGCAATGTAATTAATTTAAAAAGAGAGAGAGAGGCAGGGAGGGAAGAAGGAATCCTTTCCCAGGACCAAGGAAGACATGTGTACAGCCAGGCCAGCTCCTCGGCCCTCTCTCCAGACCACCCAAAGTAGGCAGTATCACAGTGCTAAACATGGGCAGAGGCCATGTTCAGACCTCTTGTCTCCCTGGCCAGTTAAATCTTCTACACTCAAGAGAACTTCAGGAAATGGCACACACACATCTGGCAGATGACTCAGGTCTGGAAAGGGGTGCAGAGAAAACAGAAAACTGCTCCCCGTGTGTGGGTGGGACCATAAGGCAGCACTCCTGCCAACAGGGTGCACTGTTGTCCTCCCCTTACCCCCAAGACCTGCAACTGGTTGTGAATCTGAGCTGCTGCCCATATCAGATATGCTTGGCATCGCACACATGACTTCCCCAGAGGCTGCTTTGCAGGAACAGTATCTGTGTAGTCCCTGAGCCGTGTAGGTTACCTGCATAAAGGACAAAGTCATGGACCACAATGGTCTTGCTTTTCTGCACTAGCTGTTGCTGGCATGCAATGTGCCCCAGTGAATATATAGCTCAAGCTAGTCTCTATGCCTGCCAACCTCAACTGCACACCTATTGTGTGCAAGACAAAGGCATTCAATGGGCAGCATTTAGAAAAGAGACAAAATGAAAAGATTCAAGAGCAGCCAGACCTTCCACATAGGGGATTCTACAGTCAAGATTCAAAAACCGCATTTCTCCTTGGAGGGGAAGTCTAGGACAGGGGTTCCCAAGGTCTTTCTCTTGAATGCTTCGACTGAGTTTAGTTTCTTTGTGCCCAGATGTGCTCATTCATGTCAGAAATGCGGCTGGGCCTGGCTCTCCAGCAAGCTCCACTCAGCGCTGCAAAAGCCTTTTGTCGGAATCTCTGTAAGGCTGGGGACGTGCCGGCAGGGCTGCTAGAAACAGTAACTGATTTGATTTCCAGTCCCCACCCCAGGTCTGCAGCCACAAACCTCCAGAAGGCATTTTCTTGTACAAAGAACCAGCTGGGGCCAGGGCCCAAGGCAGCTCAGGAGACAGAGCAGGTGGAGCGTGTGACCTTGGGAACATCACATAACCCTGAGTTAATTTTTCAAATTTGCAAAATTCAATACCATGTCAGTTAATTTCATGATGTTGTTAAAGAAAAAAAAAACAAATTTGCAAAATTCACATAAAATTCTACCCACCTGTCTGGGTTGTTGGAAGACTGCCAGGACTATCATCACAACATTCTAGAAGGGTAGCTTACAACGAACTCTTATCTTGCGGTTCCAGAAGCTAGTTAAGTAGTTCAAAGGCAACGTGCCAGTCAGCAGGTTTGCTAGCTTCAGAGGCTGTGTGTGGCTGGCAGCTGCTCACCTGCTCTAGGATACCATACCCGGTCTTGGGCCTCTCCTCTGGACTTCCCATGTCACAGTCAGAATTAAAAACCAGTAAGACCTTGGAAAGATCCTAGCTCCACACTAACTCACATTGTCACATTCTGGGGGATAGGCCATGTGGATTTCTGTGTGGGGGCGAGAACACCATTTAGGTAAAGCAATTAGAAAAACACTAAATGATAAAGAGGGGCTTGATGAAAGCTCCACTTTCTTCCTTTCAGGAAATGAACTCATGCTACAACATCGCAGAGGCATAATCTCAGCTCCTGGCTCTGCTGCTTGCTGACAATGTGAGTTCAGACAGGTCCTAATCTGTTTCATCATTAGGAATCCTCCGCTGTCCTGCAGAGCGACTGTTGTGACAATGCAGTGCTAAGCTGTTGAAGCACCTAGCAATATACGCAAGGGATAGGCTGGATGTGTCTGCTACTAATTGCATCATTTCTTCCCACAAGGAATGGTGATTAACGCTCCCTATTTTGCTTCTCATTAAAGTACTTTGCCACCTAGCTTTGGTGATGGTCTGGGGACTCAGTGAACAGTGAGCAATCTCTTCAGTCTTCACAGGCTGAGCAAGGCGGCAAGGGTGGCAGATGAACACAGGACCAGATCATGGATCACCTCCCAGTAGGATGGCCGGTGCACCTGCTCCTCCCACAACCTTACGATAGGATTTCCCTTGTAAGTCACAAGCAGCCCCCTGCACGGAGCACTGGCCAGGAAAACAACAGGACTGGAAAGTCACAAAAGCCCTCACCAGCAAGTACAGCAACTGTGGTTTCCAGTCAGGAGGGGCACTGGACAGCACAGTCCTACATCAACCATTCATCACCAGATTAAAAGGACACTTGAGGAGTGGCCAAGATGTCTGTGTCCCATGTCAGAATTTGGGTTTGATTCCTGGTTTCCAGCCAGTGCAGACCCTAGCAGGCAGCAGTGATGGCTGAACTAATTCAACTCCTGCCACCCATGTGGAGTCATGGATTGTGTTCCTGGCCGTTGTGGACATTTGGGGGAGTAAATCAACAAATGGGAGTTCTTGCAACTAAATAATGGGAAAGGATTCTTTTTAAAGAGAGCCCTCAGAAACAAGTAAACGCAAACTCCATCATGTGACTGCGTGATTACAAGGTTGGAGCACAACTCCAAAAGTGGCTGGCAAACCTAGGCTTATCCAACCATGTGCTACTAGGCCACATGAAGTACAGTAGCAGGCATTTAGACATTTTAACAAGTCTGCCAGAACAACTTTGTTCAATCTGTGAAAATGTGAGGCCTGTATTTTCTATTCTTTGCTTTCTAGAAATTCATGACTGTATTTTTACAAAGGTATTGGTGTGTAGGCACCAGTCCTGCAGCACAGATAGCATACGCACCAGGCTATGAGCCTGCAAACAGCTGAGTGCGAACAAGCACCTTCGGGACTCAGCAGGGTACTACTATTTAGGCTCTGGAATCTTCCCCCCACACCCAATACAAACAGTAAAACTATTTTTTTTTCTTTTGCACGTCACAAAAAAATTTTTTTTCTAGCAGAAATTTGGTTAAGAATCAGCAGCTGCCAAGGAACATTCTAGTCCCAACTTGCACCCTGCAAGTGACTCATGTCTGAAGGTTTGGCTTATGTTTTTACAGGCTACTCTGCTCACAACTGCAGTTACCACAGCACGGTAAAAGCTGACATCTGAGTTGGAAAAATCTGGATTCAAATCCTGGCTTGTCACTGGGCACACATAATCCCACCAAGCCCATGTCCTTAACTACAAAGTGTAGAGATTGAAGTCATCTGCCCAACGCACTTGGTCAGAGTATTGGGTGACCTCAGTGAGACAATGCCTGTGCAGAGGGTCTCAGGGAGCCCAGCCTCAAAGGAAAGGGCCCCCAAGACACTGTAATCAAAGCTGGTGTATAAAGAAAGCTTTACCTGGGCCCGGCGGCGTGGCCTAGCGGCTAAAGTCCTCACTTTGAATGCGTTCAGATCCCATATGCGCACCGGCTCTAATCCCGGCAGCTCCACTTCCCATCCAGCTCCCTGCTTGTGGCCTGGGAAAGCAGTCGAGGACGGCCCAAAGCCTTGGGACTCTGCACCCATGTGGGAGACCCGGAAGAGGTTCCTGGATCCTGGCTCCGGACCGGCATAGCATCGGCCATTGCACTCACAAGGGGAGTGAATCATCAGACGGAAGATCTTTCTCACTGTCTCTCCTCCTCTCTTTATATCTGACTTTCCAATAAAAATAAATAAATAAATAAATAAATAAATAAAAAAGAAAGCTTTACCAAATGCTGCCCTGAACTACTTGCTAATGGACTATGAATTGTCTCTTTCCACACCTGCTAGGCATCCAGCACTGGGGTAGGTGTGGTGGGGTAAGGGAGCGGAAGTGGGAGGGCGCAGCTCCTGACAGCAGGGTGTGGCCCGTGGCAGGCTCACAAAGCGTCATGGCAACAATTAAAGAAGGGCACCTCTATCTCGTTTTAAGTCATTCCCTGATTTGAAATCCCCCTCGGATGGACAGACTCCAAAATGCACCATTTCACTCCTGGGCTTCAGGAAGAGAAGACCAGAAAAATCACTCACGTATTTTAGCTTTATTGAAGACACAGCACAAGTAGACAAACACATAGACGAACACATGCTCTATAAAATATACATTCTTATGGGGGAGAAAACAGATAGCAGGGGGAAGGGCCGCGCTGGACAACAACTTGGACAGTTCTCTGACAGCGGGGTTGTTCTGCCCGGTGTTCTCTGGCAGAGGGGACAAGGGGAAGGCAGAGGACAGAAGCCCGTCTCACTGTGGCTCAGAGGCCAAGGTAAGAAGCCAGAAGCATCTGACCACCTCAGCAACTTCTCCTGAAGGACAGCGACAGCCAAACAGCCTCAGGTGAGTCTGTTTCAGTTTCCCTCCACGCTTTGGTGGACTGACACTCAACACACAACCTCGAGGGAAGGTCAAACCTGAACTCTTGAAACACTCACTCACACACTTAACTGGACCTTACGACCACTAAACCTCCAGATGATTCTTGGTTTTTCACGTTTTGTTTAGTTAAAAGCAGCTTGCAATAATCTTACTTCATTTGGAGTATTAACTTTCGTCAACAAAGCAGGAAGTTGTCTAAAGAAACAGATTAAGGCTACCTGATTAGGCTGTCCTCCAAACAAAAAACGCTGAGGGTAGGAAAAAGTAACGGGAAAAACCTGTCAAACCAAACTGGGAAAGACTATGAAATAGAAAAATGAAAAGTTGTTTGCAGGTTGCATAAATAAATAAATAAATAAAACCCCCAAACAAAAAACCTTCAACGTCCAAAGTCCAACTGTTTTCACAACCTGCATTTCCTAAGTGAGAAACGGATGACGGTACAGAAAATGCTCGTGTTTCTGTGGATACTAAAATTTACCCAACTTAACACTTGGGTAAAATACTGGGCATACAACTGGACACCACAAATCCCAAGTCTATTTCAACTGGAGTCCCACAGAAAAGAAAAACTAAAGAGTAAAAGGGACAGTAATTGGGCCCGGCGGTGTGGCCTAGTGGCTGGGATCCCATATGGGCGCCGGTTCTAGTCCCGGCAGCTCCACTTCCCATCCAGCTCCCTGCTTGTGGCCTGGGAAAGCAGTCGAGGACAGCCCAAAGCTTTAGGACCCTGCACCCGTATGGGAGACCTGGAAGAGGTTCCTGGTTCCCGGCTTCGGATTGGCGCGCATTGGCCCGTTGCGGCTCACTTGGGGAGTGAAACATTGGATGGAAGATCTTCCTCTCTGTCTCTCCTCCTCTCTGTATATCTGACTTTGTAATAAAATAAATAAATCTTTGAAAAAAAAAGGGACAGTAATCACATATTACAGGTTGCAATTTTTATATTACAGTAATGCCAATTTTACTACAGTAAAGCCAATTCTATTAGTATGCATACATTTCCTCAGAATATGTTCTGGGGACCAGCAATGTGGTCCAGTGAGTTAAGCTACTGCCTGCAAAGTGGGGCAGCCCTTACAATTTGAGCCCCAGCTACTCTACTCCTGATCTGGCTCTCTGCTAATGCACCCAGGAAGGCAGCAGAAGATGGCCCACGCACTTGGGCTTCCAGCAAACATGTAGGAAACCTGGCTGGAATTCTGGCTGGCTCAGGCTAGTCCAGCGCTGGGCAGTAGGGGAGTGAACCACTGATGGAAGATGTCTCTCCACCTCTCTCTTTCTCCCTGTTACTTTGTCTTTCAAATAAATATTTAAAAAATAAGTTCTGAATTTCATGCTTTCAGGCATGAAACAGGCTAAATCCAAGTCTACGATTTTTCAGTTTAAAAAAATTTCTCACGTGTTCTATGCCAAGCATGGAGGATTGTGAAGGACAAAGCTTTAAGGCCATCGAGCTGTTTCTGGGGGTTTCCTTAGCAGTCCCCTTGACTGTACCCCACTGCAGCAAGGGCCTTTCTGCAGCACTATGCACAGAGGATGGACCTTCCTTGAAAGCCTACTTGTGCCAACTGTCTGATAAGTATGTTAGCTGATGGAAGGTTACTGCCAAGATCATTCTGTCCCACCCTGGGACCCCCATCCTCTGGAATAAATTCCTTATTCCACATGATAACCTTTTTAAGTAGTTCTACCCCAACTCCCTTCCCCAGGAAAATGGATAATGAGGCCTAAATGTCGCGCATCTGAGTGCTCCTTATACAGCCTTCGGGATGGGCAATGTGAAGGCAACTGTTTTTAAACTTGAACACTACAGAAACACCCAGACTTGAGGCAGCCTGATGGCGCCTTAGCGGCACTTGGGTCTTGGCTAGATTTCCAACAGTGCCTATTCTGGAGCACAGGCAGTACTATAGAAGCTGTCAGTACAGAAAGCCAATGGCAGGGGGTAGATCCTATGCCAGTTACCAACTTGAGAGTTGGGACAAATCTGCTGTTTCTTCTTCTAGGTAAACTGGGAGATCAAGCCTAGGAGGGGCACAAAGACGTGTCCCCATGGAGATGGGGTGCTGCCCAAGGCGTGGCATAGTTTCACATGTCAGCCTGCCCTGTTCTGCCACACCCCATGGAGTTACCGCTAGCAGCCACACGCCACCAGGTAGAAACACTGAGGACTCACTAAGCCTATTTATGTTGAGGGGGAAGCAATCACCACAGGCACTCCTTTCCTAGGACCAGAATGTGAAGACCACAGCTACTTCACATCTAACCAGATCCCAGACTAGGTAGATATTTAGGCAAAGTAGGAGTACTTGGGAAGATGGCTCAACCATGTGAGTTAACATAACAATCAGACAAAGGGGTTATGGCCTTCAGCACTGGCTCATGGCCTCTCCTGGCCCTCTCCCCAGTGACAGCTCATAACCCTGGCTCTCCAGGGCAGCCCAGCCCCAACTCCACCTTTTCCACTTAAGAAAGCTGTGAGAGCCCGGTGTGGTAGCTTAGTGGCTAAAGTCCTCGCCTCGCATGCACTAGGATCCCATATGGGCATCGGTTTGTGTCCCCATTGCTTCACTTCCCAACCAGCTCTCTCCTTATGGCATGGAAAGCAACAGAAGATGGGCCAAAGACTTGGGACCCTACACCCCACAAATGGGAAACCTGGAGGAAGCTCCTGGCTTCATCAGATCAGTTCAGCTCCAACCAGCCATTGAGGCCACTTGGGGAATGAACCAGTGGATGGAAGACCTTTCTCTGTCTCTCCTCTGTAAATCTGACTTTCCGTAATAAATAAATAAATCTTAAAAAAAGAAAAAAAGAAAGCCTGCGAGAATCTGAGTGTGTATCTTACAGGGACAACCTGAATTCATGGGAAAGATAAAAACCGGCAGGCCCAGGGCTGATGTGACCTGGGCTGGCTGCCGATCTGCTGCTCCGCAGGGTCAGATTCACTGACATGGTCAAGACGCAGGGTCGTTTCCTTCCTCACACATAGTACTGAGATCATGACTCAAGTCAGTCAGCAGCATCACGCTTGTCCTACTCTAACAAACGGTTCATGAGAGCAGCTTTCTATTAACATCGTATAATCCTCTTTGGCTCCCAGAGGGAATTACAGATTCACAGAGTGTGACAGCTGGAAAGGGCTTTGGGGCATCTTGTCAATGCCCTCGTTTCTCGAATGAGGGCTGGGACCCAGAAAAGAAAAGGGACTCGATCCATGACTACACTGCTTTTGGGGGAGCTGCCTTAGTTTGGAGCTGGCCCAGGACGAACGGCACCATAACCTGGCAAGCAGAGGGAGTACAGACAGAAGGGATGAGAAGGCTGTGATATTCAAGTGGTTTGAAGTAAAAATAAACTGAGGGTAATAGCACAGAGAGGAAAACAGGCAGCCAAGGCAGTCCTTTTAAAAGTGCTGCTGCCATGTGAGAATAATTCTGGGTAAAAACAAGCATGAAAGTCAGCCAAACTCTGACAAAAAGCTGAGCAGTTTCGAGCTGAGAATCCTGATTTACAACACAATGACCTAGAGATGTATGTTTGATTACAGTCATCCAGTAAGGAAGTGATTAATAGATTTAATAGGATTCATAGGAGAGAATGGGACAGCCTGGGTAAGGAAAGCTGAAAGCAAAACGAAAGAATTCTGTTCCATTGCAGGAGAGTGCTCTTTGCTTACAAGAGCTCTTTGATATGAGAAATCCAAGAAAACCTTTGGTTTACATAATCATTGTACAGACCAAGGACCATGCCATAGCTTTACAGTACAGGAATGCCCACCTGTTCTCCCAAGAGTCTACTTCGGCTCTGAAGGTATACTGTGTGCACTGGCCAGACAGAGATGAAAGCGAACAGGAAAGAAGCAGTCTTTGGTTTCCTGTCAACGAAGTCCTATGCTGCAGGAACACGCTGGCTCCAGACCCCCGCTCCATGTGTGCGCAGCTAAAACGGCAGCACCCGGCTCCGCTGGAGTAAGCTGCTCACACCAGCAGGGGAGGAACACCTGGCACTTGTAAACAGATGGCAAACGATTACACACACGCATCTCTAGGCAGGGAGAGAGTGGGTAATTACACTCAGACTGTGTGTGTGTATAGTCATTAGGTACCCCGCCTCTTAAACATGTTTCTGAACAAATACATTGTGAGATCTTGTTTAAAACAGCTTTTAGGTCTCACTAAACCCAAAATACAACCATGATCTGAGAGGCCACTGTCAATATTATAACTGAATATTATTTATAATTTTGGCATATAAAAATATTTACATTGCAGCCAACATGTATGATCAATGAATAGAAAATTATTTATCAATATACATATATTTACAATGAAATCCCTGGGCATTAGGGACAAAAATAAACTCACAATAGAAAACCTTTTGAGCTGGTACCAGCTGATCAAGCCTGAGACACTTTGTAAAGACTTTGAATATCAAAGCCCTCATCTCCACGAGCTGCTTCAAATCCCCCAAGAATCTCAGACACGTTTGGAGGGTCCCCATGCTGTTCCTGTTCCTTGGAAGGAAAAGCAGACCATCGGAATCGTGATGCTTCCTCAGGCTCACTCTGGTGGTGGGACCATCTAGGACGCTCAGCAGCAGGGAGGCCTCCTGGCAGGCGGGGCTTGCTGGGCACATCCCGGGGCAGCGGGCAGGAGGCACTTTCGCCCCGCGTCTTCCTCTGCCAGTGCTGCGTATTTCTGACCCCGTGCTCGCATGTCCGTCAGCTGCTACCCTTGCTTCAACAGGCAGAGGACCAGACAAATGCCTGGCCCACCCCAGCGTGGGCAGGTGCAATCATAAACAAAGAGTAAAATAAAGGCTGACTTTGGGGTTGCTTCTGAACGCTGAGGTAGTAAATACAAAATCAATTACTTTCAGTCTAGGCCTGTGTTTGATCCCGCAGTGAGTTTCATGTGCCCTCAGGACAATTTTGAATGTCCCGAGTCCTACTGAAATCAAGAGTGTGGTCGTGTAACCTGTGGCAGGTCACGGAGGAGGACGAACAGTCTGGATCCCTCTCGGCCAGGCCTTCCTTCTGATGGAGCCGTGGTGTCTCGAAGACTGGTTGCTGGGAACAGGGAGGATGGGGCAGGCCCAGCTCTCTGTTCATGTTCCACAGAGGGTGCTGCAGTGCTTCTGAGAACAAACAACAAACATCAATGGTGCCTGGAGGACTTACTGTCCTTTCAGCCAAGTCCTCAAAGCAACAAACATGGCCAGCCTTTCTGAACAAGGACACTGAGATGATATGTATGCTTGCCATTTCTCGGCCACAAGCGAAAAAACAAAGCAAAGACTGGAACCACTGTCCGTCAAACGCCCTTCTACTCAACAAAATCAACCAACTGATTTCTGGGGGCATGCCCTTTAAGGGCTCTTCAAAAGTTCGCAGACACGTATATCATGTATATCAATGTATTCCATGTATATCATGAAAAAACAATGTCTAGATTGCAAAACTTTTTGTAACAAAATAAGCTTTTAATTTCATTTGCCACAAATTATGCAAAGTATCCTTATCTGTCATGAACTTTTTCACCTACTACATCAGTGGTTCTGAGATACAGATGCAAGGGAAAGCGGTAGAAGCGGCTTTGTGCTATCATTACTGTAATGAGAGTTTCACGACATGCACAAATATCATCAATTCACTGCAGCCATTACATCTTTAAACACGCTCAGAACAAACAACCTTCCCCTTCCAGCTTCCAGCACATGAGCTAACAATCCAAAGAAGCTCTATTTAATCAGTCATCTGCACTCTGGTTGCCAAGATGTGCACTTCCCATTCCCACGATGAGCTCTTTCCCAGAGTCCTTACTGCAAGTACCATGAACTCCACCAGATACTTTTGGGAAAAACCCAGCCAAATATTCTGAAAATACACATTCAGAAATAAAACAGGAATCCATGTGAAATGTAAGCTACAGCGGGGTTTCTCAAGCTTTCTCAAGCCACTGGAGAACCTGGGGATCCTGTTAAGCACAAACTGGCTCATTGGGTGTGGGCCGGGCTCAGGCCTCTGCATTTCTTACACGCTCCTGGGCAGCCAGTACCAATGGTCTGCCCCTGGCACCTGGAGGAGCAAGACGTTAAAGCACCCACAACGCAGACTTGACAATAAGCCCAAGCACTCACCGGCCAGATTAAAAATTAAGACAGCCCCAAGATTAGAAAACAGGTGCATTGCATTTTTGGTTCTTAAACCCTTTTTCTGGCAACTCTACTAGGACATGGAAAAATGGATTTAGTGTTGGTACATTTCTCTCATGGACCCTGCCCGTAAAGCTAAGAGACTGACTTCAGTAAGTTCCGTCTGACCCGTACCCTCTTGGGAAATCTTCACAGTCTAAGAACGGCAGAGCATGTGTGAAGCCTCACACTGTATCATTTACCCCTGCCCAAGTACCAGTGTGCCCTGTGCCTTGTTCTGTACAACTGCAGGCCAACCTCAGGACTCTTCCATCTCACGCTATCAGGAGGGTGACAGCTTGGACGGACAGGCAAACGTGCTTACATCTGCCCTCTCTGGTATAACAAGAGCTCTCTCCATCTTACCTACCAAGCCGTTATCAAATACCGAATGTGCACAACATGCACTTCTCCCGCGCCACACGGAATGAAGGACACTATCTCAAAACTGCTGCCTACCCATACCCTGACCAGACCCAATGCAGCAAGCAAGCACCTAGCAGGCAATGCTGACATGCAACATTTCCCTGAGCAAATAGCAACCAAACATTTCAAAATCATTTCACTAAAACGCTAAATTATATTCTTAGCATTTCAAATCGCCATTATTTAAGATGGAAGAAAAAAATGAATCTCGATATAAAACTGCTCTTAAGGCTTTCATCTTTTTATCCTCCACAGAAAGTTGCATTCTGCAGATGCACACTGCTTCATAAGTCCACGTATAACAATCTTTGGCTCTAGTTCCTACCACTTAGCAGTGGCCAATCACTAAAGTACATCAGTTTGTTTGTTTCCTGGCACGTGGCAATGCTACCTATATGACAAAAGGAAAAAAAAAATTAGAAGCAAATGAAAACAAAACACAAAAAAACTGCAACCCTTACCACTGTTTGCCTTCGTGGAGGGTAGTTTCTTCTCACTTGTCCTCTCATGGTTGGTGGGAAAGGCTGACAGCTCTCTGTCTGCTGACGCTACCAGGCCGTCCAGGACTGTAGCGTCTTGGGGAGGATGTGTCAAGTAAGGCTCTTTGGGCATCTGACCCACAAGGCTGGACAGTGTCTGATCTAGAACATCCTCCTCAGCGACATAGGTGTACGGACAGTAGTCCCGGCTCCTGGAGTACATGTTGGCATTCTCACAGCAATCTGAACACATCACCCGGGGACCAGCGCCACCTAGTGACAACATGGGAAAGAACCCAAACACCCTTCAGTTAGGAATGCACTTGTGACAATCATCACCTTCCCTTAAAGGTTGTCCTCATTTGCCAGCACTTGCTTTACAAACCAGGTGAAGTTTCAAGGCCTTTCTACAAATGGACTCTTTTATTCCCTCAAATCCCCAGGAAAGACAGGATAAACATGGCACAAACTTAAGTAACCTGACCAAAGTAATAAACAGTGCCAGAGTAAGAGACCAAAATTTGAAGCCACACACTCTGGCTCCAGAGCCCACGGCCTTGAAATACATTACACCACCAGAAAGTGGTGTTACTTCTCACGGATCTCAGAGTAGAGAGCTTTAGGTGTTCTTTAAAAAATCAGAAATCTTCACACTATTTTCCATGGGGCTGAATGTTTACACTGAGCATCTGACTCCAAAATATTTGCTTTAGATTAATGAGGAATTTACACACCAAAAACCGGACAGGAGAGAATGAAACTGCTAATCCAGTAACGAAGTGTGGTTACCCTCAGTGCCTTTGTGGATGTAGCCGTTGCCAGGAGGCATGAGCTGCTGATGACTGCCTGCCTCCGAGTTGCTGTAGCCTTCCTGCGGCTCCGACAACGTTCCCTGGGATGACAAGTAACTGGGAATGTCTGCAGGTAAATTGAGCTCCTCTGTAACAGAGACATCTGCAAGTCAGAGAGCTGGGCAGTGCAGGTCAGTGAACTACCCTGCACACAGGCTCCTCTTTGGTATTACTGCCAGGGCCCTGGAACCCCAATGCATTTCCCCAAACCATTTCTCATCGGAATTCTTCCCCAAGCTTCATTTAAAAGTATTACCAAAAGAGGGACTGTCACTGGACCCAGTGCAATGGTCTAGTGGCTAAATCCTCACCTTACAAGCACCAGGATCCCATGTGTTCATATCCTGGCTGCTCCACTTCCCATCCAGCTGCCTGCCTGCTGCCTGGGAAAGCAGTAGAGGATGGCCCAAAGCCTAGGGACCCTGTATCCACTTGGGAGATCCAGAAGATGCTCCTGGCTTTAGACCAGCTCAGCTCTGGCAGTTACGACTACATGGAGAGTGAACCAGTGGACAGAAAATCTTTCTCTTTATCAATCTGCCTTTCCAAAAAAAATTAATAAATCTTTTTAAAAAGAAAAAATAAGAGGGACTGGCACTGTGGCAAAGTGTGTAAAGCCACTACCTGTAGCAACAGCATCCCTTATGGCAACCGGTTTGAGTCCTGGTTGCCCCACTTCTGGACCCAGCCCACTGTTAATGCTCCTGGGAAAGAAGCAGAGGATGGCCCAAGCTCTCGGGTGCCTACATGCAAGCAGGAGACCTGGATGAAGCTCCCGGCTTCAGCCTGGCCCTGCTCCAGTATTTTGGCAATGTGGGAGTGAACCAATAAAGAGTAATCTCTCTCTTTCTCTCTGTCCGTCTTTATTTTTGTAACTCTGCCTTTCAGATGAACAAATAAGACATTTTTAAACAAAGTATTACCAAAAGAAGCACACCTCCCTTGTCCACAGCCACACTTTTCAAATCTATCTGGCTGGATCTCCTCTCTCGCAGGATTTCAGGGCAGGGTGATGAGTAATGAACCTTGGACATGAGGACTTCTTCCTCAGCCTTGGCATTAAAGAAGGAAGATGCACCTTCATGTGCTTGGTAGACTATTGCACAGATTCTCAAAACATTACTTCTCAATGAGATTCTGTCGTATCAAGGAATTCGGCTGTTTTAACAGAAAACTTGCTTCTAATCCCCATGGTGTGATGTACCAGCGCTCCTCCTCTCTCCTGAGCACTACTCTTGGCCTGCAGTCTACAGTACAAGCCACTGATGTCATCTGGCCCCCACTCACCTGTGTTGGTGATGCTATAGTCTTCGCTTTTCCTTCTCATGTGGTAAATGACAATGACCCAGATCAAGGAAGTGCCCACAACACAGCAGACCACAACGATGATGACAATGCCAACTGTGGTCCAGGCATCATCTTCATGCCCAAGGCCACCCTGAGAAGAGTCGCAATTGGGGGATGAAATGACATTTAGGTAAATGTGGCCGCGTTCTGTTCCAAGGGTGTTGGACATAATGCAGGTGTACTTTCCAGCATCTTCCAGCCCAGCGTCTACAATGATGAGCAGCTGGTTGGCAGCAGCAAAGAAGTGTCGTTCTGTCACCAGCAGTGGGCCATCATCTTTGGTCCAGTTCAGGCGAGGGGCAGGACTGCCTCCAGCTATGCACTGCAGCACAGCTGTTTCGCCTCGGGTTATTGTCTTGTCCTCCAGGGGTCTAACAAAGGAGGGTGTCTCTATCGAGAGAGAGTGTAAGAAAATCAAGTTAGCCAATTTTATTCCCTAAGTAAATTACTAAACTATACAATGAGGTTGTAATATAAAGAGTACTTTCATAAACTCATGTGGAGATTAGAACTTACTATTTCAGAAAATCAAGTCTCAAAAAATATGAGTCTTTTTTTTTTTTTAGAGATTTATTTACTTTATTACGAAGTCAGATATACAGAGAGGAGGAGAGACAGAGAGGAAGATCCTCCGTCCGATGATTCACTCCCCAAGTGAGCCGCAACGGCCGGTGCGCGCCGATCCGAAGCCAGGAACCAGGAACCCCTTCCGGATCTCCCACGCGGGTGCAGGGTCCCAAAGCTTCGGGCCATCCTCGACTGCCTTCCCAGGCCACAAGCAGGGAGCTGGATGGGAAGTGGAGCTGCCGGGATTAGAACCAGCGCCCATATGGGATCCTGGGGCTTTCAAGGCGAGGACTTTAGCCACTAGGCCACGCCACCGGGCCCAAATATGAGTCTTAATACAGCATTTCCACCTTAGGATAGCAAACTATCCTAAGTAAGGAATTCAAAGGTTAACACACAGATGTTACAAAATTAGTTGTAGTTTTTAAACATTAAGAAAAATATTTTTAAAACCTAGAACAAAAATGATTATGAAAAAAAAATCACAATTTAAAAAAAAAACAGAATTATTTATTAGAAATGCAATGTTACAGAGGGAGAGTGAGAGAGTGAGAGAAAACTATCTGCTGGGTCTTCCCACAGACGCTGCAATGGCCAAGGCTGGGATGGGCTGATTCATGAAACCGGAACACCTTTCAGGTCTCCCACCTGGTTGGCAGGGACCAGGCATTGGCACCGTTTCTCGCTGCTTTCCCAGGGAACTGGATCACAAGTGAGCTTACAGGACTTCAACCTGTTTCCATATAGGACTCTGACGCCACAAGTGGTGGCTCTACCTGCAGTACCACAACACTGCCCACCCCACCATAATGTTTTAAGACGACATTTTTTTTTTAAGGACAGAACACACCTTGTATTATTCAATAGAAAAAAGCGGGTATATTCAACTACATAAAAAAATTAGTTTGTTAAAAAAAATAGTACGGGGTGGGTATCTGGCCTGCTGACAGAGATGCCCACACTGCACACTCAGTCTGGCTTCTGACTCCAATTGCCTGTTCATGCATGTACACTGCTCAGTTTCTGGCTCTGACTCCCAACCTGGGTGGGGGCCATTACAGACTAAATGAATTAGGAAAGTGAATGAGTGGATAGGAGCTCTGTGTCTGATTCTGTCTCTCAAATAAATTAATAAATGGTAACCAAGAAATGAAAACACACACACACACACACACACACACAAATGGCAGGTGTTTGGCCCAGCAGTGAAGATGCCTCCAGGGACACCCACATCTCTCACAGCATCTCAGTTCTAGTTCTAGTTCTGCTTCTGCGTCCACTTCCTCCAAGTAGGAAGTCCAATGCTGGGCTCCGGAGTATGGCCTGGCTCAGCTGTAGCTGCTGCGGACACCCAGGCAATGAATCAGGGCATGGCAAGAGCTCTGCCCCTCTCTGTGCCTTTGCAATAAAGGCAAGCAAATAAATAAAAACCTAAATAGATACACATATACATACACACACAGAAATCCTTTTTTAAAGCACAGACTATGTTAAAATCTTTTAACTATGTTTTGAGTCACTTTCTCTCTTTTCCTGATGTTCTGTTTATCTTACGTTCTTAAAATAACAAACAACTGAGGCTGGTGCAGTGGTGCAGCATGCTGGTCCTGCCCCTGTGGTGCTGGAATCCTGTGTGGGCACCGGTTCGTGTCTCAGCTGCTCTGTTTCTGATCCAGCTCCCTGTCTGTGGACTCGGAAAGCAACAGAGGATGGCTCTATTTCTTGGGTTTCTGCACCCACATGGGAAACCTGGAAGAAGTTCCTGGTTCACCTATGGCCACTGTGGCCATCACTGGAAATAAACCAGCGGATGGAACACTTCTCTCTGTCTCTCCTCTCTTTGTAAAATAAATAAATAAATAAAATAAGTAAAAACACCACAAACTGCTTATTCTTCTGAAGTGAACAACACAAACAAAGAAACAAAAAAAAAAAAAACCCTTTTAAAATAAAAAGCATATCTGGGGAAACAGAGAACTGGAAAGCAGAAGTTGCCTTGGATTTGAGTTCTATGAAGAAAAGCATTCTAGTATGAGAAAGAACAGGCTAGCAGGGAAATTCTTAGGGGAAAATATTCTCCCAGAATACAGGACTGAGAAGGACTGGAGGTAAACAAGAAATCTAACCAGAAAACAAGACATTTTTCTTACACTAAATTTCTTTATTTTTTTTCCCATCCCATCCCCTCCCCCTGCACCCTAACCCCTTGCCCCACTCGTGGACACCTCCTCTGGGGCCCTCCGGCAAGTGTGCACCTGCCCTTGTTTTGTTTTTTAACACTAAATTTAAAAAAAAAAAGCTAGGAGGCAAACCTGTTTGTTTGCTATCAAGCAGCTGAGCTACCTGTAAGAAACAGAATTCTCCATTACAAACTCACTGAGCACTGAAAAAACATGGAAACTTTCAGAGAGAGAGACAAAAAAGATAAGCTGGGACTGGGGTTGGAGCTGGGGCACCGAGGTAGGTTAAGCCACTGCCTGTGAAGCCTGCATCCCACATGAGCACCAGTTCCAATCCTGGCTGTTCTACTTCCAATCCAGTTCTGATCCAGCCCTGCAATGTGCCTGGGAAAATAGTGGAAGTTGGCCCAAGCACTTAGGCCCCTGCCACCCATGTAGGAAACCAGGATGGAGTTCCAGGTTCCCGACTTCGGTCTCACCCAGCCGTGACCATTGTATCTATTTGGGAAGCAAACCAGGGGAAGAAAGATCAACTCCCCTCTCCCTTTCTTTGTAATTAAGCCTTTCAAACAAATAAATGTAAAAAAAAAAAAAAAAGAGGGAGGGAGGGATGGAGGGAGGGATGGAGGGATAGAGGGAGGGAAGGAAGAAGGAAGAAAGGAAGGAAGAAAAAGAGAAGGTAGCTGGCAAACAAATTTGAATTTTAATTCCTGTGACAAAAATCCCTAATGTTGCCCTTAACCATTTACCCAAATTCCAGTTACCTGATCCATTAATTTCCTGGCCTGACCTAACCCTGCAGAGAGAGGCCAAATCTGATGTCAAAAACGCTAAGAATCACAATGGGAACCTGAACACTACTTTTCTTGCCCATTCGGACTAAGGGCAGCCCCAGAGAGGCACCCTTAACAGCAGGGACCTGCGGGGCAGCAGAGCCGCACATACCTAAAACTGTGAGCGAGGCGTTGGCTGAGAGGCCTCCTGCCTCGTTCTGCGCCATGCAGCTGTAGACGCCCATATCTTCTATTTTCACGTTGGCGATGAAGAAGACATCGTCCTCAGGCATGACATGCATGCGCCTCTCTCGAGCTGCAGGAAAGTCAGTACCACCGTCCTTCTGCCAAGAAATCTGAGGTGCGGGGTGCCCCTCTGCAGCACATTCCAATCTGGCCATGGCACCAGTGCGGATGGTCAAGTCCATTGGCGTTTTCAGAAAGGATGGCATCTCTGTTCCAAGAAAGATCATCAAAATAAGGTGGCCGGAGGGAAAACAGACATAATACATACCTATGCTCGTGCATACCAATATACACAAGAGAACTTGATAGGTAAATAAACGAGGGGTTCTATGTCTTCATGAAGAAGACATGCCCTCTGGACTGATGGGGAAGTCAGTGTGAGGTCAGAGGTCATCTTGCGTACTGGCAGCTCACAAACTCTGGGAAACAGTGATGACCCACTCTCTAGGATGCACAGCCCACCTACCTGATCATCCTGATGGCAAAAGGAACAGAAGGCCACAAACCTTTCTGAATTCTGTACTTGAGAACCTGATGCTTACTACAGCTCCTTCATTTCAGAGCTAAACAGTGCTGCTGAAGCTAACATCTACAGGGCTGTCAGTGGAATTACAAGTTACCAAAAGCGTGCTTTCAAAAGTCTCACACAAAGACATGTAGGAAGACACAAGCACCAAGTCTAAAATGTGGTGGCTAGTCAACTTGAAAAGACAGTGGATGAAGCCAGCGCTCCTGGAGAAATGTGTGACAGCCACAGGGAAAAAAGCATTCTTGATAAACAACGTGTGACAACAGGTAGATGAGGGCAATGATCATTGGACCCAGAAGCGTTCTCTCAACACTCCCAAACATCACGGGCCCTGTGAACACATGGGAAGACACAGCATAGTTTTAAGAAGATAATTGTGGTTTTAGAAAGGAAAGTGAGAATTAAAAAAAAAAATGTTTCAAAAGCAAAAATAGCAGTAAAAGCAGTGTATGTCCTAGGATCATGAACTTACAACCAAAGATCTATTAGGGACAGTGAGAGAGAGGGGAGACAGGCTAATCTCCACCCCTTCGCAGATCCCATTAGCAGGTGTCAGGTTTATTCTAATTTCCTTGGCCAAGTGGTTCAAGGAGTGAACATGAAAAGCACCTCTAAACAACAGCAGCAACCATAACAAGCAAGGAGTATAATCCCTTACCATTCACAGTCAGTTTGGCTTTCTGAGAATAATTGGAACCAAAGTGATTTGTAACGATACACTGATATTTCCCTTCATCTGTGAAATTCACATTGATCAGATGTAAGATACTAGTATACTCCAGAGCTTCTCCAGCTTGCTGCCAATAACGCACAAAGTTCTCAATATCCACGTCGTACAGGATCTCGCTGTCTTTGCGCCACACGGTGGACATAGGGGAGTCACTGCTGCTCACGGCACTGCACGTCAGAGTCACGTTCATTCCCCTCAGAGCAACCCTCGTTTCAGGATGTGTCCGTATCTGCGGCTTCAGAAAATCATCTGAAGGGAAATAATGCAGCAGGAACCAACAATCAGTTATTGGTGTCTACTTTTTCGGCTTCAATTTAAGAGAAACGCTGTGAGACTCTGTGTCGTGCCCGCAAGGTGCATGCGAGGCTCCAAGAGACTGCAGAGCGAGAATCTGCTTCCCTGTTCAAAGCTGGGAGAATGAAGCACAGACGAGCCCAACGATCTGCTCAAAAACAATACTGTCCTCCAACTTCCTGCCTGCAGGAGTCCGTTCTCCCTACCCCTTACTATCACTTGTGTGTGCCCAGGAGAAAGAAAAATCCTTGTATTAGATGTCCAAAACAGGTTCTAATCTACTACCCTTCATGTTTACAGAAATGATACAATCTTTCAAAAGATGCATAAGAAATGGAGTTAAAAGTAAATTTATATGGATGCCAAAAAAAAAAGTTGCAATCTGTATATATGAGAGGTCTTCAAAAAGTCTGTGGAAACAGGGCCCACGGTACAGCCCAGTGAATTAAGTTTCTACCTGTGACCAGGGCACATTTGGGAGTACTGGCTAGTCTTGACTGTTCCACTTCTAATCCAGCTTCCTCATTATGAGGAAACAGAATTTTAAAAATTCAGAATAAACATCTAATTTCATTCACAAGAAATCTTTTAAAGTATCCTCTTTAATAAGTGTGAAATACACATTATCTTTTTTTTTTTACAGTTTTTTTTTAAAAAAGAAGAAGATCCATGTTAAGATTCATGTTATTTAGTTGAAAGGCAGAGTGAATATATAAAATGGGGATAGGAACTTAGAATTCACAGTGAATATCCACTAACACAGTGAACTATTTGCAATTACTTGAATATGCATGGTTTTCAACGAAACCATCAAAGACTCCCAACATGTCAAATACATGTCTGAAGTTAACTTAGGAATGGTTAATAAACTACAGATTCACAAAGACAAATGTCACTGGAGTACTTCGGAGAAGCATGTATATGGATTCTTAACCAATATCTTCCCTGGACACTATCGCACTGTGCCATTAAGTGTTGTGTGGCAGGAGAGGCCACACTGCACAATGGGTTAAGCTGCTGCCTCTGATGTCTATATCCCACGTCTGAGTGCCAGCTATCTCACTTCTGATCCAGCTCCCTGCTAATGAGCTGGGAAAGCAATGGATGACGCTTCAAGTGCTTGAATCTCTCTGCCTTTCAAATAAATAAACCTTAAAAAAAAAGCCACAAAACACACAAAATGGCACATTATTATACATGTGCGGCAATGCAGATAATATAAACTAGAGCTAACTTTTCAGAAAATGCTTAGTGACATTTTTCAAGATCTACTAAAAATGTTTGTGCAAATAAAGTCACATTTTTTTCCACTTTGTTTCACAGTTTTTACAATTTAATAATTAATTTATGTGTCAGGTATTTGTAGCAACAAAACAAAACACATTATATTTCATAGGAGTAACTCTTTTCATCAATTCTTAGTAGAATTGCTGGGTTTATCAATTTTTTTACTTCATCTTTTCTAACAGAATACCCAGTACCAAATATGCTGAGTAAAGAAATATTTTCAGTGCATTAAGTGTACGATTATATAGTATTGCGCTTTATTTATTTATTTTATCTAGTTTTATGACACAGTTTCATAGGCTCTGGGATTTCTCCACCCCTCCAGAGAGCCCTCCCCTCATATAAAGTCACATTTTGACTAAGTCTTTCTACTCGATAGCTAAAGAATTGCCCTAAAAGGGAACGGTCCACATTCATGAAAGTGCTCTTAGACTACTAGTGAAAGTGACAGTGGGGCAGGCACTTCCTCAACAGTCAACAAGTCTGCACCCCTATAAGAGCAGCTGGGCTCCTGATCCCAGTTTCCTGTATGCCCTGAAGGCAGCAGGTGACGGCACGAAATGCTAGGTCCCTGACACCCAAGTGGGAGACATGGATGGTGTCTCCTGGCTGCAGTCAGCCCCAGCCCTAACCATTTTAAACATTTAGGGACTGAACCAATGGGTCAGAGCTTTCTTTCTGCACTTCTCAATTAAAACAAAAATTAAAAGGGAAAACAATTGTAGCTCTCAGTCCAAGAGATTTCTACATTTCAAAAAATAGGATCACTAGACACATAGAGAAAAAGCAATCTGTGAAACATACACCATGAAATATTAAAACAAAGAATACAAATCCACCTGAGCTGACCACTTGGGACATCACCATCCTCTGTTTCTCAGGTTCTGCGCTAGCAAGAAGGTGGAACTGGGACCTCAGGTCAAACCCAAGCACTCATATGTGGGATGCAATTTCCCAACCAGTGGCTTAACCGCTACATTAAAAAACCTGCCCCTGATTTATACTTTTAACCCTTTTAAGAAAGTAAGGTACATAACACATAAAATTTTAAGAGAAAAATACAGACCACAGACAAAATCTTTCACATCCACATCCAGGATGCTTTGCCCAGCGAGCCACTCAGGATGCGCACAGCTCACGTTCACGGAATGATGAAAGTTGTTATCAACCAGCCATTTAAGGAACCACTTTAAGTGGCAGTCACAGAGCAAGCTGCTTGTGTTCAGAATCCTGCAGAAGAGGAAAGAAGAGAGGCCTTGGTTTCATTCTACATTTCTTTAGCACTGAAATCTCTGTACACTCTTATTCATTTTTTTCTTGCCAAAAATGTTTACTTGGAATCTTCTTATGTGGAATATATTCAATCTGTCCCCAATTCTTCAAACATATCAACGGCATGAAAGAGACTACAAAAGATGAGAGCAAGAGGAAAGTGAATGAAGATTCACTAACCAAATGAAGTATGTGACCTTTGGAAAAAAGAAACCTAACATCTTCTACTAACACTGGGGAAATCTGAGTGTGCACTGTATTTTCTAATTTTTTACCATATGTGTGTGAGTTAAAAATATATATGTACACATATTTTACAAATATTTATTTAACTGAAAAACAGAAAGACTAGAGTAAAAGATTTCTTCATTCTGCTGGTTTACTCCAAATGGTCACATGAGTCATCTAGGTTAAGACAAAGCAGCCATGAACTCAGTCGGAGTCTCCTACACAGGTGATGGGGGCTCAATTGCTTGGGTTTTCATCTGTAAGCCTCCCCGCTACAGTAGAGAGCTGGTTTGGTAGTAAAATAGCTGGGAATTAAACTGGTTGTCTGATGTGAAATGCCAGTGTTGGCAACCGATGGCCAACACTGTGCCACAATACTAGCCACTGAATAAAGTTTTTAAATTTATATTTAAAGGCTTTATTTTATTTATTTGGAAGGGACAGTGATGGAGAAACGAACACGAAGACATCCTTTATTTGGTTCATTCTCCAAACACTGCAAAAGCTGAGGCTGTGCCAGGCCAAAGCCAGGAGCCAACAACTCCATCCCAGTGTCCCAGGTGGGTGGTAGCAGCTCAAGTACCTGGGGATCTTCCATTGCCTTCCGAGTAGGGAGCTATTTCAGAAGCAGAGCACATGAACTTGAACCAGCACTCTAATATAGGATGCCAGTGTCACAAGCAGCAGCTGAACCCTCTGTACACAACAACAGAACCTAAATTTAGATTTTACCTTTTTTTCCCAAAGATTTTTTTTTATTGGAAAGGCAGATTCACAGAGAAGAGCGACAGAGAGACAGGTCTTCCGTCTGCTAGTTCACTCCCCAAGTGGCCGAAACAGCCAGAGCTGAGCCAACCCAAGCCAGGAGCTTCATATAGGTCTCTCACATGAGTGCAGGGTCCCAAGACTTTAGGCTATCATCTACCGCTTTCCCAGGCCTCAAACACAGAGCTGGATGGGAAGTGGAACAGCTGGGATATGAACCAGAACCCAATGGGATCCCAGCACATGCAAGATGGGGATTTAGCCAGTAGGTAATTGCACCAGGCCCCCAAATTTAGATTATAAACCCTTTCACCTTCCTCCAAATGCCAAACAAAGCACCATGGAGAAATACCAAAAGACATATTGGCCCAAAAAGTATTTCAAGTACAACTCAGGCTCAAATGACCAAAACTAATCAAAACTTCTCAGTTGTGACATGTGTTTAGGGCTGGAAGTTTAGGAATCACTCCCAGTAACCTCTTGTTTAAGAAAAAGTGAACCATATCTCTGCTTTCCTTTGAACAACCTAGGTGCATTGTCTCATTTTGCTGCTCCCATTCACAAGAACCAGGTAAGTCTTGGCTGGGACGTGGTAGTAGAGTACTGCCCACCCACGGTGTGAGCAATCAAGATACTTAGGAGGACTTCTATTTAAAAACAAAACAAAACAAAACAAAAACAATGGTTAACAGAACAAACTGCAGTCAGTTTCTGAGTCCAGAAGGAAGTTCTGGGTTTGTAGATGCTGGGCTTAATCCATTATCAGGTGTAATGAGGACAAGCCAGCATCCTGACTCGCAGTGTGAACTGTTCTGTAATATCATCAAGGTGTTTACAGTGAATATGGTCACAGATGTGAAGGCTGTCCACACGTGACTGACAGAAGTGAGTTCTCTTAACAGTTTATATTAAGTCATCAGCTTCAGTTCACAGGGCTTCAGAAAGCAGCAATTTTACTTACACTAAGTCAGCAGGATGGGAAAATGGGAAACAGTCAATGTGGCTAGATACTGAAGAAAACCACAAGAATGGAAAGTTTTAATTTCCTAAGGATTGGCAAAATGTGCACAGTAGAACCTACAAGGGTGCACTACAGTTTTCCAATGAAGAGAAAAACATGTCCTCACATGCACCAGACCCCTTGCCTTTCATTCATGTTGATGAAGTAAAGCTGTTCTCATTAACTCACTCTTACTATTTATGTAAGTGCAGGAAAATGATAATTGACCACAGAGGTCTTTATGAATGTGCTTTACCGGAATTTTTCAATTTTTTTTTTCTTTTTGAGAGGCACAGACAAACAGTGGGAAGGCTCCTATTTGCTGGTTCACTCCTCAAATGTCCCCAGTCGCCTGCATTGGACTGTTGGAAACACCATTCATGTCTTACTCACTGGGTGGCAAGAATCCCATTACTCAAGCCAACAGCACTGGCTGCTAGAGTGTGCATGAGCAGGAAGCATCAACAGCCAGAGCCAGGCAGGGAACCCAGGTTCTTAAATACGGGATGTGGGCATGTCAAGCCTAACTGCTATGTAACTCTTCCCAGGAAGGTTATTAAGAGTACCTGGGAAGTGCCAATGCTTATAAAGGCCCCTTAGATAAACTAATCTGAGAACCTGCTTATAAGGTGTCCAGCTCCTAGCCCTAGAGTCAAGGAAGGTCACTTCTGGGAACCCCAGAAAATTCACAACACATATTTTTGATCACTGGAGGCACAGGGATAGAGAAAAGTAACAATGTCACAAACTCAGCAAACTAAAGCACTCACCCCTTTACAGGGACTGAAGGTGAAGTCTGGAGTGAGTCCCTGGCTTGCTTTACTGCCTTGGGAGACTGTTCAGAGTCTACTCTGAGGGGTGGGTATTAAGTCAGTTAGGTATTTCACACATCAGTAAAGCGCTCTGACGAGAGCAGGCATTTGGACACTCAACCACCAGATGAGTGCTGTCTGCCTGTATTTCAAATAAACAGTTATTTAAAAAAAATTTTTTTTCACACAATTAGTTATTTTTAAAAACTGGGCAACTGGGCCCAGGGCAATGGCACAGAAGGTTAAATCTCTACACCTTGGCTTGTGATGCCAGCATCCTACATGGGTACCACTTCAAGTCTTAGCTGCTACATATCTCAGTCCAGTTCCCTGCTTACTGTCTAGGAGGCCAGCAGAGGATGGTTCAAGCCCTTGAGCCTATGCACCCATGTGAGACACCCAGAAGAAGCTACTGGGCTGCAGGTTTTAGATAGGTGGGGCTCTGGCTGTTGCACCCAGTTGGGGAGTAAACCAAGAGACAGAAGATCTCTCTGTCTCTCCCTCTCATTCTGTAACACCGACTTTCAACATTAAATAAATAAATTATTAAAAAAAAATGACACTCAAAAGTCCCGGTATTTAAATCAAGATTTTCAATTGTGTCTTGTTACAAGGAGAACATGTTACTATTGAATCCAAGCAAGTAACCACACTGCCATGAAAATAAAAATACTGAGTAAGTAACTGAATTTTGTAGGAAACAGAAAGGATAAAAATTGTTTCATTTTTGTTCACAAATACATACTTAACAAAACTGCTGTAACTTTTAGAGCACTTAAGTGGAAACAAAAAGGGGCTCCTGAAAATCTGAAAACAAAACACTGAAGACCCAGCAATGTTCTAGAAGAAAAACAGTAATCATCCTTCGTCAGTTCGCTCAGTCCCGTGCAATGAACTCTTGTTCTAACTCACCAGGCTTAACAGTCCCATGAACCCACCAATTTCTTCATTAGAGTTCTGGAAATTCTTTGCTGGTCTAATATATGAACTCAAGGTTATGAGAACTCTACACTTGTCAGAGAATCCTCCATGAACCTCTTCAAGGACAAAGCACTTTCAGGTAACTGCTTACAAAAGCTTTCAGAAAAACTTAGTTATTTCAAAGAGACACTTTACTAACACGACTGATAACATTATATACCAACATAACTGACAACACTATGCCAGACAACACTGCATCACCACGAGCAAGAATATTGACAACTGTCCATGAACTTCACACAACTTCTCAAGTACTTACATCCACACAAACATCACTCACAGAAGGCTTAGGATCAGGAGCACTCCTGGGAAATCTCAAAGTTAATTAAAGGTCACAATGATCTTAAGTAGACACTGATTTGGGGTAACTGTCAAAGTGTCAAAAAAGGTTTACACAAATATAGGATCATAGATAATTATAAAACAATATTTATTCAAGGTAGCAATGAAATCGGGCCACCACGCTGGGCCCAACTTTGTCTTTCAAATAAATAAAACATATTTTAAAAATAGCTTGAGGCACAGGAAATTAATTTGATAAAACCAAGTATCAGGACTGGCGTGATAGCAGAGTGGTTAAGGTCCTCGCTTTGCATGCCCAGGATCCCATATGGGTGCCGGTTCTAATCCCAGCATCCCTGCTTCCCATCCAGCTCCCTGCTTGTGGCCTGGGAAAGCAGTCGAGGATGGCCCAAAGCCTTGGGACCTGCACCCACGTGGGAGACTCGGAAGAACCTCCTGGCTCCTGGCTTCGGATCAGCACAGCATTGGCCGTTGCGGCCATGTGGGGAGTGAACCATCAGACGGAAGATCTTCTTCTCTGTCTCTCCTCCTCTCTGTATATCTGACGTTCCAATAAAAATAAATAAATTTGTTTTTATTAAAAGTATGTTTGGTTTCTAGTCAGACTAAGAAAGGCAAAAAAAAAAGGGAGGACCAGTACAGTGGTACAGCAAAATATGCCACTGTTCACAAAACCAGCATCCCATACTGGATTTCTTCTTGGTGTCCTGAGTCCTCCACTATCAACTCAATGTATTCAACTCATAAACAGGAAGCTGGAATTGGGAGTGGAGCCAAGACTCCCATCAGGCATGCTGATAGGGGATCCTGGTATCCCAACCACTAGAACAAAATGCCCATCCCATGTTTCATCCTTATATCCTTCATTCTCCTTTCTCAATCTAACATTAAATGTTCTCCAAATAGGACAAAACAACTCTTCCATATCACACTTTTCTTGCATGCAGATTTGTTATGTTTTCCCCTACTATAAGCAGGTTTCACTTACTTGTGAACACACACACAGATGCAAACCTAGATCTCCCAACTTTCCCTCTAAAATTTTAGCCATGAGACAATAACACAAGTACATAAACCTACTGGATCACATAAAATAGTTACTACTTCTCTCTTCTCTACTTTGTATATTTTTATCCACACTGTGTTTCTGACAAAAGGTTTCCCATTTACCACTACTTGTGGAGAAAACTTTCAAGGTACTTTTTCCCTGACACGTAAGCTCACAGGGGCTGAAGAGATATCTGGAGGCTGTCTGGATACCTCCAAAGTCTGTCCGTACGTAGACAAGGAATTCTGTCTTTTTCAATTATCCCTTTCCCTTTTCTGCCTCAGCTAGTTGCTTTCTGATGTTCCCGAGTCCCCTAAGACTCCCTGTGGAGAGTAGGAGGAACAAATTCAGACAACTGAGCAGCTGCAGTGGACAAAAGGATGAAGGAGGTAAGAATCTGCAGCGGGACTTCTCAAAGAATTTAAGGGACCTGCAAGAAGACAAAAGTCAGCAAGAGGAGGAAGACGGGCAGGGAAGCAGTGTGGAACCAGACATCTTGGAGGACCCAGTTAGGGGATATCTTGAATTTCACAAAATGGCTAATCACATTCCAACAGGAAGGGGGACAGAATCGGTGGAGTATACAGTCAGTACGAGTTTGGGGAAAATGGGTGTTTGTGACAAGGAAATTCTCATGAGAGAAGCAGGAGCCAAGGAAGGAAGACTCCCAGCCCAGGGAGTCAGGGAATAATCCCTACAACGGAAGAAGAGTCAAGAAAAAGGCCCTCTACCCAGGACACATCTTTCAAAATAAGCCTTAGGCCCTAAGAGATTTGCAAAGAACACTTGGAATCCTAAGATCACCACCTTTCTTACCAGCTTTAACGGACACTTGTCAAGAGCAATGGTTTACAGCCTGACTCACCACTGGATCCCCAATCAATCAATCAATCAATCAGAAGCGAAGACAAAAGCTTTAAAGGTACATACTTGGGGTCCTGGTTGAGAGGTCTGGGGGTCCAATGAAAACCTAATCCTATCCAAGTCACAGCACCATAACTATTAAAGAAAAAATTATCCAATGATAGTTGGTAAAGCATGATAAGAGAGGGCCTGGCAGCCCTGGCCTTGAACGCCCCGGGATCCCATATGGGCACTGGTTCTAATCCCGGCAGCTCCACTTCCCATCCAGCTCCCTGCTTGTGGCCTGGGAAAGCAGTCAAGGACGGCCCAAAGCTTTGGGACCCTGCACCCGCGTGGGAAACCCGGAAGAGGTTCCAGGTTCCTGGCTTCGGATCGGCGCGCACCGGCCCGTTGTGGCTCACTTGGGGAGTGAATCATCGGACGGAAGATCTTCCTCTCTGTCTGTCCTCCTCTCTGTATATCTGACTGTAATAAAATGAATAAATCTTTAAAAAAAAAAAGCATGATAAGGGAAACTTTATTCAGGACCACATAACAGGTATAGGCAGCATGGCAATGGAATTTCAAATAGTGCAGAGACTGGGCTCAACTCCAAACACAACCTGGGCAAAAAGGAACTGATAGCAAAGGAATTGGATAGGGAGTGCTGGATGGAAAACTACTGAGTAGCATAAGAAGTTAAGGACTCTGGGCCCGGCGGCGTGGCCTAGCGGCTAAAGTCCTCGCCTTGAACGCCCCGGGATCCCATATGGGTGTCGGTTCTAATCCCGGCAGCTCCACTTCCCATCCAGCTGCCTGCTTGTGGCCTGGGAAAGCAGTCGAGGACGGCTCCATGCATTGGGACCCTGCACCCGCGTGGGAGACCTGGAAGAGGTTCCTGGTTCCCGGCTTCGGATCGGCACAGCACCGGCCCGTTGCGGCTCACTTGGGGAGTGAATCAGTGGACAGAAGATCTTCCTCTCTGTCTCTCCTCTGTATATCTGACTTTGTAATAAAATAAATAAAACTTTAAAAAAAAAAAAAAAGAAGTTAAGGACTCTGGCTGAATTAAGAGGATTCCTGCTGAAGACAGGCCAAGGTGATCAGACATCAACTGGGGGAAGGTGTAGATAAGAAACCTGCTCAGATAAAGAATAAATAAGATACTGATGTGCGTGGGTTGTTGCTCAAACTAAAATATGAGGGCTGGCACTGTAGAGCAGAGAATTAAGCCAAGGCCCGCAGAGCCAGCACTCTATATGGGTGCCAGTTCTCGTCCTGGCTGCTTCACTTCGATTGAGCTCCCAGCTAGTGTTCCCAGGAAAGCAGCAGAAGATAGCCCAGGTCTCTCAGCCCCTGAGCCCTCTTGGGAAGCCCAGAAGCAGCGCCAGCTTCCGGGATTTAGCCGGCCCAGCCCTGGTCACTATGGCCATTTGGAGAGTGAGCCACAAATGGGAGATCTACCCTCTCTCCTTCTTCTTCTCTCCATAATTCTGAATTTCAAATATACAAATCTTCTCAAAAATTCAAAAATAAATTAGTAAACAATTTTACATGAAGTATGCACAAAGGATAGAGGAGGTTCAAAATGAGGCTGAAGTAGGGTCAGGCAAAGAATCTTGGCCACAACTCCCAGTCACTAAACAACTTTCTGAAGATTGAAACGACAACATTTGCTTTTGCTTACTTTCTAAACTGCATGTTAAAGCCACTGCCTTCTGGGATAAACAGGCAAGGTGTATCAGAGTGCCTGGTCCCAGTGCCATCTACCCTGCTTCTTATCCAGTTTCCTGCTAATGTGTCCTCAGAAGCAGCAAACAATGACCCAAGTTCCTGGACTGCTGCCACCTATGTGGGAAATTCAGTTGAAGCTGTGGGCTTCTGCCTCAGTCTGGCCCCAGACAAGGCTGTTATGGGCATCTGAGGAGTGAACCCGGATGGCAAATCTTTCTCTTTCTCTGTCTTTTTAAGTAAATGAAAACAAATACATAAATTTCAAAAAAAAATTTGTTACTGATATGTAGATTATCACTTGCAAAAAACAAGGTAGTACTAATGTGTAGTAAATTGTGCTCCTATAAATTAAACTAAGCCTAGGAGAAATAATTCAAAATATCTCAATAAATCTCTCCTCTACTGAAACCAAACCAAAACAAACAGAAAAGACACTTTAAAAATCTGGCGGAAAATAATCAATGATGATTTTCACAGCATTTTTAATTTTCACTATATGCCAGGTTCTGGGCTGAGAATTTTCTCAAAACCATCCAAATTCTATGACCTGCTAGGCCCCACGTGATAATATCCTGCTTTGCCCTCTGACTCCATTTTACTTGTTTTCCCTCATGACCAGAAAGCCCCTTTCCCAGGATTCACGTGATTTGTCATTTCATTTCATCAAGGTCCCAGTTTAAATGCTATACCTTCACAAGTTACCCCTCACCACTTGATCTAAAACACCTATCTTCAGGGATATAACAACTAAGATGCCTCCTGGAATGCCTGCATCCCATACCATACTACTTGGATTCAAGTCCCAGGTCCGCTTCTGATTCTAGTTTCCTGCTAATCCACATCCCTTAGGAAGCAAGTTATGGTTCAAGTACTTTGGTCCCTGCCACCCACACTGGAGAACAGGACTGAATTCCAGACTCTAGGTTCCAGCCTCACCAAGCCCTGGCTGTTGAGGGCATTTGTGAAATGAACGAGAAAATTGAAGGTATCTATTAATCTCTCTCTGCCTTTTGAATAAATGAGAATAAACACACATAAACAAATTTTAAAGAATAGCAATGCTAGGGTTGGCATTTGGTTAATGATCTCATTGATAAGTAAGAAACTGAAAAGGCATAAGTTACTTACAATTCTTTCAAGTGAGTTTGAGAAAAAGCATTTTCTTGAATAGACATTATAGCATTGTTGTTCAAATCCCTGAAGAGAAATGAAACATTACCAGTCACCATTTCTACAATTAAGTTACATAAACACTTGAAAGATGGTGATGAAGACCTCTGCTAACAGCAAAGATGATGTAGTGAACGAAATATATTTAAGAAATACTTACAGATGCTCAAGAGATTCGAGACCAACAAATGCTTTCTTTGTAATTGATTTAATCTGGTTTCCTTGTAATATTCTGAAATGAAATTGAAATCATTAAAGAAGTTTCTATGCAAGATGAAAATAAGTAAAATATCTCATTTGTGATATTTTCTAACAGGTTCATTGAGGTTTAATCAATTATATACAAAGAACTGTACGCATTTTGATGATAACATACATTTTTTGGAAAGTTATGGATTTGTATTGCTAACCAATGCAAATCACAAGCTGAAGCCTTCCATTAAGCTGTCAGAGCCCCTGAGGTACCTCTGAACAATCACCCTGATCACTGGGCAAACTGGTCATTTGTATACACTAAATTGGACTGTATCCCCCATTTCTCTCTTCATGCCAAAAGATCAGGACAAAGACAAAAGTGTGAATCTTGGGAGAAATTTTTCTCAAGAGCTAAAATCTTGACAGGAGAAAACCCTCCCCTTCTGCTAGGTGAATCATTCACAAATCTCAAACAATGAAACAGATCACCAGTCCAACCATGCTAGCTTAACCATGATTTCCCAGTTCAACCATGCTAGTTCCATGAATAACTTCACTAAGCACCTGCAGCAATGCTTTGTCAACAATACAACAGTCACCTGACAGAGCCGCCCTGTTAACACAGGTCAGCAGTCTCTGTCCAAGCAAACAAACATGGCTCTTCACATTTACAGTAGGGTCCCAAAACACCCTCGGGAGACACACACAAACATAAATACATACAGCTTAGTGAGGCTTGTAAGTCCAGCAAAGGCTTCGCTAGCATCTTCTATGGCCCATGAAATTTCATTGTTTCTTAAATCTCTACAGAAACGACAGGAAAAGACAGGTTACGGTCGCACAACCATCACCCCACCGGGCATCCAGCTACCTCGGCGTGGCGAGGCAAGGTGCACATACTGACCCTGATTCTTATGCAGCAGCTATTTATTACAAGCACCTGATCACGTGTATTTAAAAGCGTATTTGTGACAAATATGGAAGAACTGAGTCTCAGGCCAGGAATAAGCTGGTCTGGCTAAACAAATCTAGACATCTGCTAAAAGTGCTATCTTCTTGGCTAACCATCCAAAAGATTAATATTAACATAAAGCTAGTGGCCCACATGAAAAACACCAACAACACTTGCTGGCGAGGTTGCGGGGAAAAAGGAACCCTACTCCACTGCTGGTGGGGCTGCAGGATGGTACAGCCTCTATGGAAATCAGTATGGAGAATATTCAAACAACTCAAATTCAACATACCATATGACTCAGCTATAGCACTCCTAGGAATATATCCAAAAAACTTGTTTTATGAGAAACCAACATGCACTCCTATGTTCATAGCAGCACAATCAGTAATTGCAAAAACATGGAAGCAGCCAAAATGCTCATCAGCAGAGGATTGGATAAGAAAGCTATGGTTCATCTACTCCATGGAATACTACTCAGCTATTAAAAAAAACAAAATGCAGTTCTTTGTGGCCAAATGGGCCAAACTGGAAACCATAATGCTAAGGGAAATGAACCAATCCCAAAAGGTTAGATACCACATGTTTGCCTTAATTTAAGATGATATGATGTTAAGCATAACATGTTATGTTATGGATATTATGTCATATGTAGTATATAAACTAAAATTGAACTGTGAATGGGGGGTCACAGAAAGTGGTTAAGAAATCGCATTTATTTTTAACATGTTGACTGCTCAATACCATGTCAATTAATTCCATAACGATGTTAATTGTTGCAGATGGTATATTGTGCTTTTATTTGACCGGGATGATACTCTGCTGTCTCTGCCCTCAGACCAGAGAGGGTCTACCCAATAAGTAGTTGGACTTGACTGGACTATAAGATGTTGGACTCTATGCTTGGCATATATTTGCAAAAAGGGAATTTCAACTGAACTTGAACTATGGTTATGCAACAAGGTGGAGGAACTCACCATGGAGGGAGGGTAGGGGGAGAATCCCAGATTCTATGTAATTACAACACAATGTAATTAATGAATAAATTTAATAAAAAAAAAAAACATAAAGCTGCAGGTGCTGTTTTTTCCTGTAGGCCTGACTTGCCTATAGACAAAGAACAAGTGCTGTTTTTGCTCAAGATATGAAATGGGGTGGGTGGAGTGTGTGTTCTCACTGATCCCTAGCTAGTTCCTAGGATAATAAACATACTACCGAATCACACAACGACTCTTGGATAAAAGCCATCTTTGTTCAGGACGGTATGTTGGAAGGGAAAGACTTCGGAATCTCACTTGTGGAGAAGACACTCAGCCTAGGACCTCCCGACAGGACCCTGAAGATGCCAGGCCAGGATTCCCAGCCATGACACATCAGGTATTGCCATCCTTCCCATGATACAGTGATGTTACCTTCTAAACTGTCTATTTCTTTACCTTTCATTGTAAATAAACTCCTGATGATTCTGAGTGTGATGATTCTGTGCTGAGTGCTTTGCTACCCATGGACCTGGCCCTACTAAATTTTGCAGCCCCAACTTAAACAGCGTCCTGCTTTATGGCAGCATGGTAAGTATGATAGACATGGTCCTATGAAGCAGAGGACTGGGGTTAGCATTGCGGCACAGCAAATTAAGCTGCTGTCTGCAATATGGACATCCATATGGATGCCAGTTCAAGTCCCAGCTGCTCCACTTTGGATCCAGCTCCTTGATAATGCATCTGAGAAAGCAGCAGCAAGTGGCCCAATGGCCTGGGCCCCTGCACCCAGATGAAACACCTGGAAGCTACAAAGTCTGTTATTGTTTTCTCTTACTCTGCTCTATTTAAGATTATTGTATTTCTTTAAAATAGTTTCATTCAAAAAACTTCTACTCCCTGATGAGGCTAAAACAGAGCCACAGGTTTTAGGGTTGAGTTTGTCTTTAACAACCATGTAGTTCTATATCCTTCCTTAACTGCAGGAAGAGACAAAATGGTATCCAGGATTTTTGCTATCTGCTGGGATAGAAAACATACATGAATTTCCAAATCAATTCAACCTGGGTTCCAATAATGGCTCATGTTACAAGTTACGTGATTCTGAGCAAGCCACGTAGAGCTCCATGAGCCTCAATGTGCTAAAGAAAAACACAGCAACGTTCCTGGTATTTTAAAATACCCAGCACATACCAGACAGTCAGTGCCAAGTTTCTCCTGTCCAAAGTCATGCAGCAAACAACACCAGCAGTTAGTGGTGCTCCCCAACACGTGCTGAATCCTCTTAAAACAGCAGTTCTGCTACATGTCAAGGCCAAAAGAACAGGAAGATGACTGCATTCTTTTTTTTTTTTTTCATTTTTTTCTTGATGACTGAATTTTTGACACAAGTAATTATGTTTTATTCATAGTAGCTGGCATCATGAGCAAGGCTTTGCTGTTCAGGTAATTAGCTCAGAATTAAAGCAGAAAACCAAAAGTACCCACCAGAGGATTGAAATAAATCTTATTCATGGGGATAGAAACAAGGCAGACTGCCTTGCCTCAAGGCACAGGGCAGAAGAATCACAAGATGTTAGCACACATAAATGTGTAGTTTGATTAGTTGTTTTAATTAATGTTTTATATTGTATTAAAAATTAGCACAGGGAGGGTGGCGGGTGAAGGGAGGGAGAGGGAAATAGATATACTTACAGAGTCTGAAGATTGGAAAGAAATCTAAATACACCATCAGCAATGTGAGTGACTCTGTTGTCCCCCAAATTTAATCTCTCCAGTAAACTCAGACCCACAAAGGCCGATTCATCCAGGCGGGTCAGCTGGTTATAAGACAAATCACTGAAAACAGAAAACATGGAAGGTAGGGAATTCATTATATCTTGGTTAAACGTACAAATTCCTGCATACCTCTAGGAAGGCAAGGTGTTGATATGTCACTACTAGCCAGGGGATTTGTTCCCTCCTACTCTAGGCTTATAGCCTCTAGAGAAATGACGCTCCGCGCACTTACAGTTCAGACAGCCTTTGGCAGAACTCCCATGCATCAGGGCTGATTCTTTCAATGGCATTCTGGCTCACATAGAGCTGCTGTAACATTCGCAAGCCATACAACCATCCCTTGTTCACCCGAGTAAGATTATTGTGTTCCAGTTCTCTGCACAATCAGACCGAAAGGAGAAAACATATTGCAAACCAAGGCACTTCAATGACAAGCAGATTCAAGTCTTCCATTTTTCAGACCGATACCTCTGCTCAACCCAAGTGAGCCAATAAAATCTATTCCATAAATATTTGCATCTGACTTAAGACCTAGTGCTAGAGGATAGTAAAACTAAATTATCAGCTCCCCAAAATCAATATGCCAAGTTGTGTAGGATTCCCTGTTCTGAACAAATTTCCAGAATTTCTATCAGCCAGAACATTAAGGAAATGTAAACATTTTTAGATGAGAAGTTTTGTAACAATCATTAACAAAAATACTAGTTACTAACAAAACTTTAGAAAGCTTGTGTGCACTCATTTCACACCAGAGAACGAAGAAAGAATGAATGCACCCTTGTATAATAATCCCAGCATAAGACCCTGAAACGCCCTGGACTCTTCTAATACTTACAGTTCTTCCATGTTATTGAGGCCAAAGAATGCTCCATCCTTAAGTTTACTAATTCCATTCCGCTGCATTTTCAAAGATCTTAAAGAATCAAGCCCTTGGAATGTAAGACCTTCTACAATTTTAATCCTGTTTCTTTTAAGTTCCCTTTAACAGAAATAGGTTCACGGTCAGGAAAATTTTTTGGAGAAAAACTTAGAAAAAACTCTCCTCTTCATCTGTTTAGTTACTTACAAAAACTGGAGGTGGGGCAGCTTGAAGATCTTTGGTGGGATCATGCTAATTCGGTTCCGGTTTAACTTTACCACTAATAAGGAACTTGACAAGTTATCAAAGCAACCAGCTTCCAAGGTGGTTATCCTGTTATTACTCAAATTCCTAAAGTGAACAGTATGGTAAAGAAAAGCACTTAAAAATCTATCCCTGTAAAGCAGTCCTGTGACCGACTACATACAACTACACAAATCATCTCGCTGTCTCATTTGTTCATCTAAAAATCAGGATGATCTCTACTTCACATAGGTTGCTACAAAATAGTGTGTATGAATATGTTCTGTAAACTAGGAAACACAGGCACACATACTAATTATTAATTAAGCCACTCTTTAGCAACCCACTGTTTGCCTTTAACAAAACTGTTGGTTTAAAAAAACAATCCAGAATTAATTTCTCAAAAATCGTCCTTGGGTACTCATTAGTATTTTCTGAAAGTAACACAGTCTTTCTTTGGGGAAAATAAAAAAAATTTTCTAAAAACTGACCTTATGCCTTTTACATATATATATGTTATATTGAAATCACATTAACTAACAGAAATTCAGGGTATCAATACTGAACATGTTCTTAATCTAATTTGAATCTGAATTTAAATTCCTTTTACTTACAGGTACTTAAGCTGCATTCGAGGAAACGAGGATGTCTTGATTTCGGATATTATGTTTGAGCTGAGGTCTAAACTTTCAAGAGCAGAGTAAAGCTGGAATGCCTCTGCATTGATTTCTGGAATCATATTATGGACTCTATAAAACAAAGATCCTATTACAGCTTTTGCCAGTGATTTGCCACGGGATATGGGGAGGTTAAAATAATTGGGATCAATAATCTAAGTGCTTAAACAACAAAGCAAACTATAAGCTATTCGTAATTTAAGCAAAAGATCTAAAATCTTAATCACTTACAGTGAAAGTAGAGTAATATTGGATGTTGGTTCTCCAAAAGATGGTATTTCTGTTAACTCATTGTAGTTCATTTTCCTAGGGAAGGAAAAACATAAACTTCAGTAAGAAAAGCATTACTTCTTGAATTCTAGTTCCCAGCCAACAAATATTCTTCAGAATAAATGCCAAATTAAAGCCTTACGACTAAAAATGAATTAGGCTGAGATAAAAATGTTTTTATTGACAACTTAAGGCGTTTAATAAGCACTGATTTTCAGTGTTACTTTAATAACAATGCCAAGATTAGAAAAGCTAAGAAATCTACTCGGTCTCAGTAAGTCTTTGAAAACTGCATTTATGACAGCTAATGAGTAGTTACACAAAGAGCCCTCCTCCTACACCCTCCCTCTCCCTTTACATATACACAATGTACTGTTATTTTCTTTTAAAGATCTACTTATTTATTTGAAAGAGTTACAGAGAAGGGGGGGTGGGAGGAAAGGAGAGTAGGAGGTACAGGAAAAGGAAAGGACATATCTTCCATCCGCTTGTTACACCTCAAATGGCCAGGAACTTCTTCTAGATCTCCTTTGTGGTTGCAGGGACCCAAATATTCAGGACAACTACTGCTATTTTTCCAGGCCATTATCAGGAAGCTGGACTGGAAGAGAAGCTGCTGAAACTTGAACCAGTGCCTATGTGGAATGCCAGCATCACAGGTGATGGCTTAACTCACTACACCACATCAGTCCCGTTCATTCTGCTTTTAAAGCTATTCAAATTTGGGGTGGGTATCTGACACAGCAGTTGAGAAGCTGTGGGGGCAGGGGGAGGAGGTGGAAGCAGTGTCATAGCAGGTAAAATAGCCAACAATCCAGTTCTCTGCTGATGGCCTAGGAAAAGCAGCTGATGATGACCCAAGTGTTTGGGTCCCCACCACCCACATGGAAAAATCAGAAAAAGCTCCTAACTCCCAACTCTGGCCTGTCCACTTGTAACTCACCTATCATCTGAGAGGGGACGGTATTGCAAACCACTCCCCTCACAAACCCCTTTAAAAGGCTTGTGAAGCAGGGGCTCGCTCTCTTTCTGGTCAGATGCTTCCATTGCTCTGGCACCTTGACTCTTGGCTGACCCAGGACAGGTCCTGTGTACTGAGCATGGTCCCTGTGTACTGCCTAGATGGGACAATGGATATAGCAATGTTATTTCTGGTTTGTGTACTACCGGGAGTTCCAGGAGAGGTGAAGCTTAGCAGTGATGGAATATGGGCAGAGAAGCCAGGGAAAGGTGAATGTCTGCAGCTTTGTCAGTGTCTCCAGGTTATTTGTTGCATGTCTTAGGATAGCTTATATTGTTGGGGAAGCTGGGACATAGGTCTTCAGCTTAATGGATGGATTTAAGGGTAATGACCATTTGTTCCTCTTGGGATTATGTTTGGATGGATTATGATTGGTTGGATTACCATATGGACTTGTGATTTGCTATTTCTAGAGTGCTCTATTATCACCGAGCTTGGTTAATAAAGACTCATTAATAAACTTTAGACATGTCTGGTTTGTTCTCGATCGCACCCCATAACAGGAGAATGGTCCAAAGCCTTGGAACCCCACAACCACAGGGGAGAACTGGAAGAAGCTCCTGACTCCAGACAGGCTTGCGGTCATTTGGAGAGTGAACCAGCAGATAGAAGTTTCCCTCTCCATTTCTCCTTTCTGTAAATTTGTCTTTCAAATTAAAAAAAAGATAAACCTTAAAAAAAAATGGGAATGAGGGATTTTTGGCCAAATGAAGGAAGATTTACCAGTACAGATATTTCCTTGAAAAAGCACAGGCAAGAGAGTGTCTTAATGAATTTGGAGATGAGGCAAGCCACTCAATGTTTTAAAAATCAAAATCAGGCCAAGTATGATAATGTAGTGGTTAGGGTCCTAGCCTTGCACGCACCGGGATCCCATGTGTCCGCCGGTTCTAGTCCCGGCGGCCCTGCTTCCAATCCAGCTCCCTGCTTGTGGCCTGGGAGGGCAGCTGGGGGTGGCCCAAGGCCTTGGAACCCTGCACCCCTGTGGGAGACCTGGAGGAGCTCCAGGCTCCTGGCTTCAGATTGGCTCAGCTCCAGCCGTTGCGGTCACTGGGCGGGGGGGGTCCATCAGAGGGAGGATCTTCCTCTCTGTCTCTCCTCCTCTCTGTATGTCTGCCTTTCCAAAGAAAATAAAATAAGTCTTTAAAAAAAATCAAAATCAGAAAATTCAAAAGTCAAAATTTTTTGATTGCACAGGCCTGGAGCATCCTCTACCAAGTGTGACAATGCAATTAGCTGTTATCATAGTACAACCAATGGCAAAATATGGGCTGCCCAGCAAGAACAATAAGGACAGAATATAATCTCTATGTTTTTGTTCCAGGTCTGTTAGAAACATGATTATAGAGCAGCAGTTCCTAGTGGTATAAACTCATGCCAGGCACTAGAGCTGCTGACCAAAACATTTATGAATCACAATGTGTGCTGGTCTACCAATCAAGGGGTGAGGCTGATGGCTTGTTTCACTAGCCTCGATCCACTGTGGCACAAAGCTCTAAAATGAATAAGAGTCAGATGTACAATAGCAAGTGTCCTACCCAAGAGCTTATTGACGCCTGTTCCATGACAGTTGTTGGACCTGGTGACTTGAAAACAATTTCATCACCAAAGCTGACTACCAGTGTCTATGCCTTCACAAGTACAAGAGGTGGCTCCCAAAACTGAAAATGCCTAGTAAACCCATGGGTCCAACAGGGGGAACATAAATATCCAGACTGCTACTACAGTCTATCTCACCACTGGCTTGAGAAGGGAGAAACTCTTAGTAGCCAATGGGTGGAACAATAGATGGTATGGCTAGTAGTATTTCATGAACCATGCTGCTGGTTGGCTATGCTGACAACTTGGTAGTGTACCAAGGACTTGCACTGTAGATGGCAAAAAGGAAAGAACAATGATGTAGTCCAGGAAACCCTCTCTAGGGAGCTATGATGTGGCAACAAATATGAGAAAAGCTACATGAACCTAGAGGCACAATTAACTGCATATCATGTATTGACTGGCTCACTGAAGACTTCCACCCCTGGGGACACGAAGGAAGATACCCAAGTAAGGGTCCTAGCTAATCCTGACTCATGCAGCTGGGGTACGCCAACAAGAGTGAACAAACAAGTACTAAGCAGGGAAGAATATAGTTAAAGCATCCAGATTACCCCTAAAATGTAGTGAATCGGTACCATCCACAACCCAATGTCAGGTGCACTGGTACCTGTGGGTCCCGCCGCTTGGCACTCCTATGCGAACAGATATGCTGAGTCCTCCAGCCTGTGCACAACTGGCAAATTCATTATGCTAGACCTTTGCCAAACAGTACGGGACACAAACAGATTTTAACCTATGCAGATACAGCTGCTGGCTTTATGCAAATCTTCCTTTAGCATGAGAACTAACCAAAAAAGGTTTTAAAGTGTGGAAGCAGGTATCTAGCCTGGTGGTTAAGATAGCCATGTCTCATATCAAGGTGTCTCAGTTGGATTTAAGGCTCCTGACTCAAAAGTCAGCATCATGCTAAACTGGGTTAAGCTGCTATCTGTAATCCCAGCATCCCGTATGAGCACCAGCTTGAGTTCCAGTTGCTCCACTTCTGATCTAGCTCCCTGCTAATGTGCCTGGGAAAGAGGATGAAGATGGCCTGAGTGCTTGGGTCCTTGCATCCACATGGGAGACCCAAACAGAGTTCCAGACTCCTGGTTTTGGCCTAACCCAGTTCTGGTCACTGCAGACATTTGGCAGGTAAACCAATGGATGGAGAATCTCTCTAATTCTTTCAAATAAGATTTATTTGTTTTTATTGGAAAGGCAGGTCAGATTTACAGAGAGGACAGAAAGATCTTCCACCCATTGGTTCACTTTGCAAATGGCCAGAGCTGAGCTAACCTAATGCCAGGAGCCTCTTCTGGGTCTCCCATGTCAGTACAGGTCCCAAGGCTTTGAGTCATCCTCTACTGCTTTCCCAGGCCTTACGCAGGGAACTGGATGGGAAGTAGAGCAGCCAGGACACAAACTGGCACCCATATGAGATCCCAGTATATGCAAGGTGAGGATTTAGCCACTGAGCCATTGTGCCGGGCCCCTAAACATATTTAAATGACTCCTACCTCCAGGTTCCCACAAAAGAACCATCTGGAAGGCAGCAGTGATGGATGATTGAAGTAACTCGGTTCTTGGGCCAGAGCTATGCTATAGCTGGTTAAACTGCCATCGGCAATGCCAGCATCCCATCTGGGTACTGCTTCGAGTCTCAGCTGCTCCACTTTCGATCCAATTCCCTGCTAATAGCCTGGGCTATTTTAGCACTTGGGCTATAGCACTTGGCTAGCAGAGGATGGCCCACATGCTTGGCCCTCTGCACCCACGTGGGAGACCTAGATGAACGTCCTGATTCCTAGCCTAAGCCACTGCAGCCATTTGGAAAATGAATTAGCAGATAAATGACCTCTCTTCTCTCCCCTATCTATAACTGTGCCTTTGAAATAAATGAATGAATCTTTAAAATAAATACATGAGTTCCTGTTTCCCTACATGAGAGTCCTGGATTGCATTCTTGGCTCTGGCCTTAGCTCAGGCCCAGCAATTACAGCCATTTGAGAAGTGAAGCCATGGCTGGCAGCAGTAAGTGTGATGTACAGGATATACAAGTTCTCTCTCTGCACCCACAGTGATGCTGTTCAAGACGGGGCTCAAATACATGCTGTGTCATGGAATTTCATCTGCATTATGCCCCTCACAGAGGGATTGTTGTAGAGAGAAAACAGCCTGTTAACACAACAGATAAGAAGCCTATTAGCTAGGCCCAGTCTGATCAGCTGAAGTCCTGGGAGAAGATTACTAAAATGAAGCACCTACATGGCTGGCCACAGCTCTAGAGATGATCAGTTTCAAAGATGCTTATCTTGCTCCCATGTTGCCTAAGTGCCCAAGTTGTTAGTACACAGAATGTTACTGTTTTCAGCTCCACAAATGCTATGCCCAGAGAAGGAGACAATCCAGGAAGGACATTGTGAATCTTTTGCCATGTGGAGCCAGAGCTAGCTACAATTCCTCCAGAAGGCCCCAGCAGCAGTTATATGGAAATTAATAGACAGGAAATTCCCTGGTCCGCAGGTTTAGGTAAAGGAACCTGTTAGACTAAAAGATTGTGTATTAGGGAGCTGTCTCTTGTTGCTGAAATGTAAATGGCTCAAACCCCTCCACCCCTGCAGCCTACATGACAACCTTCTTTTAAAAATCAGACGCTGAAAATAAACCTTGGCTATTTGACCATCACAGTAGTCCACGCTTCGAGTCCCAGCTGCTTCACTTTCAATCCAGTTCCCTGGCTCCACGCACCAAGTCATCGCTGCAGGACAGCGAACACAGTAGCCTTGACATTTCTTGCCATGATTTGGGACATCTTCAGCCCACTTAAACTGGTCCCCATCGATCCCACTGGATGCTACGTCTATCATGATGGCTTATGCAATAAATACGCAAAATGAAATATTTCAGGGCACTAAAGTTGGCCTCTGAGTCTGGCACATCTTTTTCGCCATGAGATAGAGGAATTACTGATAAAACTCATCCTGTTGGCCAAAACATTTGGGCGGTCTCACCAGACCAGCTCCCAGCTGCTACTCTGTCATGTAACAGAGATGACGCTACCACACTCACTCCAAGCAGGAGTGGAATCTTACTTTTAGTCACAAGGAAACAGAATGATATTTTTACACAACTTGCAACTTGAAATCATTAACCCAATACCTACAGAATATGAATATGTGAAAATAAAGCCAAGGACAACAAGATTTTTAAACTTAAAACAATTTTTTTTTATTCTGGCTATCCACAGAACATTCCCAAATTCACAATTTATTAAATACCTTCAGTAAATTCAACATAACTTTAAATAAATAAAAATAACTTACACTTCCTGTAATGTTTGTGATTCCAAGGTGATGTTCCAGTTAGAGAGTCGATTATGACTCAAATCCCTAAAAGAGACAAAATGTCACTCTTAGTGTTGGAAAGCAAAAATGAAACCAATGTAGGAATATTAAGTATTATTAAATGTGAATTTAAGTAAAGAAAACAGAAGTATTTATGAATAAAAACCTACCTACCCTTGAAAAATACCTTTGTTTTTAACTGATTAGGAAATACATTCACCTGATTCAATATCAAAACACATAAGACAGTTTACAATAAAAATCTCCATCCTTGCCACCAGCCATAAATGTACTCATTTCTTGTGCAGCTGTCCACACTTTATGCATGTACCACTAAATGTTCACAAAAATGATACAATTCACATTATTGTGACCTCTGTGTGTGTGTATGTGTGTTTTCCACTTAATAATACATCTTAAGTGAGCACTTGGCTTCCGCAAGTAAGGGTGGGCTCATGGGGACATGGGTGATGGCACCGGGGGTGGTGTGTGGGGACCTGGGGCTGGTGCTCAGTACGCAGAGAGAGCCTGGGGATTTCTGCATGTGCTTCATCTCAGGCAGGGTATGGGGTAAGGGAAGAGCCTTAGATTAGCATGCTGGCATGGTGTGCTGGTAGACCGGGCTTGGGGAACTGTGAATGTCTTGGGTTTTGGGTGGACAGAAGGGTAGGGTCTCAGGCCAGCACATATGCCACAAGATAGGGTCTAGGGACCCGTCTATGAGCTCGGATCCCTGGTGGGTGGGCAAAGTTCCAGGTCAGAACACCACACCACGAGAACACTGGGCTGGGGAAGACCAGGCTGGGGAACACTGAGTTTCTGCGCTCAGAGACTGTGGATTGCTCAGGGAAGCAGGAGTGGGGACGTGTGGAAGGGAGGACTGCTGAGGAAGTATGCTGTAGGTGAGGAATGACTTATGGTAAACTTCCACCAACAAGGCCACTGTAAATTGCAGGTAAACAAGGGTACTGATACAGAGCTGTTTGGAGGGGGAAGCTAAAGGACATTTCTGGGTCAAACCAATGCATTCACCCACATGGGAACCAGATCTGGGGACTAAAATCAACCACTGCCGACCACCACCCACCAGGTCACAATAAAGTTAGGGGGCTGGAAGCCTACCTGGCAGGGCTAGATCACAGTACCCAACAGTGAGTGTTGGAACAAGGTACAGGTAACTTTAGGCTGGGCCATGACACTAACCAGCAGGCGAGAGAACCAGGTCTAGGGGAAGATTTGTGGGAGATGCATGGGTTCATCCCTGTAGGACTGCAAAATCTGCTGGTTTGCTCAAGAGCTAGGGATAGTGACTGGTTGAGATAGGTATGACCATGGAACCCACCAACATTCATTGGTACTGGGGCTGGGAACAGGCCAGGCTGGTCCAGGCTGCAGCACCCATAGGTATATCCAAGAACAGGGTGTGGGGCATGCCAGGCTGCAACACCAACAGCACACAGAGAGACAGAACAGGCAGACTATGTCGGGACAGGGCCTAGCACCCACTGGCACACGTGAGATTTGGGTCTGGGAATGACCCTGGTGGGGGAACTTGGGGAACAAGTGGAGTGGCCCTAGTAAGCTATAGCTCCCACTGGTAAACATGTGATTCAGGCTTGAGTATTGGTAAGGCTAGACAAGACAGCTCTACTTGTGGGCAGGTGTGTGGCTTGGTTCTCAGGGAGCGGGGGCAGATGGGGCAGGGCTGGGCCAAACCTTAGCACACTGGCATGTGCAGCAGCCAGGATGGGACTCAGGCCAGGCTGCAGCATCTGATGGCAAAGGCCAAGACAGGAGACAGGCTGGGCCAAGACAGGAGACAGGCTGGGCTGGGTCAGAGCAACCACTGACACATGCCAAGATCTGTGGCCCAGTCAGGGAGCTAAGAGGATGCCCTGGCTGGGTTGTGGTTCCCACTAGTGAGCATGAGAGCTGGAATGGGGGCAGTGAACCAGGTTGGACATGGCTGCAGCATCCCTCAACATGGGTGTGTACTGCATACAGGCTATGCCAGACTGGGCTAGGCCAGGGTGGGTATAGGACGGGCTGGGCTATGTCTCTACTGAACCATGAGAGAGCTGGGTCTGAAGGTGGACCTGGCATGGCTGAGCTGTAGCACCCAACAGTAAGAGCGAGCATAGGGGTAGGCCAGTCAGGCAGGGCCAAGCCCCCACCAATATACACAAAATCCTCGACTGGGAGGTGACCTGATAGAGGAGCTTGGGGAAAGAATCAAGACTAGCAGCAGCCCAGATCAGGCCAGGTTACAGTATCTGCCAGTATATGTACAGGTCAGGTCTTGGGGCAGGCCAGGCTGGGCCAGTTCATAGCACCCACTGGCAGATGTGAGAACCAGGATGGGGTGCAGGATAAGTCAGGTTGGGCCGTAACACCAGCCAGTTCACATAGGGCCAGGACTGAGAACAGTCCAGGCTGAAGTAGGCTGCAGCACCCACTGATAAATGCTGAGGTGAGGCAGGCCATGTCAGACGGGGCTGCAGTACTCACCAGCACATGTAACATGGTGGGGGTGGTAAACCTGATAAGGGGACAGCAGGAGCTCCTCTGATGGGCCACTGCTCCCACTAGTGAGCATAAGAGCTAGGACTGGGAGCAGACCAGCTAGGCAGGGCTAAAACACCCATTGGCCTGCATGTGAGTTGGGTTGGGGGAGAGCCAGGCTGGGCTAAGCAACTGTATCCACTGATGCATGCATAAGCCACAGTAAGTGCAAGATGGTCGGGCTTTGCCACAGCATCAGCTGGCAAGTGCAAGCAATGAGGACAAATCCTGTCAAGCTAGACTACCGAACCACCTGGAAAGTGCAAGATCTGGAGCTGGGAGTGGGCCTAGTAGGGAAATTGTGGGCACCCTTCAGATGCAGCTCCCACAAGTGAGCATGGGAACCAGGGCTGGGAGTGGGCCTGGTTGGACAGGCAGTAGAATCCATCAGCTTCAGAGTGGGCTGGATAATGGGGTCAGTTGTGCTGAGCAAGACTCCAAAACCCATTGATGTATACTAGAGCCAAAAGGAATGTGGAACAGACCACACTAGTCCACTGCACACTGCCACATGCAGAAACCGGAACTGAAGCGGGCCTGGTGGGGATTACTGGGGGGTGGCTCCAACTGGGCTGCAGCTTCCACTAACGTACATGAGGACCCAGTGTGTGGTGGGCAGGGTTGGGCTGGGTTGGGCTGGGTCACAGCATCCATTGGTTTGCGTAAGAGATGGGGCTGGAGACAGAACTAATCCAGCAACTGCAACCACTAGTGTATGTGTAGGCTGATGTGGGTGATGGACTGAGTCAGACCCCCTACTGGTAAGCACACACAGGAGTCGGTTGTGGGGTCATCTTTGGTGAGGTTTCTTTGGGAACCACATAACTGGACCTCTGGACTCAGAACTCCAACCACGGGGAAAATCGCAGGATCTATGATCTGATGATGGAGCTCATGTGTCAGAACCGAATCTTCTTGGTTGCTAAAGACAGTGCAGTGAAAGGCGTGTCCAGATGCCATTGGGGGATATGGCAGTCCATTGGGGCCCGGAGAAGACATCTAGTACCATAGCAGAGAATGGAGAGCAGAACAAACTGAGCAACTCTCCCTGTCAAGTGTTGACAGCAATTATCTGGGTGAACGGAGACTCTAAGTTGCATTTCCTCATCTTTGGGGCAACGAAGTCAATAACATTTCAGAACTATCAAAAGCACTTGAGCAGTACCCTTGGAGACTGCTCCACATCAGGAACCATGGGATGATTTTGGGTGGCTGTCCCGGGGTACTGATGCAGTTAAGCTGCTGGGTGTGGCTTCTCCCCATCTCTACTTCCTTCCCCCAGATACAGGAAGAAAAATAAAATTGGAAACAATGGTCTCATCCGCCTTCTCCTATCCCTTGACCCTTCCCACCCTTTTCAGCAGACCACATGGGCAATGCACCCTTCTGAATAACATGATCATCATCAAAAATAAAATTAAAAAAAACTTTAATCACTGTGTAATGGTTATGTAAAGAATATATCATCCCTTCTAATGATTCCCATGATGTATTTTAGCTCTAAGAAAATTTGAGGACAGATTTACAAGTCACCATGCTGAGCTTCTGAATCAAAATCAGAGTTGATCAAATCCTTGTTTCTTAACAAAGAAAATCTAGCTAACCATGATGATGATAGTGGCAGCTAGCATAAACTTCCAGGCACTTGTCTATATACTTTACACATACTAACTACATCCACACAACAACCTTAGGAGGCAACTATTTTTTTACAACCTTCACTTTCCCTAATATAGAAAGAGACACAGAGAGATTAATAATTTGTCAATCCAAAGTCATACAGCAAATAATAAGGCATAAATTTGAAATTCTAAAATCTTTCTAGTAAGTGCTTTATTAGATATAGTGAGAGTTCACTGAAAGAAGTCACTGACTATTTAAATAGGCTTTAAAAAAAACCCACCACATTTCCTGGCATCGCTGCAGGCTGAGGCAGAATCCAGCCCACACAAGCTGTCTGCACAAGACATATACTACATGTTACAATATGGCCAGCAACAGGGACTCACTAGAGAAGCATTAAGGAACAATTTATCTCAACTGTGCACCCACAGGAAGCTAAGAGAAACAGGCAGGTTTGAATGATGTCTTTACTATAGCAAAACAAGCAAATCAGTGTGTTCTCAGCTAGGTTCATGCCTGCACATCTGTAACTCCCAACTATTTTCATTTAAGAGCTTAATTTACACCATGCCATCACTTTATTTCAAGAGGCTTAGCAATGGTATCTGCTCAACGACACTCATTAATGGAGGGGTTTTAGATAATGGAAGGGTGTAAGAGACAAAAACATGAATTCACTCCATATAAAAATCTAATATTCAGGGGAAAGTGTGTGGCACAGCACTTAACTTGCTGCCTAGGATACCTGCATCCCACAAGAGTGCGTGGTTCGAGTCTAGCCCGTCTACTTCTCATCCAGCTCCCTGTTCAGGTGTGTTCTGAAAGGCAGCAGTGATGGCTCAAGGTTCTGGCCACTGAGGCAGGAGACCTGGATTGAGTTCTAGGCTCCTGCCTCCAGCATGTTGTAGCCTTTTGGGGAGTGAGCCAGCAGATGAGATACATCTGTGCTTGTCTTTTAAATAAAATGAAAATGAACTCTGCAGGGCACATGCTGTGATATGTTGATCTAGGCCACCCGTTAGGAGCCCACACCCATATCAGAGAGTCACTTTCAGACCTGGCTGACTCTGCTTCTGACCCAGCATCTTGATAATGCATCCTGCGAGCGGTGGATGACTGCTCAAATGCCTGCTCACCTGCCCCTCAGGTGGAAGACTAAACGGAGTTCCAGGCCTTTGCCTGGCCCAGCCCTGGATGCCACATGCATTTGGGGAATGAACCACTCTGTCTTTCAAGTAGATGAAATAAACATAATTTTTTTAATGAAAAATCTTTAAAACTCAAATATTTAGATATTTTTTTTCAACTCAGTGCTAAAGACAAAGAAAATTTTATACAAATTAAGAGGTTTTTCTTGTTGTTTTTTGTTTCTTCTTTTAAGATTTATTTATTTTTGTTGCAAAGTCAAGTCTGTACAGACAGAAGGAGAGACAAAGAGGAAGATCCTCCATCCAATGATTCACTCCCCAAGTAACCGCAACAGCTGGAGCTGAGCCAATACGAAGTCAGGAGCCAGGAGCTCCTCCGGGTCTCCCACACGGGTGCAGGAACCCAAGACCTTAGGAAGTCCTTGACTGCTCTCCCAGACCACAGGCAGGGAGCTGGATGGAAGTGGAGCTGTTGGGATTAGAACCAGCGCCCATATGGGATCCCCGCATGTCTAAGGCGAGGACTTTAGCCACTAGGCCAAAGCACCGGGCCCTTTTCTTGTTGTTTTGAAGCACTTCAACTCAAGCAGAAATTCAGTTGTCCTAATTCAAGTTAAATGTTCTATGTGCTGCCCCAAACTGGCTGGTCTGGCAAATTAAGAGCTACATTATATCTGTAGCAAGGAAATAAAATATGTTCTGCTTCTACATCTCATGACTATCAAAACTTAGCAACCACTCCCTTCCAGGGAACAGGCTTTCATTAAAGCTTACCAGGGCCCATGACACCTTCCAAGCCTGAGTCTGCCAAGCAGTCTAACTGCGGACTGTACTCATCCCTATGGCTCCCCTACAGGTTCTCCTACAGGACACAGATAAATCCCTGGCTGGATTTTCTGACCAGCACATCATTTTTAAAGATAACCACTATTTCAAAAAAAAAAAACCAAAGCAACAAAATCAACCTAATTTATACAAGCATTAAACACTTCTGTGGTCAGTATTAGTGAAAATGTTTCTATTAAGCCTTTTTCTCTGTATCTTTGAAGAACCTAGACTTTCTGATGGAACCCAACAGACACCTGGAGCACTCTGAAGTATCTTTATGGGATACCATCGTTACGCTGTATGCTTTGAAGTAGCCTCATAAGTCAGAATCCCATATAGGACTCTCAGGGCAGGCACCATGGTGTGTAGTAGGTCAGGCCTCCGCCTGCAGTGCTGCCATATCAGCACCAGTTAGAGTCTCAGCTGCTCCACTTCTGATCTAGCTCGCAGCTAATACATCTGGGAAATCAGAGAAAGGTGGCTCAAGCACATGGGATGCTGCACTCACGTGGGAACCCTGGAAGAAGCTCCTGGCTTCAGACCAGCCCAATTCCAGCTGTTGCAGCTCTTTGGGGACTGAACCAGAGGATGGAGGATCTCTCTTTGACTCTCCTTCGCACTTTCTGTAAAGCTGCCTTTCAAATAAAAACAAATAAATCTTAAAAAAAAAAAAAAAAAGAGGTGTTCTGCAATGTTCTTTAAAAATCCACAGTGAGAATTTTTTTTAAAATTTAAAGTAAAATAAAATGCAATCCTAGTAGTGCTAAAATAGAAAGCAAGCAACATATATTAGTCAGCTGTTTATTAATACAGCAGGTATCCAACTGCAACTACACGGACTGATACAATGGTTGGGTAGTAATACAAAAAAATCACTGGTACACATACCAGCACTGTGCAAAGTATAGAAACAATATCAACTTCAGTAACCATTTCTTTCCCCAAAAGCAACATTTACAGTTCTTGGGTGGGGTCATCCAAAAAAGGTACACAGACCTACTCTTGTTCTCCATAAACATACTTTTTCTAAGGTTTATTTATTTATCTATTTATTTATTTGAAAAGCAGAGTTACAAATGGTGGGGAGGGGATCTTCTACCTGCTGGTTCACTCCTCAAATGGCCACTACAGCCAGGGCTGGGCCAGACCAAAACCAGGAGCCTGAAACCCCACCCAGTTCTCCCAAGTAAGAAAGCATCCTTGGCTGCCTTCTCAGGCACGGTAACAGAGAGCTGGTTTGGAAGTAAAACATCAGGGACTCAAAGTGGTGCACACAGGGGATGCCCAATGCCAACGTCTTAACCCACTGTGCCACACACTGGCCCATCTTGCTTATTTTTAAATGTACTCCAAAGAGACTGACAATGAACTCTGAGTATTTCAAATATTGGATATGATTAATATACAGATAATTTTTTCAATGGAAGTCTCTCACTATTCTTACCAAGGTTCAATCATCACTTTCAGTTTACATAAGTTCGTGACAGCCTGTCTTTTCTTTTTAAAGACAGAGCCCTGAAATGTTTTGCTATTTTTCACAGTACTTCGCCTTGAAGTATCCCTAAAATGCACTTAGGATCTTGAAGTAATCTATATTTGGTAAATACTATCTGGCTTTGCAACCGTCATTAGTCTCTCTGTTCTTCTTTTTTCTTTTCTAATACCACTAATATCTGAGCAATTATGGACATGCTGACTGAGGAGTAAAGACTTAAGACAAAGCCTGTCTGTTACAATCTCACCTCCCCACTCATGCTGATCTATAGCCATGGAGCTGTAATAAATGATAAATTATTAAAGTTCCTGATACTGTGTGGAGCCAGAGGTGCCATTAAGGTAATTGTCTAGCGCCATCAAGGGTGTAAATTATTTATAGGATACACAGAGCAATCACAACAGCTTGAGAATCAAGTTCTGCAAGCTAACGGTAAAGTTCCACAGTCCCACCCACACACCACTCAGGCATCAGCAACCTTCCTCTTTGGCAAATCGGCAGCTCTGACTATGCAGAATTATCAACTTCAACAATAATGAAATCTCTCAAAAAAGGGCCCTTTGCAAAAGCTCAGGGCAAGAAAATATTACTGCCTATAATACTGGATATGAAAACACTATTTAGCATAATTATTCCATATTTTGTGAGCCCAAATCTCTGTCTTGTTAGAGTATAGCTGGAAAAATTTACTGATTTTTAAATAGATACATATATTTACTTATTTATTTGAAAGGCAGATTTACAGAGAGGAGAGACAATCTTTCATCCACCGATTCACTCCCTAAATGGCCACAATTGCTAGAAGTGGGCCAGTCCAAAGCCAGGAGCGCTTCTAGGTCTCCCAAGTAGGTGCAGTGACGCCAGGACTTGGGCCATCCTCCACTGCTTTCCCTGGCCACAAGCAGGGAGCTGGACTGGAAGAGGAGAAGCCAGGACAAGAACCAGTGCCCATATAGGGTGCCGATGCTTGCAGGTAGAGGATTAGGCTTTGAAGCCACCATGTTGGACCCATAATTTACTTTACAAGGGGGTGGGTGGAGGCTGGTGCTGAGATGCCGCAGGCTAAGCCATGATCTGAGACACTGGGAGACCCTGGCATTCCATGACTGAGCACCAGTGGAGACCTAGTCACACAGCTGCGAGACCAGCAGATGGAAGAGCATCTTCTCTGTAGCTGTCATTCAAATAAATAAATAAGTCTTTAGAAAATTAAGTAATGCTCAGGTGTAGTAAGCATTGGGCCAGCTGTAAAGATGCCATGTGGGAAACCCATTTCAGATTGCCTGCATTGGAGTCCTGAGCTCCACCCCTGATTCCAGCTTCTGCTAATGAGAACCCTGAGAGGTGGTAGGTGATGGCTCAAGTGACTGGGTGCACCATCCATGTGGGAGACACAGATAGGAGTTCCCCACTCCCGCCAGTTCACTCTGGCCCAGCTCCAGCAGTTACGGTCGCTGTCTCATCAATACAAATAAAAATTTTAAAAACTGGTCATTTGTAATTTATACATTTAAAACACTAGTGTTACTATGGCTTTCTATAATCAAATATCATGCTGTTCTGAATTAACATACTAATGACCCTGAGTATTACTGGGGTAAAGAAAAACACAAGAATTATCAAACAAGTCTTAAAATTCTGTCTTTATAGATTTGCTTTTCCTTTACCACAACAGCTTTACACTAAAAGCTTTCACTCCTTGGAATTGTCAGCTTCCTGTCTGTAATAGGCTACTTTTTTTTTTCTAACTTGCTGCTTCTAATCAACTGTCATAGGCAACCCCAGGTGTCAGTGAGAACTGTCTGAATTAGAAGTAAATGGGATTTGGGCCCGGCAGCGTGGCCTAGCAGCTAAAGTCCTCGCCTTGAACGCCCTGGGATCCCATATGGGCGCTGGTTCTAATCCCGGCAGCTCCACTTCCCATCCAGCTCCCTGCTTGTGGCCTGGGAAAGCAGTCAAGGACAGCCCAAAGCTTTGGGACCCTGCACCCGCGTGGGAGACCTGGAAGAGGTTCTTGGTTCCTGGCATCGGATCGGCGTGCACCGGCCCGTTGCGGCTCACTTGGGGAGTGAAACATCGGACGGAAGATCTTCCTCTCTGTCTCTCCTCCTCTCTGTATATCCGACTTTCCAATAATAATAATAATAACAATAATAATAATAAAAGAAACCTAGGAAGGTAAATTATAAAAAAAACAAAAAAAAGAAGTAAATGGGATTTAAGTGAGGATTTCCTCTGTGACTAAACGCTTCCCGCAAGCATTTCTTATATTAGGTTGCATTGGAGGACTGGATGCACAGGTACAGATAATGTTTACGTAACATTTTTCTATAGCTTAAGGCATAACACTATCCCAAAGTAAATCTTCATTTCAAAAATTCTCATTTATATTCATATACTTAAAAAGCAAAGGGAGGGAGGGAAAGAGAAAAGAGAGGGAAGGGAGAGAGAGAGGGAAGGGAGAGGGAGGGAGGGAAGGGAGAGGGAGAGGGAGGGAGAGGGGAGGGAAGGGAGAGGGAGAGGGAGGGAGGGGAAGGAAGGGAGAGGGAGGGAGGGAGGGAGGGAGAGGGAGGGAGGGAAGGGAGAGGGAGGGAGGGAGGGAGGGAGGGAAGGGAGAGGGAGAAAGAGGGAAGGGAGAGGGAGGGAGGGAAGGGAGAGGGAGGGAGGGAAGGGAGGGAGGGAAGGGAGAGGGAGGGAGGGAGAGGGAGGGAAGGGAGAGGGAGGGAGGGAGGGAAGGGAGAGGGAGGGAGGGAGGGAGGAAGGGAAGGGAGAGGGAAGGGAGGGAGAGGGAGAGAGAAAGAGTGAGAGATCTTCCAGCCACTGGTTGGTTCCCCAAGCGCTCCCAACAGCCAGGGCTGACCCAGGTGAAGCCAGGAGCCCATTCTCCACCCAGGTCTCCCAAATGAATGACAGGAGCCCAAGTACTTGGGCCATCATCGCTACCTTTTCAACTACATTAGCAAGAAACCAGAGAGGGAGCAGAGCAGTTAGGACTCAAACTGGTGTTTCAACATTTGATGTAGGCAGGCCTTAACCTGCAGTGCCACAATGTAGGCCCTTCCCATTTATGTTGTTAATGCCTTTTGTTCTCCATTCAGAATCAACTAACAGTTCAGCTTCAAAAATATACAGAAAACACTGACATTTCCTGTCACTATTACTGATCACTTGGCTATTAACTGAGTTCATGCCTTTGTTTCACATTATTTATATATATGATTATTCCTATAAATATTCTCAAAGTTATTAGATATTAAAACAAGTCATCTTATCCCATACATTATTGATAGAAAAAGTCTAATCAAAGCCAGATAGCAACTGGGTTTCTCATTATTAACAAGATCCATAATTCCCAACTCCCACATAGTTTAACTTGGCACCAACTCTAATGTCTCATCAAATAAGCCTATTTAGGCTACGGGTTGGCTTTGCTTTTACTGCTGTGAATCTAGCTAGTGCTTTTGAAATAGACACATAAAAAGTAAAATATGTTAAGAGAAACTCAAAATTTAAAGGCAGATAGTCACAAATTTATATCCACAATTTAAAAAAATATTTATTTATTTTTATTGTAAAGTCAGCTTTACAAAGAGGAGAGACAGAGAGGAAGATCTTCCATCCATTGATTCACTCCTCAAGTGGCCACAACAGTTGTAGCTGAGCCAATCCAAAGCCAGGAGCCTGGAGCCTCTTCTCCAGGTCTCCCATGTGGCTACAGGGTCCCAAAGCTTTGGGCCGACCTCAACTGCTTTCTCAGGCAACAAGCAGAGAACTGAACAGCAAGCAGGGCTGCCGGAATTAGAACTGCCAGCCATATGGGATCCCGGTGCTTTCAAGGTGAGCACTTCAGCCACTAGGCTACTGCACTGGGCCTATCCACAATTTTTTACTGTTATATTGTTTATGTCCTAACTTTAAAACTACTAATAACCATTACAGATGCTGCCAGCTATTCTGCCACTTGTCTGTTATTGAGAACATAATATCTTTGTGGGCAGGAAAGGTCAAAATAAGGAGAGGAACACACACCTTTTAAAAATTTGGTTCACAGGGCTTGGCACGGTAGCCTAGTGGCCAGGAAAAATGACAACTTTACTGTTAACAGAACTAAACTCTGTCTGTGCAGAGAAAGCAATATTATTTTTCTCAGACCAAATTAGAAAAAAAAATGATGTGACCCAACACCAGAGAAAGTGTGATGAAGACATGTACTCTCACAATGGCAGCAGAAGATTCCACTGGTAAATTATGCTAGGCTCAACGGCTAAATCCTCACCTTGCAAGTGCCAGGATCCCAGAAGGGCACCAATGTGCATTCTGGTTGCTCCAATTCCCACCCAGCTCCCTACTTGTGGCCTTGGAAAGCAGTTGAGAATGGTCCAAAGCCTTGGGACTCTGGACCCACGCGGGAGACCTGGAGGAAGCTCCTGGCTCCTGGCTTCGGATCAGTTTAGCACCAGCTGTTGCAGCCATTTGGGAAATGAACCAGCAGACAGAAGATCTTTGTCTCTCCTTCTGTTTGCAAATTTGATCTGCCATTCCAATAAAAATATATAAATCTTTATTAAAAAAAAAAGCATGCTGGGCTCAATAAAAAATTACAACATAATCTACTGTAACAGCTACCCCAATAGATACGTATAAAATCTAATATAGATTGGATTTCTTTTTTAAAACTCTTTTTTATAAAGTTTATTTAAAAGGTAAAGAAATCACATACATACTTGAGCCATGTTCAGGGACACATTGGGCCAAAAAGGTAAATTTGGGAGAGAGAAAATGCTTTCCTTTCCATTCTGTTAGATTGGATTTCTTCAGGTCCTCTTATTATGAGCTTTCTAATTTGGAACTAATGAAAGTGTCTGAAGACACCACCAGATTTTCTGGGCTCACATCTTCTGTTTACTATTTCCCCAGAAAAAAACAAGATAAAAAAAGAGCATTAAACACCCCCCAAGGCATACTGCATATATTTGAAGTGACTGTTGAAAGTGAGACAGTTCATTAAATAGAATGTAAAGCAGGCCACATTGTAGTATAACCATTGAAGCCACTGCCCGTAGACACCATAATGCCAGATGGGCACTGGTTCGTGTCCTGACTGTTACTCTTCCAATCCAGCTCCCTGTTAAGGCACCTGGGAAAAGCAGTTGAAGATGGCCCAGGTTCGTGGGTTCCTGCAGTCCATTTGCTAGATGTGGATGAAGCTCCTGGTTACTACCTGGCCCAGCACTCAAAGCTGCAAACATCTGGGAAACGAACTTTGGCTTTTAAATAAATACATGAATCTTTAAAAAAAAACAGCACTACATAAATATAAGCCAAAAGCAACATATCCTGAATTCTGGAACCATTACAGCAATTTATCCCACCCACAAATCCAATTTATTTTAGGAGTTTACCAGTAGGTCTCTTTCTCTTAAGAGATTAAAATTGGTATTTTTGCTAAAAGCCTAGAAAGCTACGGTATGCGAGACACCCACAATGCCTCTGAAATATCTAAACTCTGAAAACAGGCGACTAGGGCCTGGATAAATCCTTGTTTTGCACGTGCCAGGATCCATATGGGAGCCGGTTCATATCCCGGCTGCTCCACTTCCCATCCAGCTCCCTGCTTGTGGCCTGGAAAGGCTGTAGAGGATGGCCCAAAGCCTTGCATCACTGCACCCACGTGCAAGACCCAGAAGAGGCTCCTGGCTCCTGGCTGTGGATCAGCTTGGTTACCGCCACTGCTGCCACTTGTGGAGTGAACCAGCAGATGGAAGATCTTTCTTTCTGTCTTTCCTTCTCTGCAGAAATCTATCTTTCCAAAATAAATAAATAAAACTTTACCAAAAAAGAAAAAAGAAAAGAAACGGGCAGCTGATACAAGCATATCAGTTCATCAAGCTTCAAACTTTAACAACTCCTCAAACTACATCTACAAGACCTAATGACACTCTACATGCAATTAGTTACTCATTAGCACTTGATACAGATGCCATCTAACAGATGCTGTGAAGTTCTCTAAAACAAAGGAACAGTGTTGTGGCACAATAGGGGAAGCTACCACTTGTAACACTGGCAGCACACACAGAGTGCTAATCCGAGTGTTGGTTGCTCTCCTTCCGATCCAGCTCCCTGCTAACACGCCTGCAAAGGCAGTGAAGATGGCCCAATATGTGGGCCCCTACAGATGTGGGAGACCAAGAAACAGAAAGACAAAGGCTTTAGGCTCTAGCCTGGCCCAGACTGGGCTGCTGTGGCCATTTGAGAAGTGAGCCACTTGAAAGAAGATCACCGTCTATTTGTCACTCTGCCTTACAAATAAATCTTTTTTTCTAAAGACTTATTTTATTTTTATTGGAAAGGCAGATATACAGAGAGGAGGAGAGACAGAGAGGAAGCTCTTCCCTCGGATGATTCACTCCCCAAAGTGGCCACAACGGCTGGAGCTGAGCCAATCTGAAGCCAAGAGCCAGAAGCTTCTTCCGGGTCTCCCATGTGGGTCCACGGTCCCAAGGCCCCGGGCCGTCCTCGACTGCTTTCCCAGGCCACAAGCAGGGAGCTGGATGGAAAGTGAAGCCACCGGGATTAGAACCGGTGCCCATATGAGATCCCAGCACGTTCAAGGCAAGGACTTTAACCGCTACACTATCACACCAGGCTCTCAAATAAATCTTTAACAAAAAATTATCAAAAGAAACGGCAAGACCTGGTGCGGTAGCTCAGTGGCTAAAGTCCTCGCTTTGCATGCGCCGGGATCCCATATGGGTGCCGGTTCTAATCCCAGCAGCCCTGTTTCCCATCCAGCTTCTGCTTGTTGCCTGGGAAAGCAGTTGAGGTGGGCCCAAAGCCTTGGGACCCTGCATCCACGTGGGAGACCTGGAGAAGAAGCTCCAGGCTCCTGGCTTTGGACTGGCACAGCTTTGGCAGTTGCTGCCACTCAGGGAGTGAATCAGTGGATGGAAGTTTTTCCTCTCTGTCTCTCCTTCTCACTGTATATCTGACTTTGCAATAAAAATAAATATTCTTAAAAAAAAAAAAGGCAGACTGTTTGTGCAGACTGTTTTTCTGGGAAGTGGGTAAGGAGAGAAATTAGAATACAGTTATCATGCGGCCCCACAGCGTAGTAGGATAGCATCCGCCTGCAATGCTAATATCCCTTATGGGAAAATTCAAGTACAAGCTGTTCCACTTCCAATCCAGCTCCCAGCTATTGTGCCTTGGAAAGTGTGGAAGATGGCCCAAGTGCTAGGGACCTTGCAGCCATGTAGGAGACTTACAAGAAGCCTCAGCAGTTGTGCAATTTGTGCAGCAAACCAGGAAATGGAAGATCTCTTTGTCTCTTTTCTCTCTCAAAATCAGCCTTTCAATAACAATAAATAAGTATTTTTTTAAGATTTATTTTTTATTACAGAGTCAGATATACAGAGAGGAGGAGAGACAGAGAGGAAGATCTTCCATCCGATGATTCACTCCCCAAGTGAGCCGCAATGGCCAGTACTGCGCCGATCCGAAGCCAGGAACCTGGAACCTCTTCCGGGTCTCCCATGCGGGTGCAGGGTCCCAAAGCTTTGGGCCGTCCTCGACTGCTTTCCCAGGCCACAAGCAGGGAGCTGGATGGGAAGTGGAGCCGCCGGGATTAGAACCGGCGCCCATATGGGATCCCAGCGCGTACAAGGCGAGGACTTCAGCCGCTAGGCCACGCCGCCAGGCCCAATAAATAAGTATTTAAAAAAATAAATAACAGAGGTTGGCACTGTGGCACAATAGGTTAAGCTGCCACCTCTAACACTGTCATCCCATTTGATTCTTGGCTGCTCTACTTCCAATCCAGCTCCCTGTTAATGTATCTGGGAAAACAGCAGAAACCCCAGATCCTTGGGTCCCTGCCATCATGTGGGAGACCAGGATGGAGTTCCAGGTTCCTGCCTTCAGTCTGGCCCAGCTCCAGTCGTAGTGGCCGTTTGAGGAATGAACCAGCAGATGGTAGATCTCATCTCTCTCACTCTATCTCTCCCTCTCTTCAAGTCTGCCTTTCAAATAAATAAGTAAATCTTAGAAAAAAGAAAGAAAGAAAGAGAGAGAGAGAGAAAGAAAGAAAGCAAGCAAGCAAGTATCTGGTATGGTGTAATATGATACAGTAGTGACAGTCAACAATTGGTATATTTCTAGAGAACAGAGGAATTCAAAAGTTCCCCACACTGGAGTGGGTGTTGTGGTGCAGCTTATTAAGTTGCCATCTGCTGGCTCACTCCCTACATGGCTATAACAGTTGAGGGTTGGCCAGGTAGAGGGCAGGAACCAGGTCTCCCCTCGGGGTAGAATGGACTCAAATACTTGAGCCATCATCTCTCACCTCTTAGGCTCATAAACAGGGAGCTAGATCAGAAGCAGGATTCAAATCCACATTCATACACAGGAAACAGGCATTCCAAGCAGCAGCTTAACCCCACTGTTCCACGATGCCTGCTCCTAGGATTCTCTTTGTTAAAGATGGCTTCGATGGGTGCACAGCTGGCCTGGTGCCTAAGAAGCCAACACCTCTTACAGGAACAGCTGGCATCAAGTTCTGGGTCCAGCTGCCTGATGATACAGTCATGGGAAGCAGCAGATACTGGCAAGTGATTAGCTCTTCGCCAGTCAGCCTTGAACTGTGTGCTGACTGGACTTCAGGCCCAAGTGGGGTCCACTGCAGGAATGTGGGTAGCAAACCAGCAAACAAAGCTGGGAATAACCACATTTGTTCTCTCTTGGCCCATCTCTGTACCCCAACAAACAAACAAATAATGATTTTGAAACTTAAGCAGCTAAAATAATGCTCAATAATGCTCTGATTCATTTACAGTATTTACAATGAGGTATGAGGTACCTCGAAAAGGCACCACAGAATGAGATGTTCAAAAGACTGGAAAAGCTAGCGAGCATGAACTGCTCTGAGAAGTTCCCCTGGTCTCTGAAAGCTATGTATACTGTTGGACAGCAGTTGTGGTGCAGCAAGCTAAGCTGCTGCCTGGGGTGCCCACATTCCACAGCCTGACTTGAGTCCAGGCTTCTATGCTTCTTCCTGATTCCCGGTGATGCACACCCTGGAAGGCAGTAAGTGAAGACTCAAGTGCCTGGGTCCCTGCCTCCCACACAGGAGGCCAAGACAGTTCCAGGCTCCTGGTTTTAGCCTGGTCCGGGCTAGGCTATGGCAGGCCTTCGGTAAGTGAACTACAAAAGATCTCTCTCTTCTCCTTTCCCTCTGCATTTCAATAAAAATAAATTTTTAAAAAGCAATATTTACAGAATAGACTAATAAACAGGGGTTCTTCAAAAATTCTGTGGAAATGCATATTATGAAGAAAACTATGTATGCATTTCAAAAAAATTTTTGCCATCAAAATAAACTGGTCAAATTTCATTTCCCCAGAACTTTCTGAAGTACCCCTAGACTGATGTATGTACAAACAGAACAACATGACACCGGGAGCCGTAAAACTGCTGCCTGCAATGCCAGCCTCCCTAGAAGCCCCAGTTCACACCCCCGCTGTCCCAGTTCCTGGGAAAGCAACGGAAGATGGTCCACATACTCGGGTCCCACTCAGGCTGCAGTTCTGGGCGCCTGGCCGAGCCCTGGCCATTGTAGTCTTCAGCAAAGTGAACTGGTAGAAGGAAGCCATTTCTCTCTTTTCTTCAAATAAGTCATTAAAAATTTCAAAATGACGGGGCAAGAACGTTGGGCACAATGACAGATGCCACTTAGGAAGCCCACAAGGCACGGCAGAGTGCCTGGGCTCCAGTCCCACCTCTGCTTCCAGCCCTAGCTGCTTCCCAACGTGCACCCTGGTCCTCAGGCGCTGTCACCCACCTGAGACCCAGATCAATCCCCAGGCTCCTGGCGGAGGTCTGGTCCAGCCCCAGCTGCTGTAAGCATTTTGAGAAGGAAATCAGAGGACGGAATATCTCTATGTATTTCTCCATGTGTCTGCCTTTCAAATAAACATTTTTTTAAAGATTTATTTTTATTGGAAAGCTGGATATACAGAGAGGAGGAGAGACAGAGAGGAAGATCTTCCATCCGATGTTTCACTCCCCAAGTGAGCCGCAACGGGCCGGTGCTGCGCCGATCCGATGCCGGGAACCAGGAACCTCTTCCGGGTCTCCCACACGGGTGCAGGGTCCCAAAGCTTTGGGCCGTCCTCGACTGCTTTCCCAGGCCACAAGCAGGGAGCTGGATGGGAAGTGGAGCCGCCAGGATTAGAACCGGTGCCCATATGGGATCCCGGGGCGTTCAAGGCGAGGACTTTAAGTCGCAAGGCCACGCCACCGGCCAAGAGTACTTGGTAGTTTTACAGCAAAGTACAATTGGTGATGAATGTCTCATTTCTCAACTTGAAACAGCACAAATGCATCTTTTAATATTCTGAGTGTTCTTCTGCTAATGTAAGAGGTCCATACAATTACATTTCTGCACCAGAACTGCCCTCCAAGGCATTTCACTGCAAATGAAAATGTCAATTTCATTATGGAACATTTAAAATTTCTGAACGTCACTTGGCTTTAGGCAATTTGTCTTGATAACCAAAAAAGAAAAAAAAAACCGCAATCAAACCCTGATATAAAATAAATCTATGACACAGCATTACTTCTGATCAGTTTACCTACCAAGGCAGGAACTTTCAAAATAGGCCACATTCACTTCAGTTACAGTTAAATGAAGTCACGCTGCTCTTAACCCTGGGCCAGATGTTCTGTCATCATCAGGCGGCTGCTCCAAGAATTTCTCAGGAAAGGGCACTGGCTGCGTCACAGAGATGCTGTGCTAGGATTAAATCACACTACGCTGCACAGAGGTAGGGATTTTTAAGCCTGCAGGTGCAGATGTCACTACCATCACCCAACAGAAGCCAACTTACCCTAGTGTGAGTCTGCTTACCAGGTTTGCTTACCCAGGCTAAGCCACTCCGGGAGGTACCTTTGTTTCCCATCTCAATCCATCACCTATTTACAGGTGTATAGTTAACATCTGTAACAGAGGCCTTCTCAGTGCATACTATTCCTGGAAAATCCCAATAGCCTGTCCTATTTTAACCGCACCTGCAGCTACTCTTTTGAAATGGTGACTCTCTCTTCTGAAAGGACTGTATTATAAGGATGTCAATTAATAAACGCGCTCAGGGAAGCGGCTGAGAAATTAACTGTGCGCCGGTGGTTAAGAAGGCCCGCCTGTAACTGCATCATGCAATACCTCCTGCTGTTCCCAACGCCACCAGGCTCTCCAAGGTGCCTCTCTAACACAAGCCTGTCAAGATGCAAGCTGACTGGTTGAAACTCCAGGAAGGATTCATGCAACCACTGTACTTGCTTCTTACATGAACATAACCGACGGATCCAGGGGTCCTGGGACTGAAACAAGCACCAGGTCGCTTTGCAAAAACATGAGTGCCGAATCCTCCTTTGACACGCACTCCTGAATTGCTCCAACATGCTATTTTATACAGCTTTCCGGGGCTGGCACTGAAGTTCCTCACACAGGGTGCAGTTTGCAACCCTGGACCAAACCCACGGTACCAAACGAACCAACACATAAGAGAATCGGCCACGAGACACACGGTCCGTACCTCTTCGGCCATCGTGATTCCAAAACCCACGCGCCTGAGGCCCATACCGGCTCAAGCGCACACAGCAAAGGAAGCAGCCCAGAGGGAGGACTCCCCACGCCCGCCCCGCCCTGCTGGACCTGGGACCGGTATCCCTCACAGTACCTGTCCCCGCCCCAAGCATCTGCACGCTGCTCACCAGGCTAAACCTCCAGAAACCTCCACAGCTGCCACTGCAGACTCCTAGCACCCCCACATGATCCTTGCAAATTAGCCTCCGGTCCCCTGTCCTGCAGTCCCCTCCCGCTTGGTCACCCTTACTCACAAGCTGGCCGTGTCGGGGGGCAGCGGGCCCGACAGCGCCCTCCAGCTCGACGCGGGCAGTTTCCTGCGGCTACAGTCCAGCAGAGGCATGCGGCAAAAGCAGAGCCCGGGGCAGAGACCGGCTGCAGCGGCGGGCAGGAGAACGGCCTGCACGAGGAAGAGGAGCCACCACAGGGGTGCGGACCGACACCCCAGGACGCCTAGGGGAGCCGGCGCCATCTTCCAGTCCCCCCTCCGCACCTGGCCGTGGCCCAGAAGAGCGGCTCGGCTGCGAGGCTGGCGTCCGCGCGGCCACCCGCAGCCCCGCCGGTCGCCTGCACCCGCTCGAGGCAGCTGAGGGGAAGAGACCGCGCGACAGCGGGGGCGGCAGCCCGGGTGACTTCCGACAGAGGCCCCACGGACACCCTGGTATGCCCCGCCCCGCGACGCGACGTCCTCACGCACAGGAGCCAGCCAATCGGCGCCAAAGGCGAGCTTGCGTCGGGGGCGGGACGGAGGCGGGACGGCGGCGGGGGCGAGGTCGGGGCCGGCGAGCTCCTCCGGAGCGGGGTGCTAAGGTGTCCCCTGACTTTGGGGGTGCCCCTCTGGATTCTGTCGGCCTTTCCTCCGCTGGAGCCCGCTGGAGGGCGCGGTGGCTCCGTGAAGAGGGGACCTCGGGGCCAAGTGCTGAATCCAAAGTCCTGAGTAGCGGCAAATCTGCTGTAATGACAGAAAAATATATCTTCTTTGGACTCCGAGAAGGGAATGGCAAGAAGGATTTGCCTTCCGAGCCGCAGGCACGAATGGGCACGGAGCCCTAGCTTTGGCCAGGGCGGCCTCCACAGCTCCTTGCTGCTCAAGTGCAGCACCTGCTGCCCTACCCCAGTAGGATAATTCCCTGTCTCCCAGTGCATAGCTGTTGTTGGAAAGTAGGTTCCTGATGCCCTGGTTTCTAATCCGTGCACCTGCTTCAGCTTCTGTTCTGGCTTGCAGTGCAGGTCCAAGTGCATCTTCTTTTCCCTGCCTTGGGCAACACTGTCCTGCTTACCTAGTCTCAAAAAAGCGCCTGGGAAAGGGTTCTGATAAAAAAAAAGGGGGGGGAGGGGGAGTTGAGCAGCCAACAAAGCAAAAACAGAGTATGAGGAAATATTGTATTTATTCCGAAGCAGAGGCTATGGAAATTTACTGGGAATAGGGAAGTCTACCCACATGGCACACACTGTGCCAGGCATTATATCCAGGGTTAGAAATAAGTCTTTTAGGATAATAGCAATGGCTTATCTTTATGTCGTGCATTTTACTGGTCAAACGGTGTTTGCTGGGGTCAAGGCTTGTGGTGTGGTGGATTAAGCTGCCTGAGAGGTGTGCATTCCATGTCAGAGGGTTGCCTCCAGTCCCAGCACCTCTACTGATGTATCCTGGGAAGCAGGCTCCTGCCACCCCATGTGGAAGACCTGGATGGAGTTCCAGGTTCCTGACATCAGCCCTGGCTGTGGCAGGTATTTAATGAATGAGCCAGTCGTTGGAAGTTGGATGCCGCTGCCTGCTGCTATGCTCTGCCTCTCAAGTAGATGAAAACAAGTCAGTGAACAGTAGAAAATCAACAGGGGCCAGCGTTGTGGTGTCGTGAATTGAGCCTCCACCTGCAGTGCCAGCATCCCCCTGGTGATGCGTGTCCTGACTGCCCCACTTCCCGTCCAGCTTGGCAGCAACAGTGGAATATGGTCCAAGTGTTTGGGGTCAGGCCACTGACATAAGAGATCCAAATGGTGCCTGGCTCCTGGGTTTACCCTGGCCCAGGCCTGGCCATGGAAGCCATTTGGGGCATGAACCAGAGACAGAAGATCTTTCTGTCCCTTTAACTCTCTAATTCTGCCTTTGAAGTTAAAAATAAAGAAATCTTTAAATGCAAACAGAGCATACTCATCTTGCTCCCTTGTTTCATGCTTCAGTGACTGAAGTTGGCAAAAGTTCATGCTGATGAGAAAACAAGCCCAGAGAAGTTAGAAAAAATACCTGCTGGCAGAAACAGGGTTGTCTCTAGTATGGATTTTCTGACTTGAAAATAAAAAACGAGTTGGACAATGGCTCAATTGGCTAATCCTCCTTCTACAAGCACCAGCATCCATATGGCTGCTGGTTCAGGTCCCAGCTGCTCCACTTCCCATCCAGCTCTCTGCTTGTGGCCCAGGAAAGCAGTAGAGGATGCTCGACGCGCTGCACCCACATGAGAAATGTTCTGACCATTTGGGAAGTGAGCCAGCAGACAAAAGACCATTCTTGCTATCTCTCCTTCTCTCTGTAAGTCTGCCTTTCCAATAAAAATAAATAAATCTTAAAATACATAAATAAGTAAATGAAAGGCCCTGGAGGGCCTTTGATTTAAAAAGAAAGCAAAAAACTAAGCTAGCTAAAAAGATGGTAATGTAGGTCAGAGAGCCAACCCCGAAAGTAAGTGAAACCAGTCTTTCCCATGGCAGGTTTGCATGTCAAATTTGGCTTTTCCAAAGCTCCTTTTGCATTGCAAGATGCGGAAAGATTTTGTGGTAGCAAGGCCACAGTCAAAGATGAAACCCAAGGGCCCGGCAGCGTGGCTTAGCGGCTAAAGTCCTTGCCTTGAACACCCCAGGATCCCATATGGGCGCCGGTTCTAATCCTGGCAGCTCCACTTCCCATTCAGCTCCCTGCTTGTGGCCTGGGAAAACAGTCGAGGACGGCCCAATGCATTGGGACACTGCACCCGTGTGGGAGACCCGGAAGAGGTTCCTGGTTCCCGGCATCGGATCGGCGCAGTACCGGCCTGTTGCGGCTCACTTGGGGAGTGAATCATCAGATGCAAGGTCTTCCTCTCTGTCTCTCCTACTCTGTGTATATCTGGCTGTAATAAAATGAATAAATCTTAAAAAAAAAAAAAAAGATGAATCCCAAACCAAACTTTTTTTTTTAAATTTTCACTTGGAAGGTGGATTTGCAAGGAGGAAGAGAAACAGAGAAATCTTCCATCTGCTGATTCAGTTCCCAGATGACTGCAATGACCAGAGCCAAGAGCCAGGAGCTTCTTCCAGGTCTCCCATGTGACTACAGGCATCCAAGGGCTTGAGCCATCCTTCACTTCATTCCCAGGCCCTAAGCAGGGAGCTGGATGGGAAATGGAGTAGCTGGGACACAAACTGGTACCCATATGGGATGCTGGGACCACAAGGCAGAGGATTAGGTTGGTTTCTTTGTTTTGATTTGGATTGCATTGATTTTTTAAATGTTTCCTTTATTTTTATTAGAAAGGCAGATCAGATTTACGGGAAAAAAGAAGAGACAAATATCTTTCACCTGCTAGTTTACCCCCCGCCCCAAGCAGCCACAATGGCCAGGAGCTTCTTCTGAATCCCCCACTGGGGTGCAGGGTCCTAAGGCTTTGGGCCGTCTTCCACTGCCTTTCCAGGCCACAAACAGGGAGCTGGATGGAAAGTGGAGCAGCTGGGACATGAACTGGCATCCACACAGGATCCTGGCGATTGTAAGACGACGACTTAGCCATTGAGTCATTGTGCCAGGACCAGGATTAGCCTATTGAGCTACAGTGCCAATCCCCAGACCAAACTTTTAAATCCTTGATGGCATATTGTGAGTACCTTCTTGCCTCCTTCTCCTGACTGTGGAGCAGGATGAACAGCCTACAGTAAGAATCTTGGCTCAGCTGGGTTCGGGGGCTGCTTCCTTCAGGGTAAGTACACCGAGGAGGGAAGTCTCCATGACTGGGTAGGTCCGGGGCCCACCCACCGCCCTCAATGGGTGGTGAATGGGATTGGGGAGGGGCATGACCGTGGGCCTGGGGATTTAAACTTCCAGCAGCTTCCTGGCTGCTGGTGGGCCTCAGGATGGGGCGTCTTGCTCGGATCCCGACTCCAGCCACCATATGCAAGTGGTGAGCTGTCCCCAGGTGGCCAAGGTGCCATTTGGCACCAGGCTCTGCCTACTGGCTGCTCAGCCAGGGAGCTCTGGGGTTTTGGTTTTTGAATCGCTGCTTAGGTAGCTCCAGGTTGATCCCACTGTGCTTCTGGGATGTGAGTCAATCCTAATGATTCCCAATGACAGTAACTCTTCCTTTGAAGAACTTGTAATCACTGAACAATGCTGAGCTCCAAATACCAGTTCATGCAAAAGCTAAGGCTCGGGGCTTGTCCAGCAGGTTATCCTATTACCTGACATGATGATGGATCAGAAGACTGGTCACGTTAGGCAGGGCCATAACATTAACTAGCACTCAAGAACCATATCCGGGGGTAGATTCTGTGAAAGTTGTGTGGACAAAACCCTGTGGAAATTCTAGCCCCACTGGTTAGCTCAAGAGTTTGGGTGGTGATGGACTAAGCTAGGTGTGACCAAGAAGCCTGCCATCAATCACAGGTAAAAGAACCCACAACAGTCTGGACTGGTCAAGGCAGCAGCACCCGAGTGTGCATCCTGAATAGGGTGTGGGGTGGGCCGGGCTGCAACATTCACCAGCTCATACAAGGCCAAATGGAAGGCCAGCCTGCCCCTGGCACTGGCCTAAACCCATTGGCATGTATGAGAACTGGGTCTGGGAGGGGATCAAGTGGAGGAACTTGGGAAACTCCCCTGGAGAGTCATAGCTCCCACTGGTGAACATGTGGTCCAGACCTAGGAGTCAGACAAGCTGGGCAAATTAGCTCCAACAGTTGGCTAATATGTAAATTGGTAATGGAACAGGATGTACTGGGCAGGACTGAGCAAACCTTAGCCTACAAGCGAAACTAGAAGCCAGGATGGAGCACAGGTCATGCTAAGCTAGGCTCTTGCACCAAGGACACTAAGCCACAATGTCTAAGGCAGAGGCCAGGACAAGTGAGGGACTGAGCCAAGCTGTTCTGAGAACAACCACTGGCATGCGTGTGATCTATGGCTGGGAACAGGACTGGTTGGAGAGCTAAGGGGACACCCCAACTGGGTTGAGGTTCCCACTAAGGGGCGCGTGTGCTGGAATGGGGGCTGAGTTCTAACCAGGAAACAGTTGTAGTCTCCCTTGGCACTAGTGTGGACTGGGATTGGATGCACCAGGCCAGGCCAGACCCCAGCACTGTCTGGTGTCCTGGAGGACCACGGTAGATGTGGGATGGTCTAGGCTAGATCTAAACCCCTACTGAGCCATATGTGAGCCGTATGTGGGTACAGACGAGCCATGGCTGGGCTGAAACATCCAACAGCAAGAACCAGTTTGGGTTGAAGGCCAGCCAAGAAAAGCCACTGTTCCTGCTAGGGCAGGAGGTGAACTGAGTAGGGCTGGCTCAAGGACCCCTGGTATGCGCGAAATCTGGCACTGGGAGGGGTTCTGATGGAGGAGCCTAGGCAACTCCTCTGGCAGGACACAGTTCCTGCAGGTAAGTGCAAGAAACATGATAGGAAACAGCCCAGAATAGGCCATGGAAAGTTTCTCACTGGCATACATTTGGCATGGGTCGGGGGAAGACCAGGCTGAATCAGTTCATGTCATCCACTGGCAAATCCGAACACCAGAACAGAGTGTGGGTCGAGCCAGGTTTGGTCGTTGCAAAAACCAATGCACAATATGGAATGCCAGGGTGAGGTTGCCTATACCAGATGTGACTGTAGCACCCAACCAGCACACGTGAGAACCAGGAAGGGAGGGGGCAGAGCTGGCAGGGGGATTAAGGGGCTGGTCCCCTCGCCAGACAGCTACTCCCACTGGAGAGCGTGAGTTGGGATGGGGACAGACCAGACTAAGCAGGGCTACAATACCTGTGTGCCTCATGTGGACCAGACCAGGGAAAAGCCAGGCTGGGTGGATTATTCCTACTGGTGCAAGCATAAGTTAGAGTGGGTGAGGGTTGTTTGGGCTTAGCCGCAGCATTAGCTGGCAGAAGCTGGCACTGGGGGCTAATTCTGTCAAGTCAAACCACAGAACTACCCGAAGAGTGCATAAACCGGGATTGAGAGAGACCTGGGAGGAAAATAGTGGGCTCCTCCCTCTTTGGTTACCACTCCCGCGGGAGGGCATGAAAACTAGGACAGGGGCTGGGGTGGCTAATCAGAGAGGCACTCAACAACATCCGTGAGGGCTGGATAGTTGAGCTGATTAGATGGAACTAAGCTTTAATACCCATTGACATGTATGAGAGCCAAATGGGATGTGGGACAGACTGGACTACTGCTACACATACTGGCAAACCAGGGTAGGGGGCGGGCCTGGTGGGGGTCATTGTGGGTCGCTCTGACTAGGCTGCAGCTCCCACTGGTTTATGTGAGGGCTGAGCATGAGCTGGGCAGAGCCAGGCTGGACTGCAACACCCATTGGTTCCAGTGGAAGTCGGGACTGAAAACAGAACCAACCCAGCAATTGCAACTACCAGCTGATCGTGGTGATGGACTGTGCCGGGCCCTGTACTTGCTAGAACACACAAGAATCTGGTCTGGGAATACCTCAAAGTTTCTTTGGGGATCTCCCCAATCGAAATGGCAGACTCAGAACCCTAGCCAAGAAAAGACAGAGGACAGAACAAGTCAATCAACCACCTCAGCTATATGTTGGCAGCGAAATACTGGACAAATGGAGACTCTATGATGGACTATGTCAATCAGTGGATTCTTCAACGAGCTACCTCATCGTGCTTGGAGTGGTGAGACTGGCAGCAATTCATAACTGGTGAACTATCAAAACCACTTGAGCAAGTGTCTCAGAACATGCCCCACATCCGGGACTTGGGGTAGGAAACTGGGTGGGGCTTCTCCCTCATATATCCCCCTTTACCTCAGATACATGAAGGAAACAATATGGAAATAATAGTTTTACCCACTTCTCTAAAGCCCTTGAACCTTTTTACCATAATTAACTATGTAAAGATTGTCAAAAATATAATAATAAATAAATAAATTTGTTAAAAAAAACAATAATAATAAAATAATCTCGGCTCAGACTGGGACCCCACTTGGTTCCCACGCATTATAAGTGCCGACCTTCCCTGTGAAACCATACCAAATGGGTGCATCCAAGCTTCCTGCCCCTAACCTGTGACATGTGGGTCTCCCTAGTCAACAGAATTTTTCCAGTTCTTTGTTCCTCCTTTTTGTCACTCTCATAGCACCTACAGTGCACCTAATCTTCTAACAATATATATTTTCATGGATTTCAAACTCTCTTGTGTCTAAATAATCATCTTTTTTTTTTTTTTTTAAGATTTACGTTATTCCCATTTGAAAGGCAGAGTTACAGAGAGGAGAGACAGACTTCCATCTGCTGTTTCATTCCCTAAATGGCCACAACAGTAAGAGCTGAGCCGATCCAAGTTTGGGAGCAAGCAGCTGCATGTGGGTCTCCTACATGGGTACAGAGGCCCAAGAACTTGAGTCATCTTCTGCTTCTTTCTCAGTTCGTAAGCTGGGAGCTGAATCAATACTTGATCTGCTGGGCCTCAACCAGTACCAGTACAGGATGCTGGATCCACAGGCTGAGGCTTAGCCTACAATGCCACAGCACAAGCTCCACCAACAACTTTTTGAAGAACCCCTGTGTTGTCCCATATTGGCTAGCACACTACCTGGCACACAACAGACACTCGATAAATGTTCAATTAATGAGTAAATAGTGAAATTATTTTAAACCCTACATGATAAAATCACTGAAATTTTTCTTCAAAATGTTTTCATTGGTATGAATGTCAATATACACAGCAATAAAGAAAATCACAGCTCTCATATTAGCAAATACACATTTTAAAATTTTATTTCTAATATTGTTTACATAGTTGAGAGGGATGCTCAGACATGTGCGAATACGATCAGGGTGTGTATGTGTATGTGGGGGGTCATGCATGGAGGAAGGTGGGTGGGACAAATGTTTCAATACTTTTATTCTCCCGTGTCCACAGGAAGGAAGCGGAGGGAGCCATGCCTTACTAGCAAACTGTATCAGCACCTGGGGATGTGGGACAGTCATTTGTGATGCCTTAAAGTCCCCAATGTAGGGAAGAGTGCTCCGAGGGTGATACTTGACTGGGTTTGATAGTTCTAAGCTGTCATTGGCTTCATTGTACCAGGCTTGAGAAAACCCTTCCAAGGTCGATTGGCCGACCAAGTCCACCTTAGTGCATCTACAGGCCCAGGATCATGCTGCAAAGCTTGGCTGGGAGAATTGTCCAACCTGTGCTGCTTTCCCATCCTCTGATGAGGCACTCGCTGTCCTCCACTGGCCTAAATGAGCTGGCCATCATGTCCCCTTTGTGCCTCTGGACCTGCTGTCCACTGCACAGGCGACAGCAACTGAGGAGGCCCAGTCCCAATACGTGCACTTGAAGGTCAGACCACAAATGCTGTGATTCTCCCTGCAGCCAGCGTTTGAGTCCAGTCACCCAGCTGGGGAGTTCCCCAAGAAACCTTGCCTGGGGTGACCTCAGGCTTGACTCCAGCTAGTGCATCTGGTGTCAGCCCCTTGCCTCTGCGAATGCAGTGTAGAAGACCTCAGAAGTTATTCCTGCCCTGTCAAACATGCCCTTAGAGACTCCCACTTCAGTATGTGCCCAGACCGGCTTCCCTGGGCAATCTGCAGTCCCCCCACTCCTGGGATCAGGGTGACATGCTCCAGCCTGGCATTCTTTGCCTTCACCATGTATCTTAAAAAAAAAAAAAAAGTAGGCAACTCTTCTGGCACACTGGTATAGTTAAAACAAATTTGGCATTAACCAAGTGCAGAACTCCGGCCAGTCATTAGCTGCTTTTCTCCCAACCGTGTAACACTTGCCTAGGTACAAGGCAACCTAGGCAGCTATCTACTGCTGGAGGATAAATACCCATTTTTAACAGGTCTTAGTGAATCCTTTCTCACTAACAATGGAATAAAGTGTCTTTATAATCATTGCCCGTAAATTGCCTAAAGTTTTGTTTGCTCTTAATTTGGAAAAGTATCAAAGAGTGTCAAAAAAGAGACCAAGAGAGAGAGGTTTTCTAGCTACTGGTTCATGCCCCAAATGTCCACAACAGTCAAGGCTGTGCCATGTCAAAGTCCAGAGTCAGGAACTCCATCCAGGTCTCCCACAGATATGAGAGGAACCCAAGTGCTTCTGCCATCGTCTGCTGCTTCTAGGTGCATTGGCAGGAATCCGGACTAGAAGTAGAGGCAGAACTCAAATCCAGGTAATTCAGTACAGGATGTGGTCATCCATAGCATCTTTGCATTTTTTTTTAAAGATTTCTTTATTTTTATTGGAAAGGCGGAAATACAGAGGAGGAGAGACAGAGAGGAAGATCTTCCATCCGATGATTCACTCCCCAAGTGACCGCAATGGCTGGAGCTGAGCCAATCTGAAGCCAGGAACCAGGAACTTCCTCCAGGTCTCCCACATGGGTGCAGTGTCCCAAGGCTTTGGGCCATCCTCAACTGCTTTCCCAGGCAACACGCAGGGAGCTGGATGCGAAGCAGGGCCATCAGGATTAGAACCAGCGATCATATGGGATCCAGGCACGTGCAAGGCGAGGACTTTAACCACTATGCTATTGCGCCAGGCCCCATCCATAGCATTTTTTTTTAATTTATTCATTTTATTACAGCCAGATATACACAGAGGAGGAGAGACAGAGAGGAAGATCTTCTGTCCGATGTTTCACTCCCCAAGTGAGCCGCAACGGGCCGGTGCGCGCCGATCCGAAGCAGGGAACCAGGAACCTCTTCCGGGTCTCCCACGCGGGTGCAGGGTCCCAAAGCTTTGGGCCATCCTCGACTGCTTTCCCAGGCCACAAGCAGGGAGCTGGATGGGAAGTGGAGCTGCCGGGATTAGAACCGGCGCCCATATGGGATCCCGGGGTGTTCAAGGCAAGGACTTTAGCCGCTAGGCCATGCCGCCAGGCCCCATCTATAGCATCTTAAGCTGCTATGCTAACACCTGCTTCTACGTACAGCTATTTGAAAGCCAGAGGGACAGAGCTAGAGAGCAGGCTTCCATCTACTGGCCTACTGCCCAAATTCACATAATAGCTGGGCTGGGCCAGGCTGAAACCAGGAGCCAGAAATTCAATGTACTTTCCCTGGGGGTGGCAAGTGAGCCATCGCCTGCTCCCTCTCACAGTTAGCAGGAAGCTGGACTGGAAGCAGAGTAGCTGGAACTTAATTTAGCACTCTAATATGGAATTTGGATATAAACATTACAATACCAGGGTTTAGCAAATTAAAAAATGCTTTTTAAGATTTATTTCTATGGAAAGCCAGATTTACAGAAGAGATAAAGAGAGAGAATCTCCTATCCACTGGTTCACTCCCCAAATGCCTCTCCACAATGGCTGGAAGTGAGCCAGTCCGAAACCAGGAACCAGGACTTCTGAGTCTCCAGTGTGGGTGCAGGACCCCAAGCACTTGGGTCATCCTCAGCAGCTTTCCCAGGCCATGAGCAAGGAGGTACAAGAGAAGTGGAGCAGCCAGGACATATAGGATGCTGTTCATATAGGATGCTGGCACTTTGCAGGCTGGCACTTAGCCTGCTGAACCTCATCAGCTGGTCAAAACTGCTTTAAAAAACAAAACAGAACAACAACACCAGAAAGTACCCAGTTCAGATCTTCTGTTCCAGACCTTGATGTGGACGACCCAATCCCTTTCAAATGTAGCCTCTCTAGCTCCCAGTGTCTCAGGTCACCACTCTATGCAAAGTTAAAGCATGCTAACTGAATAAGTTCCATTCCCTCAAGCTAGAAACCTCAGGAAAATGCACTTTCCCTCTTTGTTTCCTGCCACATCTCAGCAGTCACTGGACTCTGTTGATGCTCCCTCTGGGAGGCCTCAGGACTCTCCCTACCTCTCCACTGCCGCTTCGTTCAGACCTTCATCTCTCATGGCTACCATTGCAATCACTTCCGAACTTTCTGGTCCTTCGGTCTCTCCTCCTATTCTCTAAAAATCCCTGAAATAATCTTTCCAAATCATACCAATTTAAGTGTGCTGTTAGCTGCTCTGTACACAAAAATATCTCATAATACATTTTGTGTTTCTCCTAATGCTTTGTAATGTTTTGAAAAAAATGATTTCTCACTACCTATAATTTTTTTCAATTACAAGAAGTTGGTCCTAGAATTTTTTATTCTATAAGCAAGACCCAATCCAACTAACATTTCCCGTATTTTATCACTATTATCCGTATCTCAGCCATCAGTTTGTGTGAAAAATGGGACTGAGGGCAAAACTAATCAGGCAGCTGAATTTACCAGTAGACACGTTGAATGGTACAAGTGACAGATTGAACCTGACCCCGCACTGGCTGGTGCACAGAAGAGTCAAGCCTGAGGTCACCCCAGGCAAGGTTTCTTGGGGAACTCCCCAGCTGGGTGATTGGACTCAAACGCTGGCTGCAGGGAGAATCACAGCATTTGTGGTCTGACCTTCAAGTGCACGTATTGGGACTGGGCCTCCTCAGTTGCTGTCGCCTGTGCAGTGGACAGCAGGTCCAGAGGCACAAAGGGGACATGATGGCCAGCTCATTTAGGCCAGTGGAGGACAGCGAGTGCCTCATCAGAGGATGGGAAAGCAGCACAGGTTGGACAATTCTCCCAGCCAAGCTTTGCAGCATGATCCTGGGCCTGTAGATGCACTAAGGTGGACTTGGTCGGCCAATCGACCTTGGAAGGGTTTTCTCAAGCCTGGTACAATGAAGCCAATGACAGCTTAGAACTATCAAACCTTCAAGTATCACCCTCGGAGCACTCTTCCCTACATTGGGGTCTTTAAGGCATCACAAATGACTGTCCCACAACCCCAGGTGCTGATACAGTTTGCTAGTAAGGCATGGCTCCCTCCGCTTCCTTCCTGTGGACACGGGAGAATAAAAGTATTGAAACATTTGTCCCACCCACCTTCCTCCATGCATGACCCCCCACACACACACATACACACTCTTATTGTGTTCGCACATGTCTGAGCATCCCTCTCAACTATGTAAACAATATTAAAAGCAAAATTTAGAGCCTTGAGTAGTAGCTTAGTGACTAAAGTCTTCGCTTGCATGCCTGAGATCCCATGTGGGCACTGGTTCTAATCCAGGCAGATCCACTTCCCATCCAGCTCCCTGCTTGTGGCTTGGGAAAGCAGTCAAGGACGGCCCAAAACCTTAGAACCCTGCACCCACATGGGAGACCCAGTAGAAGCTCCTGGCTCCCAGCTTCAGATCAGTGCAGCTCTGGTCGTTGCAACCTCTTGGAGAGTAAATCATTGGATGAAGCATCTTCCTCTCTGTCTCTCTTCCTTTTAGCATATCTGATTTTCCAACAAAGATAAAATAATTTTTTTAAAGAAATAAAGTTTTAAAATGTGTATTTACTAAGAATATGAAAGTTAATTCTATGATTCTCTTTATTACTGTATAAAATGACGTTCATCCCAATGGAAACATTTTGAAGAAAATAATTTCAGAATCTACTCATTCTTTGAATAGTTATTGTGTATTACATGCCAGAAAGTGAAGACAAGATAGTAGGAGAGACAAATAGTCTCACAGGAAGAAAAAAAAAAGAGTCCAGAATTAGAGTCATGTACACAACGATAGTTAACATAAGGCAAAGGTCGATTACAAATCAGTAAGGGAGGGGCTAAACAGCACGCCTGCTGAGACAACTAATTATTTACCAGAGAATATTAAGACTTCCAACTCACACTTTCATGAGCAGAAAACTAGAGTTTTATTTATAAAGAACTAAATGTAAGGGACCTACACCATGGCTTAGTAATCTAACCCTCCACCTGTGGTACCATCATCCCGAAAGGGTACCAGTCAAGCCCCAGCTGGTCCACTTCCAACTCAGCTACCTGCTCATGCACCTGGGAAACCAGCAGAGCATGGCTGGAGTCTGGGGACGCCTGCTCCCGTGTGGGAAATTGTGGTCATTTGAGGAATGAACCAGCAGATGGAAGATCTTTCTCTGCTTCTCTCTATAAATCTGCCTCTCAAAATAAATAAATAAATAAGTAAATAAATAAATAAATAATGCATTTTTTAAAAAGTTAAAAATTAGAATCAATCTAAATATCCACCAACAATAAAGGAGGTAAATAGTACAATTATTTTTAATCAGAAAATTGTTATTATTTAAATGGAGCTGGAAACGTGAACTAACCTGATCTAATCTTCATCCATTGAATGTATGTGTGCAAATATCACACTGTATTCCATAAGTATTATACAAAGAAAATAATATTTTAAATATATTTTAATAAAAGGAAAAAGAAGTTGGGCCCGGCGGCATGGCTTAGCGGCTTAAGTCCTCGCCTTTTACACGCCCATATGGGCACTGGTTCCAATCCCAGCAGCTCCACTTCCCATCCAGCTCCCTGCTTGTGGCCTGGGAAAGCAGTTGAGGATGGCCCAAAGCCTTGGGACCCTGCACCCGCATGGGAGACCTGGAAAAGGTTCCTGATTCCTGGCTTCGGATCGGCGCAGTACTGGCCATTGCGGCTCACTTGGGGAGTGAATCATTGATGGAAGATCTTCCTCTCTGTCTCTCCTCTCTGTATATCTGACTTTGTAATAAAAATATATAAATCTTAAAAAAAAAAGAAAAAAGGAGTAGTATGGAAGATAAGTCTCAAAACTTAATGGTAAAATTTAAAAAAGCAACAGATTGACAGATAAGGACAGTGTGCTTAAAAGACGCATAGTTCTGGGGCTAGTACAGTGACATAACAGGCTAATCATGTGCCTGTGGCGCCAGCATCCCATATAGACACCAGTTCCAGTCCCAGCTGTTCTACTTTTTTTTTTTAATTTGATTTATTTTTATTGGAAAGGCAGATATACAGAGAGGAGGAGAGACAGAGAGGAAGATCTTCTGTCCACTGATTCACTCCCCAAGTGACCGCAATGGCCAGTGCTGTGACGATCCGATGCCAGGAGCCAGGAACCTCCTCCAGGTCTCCCACATGGGAGCAAGATCCCAAGGCTTTGGGCCGTCCTCGACTGCTTTCCCAGGCCACAAGCAGGGAGCTGGATGGGAAGTGGAGCTGCCAGGATTAGAACCAGCGCCCATATGGGATCCCGGGGCTTTCAAGGCGAGGACTTTAGCCGCTAGGCCACGCCGCCGGGCCCCCAACTGTTTTACTTCTAACCCAGCTGCCTGATTATGATCAGGGAAAGCAGCAAAGGATCACCCAAGTCCTTGGCTTCTGCACCCACAAGGGAGACCTGGAAAGAAGTACTTAGCTCCTGGTTTTGGATTGGCTCAGCTCTGGCCATTGCAACCATTTGGGGAATAAGCCAGCAGATGCATGATTTTCTCTCTCTCTCTCTCTCTCTCTGTGCATAAAATCTGCCTTTTTAAATAAAGATAAATAAATATATTTTTAAAATAGAAAATTTAAAAATAATACACACAGTTCCAAATATGCAAAAGCTACTAGGTAAGAACTGACACTGTGGTACAGTAAGTTAAGTTGCCCACATGGCAGATCAGAGTCCCAATTCAACACCTGCCTGCTCTGCTTCCAGACCAGCTTGCTGCTAATTCTCTGGGAAAAGCAGCACATGATGGCATAAGCACTTGCCTGGATCCTGGCCTCTCACATGGGAGAACTGGATGGAGTTTAGGTTCCTGGCTTTTACCTGATACATGTTGGCTGTTGCAGCCATTAGAGGGAGAAACCAGCAATTGGAGGATCATAAGGCCTGGTGTGATAGACTAGTGGCTAAAGTCCTCGCCTTACAGCCACCAGGATCCCACATGGGCGTCGGTTCGTGTCCTGGCTACTTCACTTCTCATCCAGCTTCCTGCTTGTGGCCTGGAAAAGCAGTCGAGTATGACCCAATGTCTTGGGACCCTGCACCCGCATGGGAGACCCAGAAGAAGCTCTGGCTCAGCTCTGGCTCTGCGGTCAGTTAGGTAGTGAACCAGTGGATAGATATATTTCTGTCTGCCTCTCCTTCTCTCTGTAAATGTGCTTTGCCAATAAAAATGTAAAACCAAGCAACCAAACAAATGAAAAACAAGTTGCCCAAATGACCAGCTCATTGGCCACATTCCTGACACATATACAGTAACAATTTTACCAACATTTGTGGTTTTTTTTTGGTTGGGTGGATGGGGAGAGTGGAGATTATAAGGCAAAGCAGTGAAGAAAGAAAGAAAGAAAGAAAGAAAGAAAGAAAGAAAGAAAGAAAGAAAGAAAGAAAGAAAGAAAGAAAGAAAGAAAGAAAGAAAGAAAGAAAGAAAGAAAGAGAGAGAAAGAAAGAAAGAGAGAAAGAAAGAGAGAAAGAAAGAGAGAAAAAAAGCCCACAATGGCATTTGGCACACTCTCCTTGGTCTGAGGCCAGCGCAGAAGCTCCTAATGCCAGGTGGTGAGCAGGAATGTTGATAACAGAGCAGTCAGGAACCAGGTGTCAGCACTCCGAGTGTCATGTGAACCTCCTTCTGCCCCCACTCCCTACATACAAACCTGAAGACCTAAGTATGTGTATTGGTTGGGAAAACGACTGGGCTGACTTCTCATCAAACTATAACCCCACTGTTCCCCCATTCCCACTGCCTCACCCAACCCCACGGCCACCTTGTCGCAAACTCCAGTTTCCCTCCTGCAGGTGTGCAGAGAAGAGAGTTGAAACTACTGACCTTCACTCTGTACCCAGCCACTAACCCAGCTCAGAGCTGCTTGGCCTTCTGGGCTCATCTGCAGCAAGTCCTTTCCTCTTATTCTCTACTGGCTGGACCATTGCCACTCCCGGGCCTGCTCCTGGATGCTGCCAGGGCTGGGAGGGAAGCCACTCTAGCCATAGCTGGGACACGGGTGAGGGCTTAATGGCCTCTTGGGAATCTCAGCCTTCGGATGTTCTCAGCAATCAGCAGGGGCAGTCGTGCGTTTCTGAATCCTCCAGCCTCACCCCATTTGCCACCCACCCAGGCCGGAAACCTTGTGTGACCCAGAGACCTTGTGTGCGTGCCTGCCTGCATGTGCGTGCATGCCCAAAGCAGGTGTTGGGGGAGGAGCTGCAGGGCAGTGGATGGAAGAGGGCCAGAGGCCACAGGCTGGTCATTATCTCTAGGGCAGCACCTTCTTGTCCTTGAATGGGACTGTGATGCTCTGCCAAACAGCCCAGCCCCTGCACTTGGTCTAATGAAGTCCTCACTGATTATCCTGCTAGTGTCCCAAGAGACTGGGCCCAGGAAGGCCCATCGCCTACCAATTCCAGGTCCTCATTCTGCTGCCCTGTGGAGATAAGGCAGCCCCACTGCTCCTTCACCCTCTCATTTCCCTCACCACCCACCCACACCTCGTCCCCAAGGGACCCTGTTCCTGGGGCTGAACTGTGATGACAGGCATCGTTTATTAATCACACTAATGAGAAGACCAGGCAAGGAGAGCGGAAGAAGCTGGAAGAGTGAGATGGAGGGGGTGCAGATGGACGCCCCCTAGAGCACAGGCCAACAGGGCCAGACCCCGGACAAGAAGCAGCAGCTCACACTCTAAGCTTTCAGGGAGGGACTGACAAAGTGGCTTTGCAGCACTCCTGTCCCGTGTGGGAACTGTACTGCACCGTCAGCGGCAGATAAGAACCCCATCCCCCCAGTGCTGTGTCCTCCGCGTTTCACTGTTCCACGCATGTCATCTCACTTACCCTTCACAAGCTGTACACAGTGGAAATCCTTAGATTCCCTTTCCTGCAGAAAGAACTGACATCTCAAGAGCTTTGCCCAAGTCATACTCCTAAGAAGTAATAGAGGCAGGACTTAAGCCCAGACAATCTGACTTTAGAGCCGTTTCTGACCCACCATTGCAGCAAGGAGCAGCAGGGAATGAGGCTTAAGGCAGAAAAAAAGGTGACAGTTGTTGAACGTGCCTCTGTATCAGGCATAGAGCTGAGTCATTTACAGGGGGCGACACCTGCCACCTGCTGTGGACAGGTGATGTTTCTTTTCCTGCTTTACCCAAGCAAAGCTATGCCCAGAAAGGTGAAGACTTGTGCCTGCAGCCACACAGCATCACAGCAGAGTGTGCCAAACTGTCTACCTGGCTACAAAGCTCAGCTCTGGCCTCACATTGCCTTTCTCCAGGACTCTCCCTTCACCCTGACTTGCAAGCAACAGGATCCCATATGCTTGCCGGTTTATGTCCCAGCTGGCTTGGGAAAGCAGTCAAGAATGGTCCAAAGCCTTGGGACCCTGCATGCCATGCATTTGGGAAACCTGGAAGAAGCTCCTGACTCGTGGCTTCTGATTGGCTCAGCTCTGGCTGTTGATGCTACTTGAGGAGTGTGAATCAGCAGATGGAAGTTCTTTCTCTGCCTCTCCTCTCTGCAAAAAATCAGCTTTTCCAATAAAAATAAATACATCTTTAAAAAGAAGGGGGGGGAGTATAGCAGGAACTTGAGATATCCTATATAGAATGTGCATGTCCCAAGAAACTTAACCTCTTCCCTCTCCCCAGCATGTTAAGGTTTAAATGTGATTCCTGTCAGTGCGGACAACAAAGTAATGTGCATTGGCAGCTGTGCCCTTCCTGTTTGTCCTCCTCAAGTGGTTCCAGCTGACCAGCCACTGGGAACCTGCTGCTTAAGCAGCTGGGCACATGGGGCAAAACAGCACCAGGGGGTAGGCCAGTAGCGGTCCTGCCGAGACCAGGAGCCGGCTTTGGCCTCGCTGAGAGCCCAGGAGAAGAGCTCTGGTGCCTGTCTAGCTGCCTTCTGCCCTGGGCTTATTTCACTTTCACAAAAAAATTATAAATGTGTACGTTCCTTCAAAGCCCCAAGGAGAATCTAGAAACAGGTCGGCTTGCCCTTCCAGACGTCCCTCCCCACCACTGGCAATCATTTGTTGTCTTTTGGGGACTTTCCTCAGTGAAAATCTTGGTACAAACAAGGTGGGGTGGTTAAGTAGCTTGTTTTGCGTTTGGTTTTGATTTTCTAGTACAAAATGGGAGTTATATGTTGATCTTCAATCTGATACCTAGATTTCCAAAAACCTTAAGTTCTCAAGCTTAGCTTACTAGCTGGCAAAAAATGTTTAGGCAAGACTTTTTGCTAGGTGTGGGATCTCATCCAAGCCTCTGGTAATCATGTGGGAGAAAAACAACAACAACAAAACAAGGACTGCAGACTAATAGGGGATTGGACAAAATGGCAAGTGAGGTCGCAGTGTTAGCTCAAAGTGTTCTCTGTCCTGTATTACATCCATAACTTTTATACATGCGTAAAATATAGGTGTGTGTTTCTAGATATAAATTCTAAGTACACACCAAATGTAATTTCTGAACATATCCTTAGATCACACCCCATTTTATACATGCAGATCTATACTCAGGATATTCTGAATATGTGCAATACGAGGACTATAACAGGGCACCAAGCTATGGTTTAAAAACAAAGCCTCGCCTAAATGTGATTTGGCCAGCCCTGACCAAGCCCCAGGTGTGTCAGGAACTAAAGAGGACTGTGAAACATTGAATTATAAATGGAATATGCTAAAGTTCTGGTTCTAGACCAAACAATGACTAACAAGGGTCAAGTGTGTAGAGCTGGGGAGCCACGTGAGTTCAAGTCCATCTGAGATATGCAATCTTGCTCTGCTGAGTGAAGTTATCTAGCTCTCAGTTCTTTTCATCTGTGAAAAAGAGACATAATCAATATTCCATAGGTTGTTGGATGGAGAGAGTGAAATAGCATATGTAAAATTCCTTGCAATGTGCCTGGGATATTCTTGTTATGTACAACTATTTTTCTTATTCTTAGTTCATTTTCAATTGTTATAACAAAATACCTGAGACCAAGTAATTTGTAAGAATAGGGCTTTATTGAGGATGACATTGTAGCACAGTGCTTTAAGCCACTGTCCTCAGTGTTGGTGTCCCATATGGTCCCTGGTTTTTTTTCTAAGCCAGCTCCCTGCCAATGCACATGGGAAGACGGCCCAAGTGCTTGTACACCTGCCACTCAGAGAGAGACATTGATGGAATCCCAGAGTCCTGGCCATTGTGGTCATTTGGGGAGGGAACTAGCTGATTAAATCTCTTTCTCTCCCTCTTTCCTTCTCTCTGTCTATATATACATACATACATATATATATAAAACTCTGCCTTTCAAATAATATAAATTAAAAACAATCTTTTTCAAGAACAGAAATTTATTCAGCTCATGATTCTTTAGGCTGGGAAATCTAAAAACATTGCTGTGGTGTCTGTAGGACCTGCATTGCAACACAGCAAAGGGCATCAAATGTCAAGACAGCAAAGGAGCTGGAGCCCTCTTGACAAATACATATTTAGGTTTGTTTACTAGAGAGACAGTGAGAAATGGAAAGACAGAGAGGAAACAGAGAGAGCCTCTCTGTGGTTCTCTCCCCAGATGCTGGAAACAGCCAGGGCTGGGGCCAGGTGAAAACCAGGAGCCAGGAAGACAATCCAGATCTCCTGTCCAGGCGGCTGGGATTCCCAACTACTTGAACCATCCCTTCTGCCTCCTCGGATCTGCACTGGCTGGAAGCTGGGATCAGGAGTCAGAGCCAGGGATGGAATCCAGGGACTCAAGATGTGGTGCATACATTTCACAGACATTAGGCTAAATGTCTGCCCCAGTGAATTCAATTTTATAAGGAAGCATTGATCCCTTAATCTATGAATAGACCACTTCATTCAGAAGAGCAGAATTGTCATGGCCCAATCACCTTCAGAAGTACCTAACTCTCAAACACCATTAACACATGACTTTGAGGAGTTAAGTTTCCATTACATCAACTCTGGTATTAACACATTCCAACTATAGCACCCCTATTGTTCTTATTTGTTTAGAGTCAACATCGGTCAGCTGGACAGAAACCTAAGCCCACGACTGAATAAGCGACAAGAATAAAAGATGAAAGCAGTGCTCGCCAGGCCTGGCTACTCATGAGAATCACCTGGTGAACAGCAAACAAAATGCTGAACTCAGAGACCAGGAAAGCAGAACTGTGGAAGAGTTGAGCATCACTGGAGTAAACAGAAGCTGTCTTGAGCATAAGGTTTCCAAAGCTCCTAAGAATCTACGGATGAGGTTCTGTGAGAATCAAGGCATTGAGCTGGCAAATCCTCTGTAGCTCTGTTACAGGACGGTGCGGAGCGATTGCTAAATGACCCTTCCTCTTTCGCAGGAGGCAGTCTGCAGTCTCCAGCAAGTCAACATCAGGGGCCATACAGCATACTCCGAAAGGCTAAGGTGATCAAAAAGCAGGCATGTCGTGGTACACCATCGCCCTGTTGCTGTCACTGCTTGGCTTAGAAAGTAGGCGTGAGCCATCAGGATGACTCTTAGCTCTGTTGTTTGGGATGAAGATGTTATCTTTCCTGCTGAGTGGCTCTGGAAGCTGTTGTTAGCCACCTTGGGGCCCCCAGAGGGAGTAGGCTTGAGCACAAAGACAGCAGAGAAAACGGGCCTTGTGCCACCAGATCTCACCTTGTTTAGGGTCAGCTGCCTCTGGGCTTCCCAGCATCAGAAAGTAAGGAACCGCTAATCCAAGTCTATTTCTCAGTCAGTTGAAACCAAAAGCCTACCAAGAACACCAAGAGGGTCCTTGCTTGTGCAGGCAGCGAGACCAACGGGCAGGGCAACAGGCTGAGCATTTTCCCCGTGTTACAGGAAAGCAGCCAAGGATTTGCTAGAGTTTATTCCTGCCTGTTCCAGAACCCACAGCATAAAGCTGACTTCCCGCAACAGAAGCAAATAAATTATAAACAGAGGTGTCCCTCCCTTCTTTCAAAGTGATGAATAGTTAAACTTTAGGGTCTTAAGGTGCCTTACCCTGCTTCTAATTGCAGCTTCCAACTAAGGTGTCTGGGAAGGTAGCAGGTGAAGGCAGAAATGCTTGGGTCCCTGACACCCATGTGGGAAAACCAGAAGGAGTTTTAGGATCCTAGCTTCAGCCTTTTCAGTCCAGGCTTTTTTTTTTCTTTTTCTTATAAGACAATTTGGTATTTTTCTTTTTTCTTTTTTTTTTTTTTTATTAATTTTTATTGGAAAGGAAGATTTTATAGCGAGGAGAAACAAAGATCTTCCATCCAGTGGGTCACTCCCCAAGTGGCCACAATGACCACAAGCTGAGCCAATCTGAAACCAGGAGCCAGGAGCTTCTTCTGTGTTTTCCACACGGGTGCAGGGTCCCAAGACTTTGGGCTGTCCTGGACTGCCTTCTCAGCCCACAGGCAGGGAGCTGGATGGGAAGTGGAGCTGCCGGGATTAGAACCGGTGCCTATATGGGATCTTGGTGCTTGCAAGGCGAGGATTTAGCCACTGAGCCATTGTGCCAGACCCCGAAAGATCTCTTTCACTCTCCTTCTCTTTCATTTTGCCTTCCAAACCAATATATAAAAACTCTTTCAGAGAAAATGTGCTATCGATCATCCGCAAAGATTCCTTGTGCACCACTCCAGTCCCTGCAGCACCACCAACCCTTTCTGTGAATATCCATTGAGCTGCCTCTGTGTGCAATTTGTATGTCCTGGCATTTCACAGGAATGAAGTGTCATTCTAGGTACTTCTTTCTGGCTTCTTCCACACACTGCAATTATTTTTGAGATCTATCCAGGTGGTTACACCTATCAATAGTGAATTCTTTTGAACCATATCCAATGAATTGAACTCGATTTATGAAACCATTCATTATTTAAGTCATTTCCAGTTTGTGTCTATTACAAAGAAGACTCCTTTCAATGTTCAGCTACAAGTCTTTGCATACACAAACAAACCAGTCTGACTTTTTTATTCTTAAACCATTCATTTATTTTATTTGAAACAAACATAGAGCAAGAGAGAGACAGGGAGAGAGAATTTGTCCACCCACTGTTTCCCTCCCCAGATAGCTATAATGGCGAGGGCTAGGCCAGACTGGATCGCAGGTACCAGGAGTTTCATCTGGGTCTCCTATGTGGGTAACAGGAACCCAAGCACTCTTCCATTGCTTTCCCAGGGTATTAGCAAGGGAATCAGATTAAAAGTGGAGGATCCAGAACACAAACCAGCAACCATATGGGATGCTGGCATCACAGGTAGAGGCTTTTCCTGCTGTGCCTCAACTCTAGTGACCCCAAGTCTACGTTCTTTTTTTTTTTAAGTTTTGTTTATTTTCACTTCAAAGGCAGAGTTACAGAGAGAAAGAAGAACAGATAAAGGGAAATAATAATCTGTCTGCTGGTTCATTCCCCAAGTGGCTGCTATGGCTGGTGCTGGACCAGCCTGAAGCCAGGAGCCAGGAGGTTGATCCTGGTTTCCCATGCGGGTTCAGGGGCCCAAGGACTTGGGCCATCTTCTACTGGATGCAAATTAGTGCCCATATGGGATGCCTATGTCACAGGCAGAAAGCCTTAAGCTATGTACCATGGCACTAACTTCCCCCTGACTCATCACCGCCTCACCGTCTGATTTTAAAGACAGCAGTGGGGACAGGCGCCGTGGCCTAGCGGTTAAAATCCTCGCCTTGTACGCACCGGGATCCCATATGGGCGCCGGTTCTAATCCTGGCAGCTCCACTTCCCATCCAGCTCCCTGCTTGTGGCCTGGGAAAGCAGTTGAGGACGGCCCAATGCATTGGGACCCTGCACCCACGTGGGAGACCCGGAAGAGGTTCCTGGTTCCTGGCATCGGATTGGCGCGCATCGGATTGGCGCGCATCGGCCCGTTGCAGCTCACTTGGGGAGTGAATCATCGGATGGAAGATCTTCCTCTCTGTCTCTCCTCCTCTGTGTATATCTGGCTGTAATAAAATGAATAAATCTTTAAAAAAAAAATAAAGACAGCAGTGACAGTTGTGATCAAGGGCATTCAGTGAGTGATCTGAACTGCACTGGCAGCCGGAACTCCACCAGCAACAAGGTGGGAAGAGGCATTTACTGGGAGCTCAGGAGGTGAACCCAGATGAAAAAAAGCCCATCCTGCTGGTCTGTTTGATTTGGCCAGGAGCAGAAACAGAACAGCAGATCCCAGACAGGCAGTGTGGGAACAGGGTGGATTTCACAACCCAGTCCACCTCCTACAGCTGTATCTGGCACCATTTTGTTTAAAGAGGCAGTGTGGGAACAGGGTGGATTTCACAACCCAGTCCACCTCCTACAGCTGTATCTGGCACCATTTTGTTTAAAGAGGCAAGGGCTATGGACAGTACTGCGCATGCACTGAACTGGAAGTGAACTCATTTCTGGTTTAGTGAACTGCAACAACATGGCACCCTACAAGTTTCACCCAAGATGGGTTCGGGTAGCTCTCAGACCTGACAGCCAGAAGATCAAGAACTCTAGTAGTGGCACATCAGGCACCATTTCATACAGTGTGGACTGCAAGGGACAACAGTGAGCTGCGCATGCGATGAGCTTGGGGAGAACCCAGTGAGCTCAGTACATTGCACTGGTCCCACAGGAAATAATACCGACTATGGCATCATATGGGTCAAGATAGGTCCGTGTGGCACCCAGACCTAACGGCCAACAGGTTCTGGCAAGATTAGCACCAACAACAACCTAGCTATATAGAACACCTGGTGTCACCCTAATCCTGGAAACTGCTTGAACTGGAAGTGGGAGAAAGTTTGTACAGACAACGGTGCAGCCTCAGCACGGGATCACAGGAGGTAGAGAGTGGTGAGCCAGGAGCTGGGGCTACAGAGAACATGATGGAAATCTAATATAAGAACCCAGACCTATGGGCCCGGCGGCGTGGCCTAGCGGCTAAAGTCCTCGCCTTGAAAGCCCCGGCATCCCATATGGGCGCCAGTTCTAATCCCGGCAGCTCCACTTCCCATCCAACGCCCTGCTTGTGGCCTGGGAAAGCAGTCGAGGACGGCCCAAAGCTTTGGGACCCTGTACCCGCATGGGAAACCCAGAAGAGGTTCCAGGTTCCCGGCTTCGGATCGGCGCGCACCGGCCTGTTGTGGCTCACTTAGGGAGTGAAAAACATCGGACGGAATATCTTCCTCTCTGTCTCTCCTCCTCTCTGTATATCTGGCTTTCCAATAATAATAATAATAATAATAATAATAATAATAAATCTTTAAAAAAAAAAAGCACTACAGAAAACTGCAAAGAACAAAGTGTGCAACTAAGTAACTTAAAAAAAAAAAAAAGAACCCAGACCTGGAATTCACTGGAGGGGAATGGCACAAGTGACTGCAAACAGAAAGCCGTGTACCAAGTGCAATAAGTAAAATTGAATTGTAGACCTGTGGGTGACACCGCTTAGAAACCTGCCCCATGGGCCCGGCACCGTGGCCTAGTGGCTAAAGTCCTCGCTTTGAATGCGCCGGGATCCCATATGGGCGCCGGCCGGTTCTAATCCCGGCAGCTCCACTTCCCATCCAGCTCCCTGCTTGTGGCCTGGGAAAGCAGGAGAGGACGGCCCAAGGCTTTGGGACCCTGCACCCGCGTGGGAGACCTGGAAGAAGCTCCTGGTCCCGGCTTCAGATTGGCGCGTACCGGCCCGTTGCGGCACACTTGGGGAGTGAAACATCGGATGGAAGATCTTCCTCTCTGTCTCTCCTCCTCTCTGTATATCCGGCTTTCCAATAATAATTAAAAAATCTTTAAAAAAAAAAAAAAAAGAAACCTGCCCCAAAATTAAGAATCTGATAACCTGATAACTAGTACAATGACCAAGAGCAAAGAAGAGACAAAGGCACAATGAATATTACTGAAGACTCCCCTGCAAAGGAGCAAAACCCTTTGCCAACCTCAGAGTTAACTGAGGAAGACATCGAGAAAATGGAATTCTAAACACTTGTGATAAAACTTCTTATCAACAACGAGAAGCATGTAATGCAGAAGTACAAGGAATTTAAGGAATATGTCACATAGGAAATGAATCAAATGAAAGCTGATCTATCAGAAATGAAGAATACAGTGGAGCAAATTAAAAGTAGAGTGGAGAATCTCCAAATTAGAATGAAGGAGACAGAAGAAAAAAAAATCTCAAAATTAGAAGATATTTCCTGCCACCAGGGGGAAACAAACAAAAAGCTGGAAGCAGAGCTGGGTCAAGCTAAAAAAACTATTCAAGAATTAAGACACACTATTAAAAGGCCAAATCTAAGAGTTCCAGAAGGTTCAGAAAGAAAAGCTGGTATTAAAGGTGAAATCAATAAATAATAAAGGAAAATTTTCCTAATCTGGAGAAAGAATTGGGGAACAACATCCAGGAGGGGCACAGAACTCCCAACAGGCTTGACCAAAAGCGATCTTCACCAAGACACATGATAATCAAGCTCTCTTCAGTCGAAGATGAGGAAAAGATCCTTACATGTGCACACGAAAAAAATCAACTGACATTTAAGGAATGCCAATTAAATTCACAGGCGACCTCTCACAGGAAACTCTACAGGTCAGAAGAGAATGGAGCGACATATTCCAGATTCTAAAAGCAAAAAATTGTTGGCCCAGGATAATGTACCCACAAAAGCTTTCCTTTGTCTTTGGAAATGAAATAAAATTCTGCCACAGTAAAGTTAAAAGAATATGCCTCTTTCAAACCTGCTCTACAAATGATACTTAAAGATGTTCTCTTGACAGAGAAGAGGAATAGCACCTACCAAAACCAAAGGCAGATGTAAAGAACATCCCAGTAAAATGACAACAGAAGAGTAAATCAATGAACAACCCATTGCTAAAATGACAGGACCAATTTATCACCCATCCGTATTAACCCTGAATGTAAGTGGCTTAAATGCACCAATCAATCATAGATTAGTAGACTGGATTAAAAAACAAAACCCATGTATCTGTTGCCTACAGGAGACATATCTCACCAACAAAGATCAGCGGAAACTATATCTCATGTATTTTAATGTTGTTTTGTTTTAGTTTCATCTCTTCAAAACACTTTCTTACTCATTAAATTCTTCATTGACTCATAGATCATACAGTAGCATCATTTTCTTCAAGAAGGTTCTTGATTTTCTTTTTCATTTCTTCAGTGAATCATTAGTCATTCAGTAGCATGCCATTTAACTTTGTGATGTTTTTAATTTCCTTTTTTCTTCCTGCTGTTGATTTTGTATTGTGGCTTTTCATTTAAGGGGATGTATAGTAACTGTGTAATGGAGACTATCATGTCCAGATATAGGATGCAGTACAGTGTGCATCTCTGCTTACAGATCAAAGATGGACTCCCAATGAAACTATTAGCTACGTCTTGACAATAGGATGCCGGACTCTCTGCCATTATCCATGCCCACAATGATGGACATATGACTGCTTATGAAGAACTATACTAAAGTAATAATATAAGGGAATTCAGTAGCAGGGTGGGAGGAGGAACTTTGGGAGGGGATAAGGAAAATCCTAGGGCCTATGGAACTCTATCCTAAAGTGATAACAATAGTAAGAAAAAAAGAAAAAAAAAAAAAAAAAAAAACGAGACACCCAATTACCCAAGAATTTGCAAATAGGAATTCTTGAGTTCCTAACAGGCTTAAATTTCACAGGTCCAAGTCCACATCCAGTAAAGGATCAAATCAAATGCCATCACTTCTTAGAGGATTCCAGAATGAGACACTGGTCATCTTTTCCTTGAATGCTTTAAGCTGCTGGCAAGGAGTTTCCAGGGAGCGGCACCCCATTACTACGGCATCCCAGCACCTAGCAACCCGGGCACACAGAGACACAAATATTGCTTGCAAAGGAGTTTCTGCCACTTTTGGATAATTCCAAGTATTCCTTAAGTGGAGAACATCATTGATCTGCCTTGTTGCCCTAGTTATATGCTCAAGACCCATAGTTTCCACATTAAGTATTACAAATATTTGAAGCAGGTCTTGTGTTTTGTTTCTCTAAGTGAAACACTCTCAGCCTCTATAACCACCGGGATTAAGACACTGCTTTCACTGAAGACCTATTCACGAAGTTTCTTTCTTCCAAAAGCCAATGTACGTAGTGACTGAACTTAGCGGTCGGAAAGTCTACCAAATTTGTGTCAAAACTCAGATCATGACTGTGACTTAGGGGGAATAACAGAGTATTGCAAAAATTTCATGGAGGGCCTGGCACAATAGCATAGTGCTTAAAGTCCTCGCCTTGCATGCCCGGGATCCCAAATGGGCACCAGTTCTAATCCCAGCTGCTCCACGTCCCTTCCAGCTCCCTGCTTGTGGCCTGGGAAAGCAGTTGAGGACGGCCCAAAGCCTTGGGACCCTGCATCCGTGTGGGAGACCTGGAATTGGCTCCTGGCTTCAGATTAGTTCAGCTCAAGTTGTTGCAACCGCTTGAGGAGTGAACCATCGGAGGGAAGAGCTTCCTCTCTGTCTCTCCTCTGTATATCTGACTTTGCAATAAAAAATATAAATCAATCTTTTAAAAAAATTCATGGAAAAGTTGAATTAAAAGATAACACACATTTTCCATGAATAATCTGAAATGCTGTGTACTTCATCATGCTATGTCTTTATTTATGAAACGAGGATTAAGCTCCCTGCCTGCGGCCTGAAAATGGCCTGAAGCCTTGGGACCCTGCACCCACATGGGAGACCCAGAAGAAGCTCCTGGCTTCAGATAGGCTCAGTTCCAGCCACTGTAGCCATTTGGGCAGTGAACCAGCAGACAGAGATATTTCTGTCTCTCCTTTTCTCTGTAATCTGCCTTTCCAATAAAAATAAATCTTTAAAAAGAAAAAGAAATAAGGATTATAGTAACTAGATAGTGGCATCCCTAATGAGCACCAGTTTCAGTCCCAACTCGTCTGCTTCTAATCCAGCTCCCTGCTTTTGCACCAGGGAAAGCAGCAGAAGACAACCCAAGTGCTTGGGCCCCTGCACCCATGTCAGAGACCAGGATGGAATTCCTGGATCCTGACTTTGGCCTAGCCCAGCCCAGACTATTGCACCCATCTGGGGGAATATCTCAAAAAAAAAAAAAAACAAAAAACGGAAGGGTCTCTCTGTCTCTCTTCCCCCTTTAAATGAACAAAATAAAACATCTTTAAAAAAAAAAAAATTAAATGTGGCCCCAGTGCAGTAGCCTAGTGGCTTAGGTCCTTGCCTTTGCATGCAGTGGGATGCCATATAGGCACTAGTTCATGTCCCGGCAGCCCCACTTCCCATCCAACTCCCGGCTTGTGACCTGGGAAAGCAGTCAAGGACGGCCCAAAGCCTTGGGACCCTGCACTCACGTGGGAGACCTGGAAGAAGCTCCTGGCTTTGGATTGGCTCAGCTCTGGCCATTGTTGCTACTTGGGGAGTGAATGATCGCACGGAGGATCTTCCTGTCTGTCTCTCCTCCTCTCTGTAAATCTGACTTTCCAATAAAAATAAATATATCTTTAAAAAAAATTTAAACGGGCCCGGCGGCGTGGCCTAGCGGCTAAAGTCCTCGCCTTGAACGCCCCGGCATCCCATATGGGCACCAGTTCTAATCCCGGCAGCTCCACTTCCCATCCAGCTCCCTGCTTGTGGCCTGGAAAAGCAGTCGAGGATGGCCCAAAGCCTTGGGACCCTGCACCCTTGTGGGAGACCCGGAAGAGGTTCCAGGTTCCCGGCTTCGGATCGGCGCTCACCGGCCCGTTGCGGCTCACTTGGGGAGTGAATCATCGGACGGAAGATCTTCCTCTCTGTCTCTCCTCCTCTGTGTATATCTGACTTTGTAATAAAAATAAATCTTTAAAAACAAAACAAAACAAAAAATTTAAACGTGAGGCTGGTGTTGTGACATAGCCAGCTAAGCCTCCACATGCACCATTGTCATCTCATTTAAATACTCACTCATGTCTCAGCTGCTCCACTTCCTACCCAGCTCCCTACTTATGACCAGGGAGGGAAAGCATTGAAGGGGGTCCGTGGGACCTGCACCCATGTAAGAGACCCAAAGGAAGCTCCAGGCTCCTGGCTTCCAATCAGATCAGTTAAGCTCCAGCCATTTGACAAGTGAACAGCATGGGGAATATCTGTCTCTCCTCTCTCTGTAAATTTTCCTCCCAAATAAAGATAAATATTTTAAAAATTCATGTGAAAATGTGTATTGGTGCCCTTTGCTATCATTACCCTCATTGGCAAGCCTCTCGTTTTGAAGGACCCTGTTGGAGTCTGGCATACTCAACCACAGGCGGAGCTCCAGATGGGGCCCACACAGAGTGAGCTGTTTATTTCCTTGTTTGTTCCTTTATTTGCAACAGTCCAGTGAAAAGTAATTAAGAGCCTCCCTCAGGGAGCCTCCTAGCAGTCTCCCTGGGCTATTCCTCCCCGGCACTTGTTTCATCAACTTCTAGACTTAATTAGAGAATATGATACTGTCTGTGTTGGCTTGGAGTCATTGTTTCAAAATAACAAGATCGTTTTGAATCTTGATTCTTTGATCTAGTTCCTTACATATCATGCTCAAATTTGTTAACTGCAAATTTCTTAGACATGCTTTTCTTATTTTTCCAGGTTTCTCAGAGAAGTGAAACTGGCCAACACTAGTCAAGCCTGTTCATTTATGGATGCCTTGATGAAATGTTCAAATATGTACTCATCCAAACAAAAAGTCTCTCGGACTCCTAGGTCTTGGAGTGTCCCGCCCCCGCCTCCTTGTCCCTGGGGGCTTTGCAGTGCCGTACCCTCTGCCTCTTAGCCCCTTATCCCAGTGGCCTGCAGTTGCGTTTTGCCCACAATGTTCCTTCACTGGGAAAAACAGAACGCAAATACTCGGTCTGGGCCCACGCATTTCTCGGCTTTGGGTGTATAATGTTTAGAAACTACTGTAAACAACAGCATACTAATAGCCAGTGAAGTTTCAAAATGCATCAACGAGGAATGACCTTGGGCAAGAATTCACTGTCTGGCTGTTTCCTCGGTCCCAGGAAAGGAATAATAAGAATACTCTGAGGATAAAATAGATTTTTTTAAAAAATTCATTTGTTATTGGAAAAGCAGGTATATATAGAGAAGGAAGACAGAAAGATCTTCTATCTGCTGTCACTCCCTTTGTGGCCGCAACAGTTGGAATTAAACTGATCCAAAGCCAGGAGCCAGGAGCTTCTTCCAGATCTCTGATGCAGGTGCAGGGTCCCAAGGCTTTGGGCCATCCTCGACTGCTTTCCCAGGCCACAAGCAGGGAGCTGGATGGGAAGTGGAGCAGCTGGGACATACACTGGAGCCCATATGGGATTTAGTGCTTGCAGGTGGAGGTTTAACCTATTGAACCATTGTGTCCCCTACCCCTACCTTGGATAGATTACTAAAAGAACATGTGATGTGCATGTATTATGTATGCTTTGATTTTTTTAAATTGCTAGCCCAAGGCATTGGTGTGTGTGGTAGACCTTGGAGAAATGACAGGGGTCTGTATTGTGGAAAGACAAACAGCTCAAAACTGAGCTTGGGGGCTGGTGCTCTGGCATTACACACTAAGCTTCTGCCTATGGCGCTGGTTCCAATCCCAGCTGCTCTATTTCTGATCCAGCTTCCTGCTAATGTGCATGGGAAAGAGAGTGGAGGATGACCCGCAGTACTTGTGGACGCCAGCACTCACGTGGGAGACCAGAAGAAGCGAAGCAGCTGGGACACAAGCTAGAGCTCTGATGTGAGACACTGGTGTTGCAAGCTGCAGCTTAACCCACCTCGCCGCCGGTGAAGCTGGAGATGCTGTTCAGAGTTTCCTAATTCACAGAAAAAAGTCAAGATGTTTAACCTCCCAGATACAGTGCTGATTCTAGCTGGGGGAAACAGGCACGGGTCGGGCGCAGAAAGAAAGCAGAATTGAGCACCAGAGTCTGGACTCCCCCTCTCTCTTCCAAGAGCCTGGCCAGACAAGCTGAGATCCCCATGTTCTTGGACAGTTCGGATGGGGAGTGAAAGGCCGCCAGAGAGACAGATCATGGACTCCCCACCCTTACAGGCTTTGTGATCTCAGGTACTCAGAGAAAAATGCATGATCACATGTAGAAGGCAGGCTAGGAATCCGCCATCCTGATTATACAACCCCAAATTGCGAGATGGCATCAGCCCAGGCCTACTGGGTCAGGACACATGCTCCTTCATCTGCATGCACACACACACACACACACACACACACACAAATCTCTCTCTCTCTCTCTCTCACACACACACACACACACACACACACCAAGGAGTCTGGGCCATCATCTCCTGGTACATGCAGCTGGCTCTGATCAGATTTCCCTTTTCGTTCCTGTCTGATTATGGCAGGAATCCTGGATGCTGTTAGCATTTCCCATTTTCCTCTCCAAGAACTCCTAACCAAGCCATTTTGTTGTGGTGCAGTGCGTTTAAATAACTGCTTGCATAGCTGGCATTCCACACAGAGACCAGTTGTAGCCCTGGCTTCTTCACTTCCCATCCAGCTCCTTGCTAATGCACCTGAGAAAGCAGTGGAGAATGGCCCAAGTGTTTGGGCTCCTGTGCCCACAAGGAAGATCCAGTTGGGGTCTTGGCTCCTGCCTTCAGCCTAGTCTAGTCCTGGATGTTATAGGCATTTGGGGAGTAAATCAGCAGATGGAAGATCTCTCTGTGTGTCTCTAATAAAATGAAACAAACAAACAAATAAACAAACCCGAACACTGCAGCTCTCTAGGGGAAAATTACCTGCTGTCATTTACCTAACACTGCTAACACTACTACCGCTCTCCGGGCTGCATCGCCCTGAGCCTGCACTCAGGCTCCACCTTCACTCCCCAAACAACACCTAAGATCCACTGGAGGGCATTGAGGAGAAGCCTGTCAGATGCATGGAGGATCACAGGAAGAACTCACACTGAAGTGAAGAGGGAAACCTGAAGTGAGGCCCCCCTGCTCGCCAGGCCACTAGTACTCACTCTGCCCAGGCTGGCTTCTTGGGCCTGTGATATGTAACTGACCGTCACATTGGACCTCACTCTTTTTTTGTTTTTTAAGATTTATTTATTTTTTTATTGCAAAGTCAGATATATAGAGAGAGGAGGAGAGACAGAGAAGAAGATCTTCCATCCGATGGTTCACTCCTCACATGACTGCAGTGGCCGGTGCTGCGCTGATCCAAAGCCAGGAGCCAGGAACTTCCTCCAGGTCTCCCACACGGATGCAGGGTTCCAAGGTGTTGGGCCATCCTTGACTGCTTTCTCAGGCCACAAGCAGGGAGCTGGATGGGAAATGGGGCCGCCGGGATTAGAACTCGCGCCTATTTGGGATCCCTGCACGTTCAAAGTGAGGACGTTAGCAGCTAGGCCGCGGCACCGGGCCCTGGACCTCACTGTTAAAATGGACTTCTGGGGAGCTAGAACATTGGCTCAACTAGCTAATCACCCATCTCCAAGTCCCAGAACCCCATATGGTACCAGCTCATGTCCTGGTTGCTCCAATTCCCATCCAGGTCCCTTAGGGCCTGGGAAAGCAGCAGAAGATGACCCACTGCCTTGGGCCCTAGTCCACATGTGGGAGGCTCAGAAGAAGTTCCTAGCTCCTAACTGCAGATGGACTCAGCTGTGACTGTTGTGACTATTTAGGGAGTGAACTAGCAGTTCGAAGATGTTTCTCTCTGTCTCTCCTTCCCTCTGGTAATCTGCCTTTCCAATAAAAAATAACAAATATTTGAATTTTTTTTTTTAATCTTCAAAAAAGAAAAAGATGATGTAGCCAGCAAAACTGCTGTGGTGCTAGTAATCCATGTAGGCTAATTGTCAAGTCCCAGCTGTTCCACTTAGAATCCAGCTCCCTGCCAATACGCCTAGGGCAATCAGTGGAAGCTAACCCAAGTGCTTGGGCCCTTGCCATATACATGGAAGACCCCAAGAAGCTCCTGGCTCCTGGCTTCCACCCAGTTCAGCACTGGCTGTTGTGGCCATCTGGGGAATGAAACAGTGGATGGAAGATTTCTCTAGCTCCCCTTTACTTTGTGTAACTCTGACTTTCAAAATAAATAAGTCTCCAAAAGGGGGGGGGGGCTTAGTTTAATATCCTGCTCTTACCCCCTTGGGGTTCTTAATTATTTTTCCCTTTTGTTGATTTCATTTAAAAGGCAGAGGTACAGAGAGGAGGACAGACAGGGGGAGATCTTCCATGGAAGTGCAGCCACTGGGATCCAAATGTGGTGCCTATATGGGGTGTCGGTGCCGCAGTCAGAGACTTAGCCTACTACACCATGGCGCCAGCCCGAGGTTCTTCATTTTTGAACACAGGCACTGTATGCGTTTATGTTTTGCACTGGGACTTGCAAATTATATAGCTGCTCTGTCTTCTAAGCATCCCTCTTTGTTACTTCACTTATGCCTGCCTTTAGGTGCAAAAACCAGACCATGTTTCCACCAGCCCAGCTGCCCACAATCCTGTCCTTTTTACTTGGGTTTAAGGTTAGGGTTAGGATCAGAAGTCTGTGAAACTGCTCCCACAGAGGGCCACCAAGTGAATGACTCACAGGCAATGAAATTGTCCTTCAAATACAGTAACCTCAAAGCAGTGTCTGAGATGCTTTGATTTTCATACGGATAGCCATTACATATTTTGCATCATACAGGCAAAAATCACTCCAGTGAGATTATCCAAAGAAGCAGGCACTTGGTGCCACTGGATAGACTAAAAAGCAAGCCAGCACATTTGTGTTCGGAGGTGTTTGGGTTGGAGGGCTCATCCTCACATAGATAGGTCACCCCCTATCTGAGCATGCTTGGGGAAAATGTTAGGGTATTTCATGAAACCAGAACATTCTGAAAAACTGGCTCTTTAGCCCTCTCTGCTTGCTCTCTCACCTCCACCCTCCAGTCTGCCCCCCAGCTCTTTGAGAGCGGTTGAAGTAATTTTCCAGATCTCCCAGCGGGAGTCCAGCCCCTCTCACTGAAGTCCCCAGGGAGGGGGCAGGGGGCATGACAGCGCTGAGTGGCCAGCTACAGTTGGGAGCTGGCTGGGGGAGGAGCCCAGGAAAGAGGTCGCAGGAAATGGGTCAGTGCCCACGGCTGGCAGGAGCAACTGCTGCGCCTGGGCTTTTCTTCTGGGAACAAATCTTTGCTCTCTTCACCAATGACCCACGTGAACAACATTCCCCGCTGCAATCAAGTGGGGCAATAAAGTTGGAAAGAAGAGCTGACTCCACAGCTGTGGAGTGAGTCGCCTGGCAGCAGAAGCAAGCCCCAAAGCCATGATGCTTTCACCGAGAGGGCCTGAGGAAAGGAGATAAACACGAGGACAGAACGAAATTCTGAGCCTGACCACGCGTCCCTCGGTGCCTGCGCACCAAAGATGCCTTTACTATTTTTTTTTCTCCTGTACCCCTCTTGGGTTACTCTTTCTGCTCCAGGTGAGGGGCAACAGGCAGACAGGCATGCGCCGAGAGGGGCTGCAGAGCTGGGGATCCTGGGAGATCTTGGCAGAACCCCAGTGTTTGATGGATGAGTCCTGGCGACGCCGCCGGCTGCGCTGGCTGCGTCCTCCTTTCCTGCAAACAAGATTCCGACACGATCCTGATACACTCGCAAAGCGTTGACTCTATCTTGGACTACGACAAGGCCTCGTCTCCACCAGGGCCCCAGGACCTCTTCCTCTCCCCTCCACTCACTCCTTGGCAAACGGCGGGCCCAGAGCGTTATTTACGGATCGGCAGCAGAGGGCGATCTGGCCCCGAGAGTGACCCGGTCAACTCCCCGCCGCCGCCCAGTGCCCTGGTTGCTAATGACTTGCAGCTTTATCCGCCTAAAGCTGAACTTTTCACAAAGGGGTATTGTCACGGAGCGCTTTCCTTTTGGTTCTGGAGGGCTCCGCTGCCTCAGCTAACCCCGGCCCCCTCCCTCCGGCCTTCATCCTGCTCTCTTTCCTCCTCCTCCCCCTCCCCCCAGCGGCAGGAAATGAACAAGGTCCACGGTGGAGCAAAAAAAACAAATCCCATGGCCCTGCTGAGGGAAACCCCAGGAAAATGAGCCAACGGCTTTCGGAGCTGCGGGAATTGCGGGCAGCTATGTATCCTATATTAGCCAAACTTTTCAAACTTTTGCCTATGAAAAAAATCACCTGGCAGACTACAGGGAGGAAAAAAAAAAGCTTCCTGGGCATGTCACCCAGAAATCCTAATTCAGTAGGGCATCCCCTCCGCTTGCAGAGAATGTCTAAACCCAGCGTTGTGAGCACGAGGCTCCCTCACGTTGACTCTGTTCTCCATCCAGTGGACGGGAGTTGGACACCACTGCATACAAAGGAAGGCCTTCCTGCCCCATCCTCCCCGTTGTGCCCAGAGCGCCGCAGAACCTCCGAAGTCACAGAGGCTGGTGGGCACGAGCTGGCAAGGATGACCTCAGCCTCTGTGTGTGAGAGGAGTTGCATGGCTATGGGGATTTGGGTGCAGCTGGATGAGGAGAGAAAGGCAGAAGCAAGCCTTGGCAGCAGACCAATGCTTGCATAGCAGGAGTCTTGCCCTTGTTCCATAACCTTGCTAGGTGGGTCCCAGCCCTTCCCAGGGGCAGCTTAGGGAAATCTCTGCCCTGACCCGCCAGACCCAATAACACGGCACTGATAAAGTCCTGGGAAGAATTTCATGAACCCCATCCCCTGAAAGCCCTCTGGGCCAGCAATACCCCACAAGACGAAGCAGCGGGCCATACCAGTGACTAGGAAAACTCCGGTCGGAATGCAAACTGGGCTCTCCGTTCTTTCCTGAGAGGCCAGCCTTGCTGGGAGGTGTTTTCATTAAATTTGGCTAGCACGCTTATTGCTACTCTCTCACGTCAGAAAGTCTTGTCTTGGGTGGAAGACAGAACCTCTTGGAACGTCTCCCCAGCCCCCGCTGGGATGGCCATCCTACTGCATGCAAATGAAGACGCTCCACCTCACCCTGTCTCCAACCCCTCAAGTCCCAAAGATCCTGACCCCTGCCCAGCACCTGCCAATCCCCACCAACTTTCTGAGTCACAGAGGCTGGTGCCATGAGCTGGTTTCCTCCAAGATCACCCAAGACACTAAGGTGGATTTACAGAGAGCCACACCCTTCTGTCGATGTGCCAAAAGCTAATAAGCCAAGGAGCAAGGGTGGTAATGGGCTGAACGTTGGTGCCCCTCCCCCCTCCCATTGCAGCTGCATCCCCAGCATGATAGGATTAATTAGCTGAGCTTTTAGGATGGACTTAGAAAAAGTGCTTCCGGAAGGAACTGGCCCCTATGGGAAATGCAATCTACTGAGACTTCACCTTGCCTTCCCAGCCTCCGTAACTGTGAGCAGTAAGTTTCTGCCGTTTGTGAATGACCCGGTCTGTGGTGATTTGAACTGCAGCCGGGAAAGAAGAAGATAGATGCTGGAAACACTTGTCACTCTCATGCCTCTATGACACAGCTGACTTCTGTAGGCTTGTCCTGTTTTCTACTCTGTTTCCCTAGAGGGCATGACATCAAAGTCAGCAATGTTTGAGCACCTGCTTTGACCATGGCTGCATTAGACACTGGGGTTGTTAAATACAAATTACAGGAAACCATGGTTTGTTGCCAAGCTCCTGGTCTAGGTCCCAGCAAGCTGGGCTAAAAAAATTGAAATGGAGGACCTGGTGTGGTAGCCTAGTAGCTAAATCCTTGCCTTGCATGAACCAGAGTTCCATATGGGCATTAATTTGTGTCCTGGCTGCTCCACTTCCCATCCAGCACCCTGCTGGAGGCCTGGGATGGCAGCAGAGAATAGCCCAAGGCCTTGGGACCCTGTACCTGCATGGGAGATCCAGAAAAGGCTCCTGGCTCCTGGTGTTAGATGGGCTTGACTATGACTGTGCAGCTACTTGGGGAGAGAATCAATGGGTGGAAGATCTTTGTTTCTCCTCTCCGTAAATCTGACTTTCCAATAAAAAATAAATCTCTAAAAAAAAAAAAAAACAAGAAGGTGGAGTCACTCACACAATAACACATCCAATCAACAGAAACAGTCTCTGTAAAAACAGCATAAGAGATATTCAGAATAAAACCTGACCGATCTAAGCTCAGGAACAATAGCTTTTAAAAAATATATGTTTAGAAGATGGTACACTGGCTCAACAGGCTATTCCTCCACCTGCAAGTGCCAACATCCCATGTGGGTGCTGGTTCATGTCCTGGCTGCTCCATCCAGCTCCCTTCCTATGGCCTGAGAAAGCAGCGAAAAATGGTCACAAGCCTGGGATCTTGCACCTGCATGAAGCTCTTTGGCTCCAGGTTTAGGGAGTGAACCAGGGGATGGAAGACCTTTCTCTGCCTCTCCTTCTCTCTGTAAATATATATGTATTTTAAAATGAATGTTTATTAATTTATATTTACTTGAAAAGCACAGTGACTGAGAGGGAGGAATACATCTACCCTGGCTGGTTCACACTTAAATGTCCACACCAACCAGGGCTGGATCTGGTTGAAGTAAGACAAACAAACAAAAAATCTGAAACTCCATCCATCCCTCCACCTGGTGTGGCAGAGACCCAGGCACTCAGACCATTGTCTCTGCTTCCCAGGATGCACGAGCAGGAAGCTGGAGTGGATGCAGACTAACTAGGACTCGGACCAGCACGCCAACGTGGGATGCAGTCATCCCAAGGCAAGGCTTAACCTGCTGTGCCACGATGCCTGTCAGCCCCACAATGTTCAGTGTTTCCAAGCAACCAAATTGAATTTCAAGCAATTTGTATTCCATGGTGGTATGTTTCCATTTATTGGGATCGTGCCTTAGCTTCGTCAGTGAGCTTTAAGTGAATGAGAAGGAATTTCTCACAGGTTGAAAATTACTTTTCTGAGAATATGACTGGTTAAAAGCACTGTCCCTGAAAAGAAGTTTACTGATTGTTTTTTTTGGGGGGTGGGGTGGGGGAGGTAAGGAACGCGGATATGAAAACGCAGGATTATCCAAGATTGCTCTAGGTAGATAAGACAAAGCAGACCCTATGTGCAATACTACCCTGTTAAACAGACCCAGTGGGTGGAATTCAGGAGGCCTCCTTAGAGGGATCTCCCTCAGTGCTTGTCCTGTATGGTTTGTAGGTTTTTTGTTACAATGTTACCATGCTATCTATCTGACTTTCTGAGAAATCAGAATTAAAACAATAACAGCTCAATATCCCCAACAGGCCAGTATCAATTGACATGATAAAGGATTCTTAGATAACTGAGATAGATGAATGGTAGCCAATCAAGTTTTTTTTTTTTTCTGTTGTTCTATCCCACTTACAAGAAAAGTAATTTTGGAAAGACCAATCTGCTGCCTGTCCCTTATTTCTGTTTGCCTCAGTCTTTCTCGGGCTCAGCCCTCAGAAGACACTGCTATGTGTATGTATGGAATGCAGGGTTGCCCAATTCTACAATCAAAGACAAGAGCAGGGGACAAGCACTTGAGCTGCCCTCGGCTGCCTCCCAGGAGGTGCATTAGCAGCAAGCTGGATCCACAGCAGAGACAGGCCTCCATTCCAGATACTCAGATGTGGGCTGTGGGCAGGCCAAGTGGCGGCTCAGCCATGCCACACCCCTCCCCGGGTTGTCATGCTCCTAGCCCCAACAGCTCTTCCTGTTTAAATCATCAAAGTGTTATAACAGAGGTTAATCCTTTAGTGGCTTCAGTGCTGTATTCCAACTAGAGATTGTATCCTGTAACATTGCCCTTTAATGTCCATGCAATTTAAAACACACTTGGGCAGATTGATACACTGTTGTTATCCGCTTGCTGGCCCTGCTTCAGCTGCTTTTTCACCTCCTACTCCTTGTGTAGATGACTCAGCAGGTTCTTCCAATTCCGCATTTTTAACTCTTCTCAAAGACCCTCAATACATTCTTCTACTGTTTTTTGTTTGTTTGTTTGTTTGTTTTAATCAGGTATATTGGTCAATTCTTCTCTACCAAGTTGGCTTGCTGTGTCAATGATTTCCCTAACTTCTCCATTCATCCCCAGGCAGCCTTTAAAAGTCACGGCTTCATTCCATACATTCGCTCTAGCAGGCACTTAACAGTTTCTGGTTTTAAAATCATTCATAGCAGCTTGAGCTATGTTATTTCAGAAACAATAGGGAATGATACTCACTGCTACATCATGTCCACGTTAGGATATGTGGGAAGCAGGCAGTTTGATCCAGTACTGAAGACACCAGTTGGGATACCTGCACCCCACAGGAGTGCCTGGGTTCATGTGGCAGCTCTGCCTTCTGATTTGAGCTTCCCGCTAGAGTGCGCATTGGGAAGTCCCAGGTAATGGCCCCAGGGTTGGGTCCCTGCCAGCCTGAGGAGACTTGTATTGAATTCCTGGCTCCTGGCTAGGTCCCAGCTGCCATAAGCATTTGGGGAGTGAATCAGGAGATTGGAACTCCCTATGTCTCTCTCTGCTTGTGTATCTTAAATAGACAAATAAAATTTAAGGAGCCAACATTCCGGTGTAGTGGATTAAGTTGCCTGTCGGCAACGCCCGCGTCGCCGCGTACCCCAAGCCGAGCGGAGGGGCTAGGGTTACAAAAAGACAACACACAAGACAACACAAGACAACACGCAGTGGGTCACTCTTGTACACAGAATGCCAAGTTTATTCCAAGTATCCTGCATCTTTTATAGTCTGCTTAGTCCCTCCCAGTATTATCCCAATGTTCAAGCAACACCTTAGCTCCCCTGGGGGCATCTTAACAAAAGGGAAGTAAGGAAGAGGGAACTTGCAGTCAAGCCAGGGGCTAAATGCATTAGGCCAAGATTTCCCACTGTGTTACCTCTTAGAAACAAGCTAAGCTGTGGAGTTAACCCTTGGGAGACCGGGGCCTACAGTTGCCATCTGTAATGCCAGCAATGCACATGGGCACCTTTTTTGAGTCCCAGCTGCTCTTTTCTCGATCTAGCTCCCTACTAATGGCCTGGAAAAGCAGTTAACTGATGGCCCAAGCACTTGGACTCCTGTATTGTGAATCAGTGGATGGAAGAGTCTCTTCTCTTTCTGTAACTCTGCCTTTCAAATAAAATAATTCAATATTTAAATAAATAAATAAGTCTTGGGCCCGGCGGCGTGGCCTAGCGGCTAAAGTCCTCGCCTTGAACGCGCTGGGATCCCATATGGGTGCCGGTTCTAATCCCGGCAGCTCCACTTCCCATCCAGCTCCCTGCTTGTGGCCTGGGAAAGCAGTCGAGGACGGCCCAAAGCCTTGGGACCCTGCACCCGCGTGGGAGACCCGGAAGAGGTTCCTGGTTCCCAGCATCAGATCGGCACAGCACCGGCCGTTGTGCTCACTTGGGGAATGAAACATCGGATGGAAGATCTTCCTCTCTGTCTCTCCTCCTCTCTGTATATCCGGCTTTCCGATAATAATAAAATCTTTAAAAATAAATAAATAAATAAGTCTTTTTTGTTTTTTAAAGCTAGAAAGTTACAGAGAGGGAGAGACTGAGATCTTCCATCTGCTGGTTTACTCCCCATATGGCCGCAACAGCAAGAGCTTGGCTGGTCTGAAGTCAGGAGCCAGAGGCTTCCTCTGGATCGCCCATGTCATGCAGCAGATACAGAAAGAGAAGAGACGCTTCCGTCCACTGATTCACTTCCCAGATGGCCACAGCGGCGGGAGTCGGGAGGTGGGAAGGCAGCTTGAGATGCTTCCGTTTCATACTGGAGTGTGCTCGATCATCCTGACTTCTCTGTTTCCCATCTATTTCCCTGCTACTGCATCCTGGGAGGGAGACAGCAGACAGTGGCTCAAGTAGGTAGATCCTGTTTATCCATATGAGAGACCAGGATAAAACTTCTGGCTCTGGGTTTTGGGGTTTGGCCCACTCTGTACAAGTACTTGGAGAGTAAATCAGTAGGTAGAAGATCTGTGTGTGTGAGAGACAGAGTGATTCTTTTAAATAAATTTTGTATTAAAAAAAAAAAGAAAGATTCTGGTCTCCCACACTGGAGCGTCTGGGGTTGACTTGTGGTTCTAGCTCCTGATGCCAATCTCCTGTCCATTCAGAAAGCTGGTTCAGGTCTTTGGGTTCTGTGGGAGCCCTGGACTGTGTCCTCAGCTCCTGGTCCCAGCCCCGCACCTCCCCAGCCACTGAGGCTTTTGAAAAATAAACCAAAGGATAGGGACACTATCTGATTCTCTTTCTCTCTCAGATAAAGAAACCAAAACTTAGGCATTGTTTATTTCTGGAATTTTTACTTAATGTCTTTAGACCACAATTCACTACGGGTAACTGAAAGCTCAGAAAGCAGCAGTCAGCAGATAAGGGGCAGCCGAGCCTGCTGCGTGCACTGCACTGTACAAGATAAACAAGATGAGCAGAAGCATAGAGGGCCAAGAAGACGAGTGTATGAGAGAGAGAAAGCACCGCCAGAGACTCTAGACTGACTCCGAAGGGCCCTGAAAAAGCCACGGGTGGTGTGGATGTGCTGGGCGAGCAGCAAAGGGCAGGGCTCAGTTAGTGCTACCACATCCTACCTGGCCTTTCTTCTAGTCAGACAGCCTGTGCAGGGGCGGGATGAGGGTGTGGGGAAGGGCAACATGCAGGTGTCAAGGGAGCCGATAGAGCTGAGACTGGTTAGTAAAGCAAATCTTCATAAAAGAGAGAGAAAATTAAATAGTTTGCAGATATAAGCATTTCAATCTTTTTGTAAAGATTTGTTTTATTTTTATTGGAAAGGAAGAGCTACGGCGAGAAGAGGAGACACGGGGGTCGTCATCCGCCGAATCACTCCCCAAATTGCTAAGACAGCAGTGATGAGCCAATCTGAAGCCAGGAGGCAAAAGCGTCTTCAGGTTCTCCCATATGGATGCAGGAACTCAAGGGCTTGAGTCGTCTTCTGTTGCCTTCCCGGGCCACAAACAAGGAGGTGGATAAGAACTGGAGCATCAGGGGTACAAACTGGAGCCCATAGGGGATGGTAGCAAAGCAGGTGGAGGCCTAGCCTAGGATGCCACGGTGCCAGCCCCCAAAGATACAATTCTAAGAATATAATCATACTTTTCTTCCTCCATATTTCTGTCCTCCTTCCTTCCTGATTTATTTTTCTTTTAATTTCTGAGATAACATTTTTCATTTCCCTGATAGTCAAAAGCTTAATTCTCCACTAAATGAAAAGTTCAAACAGGAAAAATGGAAAAGCCACCGTGAAGCAGCAATATAAACAAAAATAGTAAATGAAAACAAACAAAAATACATAATCAAATCAAAAGATGTCACTTTCATTCACATACATTAAAATGTTGGGCCTAGTGCGGTAGCCTAGTGGTTAAATTCTCGCCTTGCACTCCTGGGATCCCATATGAGGGCCAGTTTGTTTCCCAGCTGCTCCATTTTCCATCCAGCTCTCTGCTTGTGGCCTGGGAAAGCAATCGAGGACGGCCCAAAGCTTTGGGACCCTGTGCTCATGTGGGAGACCCAGAAGAAGCTCCTGGCTTCTGGCTTAGGATCAGCACAGGTTCAGCCATTGTGACTACTTGGGGAGTGTACCAGTGGATGAAAGACCTGTCTCTTCTTCACTCAGTAAATCTGACTTTCCAATAAAAATAAATTAAAATCTTTTTAAAAAGTTTTTTTAAAAGATTTATTTATTTATTTATTTTTATTTGAAAGGAGGATATACAGAAAGGAGAGACAGAGAGGAAGATCTTCCGACTGATGAGTCACTTGATCCGAAGCCAGAAGCCAGGAACCTCTTCCGGGTCTCCCACACGGGTGCAGGGTCCCAAGGCTTTGGGCCATCCTCGACTGCTTTCCCAGGCCACAAGCAGGGAGCTGGATGGGAAGTGGAGCTGCCGGGATTAGCTAAGCTTTGGCTGTTGTGGCTGCTTGGGAGTGAATCATCGAACAGAAGATCTTCCTCTCTGTCTCTACTCCTCTCTGTATATCTGACTTTCCAATAAAAATAAAATGAAAATCTTAAAAATAAATAAATGAATAAAAGTATCTGCAAATTTTTTTTTTTTTTTTAAAGATTTTATTATTACTGAAAAGCCGGATATACAGACAGGAGGAGAGACAGAGAGGAAGATCTTCCATCCGATGTTTCACTCCCCAAGTGAGCCGCAACGGGCCGGTACGCGCCAAACCGATGCCAGGAACCAGGAACTTCTTCCAGGTCTCCCACGCGGGTGCAGGGTCCCAGTGCTCTGGGCCGTCCTCGACTGCTTTCCCAGGCCACAAGCAGGGAGCTGGATGGGAAGTGGAGCTGCCTGGATTAGAACCGGCGCCCATATGGGATCCCGGGGCTTTCAAGGCGAGGACTTTAGCCGCTAGACCACGCCGCCGGGCCCTGCAAATTTAAAATGTACAAAGGAATTCATGATTAAAGAAACAAAGAAAGAAACAAACAGAACAGGGCCCAGTGTGATAGCGTAGTGGTTAAACTCCTCGCCTTGAACGTCAGGTTCCCATATGGTCCCTGGTTCTAATCCTGGATGTCCCACTTCCCATCCAGCTCCCTGCCTGTGACCTGGAATGCAGTCGAGGATCGTCTAAAGCCTTGGAACCCTGCACCCACGTGGGAGACCCGGAATTGGCTCCTGGCTCCTGGCTTCGGATTGGCTCAGCACCAACCACTGTGGTAGCTTGGGGAGTGAAGCATCGGACAGAAGATCTTCCTCTCTGTCTCCTCCACTCTGCATATCTGACTTTCCAATAAAAATAAATACATCTTTTAAAAAAACAACAACAACAGAAGAACAAAACAGCATTAAAAGACTCAGCAGGCTGCATGCCTGCCCTTCCTCCCTTGCAGCGCCCTGGGCCCGCAGTGCTACTTCTTTCCCCACTATTGCAGCTTTTTAATTTATGTAAAGTACCTTTAACCGTGCCTGGCCCTGGAAGCCATTCTCATGTACCTGAGCACTCATTGAACAGCTAAGTAAGAATGTAAGGCAGAGAGGGCAAGCTAGAGGGACAAGCTCAACGGACTCACTTCGCTGGTCAGGGGCAAAGGAGAATCCTGGCATCCTGGCAGAGAGCCCGCACACCTAGAGATTCCTGGACAGGCTTGTCTAGGCAGTGACATCATTTCTTCCATGGGCCTTGAGAAAATCCATTCTTGCGAGGTTCTTGGAAGGCCAGTGGGCACCATTCACTAAGGTCTCGTGTCTTCTATCCTTAGGGCTGAGCTTCCCTTGTAGGAGAGGAAATCAGGTGCCTCTTGGTTCACTTTAAAAATATTTATTTATTTATTTACTTTTCTTTGAAAGGCAGATTATAGAGAGAAGGAGAGCTAGAGAGAGAAAGATATTCTATCCACTTCTTCACTCCCCAAATGACTGCAATGGCTATGACCCAGTTGAACCAAAGCCAGGAGCCAGGAGCTTCCTGCGGGTCTCCCATGTTGGTGCAGGGACCTAGGCTTTGGGCTGTCCTCGACTGCTTTCCCAGACCATAAGCCAGGAGCTGGTTGAGAAGTGGTGCATCCAGGACACAAACTGGTGCCTATATGGGATCTTGGCACTCAAAAGTTGAGGCTTTAGCCATGAAGCCATCACACTGGGCCCAACAAAATAATTATCAAATGTATGTTGATTGTGAAACTTCTCATTAAGTGTACAAGTAATATATGACAAATTATCAGATTCACTTTGTATTATTTCTTCAGGACTGGGGTTTTTCAATCATTTTAAACTTGGGATCCTCCTTGGGCCCGGCGCGGTAGCCTAGCAGCAGTTAAAGTCCTCGCCTTGAATGTCCCGGGATCCCATATGGGCACTGGTTCTAATCCCAGCAGCCCCGTTTCCCATCCAGCTCCCTGCTTGTGGCCTGGGAAAGCAGTCAAGGACTACCCAAAACCCTGGGACTCTGCGCCCGCGTGGCAGACCTGGAAGAGGTTCCAGGTTCCTGGCTTTAGACTGGCTCAGCTCCAGCCACTGCGGCCGCTTGGGGAGTGAACCATCGGACGGAAGATCTTCCTCTCTCTCTCTCCTCCTCTCTGTATATCTGACTTTGCAATATAAATAAATAGATCTGCGCCTGGCGGCCTAGCGGCCTAGCGGCTAAAGTCCTCGCCTTGAACGTGCTGGGATCCCATATGGGCGCCGGTTCTAAATCCGGCTGCTCCACTTCCCATCCAGCTCCCTGCTTGTGGCCTGGGAAAGCAGTTGATGATGGCCCAATGCATTGGGACCCTGCACCCGCGTGGGAGACCTGAAAGAGGGTCCAGGTTCCTGGCATCGGATTGGCGCACACCGGCCTGTTGCGGCTCACTTGGGGAGTGAATCATCAGAGGGAAGATCTTCCTCTCTGTCTCTCCTCCTCTTTGTATATCTGACTTTGTAATAAAAATGAATCTTTTTAAAAAAAAAAAGTTAAAAAAAAAAAAAAAGAAATAGATCTTTAAAAAAACAAAGTTGGGATCCTCAAATTTGAAGGTATGGAGTGTATTCATTTCTACTTTAGCAAACAAAGGACCCTCTCCAGATCTTGCTGGTGCTCTGCACCGGCATTAGCACGCACTCCTGACGCCTGTTGCTTGTATTCTCTGATCTGGTCCACAAGGGGTTTCTGCACAGGACCAAGCTGTTACGCTGAGGTTCCTGCGCAGGTGCACTGAGACTGCAGAGCGGATGAGGGAGGAGAACCGGAAGAGCGTCGGGCTCATGGTGACCGTGCGGTACTTGCACACAGCCCCAAGCCGCCAGAGTCGCTGCTGCTACCACCGCTCCCCCAACACATTTTTAATTTAAAAATCCTTCCTTTTCTTCAGGTGAACTGAGGCAATGGTTGGGATTAAAATGTATGTCTTTTTAAAAGATTTGTTTATTTATTTATTTATTTTATTGGAAAGGCAGGTCAGATTTACAGAGGAGAGACAGAAAAGATCTTCCGTCTGCTGATTCACTCCCCAAGTGGCTGCCATGGCTGGAAATGTGCTGATCCAAAGCCAGGAGCCGGGAGCTTCTTCCGGGTCTCCCACACGGGTGCAGGGTCCCGTCCTCGACCGCTTTCCCAGGCCACAAGCAGGGAGCTGGGTGGGAAGCAGAATAGCTAGGACTCGAACCAGTTCTTACATGAGATGCTGGCACTATCAAGTGGAAGATGGAAGTGGAAGTGACTGTTAAGCCAAGGCCTTGACCCCACAATGTATGTTTTCAGTTGGCACTGATGTGTTCCCTTAGTGGACTTATGGCTGTCCCTCTTCCCACAAGCCACTCCCCTCCCACAACACACACTAACCCCACATCCCAGATGTAGGCCGCTCAGCTCTTTGAGCGTCAGGAACCTGTGCAGCCGACCACCCACTAAATCTGTGTAGAAAGAGCTGTGAGTGAGACTCCTGGGGTGGTCATGAGGTCTGACACCTGCTCCAGGAAGATGGTGGGGCAAGGGGTGGAGGTGAGGGAGTGAGAATCAGCAGGTTGGGGAGGTGAGGCGGGGCAGGGGGCCATGCCGGAGGGAACGGCGTCAGGAAAACATCACATTCTTGCTAAGTCTGCGAAATCAAGGCAGCGGAAAGATTAAGCCCTGATTGTTGGACTGGACAGAACTCTGTCCTCCTTGGGGAGCCTCCGTCTCCCCTCTTCTCGTGTTCTCTCACTTCCACCACTTCTGTTCCATGGTTGACTGCCATTTTGAACTTTTCAAATGTCTTTTCTTCAACTCCTTGCCTGTCCTGCTCCCTACTCTTTTAGGTGGTTACCTTGAAGTCCTTCTGCAAAAATTTACATGGATTGAGATGAAAGAGGCCTTCTTTATCATCTGACTCCCCCACCCACCCCCATCTGTAAGAAGTACCTTTAACCCCAGGCCTGCAGTACAAGTTGTTGAAGTAAAACCACAGGCCATTGTTTTGCACTAAGTGCTTGCACTAGGCTCCCCTGACAGACAGTGCTAAAAAACAAAAAATGGAGTCACCCAGGTGAAAATTCCATGTCACCAACCCTGTTTATCGACTTTCAAAGAACTCAAAATTGGAGAGATAACAGTCAACTATTGTAAACAGGATGGCTTCAATGGGCCTGATAATGAAGTTAATCTTACACAAAACTAACTTGAAATGGCATGATAACAGCTAAGCAGCTACTTTGCTATTGTTCTGTCTGTCCCCACCTTGCACAGAAGGTAGCTGGATTCTGTATTTGTTTCCTCTCCAACTATAAGGCCAACTTCTCCCTCTCGGGTCACCAGAGCCCTTACTCAGCTTTATGCGATGAAGTGTTGCTGAATTCTAGAATCACAAATAAAGCCAATTAGAACCCTAAATTGTGGCAATTTTGTCTTTTTTAATAAGCAAAGCCTAAACCAAGTCTCATGGAGTTATCACAAATTATATACTCTGATGTTAATGTTTTAAAAAGATGAAAGAGTTAACACAGAGAGAAGACAAAGTGAGAGGGAGAGAGCTCTTCTATCTATTGGTTTATTCTCCAAGTAGCTGCAACAGTTGGGGCTGGGCCAGTCCAGAGCCAGAAGCCAGGAACTTCATCACAATTGCTCACACAGGGGGCAGGGACTTAAGCACTTGAGCTGTCTTCTGCTGCCTTTCCTAGGCACATTAGCAGGGAGCTGGACTGCAAGTGCAGCAGCTGGTACATGATCTGTCACATGATGTTACATGGGATGCTGACCTCACAGGAAGTGGCTTAACCTTCTCTGTCACAATGTTGGCCCCTAACTTTGATTTTAAGATGCCAGTTCTAACAAACCAAATCGATGACATGGCCTACTAATGGGTGACAGCATGTATGTATGCGTTTGAGGTAGTTTATTTATTTTTGTCTTAATTGAAAGGCAAAGAGAGAGAGAGAGAGAGAGAGAGAGAGAGAGAGATCTTCTACTCACAGATTCATCCCCCCGCATGCTAAAAACCACCAGAGCTGAGCCGTGGCAAAGTCAGGAATTAGGGGTTAAATCTGGGTCCCTCATGTTGGCGCAGTGACCTCTTGCCTCCCAGTGAATTAGCAGGAAGCTCATTTTTTTTTTTTTTAATTGGAATGGCAGATTTACAGAGAGAAGGAAATACAGAGAAAGATCTTCATTTTCTGGTTCACTTCCCAGGTAGCCACAATGGCCAGAGTTGATCTGAGGCCAGGAACCAGGAGCCAGGAGCTTCTTCTGGGCCTCCCACGCGGTTCCAGGGTCCCATGACTTTGGGCAATCCTAGACTGGTTTCCCAGGCCACAAGCAGGGAGCTGGATGGGAAGTGGAGCAGCCAGGATGCAAACCGGTTCCCATATGGGATCCCGCCATATGCAAGGTGAGGACTTTAGTCACTAGTCTACTGTGCAAGGCCAAGGAAGCTTGATACTTATTGGAAAGGCAGATTTACAGAGAGAAAGGGAGATAGAGATAGATTGTCTATTTACTGGTTCACTCCCCAAATTGTTGCAACAGCCAGAGCTGAGCCAATCTGAAGCTAGGAACCAAGAACCTCCTCCAGGTCTCCCACATAGGTATAGGGTCCCAAGGCTTTCCCAGGTTATGAGCAGGGATCTGAATGGGAAGTGAAGCACTCGGTATACAAACTGTTGCCCATATGAGATTGCAGCACTTGTTTTTTTTTTTTGAAATATTTTATTTTTTATTACAAAGTCAGATATACAGAGAGGAGGAGAGACAGAGGGAAAGATCTTCCGTCCGATGATTCACTCCCCAAGTGAGCCGCAACGGCTGGTGCTATGCCGATCCGAAGTCGGAAACCAGGAGCTTCCTCCAGGTCTCCCACGCGGGTGCAGGGTCCCAAAGCATTGGGCCGTCCTCGACTGCTTTCCCAGGCCACAAGCAGGCAGCTGGATGGGAAGGGGAGCTCCCGGGATTAGAACCAGCGCCCATATGGGATCCCGGGGCGTTCAAGGTGAGGACTTTAGCTGCTAGGCCACGTTGCTGGGCCCCAGAGATTGCGGCACTTGTAAGGAGAGAATTAGTCAACTGAGCCACTGTGTCAGGCCCAAGAGGCTTGATTGGAAATGGAAGAGCTGGGCCTTGAACCAGGAGCTCTGACATTGATGCAGGTGTTCCAAGCGGTGACTTTTTTTGTTTTTGGAAGACTTCTCTCTATTTATTTTTCTATGCAGTTACATCTTGTTTAGCATTAACAGTCATAAATTGATAAAGTTTTTTGGGGAGAATCTTAAACCACAATTTAAACTTTGCAGTATATAGTGATTAAGCACAGTTTTACAGAACTTTGCATTTTAACAATTGAAGAATAGAAAAGTTTTAAGCAGGTGAGCAGGGAAATTCCCAACAACCTAGTGAGTGAAGAAGAGTTTAACTCTACATTCTACCTAGGAAAGTCCAGGAGAAGCAAACGGGGAGCCTGACCAGTAAGTACAGGCTGAGTGATTATAGGCTAGTTGACCTTTTCCCTGGCTGTTCCAGACTTTCGATGTCAGTGTCTCTCTATCTGAAAAGCCAAATGGGAAGCCTGATCGATAAGGTACAAGCTGAGTGATTATCAACTAGCCAAACTTTATTAGCCTCTGTCTATCTGAACTAATTTTGGGGCTCACAAGCAACCCTGATGGTCGGTGTGGGAGAGGGTTGGGAGCCAAGGCAAGCAGTGACTTATTAACTGAACCCCACAGGTCACATTTTAAAGCAAAACACATAGGCTGATGATGTGGGTGCTTTTTGAGTCCCAGCTGCTGCCCCACTCTGGTCCAGATCCCTGCCACCATACCTAGGAAAGCAACAGAAGATGGCCCAAGTTCTTGGGCCCCTGACACCCATGTGGGAGACCCAGATGAAGTTCCTAATTTCTGGCTTCAGCCCATCCCCGCCCTCGCTATTGTAGCAATTTTGGGAGTAAACAAGCTGTTGGAAGACTCTTTCCTCCACTACCACTTCCCTCCATTTGTCTCTGTAATTCTGCCTTTCAAATAAATAACAAAACATACACTCATTTTATAAATGAGCAAGCTGGGTCAAGGTCTGACAAGGATTGTGTACAACAGGTTAAGTGTCAGCTTATGACACCAGTGTCTCATAGCAGACGCTGGTTCAGCTGTTACACTTCAGATCCAGCTGCCTGCTGGAAGGGGAAGGGAAGGAAGGCAACCTGATTTCCAAGGAAGGAAGGGGAAGATGACTTGAGTTTTTTAGTTTTTTTCACCCATGTGGGAGACTAACACTGAGTTCCTAGTTTCTGGCTCAATGCAGTACCAGCTGTTGCGGCCATTTGGGAAGTGAACAGCAGACATGAGATCTCTCTCTGTCTCTCCTCTCTCTCTTTGCCTTTCAAATAGATGAATTATTAATTAATTAATTAACTAATTAACTTAAAATATGAAGTCAAGGGGCTGACGTTGTGGCACAGTAGGTCAAGCTTTAGCCTGTGGTGCCAGCATCCCATATAGTTGCTGCTTTGTATCCTGACTGCACTGCTTCCCGTCTAGTTCCATGTTTGTGGCCTGGGAAAGCATCTCAGGATGGCTCAACTCTTTGGGTCCCTAAATCCACATGGAAGACCCAGAAAGTACTGGCTCCTAGCTTTATATTGGCCCAGCTTTGGCCACTGAAACTATTTGGGATGTGAACCAGCAGATGGAAGATCTTTCTCTGTGTGTGTCTCTCCTTCTCTCTGGTAATTTTGCCTTGCAAATAAAAACAAAATAAAACTTTAAAATTTTAAAATAAGTATGTCTTTATTTATCTGTTTAAAACACGGCATTGCAGAAATTTAGAGACAGAGATCTTCCTTCTGCTGATTCACCCCAGAAATGGCTGCAACAGCATGGGTGGTCCAGACTAAAGCCAGGAGCCTAGATTTCCAGCTAGGTCTCCAGCATGGATGACAGGGGCCTAAGATCTTGGGCCATCTGCTGCTGTTTTATCAGGTGTATTAGCAGAGAGCTAGATCAGAAGTACAACAGTTGGAACCTGAACTAGGGTCATTATGAGATGCAGGTGTTGCAGGCAATGGTTTAACTTGCTATGCCACAACTGTGACCCCCCTAAACATTTTAAAGTCAGTCTTGGGGGCTTTTTTTTTTTTTTTTTACAGATGACAAAAGGAAGGAAGGAAAAGAGAGGAAGAAAGAAAAAAAGAGAAAAACATCTCTTGAGAAATACTTGCTCTGGAATGAGCCTCCTTGGAGTTTCGGGCCTGCAGGCAGCCCCAGGGTTGTAGGGAGTGTGGTGGAAAGGCTTCTTGGAGAGGAAGTGTCAAGCAGAGATCCTGCCCAGGGATGGTCTTGCTGCTGTGTTGAATTAGCAGAGAGTTCCTGACCAATGTTAGGGAAATCTGCCAAACGGTTGTACATTTTCAACTCCTATATCTGTGATATGCTCGAATTGGAGAAAGGTATCTGACCACCCCCAGCTGACCAAACCTGTTTCCCAAGTGTCCCTCTCTGTGGGGCCGACAGACAGCCCACATCTACCTGATACCTTCGAATGCTGAAATACATTGTAATGAAATCAGGTTGCCTAGTTTGATTAGATTCACTTTGAAACCCAAAGGCTCCCCCAAAAACTTGCAAGTGGTAATGTGAGGGAATGGCACTCCCCCAAACTTGCAGGTGGTACTGTGACAAACACAAACAGCTTACAGCAGCAGAGCAAGCACATCCCATCCCCCCTGCCTTTCCCTCATGAGCCACACCCCCAAACCTGGCTTGGTTAGAGAGCTGGAGCCTTTGTTTAGATATGCCCTGATGCTTTGGCTAGGCCTTGGGCCTCTGGCAAAGAAAACAAAACAAAACAAAAAAACAGGAAAGGGGACCAGGAGCTTGGAAGGGGAGAGTAGTGGCGGGGGTGGGGTGGAGTGGAGAACCAGACCCCTCCTGGAAGATCAGGCCTCCAACCAGAAGATCTTGGAATGAGGACTCAAAAACAGAAATAAACAACATCCATGCCTTTAGATCCAATTTGAACTAAAGTCGCTGGGTTCATTCTCCATGATTTTTCTGTTGAAAACGATTACCTTCTAAGTCTAAAAGTGCTGATGGAGATGATGTTAGAAAAAGGGATTGAAAAATCCTGACACTGTGGTGGCTTGATCAGCACCCCATCTTCTCAGAGGAGCCGTGGACTCAGCAAGGCGAGGATCTGTTGTTTGGCTCCCACTTTATCTCAACTGAAAGTATCTGAGGTCTTGCTTGGTTTATTTCAACCAGACCTGAATGTCATAAAGGAATTATGTGAATTATGCGAGTTGTGTAATTCTGGAGCCTCAAAGCAATACACAAAGGTAGCTCTCAAGACCTTCAACAATGACTATTAGGCAACACCAGGGAGTTTTTAAAACTCCCCTCTCACTTACTTAGCCACCCAGGTGGGGAGAAGCAACAGGAGTTGGAACTCAAATGCATTTCTTATGATCTTTCTTCACCACCACAGTGCCTTTCCGAGGGAACCAAGAAAGGTTGCCAGTCAGGTGGCTGAAGGCTGCAAGGTTATGCTTAGAGCCAGAGAACATGCACGCAGCTCTCTTCTCTCTTTTTCTTTCTCCACCATCCCTTCTTCCCTCTCAGGGTACTGGAGTACTCTGCTTTATCCTCCTTTTCTGAACTCCCTTCCCATCAAAAGGAGCTTTCACAAAAAAGCAATTAACAGCATTCTGACAGAAAGGGAGTGGGGTGATCTCCAACAAGGGTCCTAAAATGTCACTATCCCTCGGGACCACCATTCTGGAGGTTCTGGGAGGCGCCAGTGAAGATGTGAGGACTGAGGGTACCCTGGCATTTTTTTTAAGGGGGTAGAAAAAGGTCATACATATTCTTGATTAAATATAGAATATTTACCAAATTACTATTGAAAATGATTTTTGTTATATTCTATAACATATTGTATTCAATCATGTACCTGTTTTTGAAAATTAAGTTGTACCTAATTTGTAATGTAATAAATAATTTGTAATGTAATAAATACTTCTTTTTAAAAAGATTTATTTATTTTTATTGGAAAGGTATATGTACAGAGAGCAGGAAATACAGAAAAATCTTTCATCGCTGGTTCACTGCCCCAAGTGGCAGAAGCAGTTAGAGCTAAGCTGATCCAAAGCCAAGAGCCAGGAACCAGGAGCTTCTTCCAGGTCTCTCATGCGGGTGTAGAGTTCCAAGGCTTTGGGCCATCTTCTACTGCTCTCCCAGGCCATAAGCAGGGAGCTGAATGGGAAGTGGAGCAGCAGCCAGGACATGAACCAGCGCCCATATGGGATCCCGGCAGATGTAAAGTGAGGATTTGGCCACTAGGCTATTGTGCTGGACCCATAAATACTCCTGTAAGAAGTGATTTACCTATGTATCTTCAAATACACCTTTAATTATTTTTTAATAATAAATTCCTACATTTGGCTACCCTGGATTTTGTCAGGACTGCCAGCAAGGACATGTGATAGGTTTGGTTGCCTTAAAGCAAGAAGAATCAATACATTTAGAAATGATATTTGTTTGGTAGGCTAAAACCTTTAGAAGCATTGGGATCCATCCTCTCCCTCCTCCAGTGAAAAGTTTTGGCGTTTGACATTTGACCTCTGAATACAAAACCTAAAATCACAGGGACAAACCTAACATCCAGGACCACTGTGTTACAGAAAAGGGTGTGAATGGAAGAATTGAAGATATGTTGGTTTGATTTTAGATTCTTCTTTTGCAGGGGGGAGAATGATTTATTTTACTTGAAAGTCAAGTTATATAGAGAGAAACGGAAAGACACACAGAGTTCACCACCCAAATGATAGCAATAGCAGGAGCTGAGCTAATCCGAAGCAAAGATCCAGGAGCTTCTTCTGGGTCTCCTATGCAGGTACAGTGTCCCAAGGCTTTGGGCCGTCCTCTACTGCTTTCCCAGGGCACAGGCAGGGACCTGAATTGGAAGTGGAATAACTGGGACTTGAACTGGCAGCCATATGAGATGTCAATGGCACAAGTGGAGGATTAGTCCGACATGCCACCATGCCAGCCCCGATAGCTAGAGTCTTCAGATGCAATCAGCAGTTTATCGTGGTTCAAGAATAACAATAACAGTTGAATTTTTGAAAGATTAATTTTATTTTTATTGGAAAGTCAGATATATGAAGGAGAGACAGAGAGGAAGATCGTCCATCTGATGGTTCACTTCCCAAATGGCCACAACAGCCATAGCTGAACCAATCCAAAGCCAGGAGCCTCTTCCGGATCTCTCATGTGGGTGCAGGGTACCAAAGCTTTGGGCCATCCTCAACTGCTTTCCCAGGCCACAAGCAGGCGGCTGGATGGGAAGTGGAGCTGCCGGGATTAGAACCAGCTCCTATATGGGATCCCAGGGCGTGCAAGGTGAGGACTTTAGCTGCTAGGCCACCACGCCAAATTTTTAAAGCAAAGAAAAAGAGAGTGACATGGAAACTGGTCGTCTGCTGGGCTAGGCTCAAGCCAGGAGCCACAGTTCAGTCTGGGCTTTCCACATGGGTGCAGAGACCCATGTACTTGAGACATTACTTGTTGCCTTCCAGAGTACATTGGCAGGAAGCTGAGCTCCATGAAGCAGCTGGGACTTGAACCAGGCACTCCAATACGGATCAGGAATCCCAGCAGCCCCTTGACTGCTGTACCAAATATCTGCCCCCAAAAGAACACACTTTAACAGCAGAAAATCCTGACAATTGCCAGACATGAGCTATTTGTTGACCAAATTATTGGACTTTTCTGTGTATCAGTTTCTTAATTTTTAAAACAATAGTGGCTATTTCATAAAAGAGACAACTGCATGCAATAAGATAATGCATTTCAAGGCTTGTTCTTGACCTATAGCAGCTATTTGACAAGTGCGGTCAAGTTTTTTAAAGGATATGTGTCGCAGGAACATACATCTCATTCCTCACCTGCCTGCCAAGGAAACCCCTTTTATCTTCTGAGTTAACTGGATGTTTCAGATGTTGCTGAAAACGCTGGAACAAAAGCGGAGCCAACAACCCTTGGCTGGGAGCGGAGGTCCTGTGTCAGTCCATGCATCCTGAGTGAGGCCCACGGGGAGGCCGGAGGCAGTGTGTAGGCCCCTGGGCCTCAGCCACGGAAAGGGGGAAAGAGGGAGGAAAACAAAGGCCCTATTCTCAGGAAACTCACCCTCTGAAGGGGAGCCAGGCAGTTTTCATTCTCTCCATCTGGAATGTCCTCTGGTCTCTTTCCATCTGAAAGGTCACTCTCCCTTTGAATACTTGGTGAGAAAAGGAGACCCATGGGAAGCACACTTGCTTTAGTGCAAATCCTGAATCTGCAGGTGTGGGTCCTGCACCTTCTGAACAGCAGTGTGATGCACAGGTTCTGTGTGGGTGACCTCACCGGTCAAGGAAGACTTTAGGGTGCTCTGCCATCACCCTCATGAAAGCATGTAGGTTTTTATCCCTCCAATCTGTCCCTCCACCACCACCACACAGCTACCATACTGATTGCCCTTATGATTACGTGAATCATGTCCCTGCTCAACTAGAACACTAGTGACACTCCATTACCTAGAGAATGAGTGCAGACCCAGCCTCCTGGGGAAGAATCCAGCTTATCACCTATTGTTTCTCAGCAGGTGCCACATGGCTGTCCCCTGAACACATCCTGGACTCTGGCTGTTTACACATTTCTTTATTCTGTGCTTCTAGAATGTCCTATTGTTTCCTCCTTTCCCAAATGCTGCTTCTCCCTTTGAAGCTTCCTTCCCCTAATCTCCTCCTCCCCTCAGCATTCCCTCACCTGAAATTGAAGAATCTTAAATTTGTTGCTGCCTGGGGTTATGGTTCTTAGTAAATTTGTCTTTGACCAGTTATCAGATTGTAAACTACTGTAGGGCAGGTACAAACTCTTATTATTCCAGTATCTTCCCTCCTGGGGTGGGTATGGTGAAGGTGGGTCACTTGTTGCATGAAATCTAATCTGGGTTACCACCCACTGTTCTTTCACTTATTCTCTTCACAGCACCCCTCCAAGTTGGGACAGGAAGGATCCTTCCTATTTCATCCTGAAGCAGTAAAGTGAGGCTTGGAGAATAAAAACTATTTGTGCAGGGGGGTTGTTTCAGAGAGCAATATGGAAATTTCTAGACAAGAGCAACCTTAGTGATGACTCAACTACGCGTTCACTGTCATCTGGAAGGCTGTGGTGACAGGCCCTGAATAGCAACTGCAGTTCTCAGGCTAGCTTGAATGCATGTGGATAACTCTCTCCTGAGAGAGGATATAAAAAAGAAAAGGAGGTTTCATCCCCAGAGAAATTGACTGCAAGGCAAGGTCACACACAACTTGAATATGCAGTGTTTTTCTTCTCCGAGGATGCCCAGGACAGCTGGTCTCTGCTGCTTCTCCTCCTATAGCTTGCTTTACTTGAAGGGCAAGGTGGCGGGGTTGGGGGGGTAAATATAGCAGCAGTATTTCTGATGCAACCTTGTCTGACCTCGCCTGGACCTGCCCTTGGCACCATTGCCCTGTAGAATGGGAGGGAGAAGGGGAGCAAACGCGTCCCTGCTGCTTGCTGTGTGTCCCAGAAGCTCACACTCCAAGCCCTGATGAGGGCTCTGGGGGCAGTGACCAGCCTGAAGAACAAAAACCCGGATAGGAAGGATGCTAGCGGACTTGTCAGCACTCCAGGGCTGGGCTGTCCAGCAGGAGGGCCAGCGCCAGGGCCCGTTAGTCAACACCATTCACGGAGGCAAAGGTGGCCACATGCCCTGTATTGGAAACCACGGGCAGCTCAGATGGCAGCTGTGCCTGCTGCATTTTGAAAAGGTTCAGGTCAAAAATGATTTGTAGGTTACCGAATCCTAATTTCTCTGTCCTCTTTTCAGAGTTTCTTTTTCTCTTTAAGAGGACAATTTAAGGATGGCAATAATGAACCTTTCATTAGGAAAAACAAAATGTCCTGGAATATACATCAGAATGATCTCTGATGGCTCACTCTGGTGGGAAGGATGGAGAATGAAGTGAGGGGCCAGAGGTTGGGAGAATCAGAGTAGAGAGTGGCTGTTAAGGTTTTGCTCTGTATTGTTGATTCTTTCTTAATAAGGGTGATCTAGAAAGTTCCACATAAAAGTGTTCTGCCTCTCTAAGATGGACTATGTCAATCAGTGGATTCTTCAGCGACCTCATCGTGCTTGGAATGGTGAGACTGGCAGCAATTCATAACTGTTGAACTATCAAAACCACTTGAGCAAGACCCTCCGAGCATGCCCCACATCAGGGACCTGGGATGGGTGGGAGACTGGGTGGGGCTTTTCCCTTTATCTCCCCCTTTACCCCAGATACATGACAAAAACAATGTGGAAATAATAGTCTTACCCACTTTCCTGTAGCTCTTGAACCTTTTTGCCCTAATTATGTAAAGAATGTCAAAAATAAAGAAAAAAATATGAAAAAAAAAGTGTTCTGCCTAGGGAAGACACATGTGTGCAGAGAAACGAGACCTGAAATTGTGACCCTATTGTTGCCAGGTAAATGTCTGTGTCTTCGTAGGTGTACTGCAGTTATCTCATTCCCAGTGTCTAGCGTGTCCTAGTGTATCTTTTCTCTTAATTTTGTGCTCATAATGTAAATTTTTTAAAAGGTCATTATTTATGTTATAGAAGGATACCCACCACCACCACCATCAATGCCTGGTATATGGAATTAAAGTGAAGACCACTTGAATGTAAAAAATGTTTGAGGGGAAGGCATTCCTGACACAGTGGGGTGAGGTGCTGCATGGGGCACTCCCACTCTGTATCAGCACACAGGTTTGAGTCCTGGCTAATGCACTTCCAATCCAGCTTCATGCTGGGAGACAAGAAATGGAGGCTCACGTACTACTGGAAGACCCAGATGGAATTCCTGGCTTTTGGCTTCTGCTGGCTTTAGGCAAGATATTGTTGGAATGTGTGGAGTGAACCAGATGATGGAAGATCTCTCTGTGTCATTCTCCTTAAGTTCATGAAACTAAATTAAACGTTTAAAAATAATTTCGCAACCCATGCATAGCTTTTATCCCATAATATACACTTTCTATAAATATTTTGAGGACTTGTTTGTGTTTTTTTCTTAAACTGTCATTCATTATCTTTTAAAAAATATTTATCTGGGGCCTGGCACTATAGTGTAGCGGCTAAAGTCCTCACACTGAATGCGCCAGAATCCTATATGGGTGCTAGTTCTAATCCCGGCAGCCCTGCTTCCCATCCAGCTCCCTGCCTGTGGCCTGGGAAAGCAGTCGAGGACGGCCCAAAGATTTGTCCCCCTGCACCTGTGTGGGAGAACCGGAAGAAGCTCTTGGTTCCTGGCTTCAGATCGGCGCAGCACTGGCCATTGCGGTCACTTGGGAAGTGAATCATCGGACAGAAGATCTTCCTCTCTGTCTCTCCTCCTCTCTATATATCTGACTTTGTAATAAAAAATAAATAAATCTTTGAAGAAAAAAAAAGTTAATCTGTTTGAAAGGCAGAGGGACAGAGAGAGAGCCAGAGAGATTTTTCCATATACTAATTCACTCCTCAAATTCCTGTAGTAACTGGGGCTGGGCCTGGACAAATTTAGAAGCCAGTAACTCCATGTGGGGTTCCTGGTGGATGGCAGAAACCCAAGCACTTGAGTCATCACTTGTGGCTTCCCAGAGTATGCATTTAGCAGGAAGCTGGATCCAAAATGGGGAGGGGATATGAACCCAGGAACCCCAGCGTGGGATGCCTAACTTGCCGCACCACAGTCCCACTCCTCTTGTTTCTTTAAGGAGGTGAAAAATTGAGAGAATTGTGCAGGTGTCCCTGGCATGCACGCTGTACACTCCTCTGACTGTCACTCAGCCAAGTGAGCAGAGATATGCTGTGCTGGGGGTAGAACTCCACTGAGTCCCTCACCCAGGGCCTGTGACAGGCTGGTGGCTCTATCCTTGCCTGAGGAAGAGGCTAGGGTCCACACTGGACACTTGCGGTTTACAAGCATGGGGTCTGGGAAAGTTCATGCTAGAGTTTGCCTTTCAGTACTGTACATGTAAGGAGCGACTCAAATAGCAATCCCAAGACTGACCCTGCCATCCTGGACCCAGTGGCCACATCGAATACCTGCTTGAATATCTGCTTACTCAGCACTACCTTAAATACCCTAGGTCTTGTATCCTTAAGGTCCACTTGCGTGAGTAAGCTGCGTGCTCCATCAATCCCCTTAGGCCTTTATCCCTGACCCGTATACTCACCCACCTGGAGGCTATAAAGGTGCCTCTACCCTTTGTTCTCTTTCTCACTCTCTCTACTTCCTCTTTCTCCCTGCCACATGCTCATTCCCCCACTGAAATAAAGACCTCTCCTGTGGTTCACTTACTGTGTGTCTTGGGTTTGTGGTGGGGAAAAAAAGAAAAAGCTAACAGCACAGCAATGGCTGAGGTCCAGCTTCGGAGGTGTCAGCTGACGGCCAAATGGTGTGTGGTGTCTCCAGGTCCCTCTTCCAGCAGCACCATCACAATTTCTCTATAGGGCTGCCCTGGTGATCTCATTCACTCCTGATCACCTCCCCAGCGCCCTGCCTCTGAACTCCAAGGCTGGCTGCAGTTGCTACCCTTTGAATGCCACACAATGGGAGTTGGATGGCTACCACGGGAACTCTTGGGAGACATACCGACACCACAGTCCTCACCACTTCTCATCTCAAGCGAGGACATGGAGGCCCAGGAGGCGTCACTTAATAACTGGCTACAGAGTGCTAAGCAGGAGCACGCAGCAATCGAACACTTCCAGCCGTCCACAGCTACCTCTGGCTCGATTCCAAACTAATTAAAAGACTATAATTGCTAGTTTGTAGGTTAACTGTCTTCTCTCTTCTCCTTTCTTAATGTGGCCGGTTTGGAACTTTTATTTCAGATCTGGCACAGTAGCCTAATGACTAAATTCTCACATTGCAGCCACCCAGGATCTCATATGGGCACCAGTTCATGTTCTGGCTGCTCTACTTCCCATCCAGCTCCCTACTTTAGAGGAGACAGAAAATGCACTAAAATCTTTCAAATCAAAGTATTGGGAGGGGGTGGGAAATGGTATTTGTAGTGCAGCAGGTAAAGCCACAGTCCGCAATGGCAACATCCCCCTATGGGTCTGAGCTGCTCCATTTCCCATCCAGTTCTTTGTTAATGACCTGGAAAAAACAGGGGAATTGCTTGGATCCCTGTCACCCAGGTGGGAAACAAGTATGGAGTTCCAGGCGCTTGGCTTCAGCTTGGTCCAGTCCCAGCCTTTGCAATCATTTGGAGAGATGAAATAGCTCTCCCTTTCTGCGTCTCCCTCTGTCTCTGTAACTCTAACTTTATAAATAACTAAACAGATACTTTTTAAAAGATTTATTTATTTTTATTGGAAAGGCAGAGTTACAGAGGGGAGAGACAAAGAGAAAGATCTTTCATCTGCTGGTTCACTCCCCAAATGGCTGCAATGGTCAGAGCTGAGCTGATCTGAAACCAGGAGCCAGGAGCTTCTTTCAGGCCTCTCACTGGGGTGCAGCGTTCCAAGGCTTTGGGTAGTCCTCTACTGCTTTTCCAGGCCACAGGTATGGAGCTGAAAGCGAGGTAGAGCAGCCAGGATATGAACCAGCGCCCAAATGGGATCCTGGCACATGCAAGTTAGGACTTTAGTCACTAGACTATGGCTCTCGCCTCTACCCCTCCCCCCACTTTTTTCAGTATTAAGCTAAAGCCATTCTGACTTCTCACAGAGCACAGTATTTGACCAGTAAGTGTGGTTTACTATTATCATTATTACCGTTACTACTTTCATCAATGTCGTCATGAACATCCTTGTCTGTTTCGCCTTCCATTGTCAGTGAGTTTCAAAGGCTAGAGCATGCGCCAGCATTACGGCACTAATTGCAACAGCAGCCTTCCATATCAGAGTTTCAATTCAAGTCCTGGCTCCTCTGCTTCTGGTCCAGCTCCTTGCTACTGTGCGTAGGAAGGTAACAAAAGACGACCTAAGTGCTTGGTGGTCCCTGAGACCCACATAGAGTTCTTGGCTTTTGGCTTCAGGCTGTCAGATCTGGTTGTTTTGGCCATCTGGGAGAGTGAACCAGTAGGTAAAACAGATCTCTGTGTTGTTCTTTTAAATAAACAGGAACAGCTTGCCTAATCCCGGCGGAGCCTTACACAGCTCTCCTCTGGAACACAAGCGCCCTTTACAGAGGTCAGAGACACAGGACCACATGCTTTGCTTCCTGTTTACAGTTCTGTCAATCACTAGGAGAGGCAGAGGATCCGCATCCTAAGCAGAATTTTACGGCGGGTCACTCACCTTGCCCAATTCACCAAGTGAAACTCCAGAGTCCCGGGAAACTGAAGGTCCAGAAGGAAGAGAAGGTCCAGCAGAAGAGAGCGCATGTCCTAGACCCACCTTCACAGCCTCTGTGCCAGGAAACACCACCTGCGTTTTTATAGCCGCTGATATCCCCAGCGCCAGCAGCAGGCCCCAAATGACACAATAACAGACAGGAAAGCGCCAGAGGTGAGGCACCCCTTTGACCCCTGCTGCAGTCCATGTCTCAGGAGACCAAATTCCCAAGCGTTCACTGCCCTGCAGAAGGTCATGCAGCTGGTAAACAGCAGGGCTGGCTCACCACCATCATTCCCACGGCAGGCCCGAATCAAGCATGGTCTGTTTTCACAAGGTAGTTGGTTTGCTGAGGGGAAGAAAACAGGAGCTCAGGCCTCAGTGGATCTGCTTGGATTCCGTCAGGGGGACTTGGACTGGGGGGCTAGGGGACAGTGAGAGGGAGCATTCTAAACTGAAAGTGAAGCGCACAGTTGAATGTTGTGGGCTGTGGAGCTGATTTACATTCCTTAAGCTGAGCACTCAGGAATCGGGCCTAGGGCAGTAGCACCTAGCCTTTGCAGACTCATTGGCGTCCTATTGTCCTGTTGATGGGCTTGGGGGAAAGAGGAGGTAATATGGTAATAAAGAGGCTTGTGGAGGACGGCTCGAGAGAGTCGGGTCCCGGCACTTGTAACACCATCATGGTCTCCGGGTGTCGGTGCTTTTCGCTCGGACATTCGCCGTGCCTACTACGCCGGCTCAGCTAGCCGCGACAGTTGAATGTGCCAAGAAGTAAGAATCCCAAGGCCTGCCCCCTGTGTAGACCTGAACTCAATTTTAAATTTCTCTTCTAGATCTCACCTATAACATTATTGGAATAAACACTACATCCCTGAATACAAAATCCAAAAAGTAGAAAAAATAAAACATGCAAAGTCACTTTCCCTCACTCTGGCATCTCTTCCCCACCCCCACTGATTATTTAGAGATGCTTGACTCCTGAAGAAAGAAGGGTCTAGGCTCCCATAATGTGCTCTTGACAGGAGTGGGGAGAGTCTAATGCTTGGTCCAAAACATGTCTCTTCCAGCTTGGTACCAGTTACCAGCAGGAAATCCCCCTGGTCACCCCTGCAAGCAAAGATGGGAGCATTCCTTCCAGAACTATCCTGGAAAAGTGTAACTGTCAAACTCAATAATGCTGCCTAAAGGCCTTACAAAAAAAAAAAAAAAAGATTTATTTATTTATTTTTTTATTGGAAAGGAAGATATACAGAGAGGAGGAGAGACAGAGAGGAAGATCTTCCCCCCGATAGTTCACTCTTCAAGCAGCCGCAACGGCTGGAGCTGAGCCAATCCGAAGTGAGGAGCCAGAAACTCTTCCGGAGGGTGCAGCATCCCAAGGTTTTGGGCCGTCCTCGACTGCTTTCCCAGGCCACAAGCAGGGAGCTGGATGGGAAGTGGAGCTGCCGGGATTAGAACCGGTGCCCACATGGGATGCCGGGGCTTTTAAGGTGAGGACTTTAGCCGCTAGGCCACACCGCCGGGCCCCCTAAAGGCCTTTTAAAGAATTATCCACTTGACAGACAGAGAGAGACATTTTCCATCTGCTGGTTTACTCCACAAATGGCTGCAATGGCCAGGCCTGGGCTAGGCTAAAGCCATTCAGATATCCCACACGGGAGGCAGGGACACAGGTTCTTGGGCTACCATCTGCTGCTTTCCCAATTGCATTAGCAGGGAGCTGGACTGGAAGCAGAGCATCTACAACTTGAAACATCATACTGATGTCTGATACTGCTGTTGCCAATAGCAGTTTAACCTGCCATGCCACAATATTGTATTGCCCCTGAATGTATTTTTGTTCATCAAGTTCATTATTAGCCTCTGTCCTTCCTCGAAGGAGACGCTCAGGCACCTGCCACCAAGGCTAATCTGATTTCAGGATTTCATCTTATTTTTACTTTTGTTTCCATCTTGTTCCTTTTGTGACACACTTAGTGAATCATTGTTAGGTTGAAATCAACAGTTAGAAATGGAATCCTCCTAAAGATCAGGTGCTGGCTTGGTGAGCTTACCTGGGTGGCAATGTTCTATGTCACATGAAGAAGCCAGGTTGAGGGTGAGGGGGATGGAGCCTTGATGGATTCTACCTGCATGCTTTCCATATAATAAGCTATAACCTTGAAGAAAAAAAAATAGTGTTAGTATATAAATATAAGGTAACATGAGAAAAAGTTAGAGAAAACAATCTAATTTTAAACTGGGACTAGAGTTATTAACGCCACTTAGCCTTTGATTTCAGGGTTTTAACTGTGAAAAATTTTCCCATAAACTCCCTAATTGGCATAAGTCAGGTTGACACACAATAGGTTTTGCTTAGAAATGCAATGTTAAAAAGTTGTTGTCGCTTTGAGCATTCAGCATAGCAGAGAATATGCTGGCTTGGACATTCATTTTCCATGATTGAGTGCTTGGGTTCAAGTCCCGGCTCCAGGCCCTGCGAACATGGATCCTGGGAAGGCAGTGGTGATGACACAAATACTTGAGCATGAACCAGCAGGCGGGAGCTCCCTCTCCTCTCTTTCTCAAATAAAAAAATTTTTAACTTGAAGTAAAAAGAAAAAGAATGTATACAGTCAAGTGACTTCCTCTGTTTTTCAATGTCTTGTCACTAATCCCTTAGGAATAAAATTCAGGGACAAGCACTGTGGGTTACCATCTTAGGCAACCACCTGCAACGCTGGCATCCCACATGAGCACTGCTTTACTGTCCATCTAGCTCCCTGTGAATGTGCAGGGTCCAAAGGCTGTGTGTCATGCTCCACTGTTTGCCCAAGTCACAATCAGGGAGCTGATGGGAAGTTGAGCAGCCTGAACTCAAACCAGTGCCCATATGGGACGCTGGCACTTGGAGATGGAGGATCAGCCAATTGAGCCATCACACTGGAACTAGTAGACTTCCAATAAACACTTCTTATTGAATGATACTGCAAATGGCTAGTATTTTAGCTAGTTGAACAACTTTACCCAGATAATATGTATTAGGGTATGTAGGCTAACCTGAAGAGAGATCCTTCTAGTTGGCTTACATAAGTCTGGTCCTGTTTAAATAGCTAAATGTCAGTGGAATGTTCTAATCATCCATATTTCTGATGACACAAGCTTGGGAGCCCTCATGACTTACATACTAGATGAGAGGTTTCGGAGTCACAAGAATCTAAAAGCCCATTAACAACAGAATGGCTATTGCTTCCACTACATCATTCCCACAGCAAGCTGTATAGCACAGCAACAACAACAAGTGAACTACTGTTGTGGGAAACTCCAAGAAGCCTCTCGAAGATAACATTCAGGGCAATAAGCCAGAAACACATCACAATAGACTATATGGTTCAATTTGTGCATATTTCAGAACCAAGCAGAATTCTCCTGTGGTCTGCAGGTTCAGGGCTGTGGTCCTCTTTAGGAAGGAGAAAAAACACCAAGGACTAGGAGGGAGCATTAAGGCCTCGGAGGTACCGGTAACATCTGCATCTTGACCTGGGTGGTGGTTATACGAATGTGCCTATTTTGGGTGTGCGTTATACATCCACGTTAAAGAGTGATGATTTCTGATTTCAAAGAAAAGAATAATTAGGATTCTCAGGATTATACTTGCTGTTGGATTATACTTAACTGTCATTCACTTAGGCTAAATAATCTTAATTATAGATAAGTAAATTTCTTTGATATCTTGTTTTAGATTTTCTTTTTATAAGAGAGGCTGATGAAGAGGCAACACTATTGCTGCAAAAATATGTGCTACAGGGCATGTTCGTGTGTTGCTTAAAATACAGCGTTACAGTCTTTTCTGAGAGCAATTTAGCAATGGCTGCTATTTTAAAAATGCATTTACCCCTTGACCCAGCAGTCTCAGCCGTAGGAATGCATCCTATTGATATAAAACAACTGGTTGTTGGGGCCCAACAAGGTAGCTTATTGGATGGAGTCCTCGCCTTGCACTCACCAGGATCCCTTGTGGGTGCCCGTTCATATCCCAGCTGCTCCACTTCCCATCCAGCTCCCTGATTGTGGCCTGGGAAAGCAGTCGAGGACAGTCCAAAGCCTTGGGACCCTGCACCCGCGTGGGAGACCTGGAAGAGGTTCCTGGTTCCTGGTTTCAGATCACCTCAACTCTGCCTGTGGCAGCCACCTGGGTAGAAATCAGCAAAGGGAAGATCTTCCTCTCTGTCCTTCCTCCTCTCTGTATATCTGCCTTTCCAATAAAGATAAATAAATCTTTTTTAAAAATCTGTTTGTCTTTTTTTTTAATAAAAGAGAATCTACTGGAATCTACTGGAACGTAAACTGCATAGAACATATGTAAAGGGAATATTTATGGCAGCAGTGTTTGAGTGGTAACACTCACTCCCCCACAGACAAAATCGTAACTACTTGTGTATGTCCATCATGTAAAAAATCAAATTGTAAATGCTACTGTATATGCATCAACGGAGTAACAGTTGTAAAAGTTAGAGAATACATCTGCATTTTAGAACATCCATTAAAAAATAGACTTAATTAAATTTTTTTTTTAAATTCACATGGCAGAGTTACAGAAAGAAGGACAGAGAGATCTTCCATCCACTGATTCACTCCCTAAACAGCTGCAATGGCTGGAACTTGGCCAGTCTGAAGCCAGGAGCCAGGAACTTCTTCTGGATCTCCCAGGACTTGGGCCATCTTTCACTGCTTTCCCAGGCACAATAGGAGGAAACTGGATCAGAAGTAGAGCAGTCAGGACTTGAACCAAGCCCATTTGGGATGCCAGTGCTGCAGACAGAGGCTTAACCAACCATACCACAATACCAGCCTAAGGAATTGAATTTTTTTTTACATGAGAAACTGTTTTGGGTAAAAGAAGCAAAATAATCATTTTAAAATTTTTGATTGGCAAGGAAGATATACAGAGAGAAGATATAGAGAGAAAGTTCTTCTGTCTTCTGTATCACTCCCCCAAGTGGCCGCAATGACCAATGCTGAGCTGGTCCGAAGCCAGGAGCCAGGAGCTTCTTCCTGCTCTCCCACGTGGGTGCAGGGTCCCAAGGCTTTTGGGCTATCTATTGCTTTTTTGGGCCATAACCAGGGAGCTGGATTGGAAATGGAGCAGCCGGGATATGGACTGGCACCCATATGGAATTTGGACTGATGCAAGGTGAGGATTTAGCCACTAGGTTATCACACAGGGTCTAAAATAGTCACTTTTAAAATGACAACAAAATGTGTATTAAATGTATGTATATTTCTGTTTTCTACTTGTGACTGCATGAACATGAAGAAAAATGGCAACGATTGGGTTGATAAATTGGTTATGGGGAGTTGACATTGTTGGTGGAAGAAAAGAAGGAAAGAAAGTAGAATCAAGGAAAAAGAAAGAAAAATAAAATAAAAACCAGAGGAATTTTTAAAAAAGATTTATTTATTTTTATTACAAAGTCAGATATACAGAAAGGAGGAGAGACAGAGAGGAAGATCTTCCCTCCAGTGTTCACTCCCCAAGTGACTGCAATGGCTGGAGCTGAGCCAATCCAAAGCCAGGAGCCCAGATCCTCCTCCAGGTCTGCCGCACGGGTGCGGAGTCCCAAGGCTTTGGGCCATCCTCAACTGCTTTCCCAGGCCACAAGGCAGGGAGCTGGATGGGAAGTGGAGCTGCTGGGATTAGAACTGGATGGGAAACAGGCCGCCGGGATCAGAACTGGTGTCCATATGGGATCCCAAGCACATTCAAGGCGAGGACTTTAACCGCTACGCTATCACACCGGGCCCCAGAAGAATTTTTTAATAAGCTGTATTGAGTCAAAAAACTCATATCACAGGTAAAAATAAAATGCCGTCCTTGGGTCATTAAAGGAACATATTATGTCTAAACCAAATGATGTAATAATCGCAGGTGTATTTATACTGCTCAGACTAGACCCAATATTAATTTCTGGACACCACATGAAAAATGAAACAATTACATTCCTAATCTAACACCAAAAGAAATTATCTTGTTGTAGGAGAAATGCATCATCCTCACCCCCATGCAATGATCACTCAATGGTTAAATCCTCACCTTGCAAGAGCCAGGATCCCATATGGGTGCTGGTGCATGTCCCAGCTGCTCCACTTCCCATCCAATACCCTGCTTGTAGCCTGGTAAAACAATCAAGGATGGCCCAAAGTCTTGGGGCCTTGCACCTGTGTGGGAGACCCTGAGGAGGCTCCTGGCTTCAGATCAGCTCAGTTTTCGTCATTTCGGCCATTTGGGAGTAAACCATTAGATGGAAAATCTTTCCCTCTGTCTTTCCTTGTCTTTGTAAATCTGCCGTCCTAACAAAAATATATAAAATCTAAAGAGAGAGCAAAAGAGAGAGAGAAATGGCTTAGGTAAACCTGGATTCCAATGTATTTTTAGTCATTTACTTAGTTGTGTGAACTTGACCCTGTTTTTCTCAACTGTGCAGCAGGGATCATTTTAATTGCTATCTTTCCAGGCTACAGTGGGGTAGTTAGGTACACACAATAGGCACTGGGACCTAGAAGAAACTGAAAAGTAATTAATATCATTAATACTAAAGTGGATCAATCGCTCTGAAGATCAGAATTGACCTGTAAGTCAGAAGGAGAAAAACTAGAAGCATAGTCTTACCTTCTAGGTGCTAACCCCTGTTAACTTTTGGGTGTTTGGGAAGCTGCATACTCTGATGCGATAAACCATTATGAAACCTGGCGACAGCTTCGGCATGAGGTAGCAGCTCACAGCTTGTGAAGAAGGCTTGTTGTGTTGAAAGGCAATAGACAGAGCTATCGGCAGAAGCCAGAGTCCTGTGAGAGCTGTCCAGCAGTGGCATGGGCTACTTGCAACCACAAGGAGCTCTTTGTTGCTACAAATGACCACTCTGGCTGCTAGTCATTTGTCAGAAAAGTTATGGAAGAGTGGAAGAATGGGCAGGTTGAATGACCACCAGAACTCTGCCCGACTGGAACAGTTGATCTCTATGAAAACACTTGCTGGATGGATCCAGACCTCGTCCAACGCCGGCCCACCTAGCACAGCCTGTGTGGTTCTTACTGCACTGTGGTGAGCATGCTTCCTCATGGATTCCGTGAACATTACTAGAAATTCCTAGCATGGAGCAGGTGCAGGAGCATGGGGTAAGCTGAGGACATGCAAGGCCACCAAGAATCCCCTTCCCTGTGGAGACAGAAATCAAAGCAAGGGGTGGGCCTGGAGGGAGTTCACAGCTCATCTCTCTGGGTATTGTTTGTCTGCTTTCTTTTTATTATTCAGGGTTTCTTCCTGGGAAAAATTCCTGACCTGGCAAAAATTCACAGTAATTACTCAGGAGAAAGGAAAAAAAAGAAACAAACCAACAAAAAATACATTAACGTGGTTTGAGAGGGGGACTCTAAGAACGTGATGTTGGTGGTAGAGAAGACGAAGGTCTGTGGAAGGCCCACCCACGCGCTTTTGATGTCTGATCAGTTAGTATCTTATTATTCTTCCTGCTATAGATGCAGCTGCAATTTATGTAACAGGATGTTTAAAAAGATTAAAGAGAAGCATAGTGGGGTTCTGAAGCGATAAAGAGGCCCTAGAATATGTATTTATGGACGTTTTGAATATAAGTTCCTGTACATTCTTAGAACAAACCATCTATTTGTTTTTCTTCGTTTTAAAGAAACAAGTAAAATTTGAATTTCAACATGGCTGCTTCCTGCCAGCCGGTGATATAGAACTAATGCAGCAAAGCGAGCAAACAATGCAGTGAAGACACATTGGTGGTGACTCCATTTCTGGCCCAGGCTGGCTCTTCATTGGCTTTGCGCTTTGAGTCCAAAATACTGTACCTACGTATTCCACAGGTGTCTGGAATTTATTGGAAATTGATGTGTTCTTCAGAAAATGGACTCTGCTATTATTCATGCTAGAGAGTCATGTGGAATTCATGACTGCAATCACTCAAGAGGAAGATGAACGTTAAAAACTATGGATAATAATTTGCCAGGGAAGTTGTCTCAACTGGAGTTGAAGGAACTTAAATGGACACTGGGCTGAGGCATGCTCCGTGGGTTAATCAGACACACAGCAGTGACTCACTCATGAGTATTCAGGACTTTCTGCCGTGGGTGCTGCTACTTTATCTAACATCAAAAGCTGGCAATGGGTATCCAACAGAAAGGTTTTATGGCTGTATGCTCAGAATTTCTGAAGTTAGTCATGATTTCCTGTTAGGTTTGAGTGTTTTGCTTAGCAATCTAGGTTCATGCTTTGTAAAGACTTGCTCGTTTTCATGTTCCCTCCCTCTCTATCTGTTTCTCTCCCTCTGTGTGTGTGTGTGTGAGTGTAATGTTTTTCTCTGAACTGTCTTCTGTTTGAGTAATAGTTGTAGATATTATGCTCCTTTCTCCTGAGTTCTTAAATATCTCGTTGCTAAAAGAAGACAGTCTCTGTTATAGCCACAGCACAATTACGGAGATTATAATTAAATCAATATAGATTCAATAGTATTTTCTAATCTACAGACCTCATTCAAGTTTTGTCTTAATAGTATTCATTTATCCATTGCAGTTACAAAAAATTGCAGCTCATTCATTGCGCTCAGTTGTCACGTATATTTAGTACATTTTTTAAAGATTTATTTGTTTTTATTGAAAGTCAGATTTACAGAGAGAAGGAGAGAAAAAGATCTTCCGTCCACTGGTTCAATCCCCACGTGGCCACAATAGCTGGAGCTGAACCGGTCTGAAACCAGGAGCCAGGGGCTTCTTATAGGGTGCCATGGCTTTGGGCCATCCCCTACTGCTTTCCCAGGCCACAAACCAGGAGCTGGAAGGGAAGTGGAGCAGATAGGATATGAACCAGCACCCGTATGAGATTTGCGCGCATGCAAGGCAAGGATGTTAACCACTGGGTTACCACATGGGGCATTTAGTATATATATATATTTTTAAGAAGATTTATGTATTTTAAAGGCAGAGTGACAAAGAGAGAAAGAGACACACAGCAATGTCTTGCATGTGCTGCTTTTGTCTCCAAACACCCACAGCAGCCAGAACGGGCCTGGCTGAAGCCAAGTATCTGTAACCCCATTCAGGTCTGCTATGGAGATGGCAGGGCTCAAGCAGATGGGCCATCATCGAACGCCTCTCACGGTGTGTATCAGTAGGAGACTGGATTGTAGAGCCCTGCAGACGCACCCGCAAAGCAGCAGAATATGGCCCACATACGTTCATGTTTACACCCGTGTGGGGACCTGGTTCACTCTGAGGAGTGAATCAGTAGCTGGAAACACTCGCTATCTCTCCCCCTTCATTCTTCTCTCTTTCTCTCTCTCTCTCTCTCTTCCTCTCTCTCTCTCTCCTTGTCACTGTGCCTTTCAAATGAAAATAAAGAACTCTGAAATAAAATTATAGCCCCTAGTTTTTGTGTCCATTGATGATTCTTGACTGAATCAATTATTACTATGATGGTTATGAAATGATGATTCTTTTTATAAAAAAGATTAATTTTATTTATTTGAAAGGCAGAATGACAGAAAGAGATCTTCCATCTTCTGCTTCACTCTCCAGAATTCTGCTATGTCACCATCAAAGTTGGTGGCTTGGGCCTGGCACGGTAACCTAGTGGCTGAAGTCCTTGCCTTGCATACACCAGGATTCCATATGGACGCTGGTTCGTGTCCTGGCCAACCTGCTTCCAATCCAGCTCTCTGCTTGTGACCTGGGAAAGCAATCAAGGATGGTCCAAATCCTTAGGACCCTGCACCTGCGTGGGAGACCCGGAAGAAGCTCCTGGACTCCTGGCTTCGGATTACCTGAGCTCCTGCCATTGTAGCCACTTGGGGAGTAAATCAATGGACAGAAGCTCTTCCTTTCTCTTCCTCTCTGTATATCTGACTTTCCAAAATAAATAAACATAAACAAACAAACAAACAAACAAACAAATAAATCCGGGTCTCCCATGAAGGTACAGGGTCCCAATGCTTTGGGTCATCCTTGACTACTTTCCCAGGCCATTACGAGGGAGCTAGATGAGAAGCCCATATGGGATCCCGGTGTGTGTAAGGCTAGGACTTTAGCCACTAGGCTACTGCACTGGGCCCATGGACTCATATATTTTCAATTTATTGTATGTATTATAATTTGCTGTTGGCAGTATTTATATGTCAAATTGTCCCTTTTTTGGTTTGTGGAAGTTCACTTAAATTGTCCATTGGATCTAAAAATGCTTTGAGTTTCCTAACTTTATGACACCATAAGTTATTCCAGACTTATCTTGTGTTTTCTGAGCACTAATTCTGAAATCAGTCATGAAGCCCTGGTTCCATTAAGTATATATATATACATATATATATATGTATATATATATTTAAAAGATACGTTTATTTATCTGAAAGTCAGAGTTACAGAGAGGAAGACACACACACACACACACAGGTCATCCATTCACTGATTTACTCCCCAAGTAGCTGCAATGTCTAAGGCTGGGCCATCTTGAAGCCAGGAGCCAGGTACTTCTTCCGGGTCTCCCACATAGAAAGCAGGAACTCAGACATTAGGGTCATCTTCTGCTGCTTTTCCAAGGCTCATTACCAGAGAGCTGGATTGAAAGTAGGACAGCCAGGACTTGAACTGGTGCCCATGTGGGATGCCAGCATCATAGGTGGGGACTATACCCACAACACCACAATACTGACCCTGAGAACAGTATTTTTTTTTAAGCGTATTTATTTATTTGAAGAAACACAGTGAGAGAGGAAAAGACAGGGAGAGAGAAAGATCTTCCATATGCTTGTTCATTCCCCTGACAGCCACAATGACTGCAACTAGGCTAGGCCAAACTTAGGACCCAAGAGCCGCTTCCGGGTTTCCCACATGGTGACAAGGATCCAAGCATTGGTGCCATCTACCATTGTTTTTCTGTGTGTATTAGCAGAGTACTGGATCAGAAGTGGAGCAGCTGGGACTTGAACCAGCACCCATATGGAATGCTGATGTTGCAGGCAGTGGTGTAGTTTGCTGTGCCACAAATGTTGGCCCCAAGAACAGTGTGGATTTCTTTTTCTCTCTCTCTCTTTTAAAGATTTATTTCTTTTTATTGCAAAGTCAGACATACAGAGAGGAGGAGAGACAAAGAGGAAGATCCTCCCTCTGATGATTCAGTTTCCAAGTGACTGCAACGGCCGGAGCTGTACCGATCTAAAGCCAGAGGCCAGGAGCCTCCTCCAGGTCTCCCACACGGGCACAGAGTCCCAAGACTTTGGGCTGTCCTCGATTGCCATCCCAGGCCACAAACAGGGAGCTGGATGGGAAGCAGGGCTGCCGGGACCAGAACTGGCGCCCATATGGGATCCCAGCACATTCAAAGTGAGGACCTAGCCACTAGGTCACTGCGCCAGACCCTCTTTTTTTCTTCCTTTTTTTTTCTAAAGATTTACTCATTTTTATTCGAAAGACAGATTTATAAAGAGAAGATGAGACTGAGAGAGAGATATGTTCCATCTGCTGATTCACTCCCCAGATGACTGCGATGGTCAGAGCTGAGCTGAACCAAAGGCAGGAGCAAGGCGTTTCTTCGAGGTCACCCATGTGTGCGCAGGGTCCCAAGAACTTGAGCCATCCTTTACTGCTTTTCCATGTCATAAACAGAGAGCTGCATGGGAAGTGAAGCAGCCACTATGAACCAGCACCTATGTGGGATTCTGGCACTTGCAGGGGCAGGATTAGCCAATGGAGCCATTGTACTGAGCCCCCTTTTCTTTTTTGACATATCTGGATTCTGAGTGCTGGATGTTCTAATTTGCACCACAGTATCACTGCATGCAGGTCCTCTCAGGGTAGCTCCCACAACCCATGCTTGCATTGGTATTTCCAAATCTGACCCAGTACTACAGCATCCATTCTAACCTTTCCCCATCCCTACTGTGAGAAATCCGTGGGAGCACACACTTCCCCACAGCACCCCACTACGGTTACATGTACTTTTTCTCCACTTTCTCTTCAGGGGAGTCCCCATCTTTATGGAGCCAAAATGTACGCATGCGCGCGCGCGCACACACACACACACACACACACACACACACAGATTAGGACAAAAACACTCGAAGCCACTGATGTCCAGGGCACTCAGCCAGTGTGCACTCACGTGTGCTGCTGCCTGCTTCTTTCAGGGCCACATGCTGGCTGCTTCACCTGCCATGCCTTCATTAGAAAGTCCAACTGGCCAAATCCCCCTTCGCCCAACTTCATTGCAAACACACCATCGGCCCATCTGAGGCTCAATGAGTCATAGTGTTTTATGGAAACGACTTTCTAGGAGTTCACTGGCCCTCTTATATTATTATAGCCTCTGAACCTTAGGAGTTCACACATGTTTGATCTGCGTCCAGATTCTCCTCTCCCTTCCTACTTTGCCTTAGGGTCAGTTCTTCTCAATCCTAAACCAACACCAAACCTTGGCAGGCCGGCCCTGCAGGCATGTCTGAACATCAGAGTATGTTGGCTTAACTTCTCACGGCATCTCCACACCCATTTCTTATTCTCTTAAGCTTCCATGAGTAAACAGTTAATTTGGAAATGAAGATGGAGGATTATATCACAGTAGAAGCACGGAGAGGACCGCAGCCCCACTTCTAGTGATCTGATCCAAGAGAAAGAATTGGGATTCAAGAAAAAAAAAAAAAAAACTTTATGATCTTCCTGACTGGCAAGGAGAGACAGAAGTCCGCAGAACTGTCCATATGAGGGCTGTCCTGAGACAGTGACATTGATCCAGGATGCCCACTAAAGCGCCACCCACCCGGATGTAGATGTTAAGTTCTTCTGCCAGGGTCTTCACCTGCACCTAATATATTGTTCTCATGTTCCTCTTACTTCCATTGTAGGCATCTGAATGTTAGCAAAGCCATCTCTGGCTTTGAGACTGGAGGGCATCAACTTATTTGACCTAGAGTAAGTCCAAGCATTAGTAACCATGTGGCCATTAATATTCTCCCTTAATTACTGAGCTAATAACTAACTAATCATACACCAGTTGTGTTTGAACATTTTATTACTAAATGGATAATTAATAATATAGAGTTACTTTATTTGAGTTGAGATAAAAATCTCCTATTTATAAGACAAACATGCATGATTACATGCAAGACAGATAATACTGAATTTAAGCCAGTGTATATTAAATTTTAAGCACTGCATGCACTAATAGGCTGTCTGTTGTGGTTATCAACTAGAGTGTAAGAAAGCTTCATAAGGGACAGCTTTGATTTCCTTCATTGCTCTATTCCCACATATAGTAGGTGCTCAACAAATATTTGCTGAACTAGTGTCTGTGTTGTGGCATATAGCAGTTAAGCTGCCATGTGCAAGGCCAGCATACCATATTGGAGTGGTGGCTCAAGTCCCAGGGGCTCTGTTTTCCATTCCAGCTTCCTTTAATGTACCTGGGTAGGCAGTGGAGGATGGCCCAAGTACTCGAGTGTTTGGGAGACCAGGATGAAGTCCGTCACTCAGATTTCAGCCTGGCTCAGGTCTGGCTGTTGTAGTCATTTGGGAGAGTGAATCAAAGATAAAACACGGGTTTCTCTTCTCTCCCTTCTGAATAAATAAATAAGCTTTAAAAAAAAAAAATCTGTTGACTAGGGTCCAGCGCAGTAGCCTGGTAGATAAAGTCCTCGCCTTGTATGCACCAGGATTCTACATGGGCTCCGGTTTGTATCCTGGTGGCCCTGCTTCCCATTCAGCTCCCTGCTTGTGGTCTGGGAAAGCAATGGAGGACAGTCCAAAGCCTTGGGACTTGCGTGACAGACCGGAAAGGGTCTCCAGACTTTTGACTTTGGGTCGGTTCAGCTCCGGCCATTGTGGCCACTTGGGGAGTGATTCAGTAGATGGAAGATTTCCTCTCTGTCTTTCCCTCTCTCTGTTTATCTGACTTTCCAATAATAAAGGAACACATCTTTTTAAAAAAATCTGTTGAATAAATGAAAATATTAGGTGGCATAATAGGAAACTAAAATTTATTCAACTAGGAAAAGGTGTTGTGAAACAATAGGTTTGGGCCTGGCGGCGTGGCCTAGTGGCTAAAGTCCTCGCCCTGAATGTGCTGGGATCCCATATGGGCACCGGTTGTAATCCCGGCAGCTCCACTTCCCATCCAGCTCTCTGCTTGTGGCCTGGGAAAGCAGTTGAGGACGGGCCAAGGCTTTGGGACCCTGCACCCGTGTGGGAGACCTGGAGGAGGTTCCTGGTTCCCAGCTTCAGATCAGCACAGTACCAGCCATTGCACTCACTTGGGGAGTGAATCATCAGACGGAAGATCTTCCTCTCTGTCTTTCCTCCTCTCTGTATATCTGACTTTGTAATAAAATAAATAAATAAATAAATCTTTAAAAAAAAAAAAGAAACAATAGGTTAAATTACTGCTTGGGACACCCACATCTCATATTGACAGCCCTATTCAAGTTCTGGCTTTTTTGATTCAGCTTCCTGCTATTGCACATCCTAAGGAGGTGTAGATGACGGTTCAAGTGCACGAATCCCTGCCAAGAATCTAGACCTCTCACTCCTGGCTTCAGCCTCACCCAGTCCTAGCTATTGCAGGCATTTGGGAAGTGAACCAGCAGATGGAAGATCTCTCTCAGTCACTCTCTCTCTCTCTCTCTCTACATATATATATATATCTTTCAAATAAAAAAAATCTTTAAACTTATTTTTTTGCTGGCAGTGATAACCTCTCCATGCAAAAAGGCTCCCACAAAGGCTCTCCCCCATCCCTTCCTAGAAGAAAAGAGGAGGTGTCTGTTGCAGGACTGCCATTCCTGCTGTATGGATGTGAAGTGCTCCAGTGCCATGCAATCGTTAGTTGTTAGCCTTGAACAGGTTGGAGTTCTGGGTGCTGGCTGCTCTACCGTCCTCTGCCAGCCCACGAAAGCAAATCAGGGCTGACAAAACAATGTTCCTTCAGAAGGAAGTAGCACCAGAAGGACCCCGATTCAAGAGAAGTAGGACATCTTCCCAATAAACACATTTTGAATAATAAAAAAAAAAAAGACAGTTTAAAGAGGATGGCATTGTGGCATGGCTCATTACACCAACTCTTTTGATGCCAGCATCTTTATTAGAGCATTGGTTCAAGTCCTGGCCACTCGACGTCTGATGCAGCTCCCTGCTAATGTGTCTGGGTAAGCAGCAGGGCATGGTGTGAGGACTTGGGCCCCTGTCCCCCAAGTGGGAGACCTAGATGTAGTCCCAGGGTCCTGGCTTGCACCAGGCCCAGCCTTAGCCGTTGAACAGCTAGGAGCCGGGAACTCAGTCTGGGTGACCCACACAGGTGGCAGGGTGTCATGCACTGAAGCCATTCCAGGATGTATCTTAGCAACCCACTAGATTGGCGGCAGAGATGCCAGAACTCAAACCTGGAACTCCAGTATGGGATGTAGGTTATTCCAAATGACAACTCAACTGCTATCTCAAATACCTGCCCCTGCATGGACACTTTTCAGAAGAAAGAAGTACCTCTCCTACTTGCAATGATGAGACTTACCAAGGCCTCCCGCATGGAGAGCCAGCATACCGGCTGGACTGCTCCAGGGGTTGCAACACCAAAGGCTGCAACTGGTCTGCAGGAGCTCTTTGAGGTGGTTGGTGTTTTTTCTGACAGAGTAACTCAGACTCTGAGAATGAACGACTGGGAAGGGAGGAAGAGAACATGACTGAGACGAGACAAACCTGTGGACAAGGGTGGGCTTTGCAAAGTCAGGTGGGTGCTCACAAGGCAAAGGTTAAAGAAGGCAGGCCTACCAGACCCGACTATAAAGGAGCAAGATTATCAATTGAGTTATCCATCAGGCAGCCTCCTGGGAAGGGTATCATGTCATGATAGCTTTCCTGGAATGATCAGAGGAATCATTTAGTAGGAATTACACTGGCACACCAAAAAAAAAAAGTACGTTTTGATCCTTAATATTGCTAATCTTATTTTTCTTGCCAGTCCTTGAATTCTGATGAAGGTTTGGGGTCAAGGGGTGGGTGGTGGTCAAGGGACTCATTTTGCTGGGTTCCCATGTAGTCCTTTATGGGTGAAAGTTCACAAGGCTAAACCATTGTGATGTAGGAAATTGAAGAGTGGAGTATGGACTTCATTCTTGAAGCCATCAGTCCATGTGACCATGAGTCAAAGTTTATAGTTAATGACACTAAGTGGAAGTCTTGACAGGACCTTTAGGAAGGCCACTTAAATCAAGTTCCTGCCTAGTAAATGCATTCTGAGTTAGTTGAACAATGACAGAATAGCTTGCATTCAGTTTCATCCTCCTACTCTGTACTGTTATTTCCTGACATTACCCTGGCCATTCACTAAATCTCAAAGCCCAGTGCTGCCCTGTGCAGTGGAGGTGTTGAGAATAAAGCAAGGAAACTGAAGAGAAGTGGGTTCTGCCTCCCATTAACTCTTATGCTGTATACCAATTAAAAATAAAAGATGCATTTCATTTATTAGAGAGTTAAAGCTACACAGAGAGAGTGAGCAAGTCAGAGATTTTCCATCTACTCGTCCACTCCCCAAATGGCCACAACAGCCTGGAATTCCATCTGGTTCTCCCACTTGGGGGTATGAGACCAAGCAGTTAGGTTATTGTCCACTGCCTTCTCAGGGGCCTTAGGAGAAAGCTGGATCATAAGTGGAACAGCTGGGACTTGAACCAGTACACATATGGGATGCCAGCACCATAGGTGATGGCTTAGCCCACTGCACCACAACACTAGGCCTGCTATCTACCCATTGCAGGGAACAATATACTGTAAGAAAACTTGTCTAAGAGAAGAGGACAGTGATTTGCAATGAAGGGCACAGGGACCCATTATGGAGTCTGCATCTGATGAAGAGTATATGATGTAGTGGACACATGAGATGAGCATGTAGTTTCTACCCAGCAAAGGGACATCTTAGAGGGGGCATAAACCAGCACACCCTCCTTTTATCTCCACCAAGTACAGCAGGGAGAGGAATAGGTTATTCTATCAGTAATCGCAAGTCTTTTGGTTTTCTGTGTGCATTAAGATCATACAAAGGATATGACTTACTTTGTTTGGTTCTTGATTTATTTGAAGGCACAGTCACAGAGAAAGAGAATGAGAGAGAGAGAGAGAAAGAGAGAGATTTAGCTTCCATTAGCTGGTTCACTTCCCCAGATGACTGCTTAGGCCAGGGCTGACAAGCCAAACCCAAGATTCAGAAGCTTCTTTCAGGTCTCTCATGTGGGTTCAAACACTTGGGCCATCTTTCACTGCTTTCTTCAGGCCATTAGCAGGGAAGTTGATTGGAAGCTGCTGGGAAACAAGCTCGTGTCTATGTGGCATATCAGCATTACAGGCAGTAACTTTGCGTGCTATGCCACACTGCCGGGAGGGTAAGACCTGTCATGAGGAGGTGGAAGATGACACCAAGATGACACTTGGCCTTGCCTAAAATAGCTTTGTACATGTTAACAGAGCTTATAAGACTAGCAAAAGTCAGATTTTCCAAAATAAAAAATTTCTGAAGGTCACAATCTGTGGGATAACAGACTTGGGAGATAAGACATGTGAAATCTGGAACTTCGAAAATCATGGTGCACATATGGCTGTCCCATATACATATATATATGTATATATATGTAAAACATATACATATATAAAATACATATATGTGAATATACAATTGCCTGCTCACGCTTCAAATAGTCATTGCTAATGTTCTTCTGTCTTCAGAGTGAAGGTTAAGAAGTAAACTTTGAATCAAAGCACATGTCAGGTTGTGCTACCTTTTCCTTTTCAATTCAATTCTGGTTGGCTTTTACAGTAACATGTAGCAAGATGGACCCAGAGTCGGGGTGGGAAGGTTTCTCCTATTGTTCCTTTCTTTTTTGTAATCATTAAAGTTAATTTGGGAGGTTATTTGCCAAGTCTAGACCAACCCTCTTAAAATATGTTCCCATTTTTTTCTGGAGCTAGATAAATGCTCAATTGTGGAAGCCATCACCTTCTGGTTGGCTCTTCTCATATGAAGGAGCAATGATTCACCTATCCCGAGAGGCAGCCACACTGCATCCACATCCTGCACACCCTCCCATGAAGGCAACCAGCCAAGGTGCGCTGGGGCGCCAGCTCCGACTGGTAGGGGAGTCCTCCTTCTACTCTGAGAAGTTTCCATTGTTTCAGCCTCATGAACTTTCACCTACAGAGTCCTTCTTTGAACGGTCTGATCAAAAACAAGGTCTTTAAATATTTTTTTTAAGGTTGTTTACTTATAGCTAAACCTTTAGACAGGAGGCCAACTCTCAGTGGTCAGTTTCAAATAGGTTACCTTTGGACCCAAGATTTTTTTTTTTTTTTAAGTCTGCAACTTTCAAATAGACATGTGCGGGATGCCTATGTGCTTGATTTTATCTGTTCTTCTGAAGTGTTTCCTCTTTCTCAGGGAACACCTTACGGGAACACTGTGGGTTTAGGAGAGTAATTTGAAGGAAAAGTCTTTGTCTTCTGGAAGTGAGGAGTGCAGTTGAGCAGGTGGTGACTGTCAGACTGGAGCTGGAATGGCCATGTCTGCACGTGGGAGGAGGGGAAGGAAGGATATGGAAAATCAGTAAGCTGGGTTCATGTGTGTTACCTGCTTAGCAGCTTCCCTTGACAATTACCGATGCATGTTTGCCTGCACCTCTGGCACTGTAGGATCCAGCATAAAGCTATAAGGTGACGTATTTGTGATCTTGAAAGTCTCTTCCTCATGTTTTCTGAATGTTCCTCTCCTGGGTGTCTCTCTGCAAATGAAGTTCAGGTGCTAGTTTTTGTCCAAATGGTCCTTCATGATTTAAGGAGAACAAAGATTTGCTGAACAAAATGAGTCATGAAACAAAGAGAAGAGCTTTGTAAAGTTAGGTTTGAAAATTATTACTTTTAAAAATTACTTTTATTTTCGATGATTTTTACAGTTGATTAGGATGATAAGGGTCAAGGACTACAGGAAGGTGGGTGAGATCACCATTTCCACATTCTCTTTTTTTTTCACTTTCTTATATCTGGAGGAACGAGGGAGATAAGGGGAGAAGCCACACCCAGCCTCCCAACCATCCCGGGGTCTCCAATGTAGGGCACACTCTGAGGGTCTTGCTCAAGAGGTTTCGGCAGTCCAACAGTTCTGAATTAGTGCCAATTTCGCCACTCCAAGCATGATGAAATCTCTCCAGAATCCACTGGTTGACATAGTCCACCTTAGAGTCTCCATTTGATCAGATATTCACTGCCAACACTTGGCTGAGGTAGTTGATCAATTTGTTTTGTTGCTCCTCCCCCTATTGTGGTACCAGGTGTTCTCTGCAGACTCCAACATACTGCCAAATCCTCCGTGTGCACTCAGACATGCTATCCACTGCTCTAAGCCACAGAGGAGGCCCAGGTCAGACACATGCATTCTACTGTCAGACCATGGATCCCGCAGTTCTCTCCATGGTTGGAGCTCTGAGCCCAGCAATTCAGCTGGGGGGATCCCCAAAGAAACTTAACCTGACTCTTGTGTGTGCTTGCCAATACTGGATTCGGCACAGTCTGTCGCCCAAATCAGCCTATGGACACACTGGTAGTTGCAATCGCTGGGTCAATTCTGCCTGTAGCCCTGTCTTCTACACAAACCAATGGGTGTTGTAGTCCAGCCCGACCCTGCCCACCACACACTCAGCCCTCATGCAAACTAGTGGGAGCTATACAGTCTAGTCAGAGTGACACACAATAACCCCCACCAGGCCCGCCCCCTGCCCTGGTTCCCGTGCTTGTCAGTATGTACAGCAGACTGGTCCAGTCTGGCCCACATCCCATTCAGCTCTCATACATGCCAATGGGCCTTGAAGCCTAGTTCAACCCAACCAGTCCCACTGTCCAAGCCCACATGTGCTGGTGGGTGTCACTCTCTGTCTAGCTGTGCTTGCCCCTGTCCTGGTTCTCATGCTCACCAGTGAAAATGGCAACCCAAGAGGGAGGTACCCACTATTCCCTGCTGGGTCCACTCCCACTCCTGAATCCTGCACTCTCCAGGTGGTTCTACAGTTTGACTTGACAGAATTAGCCCCCGTGCTAGCATCTGTCAGCTGATGTGGTGGCAAAGCCCAACCAACCCTCAGCCACTCTGGCTTGTGCATACATCAGTAGGAACAGTCAACCTAGCCTGGCTTTCTCCTGATCCAGCTCCATGTGGCCCACAGGTGTTGTAGCCCTGCCCGGCCTGATCTTCCCCCAACCCAACTCATGCTCTCCAGTGGAAGTGGTGGCCCATCAAGGGAGCCCCATGTAGCCACACTACCGGCTTTGCTCCCTCCCTCACTGGGTCTCACGTGTGCTGGTTGGGTGCTGCGGCCCAGTCTAGCATGGCCTGCCTCACCTTGGCATTTGCCAATGGGTGCTGTAGCCTGGCTGGGCCCAGCCCACCCCCAATTCCAGCTCACACTGGTGGGGGCTATAGTCTAGCCCAGCCCAGCCAGCCCCCAGTCCTGGCCCTCATGTGAACTGGCATGTGTTGAGACCCAACCCGACCCGACCTGACCCGGCCTGATCTTCACTCCATTTTGGTGCTCAGATTCTCCAGTGGGTTATGTGAACTGGTCCAGCCTGGTTCACCCCTGACCTGTGCCAAATGTATGCTTATGGGTACCATTTCCTGGCCTGGTATGGACTGTTCCCTATTGTAGTTCTTGCGCTCACCTGAGGGACTGTGTCCCAACAGAGGAGTTCCCTAAACTCCTCCATCAGAACCTCTTCCAATGCAAGATCTCGTACCCATCGGGGTCCATGGGCCAGTCCTACTTAGTCTACCGCTTTTCCTAACAGGATATTTTATATCACATCACTGGTAAAACTGGCAGATCCAATGGTTTTCATGATACCACATTCTTAAATAGGTAATGTTTCCAGAAAATCCAAGTATTTGGAATAGATCCTAAGTGGCAAAGAGCACTCAGGCACCAAAAAGCACCTGTTGCTGTTGTTGTTGTTGTGTTTTAAGATTTATTTATTTAGGGGGCAGTGCGTTATGGTTAGACTCTGCCTTGCATGTGCCAGGATCCCATATGGGCTCCGGTTCATGTCCCAGCAGCTCCACTTCCCATCCAGCTCCCTGCTTGTGGCCTGGGAAAGCAGTTGAGGACGGCCCAAAGCCTTGGGACCCTGTATCCGTGTGGGAGCCCCAGAAAGAAGCTCCTGGTTCTTGGCTTCAGATCGGCTTAGATCCAGCTGTTCTGGCCACTTAAGTAGTGAACCAGTGGACAGATCTTTCTGTCTTTCCTTCTCTCTGTAAATCTGCCTTTCCAATAAAAAGGAATTATTATTATTATTATTATTATTATTATTGATGATGTTTACATAGTTGATCAGGGTGGTAAGGGTCAAGGATCAGGGGAAAGTGGCTAAGACCATTATTTACAAATTTAATTTTTCTTCTTCCGTATGTGGGGGAGAGGGGAGAAGGGGAGACACTACTCCCAGCCTCCCATCGGCCTCAGCAACCCGAGGATGGGGAATGACCAGCTGATGTTATCCAGTGTTCCCTGATGTGGAGCATGTTTCAAGGGTTCAGCTCAAGTGATTTTGATAGTTCTGAAATGCTATTGATCTTGTAGATCCAAGGATGATGCTATCCTTCCAAGGTCCATTGGCTGACATAGTACAGCTCACAGTCTCCGTTTGTCCAGAATTTTGCTGTCACGCTTCACTGGAGTAGTTGACCAACTTGTTTTGCCTTCCTTCCTCTGCTATGGTACCAGATGTCCTCTGCAGGCTCTAATGATCTGATATTTCCTCTATGTGATTCTGGGTATTCCATCCATTGCTCCACCAAAGCCACTGAGGAGGCCCTGTTATGACATATGCTTTCCACTGTCAGATCTCAGGGCCTGGCACTCTCCCCATGGTTGGAGTTCTGAGTCCAGCAGTTTCGTTGTGGGGACTCTCAAATCTTGTCCAAGGTGATCTCAGACCTATCTCTTGTGCATGTCCACCTCTACGGTGTCTGGCTCATTTTGTCACCCACATCAGCCTACATCTACACTGGTAGTTACAACTGCTAGATCAGATCTATCTCCAGCCCCATCTCTTATGCAAAATGATGGGTGCTGTGGCCCAGCCCAAACCTGCCCTCCACACACTCAGCCCTCATGTACACCATCAGGAGCTGTAGCCAATCAGCAACCCCCAATAACACACACTGGGCTGGCCCCCAGCTCTGTTTCTATGTCTGCCAGCATATGCAGTAGACTGGTCCGGTCTGTCCCACATTTCATTCAGCTCACATACACATCACTGCGCATTAAAGCCTAACTCAACCCAACTGACTCCACCCTCCAGCCCACGCTCATGCCAGCAGCTGCCACAGCCTGTCTAGCTTGACCTGTCCCCAGTCCTAGTTTTCATGCTCACCAGTGAAAGTTTCAGTCCATCAGAGAGATGCCACCATTTCCCTACTAGACCCACTCCGTGCCCCAGATCTTGCATTCTCCACGTGGTTCTGCAGTTTAGCTTGACAGGACTTGCCCCCAGTCTTAGCACTTGCCAGCTGATGCTGTGGGAAAGCCCAACAAGCCTGCCCTTACTCTGGCTTATACATGCACCAGTGTATACAATTGGCAGCCCAGTCTAGCTCTCTCCTTAACCCCGTTCACATGCATGCCAACAGGTGTTATAGCCTTGCCCAGCCTCGTTTGCCCCCAGTCCTAGCTCTCAGGCTCACCAGCTGGAGCTGTGGCCCAACAGGGGAGTCCCCACCACTCCCCTATCGGGGTTGCAGTCCTCCCTCTGCCGTGCTCCCTGGGTCTCACGTGTGCTGGTGCTAGAGGCCAGTGTGGCATGGCTCTCCTCACTTTGGCATTTGCCAGCAGATACTGTAGCCTGGCCAGGCTCGGTCTGCCCCCTATTCCAGCTCACACTGGCAGGTGCTGCTGCCCAACCCAGCCCAGCCATCCCTCAGTCCTGGCCCTAATGTGAACTGGCTAGTGCTACAGCCTGACTCAGCCTGTCTTGCACCCTGTCCTGGTTCTCAGATCTGCTGGTGGGTTTTATGAACCGGGCTAGCCCGGCCTTCTCCAAGACCTGACTCACATGTATGCTGACGGGTACTGTAACTTGGCCTACTTACATAAATAAATCTCAATAATAATAATAGCAACAATAATAAAAAAGATCTCTTCCTGTTTCTCTGCCTCCCAAATAAAAAGAGTCTTTTAAAAACATTTATTTACTTATTTGAAAGTCAGAGTTACATAGAGAGGGAGAAACAAAGATCTTCCATTCACTGATTTATACCCCAGTTAGTTATAATGACTAGGCTTGGACCTAAGCCTAGAGCTTTATTGGATTCTCCTACATGGGTAGCAGAGGCCAAAGCACTTGGATCATCTTCTGTTGGTTTTCCTAGGCTGCTAGCAGGGAGCTAGATCAGAAGTGAAATAGCTGGGACACAAACTAACGCTTACATGGGATTCCAGCATCACAGGCGGCGGCTTTACCCACTACTTCATAATGCATGTCCTAAAGCACCCGTCTTTTATGTTTGTGTCAACCATGCCCTACGGAACCAATTTTGCCTAAAGCTCTCTCAACTGTCCTGAGCGAATCAGGATGGTTGGTCCTCCCAGCCTCAGCACAGACAGGCACCTTGCAGCACTTACCAAGCATCTACATGTGCTAGTTACCACATGAAGAGCCTGACATGCTGCTTTATTTTCCCCCAAGCAATCCGGAGAAGTAGAGATTTTGACATTCCCAATTTGCAGGTGAAAAGATCAAGGCACAGAAGGATTAGGCAGTTTGCTTAAGTATAAACAGAAGAAAGGAAGCACATCAAGTCTGTCTAACTCCAGATTAGGACTCAAACACAGTTCTGATCTGTTGGTCTCTATATAAAGACAGAACCCTCACCAAGCCTGATAACTTTAGAAATGTGAGTATGGGGTTGGGGCTGTAGTGTAGAGAGTCAATCTGCCTCCTGTGATGTCGGTATTCCATATGGGCATTGGAGCAAGTCTTAGCTGCTCCATTTCCAACCCAGTTTCCTGCTAATATACTTGGGAAAGCAACAGAGAATGACTGCTTCTCCACCCTGTTGGCTTAGAAATATAGTCTACTAACACATAGGTTGGGGATACTTCTCCCATAGCAGACTCAAGCCCCAACGGTTGGTACTCAAAACCAGAACACTGTTATTCATAAAATTATAGACAGAAGTAGAGGGAGGTGTGGGTGTCTGGCACAGTGAGGTGAGCCACCACTTGGGACTTCTGCATCCCATAGCAGAATGCTGGGTTCAATCCCACCTGTGGCTTCCAAACTACTTGCTAAATGCATCCTAGGAGGCAGCCGAGGATGTATCAAGTTCTTGAGTTCCTGTCATCCACAGGGGAGACCTGGCTGACGCTCCTGGCTCGTGGCTTCAGCCTGGTGCAGCTCTGGCTAAGACAGGGCATTGAGGGAATGAACCAGCAGATGGAAGACTTTTCTGTCACTCTGCCTTTTAAATAAATAAATCTTTTTTTTTTCAAAGATTCATTTTTTTTTTTATTACAAAGTCAGATATACAGAGAGGAGGAGAGACAGAGAGGAAGATCTTCCCTCTGTCCAATGATTCACTCTCCAAGTGACCACAACGGCTGGTGCTGCACCGATCTGAAGCCAGGAACCTGGAACCTCTTCCAGGTCTCCCATGCAGATGCAGGGTCCCAAGGTTTTGGGCCATCCTCGACTGCTTTCCCAGGCCACAAGCAGGGAGCTGGATGGGAAGTGGAGCTGCTGGGATTAGAACCGGTGCCCACATGGGATCCGGGCACGTTCAAGGCAAGGACTTAAGCTGCTAGGCCACTGCGCCAGGCCCTCAAATAAATAAATCTAAACAAGAAAGAAAGAAAGAAAGAAAGAAAGAAAGAAAAGAAAAGGAAAGGAAAGGAAAGGAAAGGAAAGGAAAGGAAAGGAAAGGAAAGGAAAGGAAAGGAAAGGAAAGGAAAGGAAAGGAAAGGAAAGGAAAGGAAAGGAAAAAGGAAAGAAAAGAATTCTAGAAGCTAAGGACCAAAGCATTGGAGTCCTGTGGCCAGCAGTTGGGAAGTGAGGTGGTAAGAGCAGAGTGCTGGCAGTGCATCAGACACAAAGGCCGTCATAGGCACCGAAACTGCTGTTCACCTTCCCCCAAATTGGAAGAGGCCGGTGCACCCCCTCATTGACAAACACTTGAATAAACACCCCAGCATTGACCTTTGAGACCCTCTTTCCTCCTAAGCCTACAGGAGGAAGCTTACAAGGCCCTGCGCCTGTTTTCTTGAATTTAGGTTGATTTCCTACCTCCCGACCCTGCCGCCCAACCCCCAGGATACAGCGTAATCTTACTGGCAAGGGAGCTATTCTTCCTCTTTGCTAAAACTTTGCATAATTATGCTTTGATTCAGCATGCATTGAACTTAGGGTTTTCACGTGAAAGGGTGACTTCGTTCCAAGTTCTTGCGGGGGGGTGGTCCTCTCATTGAGGCCCCAGAGCTCAGGCAGCAGCCTTGGGAGACAGAACCCCTCTGGTGGCTGTTGCTTGTTCACTTCTGATTGGCTCTCGGGCTTCAGCAACGGAGACTGTCGCCATCCAATTTTCGCCTGTCTACTGCAAACGAAAGGATAACAAACACTGTTTCTGTAGCTACCGAAGAGACAGGCCATGCAGAGAAAGATTTACAAAGCTCTGCAGACGCCGTGGCTGTGCCAGCGTTGGGGGAGTCGGCGCACACAGCGTGAGGCAACTTTGCTCTTGGCACTCTGCCTTGGAGCCAGGCGGGTTCCAGCAGCAGCAGCGGTTCTGACTTTCCCGGGCGAGGCTTTCAGAATGCCTGATAGTCTCTTGCTGATAACGGACAGGGCAAGAGAAGGTTAGAAGTCCTACCAGCTGGGGCAGCCAAGGCCACAAGGACATTTACCCCTTGTCCCTTGAGCCTCAGCGTTAACTCCAGAGTTTAAGGTCAAGCACAGGCTGTGCATGGCCTGTAGGGACACAGGACACCTTGCACAGCAGATGAGTGAGAAAGAACGGAGAGGACCAGCTCCTTGCTTCTCCTCCACGGTCAGGGGCATATTTTCTCAGCACTAACGGGAAAGAATGAAGAGAACTGAATCCCCTATCTCATTTTTCTTTCTTTCTTTTTTATGTTTAAGATTTATTTATTTATTTATTTATTTATTTATTTATTAAGATTTATTTTATTTTTATTACAAAGTCAGATATACTGAGAGGAGGAGAGATAGAGTGGGAGTGGAGCTGCCGGGATTAGAACCAGCAGCCATATGGGATCAAGGCGAGGACCTTAGCCACTAGGCCACGCTGCGGAGCCCAAGATTTATTTATTTTTATTGGAAAGGCAGGTATACGGAGAGGAGGAGAGACAGACAGGAAGATCTTTTGTCTGCTGATTGACTCCCCACCTAGTCACAATGGCCAGAGCTGAGCCGATCTGAAGCCAGGAGCCAGAAGCTTCTTCCAGGTTTCCCATTTGGGTGCAGGGTCCTAAGGCTTTGGGCCTTCCTTTACTGCTTTCCCAGACCACAAGTAGGGAGCTTGATGGGAAGCAGAGCTGCTGGGATACGAACTGGTGTCCATACGGAAGGCGAGAAACAGATCTTTCATCTGCCGGCTCACTTCCCAAATGGCCACAATGGCCAGAGCTGGGCCCATCTGAAGCTAGGAGCCAGGAGCCTCTCTTGGGTCTCCCATGTAGATTTAGGGTCCTATGGGCTTGGGCCAACCTCTGTTGCTTTCCCAGGCCATAAGCAGAGAACTGGATCAAAACTGGAGCAGCCGGGACACGATCTGGTGTGCATAAGGGATACTGACACTACAGCTGGAGGATTAGTCTGCAGGTCACAACACCAACCCCTATTTTGCAAAGCCCACTACTCCTCCTGGCAATGTTCTGTATGAGGTAGATCCAAGCTCTTGGGCCAGAACACAGAATACTGGGTGCATTGACTGTACCCACAGCCTCTTTCTGGCAAAATCTCTACGTGTTGCCAGCAGAGAAGCAGAGGGCTGTTCAAGGACCAATACACCACAGCTACTGATTGTCTTCCTGAAGGTTAATCGGGGTTCAGGGTTGCCCTGGCCCCTTGCTCAAGACACCAAGCGATCTTACCAGGCCTCTCTCTCTCCCCATCACTGCCACGTGGAATTCAAGCTTTCCCACCCGTGTTCAAGTATTCACTGGAAAGGATGACCTGGCCTTTTTCTGACTCCAGATTCTTGTAAGAGGTTTGGTTTCTGCACATTCCCCACTGTGCACTCCTGATGTCAGAATGGGCCGTACCCGTGGAGGTCAATTCCAGCTCTGTCTCCTATATCTTTGGCTTGGCTCAAGCCTCAGTTCCTTCCACGGCAGAATGTAAACGCAGGGTGATGGCCAAAATAGGCAGTCAGGGAAGAACACCAGCATTCCTGTTGCGCCTGCTCAGCCTCTCAGCCATCTGCTAGGCAGGAACCCTCTCAAGGTTACCGCTGGGGGCCGGGGAAGGTTTTCTTCCTCACCTGCCCCGCAACCCCGTTGGAGAACAGGGTGAGCCAGGAGCAGGGTCCTTGACAGTGCAAGGCCAACTGCTGCGGCTGAAGGTCAGAGAGCGTGATTGTCTTCTGTGGACTCCATTCCGGATACTGTGCCTGCCAGCTACGCCCTGGGGCTGCCTGCACTGGGCTCTGGACAAGCGCATCCCAACAAGGCTGCATGATCTTCCATAGGTTATCACTGACCAACAGGAGAGGTGCGGTTTATGGCTGCCACAAGGAACTGCTATTGTTCTTGTATTAGAGGTATCTTTTCCCGAAGATTTGTTAACTATTTGAAAGGCAGAGTGACACAGAGGGAGAGATAGAGAAAAAGAGAAAATTCCCATCTGCTGGTTTTTATTACCCAAATGACCACAACAGTCAGGGCCTGTCCAGGCTACAGCCAGAAGCCAGAAACTCCATCTGGTCCTCTCACATGGGTGGCAGGGGCACAAACACTTGGGTCAGTTTTTCACTGCTTTCCCAGATGCATTAGCAGGGAGCTGGATCAGAGGTGGAGCAGCCAGGACTTGAACCAGTGCCCATACGGGAATGCCAGTCTTGCTGGCAGTGGCTTAACCTGACATGCCACAACACCAGCCCCACTAACATTATTTTTGACACATGGCAAGCTACTATACAGAGCTGAAAGACCTTAACAAAGCCATGCCATGGTGGCAGGCTGCCATTTCAGCAAGGTTTGATTGATTGGCAAGTCTGTTTGAACACCCGCATGTGCATCATTTGAAAATGTGAAAGGGAACAAAGAGAAATGAGAAAATGGAATCTGTTCTCTGCAAGGCTGCAGTTTGTTGGAGACATGGGTACAAACAAAAACTACCAGAATAGAAAGTGAGCACGGACAGGCTAGCTACAGTTACGGCCTCCCAAAGCAGAGGTCACCAGGCAGGGGTGCTTGCTCTCCCAGGGTAGCCCGAGTCTGGTTTTGCCTGGGAAGCCAACACCAAGGTTAATAAAGGTAGCTGTAACACAGCCAACTCTGGAGTCAATAAAACAACTGCCACACGCTAAGCATCACCTAGTGAATGCTTCGTTGTGCCCCACGTGTGCAGAACAGGAGCTCAGTGTAGTATCGCTTTCTTTTCAACCAATCTCCTGTCAATTCGTGACTCAGGTTCACTGCCAAGCACTTCCCTATAATAGCAGGGGGAGTGGAAGTGCATCTCTTCCCTGTTCCTTAGGGCAACTCGCACAAGAACAAACAGGGTTCACTACCAAGAATAAAGCTGACTCATACTCTTCGGCTTTTTCTCCTTTTAGAACACATTGATTGAAGACTTGGAAGGAGCTGACATTCATGCTCCTGGGGCAACAGATGAGGTTGGCAGGGGAGGGAGACTTGGGAGGGAACTTGAGGTGAAGGAACAGGAGGCGGGAGCGAATGAGCTGCTTTTGACAGCGTCAGTCTCTTTCTCTGACACCAGGGCTCTTCCCAGAAGGTGGCATTCCAGGCAGGGAGGTGAGGATGAAAAGATGTCCTATTCGGGCTCAGCCCCTGAGCAAGTGGCAACAACATGAATAGTGTCTTTGTGAGGGGGATCGGTTCAAGATTCCCAGAGCCCAGGACATTTCAAATGGACAAAAGTAGGCGCTGTAATGCACAGAATGAATAGGAAAGGGAGGAGGAGTGCTCAAGTCAACTCAGATTGAGAGATGAGAACCTAAAACTCTGGGACAAGTAGCCCAAGACACAGGATTTTTTAAAAAGACTTGTTATTGGAAAGGCAGGTTTTACATAGAAGGAGAGTCAGAGGGAAGGTCTTACACCTGCTGGTTCACTCCCTAAATGGCTGCCATGCCAGAGCTGAGCTGATCCGAAGTCAGGAGTCAGGAGCTTCTCCCAGGTCTCCCAAGCGGGTGTCGGAGTTCAAGGAATTGAACTGTCCTCCACTGCCTGGTAACAGCAGGCAGAGGATTAGTCTACCATGCCACAGCGCCAGCCCCAAGATTTTTAAGAGACATCATACTTTCCCTCAAAGTTTACTTTAAAACAAACAAAACAAAACAACAACAACAACAACAAAAATGGCATGAAGGAAGAGTGAGCTTCTCGACTGGGCTCCTGGCCTCTTAGGTCAGAAGGGTAGAGTTGGTATCTCGCTCTAGTGAGTTGTTATAGACATTTCCCTCCCCTCTGTATTGTGCTTTGGCCGTCTCTACTATTGTTTGTGTCCGTGAGTTCTAACCTGCCTTTTAAATATTAACATGCTTGTCTTTAGGTAAAGTCGAAACTATCTGGAAGCAAAAATCATGTTTTCGTAGCTTCCATGGCAACTAACTCAGTGCCTGCTTCTTTAGGTCATTAGGAAATGCTGCTTGATTTAATGTTATAGGAGAATTGGACTTCAAGAATCAACAGCTGTGAGGTCTGGCAATCCATAGGTCTGGCCAAGAGTTTCCAGGAGGCAAGGCAACATTTGGCAATTACAACCGCATTCCAGTGAAGTGAAGAGGAGTGTCAGATGTTGCAATAGTTCTGCAAATAAAATAGATTTTCTGCAGTGTCTAGGTTCTTGGAAAAAACATGTACTGAGTGACAAAAAATAATGTGAATCCTCCACCTTCATAGAGAACACGCCAGATCAAATCTTTGCCGGATGTGAATAGGAAGAGGTGACATTCAGAGTATTTCTGAGTATTATTTGACATTGTGCTAGGTATTGCACGTGCAGAATATTTTTAAAAGTAGGATGCTATTACAGCTCTCTGACGATGTTAATGCAGAGTCAATGTGTATGCCTGTAAAATAATTAGAGGGTGATAGCAATGTTAGATTCAGTTACAAATTCAGCATTACAATATTGCTGTGGAGAAAGGTATCCTAAAAATACCTGAAGATCAAGAAGGCAGCCTGAGGGAGGTATTCAGAGTGCTCAAGTTTTTGTGTATTTTTAGTCCTCCCTCCTGTGGATGTTTTAAACATAGTAACATTGATTTGCCTCAACCTCCTCTTACTCCTTGTACCTGCTGGTGGGTATTGCAAGGTAACATTGGATTTTCCTGGTGCAGCAATGTGCATTGTATTCCTCTAGGCTCTGAGTTTGGGGTCCATAGCCTAACTTATAGATTAGGCTTCACTCCATCTCAAGAAGTTTTATTTTTATTGGAAAGGCAGACTTACAGAGAGAAGGACACACACACACACAGAGAAAGAGAGAGAGAGAGAGACTGAGAGAGATCTTCCATCTGCTGGTTCATTCCCCAAATGACTGCAATGGGCAGAGCTGAGCCAATCTGAAGCACAGAGCCAGGAGTTTCTCCAGGTCTCCCACGCGTACAGGATCCCAAGGCTTTGGACCCATCCCCTCACCACTTTCCCAATTCATAGCTGAATCAGATGTGGAGCATCTGGGACTCCAACTGGTGCCCATATGGGATGACAGCACTGCAACCTGGGGATTAGCCTGTTGAACCAATGTACCAGCTCCCAAGAACTCCAGTTCTTCATACTAGAGGAACATGGGAGTGGATACGTTTAAGGGATCAGTCTTTAAGATAATCATGCTTTGGTGGGTGGAAGTGGGATCCTGCCTTATACTTCTATTCCTTATACTAGATTTCTTGCCAATAATGTCTTCCCAAATATCTCCTTGCTACTGATGTCTCTGGTTTCTATGGATACCAACTTTCTGCACACTTGAATCCGTATAAATTACCTAATGCCTGCTTAGATCAACAGTGAGTTTTAGACTCATATTTGTTCTTTTCAATGTAAGTATGCTCTTATCACCACAATCCTGGGGAGCTAAGGCTGGCTTGAGTCACAGGAACAGCACAGTAGTAACCCAAGGATCTCCTATTTTAAACATTTCTGGCTGTGAGGCAAGAGAGGCTGTAGCTCTGTGATGGATTCATTGTCATCCATGTGTTTCTGATAGAGAAGTAGGGAGAGAAGACTTCTGCTACGAGGCTGAGACAATGAAAGGGGTGTTTCAGGAAGAGAGAGGAACAAAACAAAATCCTGGCTTAGACTGTATCAGCTGGCACAGTGACCATTAAGGCACTAAATGCTTTAGCATTTACATCAGATTGAGTAAGATAATGCCTGCCAAGTATCTGGCCCAGTTCTTGACACTCAACAAATATTAGTTCTCTTCCACTTGCACATAAACTGAACATTAAAAAGTGCTTTTGGGCTCGGCAGCGTGGCCTAGTGGCTAAGGTCCTTGCCTTGATCCCATATGGCTGCTGGTTCTAATCCCGGCAGCTCCACTTCCTCTCTATCTCTCCTCCTCTCAGTATATCTGACTTTGCAATAAAAATAAAAATTTTAAAAAAAGTGCTTTTGCATATAGTAAGACTCTTCCACATCGGCCAAATGAGTAGCAGTTCATGTTCAGGCTGCTCCACTTTCCCAGCTCCCTGTTAATGGCCTGGGAAAAGCAATACAAGATGGCTCAAATGGTTGGGCCTCTGCCACACCTGGGGGAGGCCTGGATGAAGCTCCTGAATCCTATCTTTGGCCTGGTGTGCTGCTGTTTGGGGAGTGAACCAATGGATAGGAGATATGATGTCTCTCTCTCTCTCTCTCTCTCTGTAATCCTGACTTTCAAACAAATGCATTTTTGCCAAAAACAAACAACAAACAAACCACACACACACGAAACATAAAAAAACCAAAATCAAAAACAAAGCAAGAAACCATACAACCCCCTCCAATCCCTTCTGAATCAGATATTTGCCACCAAGTAGTGCCCTGGTCTCCTCAAAACAGTCAATCTGGAAAAACAACAAGGTCAAGCCCACAGACACTGGAGCCCGGTCCCTTTCCTCCACGCCCTGATCCTTTAATTGCTTCATTCTCAATTCGAGGTTGTGAAGACTTAGATTAGGGTGCCAACAACAAAAATGGAAATCAAAGAATGACTTGGGCGCTTCTGGGTAGCAAAGGTTCCTGAGGACTTATTGTATCTTTACACGTAAAAATAATGTTGCATTTTACCTAGTCCAAGACACACACATTATCATATTTTAACATCCCTGAAAGTGAGCCATGTTTAAACCCATGGTGTTCCACTCTTGTTTCTGCTGTGATTGTCACTGTCTGCTCACGCACAAATGTGGCTGTTATTCTTGGTGACATGACTTCACCTAGAAGCCAGGCGCATTTCAATGTGTTAATTTAAACATCACTTGAGCAAGGAATAGAATGCTTAGTTCTCACCTGAAAACCTTCCATGCATATCCTTTCATAAAGATCTAGAAAGTTCCAGCTGTAAAACCTCAGGTAAAAAAAAAAAAATATTGGTGGGTGGCCCTGTGCGCCTGTGCGGTAGCCTAGCAGCTGAGGTCTTCACCTTGCATGGGTTGGGATCCCATATGGGAGCTGGTTCTGATCCCAGCGGCCCCGCTTCCCATCCAGCTCCCTGCTTGTGGCCTGGGAAAACAGTCAAGAATGTCCTGGCTCCTGGCTTCAGATCGGCTCAGCTCTAGCCGTTGCAGCCACATGGGGAGTGAATCAATGGAAGGAAGAGCTTCCTTTCTGTCTCTCCTCCTCTGTGTATATCTGATTTTCCGGTAAAAATATATAAAATATTTTAAAAATGGTGTTGAGCTACATTAACAATGCTGCCACACCCGCACCCTGTGGAAGGCATGGGGAAGGCTGTGCTGGAAAACATAAGCGTCCGTGACTCCGAGTCAGAAGTGAGTCAGCACACATACTCAACAGGGAGAACCATTTGGAACTACCCTAACCCAATTGTTTCCTTCATATTTTCCTCTTATTCTTGCACAAGTGTGGTATGAGCTCAAAGTCGATAGTCAAACAAAGGTAAATCAACCCTTTCTGTAGGAACTGAGTGGTAAGAGATCACTGCACCGTGGACTGACTTGCAGCCTCGTTTTCTTTGCTGATCTATATCTGTGTACCTTACAAGTGGCAATGTCTTAGACCTAGTGAGAATGGTCGTGTTTGTATACATACTCTGTGGTTTAGACAGTAACTCATTTCGACTATCCCAATAATCTTGGGGACATTAGAAAAACAGTTTTATTCCCAATTTTACTTCAGGGAAAATAAGGCGGGTTAAATAGCAATCAAAACAGAACAAGGACTCACCTTGATTCAGTCTTTCAGAATAAGCCTCAAAATATAAATATATATATTATATATAAATATATATATTTATATATAAACCTCTCCCTAATCTTAGAGCTTACATTAAAAAAAAAAAAGGTGTGTGGGAGGGCCTGGTGCCAAGGCCTAGCGGCTAAAGTCCTGCCTTGAATGTGCCAGGATCCCATATGGGTGCCGGCTCTAATCCCGGCAGCCCTGGTTCCCATCCAGCTCCCTGCTTGTGGCCTGGGAAAGCAGTCGAGGATGGCCCAAAGCCTTGGGACCCTACACCCGTGTGGGAGACCCGGAAGAGCTCCTGGCTCCTGATCAGCACAGCACAGCACTGGCCATTGTGGTCACTTGGGGAGTGAATCATCAGACGGAAGATAGTTTTATCTGTCTTTCTTCCTCTCTTTATGTATCTGGCTTACCAATAAAAATAAATAAATCTTAAAAAAAAAAAGAAGAACAGGTTTAGTGAAACTGATTATAATTGTTTGGAATGGACAGTGAGCATGCCAACCTTTTGGCAAGGAAGGCAAGTTGGCAGGATTTTAACAACAAATCAGGATTACAGCAGCCTAGTACAGTGCCTGGCATGTAAAGGCTTATATGAATAGCAGGTGTGTAACTCAGGACACTTGTTGCTAGCTATCTCAGAAGTCAAATTCTGAACCTTCAGTGGACTGCACTGCCTCTCACACCTGGCGTGTGTCCTGCACAGGTGAGCCAGCAGCAAACGCTGTGTGTGGTACCTCTCACCTTCCCTCAGCACTGTGGCTGAATGTTTGTGTCACCTCCAGAATTCAGGCTGGAACTTACTCTTTAATGGGAGAGCCTAAAGAGCTAGGCCCTTGAGAGGTGATGGTCTTGTGGAATCTGCCCTGATGAACGGGGCTGATACCTTACAAAAGAGGCTTCATTCTCTGATTTTTGTCCATGTCTGCCCTCTTGCACATAAGAAAAAGGAAACGCCTTGGCTGCAAGTCTGACCCTCTTCAAACCCTGAACTAGCCAGCACTGTGCTCCTGGGCTCCCAAACCCCAAGACTGTAAGAAATACATTTCTATTATTGAAAGATTTGTTTGTTTACTTAGTTCAAAGGCTGTGTGTGGGAGAAAGAGAGAGCCCTTCCATCCAAATGGTTCACTCCCCAAATGTGTGCAACTCTTAAGGTTGACCAGGCCAAAGCTAGGAGCCATGACCTCTGTGTTTTCCATGTGGCCAGCAGGACCCAGGCAATTGGGCCATCTTCCATTGTTTTCCCAAGTACATTGGAAGTTGGATCTGAAATAGAGTAATCAGGACTTTTTAAAAAAGATTTACTTATTTTTATTGGAAAGACAGATTTATAGAGAAAAGTGTTGTAGGACTTTTCCACCCAAAATACGGCAGCAGCCTCAATTCTTGTCTTGAGGCAAGGAGAATTTTCTTGTGGATGCAGTTTAGTTTTAAAGCAAGGTTTATTAGAAGAGAGGAGAAAAGAAGCTCCTGTCCTAGGGACGGGAAGGGGCTTCAAGAGAGAAGAGACCCTAGATCCCCTGCTGTAAGAGGCGTTTTGGGTAGTAGGCAGTTAGGGTATTCTGGGTCCCCAGTCATCATTTTTTTGTCAAATATAAAAGGGTATTTTCTCTACCATGTCTTGAATTCACCAGAGCATGTTTTTCCCAAGACAACTGAATATTTTAATATATCAAAATATGCTTCCCCAAGAGGCAGAGCACATTACATATCAAGTTCCCCACCTAAAGCGCCAGCCCAGTTTCGGCTCCAGCCATTGCCAAGGGGGTAGTTTCAGATTGGCCTTCTTTATCATTAAGAAGGGACTGAGGAAGTTGGCCGGTGACACTTTTGGGGCCTTTTGTCCCAAGGCCAGGTATCATGGAAAACCAGGAATTCTCCTTTGTTTATGGAGAAACTCCTTGGAGGTGAACTTTTAAAAGATGCTATCCCCACCATTAACACGGGTCGTTCTTTTTTTCCTCCTCCTGCCACTGGTCCTTTCTCTCTCGAAGCTCCCTCCCATCACTAGGAAGGGGCTCCTTTCCCCAGCTTTCCTAATAAATCTTGCTTTTTTTTTTTTAAAGATTTATTTATTTTTATTACAAAGTCAGATATACAGAGAGGAGGAGAGACAGAGAGGAAGATCTTCTGTCCAATGATTCACTCCCCAAGTGTCCACAACGGCTGGTGCTGTGCCGATCCGAAGCCGGGAACCTGGAACCTCTTCCGGGTCTCCCACGTGGGTGCAGGGTCCCAAAGCTTTAGGCCATCCTCCACTGCTTTCCCAGGCCACAAGCAGGGAGCTGGATGGGAAGTGGAGCTGCTGGGATTAGAACCGGTGCCATATGGGACCCCGGCGCGTTCAAGGAGAGGGCTTTAGCTGCTAGGCCATGCTGCCGGGCCCAATAAATATTGCTTTAAAACTAAACTGTGTCTGCATGAAAATTCTTTCTGCGAGAAAGAATTGAGATTGCTGCCATACTCGGGGTGGAAAAGCCTACAGCACTGCCCCCGTGGCAGGAGAAAGAGAGAGAAAAAAAAAACCCAAGTTAACAGTGGAAATGGTGTCTTTTATGCACCATTTCAGGGAGGGTGGTTACATGAATCACCCCCAAGGGCAGAAACAATTTTTACTGCCTTGTCCCAAAACAAAAGGTGAGGTCAGTAGCTTCCTTTCCTCACCCTGAAGATAAACTGAGGTGGTACCATTCCTTTGACAGTGACCAAAGTGGGCCAGTCGGCTTGTTAAGGGATGGGATTGAGATATTAATTCTAGGAAACCCTGTTCTTTTGCATTTTAAAAGATAATTTTACCAGAGGAGCACAATTAACAGGGACCAGAAAAAAAAAATAAACTGCCTGCAATCCTTACCCAGTCTGACTCCTCACACAGAAGGACAGAGAGAAAAGATCTTCCATCTGCTGATTCACTCCCCAAGAGGTTGCAACAGGAGCTGAGCTGATCTGAAGCCAGAAGCTTCTTCCAGGTCTCCCATGTGGGTGAGAGGTTCACTAGACTTTGGGTCTTCTTCTACTGCTTTTCCAGGCCATAAACAGGGATAGGAAATGGAGCAGCCAGAACATGAACTGGCATCCATTCAGGTGCCTGAAGGGGGAAGATTAGCTAACTGAGCCATTGTGCTGGGCCCAGAGCAGCCAGGGACCTCTGGTTTAACAGGTTCTCTGATAGGGGATGCTGGGATTGAGAAAGCAGTGGCTTAACGTGCTGTGCTACAACACCAGCCCTGTCTTTTTTTTCTCCATAGCTGCACAAATAGATTACTGTAGAAATTGGAACTGAGTGGGATTTTGTGGAGGGTTGTTCCAGAGCACTGTGAAAGTCCCAAAACAAAGGGTAGTGGAAGCTTCCAAACTCCACCCAGAAATGTGAATCAACTAACTAGGAAAACCTGTTGAATCATGGAAAAACTGACCCTTGCACGTGTCCCCTTTGGCCTACAGTCCACATCATGGTGGTTGTTAGTTCCTAGCTGTCCTGGCTGCCCCACTGCTCGCTTGCAGCATGTTCAATAAATCTCACTGTGACTACTCTGACATTTTTTCACACTCATAATGCTGGCTTCCATGAGTTGCTTCAGGTATTGCTATAATAAATATCTGAAATATGGAATCGGCTTTGGACATGGGTTGGAGGCTTTGAAGGTGCATACCAGCAAAAGCCCAGACCACCATGAATGGCCCATTGAAGGCATTTCTGGTGAGAGCTCCAAAAAGAACTGTAGAGAGCCTAGATCTCAAACGACTTAAATGGCCAGCGTGAGAATAATGGCAGAAACATAGATAGTACAGACAATCCAGATGACCTGTCAGATGGAAAGGAGGACTGAAGGAAAGGCTGTTCTTGTTAAGTGGCAAAGAACTAGGAGGAATTGAATCTATATCTCAGTACTTTGTAGAAGGCAGAATGTGTGAACAATGAGTTAAGTCTACTGGAGAGTTCGAAATTTCTACACAAAGTGGCTTCTTTTGACCGTTTACTACAGTTAAATGTGAAAAAAGAAAAATGAATCAAAAGAGGAATGCATAATTCAAAGGGAAGCAGAGCTTACAGATTTAGAAAATTCCTAGCCTGGGTCAACACCTAAAAGCTGTTTAAGGGGAGAATACCGTGGGAGTAGTCAACCGGCCATTTGATAAGGAGATTAGTCTGACCAGAATGAGGCCAGATGCTATTCATGGGAACAATGGAGGAATAACCCCAAAGGCATTTCAGAGGTCTTTGAGGCTGCCAAAGCTATCACAACCCCAGGGTGCTAGGCCCTGGTAGGAGGGGCCCAGAGCATCCCTGGGGACTTGAGATTTGCTGCCTAGCACTGCCTCTGCTCCCTGCTTTAGAGCATAACACTCCTTGGGCAATCCCAAGGTATGGCTCTAGTGGGTCCAGATGTGGCTTGTGCTGATGCTCTAGAAAGTGTGAGCAATAAACCTCTACCAGTGGGGGCATGGCTATTTCCAACTGGATAGCAACGGCTGCCATGGAAAGCCTCAGAGGCCAGACAGATAGCCAGGGGGTGGCACCACCAGTAGAGTTAATCCTCTGGCAGTGTTGACCAGAACTTTGGGGTCAGGCCCACTGCAGAACCCCAGCAAAGGCTATGTCTGGTGGGCTCTTGGTGTCAGGGTTGCCACCTAAGAATCTCAACTGGCAGACACACAAGCCCCTTGTGCAGGTCTGGGAGTCACAGGCACCCAGCTCTAATGCCTGAGAGCTGCAACCTGGGCTGCCCTCAGCAAGGTTCTAGAGGTGAGGCTGCCCATGCCTCGGGGCCCAGTCTCCACACCATCACGTCCACAAGGTGGGACTTGGTCAAAAGAGGTGATTCTCCAGCGCGAGATTTCATGCTGTTTGCCTTGTTGGGTTTGGACTTACTTAACACCTGTTGTACTTTCTTCCTACCTCTTGCTCTTCTTTGAAATTGAAGTGTCTATCCCACAGTTCTATTTTGGAAGCACACAGCTTGTTTGATTTTATAGGCTCACAGGTGGACACGAATGTGCCTCAGGGTGAACCAAGCCTAGATTCTTGCCCATATCTGACTTAAATAATATTTTAATGAGACTCAGATTTAGACTGTAAATTGATGCTGGAACAACATTTTGGAGCCTACTGGGGCAAAAATATGTCTTGTATGTAAGATGGCCATAAACGGGGGCAAGAGAGACCTGGGGAGGAATGCTGCAGTTTGAGAGTTTGGGAGAAGGCCCACCCAATTTCCCACCCTCCCCAGGTCCCGGATGTAGGGCATGCTCCAAGGTTCTTGCTCAATTGGTTTATGAATCGTTGCCAATCTTGCCACTCCAAGCACAATGAGGTAGCTCGTTGAAGAATCCACTGATTGGGCCCGGCAGCGTGGCCTAGCAGCTAAAGTCCTCGCCTTGAAAGCCCTGGGATCCCATATGGGCGCCGGTTCTAGTCCCGGCAGCTCCACTTCCCATCCAGCTCCCTGCTTGTGGCCTGGGAAAGCAGTCGAGGACGGCCCATTGCATTGGGACCCTGCACCTGCGTGGGAGACCTGGAGGAGGTTCCAGGTTTCTGGCTTCGGATCGGCGCGCATCGGCCCGTTGCGGCTCACTTGGGGAGTGAAACATCGGATGGAAGATCTTCCTCTCTGTCTCTCCTCCTCTCTGTATATCCGGCTTTCCAATAATAATAAAATTTTTAAAAAAAAAAAAAAAAAAGAATCCACTGATTGACATAGTCCATCATAGAGTCTCCATTTGTCCAGTATTTCGCTGCCAACATATAGCTGAGATGGTTGATTGACTTGTTCTGTCCTCTGTCTTTTCTTGGTTAGGGTTCTGAGTCCAGCATTTCGATTGGGGAGATCTCCAAAGAAACTTTGTCTGAGGTGTTCTCAGACCAGATTCTTGTATGTGCTAGCAAGTACAGGGCCCGGCACAGTCCATCACCACGATCAGCTGGTGGTTGCGATCGTTGGGTTGGTTCTGTTTTCAGCCCCAACTTCCACTGGAACCAATGGGTGTTGCAGTCCAGCCTGCTTCTGCCCAGCACATACTCGGCCCTCACATAAACCAGTGGGAGCTGCAGCCTAGTCAGAGCGATCCACAATAACCCCCACCAGGCCCGCCCCCTACCCTGGTTTGCCAGTATGTATAGCAGACTAGTCCAGTCTGTCCCACATCCCATTCAGCTCTCATATATGTCAATGGGTATTAAAGCTTTGTTCCATCTAACCGGCTCCACTATGCAGCCCACACAGATGCTGTTGGGTATCTGTCTAGCCACCCCAGCCCGTCCCGACAGCTTTCGTGCCCTCCCGTGGAAGTGGTAACCCAAGAGGGAGGAGCCCACTATTTCCCTCCCAGGCCTCTCCCACTCCCGGATTATGCACTCTCCAGGTAGTTCTGTGGTTTGACTTGACAGAATTAGACCCCAGTGCCAGCTTCTGCCAGCTGATGCTGCGGATAAGCCCAAACAACCCTCACCTATTCTAATTTTGTTTGCACCAGTAGGAATAATCCACCCAGCCTGGCTTTTCCCTGGTCTGGTCCACATGAGGCACACAGGTGTTGTAGCCCTGACCTGTCTGGTCTGTCCCCATCCCAGTCCACGCTCTCCAGTGGGAGTAGCTGTCTGGCGAGGGGACCAGCCCCTTAATCCCCCTGCCAGCTCTGCCCCCTCCCTTCCTGGTTCTCACGTGTGCTGGTTGGGTGCTATAGTCACATCTGGTACAGGCAAACTTCACCCTGGCATTCCCTATTGTGCACTGGTTTTTGTTGCGAGCGAACCCGGCTCGACCCACACTGTTCTGGTGCTTGGATTTGCCAGTGGATGACATGAACTGATTCAGCCTGGTCTTCCCCCAACCTATGCCTAATGTATGCTAGTGGGTAACTTTCCATGGCCTGTTCTAGGCTGTTTCCTATCATGCTTCTTGCACTTACTTGCAGGAACTGTGTCCTGCCAGAGGAGTTACCCAGGCTCCTCCATCAGAACCCCTCCCAATGCCAGATTTTGTGCATTCCAGGGGATCCATGAGCCAGCCCTACTCAGTTCATCTCCTGTCCTAGCAGGAACAGTGGGTTTTCCTGACTGGCCTTCAACCCAAACTGGTCCTTGCTGTCGGATGTTTTAGCCCAGCCATGGCTCGTCCATACCCACATATGGCTCACACATGGCTCAGTAGGGGTTGAGACCTAGCCTAATCCATCCCACATCTACCGTGGTCCTCTAGGACACCAGACAGTGCTGGGGTCTGGCCTGGCCTGGTGCATCCAATCCCAGTCCACACTAGTGCCAAGGGAGACTACGACTGTTTGCTGGTTAGAACGCAGCCCCCATTCCAGCCCACGCACCCTTGGTGGGAACCTCCACCCAGCTAGGGTTGTCCCCTTAGCTCCACAACTGGACCTGTTCCCAGCCATAGATCACGCGCATGCCAGTGGTTGCTCTGACTCAGCTTGGCTCAGCCCCTCACCTGTCCCAACTTCTGCCTTAGACACTGTGATTTAGCGTTCCTGGCTCATGCAGACCAGTAGGTGCAAGAGCCTAGCTTGGCATGACCTGTGTTCCATCCTGGTCTCTAGTTTTGCTTGTGGGCTAAGGTTTGCTCAGTCCTGCCCAGTACATCCTGTTCCATTACCAAATGACACATTACCCAGCTGTTGGAGCTACTTTACCCAACTTGTCTGACCCCCAGGTCTGGACCACGTGTTCACCAGCGGGAGCTATGACTCGCCAAGAGAGTTTCCCAAGTTCTTCCACTTAATCCCCTCCCAGACCCAGTTCTCATACATGCCATTGGGTTTAGGCCAGTGCCCGGCGCAGTCTGGCCTTCCATTTGGCCTTGTATGAGCTGGTGAATGTTGCAGCCCAGCCCATCCCACACCCTATTCGGGATGCACATTCGGGTGCTGCTGCCTTGACCAGTCCAGACTGTTGCGGGTTCCTTTACCTGTGATTGATGGAAGGCTCCTTGGTCACACCTAGCTTAGTCCATCACCACCCCAACCCTCGAGCTAACCAGTGGGGCTAGAATTTCCAGAGTTTTGTCCACACAACTTTCACAGAATCTACCCCCGGATATGGTTCTCGAGTGCTAGTTAATGTAATGGCCCTGCTTAATGTGACTCTTCTCCTGTGGATCAGTTTCCTGTAACAGAGCTTGAGGAGGTGAGTTTGCCTCTGCCCTCTCAATATTTGTCCCTTCCAGGAGAGGCAGCAGAGAGATGCTGCCTAAGGAGCAGAGAGCAGCCCTCAGGTTATTGTTGGCACTTCAATCTTGGACCTCCAGCTTTCAGAGCTGCAAGACGTGAACTTCTGTCCTCTATAAATTACCTAGTCTGGGGTTTAATATTTTGAAGATGTATTTTTTTTTTTAAATTTGAAAGACAGGTTTCCAGAGAGAGCTTTTTGTTTGTTTGTTTTTGGAGGGGGATGTTCAGATTTATTCCTTTTTGTTGGAAAGGCAGATTTACAGAGAGAAGGAGAGACAGACAGAGCTCTTCCATCTGCTGGTCCACTCTCCAAATGTCCTTAAGGACCATACCCGAGCTGCCCCAAAGCCAGGAATTCTTCTGGGTCTCCCGTGCAGGTGCAGGAGCCCAAGAACTTGAGTCATCCTCCACTGCTTTGCCAGGTATAAGCAGGGATATAGATCAGAACCAGAGCAGCTGAAACTTGAACTGGTGCCCATATAGGATGCCATTTCTGGCAGAGGAGGCTTAGCCTATTGAGGTACTACACCAGCTCCTTGGAAGTATTTTGTTATAGCAACAAAAGCAAACTAGCAGATTCATTGCCCAAGATGTCTAAGATTAGCTCTTGCAGCAGAGCCAGAATCTCTATCTCTGAGGTTGCTGTGCTAGGAGAAGAGGGGTGAGTAGAAAACATGAGCTTCTGTCTTCCACAGCCTGAGAAGGATCACCTTGTTAACAATTGCTGAGTCAGTGAATCCATGACTTTGTAAAGGATATCTGAAGTTGATTTCCCTCCCTCTGACTATAAATCTACTCTGATAGTTTCTGGATAGAATTATGTACTCATCAGGCCCAGCACAATGACTCATTTGATTAATCTTCCCCCTCAATCTCCAGGATATGGGTGCTGCTTCACATCCCTGCTGTTCCACTTCTCATCCAGCTCCCTGCTTATGGCCTGGGAGAGGAGCGGAGAACGGCCAAAGGCCTTACGACCCTGCACCCGCATGAGAAACCTGGAAGAAGCTCCTGGCTCTGGGCTTCGGATCTGTCTAGTTCTGGTTATTGTGGCCATTTGGGGAGTGAACAAGTGGATGGAAGATCTTTCTCTCTGACTCTCCTCCTTAGAACTCTTCCTTTCCAATAAAAAGAAATAAATCTTATTTAAAAATTAAAAATTATATACTCATTATGATCTACATCAAAGAATTGTAAAACCTAATGCACTTGTAAGACCCCATGATACTTGGAAATGGGGAGGGACAGCAGAGAAATCTTAATCACCCTAGAAGGTGTGAGGAAGATGGGAAATATAACCTATCAGGATCATAACTGGTAACTCATAGACAACAGACTCGAATTAGCATTAGACAATAGCAAAACTACAAAGGCAAATGGGGGAATCAGGAGTAATCCTAACAACCTCTTAACAGGAGGTCATGCGCATAGAGCAGGGAGGGGTCCCCAGAGTGGAGCAGGCGGACAGGAGGAGGCTTTTATCCCAAACCTGAAGACTCCTAGATCCTCACCAAGGACTATCGGTATGAGCACCGAGGACTACATCCCTACTGCCAAGGAGACCACGGGGAACTGGAGTGCGTTTGGAGGCCAAGAACTCTGAGGTCACCCACACCCAATTGGATCTACCACATGGGATGGAAGAAGCCCAAATCCTGCCTTGCAGGATCCAAGGACATTGGAACAACAACCAGGATCCCTGAGCGGTCCGCAGAAACAGAAGAACAGTTAACTTCCTTCAGGACTAGGGAGAGGAGCTTTCTCTGGTCCTTATCTGCTTCCAATTTTGGGTCCCCACCCCCTCTCGTAATAACCATCAGGAGCGCTCCAGAAACCCCTCAAAACAAACAAACAAACAAACAAACAAAACTAGAATAGATAGACAACAACAAGGAAAGCTTAGAAACAGACAGGAAATGGTCAGCGGGGATGCACTTATAACTCACTGGGTGGGACACAAAGATTAGTTACTCTTCACTGGGGTATGGAAGATTTCTCTGCACACCCCTCCTACACATGCTCACCTAAACTGTTGACATATATCCTGTTAGAATTATAGAGTTAGACCACCCGAAAAACAGCCAGGTTCAGCGAAAACGTGCTTCAATGCTATAAACTGCTAAATACTAAAATTAAAATAGGCATGAGACAGCTGAATAGCAATCTAAGCCATTTTAAGGTGTATAGAACACGGTTGAATATAAACCAAAATTGAAATGTCTATGAAGAAGTCACAGGTTGTGGTTGAGAACCTGCATTTTCCTATTAACATATTGGTTAATCAATACCATGTCAATTAATGCCACAATGTTGTAAATGGTTGGAAATATTATGTTGGGGCTTTTAATTGATTGGAATGATACTCTGCCGGCTCTACCTTCAGACCAGAGATGGTCTCACCAAGAAACCATTGAACTTACCAGGACAATAAGATGCTGGACTTTATGCTTGGTAAATACCTCCAATGAAAGAATGTCAACTGAATTTGAACTATGGAAATGCAACAAGGTGGAGCAATCCGCCGTGGGGGGAGGGTGTGGGGAGGGGCGGGGGGAATCCCAGTGCATAAAAAATGTATCACATAATGCAATGTAATTAATTTAAAAAAATGAAATGCAATAAAAATGTTTAAAAAAAAAGAAAAAAAATTATATACTCATGTTCAGGTGGGCATGTTAGAAACAACTAGAGTTAAGGGTTTTTTGGTAGAAATTTATTTAAGCTGGCAAACTTGTCCTCAAATTTAATTAGAGATTATATGAAATCTTCTCTATGGGAGCTCGGTAGTTCTTTCACTAAATAATTAACTGATATGACACAACTCTAAAAAGCAAGTCTGGGCATTTTATTTCATTTTAAAATGAACAGGCTACCCTCTTCCTAGAAATGATCACTGGGGAGTCGGGAACACTTTGTCATGCCATGAAGCATCTAGATGTGGTGATAGGGAAAGGGGAGGTGCAGTCAGGCATTGGGAACTACTCAATAGGTAGCGGTACTTTTGGCTCTAATTCAGCATCTGCTCTCTGTCTTACCTGCATGACCAGAGGGAGGCACAAAGAATTAAAAAAAAAATCCACCTAAGTTTCTTTTTTTTTTTTTTTTTCATTTTTTTAAAGATTTATTCATTTTATTACAGTCAGATATACAAAGAGGAGGAGAGACAGAGAGGAAGATCTTCCATCCGATGATTCACTCCCCAAGTGAGCCGCAACGGGCTGATGCGCGCCGATCCAATGCCAGGAACCAGGAACCTCTTCCGGGTCTCCCACGCGGGTGCAGGATCCCAATGCATTGGGCCGTCCCCAACTGCTTTCCCAGGCCACAAGCAGGGAACTGGATGGGAAGTGGAGCTGCCGGGATTAGAACCGGCGCCCATATGGGATCCCAGGGCTTTCAAGGCGAGGACTTTAGCCGCTAGGCCACTGCGCTGGGCCCAGTTTCTTCATTTTTTATTTGAAAAGCAAAGTGACACAAAGTGAAATCATCCACCTGCTGATTTATTCCCTAAGTGTGTTCAACAACCAAGGCTAGGCCATGCTGAAGCCAGGAATTCATCTAGGTCTCTCACATGGGTGTCAGGAATCTAAATATTAGCGCAAACCCTGGCTGCATCCCCAGGTGTGCATTAGTAGGAAGTTAGATAAGAAGTGGACACGGGACCCAAATACTAGGCATTCTGATATGGGACACAGACATCTCAGGCAGTGGCTTAGCCCATGATGCCACAACATCCATGTCCCAATATTGTTCTTTTTTTTTTTTTAAATGGAATCTTAAGGTGATGAATGCAATATAATTTATCATTCATTCATTTAACAGGTGTTTACTTATAAAGCATCAAGTACGACTGACAGCCAATGCCTAGATCTGGAAATTCAGTGCAAAAGACAGATACAATTTCTACTCTGGTGGAAATAACAGTCCAGGGAAGACAGATATTGAACAACTATTATAAGAATGTTACTGTTGTCATAAGAAGTACCATGTGCTATTAAATGAAGGACTGTGGGAGACTACTCCCAATTTTAAGTAATAGGAAAAGAGGGTCAGGAAAGATCTTCTCAATAAATTGAGGTTTGGGGTATAGCAAGATGGCTCAACTGACTAATCCTCTACCTTCAAGCACTGGCATCTGGGAACTGATTCATTTCTTAGATCTAGCTCCTGCTTATAGCCTGGGAAAGCAACATAGGATGGCCCAAAGCCTTGGGACTCTGTACCTGTGTGAGAAACCCATAAGAAGTGCCTAGGGCCCGGCGCAGTGGCCTTGCGGCTAAAGTCCTCACCTTGAAAGCCCCGGGATCCCATATGGGCGCCGGTTCTAATCCCGGCAGCTCCACTTCCCATCCAGCTCCCTGCTTGTGGCCTGGGGAAGCAGTTGAGGACGGCCCAAGGCTTTGGGACCCTGCACCTGCGTGGGAGACCCGGAAGAGGTTCCAGGTTCCCGGCATTGGATCGGCGCGCATCGGCCCGTTGCGGCTCACTTGGGGAGTGAATCATCGGATGGAAGATCTTCCTCTCTGTCTCTCCTCCTCTGTGTATATCTGGCTGTAATAAAATGAATAAATCTTTTTAAAAAAAAAAAAAAGTGCCTAGAGCCTGGCTTTGGATCCAATTGGTTCGACTCTGGTCATTGTGGCCATGTGGGTAGTGAGCCAGCAGATGGAAGATCTTTCTATGTCTCTCTTCTCTGTAAATCTGCCTTTCCAATAAAAATAAATCAAAAAAAAAAAAAAAAAAAAAAAAAAGAAAGAAAGAAATTGAGGTTTCATCTTTAATCCAAAGGATAGGGGAGATCTGACAATGGAAAGTGAAGGCAATAAAATTTCAGATGGGTGGCATGGCTTGTCCCACTTGAATCCACATAGAAGTTGATGCTTCACTCTACAACTGGAAAAGTGGCAGAAGAGGAAAGCAACTTGTTCAAGGGACACTGTGGAGCCAAGAGCTTCCTCGAACCACAGGCCCTCTCCTCATTTTCAGGGCAGGGCCCAGGGTTCTCTCTTCAGTGAGGCTTTTCTGACTGAGGCAGCCGCATCAGTCCCAGCTGGGAGCTAGTCATGTGACAGAGACCCATTTCCAGCCAGTCTCCCTGTAGGCAGGATGAGAACTAAATGTCTCTCAAGACGAAAAAGGAGGGACGAAAAAGGAGGGGACGCAGTAGCAGAGCAGGAAAGCTTCAGCTCCTGGGGCCAAGCGCTACAAGCAGCTGCATGTGACATTTCCATCAACAGCCCTCCCTCCTGCCCTCATGTGTATGAGACACGCATCAGATGTTCTGGTTTATGATTTCAGTTTCAGAACGCATACCTTCTGAGATCAAGCTCACATATCTCTCCCGGTGGCATGGTGCCTGCTCGCTAGCTGGGTTAGGAATGCAGAGCACATGAGGAGCTCTTCAAGGCCTCAGAAAGATCCCAGGCACCCGTGGACAGATGGAGACTCCGGCCTCTCTCTGTACTTGCTACTTTGTGTACCTTGCTACTAGAAGGTAACAAAGCACAGGCTTACCAAGAAGATACTGTACAGGAGCCAGGAATGTGTCAGAACACAAGGTCACATATTGCTACTCTCTTCCCCAATTTCCATCAGCCCAAAGGCAATCCATTCTTTGTCACACATAAGCCAACTCTTGGAAATGCCAGGTAAGCTCCACTTGATCCGTTAGGTAGATCAGACATAAGCAGAGCCAAGTCTTTGCCTGTTCATTCTGTTTTTACTTCCTCAGAAAAAAATCAAAGTAGGAAAAAAAAAAGCCTAATGTTCTTGGGTGAGATAACAGGAGGAAATCCTATAGGCTGTTGCTTCTTTGATTCCAAAGTATTCATCCTGATTTGAGGGAGTGTGACCGAATGAAAAGATATAGATACAGATTGATTGTTTACAAAATGCTAAAGAGTTTTGAATATTTTGCTTATTTAAAAATGATATTAAGGGTCCTGGCACAATGGTTTGATTGGCTAATCTTCAATCTCCAAGCACTGGGATTCCATATGGGTACCAGTTCGTGTCCCAGCTTCCGATCCAATTACCTACTTGTGGCTTGGAAAAGCAGTCAAGGATGGGCCAAAGCCTTGGGATCCTGCACCCACATAAGAGACCAGAAGTTCCTAGCTCCTGGCTCCTGTCTTTGGATTGGCTCAGTTCCAGCTGTTGCGGCATTTGGGGAGTGAGCCCATGGATTGAAAATCTTTCTCTCCTTCTGCTCGAAAATCTGCCTTTCCAATAAAAGTAAATAAATCTTTTAAAAGACAAATATACTGTGGTAGAGTCCTCTGTTAAGTGTCTGTGTTCAATTCTGTTCCATTCTTCCCAAAGTGCTGGGTTACATAATCTCTTTAGTCAAGTCTCCAAATTATCAAATGCAACCAAGAAAATCACTTAAAATTAAATTAAATATCAAGCAATTTTTTTTTCTTTTAAAGAGCGAAATTGCAGGGACAGTGGCAGCAATCTGCTCTGATCTAAATGTCAGCAGCGTCTGTGTGCCCCGGGTGCTTGTTCTCTCATAGGGTGGCCATGTTTCAATGAGTTCTGCATCATGAATTTTCTCATAACCACACATCAGATCCAATTTTGCATGACTCAAAAAATGCACTGACTTTGGAAGAACAGCGAGGGTCTGTCAGTGCTTCTGAGTCCTCGTTATTTTCAAGCCCATGCTCTGGACATGGCCAGGGTTGTAGTAACTACTTCTTAGCTTATGGCAAATTAATTCAACTGAATGTAAGTTTCAGATAGCCAAAGAAAACCTATGCTGATTATACTGATGAATAAGACAAGGCTCCTGCCTTATCACTGGCAATTTATCAGAAGATGCTATGTACCAGATAGCATTGCAAGTTCAAAGAGTGCAACTGTTCTGATTGCCTTTTTACAGCCAAGTATAGCAAAGATGTGGTTTCACGGCAAGACCAATAACGTTGGTTGAATGTCTAAGGCTATGAACAAAATGGACATGAGGTTGCCTAATACAAGAATGTATTACATCTCTTTTTAGAACAGATTTATTTATTTGAAAGGCAGGATGAGAGACAGAGAAAGGTACAGAGGAGACAGACAGAAAGAGAAAGGAGGGGCCAGTGCTATTGTGCAGCAAGTTAAGCTACCCGTGCTGCTGGTATCCCACATAGGCACAGGTTCCTGTCCCAGCTACTCCACTCCCAACCTACCTACCTGCTAACGTGACTAGGGAAAAAAGCAGTGGCAGAAGTGCTTTGGCCCCTGCTCCGGCATGGGAGATCTAGAAGGAGCTCCTGGCGCCCAGAATTGGCCTGATGCACCCGTGGTGATTGCACACATTTGAGCAGACAACCAGAGGATGGAAGATCTCTGGCATTCTTTCTCTATGTATCTGTTATCAAATAAATAAACAAATCTTAAGAAAGAGACAGACTGATCTTTCCTCTATTGGGTCACTCCTCAAATATCCACAACAGCTAAGGCAGAGGCAGGCTGAAATCAAAGCCGGGAACTCCACTGGGATTCTGCACACTGGCAGCAGGGACCCAAATACTGGGGCCATTACATGCTGCCCCTCAGAGTGCACACCAGCAGAAAGCTAAATCTGAAGTGAAGCAGCTGGGCCTGAAACCAGTGCTCCTACACGGGATATGAGTGTGCAAAGCATCAGCTTAACCCACTGTGCCACAATACCTCCCTGGCATCACATTTCTTGACAACCAAATTATATACTGACAATCAGATATGGAGATCTTAGCTGGGCCTGTGGTAAGTTAATTTTAATTTTTATTTCTTGGAAGGGTATTCAGTCTGTGGCCTTCAGGGAGGTTTATATTGCAGAGGTTTCGGGAGAGAGGATGTTAGAGATGAATATTTAAGTCAGCATCATAATTTATTTAGAGATCCTATTTCAAATAGGCTATTCTGAAGATAACTACAAAGTGGCTTTTCTTTTTGGCAAATGTCAGTTCCAAAATAGGGAGAAAGGCTACATTACCACGTTATTTAAAATATAACTTCAATCTTTATCCTAACATTTTCCATCTCTCTTTTTCAAAATGGAAAGAACTCAGTTGTCAGCTACTACACTGTAAATAAGCAGAAACGAAGCAAGAGGAGCTAAATGTCCTGAATATTCTAAATATCAGAGTCAATTATTGTTCAGAATTTTAAACATCAGCTGTGTGGCCTTAGATAAATCTGAACTTTTTCACCTGTAAAATACAAGTAGTTAGATTAAATTGTTACTTGCCCTTCATTTTTTTTTCTTGAGATTTATTTAATTCTTAAAGCAGAAGGATAGAGAAAGAGGGGGACACACACACACAGGGTATGGGGGAGGGGGAGAGAAAGAGAGATCTTCCATTTGCTGATTCACTCTCCAAATATCCACAATAGACAAGGTAGGGCCAGGCTGGAGCCCAGAACTTCACCAGAGTCTTCCACATGGGTGCAGGGACCCAAGCTCTCGGGCCATCCTCTGCTGCTCTCCCAGGTGCATTAGTAGGGAGCTGGATGGGAAGTGAAATCGCTGTGAGTAAACCAGCTTCCCAAGCAGCAGCTTAACGCACTAAGTCATAATGCTAACCCCATCCCTATACTTGTTGAATAATCTGATTTCTTCTTTTTTAAAAAGTTTTTTTCTTTTTAAAAATTTGTCATTTTTATTAAAAAGCAGATCTACAGAGAGAAGGAGATAAAGATTTTCCATCTGTTGGTTTACTGCCCAAGTGACTGCAACAACTGGAGCTGAGCTGATCTCAAACCAGGAGCCAGGAGCTTCTTCTGGGTCTCCCACACAAGTGCAGGTTCCAAGGCTTTGGGTCATCCTCCACTGTTTTCCCAGACCACAAGCAGGGATCTGGATGGGAAGTGGAACAGTTGGGATATGAAGTGACACTCATATGGGATCCTGGCACAAGCAAAGTGAGGACTTCAGCCACTAGGCTATCATGCTGGGCCCTATAATACATTATTCCCTTTAAAAATTAATTGCAATCACTTTGTACTTAGTGTTTGGAAACCTGAATTTTGTTTTTAAAAAGATTCATTCATTTATTCATGTGAAAGGCAGAGCTGACAGAGAGAAAAAGGTATCTTATAAATAAAAACACAGTGGCTCAAGAGGCTAAGCCTCCACCCTGGAAGCACCAGCATCCTTTAAGGGCACCAGCTCCTGCCCGGCTGCTTCACTTTTGATCCAGGTCTTTGTGGCCTGAGAAAGCAACAGAGGATGGCCCAAAGCCTTGGGCATCTGCACCTGCATGGGAGATCTGGAAGAAGCTCCTGGCTCCTGGCTTCAGATTGGCCCTGGCAACTGTGGCCATGTAGGAAGTGAACCAGCAGATAAAAGATTTTTTTTCTCTGTGTCTCTCCTCTCTCTGTAATTTCACCTTTCCAGGTGTATTTTCTTATTTTAAAAAAAATGCATGAGAATGCTATTTCCAGACACTCATGAGGTGTAAGGTTTATTTAATTCCAAGAAATTATCAATAGGTCAAATGAAACATCTTTGAGGAACCAGGCTTCTTATCTAGAAAATTCCTCATCTATGTGAATGTTTGCTATTGGACACTTTCCTGTATTTTGTTTTGGTCATTTGTATTTTATTGTTCTTTCCTTTTGTTTGTTTGCTGAAGTATTTGTTCCTTAACTTTGCCCATTTTTTTCATTTTCTTTTAAGATATCTCAAATGACTAATTTGAAAAGATTTGTTTATTTATTTGAAAGGCAAAGTTGGGGTTTGTGGAAAGTGGAAAAAGAGATCTTCCATTTGTTGGTTCATTCTTCAAATGCCTGTAACAGCCAGGACTGGGTTAGGCCAAAGCCAGGAGGCTGGAACTTCAGTGGGCTCTCCCATGTGGGTGGCAGGGGTCCAGGCACTTGGGCCGTCATCTGTTGCCTCCCCAGCATGTTAGTGGGAGACAGATCAGAAGCAGAGCAGCCTGGACTTGAACTGGATCTCTGATATGCGATTCTGGTATCATAGGCAGCACCTTAACCTTTGTTTCACTAGTTTTGATGATGGCTTTTATAAGGTGTCCTGATGATTCAGGGAGACTCAAAACCCCTTTTGAAAATCGAAATCACCCTAATTACGATCCCAGACCTAAACTACAGTTAATGTTCTTTGTTTTACAGTTTTTCATTGGCCTCGCCATCAATAATTTTTGTGATTTTGCTTTTCAATTCCAAAACTTACCAGTAAATTATTTTATTGTAGCCTTCCTCAAAAATATGGCAGATTTTATGCACTGAGACAACATTAATCTTAAATATTGGTAGGTCCATATTGGATAAACTGGAAGAGCATTGATACACTGTAAGTAATCAATTGATAAATGTAGATCCTAACAGAGTAAATATCAACATTGTGTGGCAAAGGACTCACATTCATTGGCATGTCCCTACAGTTTGAACCATACGATTCTGTGGTTGGACTACATAGGCACATGCAAGCTAAACATTGTGAAGTGATTACTTTCATTAGAATGCTTAAAGAAATAAAAAGTTTTCAGCAGTCCTGGAAAATGGGATGCCCTTCAGGGCCTTTAGAAAACAAGCTAAGCCAGGCACCCTGGGAATGCACAGAATCCGTTGTGGGCTCTGACTTACTGGATAAACAGGTTATGGTGAATAGCTGATCACAAAGAACAACCTGTACCATTCTGGCCATGCGTGGTGTAACAAGGCACATCCTATGTGATTCATGGCTCCTTTTCCTTTCTGTGAGCCTTCATCTTTCTCTGCACCTGTAGCTACTATTACTTATGTTTTTTAAAGATTTATTCATTTTATTACAGCCAGATATACACAGAGGAGGAGAGACAGAGAGGAAGATCTTCTGTCCGATGATTCACTCCCCAAGTGAGCCGCAACGGGCCAATGCGTGCCGATCCGATGCAGGGAACCTGGAACCTCTTCTGGGTCTCCCATGCGGGTGCAGGATCCCAATGCATTGGGCCGTCCTCAACTGCTTCCCCAGGCCACAAGCAGGGAGCTGGATGGGAAGTGGAGCTACCGGGATTAGAACCGGCACCCATATGGGATCCCGGGGCTTTCAAGGTGAGGACTTTAGCCGCAAGGCCACGCCACTATTACTCTTTAATTGCTGTTTTGGTTTTGTTTTGATTGTTTTGTTATATTTATTGTGTATAATAATGCATGTTTTATAAACAGTGAAAGATCATGTTACTTCCTTTAAAATATTTTTTTCTTAAGATTTATTTATTTTTATTGAAATGACAGATTTACAGAGAGAAGGAGAGACGGAGAGGTCTTTCATCGCTAGTTCACTCTCCAAAAGCCCCCAGTGGCCAGAGCTGAGCTGATTCAAAATCAGGAGCCAGGAGCTTCTTCCAGATCTCCCACATGGGTGCAGGATCCCAAGGCTTTGGGCTAGTTTTGGGCTGCTGCTTTCCCAGTCCACAGGCAGGACCTAGGCGGGAAGTAGAACATCAGGAATATGAATCAGGTGCTTGCAAGGGGAGGATTAGCCAGTTGAGCCATCTCGCTGGACCTGGTGTTAGTTAACTCTTTGATTCTGAGATAAACACTGCCCTCACTGATTTTTGGGAAAATGCTTCAGGGTCTTCAGTATATTCACACACACATACCCTAAACATATTTTAACCAAGCAGCTCTTGCTTGCTACGTTTTTGAAATTTCATTTATTATTTGAAAAAGTGACAGAAAAAGGAGAGTGAAAAAGAGAGATCTTCCATCTGTTGGTTGACTCCCCAGATGGTTGCAAAAGCTGAGTCTGCACCCGGCCAAACCCAGGAGTGAGGAACTCCATCTTGGTCTCCCATGTGGATGGCAGGGAGTCAAGTACTTGGGCCATCATCTACTTATTTCTCAGGTGCATTAGTAGGAATCTGGGTTAGAAAACCAATACAGCCAGGCCTCAAATCTAATACTTCAATGTAGGATGTGGGAATCCCATGCCGCAACTTAAATCTTAAAAATAAATTATGCCCAAACTGTATCAAACTTCCAGACAATAAATAGTATTTGGGGACTGGTGTTGTGGTATTGTATATTAAGACATTGCTTGTGGCCCAGTGCGATAGCCTTGGTGGCTAAAGTCCTCCCCTCTCACACGCAGGGATCCCAAATCGGTGCTGGTTGCAAACCTGGCAGCCTCGCTTGCCATCCAGCTCCCTGCTTGTGGCCTGGGAAAGCAGTTGAGGACAGACCAAAGCCTTGGGATCTTGCACCCATGTGGGAGACCCAGAACAGGCTCTGGACTCTTGGCTTCAGATTGGCTCAGCTCCAGCCCTGTGGCCATTTGGGAAGTGAATCATCAGACGGAAGATCTTCCTCTCTGTCTCTCCTCCTCTCGTATATCTGCCTTTCCAATAAAAATAAATCTTAACAACAACAACAACAACAACAACAGAAAGACATTGCCTGCAATGCCACCATCCATATGGCCATTGGTTGGTGTCCTGGCTGCTCCATTTCACATCTAGCTCTTCATTAATGCACGTGGGAAATCAGTGGAAAATGGCCGGAGTACCCAGACTGCTTCCACACACATGACAGACTTGTAAGAAGCACCTGGCTCCTGGCTTTGGCTCCACACAGCCCTGGCCATTGCAGCCATTTGGAGAGTGAACTAGCAGACAAAAAAAAAAATCTCTCTTCTAACTCTATCTTTCAAACAAAAACAAATAAATGTTAAAAAAAAAAAGTCAACATTTGAAAATATCTTCAGAAATGGCAGCCTGGTGATAATTTAGGGAAGCAAAGAGATCTGGTTGATGTGTAAGAAGAATATTTTTATAGTTGGTTCTACGTTAAGGTTTCAACAAATTCCAAAAACAACAACAACAACAAAGCCAGATTAAATCTATGGAAGAATTACTACTCACTGCTTAAAATAGCTTCTGTGGTCTAAAAGAACATGCACTGACTCTATTTATTATTAATAAATCAGGCCCCAAGTTGGCCTAATGGCAGATTTATCATCCTTTCCTGTCACTGCTGAAGAGTGAAATTTCATAATTGCATGAGACTAAATGTCTGTCTTTAACACAATTTAAATTAAAAAAAAAATTGCTAGAGTGGCAGAGAAAGAGTACACACTGCAATCCATTTATCATCTCCACAAATGAAAGCAACAGCAAGAGCTGGGCTCCTGGGCAGGCCAAAGCCAGAGTCAGGAGCTCCATCCTGGTCTCCCACGAGGGAGGCAGGGAGTCAAGTACTTGGCCCATTATCCTGTGGGTTACAGGACCTGCTACCTGAGCCATCACACTTGCTTCTTACAGTCTATATTAGTAACAAGGTGGGGTTGGGAATTGAAGGTAGCCATCGAACCAAAGTATTCTGGAATGGGAACAAGGCACTTCAACTGACAATTTAACTGCTAGGAAAGATGTCTGCTCTGAGATTTATTTGTTTATTAGAGACATTAAGTAATGGACATCCCATATAAGCACCAGTTTGAGTCCTGGCTGCTCCGCTTTGATTCAGTTCCCTGATAATGTGCCTGGGAAAGCAGCAGAACATGGTCCTAATACTTGAATCCTTGCCAACATGTGCAAGACTTAAGATAGAGCTGTAGGTTCATGTCTTTGGCTTGGCCCATCCTTGTCTCTTGGCAGCCATTTTGAAAGTGAACCTGGAGTAGGAAAGTCTCTCTGTTTCTGTAACTCTTCCTTTAAGTAAATACATCTTTAAAAGAAGTAGTTCCTGGCTCCTGGCTTGGATCTGCTCAGCTCTGGCTATTGTGGTCACTTGGGGACTGAATCAGGCCCCAAAATAAAAGGTCTTTCTGTCTCTTCTTTTCTCTGTAAATCTGATTTTCTAATAAAAATAAATAAATCTTTTTAAAAAATAATTAGGAGAAAAGCAGGTATAGAGCCAGAGATTGAGGGAGAAAGAGAGAGAGAGATTCTCTATCTGCCAGTTCACTCCCCAAATGATTCCGATGGCTAGAGGCTGGAATCAAGCTCCAGGAACTCCATCTGGGATTCCTACATGTGTGGCATGAACCCAAGTACTTGGGCTGTCTTCTGCTGCCACATCAGCAGGGAGCTGGATCGTAAGAGGAGCAGTAACCAGCACTACCATATATGGGAAACCAGTATTTCAATCAGCAACTTAATCTACTGATCCAGAATGTAGGTTTCCAGCCTGCCCCTCCCCCTAAGAGTAAGTGTCTTTTTAAGAAATCTGAATTAGAAGAAAAAAAAAATCAGTTATCATTTTGACAGATGTCTAAATTGACCTAACTCATTACTTCTGATGATATCATAAGGGAAAGGAGGTAGTTATCTACATAAGCCTACACTGAGAAGCAGCTGCTGATCAGTATTTTTCAGATAATGGCAGGTAGAGCAGGCTTTTGATTAGTATTTTTCATTGCATCTCTTTCTTTATGAAGCTAAAAATCAAGGGCCTTGAGGCAGTACCACTCTTTTCTACCTTAAAATATACTGTGCCACACACTAGCCCCTTCCCCCCAACCTCACCACTCGCCTTCTCCCTTAAGACAGAAGAAATTTGTTTTGCCAACCTGAGGGGACGTTTCCTGCAAGTAAAATACATAAATTAGACCCCAAAATGCTTAACAGTTTTCAGATATAATTTTTGAATTTTATGGCTTTTGAATTCATAGCAGTACAAAAGATTTGGTTTTGCTCACTGCTGTCTCTCCTAAGATAAAACAGCTACCTGCTGTGTATTCAGATCAAGTATTGGAAACTAGCATGCATCTAAAAAGTCGACAGCTTCTTGGAACCAAAATAGTAAAGGGAAAACACTGGAATTCAAGCTATTTTTGTTGGGAGGTGCAGAATAAATTGTGGAATTTATTGCAGCATAGATTCTTAAAGGGTTTTGCCAGGAAAATAAAGACAACCAGATAAAACTGGTTTTGCGTTGAGCAACTCTATGTAAAATGTTTACGACCCAGCTTGGCACGGAGGACACACTGGTAAGTGTCTGCTGCTCCTTATCATCGTTTTTCTGTCACCTAACACATTGAATTAATCAGTAAATATTTATTAGCCACACAGGCACAACCATACAACTCAATGCATATGCTACCAAACGAAGAAAAAGCCATCTGTAAGAGATTGATAGTGATACATTGTAGAGAAGAGATAAAAGCTAAATTATTGAAGACAAAAAAGTATTCTTTAGAAAGATTGTATGCTTTGTAACTGGAGCTCTCCATCAAAAGCTGAGGAAATTTCATACTTCAATGTTTTACAAATGAATTAAAAACACATTATTAATGTTTCAGGTAACAAATTACACCGTAATAATTCTTTTTAATTCTAACTTTGTTTTTAACAGATTCAATATAGTTAATAGATACAATTTTTAAAATATATCTTTCCTCCCTTCCTCTCCCTCACATTTGAGATAATATCTTCCTAAACTAATTGGAAGAGTTAGAGCGAGAAGAAAGAGAATCTTCCATTTGCTAGTTTATTCCTCCAAGTGGCTGCAAAAACCAGGGTGAATTCAGACCAAAGTCAGGAGCTTCTGCCAGGTATTCCATGTGAGTAATAGGGGCCCAAGCCTTGAGCCATCTTCTACTGCTTTTCCTAGGTATGTCAACAGGGAGCTGGATCGGAAGGGTGAAGCCAAGACATGAACGGGCACCCATATGGGACTGCACTGCAGGTGCTGCCTTTACTCACCAAGACACAAGGCTGGCCCCAAGACAATGAATTATTAATTTACACAACAGTCAAGGACTTAATGCTCCTAAATCTTGTTTTTCAACATTTTATAAGGCAGAATGGCAGAGAGCACTGATTCACACCCAAAATGCCCACAACACCCTGGGCTAGCCAAAGTCATAGCTAGAAGCCTGAATCAGAAGTGCGGAGAATCTGTGACACAACTGCTATTCTGACATAGGATGTGGACCTGTCAAGTGGTGGCACAACCGGCTTTGTAACAAAGCCTGCCCCATCCTCATCTTCTGAAATCAAGAATCTAATTACCAAAGGAAGCCTATACTGCAGTTACCAATACCAACACCTTTTTTCCCCCCTGATGAAGGTAGAACATCAACAGATTCCAGGAGAAACACTGAATAACCAGTTGCCTGGGGACCTGGCTCCATCTCTGAATGCCTTTATTTTTGAATAGCTCCCAGTGCACAAAAGCAAGGGGTAAAAGGAGCTGCATGGCAGTTGTACTGCATAATGGAGTGGTAGGGAATGCTCCTTATTGAAACTGTGTTTCAATCTCTCTGAAAAGCAATAGAAATCATGAAAAGAAAAGCCCAAATTGCTTGGTGGAAATTATTTTAGAAAGATTAGCTTGCTAAGTTTGGCAGAAAGTTATACCAAATACCAACACACAATGTCAATTTTCTTCTAATATATAGATCCATTAATCTCTCCTTGGACCATTAGCACCCCCCTCCTTTTAAAAACAATTTATTTGAAAGGTAGAGTTGGAGAGAGGGAGAGAAATCTTCCATCCACTGGTTCACTCCACAAATAGCCACAGCAGCCAGAGCTCAGTCAGGCGTAAGTCAGGAGCTTCATCTGGTCTTCTATGTGGGTGACAGAGGTCCCAGCACCTGGGGCATCTTCTTCTGCTTTTCCTAGGCCATTAATTAACTAGCACAGGGCTGGATCAGAGGCAGATTAGATTAGCTGGGACTTGAGTTGGTGTTCATATTGGTTGTTGGCAACATATGGGTGGAGGCGGGCCCGGCAGCGTGGACTAGCGGCTAAAGTCCTCGTCTTGAACGCGCCAGGATCCCATATGGGCGCCGGTTCTAATCCCAGCAGCTCCACTTCCCATCCAGCTCCCTGCTTGTGGCCTGGGAAAGCAGTTGAGGACGGCCCAAAGCCTTGGGATCCTGCACCCACATGGGAGACCCGGAAGAGGTTCCTGGCTCCTGGCTTCGGATCGGCGCAGCACCGGCCACTGCGGTTACTTGGGGAGTGAATCATTGGACAGAAGATCTTCCCCTCTGTCTCTCCTCCTCTCTGTATATTTGACTTTGTAATAAAAAATAAACAAATCTTAAAAAAAACACATATGGGTGGAGGCAACAGCTTAATCCACTTTGCCATAATACTGGTCCTTAGCCCTTTCTGATCCACTACAAATATATAATCTCTCTAACACTTGCCCCTTCTAAGAAAAGCAGAAATTTGCTTTGCTCATATGTATGAGGAAAAGCCTTCATTTTAACAAGTTTATTTGAAAGATACAGCAACAAGAAACATCTTCTGTTTTGTTCACTCTCCAAATGCCTGCAATTGTGGGGCTGGACCAAGCCTAAACCAAGAGCCTGAAACTCATTCCCCATCCCCCATGGGGAAGGCAGTGACCACAGTAGCTGAGTCATCACCTGCTGCTTCTCTAGGTGCTCATCAGCAGGAAGCTGGGCTGGGTTCACTCCTCAAACACCTGCAGTAGCCAAGGGTACGCTGGCTAAGGGACAAGAACCTGACTCTTGTCTGGGTCTCTGTGTGGGTGGCAAGGATCCAAGTACCATTGAGTACCATTGAGTAACCATTGCTGCTCCAGGGTGTACATTTGCAGGACGCTAGACTCAGCAGTGGAGCTGCAACTGATTTCTTAGCTACCCCTAATGCCTGATTTTTTTCAACTATATACTCTTTAAAAGGCAGAGTGATACACAGGCAGGAACCATAGATCTTCCACTCACAGATTCACTCCCTAAATAGCTGTAATGATCAGGGCTGGGTCAAGTTGAAGTCAGGACCTCGCTTTTGTTCCCCCATGTGGATGACAAGGATACAAGTATTTGGGCCATCTTCTTCTGCCTTGCCAGGGGCATTGGCAGGGAGCTGGGTTGAAATGGCACTCTGATATGGGATGCCAGTGTCACAAGTATCAGCTTAACGCATCATACCATAATGCTGGCCCCCTTAGGCCTGAATTTTGAAGTAGAAAGACTGTATACATTTTTGCTTGCAGGTTCTTAATATTTTAATAGATCTACTAGTAGCCTTAAGGAGTCCTTTCCATGAATTAGTGAGCATATGAATATGTAGTGTTCAAAAACAATTAGGAAAGAGATGCAGGTTTTCCAGAGGAGGTATAGCAAGATGAAGAATTAAATTTGTAAGCCAATGCATTTCCCAAAATAATGAGCCCCTGGGAAGGAAATAGGAAATGAATTACACATAATTTGGATTTGGAGACAATCCTCCTAAGCAATTTGTCAGAGGGCAAACAATAATTAGATACAAAGAACCTAGCTGGTGAGTATAATGATGAAGTCTTATTAACTCACATTAATTAGCAGAAAAGCGAAATTGAATTATGCTGAACTGTTATTATGAAAGAGAATTACTCAGGCTGTTCCCTTGTTAATCTACCTGCCTCACCTTCATTTCCATGGTATTGTGCACAGAGCTCACCAGTTAAAGAAGTGTACTCTCTGAAACATTATAGGCCCAGTCTATGGCAATAGCACCCTGAATGCGCCCAATCTCGTCTGAAACATTACAGGCCCAAAGGATAGAGGCTCAGGGCTGGGTCTGTGAAACAGCCCTGTATTGGGCCTGGTGCAGTAGCCTAGTGGCTAAAGTCCTTATCTTGCAGGTGCCAGGATCCCATATGGGCACTGATTCATATCCCGGCTGCTCCACTTCCTTTCCAGCTCCCTGCTTGTGGCCTGGGAAAGCAGTTGAGGACGGCCCAAAACTTTGGGACCCCATACCTGAGTGGGAGACATAGAAGAAGCTCCTGGCTTGGTATCGGCTCAGCTCCAGCCATTGTGGCCACTTGGGGAGTGAGCCAAAGAATGGAAGATCTTTCTCTCTTTATCTCCTTCTCTCTGTAGATCTGACTTTCCAATAAAAATAAATAAATCTTAGAAAGAAAGAAAGAAAGAAAGAAAGAAAGAAAGAAAGAAAGAAAGAAAGAAAGAAAGAAAGAAAAAGAAAAGAGCCCTGTACTGTCCTGCCTTGTATCTTTCTCTGCATCCTTCTCTGTGAGTTCAGCATTTTGGATCAATTGGCCTAGCATTTAAGAACACAGGCTATGAGTTAAGCAGACTCTCATAAGCCAAAAATTACCCTCAAAGCATTACAAAGCATCATAAGCTTGGTAACACACCTATAAGTTTGGGGCAACAGAATTGGATTGTATTTGTTTCTCAGTGGAAGGTGTGGTTGCAATAACCAAATAACCAAAACATCCCCCAATAACTCCTGGAGGCCTCACCTTCCTCATTTTCGAGCCTGTGAGGCATCTTTGTAAGTCATCAGAGCCTGAAGTATATATTCTTATGACATAGTTAGAGCATATTTGGGTTTTCTTTCATTTTTAAAAAAAATATTTGAAAGGCAGATTGAAAGGGAGAGACAGATTATCACTTTCCAAATGGCTGTCATGGCTGGGCTGGGCCAGGCTGAAGCCAGGAGCGAGGAGCTTCATCCAGGTCTCCTATGTGGGTGAAAGGGACTCAAGCACTTCGTCCATCCTCTGCTGCCTTCCCAGGCACCATTAGCAGGGAGACAGATAGGAAGCAGAGTAGTGGGGACTCCCGTGTTACCCATATGGGATGCCAGGACTGCAGGTAATAGCTCAACCCTTGGAATTCCTGGGTTTCCTGGGTGATGTGGTCTCCTCTCTGTTGATCAAATTAATGACTACTGAAACAGAGGAAATATACAATAATTTTTTTAGAATATTACCCAACTTACTTTTAAATTTGAAACAAGAAGAAAAACCCATTATATATCCTGAGCCTCAGGGAGCATGAAATGAAGTCTATATCTAGTCCTCTACTTGGAAGACCATACTAATATGTGATGTCTTATTTGCAATTTTTGGTTCTGTGTTACTCAATGGCCTCTTGTGTGGCATGTAACTCTGCAGATTCTAATACCTAGTGCGGTCATGGCAAATGTACCTTAAAGTAGTATGTGTAAGGGAGAATGAGTGAGTGGTGAAAGCGGTGGTTGCAGTAGAACGGCATGGTCTGAGCTTATTGAGTTAGCATGCTTCTGGCTTCAGGGTAACTGACTTCACTGGCTGTCTTGGGGCCAAAGAGCAAGTAACAAAGGGCATTCTCCTACTACAAAATTTCCATTTATTTACTGCTACCAACATAGATGCAAGAGCTATATAATGCACATCTCAAAGACTTTAGACACTGTTCTGCCAAAGCAGGATACACTGCAAGCCCTCCATGTGAAAGCATAAATTCTGAGAAAGAGAAAAGAATTGTCCACTTGATTGCAGAGCCTGGGACTGAAGGCTCTCTACATCTGGTACAAAAGGTGAAATGGGTCATTTCCGTCACTGTGGTCATGGTGATCAACATTTAATCAGGGGTCAAGGATAGGGAAAGATTATGAAGTTGCAAGGAAATTTACCAGGTCTTCTAAGCCTGAATCCCAAACTGCGGAAGATGACAAAGAGAAGGAGCATCTCCAGAGGGGTAGACCTGCCAAACCCTGTGTCCATGAGCCTTATTCTGATAAAACCTTTCCTTGGGGATCTTCCCTAAGCCATCACCAGCACCACAATCTAAACACAGGGGAAGCAAACCCTTTTCGCTTATTCATTAAATATTGTGGTAGAGAGCATGTTGGGGCAGACAACCCTGTGGCACAGAGCAAAAGCCTGAGTTATGACTCAAGCCACCTGCCCACTTGGCTGGTGAGTCTGGGGCTGAGACCTTTCTTGTATAAAGGGAGCAGTGCGTTGTTCAATCACTCTACTTGCCTGCTCTTCACACTATAGTTAGAAGTTTTATGAATTATTTTCCTACGAATTACTGTGTACTGAGCAAACTTGGACTATGGTTACTGCTGTAGTGGGAAGTACTTCACACTTTATCTTCTAGATGCTGGAATTTGGACATCTAGAAGGGTGTGGACTCCTCCTGCATCACTCATCACTCATGATCCCAATATTGGGCTAATTAATTAACCTAGTCCTTAAAAGCCTTCCAGCTTGAATCTTTGACTTAGATTACACTCGGAAGTTCAGGAATAACTAGATTAATGCAATGATAAGCACTTACAAAATAAGAATGTTTTCCTTTATTTTGAGGGGTTCTGGGAACAGACATTGTGTGGCAAAGACCATTTTCCCCTACCAGTGAGATGGGTTTTCAACAATTCCTTATTTTTAAATCTAGATCTTTAAACAATATATCCCAAAGTGCCACTTCTTTTATGTTCCAAATCCCTCTGCATTAGGATTTTTTTTTAAAAGATTTATTCATTTTATTACAGCCAGATATATACAGAGGAGGAGAGACAGAGAGGAAGATCTTCCGTCCGATGATTCACTCCCCAAGTGAGCCGCAACGTCCGGTGCGCACCGATCCGAAGCCGGGAACCTGAAACCTCTTCCGGGTCTCCCACGCGGGTGCAGTGTCCCAATGCATTGGGCCGTCCTCAACTGCTTTCCCAGGCCACAAGCAGGGAGCTGGATGGGAAGTGGAGCTGCCGGGATTAGAACCGGCGCCCATATGGGATCCCGGGGCTTTCAAGGCGAGGACTTTAGCCGCTAGGCCACGCCGCCGGGCCCTGCATTAGGATTTTAAAATATATTTATTTTTATTTGAAAGTCAGATTTATAGAGAAGGCGAAATGGCTGTAACGGCCAGAGCTGAGCCAATCTGAAGCCAGGAGCTTCTTCCAGGTCTCCCACATGGATGCAGGGGCCCAGGAACCTGAGCCATCCTTCACTGCCTTCCCAGGCCATAATCAGGGAATTAAAAGGGAAATGGAGCAGCTGGGACACAAAGCAGCACACACATGGGATGCTGCAGCTTGTGCAGAGACTAACCATGGCAGCCCCTGGGATTCTCCTCACATGATTGGTGATATGAAAATCTATTTTATCTGGGGAAGTTTCATACTCTATTACAGGAGTATAACCACCGATGACATCAGAGTGCAAAGACAGGCATACATTCTGAACCCATGGTTAGTGCTCAAGTTAGGATGGGGTGACCTCTGTCAATTAATGCACAAAGTAGGTTTGGCAGCCCCTGGACTGCTCACCTGGGCACAGGATCCCAAGACTTGTGGCAGATTTGGAACTCTCAGAGGCCATCATTTACTGAGTTGTGTGCTGTTTTCTTTCTTTCTTTCTTTTTTTTTTTTTTTTTGAGATTTATTTATTTTTATTATAAAGGCAGATTTTACAGAGATGTGGGACACAGAGAAAGATCTTCTGTCCATTGGTTCACTCCACAAGCAGATGCAACGGGAAGAGCTGTGTCCATTCAAAGCCAGGAGCTTTTTCTGGGTCTCCCATGCAGTTGCAGGGTCCCAAAGCTTTGGGCCGTCTTCTGCTGATTTCCTAGGCCATAAGCAGCAGTTAGATTGGAAATGGAACAGCTGGGACATAAACTGGCTGCTGCCCAGTGCTTGCAAGGTGAAGAATTAACCATTGAGCCATTGTGCTGGTGGGCCCTGTTCTGTGCTTTCTTCTTTTTTTTTTATTGGAAAGCTAGATCTACAGAGAGGAGAGACAGAAAGATCTTCCATCTGCTGGTTCAATTCCCAGGTGGCTGCAATGGTCAGAGCTGAGCTGATCCAAAGCCAGGAACCAGAGCTTCTTCTGGGTCTTCCATGCAGGTGCAGGACCAGTGCCCCAATGGGATCCTGGCACATGCAAGGCGAGGACTTTAGCCGCTAGGCTACCACGCAGGGTCCTCTTGTGTTTTCTTTAAGCTTCACCTGGTTCATTAGTATCTAGGTCCAGGTAAAATACCCAGATCCAGCTTCCCAGAAAGGCAGATCTATACACATGGTATTTAGGATCTGAGATGCTTCTCTCATGGCACGTACACGCCCCCACCAGTCACCCTGGGTTTGATACCTGGCTGCTCAGGAATCCCACTGTCTGCTGCTACTAAGTGATGGTCTTTAAGACCTAGTTCTTTGCTGATCTCAGAACCCAACCATGAAGAGCCTATGTCAGCCAGTGGATTTGGAACAGATTTCATCGTGCTTGGAATGGCGAGATTGGCAGCAAATCAGAACTATCAAAACTGCTTGGGCCCGGCGGCGTGGCCTAGCGGCTAAAGTCCTCGCCTTGAACGCCCCGGGATCCCATATGGGCACCGGTTCTAATCCCGGCAGCTCCACTTCCCATCCAGCTCCCTGCTTGTGGCCTGGGAAAGCAGTCGAGGACGGCCCAAAGCTTTGGGACCCTGTACCCGCGTGGGAGACCCGGAAGAGGTTCCAGGTTCCCCGCATCGGATCGGCGCGCACCGGACGTTGCAGCTCACTTGGGGAGTGAATCATCGGAGGGAAGATCTTCCTCTCTGTCTCTCCTCCTCTCTGTATATCTGACTTTGTAATAAAATGAATAAATCTTTAAAAAAAAAAAAACTGCTTGAGCAGGACCCTCAGAGAATGCCCTACATCGGCGTAGGAGGTTGGGTGGGGCTTCTCCCTTTGTTTCTCCCCTGACCCTAGATACAAGGGGAAAAATAACGATATTAGTGTGGAAACAATGGTCTTACCCACTTTCCTATAGCCCTTGACCCTTTTTAGCCTAATCAACTACGTAAGATTATTTTTAAAAAGTCTCACAGCACTGAATATGGACACCTGGTTCTAGAAGTTATAGGTGATCTTAAAATTAAGCTGCTGAAAAAAAAAAAGTCCTAACAGCTCTGTTCTCAAATTAGTTGCCCAGAGGCTTACAACCACCCAACAGATAAGCAGTGGGCCGGTCCCTGCAGCGCATTTTCTGGTTTTAAAGGAAGTTTTCAGGGCCAACAGTTCTTGTAATAGTTCTTTGGTGCTACCAAGGGCAAAAGGAATCTAAAGCAAAGCATTTTAAAGTCCGAATGGTTTCAAATACACGCATAAATTTTCTACGTGGGCAACGGCAATAAATGATCACTTCTACCCGCAGATTTTGGTGAAGATGACATGATTGCTTCCTGTTGACACCAGACAGTATTGGTTATGTGACCTTGAGGACAGACACTGCAACGTTATCTGACTGTAGAACAAGCATTATTTAGTACAGCATTTTTCTGAGTTCATGAGTTAATACACGTGAAGTGCTCAGAAATGCACGGCAAAAAATGAGCTGTCATCGAGTAGTTAAACCTCTTCCTCACAGCGCCTCCCCTTCCCCATTCTGTCTGCCTAAAATACTTAGATCAGGAAGGGAGGAGAAAGCGGAAGAGGCTCAGGGTCAGGACTTTAGAAAACTGGCCTGGCAAAAATGCTGGCTCATGTACAGAACAGATATTTACTAGGGAAGATCCCAAGGACATATGATCGAAGTTAGAAAAAGTCTGGGCCTAAACTGCCCTGTGCTGGCAGAGACAAGGAGCAGATGAGGCCCATCAAAGCACAGAACCAAGCTCTGGGGATTGGACAGCCACAGACAGGTGATGTGGCTGCAAAGCAACTGAAGTGGAGGATAAATAGGTCAAAAACAGATAGACTCAGCTACTTATTTCCGTGTGAACTGCTTTGCCACCTTGAATGTCTTCAACATTACTGTCAGTTTCTGCTTTCTATCTTCAGACTTTCAACTTCTCTGTTTTTTAAAAATAAGTTTTTAGCTTTAATACAATGTGGAGGCTGGTATCCTATTTCAGGAGTGCCAACTGGATGGAATTCCGAACTCCTGTCTTAGGACCGGACCAGTCCTGGCCCATGAGGCCATTTGGGGAATGAAACAGCATATGGGAGACCTTTCTCTTTCCCTCTTTATTGCTCTACTTTTCAAGTAAATTTTAAATACTTTAATTCAAAAGGTCCTTCCATACTATCAAGCTATTGCAAATATAAACAACGCAGAAAGCAGTATGCATGAGTTCTTGAATAATTCGTAAGTACAAGTGTACTTGAAAAAGTAGAATATGGAATTAAAACTTTATTTCGGTACAAAAGTTTTAAAGTGTATGTATAGGAACTTCAGAGTTATAGGACATTCCTATTATAAAGAAACCTCATGGATTTCAAGTATTTTTTCATCAATATAAATTTTTTAATTACACTTCAAAGAAACCTTGCATGTGCACAAAAAAATACTTCAAAGACCCCAAAAAAAACCAATAAAGGGAATCCTTGGCCACTAAAAATACAAAGAAAACAAATAAAAACAACCAAAAACCTGGTAGTAATTTTTTACTAACCTATAGTGAAAATTTTATTGCAAGCAATTTGTTTTCTACCAAACCGTTTTGACTAAGTTATCTCACACTGCCAGGGAGCCTGAGAAGCAACTGATTAGAATGCCAGACTGGTACAGTCTGGTGAAGTAAGCCAAGGGGCAAAACATGAAGGGGAAGCTGGCAAGTGACAGGGCGTGGCCAGGGCGGGGTCTGGAGTGTCTCTTCCCCACACCAGGTTGTTCTTCATAAAGTGACAAGTTCACCTTAGCTACAGACAGACCCAGGCTTTGGGAAGCCGGTGGACTCCACTTGACATATGAAGTTAGCAAAGCTTTACTTTATATGTGGGTCTAAAAAACAAATTTCATTTCCCATACCCCCCAGTAAATGATTATGAATTGAGTGTGCTCTTAACTGACCAAATGGTTTTAAAGAGATTCCTCCCCTGTACTGTTTGTTAGTGACGTGGGGATGACAGCACCTTCCTATTTCCTATACCAAAACGATGAGGTAACGGAGGTCACCCAAGCAAAGCAGGTCAATTTTACACAAAACACACTGCAAATTTTATTTTTCTCCTCTTCCAGGAAAAGCCACTGAGCAATTTATTCAGCTTTAAGAGCACCTATATTGTTTGTTAACATTTAAAAATTTTGCATTTGCGTTTCTATTCCATTATGAATATCTGAAATTACAACTTTTACTTGAAATCTCCAGAAGTTTTGTCCATGCAACAAGCTTGCAAACAGCCCAACACAGAAGATCGTTGAGGTGGATTCCAAGAGCATCATGTAGCCCATTAACCCTGAGAACCCAAGTGCTGAATCCTGGCAGTTCTGTCGTAAACGTGAAAAGCCAGTAGGCCAGCATCTAGCTTTCTCTGGCTTGCACTGGAGAACTTGGAATACTGGAGCTTTTTATCTTCTGGTCAAGCCAGTCGTGACCAAAAGTGATTCCGCTTATGAGGACTGTGCTGCATGGTCAATCTTCACCAGCTCTGAATTTCTGAGTAAATCTGCCAATTTACTTCTTCAGTGTCTTATGATGTAAATCAGAGAAAAAATTATGTAAATCAGAGAAAAAATCTGTAAGAGCAAGACTTTTCTTGTTTATTAATTAATATATTTGAAAGGCACAGCTACAGAGAGGGGATAGAAAGAGAAAGAGATCTTCTACCGACTAGCTCATTCCTCAAATGGTCACAACAGCTGAGGCTGGGCCAGGCCAAAGCCAGGAGCCAGGAACTGCATCCAGTGGGTGGCAGGGTCCCAAATACTAGGGATGGCTTTTGTTGCCTTTCCAGATGCATTACCAGGGAACTGGATCAGAAGTGGTACAGCCAGGAATCAAACCTGTTTTAAAATGGAGATTTTGGGCCCGGCGGCGTGGCCTAGCGGCTAAAGTCCTCGCCTTGGAGGCCCCGGGATCCCATATGGGCACCGGTTCTTATCCCGGCAGCTCCACTTCCCATCCAGCTCCCTGCTTGTGGCCTGGGAAAGCAGTCGGGAACGGCCCAATGCATTGGGATCCTGCACCCGCGTGGGAGACCCGGAAGAGGTTCCTGGTTCCCGGCTTCGGATCGGCGCGCATCGGCCCGTTGCGGCTCACTTGGGGAGTGAATCATCGGACGGAGGATCTTCCTCTCTGTCTCTCCTCCTCTCTGTATATCTGGCTGTAATTAAAAAATGAATAAATCTTTAAAAAAAAATGGAGATTTTAAAACTGTAGATAGTGACTTAATCTACTCTATTACAACTTTGGTCCCAAGAACAAGAACTTTACCTGTATCATTTCATAATTTTAAAAAAAATATTTATATTTGAAAGGTAGTTACAGAAAGGAGACCCGCAGAGGGGGAGAATCTTCCATTCATTGTTTCATGCCCCAGTGGTGGAAACTGAGCTGACCCAAAACCAGGAGCTTCCTCTGGGTCTCCCACATTGGTGCAAGGCCCAACCACTGGAGCCTTCAGCCACTGCTTTTCCAGGCCAATAAGTCGGCAGCTGGATTGGAAGTGGTGCAGCTGGGACTCGAATCATGGCCAGATGGGATGCCAGTGCTGAAGGCAGAGGCTTGGCCTACGACACAACAGCACCAGCCCCGATCCCATCATTTTTATCAGCTCACTCACTGTTTCTGCTTTTCCAGTCAAGAAACTTAATAGCTGGCTTTTGACTTTCTGTCTTAAGGTACTTTATAGAGAAATTATAATATTATTAATCCATGAACACTTGCAGAGGATTTTCCAAGCTTCATCCATAATTTTGGCAAGCACTATCTCATTTGATTATCACAACAGTTCAGGCTTGTGTAAACTATCTTCAACATACCTGATGAAAAAACTGAAGTCCAGAAGAAATCAGATAATTAATTGCCCAGACTAACACAGGGGAAAGTTATGGGATTACATCCTGTGATTCCCAAGGCTATTTTTCATGACACTGAAGTCCTTGTTAGTGGCAGATCCAAGTTGCCTTCCTTCCTTTTTTTTTTTTTTTAAGATTTATTTATTTTTATTTTTATTGCAAGTCAGATATACAGAGAGGAGGAGAGACAGAGGAAGATCTTCCACCCGATGATTCACTCCCCAAGTGGCCAGTGCTGCATCAATCTAAGCCCAGGAGCCAGGAACTTCTTCCAGGTCTCCCACGCAGGTACAGGGTCCCAAGGCTTTGGAGATGTCCTTGACTGCTTTCCGACCACAGGCAGGGGGCTGGATGGGAAGTGGAGCTGCTGGGATTAGAACTAGTGCCCATATGGGATCCCAGCGCATTCAAGGTGAGGAATTCAGCTGCCAGGCCACTGCGCCGGGCCCCCCTTTTCTCTCTTTTCCCTTTCTTCCTTCCTTTTTCTCTTTCCCTCCATCCTCACCCCTTCCCTTTTTTCTATCCTTCCTCATCACCTCCTGCTTGCTTTACTTGCTTTCAAGATTTATTTATTTATTTGAGAGAGATCTCGTATTTCCTGATTCACCCCCCACATACAACAGCTTGGGCTAGGCCAGGGAACTCCAACCATGTTTCCCATGTGAGTGGCAGGAACCCAAGGACTTGGGCCACCTTCTGCCACCTCTCAGGCACATCAGCAGCAAGCTGGATCAAATGCAGAGCAGTGGGAGGGGACTCCAACTAAAGGCCTTCCGGGGACGTGGGCATTCCAAGTACAGCTTAACCCACACAGCCACAATAGTCACCTCAGACCAGGTTTTGTAGGGCCTAAATGTCTACAATTTGATGGCTATTTTCAAGAAAAAGAATTTAAAAAATTATACTGAAACACAAAGGCTGATTCTGGTGAACACACTACACTGCTGAAGCCCCTCTTGGTGCCTTGGAAGGGGTCTATTCATAAATCTTTTTATTTGTTTATTTACTTATTTTATTGGAAAGGTAGATGTACAGAGAGGAGGAGAGACAGAGAGGAAGATCTTCCATCTGATGATTCACTCCCCAAGTGAGCGCAACGGCTGGTGCTGCTCTGATCCAAAGCCAGGAGCCAGGAACTTCTTCCCAGGTCTCCCACGCGGGTGCAAGATCCCAAGGCTTTGTGCCATCCTCAACTGCCTTCCCAGGCCACAAGCAGGGAGCTAGATGGGAAGTGGTGCTACTGGGATTAGAACCGGCACCCATATGGGATCCCGGCACGTTCAAGGTGAGGACCTTAACCATTACGCTATTGCGCCGGGCCCAGAACGAGTCTATTCAAACCAGGGCCCTTTCACAAGTTTCACTGAAAACCTAGTCTCCCAGATTGAGTGCTTTCCACACGGCAGTCATTGACGTGGTAACCTCTGAAGCAAGCATTAGCCCTTGCTACCAAGTGGGGTTCAGAGGGCAAAGGGAACTTGCCTCAGGACACAATACTACTTTGTGCCAACTATGAACGTTGGCACTCAAGAGCTCCGGCTGCCAGGCCCATCCCGGGAATCAGCTTCACTATGCCGGTCAATATTCTTTCTTTTGAGATTTCCTAGGAATTATCTTCCACTTCCACTTCCCACTGCCATCCATACTGCAAAATCACATCTAAACCACAGCCTCCATCAACCTGAAGGGTGCTGCCAAGTACCCGACACCCCTAAGGCATGGCGGGCCCAAACCCCCCGGTGTGTGCGATCTTCTGCCTCTACACTTAGCAAACACAAGAGTGTGGCTTGACCACGGAGTCCACGCGGTCTCCCACAAACACACTGAACCGTTACAGGAAACTTGGTCCTACCAAACAGGCACAGAAGAGGAAAGCGCCTGGGACCTCTTCCTCCATCTCAAGCAAAAATGAAACTGCAGGGCCCTCCTCACAGGGTCGCCCTGAGAACCAGGCGGGGCCAGGGGCCAGGTGGCTGCAGGTACTCCTCAATCCATCTCTTTGTACCTCAGTCTCCCCAGGGTCCTTGCACGCTCTTTGGGGGCAACTTCCCGGATTCCTGACCTTGCTGACTTCAAGAGAGCCTCTGGTTAACGGGCCTAGGTCCTGGCTCTTAGGGCAGAATTCAGATCTGGCCGCTGAGTGACCTCTGGGAAATGACTTCACCTCTCTGAGCCTCAGGCCTCCTTTGTAGCAGAGCTCTGCAGCTGTGAGCTCATCCAGGTGAAGGGCTTTGCACGCCATCAGCCTCCGCCCCCCACTCCTGTCCCCCAACCTCGTGGGCGACACTTCTTTTTTGTCCCCTGTCCTGAAACATCCGGTGTCCACAGGCCCGCGGCCTCTGCCTCCTCCTGGCCATCTCCCCACCTCTTACCTTGCTCTTCTTCCCGATTTGGCCTTAGAAGCCACTACTGGGCCAACGCCTCGGGCCAGGCTCTGGGGGAGGAAGCGTCACACTCGGAGAAACCTACTCAGTCGGCTCCGGTACGGCTGCCCTGGGAGGCGGACGCCAGACCCAGGGGCTTCGGGCAACTGCCCCGGTGCCACCAAGCGGCCGCGTCCGCAGGAAGGGCCAGGAGCATCCGAGCTCCGCAGCCCGGGCCCCCGAGCGCCGGTCTCGGGGCGCCTTCCCGGCCGCACCCGCGTGCATTCAAACACCGCCCGGAGCCCCTCAGCTTCCAAAGTCACTTCCCCCCGTACCCCCCGCGCGCCTGTCAGGACCGGGTGTCCCCCCTTCCTCCCCTCACCCCTCGGTCAGACACTGAGAGGTGACAACGACATCCGAGTCCCGGACGCGAGAGGGCGGTGAGGTCCTCCGACTGGGGCGCCTGGGGTGGCGGTAGCCGGGTCGGAGCCACACACAGCAGGGGCGCAGCGCGCGGGGCTCGCCGCGCTGCCGGTCACGTGTCGGGGAGGGGGCGCCGGGGCGCGCGCGCGGACGGGAGCGCGCGGCCCGGAGCGTGCGGCCCGGAGCGTGTGGTGGCGCGAGCTGCCGTTCGCGTGTGTATGGCGGGGAGGAGGGGGCGGCGGCCCGGCGCCCGGCTCCGCCCCCTGTGCGCATGCTCCGGCCCCGGCGGGTTATAAGGCGGCCGTGCTGGCCTCACCAGACAAAGTGGTGAGGTGCTACGTGACTGGCGGCCGCGTGGGTGCTCAGACCGGCGAGCCTGTGAGGCGCGGGCGACGGACGCGCTGGAAGCCGGGCCCGCGGGAACTCCGCCGCGCCGCCTCACACACACACACTTCGGAGCCGCGCGCATAACGGTTAGTGGGTCGCGGCTGGCGGTGCTGCGGGAGGACGGCGCCACTGCTCTGTTTTGCCTTAGCGGGGTCCGAGGGAAGCCCCCCCACCCCCGGGCGTACTAGAGCCTTTGCTGGACTGGGGACGTGGATGCGGCGGGACCGAGGGCATCGTGGCCGCGGGCGGCCGCGGAGCCCCGGAGCGCAGCGATGCTGAAGGGGACCTTGAGGCGTTGGGGGGACATCTCTGTGCATCTGAGCCGCTGGCTTCGTAGTCCGGTTCCGGCCACCGGCCTGGCCGAGGAGTTGGGTCGTGGTGCCAGGTGACCTTGGGGAAGTCGCTCTTCCCCCCTCTGATCATCTCTGGAAGCGCTCTAGGCTGCTGGAGAGATGCTTGGGTCCGGAAAAGGGACGCCGTGGGGGCCGACTCACGTGGTGCGTCCGGACTCCGGGTGCCTCCTCTGCTAACTGGAAAGGCGCTGGGGCGGGCGTTATTTTGGAGTCGTGGCATGCCCGCCCCAGGCTCCCCGGCCTGCCCTCCATGTCCCACCTGGTGAGTGGCGGGCGCGGTGCGCGGGGCTACCTCCCCGCAGCTGGGGCGTGCGCGCCGGCCGGGTTCCGCGTGGACCTGGCGGAAGGGGATGGGCAAGGCGGCTGGCCCCAGGTGGGCGCTGGCCCCAGGTGGGCGCTGGCCGGGGTCTCAGTGGTTCGACCCGTGGCCTCCCGCGGCGCCCTGGGCCCTGCGCCTCAGGCGGCCCTGCGTGGTGGAATCTAGAAGGAGGCACGTTTCTTCTTCTTCTTTTTTTTTTTTTTTTTTCTTTTTTGTTCCAAGACTGTCCTGGTTTCCACGTGCGTTTTCGTTCGGTTTCATTGACGTGACATATTTGGTGCGACAGGCAGTTAAAACAAGTGTGCCACTCATCGAAACCAGGAAACAAACGTGTTACTACTTTAGTCTTTGCCTGGGTTTCCAGTGGTTGATTAGGAGCCCGGCGGCTCACTGATAATAAGAAAATGTGTTCAGGCTGCTTACCAACTGTAGGTCTGGATTCCCCCCACCCCCAGTCACTCCGATTGTGACCTGCTTGTGCGTCGGTGCCTTGGGTAAGGCATGTATGGGATTAGTGACTCCTGGAATTCCGGGATGGGGTGAACTGGGAATTATGTGAGAGTTTGGAAGAATGTGAGTAGGAATGAAGCCACCAACACTTTGAGACTAAAGCTCTCGGGCCAATGAGATCTAACAGAGGAGCCTTCAGGCTTTTTATTTTTTCTTAAGCTTGCTGTTAAGTAATATGCACACGTGCAAGCTTCATACAACTTTATCTTCAGAAACTGTCAAGAATTCAAGACAGGAAGCCCTAAAACTGGGAGGGAGTGAGACTCTAAATAAAAGTGAAGAATAACCTCAGTAATTCATCCTGGGTTTAAATAGGTGCTGTTGTTTTATTAGATTGCAATGACTCTTGTTAAAATGGAAGTTAATGATCTGAGCAGCAGTTCGTGAGGTTTTTACAGGTGAACAGGTTTAAGGGTTTAGTTGTAAGCTTAACATAAGAGGCTGTGGTGTCCTTAAACAGATTGCAAGGCAAAAAAAAAAAAAAAAAAAAAGATCCTATCCCGGTAGGATGAGACCCACTGGTTGGTGTTTTGTTTTCCCCGTCTTGGTCTGTTAAATGGTAGGGCATATTGGGGTGGTTCTGAGATGGGACTTAACGATGAAATTGAGGCCGCAGAGTAAGTGATTTGACACTATGATCTTAAACCCCACTAATGGTGGGTGAGAATTGTGCATGTCTGCTGACTTCCATTTTGTCAGTTTGTCCCTACTGACTTTTCTCTGAAGTTGTACTTGTATATGCAGATCATTCTCAAACTGAAAATAGATTTTTGAGGTCAATAACTTTGCACCACCGATGCCCTTAATTCCCATCGTGTTTTCAGTTCCCTGCATAATACACATTCCGACGCAGGATTCAGCTCCCAGGACAAATGTCTACAAGGCTGTCTGTATTGCACATGAGGTCTAGGCAGCACCTGGCTATGAGGGAGACAGTCCTGAAAGCTGTGAGAGTTGTATACTCAGCAGTTTGTTGTTGGCTACCAGCCCCCAAGAAAGGATTCTGCAGTGCATGAATTACAGAACTTGCTCTCCCGGAGTTTATAGTCTAACAGGAGGATAGATAGATATATGATCATCACAACAAGTACCTTTTATGAACAGGTGTTGAGATTATGATGGGGACAGTTGTAGGTTCCTATGGGAACACATGCTGTATGGTTAGGTGTGAGAAGACACTCAAACCATCTGGGTAAGTCTCTGGGATTTGCCACTTGACTCACGGTTTTGAAGGAGCCAGCTAGGTGGCAGAAAGAGCATGCAGAGGACAGGAGTGTTAAAGCTGCGGTACAAGGTGCAGTGCAGGAACGGAAGGCAAGAAGGTCACCCAGCCAAAGCATAAAGGGCAGAGGATGAGAAGGTCATTCTGGGCACAGAGTGGAAAACTGGCCCAAGATGGCGGCTGGAATGATGGGAGGCCTCACCTCAGTGCTGGCCCAGATGGACCAGGAGAGGCTGGAAGAGAGGGAGTGACAGATGGGGAGGCCAGAGGCCTTAAGGGTATCAACCAGCTTTTTAGCTTGATATTTGCTTATTGGGTGGTGTTTACCTCCATTTAACCAGTGGGCACACCAAGAAGTTACGTGATAAATAGGGCTGCTCAGCGCTTAAAGCTTGCAAACAAAGTTCACAGCCATTTCTGTTCTGTGTGTGTGGGTGATACTGAAGGTGGTATGTAATGTTTTTTCAGTTTTAAACAAACACAGTTGACCACTGATGTTTTATCTTTTTTCAGCCTCTATTAGATTATTGTCTATGCAAATAGTAGGTAGTTATTTAATCAATAAATGCTATTTCAGAATCTGTCTCTGAAAGGGAAATGTTTAACTCTTTAGGAGCCATAATTACAGTTGCTATTATCTTACCACATATCTAGTCAGTTTTTGAATTTTTCTAAGTTGCTTTTGAATCATTAGTTGATTTTGCTTGGGATCTAAACAGTTGGATGTCATGCAGTTTATTTGTTGATGGAACCAGATCAGTTTCCTTCCAGTTTCCCGCCTTGGGGATTCTGATGGTGTGGCTTTAACCTGTCAGTCCTACCCCGTGTGTTTCCCAGCTAAATTAGATAGTTGCACTGAAGACTTTTCTTCCACCTCGGGTTGGCTCAGGGTTGATTTCTAGATGGTGAGCTGAGCAGAGAGGCCAAGTTTAATTCCAGGGTGGTGGTTTGTACTTGTATCAAGCACATCTGATGTTTAGTTGTCCATTCTGCTGTAATAACAACCTGTTTCTGTTAATTCCCTGGTGGTTTGCAAATAGCTGTAATTTGAGTGCGCCTTTAATTCTACCATCCATTCTTAATGTATTTACTAGAATACCTTTATATAGAGAAATACAGTTAAAACAGGCAGGCCAAATTAAAGCTTGTTTTTATACAATAATGGTATTAAGACTAAGACCCATCTTTTTGGAGAAATGTGTTTAAATGTATCAAGTTGCTCCTCTTAAGACTTAAGTTGTGAATGTGTTTTAGCATTTCATGAAATGGACATTGGTATTTGGAGTATTTAAATATTCTGCTCTTAAATTTATGTATTTCTCTTGGTGTCTTTTCTCTTTGTTGGAGAGCTTTGCTATTCCTACTGCTTTGGGGGGAAATACTTGGTAGGCTTGCTTCCAAAGCTGATCCAGCTGTAACCAGAGTCCAAATTCTAGCTTCCTTGAGAGTGGGGGTTGCCTACTCTGCTTTCCTGGTCACCATCTTTGTTCTTGACTTCCCTTCCTCCCCCAGACGTGTTGTAATGGCCTCTCTGCCCTTCCCTGGAGGGCCCCCTGGCCCTGCTGCAGCTGTAAGGTGCTAATTCTGTTCCCCCTTTGTTGTCTCTTACATTCCAGTCCCCATTCCCACTGCTTTTCCATTTGCATTATGGTTTCCTCTGCAGCCTGGATGCCTGCTGGGGTTGTCATACAACCCTTTCTCTAGTCAACTTTACCTTGTGCTGCCAGTTCCTGCTGATGTCTTAGTTCTAATCTGTCCAGTGTATTGCTCTGAGTTTCCCTCTTAAGTTCTATATGTTAAATACTTCCCTTAATTTAACAGTTATTTCTTTTGGGGCAGTGGGTTGTAGGAGATAATTATAGTGGATCCATGTGTCAGAGAGACTAACATAGGTGACGTGTTTTGAGCTCCACAACCATACAGAGAAGGAGTTAAAACAGTAGCAGTCTTGGGAAGCTGTGAGTGGTCTTCCAGGACCCCAGACCCCACCCTGAGAAGATGGAGTCCCATCTAGCACTAGGTAAGACCAGCTGCACCCTTCTCCTCTGCAGCAGGACCCAGACCCTCCGGGGTCCATGTCACCTAATGCTAATCACAAGAATTCCTGCCACCATTGAGTCTGGTTGGACCGCAGAAGCCGTCTTCACACAATGGAGAAGCTCCTCAAAAAGGACTGGCATTGTAACCTGGTTGAAAATGCCTTCCCTTTTCTTCTGCTTCCTCCCATCAGGGGGTTTTAAGCTAAGGGTGTGCAGATTGTCCCTTAACATGCATGGGATTTAGAAAATTGGTAAATTTGGAGAGGGAAAAATTACATTTTCAGAAATAAAATTACATGTTAAAATTAATGTCTAACCAAACTTTGTAATTTTTGAAGTTATCAGTGTGGTACCTTATGACTTTGTCCATGGAAATGTTTTGCGTCATAATACAGTTATAGCTGCATGTGTAAGCTTATTATTTCAGTTATTGTGATATGGCTAGATATATTTATTGTTTTTAGAAAGCACATTACTGTAACTGGGGTCCTTTAGGCTTTGCCACACTGTCAAGAGTCTGTGGGCCAAAAACTTAAGCTGAGGAATTTCCTACTTCCAGCTCCTACAGTTCAGTTAACCAGAGCCTGAGGCAGCCTGGCACACCAGGCGATCATGGTCCTGCTGATCCAGGATTGTATAATGCTGACATCACAGGTTAAGTAAATTCTCTGGTCATTGACTTTTGTGTACTAATTGCCATAAGCTCATCTCACAAATAAGAGAAAACAAAAAGCTTATGTGAATACTAAGGGAGAATAAAGTTACTTTCATAGATTATTGGCAGCATAATTTCCCCTTGTATTCAGGAAGTATATTTATGCTTCCAAAGTGAGTGCCATTAAATTTAATGCAAAAGTGAGTGTTTTCATCAACTTGATTTGCTTGCCCCATTTTGCATATACTCACATCCATCTGTGTCCTGAGTGGCTCACTGATTTTGTGCAAGCCTTTGTTTTAGATCAAGTTGAGCCCCTAAAGAAGTCTGTGGAAAATCCTGCTTCACGGGCACAAAATGCACACCCTCTTTGTGGTTGTGTAATGCTACTGTTAGCATTTGCTCTGTCATCTAGAAAACTTTTTGATGGACTCATTTGAGGATTTCTTATTTCTGATGAAAGAGCGAAAGGTTCTTTCTGGTAACAGTTTTTAAGAATTTTATTGTTGGTGACTAAGTTGAACTGCAATAAATTTGAAGGTATTACTGTTAACTTTTTAAGATACATTTTTAGTGTGTATGAATGGATATAGCATCCATCTTCCCTTCATGGTTCTCACATTGGTAATTATTTATAAAATGCAAAATAGTCCATATTTAGGTGTTCTTATCCAGGCCTTCCCTACCCCAAAAGTGAACATGTGAAAGTGACACAGGACTCGGCCAGTTTTTCAGTCTGTCAGAAAGCAAAGTGGGGGAGACTACATAGTGGCTCAGCTGGCTAATCCTTTGCCTGCAGTGCCAGCCTGCCAGTTCTGGTCATTAAATTTCTGAACCAGTGCTCTGCTTGTGGCCTGGGAAAGCAGCAGAAGATGGGTCAAATCACTGGCACCCTGTACCCACGTTCGAGACCCAGAAAGAAGCAGCTTTGGATCAGCTCCGCTCCAACCATTGTAGCCATTTGGGGAGGATGGAAAAGCTATCTCCTCTATGTAAAATCTTCCTTTCAAATAAAAAATTAAAAAAGCAAAACTAAGACACTAAAAAAATGCAGATTTTTTTTCTGCTATAATAATTTACTCTGGAAGAAAGGATGATCAGACAGGTTCTATGTGACTAAAGTATGCAGCTGATTTTTTTATTTTGGAAATATAAATAATCTTTGCACCTCTGACTGTAGAGGGCGCTAGGTCCAAAAAACCTATTAGCACTCAAGAATGGTGATTTGTCTCCCCTCCCTCACTTCCAGAGCATTTCCTATCTTGGGTTAGTCATACAACTGAGATGCGAAAATCCTGTATGCCTACAATATAGTCTTGAAAACAGCAATGTTACTAAAGCAAAAATGAGATCAAGTCACTTTAGTTCTGGAGCTACACATCAAGTGCACTCACTGATGGGGATAAGGAAGCAAATGAGAATGCCTAAAGCATAGCTGATGACTGGCTGTATCAAAGCTTTAAGAGAGTGGAACCAATTCTTCCACAAAAGAGCATTCTTACAAATTTTTTCTTTATATTGCTGTATCATTAACATGTGTCATATTTACTAGAAGCCTTGTCTTATAAATCAGAAGAAAGGAAAGGGGAAAAGAAGAGATTCTGGTAAGGCTTACCGTTTTAAACAGCTGGAAGAAGAGAAAGGCAAAAAAAAAAAAGGGAGGGTTCTAGGGGCTGTTGTAGCATGGCATAGCTACTCCACTTTTAATCCAGCTAACTGCTAACAGCCTGGGAAGGCAGGAGACAGTGGATGCCTGCCACACACTTGGGAGAACTGGATGAAGTTCCTAGCTTCAGCCAGCCCAGCACTGACTTTCAGCCACCTGGTGAACGAGCAGTGGGAGAAATATCTCTTCTCCTTAACTGCTTCAATAAGTTCTCTCAAGTCACCTTTCCTCAGCAGTTAATTCTAACTCAGTACTTCCTGGGTAGCACTTTAAAAATTCTAACAACTTGAATGTCTGCATTTTTTTTTTGTACTTAAGAGTTTGCAAAACAGGCTTTAAAAAGTAAGTATAAATTTCTAATTTTGAAAATTTTTGTTTTCAATTTAAATGCATATTATTTAACATATGCCAATATTATGTGTTTTGTAAGTCTACAGATGGATCACTCACTTTAAAAAGTTGAGAGTCCAAAGTGATAGAAAAAGACACACAAGAGAAAAACAGATCTTCATGCGCTGCTGATTCGCTGCCATTCACTGATTCATCCACAAATGGCTAAAAAATACTAGGCCCAATCCAAGAGTCAGGAACTCCATCCTGGTCTCCCGTGTGGGTAGCTGGATCCAAGGACTGGGGTAGTCTTCTGCTGCCTTCCCAGGCACATCAGCAGGAAACTGGTTTGGAAGTGGAGCACCCAGTCCCAGACCGTCACTCTGATGTGACATTAAACACAGAGATAAAGAGAAAGAGAAAAAAGATGTCTTCCACCTGCCTACATGGCCTCAAGGGCTGGAGCTGAGCTGATCAGAAGCCAGGAGCTGCTGGTTCTTCCACAGGGGTGCAAATCCCCCTCCTTGCACCCCAGGACTTGAGCCATCCTCTGCTGGTTTTCTACACCACAAGCAGAGAGCTGGATTGGAAGTGGGGAGCAGCTGGGACTAGAACTGGCACCCATATGAGATAGCAGCACTGGCAGGCCAAGTATTTTAGCCTGTAAAGCCTGCACTACCACCCACACTCCCAAACACTTAACTCTTAAATAGTACTAATAGTAGGGGGAGATAAATTTTAAAAATTTTTTAATTTATCCTCAGTAAAGAAAATAGAACCTACAATTGAGAGTTCCTGCACATTACTGAGGGAGTTTGCCACCACCAGCCCCCTTTCTGTGTGAAATCAGGTTTATTCGCTGATCAGGTTTCATAAGACAGTAAAGTGTCTTCCAACAATAGCCAAGAGTATTTGCTGCAGATTCAGATTATTGAACATGACTTTGGCTAGAATGGCAACAGAGGATTGAATAAGTGAATATATACATACATTGTGTACTTACAGTCACTTTTTAATTAGCTTGCTAATTTGTCCATTTGCAGATATGATCTCTACATCAGTTCAATGTACTACTGTAATCATCATTTCTAAAATAACTGCAAAAAAAGTAGGATGGACAATTGTAGGGGCCTCTTGTAGTGTATTGCACAAAAACCAAGGTAAATTGACTAGAATTGTGCACCTATAAATGCCTAGTAAAGTGGAAATTCTTGTGAAAATTTACTTTTATTGGGACATACTATTTTCTTAAGTGAGGTATAGTTGGAATTTCAAATTGAAAATTAAACTTTTTTTTAATGTATTTTCTTCACTGAAATAAGTTGGGTCTAGCCCAATGGTTCAATTGACTAATCCTCCATCTGCAAGTTGCTTATGCTGCAGAAAACTCCCCTTCACTCTTTCCTGCTGTCCTGCCTTATTTGGGAAAGGGCTGAGAGGTCAGGAAAATGCCCTCCGTGCTCCATGTCATTATGTATCCTTTAATGTGATCTTGTACACGAAGCCGAGTACACCTTTCTTGTTCACAGTATGATTGAGGGCAGCCACCTTTGTTGGACTTTTTTAAACTAAAAATTTATTTGTTTTTATTGGAAAATCAGATTTACAGGGAGGAGGAGAGACAGAGCAAAAGATCTTTCATCTGCTAGTTCACTCCCCAAGTGGCTGCAATGGCCAGAGCGGAGCCAATCCAAATCCAGGAACCAGGAGCTTCTTGTGGGTCTCCCATGTGGGTGCAGAGTCCCAAGGCTTTGGGCCATTCTTCAGTGCTTTCCCAGGCCACAAGCAGGAAGCTGAATGGGAAGTGGAGCAGCTGAGGCACAAATCGGCGCCCCTCTGGGATCCCGGCGCATGTAAGACAAGGACTTCAGCTACTAAGCCACCATGATGGGCCCTGACTTATTTATTGTTAAGATTTATGTATTTTACTTGTTTAATCAGTGTTAATAGAGAGATCTTCCATCTACCGGTTTACTCCCCAAATGGCTGCAGTGGCCAGGAGCTTAAGAGCTTCATTTGAGTCTCCCACCTGGGTGCAGGGGTCCAAAGACTTGAGAGAGGAAGAAAGAGGAGGGAGGGTTGGACAAGGCTGAAACTAAGGAGAATTGAACTCCAACTGTCCCAAAGCACTTGGGCCTATCTTCCACTGTTTTCTCAGGCTCAATAAACAGGGATCAGAAGTAGAGTAGCTTGAACTTGAACTAGCACCCATGTAAGATTCCCATTCACATGCCACAAGATGTACCTCAATATGATGGTTTGAAAACACCAGCCATGGGCCCAACGCCCAAGTCCTTACCTTGTACCTGCCGGGATCCCATATGCGCCATTTCTGATCCTGGCGGCTTCACTTCCTATCCAACTTCCTGCTTGTGGCCTGGGAAAGCAGTGGAGGACAGCCCAAGGGCTTGAGACCCGGCACCCACATGGGAGACCTGGAAGAGGCTCCTAGCTGCCCCGGCTTTGGATCGGCACAGCTGCGGCCATTGCTGCTGCTTGGGGAGAGAATCAAAGGACAGAAGATCTAACTGTCTCAACCCCTCATGTCTGTATATCTGACTTTCCAATTTAAAAAACAAGTTACTGCTAATCAGATCACGTACCTGTCACATACCACGCAGTGTGCTACAGGTGCTGGAAGAGTGTTTAAAAAAAAAGCCATGTCATTTGTGGAATCCCTTCGAGGAGCTTAAGACTGTCAGGATTCTTGGGTTCTACCTTTTTATTAATTGTTAGTTAAGAAACTATCCAGACCAGTTCTGTGGTGTAATGGATAAAAGTTGACACTTATGATGCTGATGTTCCATGGTCACTGATGATAGAGTCCCTGCTGCTTTACTTCACTCCAGCTCTCTGCCAATGAGCCTGTGAACAAAGTAAAAGATGGCCTAAGATGGGTCCCTGCACACATATGAGAGGCCCAGAAAAAATCCCCTGGCTTCTGGGTTTCTTTTTCTGCTGCTCTCTGTATAAATCTGTCTTGAGTCCATTTGGGGAGTGAACAGCCAATGACAGGTCTGCTTCCACCCCCTCCTTGATTCTTTCAATCATTCTGTCTTTCAGAAATGAAAGTTTTTGCACCAAAATTAACTTGCCTTTTAAGTTCCTTTTTTTTTTTCACAAACTCAGTCCCCTCACTCATTTTTAACTACTTGTTAAAATAGTGGCTAGCATTTTCCTGGAGTAGTTACACAGAGTTGGAAGTAGTTGCACAGAGAGTTGGAAGTTTAGGGGCAGCTTTTCAATATTTTTTTAGTTTCTCTATGTAGTTTGAGTAAAGAACTGTATTTCTTAATCATTAAGTATTTGGTTAGCCAAGTAGTTTTATTCTACTTTCATTCATGCTTTCTGTTTGATTTTTTTGTTTGTTATGTTTCTTCACTCCTTGGTTTCAAAGCAGAAGAGAAGGTGAGGCTTTTTAGTCCTTGAATCTTGGAACTTAATTTGAGGCAGGTGATTCTGCAAGCCATGGACTTGAATTAGGGCCAGCTACAAAGAGCAGGAGCTTAGCAACTTCAGCAGTGCCTTGAGCAAGTCCTTTTTGGGTTTGAATGTCTCCATGTGCTTGTGAAACCTCAAAGCAATTTACCTTTAGTAACATTTTTTTTCTTAAGATTGTTAACTTTTAGGGCAGGACAAGTGGCCTAGTGGCTTAAGTCCTTGCCTTGAACGTGCCAGAATCCCAGATGGGCGCCAGGTCTAATCCCGGGAGCTCCACTTCCCATCCAGCTCCCTGCTTGTGGCCTGGGAAAGCAGTCGAGGATATCCCAAAGCCTTGGGACTCTGCAGCTGGGTGGGAGACCCGGAAGAGGATCTAGGCTCCTGGTTTCGGATTGGCTGTTGTGGTCACTCGGGGAGTGAATCATTGGGTGGAAGATCTTCCTCTCTGTCTCTCCTTCTCTCTGTATATCTGACTTTGCAATAAAAATAATAAATCTTTAAAACATTATTAACTTTTAGATACTTTCTGTCTCTTTTTAAGTCACAATCTGGCCACTGTCGTTTTAGGAATTGACAGTGGCTTTGTTGTAAATGTTGATGGGGAAAGTAAACTCAGAGAACAGAATGAGTAGTGTCCGAGGGCTTTTGTAGCCCTTCTGTGCTGGAGTGGGGCCAGGGCATGGGCAGGAGAAAGCACAACTTGGAGTTTCCAGTTAACCCTAGTGCAATTCCTGAGAACTGCCAGGGAAAGGCAGACCAACAATCTAGAAAGGTATTCCCACCGCCGTTATTGCCAAGAAAAGTGAGGTGTTCTTGTTTTCTGCCATCCTTTACAGGGGAATGGAAGAAGGACGTTCTCACCGTCCTGTCAGCTATTTTGTTTAATCCCCCTATCGCTTTGAGGCCATAATAGCCAGGCTCATAGTTAGGCCACTGTGCACACTGTAAGGATTAAAATCTTTAGCATTTAGTCCCTTTTAGCCTCTGGACTTTAGCATACAAAGCATAAATGTGCTGTCCCTGTTTCAACAGGATTGTGCTTACTGTGTGAGAGAGCTTGGTCTTCTAATTTGCTTTTGGAATGAGTCTTTTTGTTTGATAGCAGAGATTTGCCAATTTAGAAGGAAATGATGCTCATGTGCTTAGATACTGGTATTCATAATATTGGGGGGGTTATATTCCATGAGAATTTTTACTTAGTGGAGACAACTTTGTCAGGGTAGCAGAATTGTATTGAATCTGTGTTTAGTTTCTTCTAATGTTTTTTTTTTTTTTTTTTTTTAATGATGTTGGGCACACTCATGTCTTTAAAGTTCCTGTTGAATCTGTTTTGCAGGCCTCTTAAGTTGTAAGTCTAGTGTTGGTACTATGGAATAAGGTATTATTAACTTGATGAGGCAAGTCTCAGTGACTAAAAATTGTAACTGCTTTAATTGGAATGACAAATCATAGCTGGCAGCTAAGCTCAAAGTTTAATCACGTCCAACACGTATTAGCTATTCCTGTCAGAGCTTGATGTGCTAAACAGCTCTGCAGCCTGTGTGTGGCTGTCATTCTGTGTATGTAAATATTCCTGAGGTGAATTAATCTTTTTAGTAGTTTTTTTGGAGGGGGCATTTAAATTTCTTCAAGTGTTCTGTTTTCAATGCCATAGGACAGAAATCCTTAATTTTTAAATTGGGTTGCATTTTTAAGGCACTTAACTGCATACTTGGATTCAGATGTAGCCTGAACTAAAAATAACATTTCATAAGAATTCTGGGATTTTTTTGTTTGTTTGTTTCTCTTTATCCAGAGCCCTCCCTCTCCCCCCTCCCCAACTAAAGGAAGGTGTAACTGTGACTCATCCTGTTTCTTACCGTGATTTACTGCCCTAAGCAATAAAAATCTAGATCCTCACAGGAAGGGAGTATTCCAGGGTACATGGTCCTAGACTGAGTACCATGGCAGACATCCAAAGAGCAGTTAGGTTACAAACATTTGTGGAGTTATGACTTTATTGCCTCTAAACTACAAACGCCTGCCTTCTCTGCTGTAAGTTAGAATGGATATTTAAAAATTCCAGTGGTTAGGGGCTAGCCCTGTGCTGTAATAGGCTAAGCCTCCTCCTGCATAGCCACAATCCCATATGGTGCCAGTCCATATCCCCGCTGCTCCACTTCCCATCCAGCTCCCTGCTTGTGGCCTGGGAAAGCAGTCGAGGATGACCCTGTACCCATGTGGGAGACCTGGAGGAAGGTCCTGGCTCCTGGCTTCAGGTCAGCTTCGGTCATTATGGCCACATGGGGAGTGAACCAGGGGATGGAAGATCTCTGTGTGTCTTTCTGCAACTCTGCCTTTCAAATAAACACAAAATAAATTTTTAAAAATCCCAATGCTCGGGCCCAGCACAATAACATAGTGGTTAAAGTCCTCGCCTTGCGCGCCTGGGATCCCATGTGGGCACTAGTTTTAATCCCAGCTGCTCCGTTTCCCATCCAGCTCCCTGCTTGTGGCCTGGGAAAGCAGTTGAGGACGGCCCAGAATCTTGGGACCCTGCACCCACGTGGGAGACCTGGAAGAAGCTCCAGGATCCTGGCTTCAGATTGGCTCAGCACCAGCCGTTGCGGCCACTTGGGGAGAGAATCATCGGATGGAAGATCTTGCTCTCTCTCTCCTTCTCTCTGTACATCTGCCTTTCCAATAAAAATTTAAAAAATCTTAAAAAAAATCCCAATGTTCTATTAACGCATTTATTTCATTTAAAATGAAGTGTGGTGTGTGTTTGTTTAAGGATTTATTTCCGTTAGAAAGACAGCCGTTCAGAGAGGAAATACAAAGGGTGGCTTTGAGCCATCCTCTATCTACCACCTTCCCAGGCCACAACCAGGAAGTTAGATGGGAAGTGAAACAGTCGGACACGAACTGGCACCCAGATGGAATCCCGAAGGATGCTAAGTGAGAATTTAGCCACTAGGCTGTCGCACTGGGCCCTGAAGTGTGGTTTTGTGGGATGGAAATCTGTTTGGCTTGATTGGCTTACAAGTGAGGCCTGGTCCACTTGTGGATTATTTCCAATGAATGGAAAACATGCATTCAGAAAGAATTAGAATTACAAAGGATGGAAAGCAGAAAGGGAGCAAGAGTAGCTAAATGCCAGCTACAGTCTCAGAATGGAAAGGACATGGGAAAAGCAATGTTTGAGACATACTTGGCAGCAGAATCGGTGAACGTTTTGTCAGCATGGTTTCTGCTAGTCATATAATATATTTTGTCGATAGTTGATTTTTAATGAGGTTTGTCTTTGTTTCTTATGAGGATTCATATTGTTTGTCAAATCTATAGTTTCCTTAGTCTGCAAAATTGCTTCTTCTCTGCTCTTCTAATAAGTGTTAGATCCTCCCATTCTTTTCCTTTTCCTCATTGCTTCAAAATGATGTTCTTGCCTGAATCCTGGCTAATTAGTTATCTTTGTTTTTAACTGACTGACATGTAGTTATACACATCTGGGATAGGATGTGATATTTTGAGTACACCAAATGGTCAAACACCAAATGGTCCCACCAGATCCTTTTGCTTTTGTGTTGTCTTTGTGACACTAAACACATTTCCCCTTTGCTGTTGTCCTTGAACTTGTTTTCTTTAGATCAGCTTTATTCAGTAAAATTCACCACGTTAAATGTATGGTTTGGTGGCTGATTACTGCTACAGTCATGATAATAAAGCATTCTCCTCATGCCCAAGACATTCTCGCATGTCCCTTGGCAGTCAGTCTCCTCTCCCGACCCTGGGTGGCTGATAGGCTGTTTCCCACTACCAGGACTTGGCCCTTTTGTAGAATTCAAATCTAACCATATAGAAAATGGTCTCCTGCCTGGTTTTTTCAGGTACCATAATGCTGTAACAATGCATCCATGCTGTATCCCACATCAATCATTTGTTCCATTTTATTGCTGGGTAATAGTCCCTTAGTGTACAGCTAGCTGTACTGCTCTGTTTTTCCATTCACTTACTGATGAACAATGAGTAGTTCTCTGTTTGGGGGCTGTTACGAATTACACTACTAGAAGATTAATCCTGTGAGTCTTTGTAAAGATGTATGTCTTCATTCTTCTAGGTAATAGTTAGACCTGCAACGACCAACTCTGTTAAACATGCATGACTTTAGAAGAAATTTAGAATTTCATTTTGCTTTTCTACCAGCTATGTTTAAGTTTGATTTGTTTCATGTACTCATGAACTTTTGCTACTATTGGTTTTAATTTTAGAGTGTATATACCAGTATCTACTACTTTTTCCAGTGTGCATCTTTTAAAAAGATTTATTTATTCATTTGTTTATTTAAAAGGCAGCACTCCTGTTGGCTACTTGTATCACACGCAGCGGCTTAGGGTTTTAAGCTGCAAAGCTGGCCCCTCTGTCTGCATTTAGTAGTTGACTAACAGTTTGGAGCATCTTTTCATTTATCAATGTATCTTTGAAATATCTTTGTATTTTGACCACTTTTAAATTGGATTGTCGGGCCCGGCGGCGTGGTCTAGCGGCTAAAGTCCTCGCCTTGAAAGCCCCGGGATCCCATATGGGCGCCGGTTCTAATCCCGGCAGCTCCACTTCCCATCCAGCTCCCTGCTTGTGGCCTGGGAAAGCAGTTGAGGACGGCCCAATGCATTGGGACACTGCACCCGCGTGGGAGACCCGGAGGGGGTTCCTGGTTCCCGGCTTCGGATCGGCGCGCATCGGCCGTTGCGGCTCACTTGGGGAGTGAAACATCGGATGGAAGATCTTCCTCTCTGTCTCTCCTCCTCTGTGTATATCTGGCTGTAATAAAAATGAATAAATCTTAAAAAAAAAAAATTGGATTGTCTATTTGCTATTGAGTTGTGGTTATGCCTTACGTCAGGTAAATATTTTATATAAATCTTGTTTTAGTAGTTGGTGCCTTATGTGCCTATCTTAAATACTAAGTCTTACTCCATGAGGATAGTCTATCTAGTTAGTCTTTTTTTTTTTTTCCAGATTTAATTGTCGCTTTCAGATAGCCACATTAGGGACCCTGGGATGACATTGAGTAGCCATTCTGCACCCCCTGGTACTGAAGCAGTTGGGACGCTGGGGTGGCTTCTCCCTTTATCTCCCGTCTTCCCCCAGATACAGGAAGAAGGAAGAAGGAAAATAGGGAGACAGTGGTTTCACCCACTTTTCCCTAGCCCTTGACCCTTCCTATGCTAATCAACTGTGTAAAACTCACCTGAAATAAAATATTTAAAAATTTTTTCAACTTGAAGTTGCTCGTTGCTGGCCAATAGGAATGTGGCTTGTTTTTGTTTCTTAATTTTGTATTCTGAGATCTACTTAAACTGTCATTAGTTATAGTCCCTTTGTTGCATGTCCCTTTGAGGTTTTGTTTATAGATTCCTATCATCTGTGAATAAAACCAGTTTCACTTCTTCCTTCCCAGTTTCTATGCCTGTAACTTTTCTTTCCTGCATGTACTAGCTAGCACTTCTGCAGCACTAAGAAAAACCATTGAGCACATCCTTGCTTTCAGGAAAGCGTTCAGTGTGGGGCTGTTTCTTCCTGTTCCCATAAAATTGTACATCCTAAGTTGTATTTGAAGTGTTGAGGAGGATTGGAAAAATTTAAGAATTGACTACTATCATTAAGACGCTATGCTTTGTTTTCGCGCAAAGCGCACGGTGGTAGTTAGGAGTGAGTTGCTGCTGATCCCTGAGGAAGCTTCATGTCCTAAATCAGGCTGGTTGTTAGTACTAGGTAACTTCAAGGTAAAGGGATTCTTTAAAATTCAAAACCTCTGTCTTTTGCCATCAATTGGTGAGTATCACAGGATTGACTAGCCGTTTGGGAGTTTGCTTTTCTTATAGTGGGGAGAACACCTTTGATTGAAACACTAAGATAAGAGGAAGCTTTTCTGAGATAATTTTCCAGCCCATTAAGTGAAAAAATCTTGTGCGTTCAGAATGAGCCTCTGTTTTGCAAGCTGCTACTTACCTAGTAAGTCAGGTACCTACCTCTGTTATCAGTAAGCCTTGAGTAAGAAAAGAAAATTACTGAGGAATTTGAGGAAAGGAGGAAAAACTTACAAATGCTTTATTAAAACCTGAAACATTCATAGGGCATGTATTCTGTGAACTTTGCAAGTAGGTAGGTCAAATGAATCCTTTTGTCTATAGCAATTTGAGGATTAACAGAATTAACTGCTAAAACAAGAAGTGTATTTGAGGTACAAAGATAACATTTATAGAAAAGACGTTATTTTAGTTATGATTGCTTAAATGGTGAAAGCTCTTTTCCTTTAAGCTAAAAAAATGATGAGCAATGCCATGACTCAGATTGTGCCTGAGAATGTCTTTGAGCAATGGTTCCTTTACTTGAGGGAAAAACAGCAGCCCTGTCTTCTCTTAGACAGTCATATGGTCTCACAGTCCAGAAGCAGAAGCCTTCTGGGACCGGATGCAGGATCCCCTGAGACCAGAACACGGAAGCACGTGGATACAGACGTGTGCCGCACACTTGGGGGGAGCAATCTAGCTGACTTCCAGTAATTCAGTTGAGTTCTGGTCCTAGCTAGCTGAGGTAGTAGAATCAGACCACACCGATGGGAATTGCAGTCACCAACAGTAGGTTGTCTCATGAACTTCTGACTGATCTCTCTTGCACTGAACTTTGCTAGAACTCAGTCAAACGCTTAGGTTTATTTATTCTGTTATTGTAAAGGACTTGGTGACAGGGAGCAACTGTCTAAAGAAGGGTAGAGTGTCCTGAGCTTGGGAGCCTCTCTGTTCACATGGAGTGGGGTATGCCAATGGATACAGTCGCCGACCAGGAAGCTCTTTTTGTTTGTTTTTGTTTGAGGGTTTATGTTGAAAATGGGAATAAGCTGAGTTCTTATAGAGCTTGGCCTCCACTCACCCTCTCCTAGAGGTTGGTGGGGGTACTGAAAGTTCCAAACTGTAAGCTTCAAATCACTGGTCTGTGTGGTGATTGCCACCAGGCAGATATTGACTGTCCCCCAGGTACCCCAGTAGCATGAACTTGGGGTGATGGAGAAGCTTGTGAGGGTGATGATAGGCCTTTGTATCTGTTAGGAAACTTCTAAGGTCTTGGGAAGACTCCAGAAGCTCTGTGCTAAGACCTGGGGACACATAACAATTGTGAGGTATCACTATACAAGAGAGTTTTGTAGAAGTGCTTCATTGTTGACATTACTGTTTTCCCCCCATTTCCTTCTTCTTTAGATATTTGGATTTGAACTGCAGATTGGAACCTATCCGCACTTGAAATGCCACCAGCGGTTGGAGGGCCTGTTGGTTACACCCCGCCAGATGGAGGCTGGGGGTGGGCCGTGGTTGTCGGAGCTTTCATTTCCATCGGCTTCTCTTATGCATTTGCCAAATCTATTACTGTCTTCTTCAAAGAGATCGAAGGGATCTTCCATGCCAGCACCAGTGAGGTGTCTTGGATATCCTCCATCATGCTGGCAGTCATGTATGGGGGTGGTAAGTACCCACCTTGGCCTGCTCCTGATTTTCATAAGGCAGTCAGAGCCCCTGCAGATACCGGTCTGTTTATTTGATGTGTTATTCAGTGAAATGTCCTGAAATGTTATTTCTTGAAGTCTTGTTGCTCCAACTTCTTGTTTTTATTATTGTTATTATTAAAGATTTATTTATTGGAAAGGTAAATTGAGAGAAAAGGAGAAATAACTACAACAGCCAATCCAAGAGTCAGGAGCTTCTTCCAGGTCCCCCACCTGGTATAGGGTCCCAAGGCTTTGAGCCATTTTCTGCTTCTTTCCCAGACCACAAGCAGGGAATTGGATCAGAAGTGGAGCAACCGGGACACGAACTGATGCCCGTTTTTAAAACTCAAAAGGAACTGGTTTTGCTTGTTATCCTGGGCTAGACTTTTGCAATGTAAACAAATAAAAATTAGGGTTGGAAGAATTAAAATTAATTGGGCTAACTTGGCATGAAATAATTTAAGATCTCTAGGTAAAATATTTTTATGGTGTTAGAATTGAACTGAATTGAGCCTCTTCCTTGCTCCTTAATGTCATGAGTCCTAAAAACATTTAAATCTTGTAATTCCTTTCCTTAATGTTGTCTTTGGCATGTTACGAAGAAAATGTAGAGAGTAAATTGCTTACTTATCATTTAAAGCACCGTTTATGGGGCTGGCACAGCAGGTGGTTATTTGGGCTCTTGCCATCCTTATGGGAGACCAGGGTGGAATTCCTGGCTCTTGATTTCAGCCTGGCCCAGCCCTATTACAGGTGTGAACCAGCAACTGGACGATCTGTATACCTCCCTCTCCTCCCTGGCCATTCAAATAAATAAATCTTTGAAAGTAATGTTTATTTTACCTTGGAGCACCAAACCACAGTTTAATAGCCAAATGTCAGAACTACCATGTACTTATTCATGAGGAATTCTAAAGTCAAGTGTATTTATTTCTGAGATTGATAGTGTCCTTTAAAAAAGTAAAAGGTGTCATGTTGCTGATCTAACCAAGATTTTACTTCTACAATCTTAGGTTTGGTGGCAATTTAATATTCCCACAGGTAGCTCTTTTTTTTTTTTTTTTTTTTTTTTGGTATGTTTTAATATTTGAAACAGAGGAGGGACTGAGAGAGATACAGAGAGAATTTCCATCCTCTGGCTCTCACCAGATGCCCACAGCAACCAGGCTAAGACCAGCCGGGAACAGGAGCCAGGGCCCTCCATCTTGTTCTCCTCCATGGGTGGCAGGGGCCCAAATACTTAAGTTATTTGCTGCCTTCCACAGGGCTTTAGTGGGAAGCAGTATTGTTTTGTTTGTCGGGGGAGTCTGTATTGGCAGCACATAATAGGATTCCACTGTGTGAATCCAGTGTCTGGAGCAGCAGCTAGTGTGGTATAGTTTCCTCTGCTTGCAGATCTTTATTAGCCGCATAAGGATTCTGCATTTCAGCAGTAAGTGAATCAACCTTAGATTGCCAGTACATGAGCCTGATGAATATATTCAGTGCCAGGCTACCTGTCACAAATGACGGCGAACGCTGATCCTGACCCCTCCCTTTGAGAAGTTTATAATTCTTTTGAGACAATAATAATAGAAGCTCCCACAACAGCAAAACATAGTTGAAAGCATAATTTAATTATCCTGCTTCTGAGACTAATCAGTTTGCAGTCTTTTGAACGCCAGTCTGCCAGGGTCTCTAATCAGATTTTGATAGTGGCATAAAGAAGTGGCTGAAAATGTTATTCAGAAGTAATGCAGGTGCTCAGCGTTTCCTTAGGCTGACTACAAACCAAAGGGTCATTACCAGCTGCTGAAGAGCTGAAAGCAGTTTGCATTTTTTGCATCAGAAGTAAGTGATGACAGTTGTGCTAATTGCACCTGACACTTGCTTTGGGGAAACAGTTTCTTCTTTGTCCTCACCCAGTTAGGGAAATAACTAGCACATTTCTCTGAGTTCATCCATCATATGCCTGTACTCCTCTATTTTTATTAATAGCTAATTAGCGCTGTCGTCCCTGAAATAACTAAAAGGCAAACTGCTACCATGAACCATGAAAAATTTTTACTAAATGAGTTTTGTTTTTATTTTAATAAATACCTTAAGAGTCTTCATTACTTTTCCAACTATTGTAGTGTTTTTATTTTTAAAACTTTTAAAATCTGCATTCACAATATCAGTGTTTTTAAAGATTTATTTATTTGCTTAAAAAGCAAAACATCAGAGAGATGGAGACAGAGCAATATCTTTCATCTGCTGGTTCACTCCCCAAATGGTCCCAGCTGCTGGGATGGACCACGGTAAAGCCAGGAGCCCAAACCTTCTTTGGAGTCTCCTGCATAGGTACAATAGCCAGAGCTGGGGCTCTCTGAAGTCAGGAGCTAGGAGCCTCCCACATGCGTGCCAGGGGCCTGAGGCCTTGGGCTGTCTTTTGCTGCTTTCCCAGGCACTTTAGGGAGCTGGATCAAAAGTGAGATAGCCAGGACTCAAACTATAGTCCATATGGGATGCTGGCATTGCTGCAGGTTGCTTATCAACTATGCCACAACACCAGATGGTTCACTTCTGCTGCTGCTGCTGCTTTTTTTTTTTTTTTTTTTTGTTAAGATTTATTTATTTTGATTGGAAAGTCAGATATACAGAGAAGGGGAGAGACAGAGAGGAAGATCTGACCGCAACGGCTGGAGCTAAGCCAATCCAAAGCCAGGAACCTGGAGCTTCCTCCAGGTCTCCCACACATGGGTGCAGGGTCCCAAAGTTCTGAGCTGTCCTCGACTGCTTTCCCAGGCCACAATCAGAGCTGGATGGGAAGCAGGGCTGCTGGGATTAGAACCAGCGCCCATATGGGATCCTAGGGCGCATTCAAGACTAGGACTTCAATCACTACACTGTCATGCCGGGCCTACTGCTTCAGTTCTGATCCACCTCTTTGTTAGTATGCACAGGAAGGCAGAGTGGCATTTGGCTCAAGTACTTGGGCCTCTGCCACCCACATGGGATCCCCTGCATGGTGCTCCGGGCTCCTGGCTTGGCCTGGTCTAGCCCCAGTCATTGTGACCATTTGGGACATGAACCAGCACATGGAAGAAATCTCTCCTTCTCCTTCGTTGTGTCACTCTGCCTTTCAAATAAATACAACAAATCTTTAAAAACAAAAAGAAGGTATGTGTATTTTTGAGAGAACTACTTTGCCTGCTTTATTTTCCCCTTTTAGGAAACATTTAGGAATAAACACATTTTGAGGTCAACCCTTGGCTTGGAATTTCAAATACTGCATATTTTAACATGTACTTCATAAACTATGACAGTCTGTAATTCTGACTGTGAAGTCACATGATTAATTTATATGGAAATATTTTACAAATACTCAGTATCATCTTACATAAAATATAAAATAAAAGAACAAATTGCTGTATTTGAAAGACAGAATTTATAAGACAATCTTCCATCCTTTGGCTTGTCCTCCAAATTGTCAAGGCTGTCTGGGTCAGAGTCAGGAGTTCCATCCAGATTCTCCCATGTGGTTTCAGGGTCCCAAGCACTTGAGCCATCCTCTGCTGCTTTTTCTAGGCGTGTTAGCAAGGAGCTTAACTGAAAGTGAAGCTGCCAGGACTTGAACTAGTACTCTAAAGGAATGCCTGTACCACAGACAGTGGCTTAATCCAGTGCACCACGATGCAGGACCCAAATTCAAATCCTTTCCTGTTCTCATGAAGTAGCTATGTTACTCCATAAGGCTATTCTAGCCAAGCCTCTTAGACCAGGTACTTTATCAACAGTAAAAGTGTGTTGCTTCTTGTAAAGGCAGGGAAGCTTCATTATCTCTGGTCAGGGCTGGTTCCTCATACGTGGTGCCTTCTAGCCACTTCCTCATGTGGTGCGGAAGATGGCTCCCTGCAGCACACTAATCCATACTGGAGGGCTCCGCCCTGCGTGACCTCCTAAGGACCCTGCCTCTTCATAACATTACTTTGGGGTTAAGTCAATACATGAACTTTGGAGAAATACCATATTCAGACCATAGAAATGATGTAGAAAGTAGTAATAGAATTACTTTATGAAAATTGTAGGGTTCAGCCTTTAGTTTTTCTTTGCAACTTTTAAAAATTCTTTTGAAAGACAGACAGATGGAACTCCCCATTTGCTGATTTACTCCCCAAATATCCACAGCAACCTGGGCATAGCCAAGCCAAAGAGAGGAGCAGAGACCTCAAGCCATGTCTCCTATACGGATGGGCAGGACCCAGGTAGTTGAGCCATCACCTACCTGCTGCCCAGCAGAATACACATTAGCAGGAAGCTGGATTCTGGGTGTACACATCCTAAAAAATGTCTTTTTTTTTTTTTAAAGATTTATGGATTTTTATTGCAAAGTCAGATATACAGAGAGGAGAGAGAGGAAGATCTTTTGTCCGATGGTTCACTCCCCAAGTGACCGCAGTGGCCGTTGTTGCGCCAGTCTGGAGCCAGGAACATCCTCCAGGTCTCCCACGTGGGTGCAGGATCCTAAGGCCTTGGGCTGTCCTCAACTGCCTACCCAGGCCACACGCAGGGAGCTGGATGGGAAGTGGAGCTGCCAGGATTAGAACCGGCACCCGTATGGGATCCTGGTGCGTGCAAGGCGAGGACTTCAACTACTACGCTATCACACCGGGCCCCCCTTTTAAGATATTAGAGAGAGAAGGAAAGAGAGAATGATCTTCCCATCTGCTGATTCACTCCCCAAGGACCACAATGACCAGAAGCTTAGCTGAGCCAGAGCCAGGAGCCTCTTCCAGGTCTCCCACGCAGGTGCAGGTGCCCAAAACTTTGGGCCATGCTCCACTGCTTTCCCTGGCCACAAGCAGGGAGCAGGATGGAAAGTGAAGCAACCAAGTCACAAAACTGCACCCATATGGGATCCCTACAAAACTGCATGCTGAAACAAGCAAGGGCCATTCCAAAAGATGATCTAAACAACTCCTAGCCATGCCAGTCTTAAGATTTTTCATGGACATTATCTTATATTAGAGCAGACATGTGGTATCTGACCTTTTGGAATTGGCTCATTTCACTTGACATAATTGTCTGCAGTTCAGCCCATTTGGCTGCAAACAATTGTATTTCATTCTTTTAGCTGAGTAGAACTCCATAGACTAGATGAACCACAGTTTCTTTATGTAGTCTTCCATTTTAAAAGTTGGGTTATACCAAGCATTGTTGGTTATATACCAACTTTTATAAAATACTCTTGGATTAGCCTTTAGGAGTTATAAATTTGCAAAAGCCATTTTACAGATTGTACTTATTTGTATTCATTGAGTAAAGAGGCCATTGATTTCTGTATTTAAAAACAGATCTATGATATACTTTAAAATCTTTTCCTGTTTCTTAAAATGCTTCACTTTGTTTTTCTTTCACGTTCAAGAAAAACTAATATTTTCTTATGCGTTTATTGAGCCGAGGAATTTGACCTGGTTTTCCTGAGTAATATTTCATTTCCTGTACACTCAAGTTTTAAGACCCAAAGTAACATGGATGGTTATCCAACTTCGCCTTCTAAATTAAAATAGAGCAGACTTTCTAAATATGTGTTGATCCTATCCCAGATAAACCAAGAACACTCTGAAGAGCCACTACTTTGTAAGCTGTAGCCTGTCTTGCCTTAGAAAAAAGAAAGACTTGTAACAGGAAAGGGTTTTTTATATTTTGGTATGATTCTATTCAGTATATTCAGTATTTCCAGATGTGGAGCATGCCTAGTTAATGGTTGTTTTTCACTTTGTATTTAGTAACTTTGTTTTCTAGTACATATACTTATGACTCTGAAAAAATATAGAAAGCAATCATCCTATAATTGTTTTCTTGTTTTGTTTGCTTGTTTACGGGATATATCACTTGTTGTCATTCATGAATCATCCTCTGGTTTCCTTGTTGTGTGCTAGGTCCTATCAGCAGCATCCTGGTGAATAAATACGGCAGCCGCCCCGTCATGATCCTCGGTGGTTGCCTCTCCGGCGCTGGGTTGATCGCAGCCTCCTTCTGTAACACAGTCCAGGAACTTTACTTCTGTATTGGTGTCGTTGGAGGTGAGCTGCTGCCAATGATGGTTTTCAAGCACCGATTCATTGTTTGTTACTGGGTGTTCACCTTTCTGATCTTTTGGGGTGACATTTTTTACTTTTAGATATGACTGTTTTGTTCATCTGATATAAACTAATGAACTAGAGAAACTTTTTTTCAAGTTTTTTTAAAACTTTTTTTTCCATTGGAAAGACAGATTAACAGAGGAGAGACAGAAAAATATCTTCCCCTTCCCTGGTTCACTCACCAAGTGGCTGCATTGGGCAGAGTTGAACCAGTCTGAAGCCAGGAGCTTCTTTGGGTCTTCCATGCAGGTGCAGGGTCTCAAGGCTTTGGGCCATTCTATACTGCTTTCCCAGGCCACATCAGGGAGCTAGATGGAAAAACAGAGCAGCTGGGACATGTACAAACACCCATATGGGATGCTGACACTTTGCAAGGGAAGGATTAGTCAGTTAAGCCATCACACCAGCCCTGAAAAACAAACTTTTAGAAGAAATTGCTGTCATATAGTATGTGTTCATTTGTTGAAAACATGAATGAATTGGAAGATCATTTCATCTCCGGTCCTAAATGCATGTGGCCGTGCAGTGCCAGAGTGGTGATTGGTAATTTTCCCTTGTTATTCCTTGCTCCAAAGCCCAGGCCATCATCCGCACTGTCTTCCCAGGTACATTCACAGGGAACAGGGTCCAAAGCCGAGAAGCTGACCTTTGACCCCACCTCTCTGATACAGGATGCCAACCTCACAGGTGACGTCGTAGCACAGTATGCCACAACACAGGCCTCCTATGGCTCTTTATACAGAATATAATATGAATGGCAGCCATCTGACTGTTTCGAGGTGGTACCGTTAACCCATCTCCCATGGTCTCCCTTCCCTCCAGTAAATGTTTTTCATTTCTTTCTTTCTTTCTTTCTTTCTTTGCAAATGCTTTTTGGGCTACTTTTGTTGATTCCATTTTTAAAAAATTGGTGTAGGAATCATGTATAACAGCTTCACAGTAGTTCATTATTCCTTTGCATAACAAGTGGGGTTTTCTGTTAAATCTAGAGTTTTTAATTGTAATAAATTCACCATGTTCAATGTTTTGAGTGTGCAGCTCAGTAGCATTAAGCACACTTGCAGTGTCGTACAACTGTTATCACCACCCTTCTCCAGAATCCTTTCATCTTATGGAAGAAACTCCCTCACCCACTAGACAGTAACTTCCTGTTCCTCCCTCCCACACCCAGCTCCTGGCAGCCACCATTCTCCATCTTGTGTCAGTGAATTTGTGACAAATGTCGCAGATACCTCAGGTCATGGGATCATGCAGTGTTCAGGTTTCCCAGAGCACAATGTCCTCAGGGGAACCGACTGTCCCAGCCCCCTCCTGGTTAGGGCTGAGTGGTGTTCTGTTGTGGATGGATCCCGTTTTGCTTCTGCGTTCTTCTGTTGACAAACCCATGGGTTACTCAAAGCTTCTGGGTATTGTGAACAGTGCTGCTATGAACTAATGCCTGTTTTTCCATTCATTGTTTGCTGTTGAATTTTATTGGAAATGTGTATTTTTAAATTCAGTGTTTTCTACTTTTCCTTAAGCAGCTAAAATTTTTCAGATATTCAAAACCCTCCTGTGTGACTTCTGTCCTGTTTTTGTTCTTAAAGTCCTTCTTCAGTCTAAGATTGTGAAAATACTCTTCTTTTTAGTATATATCTTTTTGTTGTTTTTCTACATTGAACAACTCTAGGAGGAAGAAAACATAACCGTTTGCTCTCTTAAGGTTCATCATTGATACACTTCCTCTTAAGTCACACAAAGTGCTTACTGAGCCACAACCATATGTATATCAAGAACTATTTTAGATGTTGTGGAGACACAGATCACACAGTCCTGCTCTGAGCAGGAGGCACCAACACCGCAACTCACCAGTGTATGTCAGAAAAATAACAGATGGTGCTGACAGCTACACTGAGGGAGCCTTCACATGGAGTGTCCTCATAGCGAAGGGCAGGGTCCATCGGATGACCCAAGACACACAGGCAGCTTTGCGAAAGTCTTCAGGAACTTGCAGCTCTTGACAGCAGCACTCAGTGAGGTCAGAGAGGTCAGGGCTCTGCTAAAGGCTGCAGCTAGGAAGCCATGCCAGCTCTGAGGTAGTGGAGTGACCTTAGTGGAAGGTGAAGGTCGGGGGGACACTGAGAGGTTCTTTGAATATTCACTTCTACTAGCACTATTTATTGAATAGTTTGTAATTTATTCCTTAATTTTAAGATGTTACCTTTATCTGACAGTCAGTATTTACCTATATACTTCAGGTCTGTTCCTGGGCTGGACCTGGGCTTTGTCCATTTTCACAGATAGTTACCTATTCACTGAGGCAGGACCCTGCTCCTCGGACAGTGCATGGCTTTCTCAAAGCCATTGAGATATTTGTTATGGTTAGTCCCTCTCCTAGACCACTCCAAACCTTCTGAATTAGTTCTTCAAGTATGATGTCTTAGAATCACTTGTCTGAAGAGACAGGCGATGTAAATACATATCTTATCAGAGGAAGAGAGTGGGCCAGCGGGCACCATCATACACAGCTTGCCTGAAACTGGGTGTAATGGTTAATTCTCTGACCTCTCAGAAAGTTGTACAAGTTGGCCCCTGTAAATCATACATTTTTCGTTTTGGGTGCTGTTGCTAAAGTGATCATCTTGTGTTACCTTTTCTGTAGTGCTATCTCTGCTACTTGACAGGCAAGCCATCCACCAAGTGATCTTGTTTAGTTGTAATAACCCTTCATCCGATGGTGGTCATTTTGACAAAAGACATGTTGACCTTCAACTACTAGACACAGCAGTGATAACAGGACATCTGTTGAGTGCTCCCCTCCATGCGAGGCTCTATTCTGCGTGCTTCACTGATCTTCATTACCACAGTGCCACATGCCTGCATTGCATGCTAGGAGACAGTAACAAAAGGGTTTACATGACTGATTTTACACAGCCATACACCGCAATGATGAGATTTGAAGCTTTGTAGTTGTTTTAGAACCCACACTTTACAACCACTGTACAACATGCTTGTCAGCAATGAGGATTTTGTCTCTTTTTATGCCCTTTATTTTACTCTTGTTGCTGGTTAAATGATTGCTCAAATGTTTCTGGTGTTCACAGTGTGTGGTTTTTCTTCCTCTGCCTTCTCCAGGTCTCGGGCTTGCCTTCAACCTGAATCCTGCATTGACCATGATTGGCAAGTATTTCTACAAGAAGCGACCGTTGGCCAATGGACTGGCCATGGCAGGCAGTCCTGTGTTTCTCTCTACCCTGGCCCCCCTCAATCAGGCTTTCTTTGATATCTTTGGCTGGAGAGGAAGCTTCCTCATTCTAGGGGGGTGCCTCCTAAACTGCTGTGTAGCTGGATCCCTGATGCGACCCATAGGGCCCAAGCCAACCAAGCCTGGGAAAGTGAAGTCGAAAGAATCCCTTCAGGAAGCTGGAAAGTCTGATGCACAGAAGGGTGCAGGCGATGCAAATACAGATCTTATCAGAGGGAACCGCAAGGAGAAGTCGTCAGTGTTTCAGACCATCAATAAGTTCCTGGACTTGTCCTTGTTCACCCACAGAGGCTTTTTACTGTACCTCTCTGGAAATGTGCTCATGTTTTTTGGACTCTTTACACCCTTGGTCTTTCTTAGTAATTATGGCAAGAGCCAGCATTATTCTAACGAGAAGTCTGCCTTCCTTCTTTCCATCCTGGCTTTTGTTGACATGGTAGCCAGACCTTCCATGGGACTGGTGGCCAACACAAAGTGGATAAGGCCTCGGGTTCAGTATTTTTTCGCCGCTTCTATCATTGCAAATGGTGTGTGTCATTTGCTCGCACCTTTGTCCAGCAGCTACGTCGGGTTCTGTATCTACGCCGGATTCTTTGGATTCGCCTTTGGGTGGCTCAGCTCCGTGTTGTTTGAGACCCTGATGGACCTCGTTGGACCCCAGAGGTTCTCAAGCGCTGTGGGCTTGGTGACCATTGTGGAGTGCTGTCCTGTCCTCCTGGGCCCACCTCTTCTAGGTATGGTATATTCCCCTGCCTCTTCCCTACCTCTGGGTTCAGGTGGTCATGAAACACGATTGGGGGCATGATAGCGATGAAAGCTGTGGCAAAGCTTTCTCACTTTTGTACCCTTGGTGCTGGTTCTGTAAATGCCCAGCTACTTAGAGATTTAATTACATTTTATTTTCTTCTATCACTGACTTATTTTTACAAACTATGCCATGATAAAACATGACAAAAATTGTTCATGTAGAACATTTACCTTTAACATGTTATAAGTTAATCAAGTGAGACTTGAATTAAACCATTAAAGGTGAAAGGGAGATGGTATATTGTCACAGATGTCACTGTTTTTAGAAATTTTGTTTTTAGAAATTTTTGTTTTATAATCTGTCCGTTTTACTCCATCACAGTTCTACCTTTATCCAAAGCTCCTATCACCTATGTGGGCTGCTGTGAACAATAGCTTCCTAATTAGTCCGCCTGTGTGCCACTCGTGCTGTTCTTTAATCTCCTAGAACTTTCCAGCTGTTTCCCACTGCAGTGTGGCTTCTGAGGCACTACATGCTGTGGCCCGCCCAGGTCTCCAGGCCCCATTTCCCCTCTCCCTGCACGACTTTGGCTGTTGGCTCCCTGCCTGTGGCCCATCTTCCTTCCCCTCTCACAGGCCGTACTTTGTCCTGCTACTACACTTTCACTCTTGCTGCTCTGCCTGGATCCTTGGACCATCGCCTGCTGCCCCTCAGGTGCAGTAGCAGGTGCCTGGATTGGAAGTGCAGTAGCTGGACCTTGCACATCCATATGAGATGAAGTGCAGGCATTGTAAGCTGTAGTTTAACCCAATGCATCACAATACTGGCCCCTTAATTATTCCTTTTATACATGTTTGTCATTGGTGGGCCCTTTGAGAACTTCCTTGATGTCTTTCTGAGTGGATCCTAAAGCTGTGTTTGCTCAGATACCCTGGTTGACTCTTGCCTGCATAACTTTGTTTTATTTTCATCTGTAGGTCGTCTCAATGACATTTATGGAGACTACAAATACACATACTGGGCGTGTGGCGTAATCCTAATTTTCGCAGGCATCTTTCTCTTCATTGGCATGGGCATTAATTACCGACTTGTAGCAAAAGAACAGAAAGCTGAGGAGAAGCAACAAAAGGAAAGCAAAGAGGAGGAGACCAGCGCGGATATTGATGAGAAGCCCAGGGAAGCCCTCAACACAGCCGAATCCCCAGAGCAGAAGAGCACAGACGCCGACCCCAAGGAGGCTGAGAGCCCCGTCTGAGCCCGGAGCCGTAGGGTGGGAAGCAGCCCACAGCCCGAGGTGTTTGGAATTACTCTACTGGCCTGCAGTCTCCCTGCAGTCTCCAGTGGTGCTCAGAGCAGATGGTGGGCTTTGGTGTGGAAATTATACCAGGTGTTTGATGGGATTCTTGTTCTCACTCCTTACCACTAGCCTGAGTGGAAAATTGTCATATTCTTTGGGAGGGAGTGGTGGACAAAGGATGAGGGAAGGAAGTAGATTTTGTTTTGTTTTTAATCTTACTTAGCTTTTAATGTTCTCATGAAGATTATGATACGTGCCTTAAGTTTTAGTCTTTAGAACTCTTTAGAGAGCCTTAACTTTTTAAAGCCTTCTGCTGAATTCATCTACTTTATGTGTCACATGGACAGGAAAAAGAGCAACTACCTTGTCTGAGGCCAGTCTAGAATTGGAAATTGATCTTGCCGCACGCTTGTTTGTAATGTACCCTCAGACAATGGCGTGGTCACGGGAACACAGAAAAATACTAGCTCAGAGTCGGAAGTTTTATATAAAATGCTGACTTAAATATTTTTCTAGCATCAGTAATTGCCTGGCACATGTGCCTGCTAGCTGTCTTTAGGAAACTTTGAGCAGATCCTTGTCTAGGCCTCCTGGGTGCCGTTCTCCGGATGCATTCTGGAAGCCACAGTGCTGAGTTTTACTGTCTCTAAATCCCCATACCTCTTGCTCCCTGTTCAGAGACACATTTTGAGTGGTTTTCGACCCTTGCCCCTTCTGAAATCACTTGATTTGATTTTTTAATACCTGCAAAAGTTAGTATTCAAATCTACAAAACTATAAGGTTGTGCCTCCATAGTAAATACAACACAATTAAATGTAGGCAGATATCTGCAACATAAGCTGAATTTGTTTTTGTTTTTCCAAACCCTCAGTTAAACTGTGAGACTATTAGTATTTTTCCTTTTTCCTGGAATATTTCATTTATACCTGCTTCTAGTATAGAGAGCTGTGTGTGAGATTTATAGCCTCTGTGTGTGTGGTGGGTTTTGGGAATTTTTTTAACCCCTCCCAATTGAAGACGGCCTAGAAAAATCTGCCCCAGGCCAGCCAATAACAGTAAGATTGGAAGGGCAGTTGCTAACTGTGCTTTAGGTTAGATCATTAATTCCTTTTCTTTTTTTTCTGAGAAGGCCTTAAAGAAAATTATGTTACTTAGAATTATTGAACATATTCATACTCTCCACTCAAATCACCCTTTTCACAAAACTGATTAGAGAAATGGGTTCAGTATGAGGATACGAGGGAGGGTAGGCCAGAATGAAAAACTGTAAATATTTTTTTTAGCATATCTTTTAAATTGAGGCAGAAAGATATATTCAATAAATTATATTCAATGCATTAAAATACCACTGTAATTGAGAGTGAAAGTATATACAAAACCTTGTGTAAGAGGCTGACTTTTCCAAATAAACTTTTTTTTAGAAAATATTTCTTCCTCCAAATGTTTATTTTCTTGAGGACAAATATTGTTGTATCTTTGTTTACAGTATCAAGTTTCAGTTTGGCCTTTGCTAATCTTAAATCCCCCAGTTTATGTGCCTTGAAGTTTGTATATTTGGTTTCCACCTCTTGAAGGGGGAACCTCAAGCAATTGAAAACTCCCCTTGGGGTGGCTGAGTGTAGGGGGGAGCCTGCTAAAGAGAATTAACAACGGAGGCCCCAGTTCTGTAGCCTTTGTGTATCTGCATTTCCTTCTAAACAATGGGGATTCCTATTGATGAGGGAGATGAAGGAACGGGCCGGTGCGCGCCGATCCGAAACCGGGAACCAGGAACCTCTTCCAGGTCTCCCACGCGGGTGCAGTGTCCCAATGCATTGGGCCGTCCTCGACCGCTTTCCCAGGCCACAAGCAGGGAGCTGGATGGGAAGTGGAGCCTCCGGGATTAGAACCGGCGCCCACATGGGACCCCGGGGCTTCCAAGGCGAGGACTTCAGCCGCCAGGCCACGCCGCCGGGCCCTAAAAATGTTTTTAAAGGATTAAATCGTTAATATTTTTTACATATAGAAGACCATTTGATTTGTATTCAGCAATAGATCCTTGGGGCCTCTGTGGTAGTACAGTAGGTTAGGCTGCCGCTGGAGACACCTGTATGCCTGGTCAGGGTGCCTGCTTGGAATCTGATCCAGCCTCTGCTAATGCACATCCGGGATGGCTCAAGGGCTCAGGTCCCTGTCAGCCTCCTGAGACCTGAGTGAAGTTCATAATCCCTGGCCTTGGCCTACTGTTGTACTGGCTGTTGTGGGTGTTTGGGGAATGAGCCAAGAAATGGGAGATCTGTTGGGGGTGGGAAGTGTGGGTGTGTATTTTCAAATAAAGAGATTCTTTCAGAAATGGTTGAATCTTGTTTGTGATGCAAATTGACCACAGTCTTCCAGAATGGGGAACTTTTTTTTTTTCTGCTGAGGGCCATTTGGATATTTACATCACTGACCAGCCACACAAGGCTTAGAGACTTCTTCAGCTACTCATTGTTGCAGAGAGAATTAAAATTGCTGCTTATATGTCAGAATCCTATATGGGCACCTGTTTGAGTCCCGTTCCCTGTCAAGGTGCCTAGGGAAGCCAGCAGAGGATGGCCCAAATGCTTGGGCCCTTGCACCCACAGAGGAAACCCTCATGGACTTCCAAGTCCCTGGCTTCAGTTTGGCCCACCATTTCAGCCATCTGGGGAGTGAACCAGCAGATGGAAGATATCTATTTTTCCTTTTCAAATAAAGTAAATCTTATTTTTAAAAAGTAGGCTGCTGTAGATCTATTGGATTTCAAGTCCCACCTGCTGGTGCCCTGACAGGATTACACCAAATGATTTTGTGGGTATGTGGGCCACATGTTCCCCATGCTTAGTTTTATTGGCTGCTTTGGGAAGTACCTGCATGTGTAGAGCACCAGCAAGACAAGTCTGAAATAGGATCCAAGCCAAAGTGGCAAAAAATGACGTCAGCTGTGATGTTGGGCACCTGTAGAAGATCGTGGTAACAAACTGAATGTATTGTGCTCGGGTCTGGTGAGAATTTAGCTAGCACAAAAGACTAGTTTGTGCAAAAAGCATTCAGGAAAGGATGATGCTAAAATAAGTTATGGAGAACCCAGAAATATTGTCCCTGATTTAGTTACATTGGTGAACAAAGTCTAAATTCCTTGATTGTTTGAACTTAGTTTTTAAAATGCATGTACACACACACTTTTTTTTTAATTTATTTTTGAGATTTTATTGGTAAGGCAGATCTACAGAGAGAGATCTCTGTCTGTTGGTTCACTTCCCCCCACCCCGTGAACACCATGGCTGAAGCTGAACCAATCTGAAGCCAGGAGTCATGAGCTTCCTCCTGGTCTCCCACTCTGATACAGGATCCCAAGGTTTTGGGCCATCCTCTGCTGCTTTCCCAGGCCACAGGCAGGGAACTGAATGGGAAGTGGAGCAGCCAGGATTAGAACCAGTGCCCATAGGAGGTCTTGGTGCTTGATAGGGGAGGATTAGCCAATCCAGCCATTGAGTTGGGCTCTGCCCTGTGCTTTTAAAATGAAAAAATGAAGAACCATGTAAAGATTGATCAGTTTGGGTATTTGTTGCATCTCTGGGTTTTAACCTGAGTGGATGGTTTGCAGTTTAGTTAGCTTAATCAGTGCAGCTACACATACATACACACTTTGCCTTGGAAAGGTGAGTAAATTTCCACCTTTGTAATGTAGCCGTCTTTAAAAATCAAGTCAGGCATTTGCCTCGAAGACATGAAGAAAGAGGTTAATAATAGACTTGTGTAACTGAACGTTCTTTCAGTCCTGGACAGGAAGTGACAGCCCAAGCTTGCCTGGCTTGCTGGAATGAGCAATTGGGTGGAGCTGCTCCAACAGAAGCTGCTGGTGGGCTGGGCCACCTGGCCCTGCCAAAAGATGTCACTTTCTGTTACCTTCTGGTCCAGTCTGGACTGTAGTGGCAAATTCAGCGTGAGCCCCTGTGAACAAGAGCAAGGCTGTCAGTCTGACTGTGCTGACGCTCGCCAGGGCGAACGTTGGCGAAGGAGTCCAGTCTACTGGTTGCTTCACAAGGACAGCTGCCTGTGTTCAGTCAGAGGTTGTGTGACCTCAAACAAATTAGGAGTGCTCCCTTAGCCGTAGATTTTTTTCTTACGTAAGATGTTAGTGGTTAGTGCCCCAGGCTTCATCAGAGTGAAGGCCTAAGGAAAAAAAGAAGCTGTTAGAAATCCCAAAGTTGGTCATTACTTGCAGAGGATATTTTCAGTGTGATCTATAACATTAAGTGGTCAAATCTTCGGTTTTGATCAGTTCCTCCTTTGAGGTTTTTATGTATATTTGAAAGGCAAAGCAACAGAAAGAGATCCATCCGCTCCCAAAAGCTGAGCTCCCAAAGCTGAGCTGTAGCCATGCTGGAATGAGGAGGCAGAAACTCCCCTGTGGTGGCAGGGTGACTTCAACATTTATAATCTTTAACGTAGCATTTATTACACAGGGAGATACTGCATTTGATCTAGCAGATTCAGGTGGGATTCTTGTCTCCAAAGATGAAGCTAATGATTATTACAAGCATTTTTTTTTTTTCTGCTTCTCTAAGAGCTGCCCTCTGGTGCAACGGAGCAGAGTGTGACAGAATAGCAGTCTCCCTTGGAATCTTGCTGGTGCTGGACAAGGTTGCAGGGTGCATTGCGCACGGGACAGCTGGGCCAGCCGCCAGAGTCTGCGGCCAGCTGGCAATGCACTTGTGGACAGCGTTCCTGAGCACCTGTCAGCTGCAGGTGAATGTTTAACTCCAGGAGCCCACTCCCCCAGTTCGCAGGGTTTCCATTGATCTACTGCGTTCTTCACTCAGCACCAAAGAATGATGTTACTGTGTCCCAGGAAGCAGCCTCCAAGAATCCCAGCAGAAAACGCCACACAATAACGTATTCGACATCAAACATCTTAGACTGATAGGTGGAAGCAGATGGTTAGCACTGCGTTATAAAGAAGAGTTTCATTCAGTTGAAGATTCTTTTTTGGGGGTTGGGGGAAGCATCTTCTAGGTAACCTGGCTGCTTTTATGCGATGGAGAGAACATAGCAATGAACCAAATATAATCTTAGTACCCAAAGTGTCTCGTCTTGTGGGAATGAGTATGTAGTAACTGCTGTATAGCAGGGCAGCACATGGAGAAACCTGCATGCGTTGTTGGAAAGATCAAAAATTATTTTGGATCAAGTTAAATTCTGAGTCTTTCTGATAAACAGGATAAAATGATTGTGAGGATTGAGTCTGGAGGTACATAGCACACCATGCTTCAAAAATCTGAATTCTCAAATATTCTACAATGCAGTGTAGCAAATCTGTTAAGTCACTAAGCAGAGCAACGATGACTAAAGGACAGCTGGTAATGGCATAGCTCACAGTTTACAAAGACCTCTCCATTCCATTCTATCATCTGACCTGTGCGAATTCCTGAGGTGGGTCTAACTGAAAAGACGTTCTAGCTGGGCACTCCTCCTGGCAGGATGTCTACCTGTGCCATCAGAAGAGCACACAGCAAGAATGCAAGCCGCTCTGCCAGTGGTCCTGGAGGGAAGCTTTGAAGACAATGGGAGAAGCCTGGGTGATTCTGAACGTGAATCTTGGCCAAGCCAACCATAGCACCACAAGGAGGAAAATGGTTCCCCTCCCCCAAGTTCGCAGCCTGATTTCCAGTCCGTTCCCTTGGCTTTGACTCTCATAATGTTTTTTTTTTTTTTTCACTTGTGGATTTCCTTTCCTAATATGCTTTACTGATTCCAGAATTAAAAGTTTGCATTTCCTGAGCTTACTCGGGCTAGATCCCAAGAGGAAGTGGCCAGAAGCCATTAAGAGGGCCAGGAGGGGAATTGGACTGGGATTAAAAATCACCTGGTGTGCTAACAATCTGTATTGTGCATGGTGATCGAGGCAAGACTTACAAGGCTGGATTTTGTTGTTTAATGTATTTTGTGCTTTTGCTTTAGTTGCTTTTCATCTTCTGAATATCTGGATCCATTGGTCTATGCTTTTCATAGTGGGAGCCGTAGAGACTTGTGATAGCAGTCGTCTTCCTTTCCAATTCCTGGTGCCATCTTGCTTCTCTGGTGCTAAGAATGAGGAAACATGCCCACAGCAGGACTTGCTGAGCTAGCCGTTGTGTCCTGCCCCCCTGCTCTGGCAGCTGCCGAGTTCATCACTGCTCACCTTCCCTTCCCTCCCCTCCTCTGCTCCTTACTTGGTTTTCTACTCGTTCACCACATCCAAACCAGTCTCACAACTGCCAAAATGACTTCTCCAAAAAGGCCAAATCTCTTAACGTTAAAAATAAAAGCACATTTATACTGGTCTTCGTAATCTCCAAAGCAATAAAGATAAAAATAATAAAACTCAAGTTCATTCAGGTTGTTGTTCTGCTTAAAATCCTGTAGTCTGAGGGTAAGGTCCAAGCTCCTTGACCCCCAGGGACCTCCTTGCTCTGTTCATCTCCATCTCCGTCCACCCATACCCAGCTCTCCATCAGACCTAACTGCCTAAGTGCAGACCTGCGTTCTGACCGCACTGCTCTCCCACCTGCTGACCTGTACCTGCAAAGCCTTCCAGTATTGCTCCTCTGTACCAGTTCCTACTCTCCCTTTGAAGTTTGGCTCATGCCCCCTTTTAGGGGAAACCTTCTCTGAACCCTCCATTTCATTTTCATTGCCTTGTCTAAAAGTGCAGCTAGAAGATGACTCTGTCAAGTCCCAGGTCTTAGGACAAATTCCAGATAGGTTGCTTACAAACTCTGGGTTCTTAGATGAGTTGCTAAACCTCCTGGGGGATCTCAGTTTTCTAGATCTGTAAAATGGGATGAATAAAAACACTAACACTTCTGGGTTGCCCTGGGGATTAAATAGGGTAATGTCCATAAAACCCTCAAGTTTTATTACTACCTCTGCTATAGATGCTGCTGTTAAAGGGTACTTGTTGAGATGGTAAAATCATGACTCATGCAGGTATAAGAATGGACCCCCCTTACCTGATTCATTCAGAAGGGAACCAGTACGATTTTACAACTGCTTCAAATGAGAATTAGGTTTCCAAAGATTCATCCTGCATTGGGTGGGCACAATGCACTTTCATCATCACGAGCAGGAACCACGTATGTCTTGCAACACACTTCAACCGGCAAGCTGCCTGCCGGCATCAGCCCCTCCCAGGTTAACTTTCATTTTTGTAGGGTTGTCACACAGCCGGGCCTGTGGCTGTATCGGGTAAGCTAGAACCCTAGACAAATCTTGAGCATTCTGTTGAAATGACACCGTGACTGCTCACCTCACTGAAAGTCATTATAGGTTTTTCTGGCACGCTGCACTTGCTAATTTGCTTTCTTAATTCCCTACCAGCCTTGGAGCTTCTTGAGGGGAAGGAAACAGCATGGCAAATGAGAGCTGCTTGTTCCTTCTAATGTCTGGCACAGCTTTTGCAGAGAGCAGAGCAAGCTGCATGTCCCCTGAACACCCGAGACAGCGGTGTGGGGCCATCACTGAGCCCACTCCCAAGCATATATGGGAGGTGGATTATGAGCCCTGTCCTGGACTACCTGAGGAGGGTTCAGAGCTGAGCAGGGGCAGACATCCAAGCTGACAGGTGGAGATATCCATGTCCCACACTGGAGTGCCTAAGTTCAATACTTGGCTCTTGATACTAGTGCTATGTTAAGCCAGCCCTTGGGTGAGATCCAGACCCACTTTTGATCCAGCTTCCTGCTAATATACCTGGGAAGTCAGCAGAAGATGGCCCAAGTGCTTGGGCTCCTGCCACCCACATGGAGTTCCTGGATCCTAACAGGTTTAGACCTGGCTCCTGTGGCTGTTTGGGGAGTGAATCAATAGATGGAAGAACTGTGTGTGTGTGTGCACGCACGCACGTGTTCCCCTTCCTCTGGCTTTCAAATTAGCTAGTTGCACAAAAGTTAAACCCTTAGGCCAATAAATTTGCTTCTTACATTTGTATGCCCTCATCAAATTCTTGAGCTCAGAGCTCAGCATGCTTAGGCCTGGCATAGAAAGTGCTTTGTCAGCTGCGTGTTAATGGGCTCCACCCTGAACTCAGTAATCTGGTTATAAGCACAAGCTAAGTTAGAAAGTGCCTATCTAACTGCATTAGTAAACTCAAAAGTTCAGGAGTGTCTTCGGGAAACTTGATCTTTCTGTTTAACTGGGGGAGAAGAGGAAAAAGTGACCAATGAAAGACTTCTGCCTTTTTAACCACATGAGCAAGTGGCTTTAACTGGTCTCATTTTTTGTCAGATAAACAGTTTGAATAAAAACATAGTAATTCATAATGAAAATTTTGTTTTAAAAGTTTTTTAATTTGAAATGCAAATGGCAGACAGAGGGGTTGGAGAGAGGGCGAGATCTCTCATCCAATGGTTCACTCTCAAGTGCCCACAATGGCCAGGACTGGCCCACACCAGAGTGAGGAATGCCAACTGGGTTTCCCACATGGGTAGCAGAAACCCAAGCACTTGAGCCATCATCTGCTGCCTCCTACACACATTATCAGGAAGCTGGGTCAGACTCAGAGATGAGATACAATCCAGGGTACTCAAATATAGAATCCAGGGGCCCAAGTGGTGACTTGACTGCTGTGCCACAGTGCCTGTCCCAGCAAAATTTAGAATGATACTGTCATTGTGGTGTAGCTAGTACAGCCTCCATCTGCAATACCGACATCACATATGGGCACCAGTTCATGTCCCAGCTGTTCCATTTCTGCTCCAGCTCTCTGTTAATGCGCCTGGGAAAGCAGCAGAACATGGCCCAGGTACATGCCCACTGCCGCCAGGGGACGGAATTCCTGGCTACTGGGTTTGGCCTTGCCCAACCCCAGCAGTTGAGGCCATTTGGGAAGTGAACCAATGGACAGAAGATCTCTGTGTCTCTTCCTCTCTCTCTCTGTAACTCTGACTTTGAAATAAATAGAAAAATCATTTTACAAAAAGTTTTTAGAATGAAGTGCTAAGATTTTTGTTTCTGTGTGTATGTTTATACATACTTGAATGTGTGTGTGAGTTTGTATTATGTAATAGGTTATTTTCTATATCCAAATAGTATTACTAATTTATCAAATAAATTCCTTTGAAAAGCAGCTCTAGTCAAAGTGGCTTTGAGATAATGAGCTCTCATACAAATCAAGAATTACTAAAACTCTCAGAAATACAGGAACTAACCCAAGTACCTTTTAGTTCATATGATCTGGATACTTTTTGGTAAATAAAGCTAGCCCTAAGTCACTGGTGAGCACTCATATGGGATGTCAGCACTAGCACCAGACACCACGGTTTAACCTAACCCAACAGTTGTCTGATTTGTCAACAAAAATGAAATAATGTGAGGTGGTAGCTAGTTTTGTTACAAGAAATTTTCATGAAAAGTTGATGCATAATTTTTTATAATTACTTTTTATTTTTTCCATTTTTAAATTATATTTTTGACAATCTTTACATAGTTAATTACAACATAAAGGTTCAAGGGCTTCAGGAAAGTGGGGAAGACTATCATTCCCACACATTTTTTGTCATGTATCTGGGGTAAAGGGGGAGGTAAAGGGAGAAGCCCCACCCAGTCTCCCACCCATCCCAGGTCCCTGATGTGGGGCATGCTCCGAGGGTCTTGCTCAAGAGGTTTTGATAGTTCAACGGTTATGAATCGCTGCCAATCTCGCCATTCCAAGCAAGAAGAAATCACTGCAGAACCCACTGGTTAACATAGTTCATCTTAGAGTCTCCGTTTGCCCTGTTTTTCACTGCCAACATATGGTTGGAGTAGTTGATTGACTTATTCTGTCCTCTGTCTTTTCATGGTTAGCATCTGAGTCTGACAGTTCGATTGATGGGATCCTTAAAGAAACTGTCTGAAGTGAACCCAGACCAGGTTCTTGTGTGTACTTGCAAGTACGGGGCCCGGTACAGTCCATCGCCTCAGTCAGCTGGTAGCTAAAATCACTGGGTCAGTTCTGTTTCCAGCCCTGTATTCCACTGGACCAATGGGTGTTGCAGTCCAGCCTGATTCTGCCCAGAGCACACTCAGCCCTCACATAAACCAGTGGGAGCTGCAGCCTAGTCGGAGCAACCCACAATAACCCCACCAGACCTGCCTCTTATCCTGGTCCCCGTGTTTGCCATTATGTGCATCATACTAGTCCTGTCTGTCCCATATCCCATTCAGCTCTCATACATGTCAATGGGCATTGAAGCCTAGTTCCATCTAACCAGCTCCACTATCCAGCCCACACATGCTGTTGGGTGCGCCCTTTTCTAGCCACCCCAGCCCCTGTCCTGGTTTTCATGTCCTCCAGTGGGAGTGGTAACCCAAGAGGAAGGAGCCCACTATTTCCCTTCTAGGCCCCTCCCACTCCCGGATTATGCACTCTCCAGGTGGTTCTGCAGTTTAACTTGACAGAATTAGTCCCCAGTGCCAGCTTCTGCCAGCTGATGCTGTGGCAAAGCCCAACCAACCCTCACCCACTCTATTTTTTGGTGAAGCATAATTTTTCACAAATGAATTAGATAAGGGTAAGTGAATAATTTGTGCTGCAAAATATTTACAGTTTCTTTTTAATTTTTATTACCAAGTCAGATATACAGAGAGGAGGAGAGACAGAGAGGAAGACCTTCCATCTGATGGTTCACTCCCCAAGTGAGTGCGACAGCCGGTGCTGCACCAATCCGAAGCCAGGAACCAGGAACTTTTTCTGGGTCTCCCATGCAGGTGCAGGATCCCAAAGCTTTGGGCTGTCCTTGACTGCTTTCCCAGGCCACAAGCGGGGAGCTGGATGGGAAGTGGAGCTGCCAGGATTAGAACCGGCGCCCATATAGGATCCCGGCACGTTCAGGGTGAGGACTTTAGCCGCTAGGCCATGCAGCCAGACCCCAAAATATTTAAAAGTTTCAAAAATCTTTCTACATATCTTGCGAGCTTGTGCGGTCAGTGCTGTGACATAGCGGATAAAGCTGCCACCTAGGACACCAGCATCTCCATGTAAGTGTCTGTTCGAGCCCTGTCTGTTCCATTTCCAACCCAGTCCCCTACTAATGTTTCTGGGTAAAGCAAAGGCTAGCCCAGGTACTTGCGCCCCAGCACCTACATGAAAGATGGAAATGAAGCTCCTGGCTTTGGCTTTTGCCAGTCCCAGTCCTGGTCATTGCAGGTCTTTAGGGAGTTAAACCAACAGATGGAAGATCTCTCTATAACTCACTACTCCTTCCTCCTTCCCTCCCTCCCTCTCTCTCTGTCTCTGTCTCTGTCTCTCTTTCTTTCTTATTTATTTTTAATCGAAAGTCAGATTTACAGAGAGAAAGAACTTCCATCTGCTGCTTCACTCCCAAGCGGCCACAACAGGCAGAGCTGAGGTGATCAGAAGCCAGAAGCCAGGAGCTTCTTATGGGTCTCCCACATGAGTGCAGGTTCCCAAGTCTCTGGGCCATCCTTGACTGCTTTCCCAGACCACAGGCAGGGAGCTGGATGGGAAGTGGAGCAACCAGGACATGAATCAGTACCAATAGGCGATCCTGTGATTCTGACACATGCAAAGCAAGAATTTAGCCATTAGGCTATGGTGTTGGGCCATTGTTTACATTTCTGTTTTATAAAGAAAGAAACCACATTATTATTTGTGAGTTTTAGAAATATATTGCCCAGTAACTCTATTTGGGAAATACGGTTTATTTTATTAAACACTTATTTTATTTATTTGAAAGTCAGAGTTAGCCCCAGTGCAGTAGCCTTGCATGTATCAGGATCCCATATGGACACCAGTTTATATTCTGGCTATTCCACTTCCCATCCAGCTCCCTGCCTGTGGTCTGGGAAAGCAGTGGAGGATCGCCCAAAGCCTTGGGAGCCTGCAGTCATGTGGGAGACCTGGAAGAAGCTCCTTGTTTCTGGCTTCAGATCAGCTCTGCCTGTTGTGGCCACTTGGAAAGTGAACCAGCAGGTGGAAGATCTTCCTCTCTGTATATCTGCCTTTCCAATAAAAACAAAGAAATCTTTAGTTGAAAAATAAAAGAAATGTAAACAGGTCTCGTGATAGTATTGAGATTATCATTACACATGGTCGAAAGTGTGACCCATACAAGGAGAGCTTGACCTGGAAGGGTGTACATCTTACACACTTTATTTAAGCAAACAAGATGTGTCCAGGAAAATGCAAAGAGTCAGTTCACAGTAGCAAGCAGCCCTGCGGCTACCACTTCCTGAGTGTCAAGTTACAGCATTAAGGGAAATGATTGTTGCTTAAAAAGCGCATCTCAGGCAGTCATCTAGTGTCAGGGGAAGGTGAACTGGCCAGAGTTTAGCATCTGCCTGTAGGAATCTTTAGCCCAACTCCATGACTCAGACATGCAATGCATCTCACAGCCACCATTTCCCAAGTCTGGGCAAGGCCTCTTCTTCCACAGTCTGTCAGGTGATGAAACATTTCTGGGATGGTCCTGGCAAGGGGTTTCCCTGCCTCTTCCTTTTTTTCCCTGTATTAACTATATGACCCTTTCTTTTTTTTTTTTTTTTTTTGCATGATTCATTATGTTTGGTGTAAAAGCAGGTCAGATTTACAGAAAGAAGGAGAGACAGAGAGGGAAAGACCTTCTAATCTCTGGTTCATTCCCCAAATGGCCACAATGGCTGGAGCTCAGTTCATCCAAAACCAGGAGCCAGGAGATTCTTCCAGGCCTCCCATGTGGGTGTGGGGTCCCAAGGACTTGGGCCATCCTCTACTGCTTTCCCAGGCCATAAACAGGAAGCTGGATGGGGAGTGGAGCAGATGGGACACAAACCAGTGCCCTATGGGATGCTGGCACTTGCAGGCAGAGGATAAGCTTTGTGCCATCACACTAAACCAATGATCTTGTCTTCTGCCTTCTCCTATGACCCACCATTTCTACTTTTAATCAATTATTTATTTATTTGAGAGACACAGAGACAGAATGACAGAGAATTCCCATCCTCTGGATCACTTCCCAAATGCCTTCAGGGGCTAAAGCAGGAGGCCCACCCAGCTTCTTCAGGGTCTCCCACACCGGTGCAGGGTCCCAAGGCTTTGGGTCATCCTCTACTGCTTATCCAAGCCATAAGCAAGGAGCTGGAAGGGAAATAAAGCAGCCGGGATATGAACCGGCCGATACAGGTCTCCCACTTAAACCCTCACCCGCTGCCTCCTAGGGTGTGCCTTAGCAGGAAGCTGGATCAGCAGAGGGGTGGCCAGGACTCCAATCAGGCTGATATGGGCTCTGGACATCCCTAGGGATGACTTGACCCTCTGGCCAAACACCTAACTTCTAGCTCCATTTCCATTAAGTCTTGTAAGAGCCTGGCCTTTCAACCTTTCATTTATTTTCCTTCCTGAATCTTTCATTCTCAGCCACAAGGAATTCTGCATGCCTCTTCATGTCTCCTGCTTGGTTGCCTTCTCTTTTTTAATTGCTTCATCATCTTTTTAGGCTACACATTCACATAGGTAGCTCTGTGGGCTTCAGGTATGTGTGTGAACAGTTATTATCAGCTGTGGTTGTTATTTTTCACTGGTTGATTTATTTATTCCATGGATTTGAAAGACAGAGTGACAGAGAGGTCCTGCATTTGCTGGTTCACCCCCCAAGTGGCCACAACAGCTAAGACTGGTCAGGATAAAGCCAGGAGCCAGTAACTCCAGCTGGGTCTCAAGCACTTGGGCCATCCTCCAGTGCTTTCCGAGGTGTACTAGCAGCCAGCTGGACCACAAGTGGAGCAGACAAGGGTTGAATTGCCACCCATATCTGGTGCAGGTGTGTTGCAGGTGGTGGTTTAATGTGCTACATGCCACAGTGCCTGCTCCCATTAGAAGGATTTTTAAAGTGAGTCTTTGTATCAAGGTTACTCTGATGCAAAACTGGAAATTATAGACCGTGAAGAGATTCTATACCTTTAAGTGACAAGCACAGGGGAAATAAAAAGTGACTCTATTTTATCAAGATGATTTTTTGGCTTATTGTTAGCTGGTCTTTTGATTACTTAGGACTGAATTATCTCAGTGATAAAAGACCTAAGTTTTTTGTTCTGTTTTGCTTTGTTTTGTTTGTTTTGTTAGAAAGGCAGATATACAGAGAGAAGGAGAGACAGAGAGAAAGATCTGTCTGCTGATTCACTCCCCAAGTAGCTGAGGTGATCCAAAATCAGGAGCCAGGAGTTTCTTCCGGGTCTCCCACGTGGGTGCAGGGTCCCAAGGCTTTGGGCCATCCTCTACTGCTTTCCCAGGCCCCAGTCAGGGAACTGGATGGGAAGTGGAGCAGCTGGGGCATCAACCAGCTCCCATAAGGCAAGGATTTAGCCACTAGGACCCAAAGACCTAAGGTTTTTAAAAACTTTGCAACTTTCTGTATTTGCCTTTGAGCTATTTATGTATGTTATTTTATAATAGTTAATTATAATTTTTATAATTTAATATAATTTAATTTTGATTGTATGATTATTATTTTATAATAAAAGCTATTGTTTTATAATAATATTTATTTTAAATCTAGTGCTTCAAACCTTCAATACTTTTGAAAAGCAATATAACATAAAATTCTAAATTGTCTTTTGCCTGACTTCAAATAATCTTTGTTTTTTTTGGAGGGGAGAATCTCCTCAAATATGTGGGGAACAAAAAAACCCCTATTATTCCTTCTTGTAAAAACAACAGGTTTGTTCACAGTTTAAACCACACAGGGGTCATTATCCAATGGTAAGCAATGTGTCGTGAGTGTACCAGAAATCATAATGTTGGGAGTCTTAACCTTGGAGCCAGGGATACACTGTCACCCCTGGAAGGAGTCGGCCTGTGAAATGCAATTTTTAGCTCTCTTGTCTCTCCAAGGCAGGATGCAGGTGGAGATGGGTCCTGGCAGCAGCTCAGCCCCAGTGTGTGTGTGGGGGGGAGAGCGATGGTGACTGCGCATGCCTGAGAATGCTCCTGGCACACCATGGCACCTGCTGAGGAAATGTGGCTGTGCTCATCCCTGCAGTTCCCAGTAGCTCTCACAGCACACAGATGGATCTCCATCCTGCATCTTCAGGCGAAGGGGGTTGGGAGAGGGAGGAAATCCTTCTTGGAAATGAACTTTGAGAGTTGTGAGAGCCAAGGGAGGAGGAGGAGGCGGGGAAGGGAGATGATGGCTTCCAGGGAAGACAAAGCCATGGAATCAGGGGTGTGTATGTGACCATGCAGTTTGGGGGGCGGAGGGGGGGACATGGAAGGGCTGAGCCTGAGCAAGCCCCTGAGATGAGAAGGGGCTTGGCACTTGCCAGAGGTGGCTGGCTGAGGGAGAAGGGTAGGCACTCGGTGTCATTTTAAAGATCGGGAGTCTGAGTGCTGGTGAGCCCTTACAGGTAAGGCATGATACATCAACAGCCTCATGGCCATCCTGCCTTCAGAAAGGCCACTAGGATGCAGCTTGTGCAACAGGCTAGAAGGGGCAGAGCTGCAGGCAGAGATTTCACATATAACTCAGCCATCTGGGCCAGAAGTAATAGTGGCCTAGAGGAAGATGGGAGAGGCCGAGCTGATTCCTGGGAGTTTAGGAGGAGGCCGGGTGTACAGGAGGCGGGTGGGGTGGGGGCAGGGAGGAACCCAGGGTGTCTGCCAAGTTTCGGCAGGCAGTGGCGTGCCCCGTAGGGCGGGGCACCCATTGGCTCCTGGCTCTTTATCCCTGGGGTTGTGTCCACCCACAGGCTCTCCTGGACCAAGGTCACAGCAAGCAAAGCCCCTTCCTTCTCATCAGTTTTACGCCTGTGTGCAATTCTGCCAGCCCTTGGTAGGCACCTGCTAGGTACCAGGCGTTGGGAAGACGTCTCCCAGACTGACGCTGGGAGTTTATCAGGCTGGCTGCCTCTGCAGGGGAGTTGGGGCCTGATGGTGGACGGAAGAAACGCTGTTCAACACCAGCACTAGAAACACCTGACTCCCCCAAGGATGGAAGAGCAGAAGAAGGGCCTTAAACAAAGCCTGGTCACAGACAGCCACTCCAGATGCTGCTGCTCAGGAAAGCTCAACGGTCTGCATGCCCACTGCTGCCACAGGCAAGCCAAGGAGACCCGCCTGCCTATCACCCACAGGTGTTGCCTATCTCCCTGAAACCAAGCCATTCCCCACCCTACACCTCAGGGTCTTCTGGGAACAGAGATGTTAATCCAACTCAGCCTGAGTGACTTGCTCAACACCACCCTCGTGTAAACACTACAAGATTCTGGGAACCCAGAAAAGAGACCTGCAATCATGCCATGAGGCCTGGGCAGTGGACATTGAGAGTAATGGCATTTACTATTGATTAAGAGTTAACCTGGGCCTGGAGCAATAGCATAGCAGTTAAAGTCCTCGCCTTGGATGCACTAGGATCCTATATGGTGCCGGTTCTAATCCTGGCGGCCCCGCTTCCCATCCAGCACCCTGCTTGTAGCCTGGGAAAGCAGTCAAGGACGATCCAAAGTCTTGGGACCCTGCACCCATGTGGGAGACCTGGAAGAGGCTCCTGGCTCCTGGCTTTGGATCAGCACAGCTCCAGCAGTTGCAGCCAACTGGGGAGTGAACCATCGGGCGGAAGATCTTTCTCTCTGTCTCTCTTCTCTGTATATCTGCCTTTCCAATAAAAATAAAATAAAAATTTTAAAAAAGTTTACCTTGTTTATTTAAATTATTTATTCAAGAGAGCTCCCATCCACTGACTTTATTCTCCCAAATGCCTGTAGCAGCCAGGGGCTGAGCGGGGGCGCTGAGCAGGGGGCTGAGCTGGGGCTGAGCAGGGGGCTGTGCGGGGGCTGAGCTGGGGCTGAGCAGGGGCTGAGCTGGGGGCTGAGCGGGGGCTGTGCGGGGGCTGAGCGGGAGCGCTGAGCAGGGGGCTGAGCTGGGGCTGAGCAGGGGGCTGTGCGGGGGCTGAGCTGGGGCTGAGCAGGGGCTGAGCTGGGGGCTGAGCGGGGGCGCTGAGCAGGGGGCTGAGCTGGGGCTGAGCAGGGGCTGAGCTGGGGGCTGAGCGGGGGCTGTGCGGGGGCTGAGCGGGGGCGCTGAGCAGGGGGCTGAGCAAGGGGCTGTGCTGGGGCTGTGCTGGGGCTGAGCTGGGGGCTGAGCGGGGGGCTGAGCGGGGGGGCTGAGCTGGAGCAGGCTGAGGGGGGCGGGGCTGAGTGGGGGCGGGTTGAGTCAGAAGCTGGCACTCAATCCAGGTCTCCCATACAGGTGGCAGGGACCCACTGTCACAGCCTCTCAGGGTCTGCATTAGCGGGATGCTGAACTCAGATGGCAGAAGCAGGGACTGAACCCAGGTACCCTGACGTGGGATGCATGTGTCCCAGCTGATGCCTGACCCACTAAGCCCAATGCCTGCCTCGTCCCTGCCTTCCAAATTGCTAAATCCTCATACTCCTACCAAGTAATTATGGTTTCCATTGTGTGCATAATGAAACTGAGGTTGAAGGAAATTAAGTAATTTTGGCTCATCAACGTCACATGGCTACCAGGCAACTGAACTGACAGCCTAGGTCCTATAACAATGATCCTTTTGTTTATTAAATGTTTGTTTACTTTCTTCTACTTGAAAGGGGGAAGGGGCGCAAGGGAGAGGGTGCTTCAGTCCACTAGCTCACTCCCCAGCGAAAGCAACAACCAAGGCTGGGCCTGGTCAAAAGCAGGAGCCAAGCGCTCACCCTGGGGACCCCCCTTGTGAGTGGCAGGGACCCAGGCTCCTGGGTCATCACCTGCTGCCTCCACAGGAACCTGGATCTGAAGCAGAGCAACTGAGACTCCACTGGGCACTCTGATGTGGGATGCAGGTGATGCCTCCGGTGGCTGAGCCTGCTGCAGCACATCATGCTCATCCTCTGCTACCACCTGCTTCCTGCCATCCCGCAACTTCCTGGAGAAACCAGCTTCCAGAAGGATGTCTCTGTCTTGCTGAAGTCCCACTGCCCATGGGTGTTAAGTGTGCCCAAGGATAGAGGAGCCCAGCCAGGGCAGTCCTGGCTCCTGAGGGTGTTGCCCTGTATGCCCGGCTCTGCAGCAGTCCTGCACTTGTCCAACCTCCCTGGATTTGCTATCCCCACTATCTCCCAACTCTTCCCCCTCCTTCTCCTCAAGCTCTGAGAAGCCCTGGAGCTTCCTCCTCCCCTGTCCTGGGACACGTCCCAAGCTTCAACCTCCCGGCTTGAAGCTCCCACCCTGGGTTTAATTTCCACCCAGTCTAATGCCCACAAATCCCAGGCTGAGACTCAGGGGCCAGGGTACGGCCCTGCAGAGCTTACTCATGTGAAGAGGCGGTCTGGTGACCAGGGTAGGAGCGAGCAGGGTGGTGAGGGAGGTGGATGGCAGGACTGCCCCACCCCCAGACCTGGGCTTCCTGCCACTGTCCTCCTCACACAGCTTTCACGGCTGGGGAGGGATCATGTACAGGTCGTAGTTGAGACCCATGCTATTTCTTGGGTCACAAGTTCTTGCCTCTGCCCCCTGGGCAAATCTTGGTGACCTCCGGGTCCTTGAGTGACAAGAGCAGACAGAATGGACTGCTGACCTTTGCCCCTCCTAGAGAATCACCATTTGGAAGTTGGGGGACCAGCAAGCCCGTGGTGGTGACAGTGGGGAGTTCCCAGGGCATTCCCTGGCCAGCGGCTTGGCTTCATGAAAAAGCTCACAGTTTCTCTGTCTGCCTCTGCTGGGGAAGCCGGTATGAGCACTCCTGGGCTGGGCATGGCCTCAGGTTCCCTCCCGGTTAGCCCCGGCCAGCCAGTCAGCCGCAACTCCCTGGGAGGCAGGAGCTGCCCCTCCCACCACCCTCTTGCTCGCCTCATGGTATCCCTGGAGAAACCACAGCCCACACCCACACCCCTCCACTGTCCACACCCACCAGGGCACACGCCTCACGGCCGGCGCCACCTCCCACACAAGGCTGACCTTCAGAGAAAAATGCGTCTCTCTGGGCCTGAAAGCCGCCTATGTTTCCAGCTGTCAGGGAGACCTCGCCCACGGACCTTCTCCAAGGCACCTGGAGAGAGCCGGTCCCCCCTCACACCGTCCAGGCGCCACCGCGGGGTCCCCCAGCCGCGCCCCCCCGACCCCGTGCGGCAGCGCGGGGCGCCCTCGTGTGGTCAGAGGTGGCCCTGCCATCTCTCCCCTGGACCCCAGGGCATCCCTCCTCCTTCCCAGGGAGGCTTGAGCCTGGACCCCTTGGCTAAGATGGGAGTGGAGGGCTCTGCTCACGGAGTGGGGAGGATCTCCTGAGCTCCCGCGGCAAAGAAAGGGACACCTGACAAAGAACCAGGCTGCACGCCAAGAGTCCCTATCTCTGCCTCTCTCCCTGCCCAGGCGGAAGTGAAAGAGAAAAGAAATCCAAAACTCCCATTAAAATCACAGTTCTGTTCTCCATGGTCACCGACAGAGCATGAATCTTTTGCTCTTTCAGGCGATAAACGAAGGAGTAAGACCATGGGTTGAGGCTCAGCCTGAGACCAGGCCAAAATGGAATTCCTAGCGCTGAAGCCCCACCTGGCACGGCTACAGCCTGGTCATGTCCAAACTTTCTAGAAGTCAGGAGAGGGAGAGCGACAATGGCCCGGGACCAGACTGATGACAGCCGTGTGATAAGGAAATCCTCTGGACTTCCACCTTGCAAAGTGACTTTGAAGCAACCACCCACTGTTTATTTTTGTTTTAAGATTTATTTATTTGTGGGCCCAGCGGCGTGGTCTAGCGGCTAAAGTCCTCGCCTTGGACGCCCCAGGATCCCATATGGGCGCCGGTTCTAATCCCGGCAGCTCCACTTCCCATCCAGCTCCCTGCTTGTGGCCTGGGAAGGCAGTTGAGGATGGCCCAAAGCTTTGTGACCCTGCATCCGCGTGGGAGACCTGGAAGAGGTTCCTGGTTCCCGGCTTCTGACCGGCGCGCACCGGCCCGTTGCGGCTCACTTGGGGAGTGAATCATCAGACGGAAGATCTTCCTCTCTGTCTCTCCTCCTCTCTGTATATCTGACTTTGTAATAAAAATAAATCTTAAAAAAAAAAGATTTATTTATTTGAAAGGCAGAATGACAGGGAGGGAGAGACAAACTCGTCTTTCATCTGCAGGTTTACTGTCCAAATGTTCGAAACAGCCAGGTCTGGGCCAGACTGAAGGCGAGAGCTGATCTCCATCCTGATCTCCCACTTGTGTAGTTGGGACCAGAGCACCTGGACCCTCCTCCGCTGCCTTCCCGGGTGCGTCAGCAGAGAGCTGGAGAGGAAGTGGAGTAGCTGGTGCTCAAACCAGCACTCTGATACGGGATGCAAGTTTCCCAAACCTTGGCTTCTCTGTGCCACAAAACCCACCCCAACCAATCCCCTTTCAAATAGTGAATTAGTGAATTAATTTTAGAGGCAAATAGAGAGAGACAGAGAAGGCTCCCACTTCGTGTTCACATCCTACATGCCCCCTAATAGGGTGACGCCAAGCCAAGTCCGGGCTGGAAACTCAAGCCAGGGTGAGAATGGGAGGGGCTTAAGTCCTTGAGCCATCACCTGCACACCCCCAGGGTGTGTGTTGGCAGGAAGCTGGAATCCGGAGCTGGAACTGGACGCTGGCTGTGGGATACAGGCATCTTAGCTGTGAGATTAAACGTGGACCCCTGCACTTCACTTACATTGCTTTGTTTCTACTTTTCCCAGCTCCTCTGCTCAACTCACTGGAATACTCTCTTATTTTCTAGAATTCTACAATTGTGACTAAAAGCCAATTAGAGCTCTAACTGAATTTCTTGTATTTTCTCCTCTGACATCCTGAAATTCAAAAAAAGGAGATAAGAAGGGCTGGCCTTGTGATATAGTGGATGAAGGCACTGCCTGTGATGTCAGCAACCCATCAGAGCTCCAGGTCATGTTCTAGCTGCTCCACTTCTGGTCCAGCCCCCTGATAATGCACCTGGGAAAGCAGCAAAGGATGACCCAAGTGCTTCGGCCCCTGCAGCCTTGTGGGAGACTGAGATGAAGCTCCTGGCTACTCCTGGCTTTAGTTTGGTCCAGGCCTGGCTGTTGTAGCTATCTGAAGATGGAAAATGTCTTCATGTGTGTCTAACTCTGCCTTTCAAAAATAAATAAATCTTTAACAACAAAACAATGACAACAAAGTAAATAGGTGTTTAAAATTTAACCCAAGCCTGCACACTGTAGGAATGTTCTTTCCTGGGACCTTTTGTTGATAGGAAAAAACAAGAGCCTGATTCAGGATGCCCTTTTATTAACTCCATTGAAGCTCTGCCATCCCCAGTGGGGACCCCTGAGAAGGGGGAGAAGACCAAAGAGGCAGCTCCCCTTGCTCGCCGGAGCAACTAACACCCCTCAGCTGAGAGCCCATAGACACCAAAAGCACTGCCTTGGACCCATAGCCCCCAAAGCAACTTCCTCCCCTACCCCCCAGGGTTCCATTCTGGAGATCATTCTTACCCAATGGGTAAAAGGCAGCATTGTGTTTCCAGGCTAAGCTGCCGATTTAGGACACCTACGGTCCTTAACAGAGTGGGTGGGGTTGAGTCCCAGTTCTACTCCTTAATTGGCTTCCTGCAAATGCACATCCTGGCAGGCAGCAGGTGATGGCAGTGCAAATACTTGTAGGAGTTCCTGAGTCCCAGTGTCCATCTGATCCTTTTTGGGTATCTGGGGTTGTGAATCAGCAAGATGGGAGCTGTTTGGTTCTCTCTCTCTCTCTCTCTCTCTCTCTCTCTCTCTCTCTCTCTCATTCTCTCCCTCCCCCGCTTCTGCCTTTCAAATAAACAGAATGAATTTTAGGGGCATAGTATGCTAATCCTCTGCCTGCAGTGCCAACATCTCATGATGCTGCTCCACTTCCCATCCATCTCTTTGCTTGTGACCTGGAAAAGCAGTAGAGGTGACCTTGTGCCTGTGTGGAAGACCTGAAGGAAGTTCTTGGCTCCAGCTTCAAACTGACTCAGCTTTGGCCATTTCAGCCACTTAGGGTGTGAACCAGTGAATGGAAGATCTTTCTCTTTGTTTCTCCTTCCCTCTGCCTTTGAAATAAAAAATTAAAAAAAAAAAGAAAGAAAAAGAAGAAATCTTAAAATGTAAATGCAATGTAAAGGGATTCCCTTTTTCTTTCTTTTTGCTTTTTGGCTTTGTTTTCCTTTTTCCTGTTCTCTACTCTTTGGGACTCATGTTAAGTAGTCACCATCTGCACATGAAAGCACCAAGTCCAGTCCCCTCCCAGGACAGCAGCCCCAGTTCAGCACCCCCACCTGGCCCTTGGCTCCTGGGGCCTGTGCTTGCACGCTGCCTATGCCGGGGCCCCTCCTCCAACATAGCAGCCTTTACATGCCTGCACAGCTTGTGGGCTCTTTCATGCCACTGAGTAAGGCTGTGAGTGGCTGCAGGTGCTGGGCCAGGCTGTGAGGAACACAGGGGCGTTGTGACCCGTGTCCCCGCCTTCAGCACAGACCAGGTCCTGGGTGAACTGTGTGAGCAGGGCCCTGGCTCCCAGCACCTGCATGGGAGGTTGTGCACCAACCTCAGGATGGTGGAGCAGTCAGAGATGCAGCAGGACTGCCGACAGGGTCCAGAACATTGCTTCTCCAAGCTGCCAGGTAAGGCATGGGCTGCCTTCTGAGCTGTGTCTGGCCTGATCCTCCCCTGGTAGCCCCTCCTTGTAGAAGTCCAAGCCCCTCAAGCTGGGGTCATGCTAAGCCGGGACTGCATTGTTTCCTGGGCTGCTGATATGCCTGGGAATTGACAGAGGGACCCTGAAACATTAGGGGGCGGCAAACAGGAACTCTGAAGGCCCAACTACTACAACTGCTCCTGCAAATGCCCCTTTCCTGTCCTGCCTGGAGGAGACCAGCTCATGGGGCAGACAGAAGTGCAAGCACACGCACAGCCCTTGGAGACCCCCAGGGGCAAAGGAAGGGATGTTTCTAAGAAAGGTCAGAGTTCACCAGGCAGAATAGAGAAGCACCAGAGCAGGGCTTCAGGCTTCAAGTCCCACCTCCCTCCAGCCTTGGCTGGGGGTCTGGGGAAACAGGAGTCGCCCAGCCATCAGCAGGATTGAACCCCAGGTGGGGACTCAAGTCCTGGGGACCTAGGGTGGGATCTCCACCAGGACTGCATCTGTGTGTCTGGTTTCCTATGGGCCACATGGTGTTTCCGACTCAAAACTTCAACTTTCGCAGTAGAGTGATGGAGGCTGCCCGGCCCCCTGGCCTGGGAGGCCCTGGGGGCCCGGCAAGGAGCCATCCATGGGACCACAGAGCTCAGCATCCTGGCCACTGGTTGGTCAGGGTTGCGGGGAGCAGTGCACGGTTTCATCAACTTCCCAGGGGAATAAGGGGTGGGGTCAGGGCTGGCAGCTCAAGGGAGTCTCTGGGTTCCAGGGCACCTGGTGTGACCCAAGCCTGGGGAGCTTGGGTAAGCTGCAGCTGGGGCCAAACGGCTTTGAATCTATTGTGGGAAAAGAGGACAGGAAATGGCAAAGCCAGTTCCCTAATTAGGACCCTGTCAGGGGCAATTACCAGGAGCCTGTAGCCAAAGAGACAAGCCTATCCAGGCGAGACAGATCAATCCTCTCTGAGACCTTTCTAGAGACTGGAGGCAGGCACTGGGAGAGAAAAGCAACAGGCTGAGGCCTATTTAAAGGTTCCCTGACATGGGAGAGGATTGGGGGCAGCTGTGGCTGCCCACCACAGTGCCTCGCAGGCCTCCCTCGGGAGAAGGTGCCATGGAGGACACTGGGCCAGGAGCAGAGTGGGCTCCTGAGGCAAGGCTCTGTGGCTTTAAGTCTGAAGCTCTGCCACCCGCCCAGGGCTCCTGGTGGAGAGCAGGGCAGGTGGGGCGACCTGGGAGCTGATGGAGCCAACCATGCCCACCTGCCCTGCTTGTGAGTCACATAAAGCCCAGCACCCAGCCTCTAGAACACATCTTGCAAGTAGAGTGACTTTTCCACACACTCCAGCCCTGCCCAGCCCCCCGGTGACTTGAAAGGTGGCTTCCCAGGAGAATCCTCTCTACCCAGTGCCACAAGTAACATCTGGTGTGATGATACCTGCTAACAGAGCCCTGGAGGAATCACACCTGCTTCACACCCAGGGAGCCCTTCATCCAGAGAAGGTGGTTAACCCCGTTCCTTTGGAAGTTCCAGCCTGGGCACTGTGTCCCATATGTGTCAGGCCTGAGAGATGGATGACCTCATTCAACCTTGCTATCTTGATTATCACTAGTCTCCATGTCTGAAATTTTTTTCTTAATGACTAATCATTTTTTTTGTTTTGTTTTTAAGCTTTATTTATTTTTATTGAAAAAGGCAGATTAAAGAGAGAAAGAGAGACAGAAAGATCTCCCATCCGCTAGTTCATTCCCTAAGTGGCCTCAACAGCCAGAGCCTAGCTGAGCTGAGCTGATCTGAAACCAGGAGCCAGGAGTTTCTTTCAGGTTTCCCATGTGAGGACAGGATCCCAAGGTTTTGAACCATCCTCTACTGCTTTCCCAGGCCACAAGCAGGGAGCTGGATGGGAAGTGGGACAGCCAGAGCACAAACTGGAGCCTATATGGGATCTAGTACTTGCAGACAGAGGACTAGCTAGTTGAGCCATCACGCTGACCCCTGAAATTCTTTTCTTACAAACAGACAGTAAACCTCTATACTAGTCATTTTAACTACCACAGAGTAGCAGCTGTACTTGGGTCCCTGCCACCCATATGGTAAACCTAGATTAAGTTCCAGGCCCTTGGCTTTACCCTAGCCTCACCCTGGCTGTCCCAGGTATTTGGGGCGTGGGGGTGGAGGTTGAGCCAGTGTTTGTCTATCTCTGTCTTTTTGCCCAGAGACCAGTAAGGAAGTTGACTGAGTGGATGAACTGTTCAGTCTAGGAGTTGTACTTGATTTCAGTCTCACAGTTTTCCCTACAAGGAATTATAGGCATTAACCTCCAATCCCTTCTGACTCCAACGGTCTCTAGTCCAAAGGTCCACCTGGCAGACGAGAAAACCGAAGCTCAGCAGTCGGTAGCACATCCTGGGAGTCATTTCCTGCCTGTTGTTCCCACTTGGGTCAGCCACCTGCTTCTCCCCTTGCCTCCACTCAACCCAGAAGCATGAAAAGGCAGCATCCTTCATCTTCTCTGGACACTAAAGACATCTTCAGAAGAGAGTTGGGTTTACTTTTTAGGCTTTTTTTTTTTTTTTTTTTTTTTTTTCTGAAGGGTAGAATGAGAGAGAGAGTGAGAAGTCTTCCATCCTCTGATTATCTCCCCCAAATACCTACAAACTGCTGGGGCTGGGCCAAGAAGCCAGGAACCCCATCTGGGTCTTTCACATGGGTGGCAGGGGCCCAAGCACTTGAGCCACCAACTGCTGCCTCCCAGGGTGCATTAGCTGGGAGCTGGATCAAAATGGAGCAGCTGGGACTTGTACGGGGCTTAACCCATTGCGTCACAACACCCGCCCCAAGGACTGGTTTTCTGACTCGGTCTTTTGTCTTGGCTTGGGAGCAAGACTCTTATCTAGTTCACTGGAAGTATTTAATGAATAGCTAAGTGCTAGCCAACCTAATTATGAAAGGCACTTGTGTGCCAAGCCAAGCAGGAAGCTAACCCACTGAGAATGAAAGGGGCAAAAAGCAAAGCCCAAGTCACCTCCTTGAGATGCTGGGACAGAATCTGGACGTCAGGATGGGTCATTATGGGTTGATTTACACCATCACTGCTGCAGGGTTACCAGCCTCCCGATGCTCACACCTCATACCTTGGGGCAGGGTGGCTTTTCCAGGGCAGGGAAATTTGGCGTAACTTCCTGTGTTTAGGTCTATCCTACTCCTTGGGGAGTCCTCATCTAGCCTTTCTTATATGGGCTGAGCATGTAGCTAGTTAAGAGCTCCTGACCTGGGAGTCACAGATAGACCCTGCAAGTGTATATTTCTCCACCCCCTTTCCTGGGATGCACTTGCTTGAAGTGGGAATGCTATAAAAATATGCAAATTGAGCTCCACGTGGAACTTGTGGAGTTGTCATGCCATTCCCTGGTGATTCAACCACCCTCTACTTTATTTAAAAGATGCCAACAACTGGCAGGGGGCATTCTCCCTCTCTTTTGCAGACTGTGGCAGGAGGTGCCCTTTCTGCTTCCCTTCCTCCACCTCTTCTCACCCACTGCCCACTCATGGAGGAGTGTTTTTCCATATGAGGCAGCCCTTTACTCATGCTTGTGTGTGTGTGTGTCTGTGTGTGTGTGTCTGTGTGTGCCCTTTCTCACCGTCTGTTACACATTTTGCACCTTGTGCGTGTCTGCACTTAGAATGCTTCTCTCTGTGCAGGACAACAGCCTGGAATAACAATGCGTACACACAGCCCACATCAACTCCAGCCACCATTCAGATTTCAGCGCCTTCTATTTTGTTCCCTGTGTTGTCTCCTTTTGCTGGCGGCCTGCTCCTGGAGTCCCAGAGAGCTTTCCTCATTCTCTCCACTCACTCTGACAGCTCCATGGGGAGAGTTGAGGGGAGCAGATAGGGCCTGGTATGGGGGAAGAATAGGTCGTTGAATTGGAAGGACTTGCAGGGTCCTAGAGCTTGGTCACAGCCCAGCTACAAGGCATAGAGACTGAGAAGGTAGAGAAACAAGAGAAGCTTGGGATGAATACCAGAAGCTCTTGAAGCTCTGCTTGTAAAAGGGAGTGGGGGTGGGGCAGGGGCGGGCTGGCTCCTTCCCCAGTCCAGCTCTGTAGGACCGAGAGCCACTCCCATTCCCACCTCTGCCACTTCCCAGCCACATTCCTGGTGCTAGAGTAAATAGGGCCACACATTCTCTGCAGCGCCTCCCTGCACAGGTGGAGTTGATTTCCTTTACCTTTGAACCTGGACTGCCCCTGTACCTGCTTCCCTTGGCCCGTGGAATGTGGCACAAGGGACATGGGCTGAATTCCAGATGATGGGATTTGGGGACATACCACCACTCCCAAGTTAGGATTTGTCTCAATGTATGGCAAGTGTTTTAAGCTGAAGGCATTTGAGAAGCGGCACCTAAAACCAGGTCTCTCTGACCTTGTTCCCTGAAGCAGGTCAAGGGTTTTCTTTTGAGGGAGAGGGTCACAAGACTCTCAGGGCAGAAGCGAGGAAAGTCATGCCCTCATCGCCCACCGTGAGGGGCACAGAACAGAATCTGAACACACCAGCATCCCATCATTAGCTCATGTCTTTTCTTCAACAAATCCAGCAAGAAAAAGACTGCCAGGTTACCCATGTCTTTCTTCGTGGGGGTGGTCATTGCTGCAGCTTAGAGAGAGCATGAGAGAATCCCCCTAAAGGCTCCTGTGTTATAGGCTCAGTGCTCAACCAGGTGATGTTGCAAGCTGGGGCATTGGAGGTACTGCTCTGAGAAAGAACTAATTGAGTTCTTAAGTGACCCTAGCAAGTTCTGGCAGAAGTGGCTTGTTACAAAACAGCAAGCCTGGCCCTGGCCCCTCTCTGTGGCTTCTTGTCTCATTCCCATCAAACACTTCTTTCACCCAGACACCATCTGTCATGCATGGGGCTGCCTGGTCTTGGGCTTTGAGCCTCCAAAGTTGTCAGGCAAATACCTCTCTTCTCTTTACACATAATCCAACTTTGATATTTTGCTATAGCAACAGAAAATGGACAAATGTGGGCCATCGTTGAGGCACAGTGGGTGAAGTGCCACTGACACCAACATCTCACCTTGGAGTCCTGCCTGCTCTGCTTCCAGTCCAGCTTCTTGCTAATGTACCTGGGAAGGCAGCAGGCGAGGACCAAAATGCCTGCATCCCTACTACCCAAGTGGGAGGCCTGACAGGAGTTCCTGGCCCTGGATCTTGGCTTCACTCTGGCCCACCTGTTGTGACCATTTGGGGAGTGAACTAATAGATCTCTTTGTCTCACTTTGCCTTTGAAGTTTTAATTTAAAACTGGATGAATGTGGTTTTCATGTTCTTTTTGAAAGCTGTAATACATAACACTAAAATACATTTACTTTCCTGCAGTAAATCTGTATAGGGCTTCAGTTATAAACCCAGGATGCGGAGGGAAAAATGTTTTTCCTCCACTCCACGGAGCTGCACCTTGGTTTTACGTTCAGAATATAGTCACCTAGGTCTCCTGTTTTCTCAGGCTGACCGGTTACAGGGAAGGAGAAATGTTTCCCTTGCCCACCAACCACTAGGTGCATGGCTGAAGCCCTATGAAAGAATCAAAAGTAGATATTACAACGAGCATGTGAGGGCTGTACGTCAGACTTGGCTCCCAAACCCGCCATGGACTTGGTGCAGACAGGGAGTCTGTTTATCTCCAGAACCAAGAGGAGCCCAGCCTGTGTCCTGTAGCCCCAGATAGCAGGCACCCCTCCTGGGCAGGGGAAGGTTCAACAGCACACCTGACTCTTTGCCTCACCAGGATGGCAAATTCGGAACTCTCAGATCCAGGCCCTGTTCTCCAGAGAGGGGCAAATGCTGGAGATGAAGCTGGTATTAGATCACGGCCAGAAGATGGAGCCTCTATAAAATGCCCTGACCTGGGGCAGGAGTGTGGCACAGCAGCTGGGTGGCTGTTTCCAATGCTCATGTCCCATATTGGGAGTCTGACTGAAGTCTCAGATCCTCTGCTTCTGATCCAGCTTCCCGTTAATGCGCATGCGCAGGAACTGCATGTGATGGCTCAAGTACCCAGGTCCTTGCCCACCACATGCAAGACTGGGATTGTGTCCTGGACCCCTGGCCCAGCCTTGGCTATTGTGGTCATTTGCCCAGTGAGCCAACAGATGGAACTCTGTATTTCTGCCCTTCAAATAAAATAAAAATACACTTGTTTTAAAAATGAACTATACGGGCCCAGTACAGTAGTCTAGTGGCTAAGGTCCTCGCCTTGCAGGCACCAGAATCCCATATGGGCACCAGTTTGTGTCCCTGCAGCCCTGCTTCTCATCCGGCTCCCTGCTTGTGGCCTGGGAAAGCAGTCGAGGACAGCCCAAAGCCTTGGGGCCCTGCACCTGCGTGGGGGACCCGGAAGAGGCTCCTGGCTCCTGGCTTCAAATTGGCTCAGCTCTGGCCATTGCGGTCACTTGGGGAGTGAATCAGTGGAAGGAAGATCTTCCTCTCTGTCTCTCCTACTCTCTGTATATCTGACTTTGTAATAAAAATAAATAAATCTTTAAAAATAGACTATTTTATTTATTATTGAAAGGGCAGAGGGGCAGAGAAAGAGAGAGATTTTCTATCTGATGATCCGTTCCCTAAATGCCTGCACAGCTGGGGTTGAGCCACAAGGCCAAGAATTAGGAACTCTGTGCAGGCCTCTGACATGAATGGTAGGGAGTTGACGGTTGCCTCCTCGAGGGTGCCATCTCTGTTCATTTGTGAGTCTTTGCTGGATGGTAGTTGGGTGGATCTTCTAGTCAGGTGCTCAGTAGGCTTCCTTCAGGAGGTGACATTTAGGCAAAAATCCAAGGGTCAGAGAAAGGCCAAGGTGGAAATTTAGAGTGAAGGCGTTCCAGGCCAAGGGACAGAAGATGTTGGGGACTCTGGAGGAGAAGCTGGCTGGCTGTGACATTAAAGAAGCGTAAGCTCCAGGTGTGGTGGGAGTGAGCTTCCCAATTGTTTCCCAATGCTCTTGTCCCCATGTGAGATAAGAATTCAAAGCAGGGACATAGCAAACCTGGGAGCAGGATTTATGGAAACAGAGTTCACATTCAGATGTGAGTACAGATGGCCCTATTAACAGCTACTAACCATGAGAGGTCAGAGAGAGAGCAGGTTGCCCATGCTAGTCTGTGGGTGGCAGTGCCCTAAGTAAGTGTATAAAATGGGGTGGGGTTGGGCAGGGTCCAGCGCATGTGATGTCCTCTGGGAAAGTTTGCATGGTGTCTCCAGGTGGAGCTAAGCCTAACATGTGTTTGTGGCATGCACTTATTGGTGCCAGATGCATCATGTGAAAGTAGGTGTGCTGCACTGGCCTGCAAGCGATCGGCGTTAGGGTGCAGGTCAAAGAGAAACCACACGAAGTCTTCCAGCTCTTTGATTCCTCACGTGACTCCTTGCCCCACATCAGAGGGACTCTCACAGATGACTCCAAAGTCCTGTACATATTTGTCACTTTAGTGTTTTTTCTGGTCTGTTTCTGCCCCACCTCCCTCCATTTTTTTTTCCCCTAAACAACCTGATCTGGGTACAACAGGTGTTGAAACTCTGAAGTCTTATATATTTTTTCAATTTATTTATTTTTATTGGAAAGGCATATTTGCAGAGAGAGGGAGAGACAGAAAGGGAAGGATCTTCCATCTGCTGCTTCACTACCCAAGTAGCCACAATAGCTGCTGCTGAGTCAATCTGAAACCAGGAGCCAGGAGCTTCTTTCAGGTCTCCCACAGATGCAGGGTCCCAAGGCTTTGGGCCATTCTCTACTGCTTTCCCAGGCTACCGCAGGGACCTGGATGGGAAGTGGAGCAGCTGAGACATAAATTGGTGTCCACATGTAATGGCACTTGGGGGAGGATTTAGCCAATTGAGCTACTATGCTGAGTCTCATTGCCCACGACTTTCAGGGTTTTCAAAAGGTCCATGGAAAATATACCTTATTGTGTAATTCCATTTTCTGTGAACTTAAAAAAATTCCCCTCTGTAAATGACAGGTCACCTCCCAGACCTGGGTCAGCCTTAGGGCAGGAACAGAGGGGAGAAAGTGCCTGATGTGGCCAGAGAAGGGACTGGGTCTCAGAGGACTTCATGAAACGGTTGACGAAACAAAAAGTTGGGATTTGGGGGCCTACACTGTGGTGCAGCTGATTAAGTCATTGTCTGCAACACCAACATTTCATATCAGTTCAATTTCCACCAACTCCATTCTAATTCATCCTAAAAAGCAGCAGATGAGAAACTATATCCTTGGTCCCCTGTCACGTGTATGGGAGAACCAGACGGAATCCTAGACTCCTGGTTTTAACTGTTGTGGCCATTTTGGGGAGTGGACCAGCAGTTGGAAGATCTCTTTCTCTTTTTCTCTCTGTATCACTCTGTCTTTCAAATAAATAAATATTAAAAAAAATTCAGGAGTTGGGGTTTGACTCTAAGGTGAATTTGAATCGTCTTAGAGATGGCAGCAGAAGTGACAGACAGTGTTAAACTTAGGCTCTGCTGAATGGGATGTGGCAAGACTGGAGCAGTCTGCTACACGTCAGCATGTACAGGAACCAGGGCTGGGAGTAGACCTAGTGGGGAGTTGTTAGGGGTCACTCCAGCTAGGCTGCAGTTCCCACTGGTGTATGTGAAGGCCAGGTGTGCATGGGGCAAGGTTGGGCTGGGCCGCATCATGCATTGGTTTGCATATGATTTGGGGCTGGGGTCAGAACTGACCAGGTGACTACAATCATCAGTGTGTGTATAGGCTGATGTGGGTGATAGATTGAGTTAGACCCTGCCCTGACTGGCATACCCAGTAGTCAGGTTTGGGTTACCTCTGGAGCAGTTTCTTTTGGGGATCCCCCAACTGAATCGCTAGACTCAGAATTCCAACTACAGTGGAAATCACAGGTTATGTGGTCTGACCTTGGAGTGTATGTGTCAGAACTGGGTCTTCATGGTTGCTGAGGCCTGTGCAGTGAACAGTATGCCCAGATGCTAATGGGGGACATGACAGTTCATTGAGGCCTGTAGGAGACATCTAGTGTCATGGAGGGCAGAACAAATTGGACAGCTCTCCCAGACAAGTATCTGGGCTAATTGAGACCGTGAGGTGAACTATATCAGCCAATGGACCTTGGATGGATTTCCTCAGCCTTGGAGCAATGAAGTCACCAGCACCTTAGAACTATCAAAACCACTTAAGCAGTATCCTCAGAACATGCTCCACACTGGGGACCCTGGGATGACATCAGGTGTCCTTCCCCCATTCCTGGGAACTGATGCAGTTTTGTTGCTGGGAGTGGTCCTCTCTCCTTCTCCATTTTCTCCAGAAACCACAAGAAAAAAGGAGATTGTAGACAGTTGTCTCATCTACTTTCCCCTATTCCTCATCCCTCCACTTGCTAATTGGTGGTCCACATGGGTATGCATCCCTCTCAATTACATAAACATCATAAAAGTTAAAATGAATTTGTTACTAATAAAAAAATAAACTTGGCTCTGGCTGCCCTGTGGAGAAGGAATAGTAAGAGAAGCCAGTGTGGCAACTTCGAAGTTAGAACATCAACAGAGTGGGGTTTTGGGGTGTGCTGAGCAATCTGAATCTGCCAGACATGGAAATGCTTCCTGCAGGTGCAGGCGCAAAATCTTTGTCTTGCTTTTCTCATTCCTAGCAGGGGGAGACTTCCTGGTTCCTTTTCTGTCTATACTCATGTCTTCCACAAAAGACACAGTGAGCTCCCATCCTTCCCCTGAGTGCCCAGGAGCTGAACTTGGGTCATCACAGGAAGAGATGAAACTTGTCAACACATCTGGATAGACTGATCGCCCATGATTGTCCTCTATTTTAAGAGAATCATTGTCAACACGGTGCCTCCTCTTCCCGCCAAAAAAAGCTTGGTTCCAGGCCAGGATATGTTCTCAACACCATCCAAGTCCCCTTGAGATCACTCGTTATCACCCTAAGCAGGTCACACCTACCTCCCGTCTCTGGATCATGTGGGACTGTGGGAAACTGTGGTGTGTGATTGCCTCCATACACGTGGTACGTGTGTGTGCATGTGTGTGTCTTGTTGCATTAATCCAGTATCATCAGTTTGTCCTAATGAACCCTCAGAGGGCAGAGGCCAAATTGCCAGGAGGGAGGATGGTGGCTGGAATGAGAAGGAAAGCACTGACAACAAGACACATGGTCAAGGGTGAAATGCAAACTTTGAGAGTCCTTAGAAAAGTCTGTGAGAAAATAGAAGAACTAGATAAAGTTATCTGAGTGTAAATTCTTTTCAAATCCATTCATAGGGTAGTCATTATACACACTTCCCACCAACTTTTTGAAGTGTTCTGGTATGAACACACACAAAGCTTGTTACACTGTGAAAGCCCACCCATGACTGACAAGTTATCCTATAAAGGAAGTCTTCTCCCGTGGCACTGGGCAGGGCAGGGCCAGCTGCCAGGGACCTGCCTTCTCACCCAGGAAGAGCGCTGCGGCTGAGCCAGCAGAGGATCTAAGCTTTGGACCGTGGATTCCTCTCCTGGACAGCTTGACTGATCCTTCTTTTCCTGTTTCAGAAAATGATCAGATTTAAATTTGCAGTTTAAACTCTTCTTTCAGATCTACTCTAGTGATAAACCCACTTTCTGGGTTATTTCCTATGTGTTTCATTTTTCTCTGGTTAATCCATGTTTTGTCACAGAGTCCCAGGTAGGAATTATGAAAGGTAGACATTACATCACTTTGTTGCTCCACAACATGAATGTCCCTAGAGGTCTGAGTTAGAATTGCCCAAACTTGAAACAGCCTCAACGTCTCTCCATCAGAACATTAATAGCAGTTGTATGCCCTTGCAGATGGAAGATCTTCCTCTCTGTTTCTCCTTCTCTGTAGATAATGACTTTCCAATAAAAATGAATAGATCTGTAAAAAATTCCTCTGCAGGAAGAAAAAAAGAGAGTGTGGAAATAATGGTCTCATCTATCTTCCTGTAGCCCTTGACCCTTTGTACCCTAACCAACTATATACAAATTATCAAAAATAAAAATAATTATTTAAAAAAATCCCTCTGGGTTGTCCACAAAGGAGACAGGTACCACTGATAAGACATGGTGACTTGGGGCCCGGTGTGGTGGCTCAATGGCTAAATCTTCACCTGCCGTGCACTGAGATCCCATATGGGTACCAGTTCATGCCTAGGCTGCTCTACTTTCCTTCCTGCTCCATGCTTTTGGCCTGGGAAAGCTTTCGAGGATAGGCCCAAGCCTTGGGACCTTGCACCCACATGGGAGATTTGGAAGACGCTCTTGCCTCCTTATCTTGATCGGCTCAGCTCTGACCACAGCAACCATTTAGGGAGTGAACTCGTGGATGGAAGATATTTCTCTGTCTCTCCTTATTTGTGTAAATCTGTCTTTCAAAAGAAAAAAAGAATTATTTTTATGTATTTGTTTTCATTTATTTTGAAACGCAGAGAGATAAAGACTTCTTTCAGCTGCTGGTTTATTCCCCAAATACCTGCAATAGCCAGGGCTAAACCAGTCCAAAACCAGAAATCAGGAACTCAATCTAGGTCCCTGACAAGAGTGGCAGGGAGCCAATCACTTCCCAAGGTAAGCTAAATTGGGAAGGAGGATTGGGGATTTGAACCAGGCACTCCACTATGGGATAGGGCATCCCAAGCAGCTGCTTAAATACTGAGCGAAATGTCCACCCTCTCAGCTTAAGAAAAAAAAAATCACAAAATCTCTTATACTTTCATTCAAAAAGAAAAACCTAATTATTTTCCTTCTCCTAGTTGTTGGCTGAATTTCTCAACCCACTTTCATTGTTGAAAAAGTGCCACTCCAACCTGTGGCTCTTTAGCATTGGAGAAATCAAGATGGTTTCTCTGATCTTCTTCTGACATTGTTTTGGCTGCAGATCATAAAACTTCTAAGGAAGGTGAAAAGATCCTGTTCCAGTGGGACCCTCCTTTCACCTAGAACAGAAGGAAGACACAGAAATGATAAGGTGACCAGGAATAAACAGGCCTTGCTAAATTCTCCTGGTTATTTTCCTATTAGGTCACACTCCTTTTGTCCAACCCTACTTCCACTCAATCATGCATTCATCAACCCTAAGCATAAACACATTCCCCTTTCCTGCCTTTGGTGGTCATTTCCTTGTGAATGCTCCCAAGTGGTGCCAGACTTAGCAAAGAAGCCTGTGTGCTTGTCTCTGGTGGGTGGTCTGTTGTCCCAGGTGCCTCTTCAATTTTAATGTATATGCTGCTGAAGCGAGTACCCAGGTACCTCTTCAGCAGAGATGTTAGAGATCAGATAAGGGCATGACCTCTCCTCCTCTCCTGAGTGAGGTCCTGGATTAGAAAAAAAAAATAGCCTTGTATCTTCCTCTCTCTCTCTCTCTCTCACTCTCTCTCTCCTCCCCACCCCCTCTCCCTCTCTCTTCCGGATCCCTTGCTGGGCAGCAGCCAGCTGCCCTGCCAGCTCCTCTCCTGGAAAGCTGCAGGTGGAAGGGATTCAGGCTCCCTGCCCACATCCAGCTCTAGCTTGCCAGGACAGGAGGTGTAGAAGAAAGCAGGGGTGGTGGGAAGGAGCAGAGTGGTGAGTGAGGTAGAGCTTGGCAGGAGACTCCGCTATGGAGTCATAGCTGCCGTACTGGGAGCCCTCCAGGTCAACCTTTTGAAGCCTTTTTAACTCAGGGTACACAAGGTGTCAAGTCTCTCCTAAGACCTGTTCTCATCCGCTGGGCTCACTGGAAGGCATGTTTGATGACACAGTCCAGTACTCCCCTTTCCAGGGGTGACAGCCTCCCCAGGAAAAGGTCTGCATCTGGGAGGCAGAAGGAGCGGAACTGGGAAGATTTCCTGCAGTGTGACCTTCTAGTGTTTTCTGATTCCTGCCATCACTCACCTAGGAAGCTGGCGCCCCTTGGGCTGTCTTGGAGACAAGAGGTGACTGTACAGGGCCAAGATGAAGGGAAGCAAGCAGTCGGGGAAATGCTTTACTGGTGAAAGCAGCTTCATCCATTAGCGCTGAGGTGGAGTGGAGCTGCCTGGGACTGAGAGCATATTGAGCACAGGGAAAGCCCTGGATGGGCCTGAGCTGGCTGGACAGACAAGGGAGGGCAAGAAGAAAGAGGCTCAGAATCATTACGGAATGAGCAGGGGAAGATATGCAGGTGTTTCCCTGGGCTTGGACCTGGCATTGTCCATCTGGGAAATCACCCTCCCTAAATCCATCCCTAGTTCCTGCAGGGAACAGGAGCCAGGAGGCCTTCCTTGGTGTTCTCATGTAAGACTTGAAGTTCAGGGAACTGTGGGAGCTGTGGGAAATAGGAGGCAGGGAGTGGGCATGTGGGGGTGTGTCTGGGTAGTTCCCCACCAGGGTGCATGAGAGGGTGACATCTTCTCTGTGCAAGGAAAAGAGAAAAGTTTAGCACATTTAGCAAAGTTGTACATAACACAGAAGCCTTCAAGAACGAAAACTCCAGGAACCTAAGTCCAATGGAAAAAGCAGATAGCTGTTGCGAAGTATGATTGGGCAAAGAGGGCATGCCATAAGAACGAGACAAGAGCACCTGTTTCTTCAATTGCCCGCCTCCTCACCAAGCAGCATTCCTCCCCCCTGCTGTGGGAGGGTCCCTCTGGACCTCGCGTCCTACTCTCAAGAGAAGTAGGAAAGAGAATTCCCCTGTGATCACACTTCACACAGAGGGACAAGGATGTCGTTGTGACCTCTCCACCTCTGTGGCTTCCCTCTTTTCAGGGTATCTGTGGTGTGAACCCCAATTTCAGGCAAGGAGGCATGAATTTCAGGGGACACTTGAGGATATGATGCTATGTAAAACATGTTATTTTATGTATCTATGTTATATGTTGTATATAAACTAATACTGAAATGTCAATGAGGCGACCACAGAAAGTAGTCAAGAAATCGCATTTGTTTACAACATATTGGTTACTCAACACTATATCAATTAATTCCACAATGAAGCTAATAGTTGCTGAGGGTATGTTGGAGCCTTTAATTGACGGGGAGGATACTCTGCTGGTTCTGCCCTCGGACCAGACAGGGTCTCCCCAAGAAGCCGAAGAACGTGACTGGACTATAAGATGTTGGACTGAGTTTAGTTTATGCTTGCAAAGAGGGAATCCCAACTGAACTTGAGCTGTGGTTATGCAACAGGGTGGAGTAATCCACCATAGGGGGAGGGTGTGGGGAGGGGTGGGGAGAATCCCAGTACCTATGAAACTGTGTCACATAATACAATGTAATTAATGAATAAAAATAATAATAATAAAAAAGAAAAGGCTTTGGAAAAAAAAAGACCATGTAAGTGAGTGTTCCCTTCACTGTTGTGTCCTATATGCCAGGCTTGCCTCAGGCCACGCCCAACCTTGGTACCCACTAACTTCTTTGTCCTCCAAATGAACGGAAGAGGACAGAGGGATGCCGCGCTCTCCCACCTCGCTGCTGCACTGTTGTTCTCATCACGTGAAGCATTGCTCCCTTTGGCCTGTGCTCTCAAACCCACCCGTCATTCAGATTTTCTGGGGAAACAAGGTACTCTTGGCACTCACTCCTGCCAACTCACATGAGATGCTTCCCACATTCACTGCCTGCGAACAGCTCCTCACAAGATGCGCTGGCATGTCCGTCTTCTCTGTATTGACAGGCTCTGTGAGTTCAGCCCCACCAAACTTCCAGAATTCTGTGTTTCTTGTGCAAGTATTTTTAAAGCATTATTTTAAAGTCAGGGAGACAGGGCTGGGGCTGGGGGATGGAGAGACAGGGACAGACAGAAAGCGATCTCTCACCTTGTTGTTCATTCCCCAAATGAACCTGCGACAGGAGCGGCTAGTGCTGGACCAGGCTCAGGCCAGGATCCAGGTATTCAGTCTGAGTTTCCTAGATGGGAGGCAGGGACCAAAATACTGAACACATCATCTGCTGCCACCCAGGATGTAAATTAGCAGGAATTTGGAATTGAGAGTGGATCTGGGACTCGAATTTGGGCACTATAGCATGGGATGCAGGTGTCCCAAAGCAGCATCTCAGCTGTGCTATCAGATGCTCATCTTCCTATGGATGTTTTAATGCTTGGTAATTGAATCCTGTTTGCAATGCATATGGTCATATACAGTCTTCCACCATCATGTCTCCTTACAGAGTCCAGAGACTGAAAGGATTTTAATTGTTTTTAAAGATTTATTTATTTTTATTACAAAGTCAGATATACAGAGAGGAGGAGAGACAGAGAGGAAGATCCTTCGTCCGATGATTCACTCTCCAAGTGACCTCAATGGCCGGTGCTGTGCCAATCCAAAGCCAGCAGCCAGGAACCTCTTCCGGGTCTCCCACGCAGGTGCAGGGTCCCAGTGCTCTGGGCCATCCTTGACTGCCTTCCCAGCCCACAAGCAGGGAGCCGGATGGGAAGTGGAGTCTCTGGGATTAGAACCAGCGCCCACATGGGACCCTGGCGTGTCCAAGGCAAGGGCCCTAGCCACTAGGCCACGCCTCCGGGCCCAGGATTTTAATTAAAAAAAAAAAAATAACTGGACCAGTGTTGTGATGCACTGTGACATAGCAAGTTAAGCCCCTGCCTGTGACACTGATATTTCCTACAGGCACCTGTTAAGTCTCAGCTGCTCTACTTCCAACCCAGTTTCCTGCTAATAGGGCTCAATTAGTTTCCTGCTAATAGGGCTCAATTAGTTTCCTGCTAATAGGGCTCAAAAAACAATGGAAGATGGCCTGAGCACTTGCCCTCTGCACCCACATGGGAGATTCAGATGAATGTCCTGGCTTCTTGGCTTTGGCTCAGCTCAGCCCAACCTCAGCCATTGCAACTATCTGGAGAGTGAGATAACAGACAGAAGATACTTCTCTCTACCTCTCCACCTCTCCTTCTGTCACTTTGTGTATCTCTGCTTTTCAAACAAAAGAAAGAATTCTTTAAAAAAAAAAAGATTTATTTTTTTTTATTGGAAAGGCAGATTTACAGAGAAAAGGAGAGACAGAAAGAAAGATCTTCCATCTGCTGGTTCACTCCACAAGTGGCCATGACAGCCAGAGCTCAGCCAATCTGAAGCCAGGAGCCAGGAGCTTCTTCTGGGTTTCCCACACATGTGCAGGATCCCAACGCTTTGGGCCAGCCTCTATTGCTTTCCCATGTCACAAGCAGGAAGTTGGATGGAAAGTAGAGCAGTCAAGACATGAACCAGTGCCCATATAGGATACCAGCACATGTAAGGCAAGGATTTAACCTGAGCCATCGTATTGGGTTCCAATCTTATTATTATTAGTAGTAGTAGTAGTAACTTTTACTATTCATTTGAGGGACCGGAAGATAAAAAGAACAAAAAGAGACCTCCATGATTTTGTTTACTCCTTAAATGCTTGCAACAACACAACTGGGGCCAAATCTAGGTGCTAGGAACTCAATCCAGGCCTCCCACATGAGTTGTAGGAACTGAATTACTCGAACCATCAAAGATGCCTTCCAGGGTCTACATTAGCAGGAAGCTGGAACAAGGAGCTGCAGCTGGGAATTGAACCTATGTATTGTGATTTGCAACATGCATATTCTGCCATCTTAACTGCTAGGCCAAACACCTGTCCCCAGTAACTTTTTAAATGCTCACAATCAAGGACTGGGCCAAACATTCTACAATTCCCTCACTTGCCTTCCCAGACCAGATGAGCTCACAGTCCTTTTCTGTGCCCAGACTTAGGGCAGCATCCAGGAACCACAGACTCCAAGTAAGCGTTCAGATCATTTCCCCATGTTCCATTCCTGCAGTTCATAGCTCCTCACCTTCTATTCCAAATGAGTCATTTGCTCATTTTTCCTGGAAATATTAATTTGTGCTGCAATCTTCCTGTGCAAAATTATAATGAAATTTGGACTCACTGCTAAATTGGACTAAAGCCCTGGTGACTATTTAAGCTGCAGTGCTTTTACATGTCTGAATATTTCATGACAGGTAGAGAATAGCCAACATAATTTATTAAAGGCTGGTCGCATCTTGTGGGCATGAATCCATTTTGCTGCACAGTGTCAAAGAAAAATCAGCTTTAAAGGGACAAGGCTAAAGTGGCATAGTGTTGTTACCCAGCTTCACTGTGGATTTTGACAAAGTTTTCAGACGCTTGTCATTATTGGACAGGACGGCTGTGGCCACTGTCCTGGGCATAACCAGACTGGACTAAGATGCTGATTTCTCTAAGCAGAAACATTGTAAGTGGTTCCTCCTTATCTACGTCTGCTTTCTGGTTATGGTCAGTTGCATGCTGAACTATATTCACACAACTTGTGTTACAGGGTTTTGTTGTAATTGCTCTATGTTCTTATAAGGTAGTATTGCTGATTTCTTACTGTGCTTTATTTCTAAATGAAACCTGAATACATAAGAGGGAAAATGCAGTATATGTGCAGTTCAGTACCCTCTCTGGTTTGGGGGCTTCGCCTGGAGGGCTTAGAGGGACTGTTGTCATTTCTGATTCCAGACTTGGAGTCCAACATGTAGCAGCTCAACAACGGATAGAAAAGCGATAAATAGGCTTAGCGGTGTTAGGAGGGATTTAGGTTGATGCCAGAGAATCCCACAGCAGAAATAGCTTCTGTGCATCAGGCTGAGGCGCTGTTGGCAGCGTGTTGACTCTCCCAAGCTCTGCTCCTTGGGGTTCCCAGCTTGGCCACTGAGTTCTCAGCCAGGGACTGGAACTGCTCCAGCTACTCCAGGTATCTGAAGCAGAAATGAATTCAACACAGGAAATTCGAAACTGCTGGAAGGGCTGGAGAGTGGGATAAATCCTGAGACTTCACAGAACTCACTCACCCTTGAAGCTGCCGCTGCACTGTCAGCCCAAATTTGACCTTTCTGTAGTTGGTTTAGATACAATTCAGTGCTTAGGATATTAAGAAGCTAGTAAGAATGCACTCTAAGAATAGCATACTACAGCACCTTGTTTATTCTGCATTATTTTTCATCATGGAATTCTGACTTTTCAAGCTTATTTTGTATCACACTGAACAGTGATATTTTATGTTGAGTATGCCCCTTCATGCCTGCATCATCAGAATTGAACTTCATCAAATATCTTTTCTCAAGCTTAAAAAGAAATTGAAAAAAAAAGTGAAACACTTTTATTTTTAGAAGATTTAATCATCGTAGACAACACCATCCAAGAAAACCTTACTAAAGCAGGAAATGTATTATTTTTCTCTAATCAGAGGCCATTTACTTGAAAAATAAAATATGCTTTTAATGGTGAACATTTTCCCACTATTCATATAGCAGTCTACTCTTCATTTTATGTGTGAAAATTGTCTCTTGCCTGTGGCTTTTTTTTTGAGGGCTTTTAAAAAATGTTATTTATATGAAAGGCAAATATATATACACATCCAGAATGAATGAGAAAGGGAGATTGTGTATATGCTGAGTCACCCTTTAAATGCCTGAAACAGCTTGGAGACTAAGCCAGTTCACAGGCAAGGGCTAGAACTCCATCCAGGTCTCCCACGTGGGTGGCAGAGACTCCAGACGTTGAGCCATCATTGCGCCTCCCAGCATGTGGGTAACAGCAAGCTGGGACTGGGAGCAAAGCCAGCCACTCCCATGTGGGATGTGGGTCTCCCATGCAGCACTGTACAGAACACCTGGCCTCAAAGGTTATTTATCATAACTGTAAGTGAGGTATTCAGGCAGTACAGATGCAGATCCTTTGAGATCTCTTAATTATGCAAGTATTATTTCATATGTGATCCCCAACAAAAATTCCATATTTAAACTTCCACTATCTATCCATCCATCCATCTTCATCATCATCACCATTGCCATCATCTGTCTTATGTAAAAATAACATGACATTAATCATAGTTATCACTTCCTGGGCCCGTATTTTGCATCACATCCCAGGTTTTGATATACATTTTGAACAATCCATTTTATAGAAGAAAAAGTAAAACAACTTGCAAGGTATCTTCTTACATGGTCAAGATTTGAGTTGCAGATCTGTTTACTTATTCATTTACATTTATTTGAAAAAGAAAATGAGAGAGAGGGATCTTCCATCCACTGGTTCACCCTCCAAATGCCTGAAAACAGCCAACTCTGGGTTGAGATCCAGGAGCTAGCCAGGAGCCAGGAACTCCATCTGGATCTCCCGCATGGATAGCAGGCACCCAGGGGGCTTCAGCTGCCACCTGCCGCCTCCCAGAGAGCACAGTCCAGGGAGCTGGATGGGCAGCAGAGGTAGGACTTGCTTGCAGTCACTCAGGTACGGGATGTGCACGTCCCAAGCAGTGACTTGGCCCTCTGAACCACAGGGCGTTGAATGCAAGTCTTTCTATTGCTAAATTCTACTTTGATTCACTCCTGCTCTACTCCACCTCATAAAGTATTTCTTTACTTACTCCCCCCCAATATGTTTTTTGCATTTATTGATCCAGTCATTTTATTTTTTTCCTGTATCTTGTGAGAAATTACATTGATCTAAAAGATAGTTACTTTTCACACTAATTTGGCTTTTTATATGTTTCAACATAGTTTTACTTTTAATGTGCACATCTCAAATGTCACATTCATGGGATAGAGTATGATATTTTAATGCATGTGTACAATGTTGTAATGATAAGATCTGGATAATTAACCTATCTATCACTTCAAACACTCACCATTTGTTCAATCTAGGAATGTTAAGAGTCCCCTTTATTGTCTATTTTGAAATAGTAAATCAACTGCTGTCAACTATAGCCAACCTGCTATGCTGTAGACACAGAAGTGATTCCTTCTATTCACGACACCCCTGTTCTCCTTAGCCATTCTCTGCCCATCCTCCCGTCCCCACACCCTTTCAGGCTTTGGTAATCACTGTTCTGTTTTCTTCTGGAAGATAAATTTTCAGACTCCACAGAGAAGTGAGAACATGTGGTACATCATTTTCTCTGTCTGACTTAACTCACTTCACCTATGTCTTCCGATCACCTGTGTTGCCATAAATGACAGAATTTCATTTTTATGTCTAAATACCCTTCAGTTATGTATTCTTGCCACATTTTCTCTACCATTCTTTTGTCAATGGTTACCTAGGTTGATCCCATATCTTGGCAATCATGAATAGTGCTGCGATAAATGTGTAAGTACACAGGTCTCTTTATTATAACAATTTAAATTCCATTGGATAATATCCTGTAGTATTATTGCTCGATCATATGGTAATTCTATTTCTAAATTTTGAGAAACCTCTACACTGGTTTCCATAATGGCTGTATTAATTTGCATTCCCACCAGCAATGCTTGAGAGATTCTCTTTCTCTGTATTCTTACCGGCTTTTATTATTTTCATCTTTTTGATAGTAGCCATTCTAATTGGGGTAAAGTGATATCTCATTGGAATTTTGATTTGTATATCTCTGATTATTAGTAATACAGAACATTTTTTCATATACTTGCTGACCACTTGCATATATTTTCCCACTACCCCTTATTAAATTTGAAAGACAGATGGAGGCTGGCACTGTATCATGTGCTGGCTACTCCACTTCCAATCCAGCTCCCTGTTGATGCACCTGGGAAGGTCTGCTTTATGCCTGTGGGAAGCCTGGAGGAAGGCCCTACTCCTGGCTTCATTCTGGCTCAGCCCTGGCAATTGTGAACATTTACAGAATGAATCAGTGGATGGAACATGAGATCATCCTAATTGGCTAAAATCTTGGTCACACCTTCAAGTGGGAAGCACATGCCCATGTGGGCCTCAGATTAGGGTGGGGAGGGTAGAGATATTAAGGGAGGTGGGTAGGACAAATGTTTCAATTTTTTTCTCATTTGATAATGCCTTAGAGACCCCAATGTGGGGAAGAGTGTTCCAAGGAGGTTACTTAAGTGATTTTGATAGTTCTGAGAAGCTGTTGGTTTCATTGCTCCAAGGTTGAAAGAATCTTTCCAAGGTCTATTGGCTGATCAAGTTCACTTTTTTGCCTCCACAGACCCAGGAATATGCTGCAAATCTTGGCCAGGACAATTGTCCAACCTTTTCTGCTTTCCATCCTCTGACCTGGCACTCAGTGTGCTTTGCTGGTCTGTATTATTTGGCTGTTGTGTCCCCTGTGTGAATCTGGCCACGCTGTCCACTGCACAGGTATCAGCAATGAAAGAGATCCAGTCCTGATAATATACATTCCAAGGTTGGCTCACACATACTATGATTTTCCCTGTGCCAGGGTCTGAGTCCAGCGGTCCATTTGAGAAGTCCCGCAAGAAACCACCTGGGGTGATCTCAGACTTGACTCTTGTGCATGCCTGCCAGGGCAGGATCAGGTTTGGTCCATCACCTGCCCTAACCAATGCACGTACTAATGGATTCAGCTGCCTGGTTACTTCTGCCCCAGTCCCATCTTTCATGCAAACTTATGGGCACTGTGGCCTAGCCCAGCCCAGTCTTTTATAATCTTCTGGTCTTCACACACACCACTGGGTGCGATAGTTTCATCAGGGTAACTTCCAATAACCCCTATCAGGTCCACTCCAGCCCCATTTATTTGCATGTACTGGCATGTACTGTAGCCTAGCCCTGCCCAGCCCGAATCCCATCCAGCTCTTATGCATACTCACTTGTGTTGTAGTTTAGCTCAGCCCACCTTGCCCCAGACATGGCCCACATGTAGCCAATGGGTGCTGCCATCCTGACCAGCCTGGTCCACTTACAGCCCAGTCTCACATCCTCACCAGTAAGAGATACAGCCCAGCAGGAGAGTCCCCACAGTTCCCCTACCAAGCCTCAAATCTTGCCTTTGCCAGGGGGTACTGCAGTCCAGCTTAACATGACTTACACTCAGTCCTGGCACTTGCCAGCAGGTGCTAAGACCTAGCCTGGTTGGTCTGTACCCATTCTAACTCTCTCTCACATCAGTGGGTACAGAAGCCTAGCCCAGCTTGGCCCTCCCCCAGACCCAGCCAACATGCCAGTTGACAAGTGCTGCAGCCCTACCCAGACCAGCCCATTCCCAGTCTCAACTCACACTCATTAGTGGAAGTAGTAGCTTAGCAGGGGAGGCCCTGAAGTTTCCATACAAGGCCTACTCCAAGCCCTGGGTCTTGTGTATGCCAGAAAATGCTGCAGTCCAGCCTGAGATGTCCCAATTTTGGCCTCAGCATTTGCCAGCCAGTGCTGCAACTTGGCTCAACCTGGTCTGCCCTAAGTCCCAGCTCTTACTGGAGAGTGCAGAGGCCTGGTGCACCCTTGCCTACTCTCAATGCAGCCCTCATGTGAACTAGCAGATGTCATAGTCTGATTCAGCCTGGCCTGTGTGTGCTGTACACTGTCTGAGCCTGACCCACCCCCAGAACCAGCCCACATATATGCTGGTGGATGCTGCAACCCGCCCTGATGTGGTTGGTCTCCAGTCCTGACACTCACCAGTAGATACTATGGTTTAGCTTGGCTGGTCTATAGCCATTCCAACTCTCACTGGTGAGTGCTATAGTCTCATGACCCCTGGACAGTTGTGAAGATCTTGCCTTGCCACTTAATGTTCACTGGCACCACCCAGCAAAGAAGGGGAAGGACACCTTGTCTCCTCCAGCAGGAACTGAAGTCTTGATGCGCCTCTGCTAACCTTGGGGTGAAGGTGGCCGTGAGCTCCTTCCTGCTCAGTGAGGACAAGAGTCCCCCCATACTTGGCCTTCTCTCATTACAGGCTGGTGAGGGTGGAGGTTAAGATGCCCCCATGTTGCAGTCGTTTTTTCTTTGGTGTTGCTCGGATGACAGAGCTGTTATTGTTTAACGTTTTCTGTCTTGCTTGGCTAATTCTTGGTCTTTTGGTTAGAGACAATGCGTTGTCCTTGGGCCTTTCTTTTGTTTGTGCCTGTTGGCATTTTCAGGTGAGCCACTCCCCCAGCATCCACTCCAAAATATACAAGACAAAAAGTAATCCCAGAGAAATCACTGCCATGTCATTTCTTGGGTCCCAAAGTCCTAAGCTGTTCTGCCTTTTTCTCTGCATCTGTGGGTCTTCTTATGTTTGTTTTATAATTCTTATATAATTACCTATAAACACGTATATGTTTATAGATAATTCCAAAGGTTTATAGCTGTGATTAGAGAAAGAAATCAAGGGGAGGACTCCTACTCCATCTTCACTAAATTTAATTTTTTTATGGAGGTAAAAGTCAAAGAGCTTAAAATTAACCATTAACCATTTTAGAGTATATAATTCAGTGACATTTAGCACATTTACAATCCTGTGTGGCCATCACCTCTGTTGGCGCCAAAACATTTCATCATCCCCAAAGAAAACTCCATGTCTAGTAAGCAGTCATTCCCTGTCCCTGTCCTGTGCCTTGGCCTTGGCAATCACTAGCTCGCCTCTGTCCCTGTGGATTTACCTACCTTGCATGTTTGTGTAAATAAGTTTGTGTAAATAAGTAAATAACAAAGCCCGGGTATTCAGACTCTTTTCTATGTCCATGTATATTCAGAGCTAGAGATGTTTCCTCAGGAAAGAGAGTTTTATGAGCTGCTACAGCATTGGTAAGGGGAAATTGAGGGTGCACTTCCTGCAGTTTCCTCAAATGTCAAGATGCCGCATGTTGGTAGCAGCAGGTCTCAAACCTCAGCGTGTGTCAGGTGCAAAGATATGGGAGAATTTAAGGTTGAATAACTTGAATGGTGGTTACAACTTGGGGATGATTGCTTTAGTAGGCAAAGGTGAGAAGTTAGGAGAAAGGCATTTAGGGAAAAGAAATATTTGGAAAGATAAATGGATCTTTAAGATGTAAGGAAGGAAAAATATATTTTTCTTCTAGGTCAACTCAAATTCAGACAGTGTGAAAAAGCAGAACTTCATTTGGGGCCTGAGAACTTTAATTCAGTGAAACACAGACTTTGTTCTGACCAAGTGCTCCAAGGAAACTAAGATAGTGCATGTCTTTTACATGGGAGGAGAAGCTGAGGACAAGGGAACGCTGCAAGTTTATGAAAAGAAAGGTGAGTGGTGCAGAGAAGTTACCCCAGCTCCAAGCTGTATCCATCACTAGGCTGATTGCGAGGGCAATCTCTAGGTATAAAGTTCATTGATCATATGGGACAGTTGCTGAGAAGACAGCCTTCCATAAAAGATGCTAATGGCCTACAGTTCAAAGGTTAACAGTCAGGTGTCCATTCTCTTGTTCAGTTCAGAATTTCACTGTCTCAAGCAGTCACTTAACACATGCGTAGGTCATGATCCCCTGATGGCCTCCCTATTCCATTTTGAAACACTCACTGCAAGTTGTTGCTCCTAATTCTTGCCACCAACTGTAGTGCTGCTGTTCCGGTGCGTGCCACTGTCTCAGATGATTTTGTCCAGAGCATCAACAATGCCACAAAGCATGGAAGTGCCAAGTTCTTAGCAGGCTGGTTCTCCAAAGTCATCTGCTTTCTAATTGTGATCATGAAGCAGGGTGACATTAGTAAATTTGAAACAATTGATAATTACAGTTTGGAGAATTCCTATGAGCCTTATGAGTTAATAAGTGTGGATTGGTCAGCCCTAGACTTGATGCACAACTGAAAGACTGATAAAAATGGTAGATATGGGTCTGGCAGGGTAGCCTAGTGGCTAAAGTCCTCGCCTTGCATGTGCCGGGATCTCATAGGGATGCTGGTTCTAATCCCGGCAGCCTCGCTTCCCATCCAGCTCCCTGCCTGTGGCCTGGCAAAGCAGTTGAGGACAGCCCAAAGCACCTGCGTGGAAGACCTGGAAGAAGCTCCTGGCTCATGGCTTTGGATCAGCTCAGCACCAGATGTTGCAGCCACTGGGGGAGTGAATCATTGGACGGAAGATCTTCCTCTCTGTCTCTCCTCTTTGTATATCTGACTTTGCAATAAAAAATAAAATCTTTAAAAAATGGTAGATAATGGTACACAATAAAATAATAATTTGCTTTCATCATATTCTTTTGGTTTCACTGTCCTGATAACCTCAGCTGACATCACTGGCCATAAAGGAGGAGATAATAAACACAGAGAAAGGAAGAAGGCTGGGCTTCTTCTAGGGATGTGATACATACATATGAACAAAATACATCAGTTGGGAAAAAGTTGTTTTTTGTAAAAGTCTTCTGGTTTCTGCATTTCCCACTTTTGATCATGATCAGGAAGTGTCCATGTTCAGTTTTTGGAATGTGTGTTAAGTTGATGTAGGCCTGATCCTCATAGTTGGGAAGGCTCAATGTGTCAGGACCTTACAGAAAATAGAGATAGTATAAAGAATAGCAAGACCAAGATGGAGTCATTAACAAGGATTTAATTAGCTAGACCCTGCTCCAAACCAACTTTTTTTAAATTTTATTTTTAAATAATGATTACATGGTTGGACCCGGCAGCGTGGCCTAGCGGCTAAAGTCCTCACCTTGAAAGCCCCGGGATCCCATATGGGCGCTGGTTCTAATCCCAGCAGCTCCACTTCCCATCCAGCTCCCTGCTTGTGGCCTGGAAAGCAGTTGAGGACGGCTCAAAGCTTTGGGACCCTGCACCCGCGTGGGAGACCCAGAAGAGGTTCCTGGTTCCCGGCATCGGATCGGCGTGTACCGGCCCGTTGCGGCTCACTTGGGGAGTGAAACATCGGATGGAAGACCTTCCTCTCTGTCTCTACTCCTCTGTGTATATCCGGCTTTCCAATAACAATAAAATCTTAAAAAAAAAAAATAATGATTACATGGTTGATCAGGATGGAAAAGATTGAGGTTTAGGGAAAATTGGGTGAACTCACTGCTTTCAAATTTATTATTTCTTCTTGTCGTTCCTGGGGGAAGGGAGAGACAAAGGGGGAAGCCACTCACGACTTTCCACATGTCCCAGTACCCAGGGATGAGGAACCACCACCACATATCAACCCAGAGTCTCGATGTGTACGTATTCTGATGATTCTGTCTGAATGTCCAAACTAACTTTAAAAAAAAAATATTTATTTAGTTTTCTTAGAAAAAGCAGGTATACAGGGAGAAGGAGAGAAAGATCTTCCATCCACTAGTTCACTCCCCAAGTGGCCACAACAGCTGAAACTGAGGTGATCCAAAGTCAGGAAACAAGAGCTTCTTCCAGGTCTCTTACGCAGGTGTAGGGTTCCAAGGCATCGGGCCATCCTCAACTGCTTTCCACAAACAGGGAGCTGGAACGGATGTGGAGCAGTCAGGACACAAACTAGTACCCATATGGAATCTCAGGCATGCAAGGCAAGGCAAGGCAAGGACTTTAGCCATTAGGCTACCATGCCAGTCCCTCCAAAGCAACTTTTTAATACATCTCCTATATATTTCGTCTAGGCTCATTTAAAAGGATTAATTCTTCATCTGATTTACTGGGTTGGTGATATCTGACAATTCATTAGGTGTGTAAACATAACATTCATGTAAGACTATTGGGTAAATTTAATTAAAGCTTTTATTTTGGCAACCATATGTTCAAGCTCTACTAAACAGAGCCTCTTCTAATAAAGAAAAGAAATGATCATGCTATTGAAACACAGACTGGACTTATTTTCCCAAGGTTAGATAGCATATAGGCCTGTGTCCAAGGACAACAATGTCTTATTCAAACACGAGAAGCCAGGACCAAAGATGGTTCTACAGATCCACTGAGTTTCACTAGGTCCTGAGGAGGTGAATGCCAGGAGTCACTGCCAATTCATTCTAACCAGAGACGTTTAAGGTTACCGTAGAAGAAAAACTCTCAGGTGAGTGCAAGGTGATGAATACTGTTTTTTTTTTTTAAAGATTTATTCATTTTATTACAGCCAGATATACACAGAGGAGGACAGACAGAGAGGAAGATCTTCCGTCCAATGATCCACTCCCCAAGTGAGCCGCAACGGGCCGGTAGGCGCTGATCCGAAGCCGGGAACCTGGAACCTCCTCCGGGCCTCCCACGCGGATGCAGGGTCCCAAAGCATTGGGCTGTCCACAACTGCCTTCCCAGGCCACAAGCAGGGAGCTGGATGGGAAGTGGAGCTGCCGGGATTAGAACCGGCGCCCATATGGGATCCTGGGGCTTTCAAGGCAAGGATTTTAGCCGCTAGGCCACGCCGCCGGGCCCTGGACTTCTGTTTTTAATGAGGAGTTTATGATAGCCTCTTTTGAAAACATAAAATTATGCAGAGGGAAGTCAAATATTTGGCTTAAAGGCCAAAGGGATTACAGTTAAGAAGGTCAGCAAACTGAAAAGCAAAGGAATGACCTCTTTTACACAGAATATAATTTCTTAATGTTCCCCTATTATTCCCATATAACAGGGATAGCTTCCAGAGGTGCTAGGCACAGGCCACTATCTCAATAGATGGATTTGTTTTTTAAATTAGCATATGATAGGGTCCACTGAAGAGACATTTTGAATCAAAGGCATCAATGCAGAGAAATATTATTCAGGTCAGGTCCTGATTCTTAAGAGCTGTTCACCTCCGGTGTCCTCTGTGCCACTTCGTGTTCAGCTCCCTGTCTGTGGCCTTGGAAGGCAGTGTAGGATGGCCCAAGACCTTGAGACCCTGCACCTGCATGGGAGACCTGCACGAAGCTCCTGGCTCCTGGCTCAGCTCTGACCGTTGTGGCCATTTGGGGAGTAAACCCGTGGATGGAAGATCTTTCTCTCTGTTTCTCCTTCCCTCTGTATATCTGCCTTTACAACAGAAGTAAATTAATAATAAATACATCTTTCTTGGAAAAAAAAAAAAAAAGAAAATTCTGGGAAAAAAAAAAAACTTTTGTCCTGAATAGATTAAGAAACATGTGGTTGCCAAAGTGCAGCACAAGTCAGTGCTGTTCTCCCAGCACGAGTGTCTCACTGTCTCCAGCGGTGTGGACATTGGCAGTTTTATCCCTTCCTCGTTGGGATTCTTAGCTCACAGCTCAGTGTGTTTGGCTGAAATGTTTTCAAGCATAGGTGTGGCAGGGACACCAAACAAACCTAGTTGTACACTGCTTGCTTTCGTGTCGTAGGAAGATCCATCTGTGAACCAGCTGATTTCTGTGTATCCAGAGGTGTTTCCTAGAAGTCTGAGAGAGGAGCTAGTCATTTTTTCCATGAACAGCCAACAGCAGGAGGGATTTTGTCAGGCACCAGGGGAACCAGAGTAGCAGGACTGAGGAACACGGAACAATGGTTGCATAGAAGGGAACTGTAGGATTTTCATAGCGAGTCAACCTGCTTGTAAATAACTGCTCACTGTGTTGGGAAGTCAACTAGTTCCTACAGAGTAAGGAACAAATACTGTTAATGGGGAATCCGTGATAATCTCTTATGTAAGTCTGCAAAACTTCATTAATTTTTTTCATTTACCTGATTTCTGACTTTCAGAGTTTTTTTTGGTGAATACATTTTTTAAAAAGATTTATTCTGTTTACTAGAAAGGCAGAATGAGAGAAAGAGAGGGAGGGACACAGAGAGAAAGAGCTCTTTCATCTGCTGGCTTATTCACTAAATATCCACAACTGGTGAGATTGGTCCCAGCGGAAGCAAGGAACCTGGGACTCTATCCAGATCTCCCACGCAGGTGATAGGGGCCAAGTACCACGCCATCTTCTGCAGCTTTCCTGGGGATGTTACCAGGGAGCTGAGCCAGAGGCAGAGCAGACAAGACTCCAGCTGGTACTCTGACCTGAGATGCTCAGCTAGGACAAATAACACATCAGGCCTTTTCTACAGTCTGGTCAGGGAATGCTGTTAAATCTTCCTGTAGTCTGGCTAATCTATTAGAATTGAATAAGCTCTTAGTTTCACCTTTCAGGAACTGAGTGCCAGAATTTTGGAAAAAGCTTTCTCAAAATAATTGACAATCATAAATACACAAATACAGGCCACAAATACACTGCTGGATAGTACACAATCCAGTGCATTTGGGAACTTAGAAGCCTTATTTAAGGGCACAGAGCAGTAGTCTAGTGGCTGAAGTCCTTGCCTTGCCTGCGCTAGGATCCCATATGGGTGCAGGTTTGTATCCTACTGCTCCACTTCCTTTCCAGCTCGCTACTGTGGTCTGGGAAAGTAGCTGAAGACAGCCAAGGCCTTGGGAGCCTGCTGCTGGCTCCTGGCTTCAGATCAGCTTAGCCCTGGCCGTTTTGGTCACTTGGCGTGTGAACCAACAGATCAAAGATTTTTCTCTCTGTAAGTCTTACTTTCCAATAAAGATTAAATATATATATTTAATATATAAGTATATCATATGATATATACACAATATATAATACTTATATAATATATAAGTATAATATATAATATATTATACTTATAGTATAATATATTGTGCTTATTATATAATATATACTTATTGTATATAATTACTTATTATATAATATATAAGTACAATATATAATATATATAAGTCTGACTTTCCAATAAAGTTTTAAAATATATATTAATAAAGATTAAATACATATATTTAATCTTTATTGGACAAGTCAGACTTGTATATAAAAAGAAGCCTTATTTAATATATAATAAATTTATTTTATTTTTGATGATGTTTACATAGTGAAGAAGTATGAGAGGGCCTGGCAGGCTAACTTCATGGCTAAATCCTTGCCTTGCACATGCTGGGATCCCATATGAGCACCATTTTGAGTCCCTGCTGCTTCACTTCCTATCCAGCTCCCTGCTTATTGCCTGAGAAAGCACTGGAGGATGGTCCAAAGTCGTGGGAACCTCTCACCTATGTGGGCTCTCCTACACACCAATGGGTGTTGGAGCCTAGCTCAACCTGACCAGCCCCACTATCCAGCCCACACTATTCTGAGGGTGCCACTGCCTATCCAGCCATACCCACTCCCAGCCCTGGTTCATACGCTCACCAGTGGGAGTTGCAACCCATCACCAGGGTGCCCACAACTTCCCTACTAGGCCCATTCCCATCTCTAGATCTTATACTTTCCAGGTAGTTCTGCAGTATAGCCTGATAGGACTTGTCGCAAACCCAGTACCTGCCAGCCCTATGTTGCAGCAAAGCCTAATCAGCCTGAACTTGCTGTGGCTCATGTATGTACCAGTAGATATGGTTACTTAGCTCAGCCTGGCTCTACCCCAACCCAGCTCACATACAGACCAATGGTTTTATAGCCCTGCTCAGCTTTTCTGCCCCCAGTTCCAGCTCTAATGGTCACCAGTGGAAGCACTGGTCCAGCAGGGGAGGCCTCACTGTCTCCCTGTGGGGTACCCTCCAACCTCTGCCTGTTTTTCGTGTGCTGGTGGGTGCTGTGGCCCAGACTGGATATCCCACCTCACCTCGGTATTCATTGGTGGGTGCTGCAGCCTGACTTGGCCTGGTCTGACCCCAGTGCCAGCTCATGCTGGTGGGTACTGCAGCCTTGCCCAGCCTGGACAGCCCCCAACCCAGCCCTAATGTGAAATGGCTGGTGTTGCAGCCCAACCCAGCCTGTCCTGCACCCCATCTTGGTTCTCACATCTGACACTGAATGTTATGAACTAACCGGTCTGGCCCACCCACAGACCTGAACCCACATGTATGTTGATGCATACTGTAACCTGGCCTTGTCTGGTTAAAGAACCAAAGACTTCAGTCTTGATTCTTAACGCTCACCCATAGGTGCCGGAGTCCAGCTCCAGCCCGGGTTCAGAACTCGCGAAGGGTGCGTGGCATTGGCGCAAAGAGAGAATAAAGAAAAAGACGGACCACTAGGATTTCTTGGTCATAATGGACTATGCAATATTGCTGTCCACTTTATTTAAGCAGAATCAGTCAAACTCTGGCTCAGACTTTCCATGTCATGGTCAAGTGGGTGTTTCTAAGGACAACCCTGCCACCTGCTTTACCCAAAAACAACAGAAGTTCCTGCTACAATTCTTATTCTACAACCTGATCTTGTATCACAAAGAAAAGGAGAACCTAAAGATTAAGGAAAGAATGAAACCCTAAATACAGGTCGTAGGAATAATAGAAGGCCCTTTTGTAAGACATTATTATTGACATTAACCTCCAAGCTCACATTGTGTAAAAAGCCAGTCTCACAGTAGCAAAAATGCCTGGACGGATTAGAATTCTTCCACAGGGTGGTCCGGTATCCATGCAAAGGAAGGTGGAGCTGCATCCAGGTGGCTGTAGATATCTGCCGGGCCCTGCCTCAGCGGGAAGTTCCCTGTGGCCCTTCCTACAATGGAACAATGTCTTCACACCCGTGTGTCCCCCACATCCACTGCATGGACCCCAACACATAGGGACTGTATCCTGACAGAGGAGTTCCCCAAGATCCTTTCTCAAGTCACCTCCCAGTGGCAGATCTTGTGCACACACTGGTGGGTTCTTTACTTAGCCTGACTTAGCCCACCTCTTGGTCTGGCAGGTACAATGGCCTTGCCTGACTAGCCCACCCCCATTCTTCCTATTATTGTTGAGTGCTATAGCCTGCAATGCCTAGCCTATTCTAGACCCAGTTTGCACATTGTTCAGTGGATGCTGAGACCTAGCCCAGTCTGTACTATGCCTTCCCTGGCTCCTGTGAACACTAGCAGGTGCTGGGGCCTAACTCAGTCTGACATACCCCAGACCCAGTCCATACCCATGCCAAGGGATGCTGCATGCATGACTAGCCCAGTTTGCTGCCCCTATTCCAGTTCTTGTGTTCATTAGTGAGAACTATAGCCCAGCTGGGGTGTCTCATTAGCTCCCTGGCCAGGCTTGTGTCCAGCCACAGATTTACATGTGTTGGTGGTTTCTCCAACCCAGCCTGGCATAGTCCATCACCCAACTTGGCCTTTGCCATTGGGTGTTGTAGCCTGGCCTGGCCTGGCCCATCCAAAGTCCCAACTTCTGCCTTGCCTTACCCAACCTGCCCCCATCCCTGGCTTTTATGTAAACTGGTAGGTATGACAGCCTAGCCTAGGCCAGCACAACCTGCACCTTATCCTGGCTCTTGTGTATGCCAGTGTGCTAAGGTTTGGCCTATCCCTGCCTTGTCTGCCTCCCCATAGAGCCAACCCACAAACCTGCCAACAAGTGAAGTAGCCCTGCCCAGCCTGACTAACACCCAGCCAACTCATATGTTCACCAGCAGGAGCTACAGCCCATCAGGTGAGTTTCCCAATTTCCCTCACCAGGTCCACTCCCACATTCAGATCTCACATGTGCCAGTGGGTGGTAGGCCCTTGTCTGGCACAGTCTGCCTACCCCAGTGTTGGCCTTTATGTGTGCTGGTGGATGTTATAGCCCAGTTCACCCCATACCCAGTGCTTGGGTGCGCCTGCAGGTGCTACAGCCTAGACCTCCCTGGCCTTTTCCCAACCTCAGTACCCATGAATTTTATTGAATTCCATGGTGATGCCTAGCTTGGCTCATCACCACACCCAGCCCTTGAGCAAACTAGCTGGTTTGGCTGTTTCACAGGGGTGAGCCCACAAGACCCCGACAGAATCTCCTCCCAGACTTGGCTCTCTCACACTCTGGTTAGTGTCATGGTCCAGCCTGACATGGTCCACCTCTTGCCCTGACACTCACTGGCAGTTAATATGGTCAAGCTCTGCCAAGCAGGCCCCCAGCCATAGCTTTCATGTGTGTCAGTAAGCAGTAATTGATACCAAAAAACCCCAGCTCATCTCTCCCACTTAGGTGGATGTATTAGTTTGGCCCTGTAAGGTCCTCTGGTTTCCCTCCATCAAACAACCTGGTTTCATCCCTCTCCATTTACCTGCAAGTGCAGTAATCTGGTTGGTGGAAGTCCCCCAGAAGTCACTCCCCATTTGCCACAGTCTTCTTCAGCAGTCTTCCCTCCCACACATCCCCAGATGCCTTTCCCTGAGCAATCCACAGCCGCTATGCCTGCAAGCACGCAGATCCATAAGCCCAGTTCTCTGATTGTGTGCCATGCCACCCTCGGGCCCTGCCCACCTACCTGGGCCACACACACACTCAGGCCCAGGTCCCCAGATCCTGTCTGCTGATGTGCCAGCATCTGTCCCCACCCCACATATCTTGAAAAAAATAGAATGGGCAACTATATTGGTCTAGTTAACACACTTTTGGCATTAACGATACCCAGAATGCCTGTCAGATATTTGCTGCTTTTCTTCTAACAGTGTAACAATTACCTTGATACAAAGCAACCTAGACAGTTGCCTACAACTGGTGAGGGAACTCAGAAGTCTTTTATGAAGGTTTTGGGCTGATTTTAACGCATTTTCTTGGAGCCTGGAATTTACTCTCGCAAAACCTTACGCTGCTCACTCCTACGAACTACTGCAACCCATTACTTAGCCGTAATATCACCTATAAGCAAGTAGATTAATATAAATCTGAAAGCTGGATGGGTGGTTTTCATTCAGGGCTAAAACTGTCAACTGTTTTCCTTGACATTTGGACAATTTTTTTTTCCCATTTGGACAATCTTTAGTGGTAACCCACACTCTTCCTCTCTCAAGTGACAGATATACTGCCTCATCACTGTCCTCGGGGCCCATCATTGTTGTGTCCCAGCAAATAAAAATGCCATCTGCAATGCCAGCATCCCATGTTCAAGTCCTGGCTGCTCCACTTCTGATCCAGCTCCTTGCTAACACACTTGGAAAGGATGCTAGGGCCCCTGCACCCACATGGGAGGTTCAGGAGAAGCTCTTGGCTTCTGACCTAGCTCTGATCATTGCTGCCACATGGGGAGTGAACCAGTGAATACGAGATCTCTTTCTATCTCTCCTTCTCTTAGTAACTCTGACTTTCAAATAAATAAAATTTATTTTTTAAAAGATTTATTATTTTTATTGCCAAGCCAGATCTACAGAGAGGAGGAGAGACAGAGGGGAAGATCTTCCGTCTGCTGGTTCACTCTCCAAGTGACTGCAACAGGCAGAGCTCAGCTGATCCAAAGCCAGGAGCCAGAAACTTCTTCCGGGTCTCCCACAAGGGTGCAGGGTCCCAAAGCTTTGGGCCGTCCTCGACTGCTTTCCCAGTCCATAAGCAGGGAGCTAGATGGGAAGTGGTGTTGCCAGGATTAGAACTGGCTCACAAATGAGATCCCGGCACATTCCAGGCGAGGACTTTAGCCACTAGGCCACTGCACCAGGCCCTAAAACAGAAATATATATATATATATATATATATATATATATATATATATATATACATATATATATATATATATTTTTTTTTTTTTTACAAACACACACACATTGTTCTTAGTAAACTTGGTTTTATTTTAATATATTTGAAATGTAGAGAGAGAAACAGAGAGATATTCTATCCACTGATTTACTCTCCAAGTTCCCACAACAGCCAGGTCTTGGCCAAGCTAAGGCAAAGAGTCTGAAACCCAATCTGAATCTTCCATGTGGTGTCAGGGAGCCAAGTTCTCAAGCCGTCACCTGGTGTCTCTGAGGGTGTGCATTATCAGGAAGCTGGGAGATAGAGAGATGCCCAGGTTTGAACACAGGCACTCTGATAAAGGATGCAGGCATTTTAGCTGCTATGCCCAATGCCTGCCCCTAAACCCAACTCTAAAATGAGCTGTTAAAAAAGGTGATGTGTCAGTACTAGACTTTAGAGGGGTCTCAATTCAGTATCATTCAAGAAGAAGTCCAAGAGTTGGGGACAGCAAGGAGGAGGGAAGGTGGGGGCTATCCAGAGAGCGAGAAGGAGCAGAAGGCAGCAGGCGAGCAGAGTCAGACACCAGTCGGGGACTTGTTGGAGACAGCCACGGATGTGTCTCTCTGGGAGAAGTGTTAATGGAATCCTTATTACATTTAGTAGCTTCAAAATGCCAATTAAGGGATGCTCTCCTCTCAGGTTGCTTAGTTTTATAGCTTCACTCTAATTAAGAACTAATTGTGAGATATCAATAAGAGTCCCAAAAGGGCCAGTGTCATTTCAAATCAACACAAATGATTTTGAGCCATTAATGAGGAATTAGCATGAAGAGGGCAGGGTAGCTTCAGTCGTAAGGAAAGCTAGAGTTTAGGGTGGTGCCTGCCCACCGATAGCATCATTCCTCTTCTTCTTTTTTAGATCTTTTTAAAAGATTTATTTATTTTACTCAGAAGTCAGTTATAGAGAGAGAGGAGGAGAGACAGAGATCTTCACTTAGCTGGCTCACTCCCCAAATGGCCTCAATGGGGAGCTAAGCCTGACTGCAACTGGGAGCCAGGATCTTTTTCCTGGTCTCACATATGGGTGCAGGCCCCACAGACTTGGGCCATCCTCTGCTGCTTTCCCAGGCCCCTGCTACCCATGTGGGAGACCAGATGGAGTTCCAAATTCCTGTCTCCAGCCAGTCACAACCCTGACCTATTTTGCCACTTGGGGAGTAAATCAGTAAATGGAATACCTCACTCTTCCTCCCTTCTGCAGCTCTGCCTTTTAAATAAATAGAAGCAAATCTTTTTAAAAAGATACAAATGTCATTTTGCAAAATATGTATTTGATCTTTGTCCCATTTCTTGGCATGCAATCTCTAAAGTCCTTAGAACCCCCAAGTGGTAGCATTTTTCTGAATGCCAATGGCTTGATGGATGAGTGGCAGCTTCTGAGTAGCTTTAGGATTAGGGCTGGTCATCGGGAAGAGAAGGGGCTGGGGCTTTCACCCTAGTTTCCATGAAGGGTGACCCAAACATCAGCCCAAAGATTGATAAGACCCCGCCTTTTTGGACTTGGCGCCATTTTAAATATTTGCTTCTCCTACGTCTCGGTTTCCTTAAAGTTCACACCCTTTAGGTTCAAATTTTATTGTTTGCTAATCCACCGTACCCTCGCAACCCTGTGTTCCATGAATCTGCTATAACCTCAAGATACCGTGCCTGACAGCCCTCTCCACCAATCCTTGCAGCCCCATGTTCCCAACACCCATGCCCTGTTCCTAAGGGCTCTCTTTCCACGTGCCCTCTCTCAGCTCTGTCTCTTCCTTGCTTGAAGCCTCCTACTGTCACTATGGCAAGAGACCTCTCCTCTCTGTCTCTCCTCTCCTCCCTTCCCTTTCCTCCCCTCTCCTCCCTTGCCCTCTTCCCTCTCCTCTCCTCTTCTTTCTCTCTCTCTCACTTTTTGCCTTTGCCCTCTCACAGCCACCTTCCCCCACCTGGAATAAAGATCTCCTGTGTGATTTGCTCCATCTGGTGTTTTGGGTTTGTGGCCACAAGGTGAAAAGAACTAACACCAAAAAGAGCGTACAGCCCCAACTCTGGGGAGGGGAAGAAGTTGGCTAACAATTTCACCAATCACCTATATAATAAGGCCTCTGTTGATGAGTTCAAACAGCACAGTACACAAGTCCCTAGCCTGCTGCCCACATGGAGATTCCTGGAAGGAAGCAGAAGCAGGGAGGGAATGGAAGTTCTGTATCCCTTTTTTCTGTGCTGACCAGTGCGTTTGTAATGTGCTTTGTACTAAACCAATGAATGTGTATCATGAGTCTGGGAGCTACTTCAACAAGCTCCTCAGCTGGGGGGCAGGAGATTGAATGAACCCGGATTTGTAACAGGTCAGAAACCCAGCTGCTGGGGAGAGAACCTGAGGTTTTTGATGAGCATGAAGGGGAGCTGTCCCCCCAACCCCCAGGGCCAGGCTGAAGCCAGGAGCCATGTGGATGGCAGAGACCCAAATACCCAGGCTCTCATGTGCTGACTCCCAGAATACACCTGAACCAGAAGCTGAGGCAGAAGTAGAGAAGTCAGGACACTCCTGGATGGCAGGTCACATACACCCTGAACAAGTGGCATCTTAACTGCTGTGCCAAACATCCTTGGTGGGCAGCCTCAGTCCTGGGACCTGGGACTGCCATTGGCGGAGCAGGATACTGCCCCTGGGTAGCCTGACTCAGAACTAGGCTGCAGGACGGCCAGTCCGTGTTTGCTGCTGCAGTACTGCTGGCTTGGGGGGCGGGAGGTGGGGGAGGACGGGGAATGGCCACCCACATCTGGTGCCCAAGAGCAAGAGAGAGGACAGTAGAGAGATTGGAGCTTGAGTTTATTTTCTTACTATGTCTTCCAAACAAGAAGAAAAGCAGACATTAATTCAGGTTGTATGTGACATTGGAGCCTTGCTAAGGAAAGAAAGACCCAGAAAAACCAAACAAACCTGGAGATTGTCAGGCTGGATTGGATGAAGATAGGTGTGCACAAATTTGACCAGATGAAGAGTGTGATCTCATGGTCATGGTTTGGGGGAACTGGCGCTGTCCTGCAGCAATGGACTTGATCCACGGAGCCTATAGTAACACGCGTGGACTCTGACTGATGGTCAGTAGCCGAAGTTTATTAGTGGCATCAGACTTTATAGACCGAGGGTCATATAGGATAAGGGAGGAGGTATTAAGTTTATCAATGGAACCCACTGATTGTTTCTATATGCTTGTTTGGAACTATTTTGTAAATCCCGCCAAATGTTCTCATTCACATGTTATCCGCTCAGCTGTTCCCACACAAATGGCATCCATCCAGTTGCTTTCACACAAATATTATCCTATCAGTTTTAATCCCGTGCTCGTTGACCTTCTAAGGTCACAATGTCCTCCTACAGGGAACCTTAAAAAGCTGTTCAGATTTTGCCCTGTGGGTTCCTGATTTCTTCAGAAATTAAGTTCTTTCCTCTGTGAATGGGGACAGCGCCTCTTACCTCAGCATCATATGGCCTGCTTCCAGGGAAGGTCGGAAAACCCTTCCTGGGTTTTATGACACGCTTCAGGAACAGGTTGGGGGCACTGTAAAGTGGCCTTTCCACTTCAATGAATATTTTCAACTTGAAATACTTGATGTGCAGATATGCTGTATTTTGGGGTAGCACGTCCTAAGCCTTATCAAGGAGAACAAAACAGGTACAGTTCCCTGGGAGGCTGTGCTAATGCCTTGGTAGCCGAGTCTCTGGTTCCCTGTGGGAGACCTGGGTTAGGTTTCTGGCTGCTGTGGCCTGGCCATCCTGTTTAGTTAGTGAGCCAGAGAATGGGAGTTTCCTCTCTCCTTCTTTGTTTTGAGAAGAAGTATATAAAATACTTTTAAAACAGTTAAGGATGGGCCCAGTGCGGTGATCTAGTGGCTAAAGACCTCGCCTGGGACATGCCAGGATCTCATATGGGTGCCGGTTCTAATCCCGGCAGCTCCACTTCTCATCCAGCTCCCTGCTTGTGGCCTGGGAAAGCAGTGGAGGATGGCCCAAAGCCTTGGGACCCTGCACCCGTGCAGGAGACCTGGAAGAAGTTCCTGGCTCCTGGCTTTGGATAGGCACAGCACCGGCTGTTGCAGTCACTTGGGGAGTGAATCATCAGACGGAGGATCTTCCTGTCTGTCTCTCCTCCTCTCTGTATATCTGACTTTGCAATAAAAAATAAAAAGTTCTTAAAAAAAAAAAAAAACACAGCTAGGAGTGATCCTTCCTGTTCTCCTTGGGGCCATAAAATTCCCCTAGAGAAGAAGTCTGGCTTGGGGGAGGAGTTCCCGGCAACCCATTTCCCAGCAGTGTGGCCTTTGGTTAAATACAGAGCTGGTTAGGATTCCGGCTGTTCCACTTCCCTTCCAGCTCCCTGCTTTTGGCCTGGAAAAGCGCTGGAGGATGGCCCAAAGGCTTGGGACCCTGCACCCATGTGGGAGGGCAGGAACAATGATCTGTGGCCATTGCAGCCATTTGGGGAATAAATCAGTGGATGGAAGATCTTTCTCTCCTCTCTGTAAATTTGCCTTTCCAATAAAAATAAATAAATCTTAAAAAAAAAATACGGAGGCTCAAAAAAGGCTTTCTGCCCCTACATCTGTTGAATCTCAGATATCATCAGTTTAATCTGTATCTCAAGCGTAGATCTGACTGGCTTTCCAAACTACTGCTGTGAGCATGAGCAGGCAACCACTTGTTGGAGTTTCTGTTGCAATGAGTCAGATGGGCTAATACACAGTTCGGTCGGGTCCCTGCTGGAATGAGAAAAAGGGGAGCCCCTTTATAAGGGGACAAGATGCCTGCCTCTGCCCAGAAGCTATCTTCGCCAAGACCAGATACTGAGGCCACTCCTCTACGATTCTCATTTTATCATGGGATCAGCAAGGGAGTAGGGAGCTCATCCTTCTGAAAGAACAAGGTTCCAACTGCACCCTTCTGAAGCCACATTTTTTTTAAATCTATTTTATTGTATTGTTGTTGACAATCTTTACATAGTTAATTACAGTTAAAGAAAAAAAAAGGTTCAGGGGGCATAGGGAAGTGGGTAATACTATTATGTCCATATTGTTTCCATCATGTATCTGAGGTAAAGGAGGATATTGAGGGAGAAGCCCCACCCGTTTTCCCGCCCACCCCAAGTCCCGGATGTGGGGCATGCTCTGAGATATTTGCTCAAGTGGTGTTAACAGTTCTCCAGTTATGAATCGCTGCCAGTTTCGCTCGATGAGGTCGTCCACTGATTGATATGGTCCATCATAAAGTCTCCGTTTGCCCCATATTTCGCTGCCAACATATAGCTGAGATGAATGATTGATCTGTTCTGTCTTCTGTCTTTTCTTGGTTAGAGTTCTGAGTCCAGCAGTTCGATTGGGGAGATCTCCAAAGAAACTTTGAGGTATTCCCAGACTAGTTTCCTGTATGTTCTAGCAAGCATAGGGCCAGGCACAGTCCATCACCCCGATCAGCTGGTGGTTTCAACTGCTGGGTTGGTTCTGTTTTCGGTCCCGAGTTGCACTGGAACCAATGGGTGTTGCAGTCCAGTCTGGTTCGGCCCTTTCATCAACCAGTGGGAGCAGCAGCCTAGTCGGTGAAGCCACATTTTGAAAAGACTTTCAACATTGCAAAGCAAATTTCTGTAGATTTTGAACTAGACATTACATTTTTAATAGTATTTAAAATGTTGATTTATTTTTATTGGAAAGTCAGATTTACAGAGAAAAGGAGGACAGAGAAAGATCTTCTGTCCACTGGTTCACTCCCCAAGTGGCTGCAATGGTTGGAGCTGAGCTGATTTGAAGCCAGAGGCCCAGAGCTTCTTCCGGGTCTTCCACCCAGTGCAAGTTCCCAAGGCTTTGGGCCAGCCTCCACTGCTTTCCCAGGGCACAGGCAGGGAGCTGGAGGGAGCAGGGACCCCATATGAAATCCCGATGCATGCAAGGTAAGGACTTTAGCCACTAGACTACCCCGTGTGGGTCCTAGAGATTATATTTAAAGATGGTCGCCTTTTGTTAAAAAGAACAATATTTTCAAGTGAAATAGATTGAACCAATTATTAATGAGGAAGACAAGCTTAAACTTCTCTTGTTACTGAAGATAGTGATCAGCTGGTACTTTCAATTAACATACAAATCATTAAACTACTTTTTGTTCCTTATATGACCTCCCCAGGTTACATGATAGCCAGAACCCACCTGGGATACCCGAGTTGCAGGCAGAGCCCTAATTTGCTAAGCCACAACACTAGCCCCTAATTGCTTGCTTCTTAAAATGGGCTTGTTAACCCATGAATGTCGACGATTTTTCCATAAACAGGTTTTAATTCAATGAACATAGATGGAAAACGGACTGTAGGAGCTGAGACGCTATATGGAGGGAAGGTGTGCGCATGCTGGATACTGCTGGGCGTCTGGTTTGTGCACAGGTGTAGGGGTTGGAGCGAAGGGGCAGAGAAGGAGCGCTGGAACGTTTGCACTTGAGAGTGGGTGAGTGGTCTGGGACAAAAGCTCCGCCTGGCCGGGCTCTCCTCTCCACGCCTCAGGATTCTCCCCTTTGCTTCTCTCAGGGCGCTTGACAGCCTCCCCCTTCCCTTCTTCCGTAGTGCGGCAGCTCCCACCCAGGATCGCCAGGGAAGACAGGGTGGGGGAGGGCGTCAGGGGCCGCAGCATCTTGGAAAGCCTGAGCGTTGCGTGGCAGGAGGCGGCCACGCTGCGGAACAGAGGGCCACGCTGCGGGACTCCGGGGTCAGAGTGCGGGCGCCCAGGAGACGCCACGCCTCCGACTCGTGGTCCACCACAAAGGCTGGAGCCGAGCTCGCGCCCAAACCCGGCGCACGGCGGCCTCCGGGTGAGCTCCTCCTCCAACCCCCGCCCCGTCTCCCGCCCTGAGGGCCCTGCCTGACCTCCGATCCGGATCCCTTGGGTCCATCCTGCCTGAGCCCGCGAGCGCGCGGGGCCAGGAGAGCAGGTGTTCCAGATGCCTCCCTCTCGGGGATCTGGTCCCCGGCCCCATGCCCCTAGCCATGCAGCGTGACAGGCACCAGGGCGATGACGAAGGCAGCTAGCTCCTCCTTCACGTTCCGAGGCCTGCGGGACACTTTTATTTGCCTGGTGGTGGCCAGAGTTCATTGAGCTAAAAAGTGTTAACTTTGGGCACCTTTCACTGCGCGGCCCTGCGGCTCCCGGAGGAGTTCTCAGCCGCGTGGAGGAGGAGGAAGGCTCCTATTGAGCATGGCCCCTCTTTCAGCCTGGGTCTGCTGTGGGGTGCCCTAACAGGACTAGGGTAAGAGCCAGAGCCAGGCAGGGCCGCAGCTCCCAGGGCTCTCAAAGAAAGCGCGGAATTCTTGCATCTCTTGTTCCATATAGAGAAGACTTTGCAGAGACTCTGGAATTTCCCGTTTAGTTTGCCAAACCTTGGTTATTTCTTGTAGTATAAATGTAGGGCAGCAGTCCAGCCGCTTGGGGGGGGGGGGGGCTGGGGAAGTCCCCAAGTACATCCACGTGTGCAGACCCCTGGGTGATGACAACAGGCACCTGTGAGAGGGATCTGGCCATATGGAGAGGTTGGGGGTGGACAAAGAAAGGCCATTTTGCAAGTGGACCGAGTTTGAATGATGCTCAATGTTCATCAGCACCGGGAGAAATTATTAGAAAGAATTAAGCAGAGGAGGGAACCTGGATCAGCTCACGTGATGTGATGTGATGGTTGGCTTGCTGCTGCTGGCACATCTGGATGCCGCCATAGCTTGCTCAGCAGTCAGGTGTTGCATCTAGCGCAGGAAGGCTGGACTGCTTTGACAAAATCTTAGTAGCAGGTTGGGCAAGGCTTTTTTGGTTAACAACCCGAATCTGATTCACACAGCCCACCTTCCTCTCTCCACCAGTGTTCCCCAGTATAAGTTTTGGGTGGCCTGCAGGGGGACCCAGAATGCCACTGCTGTGTGCTGTAGGGCTGTCTTTGTTTCTGCTGACCCAGCCTCCCCTCTCAGGCCAGTGGGACTTTACCCCAGAAGCAATCAGGGTGTTTTAAGTCCTAATTACACTGAAAAGTTAATCACTATGCCATTCTAATCTGCTCTGCAAAAGGAGAAGCAGCTAAGGATTACACCAGCTGGTGACAGGGAAGGATATTGGTAAGGTTTGGGATTCCGGTGCCCAGTGGTTTGAGATCATTAAAACTGGGCCTGGGCAAAGGTTGAGACAGAATAGTTTAAAATCAGTGAGGCAAGGGTCTTAAACTCAATTTCTTTATAAGATTTATTTAGTTTTATTGGAGAGTTGGATATACAGAGATGAGGAGAGACAGAAAGATTTTCCATCTGCTGCTTCACTTCCCAAGTGGCTGCAATGGCCAGAGCTGAGCCAATCTGAAACCAGGAGCCAGGAACTTCTTCCAGGTCTCCCACGCAGTTGCAAAGACCCAAAGCTTTGGGCCGTCCTCGACTGCTTTCCCAGGCCACAAGCAGGGAGCTGGATGGGAAGTGGGGCTGCAGGGACTAGAACCGGTTCCCATATGGGATTCTGGCACTTGGAGGTGGAAGGTTAGTCAGTTGAGCTCCTGTGCCAAGCCCTGTTTGTTCACTTTAAACTGTGTATGGCCTAATGCTGTTAACAAAAGTTTTCTGGGTTCAGCTTCATTGGAAAGCCACCTATTACCTTCTAGGGCTACTATCAACTAGAATTTTGCTACTGTGTGGCATATATTTCAGTAATTGCTTAGCAAGACTCTGGCAGTAATTTCAATCTCTGTCTCAGGTTTCTTTTCCTAAAATGTATTGATTGATTTGGTGAGAGAGTAGTGAGTAACTTCACACTAGTGTTTTTTGTGTGTGCGTGTGGTTTTTTTTGTTTGTTTGTTAAGATTTATTTTTTTATTTGAAAGACAGTTACTGGGAAACTATTTGCTGGCTCACTCCCTAAATGGCCACAATGGCTGGATTTGGCCAGTCCAAAGCCAGGAACCTGGAACTCCATCCAGTCTTCCATGTGGCTACTTGGTCCATCTTCTGCTGCCTCCCCAGGTGTAACAGCAGGCAGCTGGATCAGAAGCAGGGTGGCCAGGACTTCTCAACAGCAGCCTGAGATCTTCGCTGGTGTTTCAACCACTCATTTATGCCTCTAATATCCTGAGCAAATATACGTCCTCCCTTATTCGATTTCCTAACTGGCAGGGTGGGGATACTATATAAGGAGTACAATAAAGCATGGTAAGTCCTTATTAGGCTCCCCGGTACTGATTTCAGTTTCTTTTCAGCTTCTACATTTAGAGGTTAATATGTAAGCTTGGATTGCATCAACCTAACCTTGAAGAGCCTCAATAATTCTGACAGCATCAGTAGGATCCTTGGTCTCCTGAGAACCTGACACCTGTGGAGGTTTTCAGTTTAGCAAGTTATGTTTGTGATGCCCCTATCCCAGGCTAGAGGGCCAGTTTGAATCCTGGCTTCTTAGCTTCCTGTCCAACTGCTGCTAAGGCCTCCTGAGAGGCAGCATGATCTGGCCCAAGTCCTGGGGTCCTGCCCTCCCCCCAACAAGGAGACCAGATAAAATTTCAGGCTCCTGGTTTCAGCCTGGCTCAGCCCTTTCTCTTGCAGGCATTTGGGGGAAACGGACCAGCAGATAAGAGATCACTCTCTCCCTCACTCTTTCAAATAAGCAACTAAGGTTTTAAAAATTCCTTGATAATATTCTATATATTTTCTAGGCTTTGGGAAGTCCTTGACAGTAATTCTCAGTAGTGTGCTGTTTATCCCTTAAACCTTCATTTTTTTTTTTTTTAAAAAGATTCTTTCAGGGACCCAACAGTTCCTGAGGAGCTCTCACAGAACTTCCATGAAGCAAGGGCTATGAGGGTGGACTGCGAAGGATGCATTAACGTGCAACTGAGACCTTGCCTTCCAAATGGGGTCACTGATAGGCCCAGCTGCTAAGAGGATGTGTGGCTAACATTGCTTCTGCTCTGGAAATTGCTGCCAGCTGAAGAAACCTACCTTACCGAGTGTCTTGTTTATTGGCAACAGCTTGCATTCAGTGGCCTTCTGGTGAGAAAGTATTGAGGCCTGCCCACCCCAGCAGGGGGTGCTTCTGTCAGTCTTGCTCCAGGGTTCACCAGGGAGTTGACTGAGGCCTGTGGTATGAGGTCACCAGAGTTCACCTTCTCCCTTACTGGTCGCTGTGGGTTCTCCCACAGGTGTTGCCCCAAAGGCAGCACTTCTTGTATTCCCATCTAAGAGATGAGTTTGTGAGGCACACAACCCAAGCTAGAGGCCAAGAAGCCTGGAGAAAGAGGTCTACGGGCATGATTAGCATAATGACAGTCCACGTATTATGTAACTCCCACCCATTAGGCATCCACTCGCTTCGGATTTAGCAGAGACGGCTGTGGCAAGGCAGGCAAGCCTCTCTTTATGATGGCTGGTGTCCCCTATCTGCAGTGCCAGAGTGCCCAGTTTGTGTCCTCGCTGCCTTGCTTCCAATCTTGCCCCCTGCCAATGTGCCTGAGAAAACAGAAGAAGCAGGTCCAAATACTTGGGCCACTTCACCCAGATAAAAGACCTGGATGGAGTCCTTGGCCCTTGGCTTCTGCTGGCTCAGCCCCAGCTGTTATGGCTATTTGTGGAGTGGACTAGTGGATGGAAGATCTCTCACTCTCTCCCTTTGTGTGTGTGTGTGTGTATGTATTTCTTTTTATGTCACTCTGCCTTTCAAATAATTTTTTAAATCTTAAAAATGTTTTTAAAAATGTCATTGTGGTAGAACATACATAAAAGTTTCCACTTTAGCCAATCTAGAGTTCAGTTTAATGGCTGTGAATACATTTACAATGTCATATGACTATCACGGCTATTTTTTAATTTAAAGGACCCTACCTTAGATATTGTCTCTTTATCCTGAAGGTAGTATATTATGTCCTACTAAATTCTGACTTTCATTGTTACTGTAATGCTTATGGCCTTAGAAGGTCGATAATCTTTTTTTTAAATTTAGCTGGCAGAGGCTGGCACTGGGAGCTAATTCTGTCAAGTCAAATGCCAGAACCACCTGGAGAGTGCATAATCTGGGAGTGGGGGTGGCCTAGAAGGGTAATAGTGGGCACCTCCCTCAGGGTTACCACTCTCACTGGACAGCACAAAAACCAGGACAGGGGCAGGGGTGGCTAGACAGAAAGGCACCTGCCAGTAGGTGTATGGGCTGAATAGTAGGTTGGTTGGGTTGAACTAGGATTCAATGCCCATTGACATGTGCGAGAGCTAAATGGGATGTGGGACAGACTGGACAAGCCTGAGGTACACAGTGGCAAGCATGGGAACCAGAGTAGGGGGCAGAACTGGTGGGGGTTATGGGGAGTCACCCCAACTAGGCTGCAGCTCCAACTGGTTTGCGTGAGGACCGAGTATGAAGTGGGTAGGATCGAGCTGGACTACAACACCCGCTGGTTCATGAGGAAGACAGGGCTGGAAACAGAACGGACCCAGCAATCCCAACGACCAGCATGTGCATAAGCTGATTGGTGTGACGGATGGTGTCGGACTCTGTACCAGCAAACTCATGCAAGAATCAGGCCTGGGATCATCTGTTGAAGTTTCTTTGGAGATCCCTCCAACTGAACTGCTGATCTTAGAACCCCAACCATGAAGAGACTGTCAGCCAGTGGATTCTGAATAGGGTTCATTGCGATTGGAACTGAGAGATTGGCAGCAATCCAGAACTGATGAACTATCAAAACTGTTTGAGCAGGACCCTCAGAGCGTGCCTCCCGTTGGGGATCTGGGATGGGTGGGAGGTTGGGTGGGGCTTTTCCCTTTGTTTCTCCCCTAACCCCAGATACAGGGAAAAATGATAATATTAGTGAGGAAACAATGGTATTACCCACTTTCACCCTGTAGCCCTTGACCCTTTGTACCCTAATCAACTAAGTAAGATTATTAAAAAAATAATTTTTAAAAAAATCAAAAAATAAAATAAAAATAAAAAATTTATTTGTTTTTATTGCAAAGTCAGATATACAGAGAGGAGGAGAAACAGAGAGGAAAATCTTACATCCGATGATTAACTCCCCAAGTGGCTGCAATAGCTAGTGCTGAGCTGATCCGCAGCCAGGATCCTGGAGCTTCTTCCAGGTCTCCCACGTGGGTGCAGAGTCCCAAAACTTTGGGCTGTCCTCAACTGC